>NC_060139.1:504989235-506333878 GCF_021461385.2 Schistocerca piceifrons
CAAAACACATTCTCTTGTCCCAATACCAGTTTTACTAGTATTAATGTGGGTGCCCACTATTGCTATCCAACAGGAACCATGTAAAACTTGAGAGTTTGCTCTTTCCAACAGTATGTTATTAACACACATATCTCAAATAACGTAACAGTTATGATTTTTTAAAAATCAGATGATTCTTTTTATTACATCTTGTACTTCACAAATTTTCAGACGAATGCTTTTCAAATAATGTACCTCTCCAATTCACAGTTTCTCAAAAAATTTGTTAAACCACTGTACTGAACCAAAATGTAAACAATTTAATTTTATTAATACTTGCAACATTTTACATATATTATTGTTATTATTAATAAAATCATAGATATCTGTACCAAATTAAAAATGGCAGTGCTGTCAAGCTGTATTTTGGTGGGAGTTATGGGAATTTACTAATCAGATTATCATTTTAGTTGTCTGTTTACACTGGTGTAGTTAACTTCCATTAGGGCACTTATAATTAGAAAATACTAGGGAACTCATAGTTAGTACTGACACGAGTACTACAGTTCATAACATGCAAAATCCTATAAGATAATCAGTATATTTGAAGAAGGTGACCCATACCAGTAGGGAGTCTGGCAGTTCAACTTCCCTATAAATTACTTGTAACTATGAGAAACTAATTACTTGAACAGATAACTAGCATTTGAGCTCATGAGCAGCACCTTTCTCCACTGCATAGTTCGTCATACCTTTGTTAGATTCCAAACTTTGAATAAATACTTCTGTTACTTTATTTTCTCTGTACATAATGACACAAATCACCAATTAACTAAATCACTAATTAACAGATTCATGTAACTTACTATGATTTACAGTATGGAACCTAAAAGTATAAACATGAGGCTCCACATCATGTAAGAACGATAGCGTTCATTTCTGAACATCAGCATTTTCTGTAAGTCAAAATTCCGTTAGTTGTTCTGGTTAATCCAAAACATTAAAATCTGATATAAACATTTTTAAAGCATTGTTCAGTTTTCAGAAAAACAGTTTATTCCTATGGCAGTCTTTATAAGAACATCTCTGTCACAAACTATCAGTTCACAGTTAGCAAGTTTACAAGTAAGATGTATGTTAGGTGCATTCTCAGTGTTTACTAAGGGCAGAGTGGTTCCACATGTGAATTTGAACTATTTTATGCCATATTTAAATAATTAACTTCGCCACTGTAATTTTAGGTGCTGATTTGGTACAGTGTACTAGTAAATTTTCATAGTAGAGAAACTGGATACCATTATTATTAAACAAACTTTGTAAGGAATAAATGCATGTGTTAATGGAATTTAAATGGTGATGATGCATACATTTATGAGCAAACATCATCACATACCCATTTATACTTTAACATTAGTGGTGATCATGACTGCTGTTATTGAGAAGGGGCTGCAAGAACCAGGTCAGTATCATTACATTTGTTGCTCTATCAGGTGAAGAATTATTCCACCAAAGCACAGTTAGAACTTATGAGGTTTACAAAATATTACAACAGTGAACTAGGTAAGTACACTGAGGAAGTGACTGTAGAACAGCGAACTATATTTTCATGTGGCATAGATGAACTAAAATTATGTTTAGACTGCAAATAGGATAATGCATGAACTGTAATCAGGGCAGTGCAAAATAGATATTTTGTGAAAAATGACATCAACACATGAATTATGGAGAGGATTTTGACAAATGGGAGGACAAGAATTACTGATGTCATCATTGGTGTTACTTTGAGCAACAGCCAATCAGTGCACAGCCCAGCTGTCAGTGAACCAGCCTGGCATGGAACTTCAGATGGACCAAAATGGACGTTATGAGTGGAAGCAGTAAGCAATTGGTAGAAAGAAGAGACTCTGTTGATGATCCACAGATATATGAAATACTTCAAAATTAATTCACTAACTGGAAGTTCCTCAACATCAGCTGTATTAGGTATAGATTTACTATCAAATAGTGACATAAGAAAATTTGTGGAGGGCTAGCATTTGAAACCAGATTTCCCTCTCGTTGCAAGCTGTTACCTTAACCAGTTTCACTATCCATGCATGCTCCACAGACTAACCCAAACTTCCATAAGTCATACTGTCAACATCTTTATATCATAGTCTACTAAATTCATAATTTAGTGATCACAACATTACTTGTATTCCTACAATAGGGAGAATGAAACAACAGGATATTGAGACCAGTGTTGTTATTGTCATTTGCCAAAACTATGCCTGAAATACTTAAATACATGTCTGAAAGAAAAGACAATATTGTTGACCTACAGCTGTACAAAATACTTCAAAATTAGTTCACTGAATGTGAGTTCCTTGATATCAACTGTTTTAGGTAGAGATTTGCTATTTTCAAGTGTCACTACTGTGTAGTAAATCTATACCTAATACAGCTAATGTCAAGGAATTCACATTCAGCAAATTAATTATGAAGTATTTTGTACAGCTGCAGATCCTCAACTGTGTCTGTTCTTTTGGCCAAATGATGATAACAACATTGGTCTCAATTTATTATTCTCTCATTCTTGCTGTTGTGGTAGTACAAGTAATGTTGTGAGCACATATAGACGACAATGGAAGGTTGTAGAGAATGCGACATATGGAGGTTTGGATCAGTCTCAGGAGCATGCATGGATAGCTAAAGTGGTTAGGGCAACCTATCACAGTAAGTGGGAATTCTGGATCTGAGTCCCGATCTGGAACAAATTTTCATATGTCACTATTGTGCAGTACCTACTAAATCTAATATCAAGTGCAGTCAAAAAATTAATTTTGCAGAAACAAGTATACTTCATTTAATTAAAACTTCATTCCTTCATGCAAAGTGAATCAAATAGGAATATAATGGAGCAAGGCAAGATCATTGAAAATCCTCCCTACAACATTGGATGGTGCCTAAGCTAATCAGCATTCTATTATAACTAATTTCAGTATTTTGTACCACACTTCAAAAATTAGTTAGTAGATCAATAAAAACTTTGCTATTTTTTGTCATATATATTTAAGCATTTGTAGTAGAATGTTACATGAGTGAACATGCACACTAAAGTGAATCTTATATTGTTATTCCCAGAAATTTTTATAGTTCTCTTTAACAATAATATCATTTCTAATGCCAGATTTTTTTACCAAATATTTCTTATTGCTGGTAACCTATGAGATTTATGGTTCCTATCAAAAACAAAAATTTTAAAGGAGATCAAGACTGAGAAATAAAGGCAAATTAGAGTTGCTTCTCTGCCTTGTAACTGGAAAAATTGTTTATGGTAGCATAACACCTGTCACATTTCAGTCATACTAACTAAGGTCACAGGTCTGATTTGTAGCATGAAGTGTGATGTAGAACCTTGATGTTTTGCATATGCTGTGTCAATATAACTCATATGTGGCAAGTAATATAATGAAAGGCAAGTAGAGGTCCAATTAAAATCAACAACATACACAAATGACACATCCCAGCTCTCACCAAGCACAGTCTGGTGCATAATCATAAAATGTGACATGAAAATATCAGTATCATACTGCAGATTCCATTTTTATGAACAATATAATTAAGGAGACTATTAAAATAAGAATGCCGTAAAACCTACTAAATAGAGATAAAGGCATCAATGTCAACAAAACTAGAGACATAGCACAAGATGTCAACAGACCCTTTGTATAAAAAAGCTGAAAATTTCTGTGAAGTTGTACATTTCATGTAGTGGTGGGACAGAGCCTGGAAAACAAATGCACTTCAAATTGGGTATTGGGCAACAGAAATGGAATTTGTGAGTAAAAAGTAATATTACAGCACAGCAGGGTTAGAGCCCATACAGCAGGCACACATAAGATCATATTCATAAAATCTGATGAAGATGTCCAGGTCAGTTGTCAAAATATTGTGTACAAAACCCAATCATACTAGAGAAACCCAAGAACTCACAATGACATGGCTAATTTTTATTCACTCTGTAGTCACTCACATATGTTTCAAATAGGAAAATCTTTCATGTATTGTTTTTCTATAACATTGCCAGGACCTAAGTAATTACATTCACAGGTAACAGCAAGGAACTGCTTTTGTCCTGATGAAGTACTAACGGCAGCTCAGTCTCATGCTGAACTGACATTGCTTGAACAACTGAAACGTTGTCACTGTAAACTACTTGATGATGTTGTTCCTGTAGATGAGAAGCCATTTCCTTTAGTGGTGCTGGTTGGGCCACCAGGAAGTAAGAAATCTCATTTGGTTCATCACATAGCCAATACTGCTTCTGAAAAGGTGAGAATATAGGTACTAATTTAATAAAACTGAGAAGTAAAATACTTAATATAATTAATTTTCTAATATAAGAGGAAACGGATATGGAGGAAGAAATTTTATTCTAACAATAATGTGCAGCCTTTAATTTTTTACTGAAAATTATGGTTGTGATTTAATGTTTTGTCATTAGAAATGGAGCATAAGGATGGGCTGGAGCAAGATGGGTAGTGAAGTTGGCCATTCCCTTTCCAAAGGGTCATCTTGGGATTTGACTTAAGCAATTAAAGAAATTTTAAAAAAATTTAAATCAAAATGGATGAAGAGGGGCTTGAACTACTCTCCTCCATATGTAAGTCCAATGCCTTAGTGATGTGCCACCTTGCTTGATTCCAATGTTTGCCTCACTTTCAATATTAGTAATAATGATAACAATAACAACAACAACAATAATAATTATAATGATAATAATAATAGCCTCTTGAGCTGCAGCCTTTTATACACTGCCTGAAATAATTACATTTATGGATCAATACCACAAGTGGCACTGAGGTATGAGGTATCAACCTGTGCTGAAACACACATATTAGTACGTGGTGTAGCCCCCACAGGCAGCAATGCAGGTACCAACTCTGGCATCCAGCTGATTGTACAGATGGCAAATTCTGTCCTGGGATATGTTATTCCATGCTTGCTCAACGTGTTCATGTAGTTCTGTATGAGTTGTTGGCTGAAAACTTGCATGGGTCACTTCTAATCCCACTTGCTTGAAGGGCCGTGAGAACTACAGGGTGTTTGTAAATTAATATTGGGGTTTTAATGCTTTATAATATTTATTATATTAAACTTACAGTTATAAATGATATTTCAAATGAAAGAGTAACTCAAACAGTTTTACCAAGAACCTTATAAATGTTCAATGTGAGCACCATTTGTCACATGGCACACATTAAGTCTATAGCTGAGTTCTTCCCAAACGTTGATAAGTGTGTCTTCAGTGATTGTAGCAACAGCTGCTTCAATCAAGTTTCTAAATTCAGGGAGGTCTGCTGGTAGTGGAGGCATGTATACATGATCCTTGATGAAGCGCCAAAGGAATAAATCACATGGCATTAGGTCAGGTGAACGTGGAGGCCATGCAAAGCAAGCCCTGTCATTGGGTCCCTTGCAGCCTATCCAGCACATGGGTGACAAATGGTGCTCACACTGAACATTTATAAGGTTCTTGGTAAAACTGTTTGCGTTGCTCTTGCCGGCCGAAGTGGCCGTGCGGTTAAAGGTGCTGCAGTCTGGAACCGCAAGACCGCTACGGTCGCAGGTTCTAATCCTGCCTCGGGCATGGATGTTTGTGATGTCCTTAGGTTAGTTAGGTTTAACTAGTTCTAAGTTCTAGGGGACTAATGACCTCAGCAGTTGAGTCCCATAGTGCTCAGAGCCATTTGAACCATTTTTTTGCGTTGCTCTTACATTGATATCATTTATTACTGTAAGTTTAATCAGTGCTTTTTTTCTAAAAAAAAAAATTTGAGGGTACTCCGACATGGGATATAATGCAGTGAAAATTAATTATAACTGAAGCATGGGATACAACCCATCTGCTTTTAGCCATGACATCATCAACATACTACTGGCCATTAAAATTGCTACACCACAAAGATGACATGCTACAGATGTGAAAATTAACCTACAGGAAGAAGATGCTGTGATATGCAAATGATTAGTTTTTCAGAGCATTCACACAAGGTTGGCGTCGGTGGCGACACCTGCAAAGTGCTGACATGAGGAAAGTTTCCAACCGATTTCTTATACACAAAGAAGCAGTTGACCAGCGTTTCTGGGTGAAACGTTGTTGTGATGCCTCGTGTAAGGAGGAGAAATGCGTACCATCATGTTATTGATTTTGATAAAGGTCGGATTGTACCCTATGGCGATTGCCGTTTGTAGTATCGCAACATTGGTGCTCACATTGGTCGAGATCCAATGACTGTGAGCAGAATAAGGAATCGGTGGGTTCATGAGGGTAATCCGGAAAGCCATGATGGATCCCAATGGCCTCATATCACTAGCAGTTGAGATGACAGGCATCTTATCCGCATGGCTGTAATGGATCGTGCAGCCACATCTTGATCCCTGATTCAACAGATGGGGATGTTTGCAAGACAACAACCATCTGCATAAACAGTTCAATGACATTTGCAGCAGCATGGACTATCAGCTCAGAGACCATGGCTGTGGTTACCCTTGACGCTGCATCACAGACAGGAGCGCCTGCGATGGTGTACTCAACGATGAACCTGGGTGCATGAATGGCAAAACGTCATTTTTTCGGATGACTCCAGGTTCTGTTTACAGCATTATGATGGTCGCATCTGTGTTTGGCGACATTGCGGTGAACACACATTGGAAGCGTGTATTCGTCATCGCCTTACCGGGGTATCACCCGGCGTGATGGTATGGGGTGCCACTGGTTACACGTCTCAGTCACCTCTTGTTCGCATTGATGGCACTTTGAACAGTGGACGTTACATTTCAGTTGTGTTACGACCCATGGCTCTACCCTTCATTCAATCCCTGCGGAACCCTACATTTCAGCAGGATAATGCACGACCGGATGTTGCAGGTCCTGTACAGGCCTTTCTGGATACAGAAAATGTTCGACTGCTGCCCTGGCCAGCACATTCTCCAGATCTCTCACCAATTGAAAATGCCTGGTCCATGGTGGCCGAACATCTGGCTCATCACAATACGCCACAATACACCAATCTTGATGAACTGTGGTATCGTGTTGAAGCTGCATGGGCAGCTGTACCTGTACACGCCATCCAAGCTCTGTTTGACTCTGTGCCCAGGCGTATCAAGGCCGTTATTATGGCCAGAGGTGGTTTTTCTGGGTACTGATTTCTCCTGCATTTCTACTTGGTGTAGCAATTTTAATGGCCAATAGTGTAAGCGTTGGTACATGATAGAAACAATAACAAACACAAACACACACACAAATTTCAAGCTTTCGCAGTTGCTTCATCAGGAAAGAGGGAAGGAGAGGGAAAGACGAAAGAATGTGGGTTTTCAGGGAGAGGGTAAGGAGTCATTCCAATACCGGGAGTGGAAAGACTTACCTTAGGGGGAAAAAAGGACGGGTATACACTCGCACACACACACATATCCATCCACACATATACAGACACAAGCAGACATATCAGAATTGTGGATTGTGGTCAAAAGTGCTGGCAGTGTTATTGCGTGAGATAGAGGTGTTGGTGCGTGGCCACCATGGCTGGGGGTGGTAGGCATAGAGGTAACATCAGTTACAAGTAAGAACCTATCATACAGCTCATGTGCATGTCTGATTGCACACCGTGAATATGTTGGAGAAGGCTTGCATTTTAAGTGTGGAGCATCTCCGATGATTGATGGGTTTCCAGGTAAAGCTGGTGTCTTGGCACAATAACATCCATGGTTGCAGCACACTCGTTTAAGATGACAGAGCACATGTTACCATCATGTAGAGGAAGCCTGAAATGATGCGCACAGGATGAGGCAGCATCAGAGCAAAAAACCTCTGAATGAGATGATGAATTTTGGGTTGTAGAAATGCAGTGTGCTCTAAATCTGGTGAGAGGTGCAAATATCAGAGTAAGTCAATCTCCACTGAAGGCTCACTGACATCAGTTATGAAGAAGGTCAATGGGGCATGGCAAATCTGTGCTGAGTTGTAAAACATGATGTTAGGGATCCAGCATGGAGATTCAAAAATTGTTGGTGGCATGGAGCTGTATTTTGGTTGAGTCAGGGAACAGTGCAAACATGTACTTCAATGCTGTGCTGACATGTGACTGTAGCAATGAGCAAGTACATGCATGTGTTGTGATTGAAAATATAAAGTCTTCTGTCCATCAGGCTGGGCAGCATGAAGAACCTCCATCTCATGTGACATGGGTGAAACAACTTGACATGACGGAATTAGCTGGTGCACCTATGGTGGCCCATGTTTGAAGTTTGGAAAGCTGCAGCAACACTGTCAGTTACACACAGTGTTGCTGAATTGGGTGTAACACCAGAAAAACTGTGACCTTGAAGTGACAGTGGAGGCCAGTGTGGTGTCTTAAAGTGAGGGAATGGTGCCATGTGCAGCACACAGGACAATGTCCAACTTGGAAATGGTGATGTCATCAGCTCAAGTTGTGGTGGCTCAGAACATGAGGTAGGCAGGAGTAACATTCCACAGGCAGATGGTGTCCCTGTAATTAATGCACTACCCACATTGCAGTACAGTGAACTTCCTATCCACAAAGCTGAGCTTCTTGTTGAGTAGCTCTGCTACAGGTGCAGTCATAGCAAAGCTGCAGCTAAGGTGGAAGTTTGATGATCCAAAGCATCCATAAAGTTGTGTCTGCATCACATGTATGTCCAGCAATGTTTGTAGCTGGCAGCACAGCTGAGGTGTTGTCTTATTGGCACATTGTGTGTCATAGATTGCTTGTCAAAGTTGTTGTTCTGGGGTGCAAGATAAGCATTGAAGTATGGTGGATTTTGCTGTTGTACATTTTTTGTGCCCAGGGGGCATAGGTATGACATAACTGGTGATGTCAGCATGCTCTGGCAGTTGGCAGATCAACACCACATGCTTAAGAGTCGTCAGCCAAAATGCCTTGTAATGAAAGTACACAGTCCCCTGCAGTAAACCAAAAGGCCATTGTTTCTGGTCTAGATGGTGGTATCTTGGATTGAGGAGAAATCTCTCAAAACAGTGTACAGGCCAAATGTGGTGGTACTGTGGAACTTGTGTGAAATGGTACAAGAGAGGAAGTGTCATGTAGCACTCACAGCATGGTTGTTGATACCATGAAGGGTTTCAGGTAGTGCAGAGACTGGTGCCTTGTGTTATTCATGGCAGTTTCATTGTTTAACAGTAGTCCTGATACAATTGTCACAGATGTTGTGGTTGACAATGGATGGATCATAATGAACATGAGCTGAGCACCAAAATTTGAAACCAAACTACTTGGATCATAATCTTGCATGAAGTCTAATAGTAGATTTGTTGGTGGCAATCATTGCTGGGGCATGCCAGCACATCTGACTTTGTGTGAGGAAGAAAGCATAATGGTACACAGTTCAGATTTTAGGACTATCTGTCAGTTAAGTCACTGGGAGCACTGGAGGTGCACATCACTTGACAGAATCTATGAGGCACAGTCACATGGAGCAGTTGGTGTAATAGATGCAATGCGATATGGCTGCATTGATAGAGCATGGCTGCTAGTAATGTAATGAAAAGTTCGGCATGGCTGTTGTGGTAGTTGTGGGACACCGATGTAGTAAATTTCCCAACAGATATAAGGAGATATACCATTAATGCAGTCAACACAATATAGTGTGATTCACTTTTATTAATACAGAGAGCACTATAGCACAACCACATTATACCAGGTTCTAAACCTAACTATTTTGCTTGCTTTGACTCAGACATTCCACACTGCCATGAAAACTCTCGTCAGCAGCATTGCTAGTGCTGTTATCCCCACATACTTTATTTATATCTTTTGTAACACTTTCACACCATGCAATAAAATGTGATTGTATATCATATTCTGCATGGGGCACAGTCCTAGTGGTATAGTGATATGGCAGACAGTCATTAAGTGCATATCCACAGAACATCACTTGTATTATTGACATGAGAAGAAATTGTATCATTTTTTCCTTTCTTATTCATGTATGTAACATATGAATAATACACGAAGAAAAATGATCCTAATCCTACTCCTAATGATCCAACTCCCCAAGACACTATCCAAATTGAACCCTGCCTCGAACAGTTCTGTCCTCTGTCACAGCGGGACCCACCTCCTCTTCCTCAAAATCACCCTCTCCAAACCTTCCAGGAATTTCTGACTTCCAGCCTTGCCTCTCAATCCTTCTTAAAAAACCTTAATCCTACTCCCAACATCACCACTGCTGAAACCCAGGCTATCCGTGATCTGAAGGCTGACCGATCCATCGTCATTCTTCCGGCGGACAAGCGTTCCACGACCGTGGTACTTGATCGTCGGGAGTATGTGGCTGAGGGACTGTGTCAGCTTTCAGACAACACTGCATACAAAGTTTGCCAAGGTAATCCCATTCCTGATGTCCAGGTGGAGCTTCAAGGAATCCTCAGATCCTTAGGTCCCCTACAAAACCTTTCACCTGACTCCATCAACCTCCTGACCCCACCAACACCCCGCACCCCTACCTTCTACCTTCTTCCTAAAATTCACAAACCCAATCATCCTGGCCGTCCCATTGTAGCTGGTTACCAAGCCCCCACAGAACGCATATCTGCCTATGTAGATCAACACCTTCAACCCATTACATGCAGTCTCCCATCCTTCATCAAAGACACCAACCACTTTCTCGAACGCCTGGAATCTCTACCCAGTCTGTTACCCCCGGAAACCATCCTTGTAACCATTGATGCCACATCCTTATACACAAATATTCTGCATGTCCAGGGCCTCACTGCGATGGAGCACTTCCTTTCACGCCGATCACCTGCCACCCTACCTAAAACCTCTTTCCTCATTACCTTAGCCAGCTTCATCCTGACCCACAACTTCTTCACTTTCGAAGGCCAGACATACCACCAATTAAAGGGAACAGCCATGGGTACCAGGATGCCCCCCTCGTACGCCAACCTATTCATGGGTCGCTTAGAGAAAGCCTTCTTGGTTACCAAGGCCTGCCAACCCAAAGTTTGGTACAGATTCATTGATGACATTTTCATGACCTGGACTCACAGTGAAAAAGAACTCCAGATTTCCTCTCCAACCTCAACTCCTTTGGTTCCATCAGATTCACCTGGTCCTACTCTAAATCCCATGCCACTTTCCTTGACATTGACCGCCACCTGTCCAATGGCCAGCTTCACACGTCTGTCCACATCAAACCCACGAACAAGCAACAGTACCTCCATTATGACAGCTGCCACCCATTCCACATCAAACGGTCCCTTCCCTACAGCCTAGGTCTTCATGGCAAACGAATCTGCTCCAGTCTGGAATCCTTGAACCATTACACCAACAACCTGAAAACAGCTTTCACATCCCACAACTACCCTCCCGACCTTGTACAGAAGCAAATAACAGAGCCACTTCCTCATCTCCTCAAACCCGGAACCTCCCACAGAAGAACCCCAAAAGTGCCCCACTTGTGACAGGATACTTTCCGAGACTGGATCAGACTCTGAATGTGGCTCTCCAGCAGGGATACGACTTCCTCAAATCCTGCCCTGAAATGAGATCCATCCTTCATGAAATCCTTCCCACTCCACCAAGAGTGTCTTTCCGCCGTCCACCTAACCTTCGTAACCTCTTAGTTCATCCCTATGAAATCCCCAAACCACCTTCCCTACCCTCTGGCTCATACCCTTGTAACCGCCCCCGGTGTAAAACCTCTCCCATGCACCCTCCCACCACCACCTACTCCAGTCCTGTAACCCGGAAGGTGTACACGATCAAAGGCAGAGCCACGTGTGAAAGCACCCACGTGATTTACCAACTGACATGCCTACACTGTGAAGCCTTCTATGTGGGAATGACCAGCAACAAACTGTCCATTCACATGAATGGACACAGGCAGACAGTGTTTGTTGGTAATCAGGATCACCCTGTGGCTAAACATGCCTTGGTGCACGGCCAGCACATCTTGGCACAGTGTTACACCGTCCGGGTTATCTGGATACTTCCCACTAACACCAACCTGTCAGAACTCCGAAGATGGGAACTTGCCCTTCAGCATATCCTCGCTTCTTGCTATCTGCCAGGCCTCAATCTCCACTAATTTCTAATTTCAATTTGCCGCTGCTCATACCTCACCTGTCTTTCAACAACATCTTTGCCTCTGTACTTCCGCCTCGACTGACATCTCTGCCCAAACTCTTTGCCTTTACAAATGTCTGCTTGTGTCTGTGTATGTGCGGATGGATATGTGTGTGTGTGCGAGCGTATACCTGTCCTTTTTTCCCCCTAAGGTAAGTCTTTCCGCTCCCGGGATTGGAATGACTCCTTACCCTCTCCCTTAAAACCCACATTCTTTCGTCTTTCCCTCTCCTTCCCTCTTTCCTTATGAAGCAACGGTTTGTTGCAAAAGCTTGAATTTTGTGTGTATGTTTGTGTTTGTTTGTGTGTCTACCGACCTGCCAGCACTTTTGTTTGGTAAGTCTCATCATCTTTGTTTTTAGATATAATACATGTTTTGGCTATATTTGTTATTTATATTTGTGAAACATGTAATATGATATCTGTTTTGCATTTCATTAAAGACATTTTCATCCTGGTTAAATTATTACAATATTGCATCTACATATTGCTGACCTCTCCAGCCACTGGGGCTCTGGGGCTCCCAGTGGCTGGAGATAGTAGCCATGTTTGTATCATTGTGCCCATCTGCAACTCAATGCCTTCTCTGTGTAGTGAGTAGCAATCTATCCTTTTCAGATTGTTGTTATTCCACCCTGAACTTTCCATTGTTTAACTTAGGGGTAAAGGAGACCAATCACTGAATAACATAAGTGTTGAATTGTTGACAGGCACACTCAAAAGTGAAAGAAAACTGGATAACTTTTGGAATAAATCTTCATTACAATTGTGCAGCCATATGTAAATGTCATATGTACCTGCTCATGAAAGGAACATCCTATCAGTATTAAATAAAAAACTAAAAATAGTGCACTATTATTATATGTTATGATATGTAATCAAGACAGACAAAACCTTAAATCTATACAAATGCTTATATGGGTTGCCCCGCCATCCTTCATTGCCCTCTGCTTACACGTGCATCCAAATGCACTTACACATTTCTGATCCATATTTGAGCTAATGGCACCTATTTCTGAATTTTGAAAATTATTTCTTTATTCTGCAGGTGAGAGTGGGTGTCAGTCATACTACAAGACCAAAAGAACCTAATGAAATTGATGGGGTGTATTACCATTTTGTGTCCCAAAAAGAATTTGATGATTTGGTAAAGCATGGAGAATTTATGTCTGTCACAGAAACTCTAGGGAGCTGTTATGGGTTTGGTAAGGCAGAAAAATTAGTGCTGTTGTACTCAACTTTTATCCTATTTTTGGATGTTAAAATTGTAATACGTTTCACTTTTTAGAAAACATCACAGACTTTCAGGCTTTGAGGTATGAAGGTAACCAATAATAATGTGAATGTTGACAAACTGTTCTCATTGTTTGATTTTTGTCTATGTTAATAATTTCCATTACAAAGCTTTGCAAGGGTCAAATATCACTATATTTATGCTAATGAAATGAAAGGTGGGGGTGGTGTCTTTTCTTTTTTCAGTATAACTAAGCACATTTGTCCATTTACCTGGTGGTTTGTTCAGTCTCTGCAAAAGGCATGATACAGAGGGAGTGAGTGATCATTGTCTGGAAGCATGTAATAGTGGTAATATATTGTGTAGGTTCTGGAATGTATTGTAGACAGGTCTAAACAGCTGCACATAGTGACAACAGTCCCAGCGAACATTTACTCCTACACTCATTTATTCATTCACCATGATCTGTAGACACCAATAAGATGAAGAGCCTTCAGGGATATGGAAGGAGTCAAAGTGTGATGGTACTAACCTGGTTGTGTCAATATGAGTCCTCAGAGGTGCACATGGAATAGAAGTCTCATACACTGAAGTTGTTTCAGCTGATAGTCTCACAGTTCAATAATGGATGTAACACCAGTGATTAAAGTCTAAGATACTTTCACATTTACTTATGTGGCGCCGATGAGATTCGTACCAGTATCGAGCTGAGCATCATCTTTGAACTAACAAGGGGAGGCCGCCAATTGTGAAATTCAGATTTGATTCATACTGCGCATAATAGAAGCTCATGGCCAGAGGTGTAATGTGGCAAAGCACCAAGATGCACTTCTCAACCATTGTCGAGAAAATCGAGTTTAAAAGAAACCGTGGCGGTGAAATACTCTCTATGATTATTAATTTTTTATAGCGTCGTGGTGCAGCGGTAAGCGCTCGGGGTCGTAATCTAAAGGTCGCCTGATCGAATCCTGCGCCATGCAACTTTTTTTATTATTTGCTTTTTTGTAATTCAAATGTATATATATATATAATTCCCGGCAATCAGTTGTAACAATTATGCATATAATATGTTGTTGCAAGTCGTTTGTCGTGGAAAAATAAAACTTGAAATAAAACACAATATCACAAATAGTATTCAAGTGGATACAATTTATTGAAAAGTTCGGTATGCACTCGCACATAATTAACAATTAGTGACCAGAAGTAGCTGGAGTATCGCACGAATCAGAGTGATAGTTATCATAGAAACATGGGAAGCAGAAAACAGCACGACATCGAGCACATCTGATAAACGATGCGTTTTTACAAGAACAATTGTTTTTTAAATTATCTGTTGGGAAACACCTGATTGACATTCTGAAAAAATTATTCTATCGTTCGTCAGGTTTGAAGCATACCACGCGTATCGTATCATATCATATCGGCAAAAATCGGAGAAGACAATTGATGGTGGACCATGGATTGGATATATATATATATATATATATATATATATATATATATATATATATATATATATGCAGACATATGTCTGCTTGTGTCTGTATGTGTGGATGGATATGTGCGTGTGTGCGAGTGTATACCTGTCCTTATTTCCCCCTAAGGTAAGTCTTTCCGCTCCCGGGATTGGAATGACTCCTTACCCTCTCCCTTAAAACCCACTTCCTTTCGTCTTCCCCTCTCCTTCCCTCTTTCCTGATGAGGCAACAGTTTGTTGCGAAAGCTTGAATTTTGTGTGTATGTTTGTGTTTGTTTGTGTGTCTATCGACCTGCCAGCGCTTTTGTTCGGTAAGTCACCTCATCTTTGTTTTTTTTTATATATATATATATATATATATATATATATATATATATATATATATATATATATATATATATATATATATATCTGTGTGTGTGTGTGTATATACATTTGAATTACAAAAAACAAAATAAAAAAAATTGCATGGCGCGAGATTTGATCCAGCGACTACGAACCCGAGCGCTTACCCCTGCGCCACGACGCTGCAGATAACTACTAATCGTAGAGAGTATTTCACCGCACCGGTTTCTTTTAACTGTCGATTTTCTCGACAACGGCTGAGAAGTGCATCTTGGTGCTTTGCCACATTACACCTCTGGCCATGAGCTTTTATTATGCACAGTATGAATCGAATCTGAATTTCACAATTGGCGGCCTCCCCTTGTAAGCAAAACATTATCTTTGTGTAGTTCCATCAAGCAGTTCTTTGTAAGACTTACTTGTGGGAAGAAGTGAATAAATGAACTCCTGATTATAAGGTGTTGTTTGGTGTATCTCACCCAAGCATCCACCTCACTTATATTTATTTATTTGCTTCCCAAATGCAAATCACAGGTAGGTCCGGATGCCGCCTCCTGCACACAACATGACAGGCATCTCCCAGTGCTCCATTCTGTCCAGGAACAATCAGATAATTGCGGATGAGTTTATATTAAAGACATTTCATTGGGATACTTTTTCCTAGTGGACACAGGCGCCGATGTTTCGCTGCTGCCTACGTCTTTTGTGTCATTGAACATCCGTCCTCATCATACTTCACTACTAAACTACAATGCTTGGGTTCAACTTCCCACGTTGTCACTCTCCGCAAACTGCAAACTCGAGTGGACTTTTTTAGTGTGCAATATTGAGGAACCTAAAGTAGGCATTGACTTCTTGTGACACCACAGACTTTCACCTGACCTAGTGTGAAACACTGTGTTTCATCACCCATCCAAAACTCACTTCCCCTGTGCTCCATCAAGCAAACGCCCCCCCCCCCCCCCCCCCCCTGTTGATCTGGGCTCATCTCATCCATACATGATTGGTTCTGTTGACGACGTTACAAGAAACAGTGCACAAGTGCCTTGTTGAGCTCAAAAACGTCGCTTGCCTAAGCAAGGAAAACTTCGAGCTCTCCCTCCGGCTCCACGGAACTCAGATCCAGCTATCCGACGCAGCAAAGGAATTACAGACACTGCAGCAAGGACAAAGCAAGGTCAGTAAGTGTGCTGAATCTGCTTGTAGTCCCAGCAATCGAGCCTCCACGTGCTTACCTCCCGCTACCCCTCGAAACTGTGCTATCAAGACTTCCATAACATGTACTGACAGTGCCGCAGGGCCACACCCTCCTAACACGGCAGCGTTTGACACTCGACCGGACATAAGTGCGCATGCATGTCGAGTGTCACGTGTTACCGTACTGACAGTTCCTATCCCTCCCCTTGCAGACAGCATCTCAAACTATGCAACTTCGGCTCCTGTGCACCGCCGTGTGACCACCACTGACAACACAAACAGTACACTTGAGCCTAGTGCTTCGTCCGGCGACCTTGCTGTCACAGGCCGCGCCCTCGGACAATGGACACACTAATGGCTCACGAGCTCTACCGAGCTCACCCGACCAATGTGCCGCTGCTTCAGGCCAGCGGCCATCTTGTCACGTTGACTCCTGGGACACTTCGTCGCCTCAGCTCCCATCAGATCCACCGAGTGCCTCCGAACACCATGACCTCGCCTCGCCTGCGCAGCCCACCACACATTGCCACTGGCAATATTTCCGTCGTTACCAACGGCAGGGTTCACACAAGCTTCACCCCACGCCAGGCCCCCTGATCTCCATTAAACCATGTCAACTTAGTCCCGAGCGCATCTCCGACCTTAAAAAACAGATTTCTGAACTTCTAAGCTCCGGTGTCATCAAACCCTCATTCATATGACACCCAAAAAAAACAGGTCCTGGAGCATGTGTGGAGACTACCGTTGACTAAACACACAAACAATTATGGACACCTACCCCATTGCCGACTTTACCAGTTCCCTCACAGGTGCAACCACGTTTTCTGTCATTGATTGCAAATGGGCCTACCACCAAATACCCATGGCTCTTGAAGACATCGAGAAGTCAGCAATCACCACTCCAATTGGGTTATTTCAGTTTCGATTCATGCCCTTCGGTCTGAAAAATGCAACCCAGACCTGGCAGTGCTTCATCAACGAAGTGCTACTCGGACTAAAATTCTGCTTTGCATATCTTGATGACATTCTTGTGTTCAGATCCTCCATTGAGGACAACATTCGACGCGTGCAAACTATTATGGACACTCTCATGGCAGCAGGCTTCAAGACCAACCAGGACAAATTGCAGCTACATCAACCTGCTGTCACTTTTCTTGGTTTTCAGGTCTCTGCCGACAGCATTTCACCACCCCCTGACAAAGTACAAACAACACTGAACCTACATAGACCTTCGTCATTCAAAGAGCTCTGGTGCTTTCTGGGGATGGTTAATTATTATCGCCGTCATCTACCTCGGGCTGCGGAGATTCAGACTCTGTCACTGCCCTCAAAAACTCTTCTTGCCGAGGCCTGCACCATCACACGTCCTCATCCCAATGCACAGTTTTTTATCACCACAGATGGGAGCAATACTGCCATCGGCGCTGTCCTTAGTCAGACAGTCGTCGGCCGAACTTCGCCTCTGCAGTTCTTCTCGCGCAAGCTCACCAATGCACAACGGAAATATTCCACATTTGACAGGGAGTTGTTCGCAGTCTATGAAGTGATCAATCATTTTAAGACTGATGTTGAGGGACACCCCTTTCTATGTTTTAACAGACCACAAACCCCTGGCTGTGGCCATTTCAAAACCGCCAGCTGACCCGCTTCCTCCCTGCTTCAGATACATGGACTTAATATCTCAGTTCACCACCAATGTCAGACACGTAAAGGGTGCTGACAATATAGTTGCTGATTTCATTTCATGAGTCGATGCCGTTCATTCGCTGTTAGACCTCTCTGACTTGCCTAACCTCCAACCTGCTGACGAGGACTCACAAAACCTGATTTCAGACACTACCTCTTCACTACACTTCGTCCGCACCACCTTCCCTGGCATTTCTGGTGAGATCTGCGATTACAGTACAGGAAAGTAACGCCCACTCATCCCAACCATGCTCCATCGAGCTGTCTTCAATACAACTGCATAATTTAGCCCACCCCAGTGTTCATGGGTCTGCCCGCCTCATAGCGGAGCACTTTGTGTGGAGAAATGTCAACAAGGACTGCCAGCAATGGGCACGCTCCTGGGTCGCGTGTTAACACTGCAAAGTACACAAGTACATTTCACCCCCCCTCGGTGCCTTCTCGGTCCCTCCTGGGCGTTTCAAGCATTTTCACATTGACATTGTCGGCCCTCTCCGCTCCTCTAACGGCTTTTGTTACGTTCTCTCGTCTATCGACCGAACAACTAGCTGGGTCGCGGCTGTCCCCCTCGCCAATATCATGGCAGAAACTGGTGCTCGAGCTTTCGTTGAGTCATGGGTATCACGTTTCGGATTCCCAGCTACCATCACGACTGAGCAGGGCAGACAATTAGAGTCGGCCCTGTTCAGCGAGATTTGTAACATTTGTGGCATCTGGCACATCCATACGACAGCATATCACCCGCAAAGTAACGGGCTAGTTGAGTGCTGGCACTGCACTTTCAAAGCAGCTCTTCAATGCCACGACTCTCTTTGGATGGAGGCCCTTCCCTTTGTGCTACTCGGCATTCGTGCCATCTATAAGGAAGACCTCAAAGGCACAATGGCCAAGTTCGTATACGGCCAGAACATTGTCCTCCCTGGCGAACTCGTGGGCCCTTCTGCTTCTCTCCCTCAGTCTGACTTACCTTCCTTCATGGACCATGTCAGACGCAACATCATCAACCTCCACATCCCTCTGCCCAACAGCCATTCCCGCCCTAAGGTTCATGTCCTGAAATCTCTGAACAACTGCGAGTTCATCATGCTCCCAGATGACACTGCCCGTGCTCCCCTCCAACCCCCATATACAGGCCTGTACCAAGTTCTCCAGTGCTCAGCCAACACCTATGACATCCAGATAAAAGTTTCAGCAGTTACAGTCTCTCTCAACAGACTTAAGCCTGCTCATGTTGAGCCCGCTTCTACCCCCCTTCAGTCCACGACTACGCCACTCACTGTCGTGGCTCATGACACTCCGACCATTCCCTCCACATCGGACTTACTCACTCAGTCAAGTGACTTCCAGCTCCAATCTTCGAGCTCTTCTCTGACCTCGCCATCTACTCCAGTCTCACGCACTGCATCGAGTGATCAAATGCTCCCCACATCGAGCTTACCTACGATCATGCCCTTGCCACCGAGCCCTTCTCCGGTCCCTTCCACCTCTCCCTCATCACCTGCCTTGCCCTGTCGAGGCTTCTCACGCCCTCCCATCATGAACGTGCCCTCGCTCGAGGTGTTTGTGCCTGTCCCTCCAGACATAATCCACGACATCTCTATAATACTACGCAATGACATACTGTTCGTCATGTGTTTGTCTTCATCCGGTGGTCATGACACAACCTCTGCCATTCCCTGCCACTTGGTGAAATGTGTTCCCCTCTCACTGACATCGACCTGGACATGCTTCGTGTGTTCGCCATGCCCTCCAGAGACATCGTCATCATCGCTCCGTTCCTCCTGCAAACTGCCGGCCTACCTGTTGCCGCACAACCAGCATGCCCAGTACGACGCCCGGTACGCTTCCTTGACTTCCAGGTTCGGTGGTCGGACCTTCCTTCACAACATCTACCAACACAGCTCCCCAACGACGCTGTCGAGCTGACCGTGGTCCGGCTCCCGCGGACCACCCCTGTTGACGCCCGACGCCATAGGCACCCCCCCCTCCCCCTAGCATCTCAGGAGTACTCCGTACTGAAGGGAGGGGGGGGGGGGGGGGGGCACTGATGAGATCGACACCAGTATCAATCTGAGCATCATCTTTGAACTAAGCAAAACATTGTCTTTGTGTGGTTCCGCCAAGCAGTTCTTTGTAGGTCTTACTTGTGTGAAGAGGTGAATAAATGAACTCCTGATTATAAGGTGTTGTTTGGTGTATCTCACCCAAGCATCCACCTCACTTATATTTATTTATTTCATTTTATTTTATTTATTTATTTTCAAACTCCATGGATCCTTAATGTGGGTGTACCACTACAATGTAGAACACATCAGATTATTACAGTAATAACCATATGTAAGAGGTCATGAGGCTTACAATCAAAATCATATGTAAACAAATACATGAGATTCAAGTGTTCAAATAACAGCACAGATTATGGTAGTAATGATGGTTACACAAACAAATTATGAGGCTTACATTCTAGTTTGTACAAAAAGCATTCTGTCAATAATTGGTATACCAATGCTATACAGTCATTTCTTATAGGAATGCCTAAAATTAAACACATTTCACTAATTATTACACACTGTCACAAATTTCTGTGAAGAAAAGAGAGAACTATTCAAAAGATAAAGTTTTAGCTGTATTTTCTTCTTCTTATTTTTTTAAATTTAGTCTTAGCCCAAATGACTGATTTAACCTGAACTGTAAGTTTACTGTACACTTTTATGGTTGAATAATGTACTCCTTCCTGTACCATGCTGATATTTTTTATATCTTTGTGAAGATCATGTTTAATTCTTACATCATGAACATGATATTCACTGCTTGTTTTGTAAATTGTATGATTATTGTTCCCAAACCAAATTAGTGAAAAAATGTATTGATATGGGATGATAAGGATCCCCAGTTGTTTGAATAAGAGCATCTAGGGGTACTCTACCCATAATTTTGATGACTATCTTCTGGACGATTATAGATTTTATATGCTCGTGACTGGTTTCCTCAGAACATGAACCCATATATCATAAGTGAATCCTATATATGCAGCTTTGATTGGTTCCAAGCAACAAACAGATGAAATTGAGCAAATGGAAAATGCTGCTGAATTCAGGCCAGTGATAGAACTAACTAGTTTAGAGTCTTGTTAATTTGTAATCCATAGCATTTGAAAGATTCGCTCTCAGTATTCCTTTGTCACCCCATTTTATTTCAATATTCTCCAGTTCTTTTGCCTGCTATTTGAAACTGAATGAACTGAGTCTTTTTAACATTGAGGGACAGACCGTTTGAAGTGAGCCAGGCTAGAGCTTCTTTGAATTTAGTTGTTGTGGAGTTCTCTAGACTGCAGTTTGGTATTTTCTCTATCATAATGATTGTGTCATCTGCGATTAGGGTGAAGTGTGCTCTCTGTGTTATACACCTTGACAGATAATTGATTAAGATTAGAAAAAGTAAGGGACCAAGCACCAAGCCCCATAATACTCCACACTTCATTGTGCTGCCGTCAGAGCAGGTATATACCATTGCAGAATTATTCAGTACTACCTTCTGCCTTCTATCATCTAGATATGATTTGATCCACTTCCCTGCTTTAACATATAAACCATAGTGCTCAGCCTTTGTAAATACAATTTTGTGACCTACATAGCTGAATGCATTAGACAGAATGCAAAAGATTCTAAATGATGACATTTTGTTGTTTATTAATATGAGGAGTTGGTTGACAAATGAGAAAATGATGTGTTCAGTTGAAATATCCCTTTGGATTCTTTTATTAAGATGATTCATGATTCTCTTGAACATAAGGTTCTCTAGGATTTTAGCAATGAAACTGGCTGGTAGTTGGAAACCTTAGCTTTATCACTTTTTTGAACAGTGTCTTAACAATTGCATGTTTGAGTCTATTAGGAACACTACCTTGATTTATAGACTCATTAAATGTGTAGTGGACAACTTCAAGAATAAATCTGCAACAGTGCTTCAGTACTTTCATAGATATAATATACACACTAGTGGAATTTTTATTTCTCATTTGGCTTGTTACCTTTTCAAACTCATCAGTTATAATACAAGGTACATGCATCTGACTAATTTTGCTCTATACTGCTTTTTGAATAAGGTTCATGGGTTCAACAATAGATTCTTTACAACCAATTTGATCCACTTCTGTGAAAAAATGGTTGTTGAAAATATTGGCATCTATGTCACCTTCATCTAACATGCTTCCTTTATGGCACACTTCAATACTGCTTGCATCTTCTCAAATTTTTCCTGTCTCTCTTTTGACCATCTTCCTAGTAGTTTTTATTTTATTATTTGAGTTGTCAGTTTCAGATCTGATAAGTATGCTCTAGTATTTTTAATTACATTTGTGAAATTGGTGTGTAGTGATAGTGAATGATAGACAACAGAGGTGTGGAGTACACAATTTACTTTATTTTATAGGAACTCAATACATACAAGGACACACAACATAATGCTTAATAGGTGGGTGCTTGGATGGTATTATCCACATGGGTGAGAGTGGGAGGGGGGGATGGGGGAGAGGTATATTCTTGTATGTGTGAGTTGGGTGGGTTTGTGATGAGCTCCCTACCTGGAGAGGGCAGGTGAGTTGTGGAGATGTCCAGATGACCACCATCGGTGAAATGTGCGAGCGGAGTTGTGGGGTCAATGTTATCAGGTAAGATGAGAACTTTCTCGAATTGGTGTACTAGAGATTCAGCTGAGGCAGTGCAGTCATTGTGGGCCCTGTGACTACCAGATCCTTGTCTTGATCCTCCATGCAGAAGCAGCAGATGTCAAATAGTGGCTGGAAAGGAGGAGACACAGTGACAGGGGAAAGGGGGTTGGGTGTATGAGGGGAATCCCCCTTGAGGATAGAGTCCATATTGAGGGCTTATTCATGAGATACCAGGCAGGTTTGAGTCAGGCGATGGAGACTCTGACTGGCTTGCCATTAAGCAAAATGTCATAGGTGTTGGGGCTGCATTGGAGAATTCTATGTGGGCCTAAGAATGGGGGCTGGAGTGCAGCATGGACAGTACCATCCTGCAGCATGACATGGTTGCAAGTGCCTAGGTCTCTGGAGACAAAAATTTTGGGAGAGGTATGGGGGGGGGGGGGGGGGGGGGGGGAGGAACATGAAGGTTTGGCAGTGTGTCACTGGATGCTGTCAACCAAGGCAGGAAGTGAGGTTGGTGGTAGGAGGATGGTTGGAAGAGCCTAAATCACTGGGGAGGGTTAGTGTCTCTCTAAATAAAGTCTCAGCTAGTGAGGCATTGAGGTCTTATTTATGCACTGTGCAGACATACAGCAGCATCTGTGGGAGTGCACTGGACCACTCACCCCTGTGGCACATAAGAGTAGCCTTTAGGGTGTGATGCCACCTCTCAACAATCCCATTAGATCGAGGTAGTACGTGGTGGTTCTGTAATGGGTAATACTGTATACATCACAGAGTTCAGTAAACAGTGAGGACTCAAATTGTCTACTTGGGCCAATGTTATGGAGGCAGGGCAGCCAAAACACATTAACCAGGTTGACATGAGAGCAACTGTTTCAGCTGTGATGTCTTGAATGGGGGTAGCTTTTGGACAGCATGTTACCCGGTCAACAATGGAGAGTGGGTAATGGTAGTTGCTGGATGGGGGAAGGGGCCTGACCAGGTCCACATGAATGCACCAAAAGCATCCCTTTGGTATCTGAAAAGTGCCTCATGGGGGCTAGTGTGCCAGCTGGTTTTACATCATTGGCATGGTACACAGGCCCTTGTCCATAACTTGCAGTCTCGCTTAACATGAGGTCAAATGTACTGCTCAGTTATAAGGTAAGTAGCAGGTTTGACATCAGGGTGAGCAAAGTTGCAAAACAGGTCCAAAATATTTCTGCAGAACTGGTGTGGGACAAGTGAGTGTGTGAATTACTGGGACATGTTGCAGAGGACAGAGTGGGTTGAACAGGGAAAAAACTTTGGCTCAATGAGGAGGGTGGAGGAGGCATTGTTTAAGAGGTCCTGTGCCTGAGGATCATTCTGCTGAGCCAGTATGAGCCTGTTGAAGTTGAATATGGCTGAGAATGCACTGATGAATGACAAGTAGTCAGCAATTACTTGTCCTTGGGTGGGCTGGTGGTCCATGTAAATGATAAGGGAGGGGGGGGGGGGGGGGGGGCACTTCAATATCTTCTCTGAAATACTGCACAGCCTTGTAAATGGCTAGGAGCTTTCAGTTGAAAGCCAACCACATACATTGTTCCTTGTTCAGCTTATGGGAGAAGAAGTGGAAGGGTTGATTAAAGCCGTTGATCTCTTGCTGAATGATGGCTCTTATTGCTAAACTGCTAGCATCATCAGTGATAGACAGGGAAGCTTCTGGAATCAAGTGAGCTTAGGTAGCTGCCTGAACCAGAGTGTCCTTGATGATGTGGAAGGTGCACTGCATGTTTGCAGTCCACATGAGCTTCTGGTGACTGGTTATATTTTTGCCTTTGAGGGCCTTTGTTAAGGGTTCCTGCAGGGCAGAGGTGTGGGGCACGTGACGGCGACAGAAACTGACAGCCCCAAGGAAACAGCAGAATGCATGGTAGTTGGATGGTGGGGGTAGATTATGAATCAGCTCAGTGTGCTCTGGAGTTGGGCAAATGCTGGAAGCATTAACAATTTGACCTAAGAAGGTAACTTGTGCCTGATGGAGTTGACATTTGTCAGGGTTGATCACTTCAACGGCACTGAGAACTTGTTTCAAGTGGGCAGAGTGTGAATCCACGTCTGGCAAAAAATTTAGGATATCATCATGATATGGATAACAAAAAGAAAATTTAGAAAGTAGCCTGTCTATGAAGCATTGCCAAGTTCATACAGCATTTTTTAGTCCATAAGGTGTAAAAAGGAACTTAAACAATCCAAAATGTGTGGTTATGACAGTCTTGTGGACATCATCTTTGTACATTGGTGTATATCTACAGATATGCCTTCTTACAGTCAATTATGCTGAGTTTTAGCACCAGCAAGTTAGTGTGTCAAGGTTTGGAGATTAGGGATCAGGTAATCATCCATGATTGTGAGAGCATTGAAGCAATGATAGTCCATCCAAAGTCTGGCTGAATCATCCTTCTTTGGAATGAGGTGCGTTGGTAGGCCCAGCTGTTATCTGGTGGACAAATTATGCCATCTTGTAACAGCCTATCTATTGCTGCCTTCATCATGTGGAGGCAGTCAGAGGGTAGACATCTGGTGTGCTGACAAACTGGTGGGCCGGGTGCCACTGTGTCATTGTTGATGGCTGACTAGATAAAACGATCATGCAGGGTAGAGCCACTGGCTGAGAGTTTTTTAGTGCAGGCCATGTGAAGGTCAGTGTGCCAAGTAGCAGAAATGACACCAGATGTCAGCTGTAGGCTGGAGCTGGATTGCCTGAGCAAGGTGGTAGTCTGCACATGCACAGTGTGGTCAGCGAGCTACAGTAGATCAGATGTGGTGTGGCAGATGGCAGTTGCAGACTGGAATTGGGCTGCCCAGGCAAGGCTGGTGCATGCACATACACGGCACATACAATGAGCTATGAGGATCTGGTCATGGCATGGTAAACAGCTCTAGGTGCAAATGCTGTCACAGCACAGACAATCGTGTACTGCATAGGCACAGGTGCAGTGCAGGTGAGGCTATCCTGCACAGATGCGGATGTGGAGTGGCAGGTGGCACATTGCACTGGCACAGACATGACACTGCTGGTACTGTCTGGCATGGGCATGGGGGATGGGGGAGGTGAGTGTAAGTAGCACAAACACAGTACAGATGACATTAGGTGGCAAAGGAGTGGGCGTGAAATACATGACAGTTGGTGTACTGACCTGGGTAAATGGTGAAGTGGGGGTGGCTGTATTAGGTGACGAATGGTATCAAATGACAGGTGCAGGTCTATAAGCATAGGCAATAGATGAGGAATGGAGGCGCTCAAGTGTGGAGCTGGCCTCAGTAAGTTCTGCCTGTGCTGCCTGCATGAGGCTGAATAGGGACACATTGTCCTGTCAGAGGCGAGTAAGTGTCTCTTGCATGTCCATATACTGTTGACAGACATGTAGTAAACTGTCACTACAGTCCAGCAGTTGTATGTACTATTGTGTGGTGACCAGGAAGCATAGTCTTCTGATATACAGTCAAAGATGTACAGATGGTTGTTCAGAGCATCGGAAGCCAGCTGGGAGGCAGTGACTTTGTGTCTGTTGAGGCAGCTTACACATCATTCACAGCTTGGGAGCACCGCTTGTGAAATATGTGAGTTTGTGTAATCACATAGTTGACAACAGAGGTGCACAATATTGCCAAAGTTGGTGTGACATCAGCAGAGGCGAAACTGCATGTGCACAGGTGCCGATGTACCAGGAATGACAGCTGGAGCTGAGTTTGTTTTGTAATCATCTACATCTACATCTACATCCATACTCCGCAAGCCACCTGAGAGTGTGTGGCAGAGGGTACTTTGAGTACCTCTATCGGTTCTCCCTTCTATTCCAGTCTCGTATTGTTCATGGAAAGAAAGATTGTTGGTACGCCTGTGTGTGGGCTCTAATCTCTCTGATTTTATCCTCATGGTCTCTTCGCAAGAAATACCTAGGAGGGAGCAATATACTGCTTGACTCCTCGGTGAAGGTACATTTTGGAAACTTCAACAAAAGCCCGTACCGAGCTACTGAGCGTCTCTCCTACAGAGTCTTCCACTGGAGTTTATCTATCATCTCCGTAACACATCCGTGATTACTAAATCATCCTGTAACAAAGCGCGCTGTTCTCAGTTGGATCTTCTCTCTCTCTTCTATCAACCCTATCTGGTATGGATCCCACACTGGTGAGCAATATTCAAGTAGTGGGCGATCAAGTGTACTGTAACCTACTTCCTTTGTTTTCGGATTGCATTTCCTTAGGATTCTTCCAATGAATCTCAGTCTGGCATCTGCTTTACCAACGATCAACTATATATGATCATTCCATTTTAAATCACTCCTAATGCCTACTTCCAGATAATTTATGGAATTAACTGCTTCCAGTTGCTGACCTGCTATATTGTAGCTAAATGATAAAGGATCTTTCTTTCTATGTATTCGCAGCACATTACACTTGTCTACACTGAGATTCAATTGCCATTCCCTGCACCATGTGTCAATTTGTTGCAGATCCTCCTGCATTTCAGTACAATTTTCCATTGTTACAACCTCTCGATATACTACAGCATCATCCGCAAAAAGCCTCAGTGAACTTCCGATGTTATTCACAAGGTCATTTGTGTATATTGTGAACAGCAACAGTCCTACGACACTCCCCTGTGGCACACCTGAAATCACTCTTACTTTGGAAGACTTCTCTCCATTGAGAATGACATGCTGCATTCTGTTATCTAGGAACTCTTCAATCCAATCACATAATTGGTCTGAGAGTCCACATGCTCTTACTTTGTTCATTAAATGACTGTGGGGAACTGTACTGAATGCCTTGCGGAAGTCAAGAAACACGGCATCTACCTGGGAACCCATGTCTATGGCCCTCTGAGTCTCGTGGATAAATAGGGCGAGCTGGGTTTCACATGATCATCTTTTTTGAAACCCATGCTGATTCCTACAGACTAGATTTCTAGACTCCAGAAAAGTCATTATACTTGAACATAATATGTGTTCCAAAATTCTACAACTGATCAGCGTTAGAGACATAGGTCTATAGTTCTGCACATCTGTTCGACGTCCCTTCTTGAAAACAGGGATCACCTGTGCCCTTTTCCAATCCTTTGGAATGCTACGCTCTGCTAGAGACCTACGGTACACCGCTGTAAGAAGGGGGGCAAGTTTCTTCATGTAATCTGTGTAAAATCGAACTGGTATCCCATCAGGTCCAGCGGCCTTTCTGCTTTTGAGAGATTTTAATTGTTTTTCTATCCCTCTGTCATCTATTTTGATATCTACCATTTTGTCATCTGTGCGACAAACTAGAGAAGGAACTACAACGCACCCTTCCTCTGTGAAACAGCTTTGGAATAAGACATTTAGTATTTCGGCCTTTAGTCTGTCGTCCTCTGTTTCAGTACCATTTTGGTCACAGAGTGTATGGACATTTTGTTTTGATCCACCTACCGCTTTGACATAAGACCAAAATTTCTTAGGATTTTGTGCCAAGTCAGTACATAGAACTTTACTTTCGAATACATTGAATCCCTCTGCATAGCTGTCCTCACACTACATTTCACTTCGCATAATTTTTGTTTGTCTGCAAGGCTTTGGCTATGTTTATGTTCGTTGTGAAATTCTCTTTGCTTCTGCAGCAGTTTTCTGACTCAGTAGTTGTACCATGGTGGCTCTTTTCCATCTCTTATGAACTTGCTTGGCACATACTCATCTAATGCCATGTTGTGGCCACTGAGACATCAGTATGAGTGGGGCCGGGAGCACTCAGTGACTGTCAGTGGCTACAGGTCACACACATGGCAGTGCAGTGCACATGTCCATACCATGGTTGGGAGCTTTGTGTGATGCAGTGCCCATGTCAAGAAATGGCAAATATGCAGTTAGCCAAGGGCAGGCAGGTGTTCAGAGGTTGGTTACTAGTGGTGAGTAAAGTCATCTGCAATTGGGATTGGAGCTTGATGATCCAGATTGTCCACAGCACCTCATTGAGCATTATGCAAAGATTTACTGCAAAGATGCCACCACAATTTGGAATTGGTCCCATACTGTAAATGTTCATTGTAAAGTGCCTTGTGTAGTCGCTCTTTGGGAGACTGAGAGAGGCATCAAAGTGCATTCTTTTGGCAGTCCCATACTTGTCCATAGATGCTGGTGCCAGGATGATATCATAGATAACATAAGTCTGGATGCCAAGGCAGCTAAGTAGAGTGATGTACTTCATGTCATCCATGATGATAGTGTTGGAGGTTAATGTGCTTTTGACAATCACAAACAACAGGTGTAGGTTGTTTGTATGAAATGGCAGTAATGTGAGCCATGAAGCAGTTGACTGGTTCAGTAATGAGGTCGAAATACAGCAACACAGCATGGGGAGAACTGCGCATGGACAGTGGGCAGTAATGCAGATGGGTGCATGGTCCAGAGGACAGGCAGCCTACTGCTTGGCACAGATGAGATGACATGTGTATCAGGTGGACTCGTGTCCAGTGCATATGATACTGGCCAAAGGTGGCTGTCATGGATCAGTAATCCAGGCCATGGAAATACTGATGAAATGAACGGGTAGACATTAATTACACTGGTAGAGACTGTAACAAAGTCAATAAGCAGATTGTCAATTGCATTGCATTCTTGAGACCCTGCAATTTGCAATGAGGCTGCAGTGTGAGAAGTGGGCTGCAGTGTGAGAAGTGTCACTGTCACTTTTTATGACTTTGGCAACATACAGAACACTGCTCATGTTTGTAAATAGTGAAGGGTGCAAGATGTCGAAATTTGTGGTCAGTGTATCACAATGGGGGTGTGATGTCCACAATGTCACAACACAAATTTGCACTATTTTAGCATTCACTCAAAGTTTGTGGTCACCAATGTGGAACTCTGGTGCATAGTGATAGCAAATGATAGACAACACAGTGGTACAGAATACAAAATATACTTTATTTTATAGGAACTTGCTGCATATAAGGATACACAACATAACACACTCGAGTCACTCAACTGCTGCTGTCCAATGTCAGAGATAAGACTGTGAGTTACTTTCTCTTGCCAGTGATGCTTAAGTTCCCACACCTTCTTTATGATGCTACAGTATAATTTGTAGTGGCCCATATCCTGAGGTTTGTTAGAATTTATGAATGAAACATAAAGCATTCTCTTTGTTTTAAAGGATGTTTCAGTTCCCTTAGTGAACCATTGTGTCCTGTAACCAGTCTGGTTGGTACTTTTTGAAATTCTCTTAGGAAATACAGCTTCAGAAAGAGAAAAAATTCATTCAGGAATAGACTAAATTTATCATTGACATTTTAGCCTTATATGCTGTGTTCCATTCTAACTGCTGCAAAAGTCTGCTAAAAGTTTGAAGATTCTCACTGTTGATTACTCTAAAAGATCTAATGATTAAACTACTCTTGTTACCAGAGCTTACATCATGTATTTTAACAGCAGTCCATCATGGTCAGAAAGGTCATTACCACTTACGTTACAAATATGTTATCAATTCTGTTATTGTCTACAAAGATATTGTCAGACTTGTGCAGTCCTTTGTCACTCTTTTGGAAAAGCTAATAACTGCCCCCAGATTAAAAGAGCCCATCACATACCCAAAATCCATCTGTCATTATTAAAAGGAAGGAAATTTACATTGAAGTCACCAAGCATGATTATTTCTTTGGTTTTTGAGAAGAGGTGAGTTTTGGAAGTTGGAACGCCCTATCCCGACAATGTTAAATTTAGTGACTTGGCTTTGCTGTATTTCAGGAACCATTGCAGCCATTGACATGAAACTTTTACAAGACATTACACTGTATGTTCTGAGTCTCCTGAACTATAATAATTGCATTTCAGCCACTGCTTTCAGAAATATAATTTTTAAATTACGCGGTTAAAATTTTGTTTACTTTTTTGTATGTTACCCTAAATAATTTTAATTATACATAACATTATGTTCTTCTTTTAGTTTAGTACACTCAGGATATGTATGTTATTACTCTCTGAAAATTTGAATACTCTACTTGAAGTGGTTTCTGAGATTTAGGGGGAAATGCAACAGAAAATGTAAATTTTCAGGAATGGCTTCTAAAGTTTCAAAAGACTGTAACTCACTTAATATATGCTTAATTTTTTATTTTACTCATAAGCACACTGCACCATATTGTATGTCATCCTCTTGATCTTTTTCCAAGTTTTTTCTTCTTTCTGGACTCCTTAGTGGCCAACTGTGCTGCATACTCAGCTTTATCAATGCGAACCTTGTCCATCTGTTCAAGTTCTCTGATGCAGTTTCCTCCACAATTAATTCCCATATCCTGTAGCACTTTTACCTTACCAATGTTGCCATCATTAAAAGCAATAACAGCATCACTGACACCCCACTTTATTGTCTTCTCTCCAACAAAAACATTTTTTGGTAAGGAATGAGCTGAGTGAACTGCATTACTGTTCAGCTGCCAGTTTCACACAATCCAAATCCAGAACTATGCATCGCAGAATGGTATAAACTGGCATTTTATCCCACCTCGTACCCCACATTTTGGTGGTCTGTGGGAAGCAAGCATAAAATTCATCAAGACACATTTGAAGAGTCGTGGAAAACCAAGTGCTGATGTTTCTAGAATTATACACACTTCTAATACAAATTAACTTCCTGACAACCCAGATGAATTCTCATACATTACTCCGGGCTATTTCCTTATTGATGAACCCTTAACAACCATCCCAGAGCCAGGCTTGCTTTCAGAGCCATCATCCAGGTTGTCATGATGGCAGTTCGTCCAGCAGTACAAGCAGCACATCTGGAAATGGTGGTCAAAGGACTACCTATCACAACTACAATAGAGAACTAAATGGTTATCAACAAAGGACAATCTACAGCCAGGTACATTGGTTCTCGTGAAGGAAGAAAATTTGCCTTCCCTTGTTTGGTAGTCTGGGGTCATTGTCGGTATACACCCTGGTCCTGATGGAAAGGTATGAGTTGTTTCAGTGCACACAGCAATGGGAACTTATAAACAACCACTGTCAAAGATCTGTGTTGCTCCACAGGAAATAAAGGCTCTAGTGCACTTAACTATTAAATTACTAACTGAAGTGTTTCTTTTGCTTACAGTGGACATGATTTCTTCAATCATTTTATTTCCTTGTTTGTTTGGTGTAACTTTTGCTGCATTCAGTTATTTGTATTTGTGTATTTTATATAAATTAGGTGATGGAATGTTCTGTATTGGTGCAACATGCCACAAGGCCGCAGCAGCAACCAAATGCTCGCTGCAGGTAATAATTTTTTCTACCCAGCTGTCCATACAATGTACGGCCAGAACTGACCATGACAGGGGAGACAGGCCATGCCTGCCAAGCACTGCGCATACATCTGTAACTGTGTCTCACAATGTAGTATCGAAGTACAGTCCACTTTTACCAATCATGTACTTTCATTTTCAACAGCCTTTCCTTTGCGGCAAGTTTATGCATTTGTTTGCACTGTGGAAAGAGCAAGGTAGTGCAGAATTTACTGCACATTTTCTGGCTGCCACCAACAGTGAAATGACATTGACCTTTTCCTATATCAATTTGTATTTGGTATGTCCTAGATGTTTCCATACTGATTAAACAATCAACTATTAATTTATCTATTATCAAAAAATTGCATCATACAGAAAACTGCCATAATTGTGTGGGAATTAAGGCTTGTTTTGTGACTCCTTTTGATTTCTGACCAGTGGCAGTTTGTACCTTGCAATTTTGCACTGGCATTGTGGGTATACACCCACATTTCTTCAATTCTTGAAAGAATCTCTGTGACATAAAATTGGTCGTAGCACCTGTGTCAAGCACAATGGGGACATCAAGGTCAAATATTTTGGCTTTACTAGTAGCTTGTACCTTGTCCCCATTATCATATCTGATGAAGCAAGTGTCACTCAAGCTCGTGCCCCCACTCTCCTCCAAGGTCACAGAACAGGGGCCTACCATGACTGGTTCAAGTTTTTCCAGCATCCCGGTGGCATCAGTCTCTGAGTCAGGCATAACTTCCACTATTTGGACAGTTGGTGTTTGATTATGGCAATTAGTGTCCTGAGAGGCTCTCGACTGAAATTCTCTTTGCCTCTCCACATTATTCAGCATATGCACATTACTTTACTGGCCAAATTCTGCTGTCTGTGGGTTATTCAGTTGTCTTGTATTGTTTTGCGTTTGCCAAGTGATTGGCTGATTATTGCCAGTAGCTTGTGTCTGTACATATTGTACAGGCTGGCCATACACTATTCACCTGTTGTAGTTGTTTTTGCTAAATTTTTGCCCATTTCTTTTATATCTAATTTTGAATTTATGGCTTTCTCCATTGCTGTTATGATTACCGTTACCATTACCATAGGTCTATGTGGGATAAGGTTGCCATCTGTGTTGTACTACGAATCCATTGTTTAACTTGTTGGTCTGTAAATCTTTGTGGCGCTATCGGCATATTAACAGGCTTGGGTTGTACTGGTTTCTCTTTGTATATCAAATCTATTGAGTCCAGTACAGATAGAAAGTATTCAGTGTCATGTTCCATGATGGTAATGAGTTTTTCCCTAATGTGGGCAGGAAGACAGCTCTTTAAAATTTTCGGCACATCTACTTGAGATACTGGGTTAGTCCAGTATCTGGTTTTATTCATTGTTGTTGTTGTTGTGGTCTTCAGACCTGAGACTGGTTTGATGCAGCCCTCCATGCTACTCTATCCTGTGCAAGCTTCTTCATCTCCCAGTAACTACTGCAACCTACATCCTTCTGAATCTGCTTAGTGTATTCATCTCTTGGTCTCCCTCTACGATTTTTACCCTCCACGCTGCCCTCCAATACTAAATTGGTGATCCCTTGATGCCTCAGAACATGTCCTACCAACCGATCCCTTCTTCTAGTCAAGTTGTGCCACAAATTTCTCTTCTCCCCAATCCTATTCAATACCTCCTCTTTAGTTATGTGATCTATCCATCTAATCTTCAGCATTCTTCTGTAGCACCACGTTTCAAAAGCTTCTATTCTCTTCTTGTACAAACTATTTATTGTACGTTTCACTCCCATACATGGCTACACTCCAAACAAATTTTAAATAAAATAACTATTAACTATTAAATATCTAAGTTAACCTAATACAAAGTTAATTTTATATTAATAACATATTAAATTAATTTACATAATTGTATAAAATATATTTATTATATCATTTAATCTTTCTTTATTATTAATGAAAAGAAAGATTAAATAAGAAAGAATATAATATATTTATCGTTATACACGTTCCATATTGATCTTTATATAGAATGGAGAAGTAGTTGTGGTCATACAGGGGTGTTTTTTTTAGTGATTTTTTTTCTTTAAATATTTGAATCTTTTATTTTTTTCTTAATTTGATTAATTTTTAAATTTCTTATTTTTTGTTCTTAAAAGTTTTATTCTTGCTTGTTTATTCACTTTTTATTTGTATTATATGTAAGTTTTGTTAAACTAAATGTTCTTTTTGCAGTAATTTTTTTTATTTTATTTATTTTATTTTATTTTATTTTATTCAAATATTTTTCAAAATAGCCCCTAAGCTTCCATACTTCCTACTGAATGGAGCTGGGTTGAATACTTCACATCTGAGCCCCTCTTGTACAGCCTCAGACCAATATTTATCCATAAAGGCTCTTTCAAACTGTTCATAGTAGTGGCAATGTTCCACCATGTCTGTAGCTCATAGCAGAACATTATCCTGTGTGTATCCAACAACAAATCTAATTTTCTGGGCTTTGGTCCAGGTACAAGGTAAAATATTTTGAAATGCTCTAATAAAGACTACAGGATGTGTTCTTTTCCCTTCAGAGGTAAATCTTGGGAATTGTCAATGCCTAAGTAATCCCTCATGTGCAAGTAATGTTGACAAATGTGTCACACTGTCAGTGACAGGAGTTTTTATGCTTGTTTGTGGCATAGCGCATGGAAACTGTGCTTGCTTGACACTTACAGCTGCCAACAAGTGTTGCTGCATTCTGCAATCTTTGCTATTTTCCTTTGATGGGCTAGCCCCCTGTTGTGGGCATCCAGTGAAAGTATCAAACTTTTCTAAAAACATGGGTTTGTTTTCTGTCAAATGTTGTTTTGAAATGTCAGTAGTTTTAGTAATACTGTCAGTAGTTTTAGTAATACTGCCTCATAACCATTCCTCTGCTACCTTTAAAGCTGAATCTATTTTAGCTAAGAGTTGACTTTAATCCTCTTTTAGAGCTTCGTCTGCAGTATCTACATAAGTTTTGCACTCTGGCACTATCTTTTCAGTAAGGGTGCTGCCCTTATTCAGCATCCAGGCTTCAGCTTTTTCAGTTATTTCCTTTACATCGTCACATAACTTCTCTCTCTGGTTGTTGCCAAATTTTGACTCTAAACTTAACTGGTCTACTCCTAGACTTAACTTTTGTGCTTCTGCAGGTAAGCTTTTGCACATGTCTTGCAGCTCGCTGACTGCATCTGTCACAATTTTTAGTGATGGCATTGGCTTTGGAGTGCATCTCCTGAATTTGAGAATATGCCTCACTGAGATTTTGTAACTCACCTGCAAGTTGTTCCTGTTAACTGTCTACTGATGATACTTTTCTTTTTTTTAAAAAAAAAAAAAAAAAAAAAAAAGAGATGGAGCCCCTCTATGCCCACACCAGCATGATGGCCAACACAATAGGTCTACTGCCATCTCTGCATAATGGTTAGTATTCACTAAAGTGAGGTGTTGCAGGATGTGAGTACTGCAATGTTTGCATACATCTGGTTAAGGTTAACCATTAATATGCACTCATCTGGAGATAGATTGGGTCGAAATCGAATGAAGGGTAGCAGTTTGAAGGGCAGAGGAAAGAAAGTGCCAAGGCAAGAGCCAAGGGAAAAAAACCTCTGCGATAGTTAGATCGGGTGGTAAGAGCAGTAGCGGATGTCTTGCTGCCTGCAATAGGTCGTGCAAGGATAGGCTTTGTTAGTAGTGGGTGTCATGCATGTCAATACCTTGATGTTGTGTTGCTCAGAGGCTGGCACTGGGTGCTGGTGTAGAGTCCTCATTCAGCGTCTGCAACCTGCAACAGTTAGGTTTATTATTGTTTTTATGTCCGATAGGTCATATATCAGAAGCACAGTGTAAGGTAATGTTGGCAGTTTGTTTGTGTGTCAGTGGTCGAGCTCGTTGGTCTCCCTGCTGTGGCCTGTTGGTCGGCTCTAATAGCAGCTGGTAATTACCAGTCAGTGTTGCTGATGTGCAGGGCTTGCCGATGTTTGTCGCTTGTTTGCGTATAGGTGGCTATGCCCTAGCTAGTGTCTTTGGCCACTTGTGCTTCCACCTATGGTTGTGAAAAACTGATGATACCCTTTCCGTTAACATATTTATATTGCAGGACATGTCGGTAATTATTTCTTGTTTTAGTTGTTTACCTAACTCTGTCAACTTCCAGGACAGTTCATCAGATAAATCAGTGCATATAGTTTTGTTCACCTCACTGAACTGTTGACTAATATTATTCTTAAAATTGTTGTGTTAACTGTTGTCCTATATTTTCCTGATGTCTTGTGAACTGCTGTGTTACACGCTTCAGCTGTTGTGTTACACTTTCTTGAAATTCCTGTTGTTTTGTAAATCTTTGTGTTATTAGTTTTATGAGTTGTGTCTAATTGTGGGTGTCACTAGTATTTGCTTTCTTGAACTGTTGCCTGCTCTTGTGTTTGTGAAGTCATAAGCAAGTAGTCAGAGGAAGTTTCTCTGTCACAAGCTTCAGTTTCACTATTTGGAAAAATGTTTCCCAGTAAGAACTGAGAAATTGTATCATCGAGCATCATAAAAGTGACATCATGATTAGTTACATCACCAGTGCTATCATTTTTTTAACAGTGGGACTCCAACCTCATTGTTCTGGTAGCTATCGGCCAGTCCGCGAGCTGGCGCATTACTTTCAATTGTTGCCAAACTCAGATTTCTGACATATTGGCATACTGCATTTTGTAATGAGTGTTCAGCAATGGCCATTTCCTTTGACTCCATTGTGAAGAGTGTTTAACAAAATTATGAAAAAAAAATTTTTCAAAACTGAAATTTTTTTTGTTTTGGTACTTTTCAATTAAAGTAGATTTATGTATGTATTCATTAATGAATCTGATTATTCTCTGAGATAGTCTTATAGAATTTGAATGACTCATCTGGCACTTTAATAATGACTTTACACAAATTTTCTTCTTTTCTATAGAAATGCACTTTCCGTTAAGGACATTAATGAGAAGGAAAAGAGATTATCTACTGTGAGGGAGACAGCACCAAGCACAGCCATATAAGCATACAGTATAACAGTTCTTACCTTTACCACTGAAATCCACATTCTCAGGGCATCTTGTTTGTAGGCAGAATTTAATTTTAATTTGCTCCTTCAAGTTCTTATTGGTCCCAATCTCATGGATATGTAATAAATGCAACAAAACTCTCATTAGTTTCTGTAACAATGAAATGGATTATTTATCTCAAAAAATTTTTTATCTCAGCAATTGAAAGGTCTGCTCATATTCCACTTGGCACTGTCCTTTAAACGGTCGCCATTGAATAGTGGCAATAATAGGGTGGTGGTGGGGTGAATAATCAAAAAAAATTGGAAAGGATAATTGAAAGAAATTGGAAGATACACGTATCCTGAGTGAACTTTAACTGGAATTAATATCAACAGACCTTTAAAGTCAATACATTTTTAGATCATCATTATTATTTGAATTTACATACCTTTTTCCTGTTACCGCTGTCGTGCATAGAACATGGTATGACAATACTGGTTCCGAATCGCCCCTCCTCTGCTTACACAAATTCTTGTCTGCTTTGATCCTCTTGATGCAGGATTCTTGACACAGGGGAAATGCTGAACAGATGTGGTTATTAATAAACTTCAGCCCACTAATAACCTTTATAACACTTCTTTAACCTGCTTTTAGGATACATATTTTTGATAAATACTAATATGGCAGTAGTAGTCATACATCCGCCCTCTACTACTTATGGAGGCAAACAGGTGAAGATACAGAAATTAATCAATTGAAGAGCATATCTCTACTTATTTTGTTCCTATCCCAAGACTATCTCTGGTACAAAATAAGGTATTATTTATACGTATAAAGAAAAGAATGAGAGAAAAATAATAATAATATGATTCATTACACGGGCCACACAAACCTCTTTGACACCAGCTTAACCGTCACGTGCATTTCAGGGTGACACAGGTTATGGAGGTTATCGAACACTGTCCAGTGGGATGAGGTTGGTGCATATGGTCGTGATCTGCCATACAGTATGTCACAGTAGATCTTGTCAGTTTCGCCTGGAATATCAACCAGTTGCAATTTTAGTGAAGTTTTGTCATCATGAAATATTGCTTGTAGTTCAGAGTCTTCTTGCTGTGTAACTGCTGGCTCTCTCATGTTCAATGGTTGTGAAACACCAGATACTCTGGATAAGCAGTCGGCCACCACATTGGTCAATCCGGAAATGTGATGCAAGTCCACAGTGTATTGGCTTATAAACTTGAGTTGAGAGTATAGAAGTGGTGAGCAGTTATCACTGTTCTCACTGAATGCATATACCAATGGTTTGTGATCAGTATAAACTGTGAAATCCCATGCCTCGGCCTGTATTCTGAAGTGCTTGATTGATTGGTAGATGTCCAACAGCACCGTATCATATGCACTCCAGCACTGTTGTGAAGGAGTCTATTAATGTGAAAAACATGCCAGTGGCTGCCATGCACCATCTACCCATTGTTGTAAAGCCGAGCTGATTGCAAACTGGCTGGTGTCAAACACTAAGGCAAGCAGAGCATCAGGTTTTGGGTGAGCAAGTAGGGTGGCCTGAGTAAGGCTGTCTTTTGTCACTTTGAACACCACATCCATACTCTCATTCCATTGCACGGGAGCGTTACCTCCTACCTTTGCACTTGATAGTGCTGCATGCAATGGCGCTTGTTGCTTGGCTGTACGTGGTAAGTGACACCGGTAAAAATTCAGCATCCTGATGTATCTGCATAGCTCTTTTATGGTGGTAGGCTTTGACAGTTGTAAGATGGCCTCTACTTTTTCTGATAGTGGTGCAGAATCAGAGGATGATATGTGGTGGCCCAGAAATTCAACTTCAGGCTCGCCAAAAACGCATTTCGCAGTGTTTAAAACTATGCCATGCTTCTCCAGTCATTTAGAAACCTCACGTAAGTGACTGTGGTGCTGTTCTCTGGTTTCTGAATAGACCCAACACATCATCCAGGCATGCAAAGCAGAAAGGTAGCCCATGCAAGATGGAATCTATAAACCACTGCCAGGTCTGTGCATCTTTCCACAATCCAAATATCATAAACTTCAACTTGAAAAATCTCAAGAGTGTAATTATAGCCATCTTTGGAATGTCCTCGGGTGTGACTGTGATCTGCATATAGGCCTTCACACAATCAATGACGCTAAATATTATTGAGCCATGAAGAGCATGATTGTAGTCATGTAATAATGATCCCAGGTAGTGGTTGGAAATAGTCCTAACATTCAGTGCTCAATAATAGCCACATGGACACCGGGGCCCACCTTTAATAGGTACTAGGTGTAATGCTGATTCCCATTGATTGGATGATGGGTGAATAATTCCCTCCTTCAACATAAGATCAAACTCCACCTTTTCTATTGCGAGGCATCCAGGCACTAATCTGCATGGGCGACACAACACAGGTGGTCTGTCAGTAGTTTTGATTTGGTGGACAGTGTCATGCAACACCTGTTGTGGTACTCCCGGTGGTCTAGTTAAGGTCAGAAAAATTCATCTGCCACTTGCAAAAACTTGATGCTACTGGTTCTAGTATCGCAGTGATATCCAAAAGTTTTCAGACCAATAAGGCTGTCCACAAGGCAGGCATTAGATAGATCAGGCAAAAGTTTGAAATATGCTAAGAAATCAGTGCCTATTATCTCCTCAGACACATCCACTATACTGTGAAATTCCATGTAAATTATCCTCACACCATGTACTGTAAGTTGGGATCTCTATATTGTCGGCAGCTGCTAAGTTGACTGCCGAGCGTGACCTGCAGCAACGGAGTGACTTCCACGATGAAATACTCAGATCAAATCTAGTATCAATTAGATATTTCCTTCCTGAGGTCTGATCCATTATAAAGAGGTGCCAAGAGGTGTTGTGGCATTCAGTGTCACCTACTGATGACCACCGTTCCCAGTTGGTAATGTGCACGGGCTCGTACACATTTCTGCATGCTCATCATATCTGCGGTGGTACCAGCAAACTGTGGGGCCAGACTCTGATGTAGTAGGCAAAGTGAAGCATCTCCTTGAATGTCATCGACTACACCTGCTACAGCAGCTTGTATTACCACGTGAAAGCAAAGCTTGCATTTGTGCACGTAAGAGATTCACCTTGTTGGCCAGGGCATCGTAATTAGCATGTGACACCATAGGGGTTATGAACATAACACTGGAAGGAACAGTTACTGTACTGACCTGTGAGCAAGGCATGATGGCATCTTGAATGTGCTCAGCAAGTTCTGCCACTGCGTCCAGTGACATGTCCAACTGCATAGCAATGATGGCTTTTACCTGGGCCGGCAGACAGTTGCTCCAATGCATGCACAGGAAGTTGTCAGCAATTGTGCCAATGTCCACTTTGTAGCAAAGATGGTGAGGGTATTGTGAGGGTTTCCTGTCACCCATTTCTTCTTGAGTCAATACCTAGTGAATGCGATCTTCCTGTAAAGCTGCTATACAATATATGAGCTCTGCTTTTAATCTGTCATAGGCATTTTGCATTGGAGGGGCTGTTATTATATCTTGGACCTCTGTAGCATATCGCTGCTCAAGCTGGCCTATGACTAAGGAAAATTTTGTGTTATCAGCAGTTATTTCGGCATATAGGAAAAGCTTGCTTCCACCTGAGCAAACCACAGTACAGGATTGTGGGGCCAAAAGGGCGGGAGGTGCACTGCCAGGTGTCAGTATCGTAGATGGTTCCATCGATGTTTGCTAGTTCCGTACAGCAATATCCTGTCAGGGTCACCACTGATGGGAGGTATAACTATGTGAGAAAATCCCGCACTTGAACTTCCGTACAGTCAAAGATGAGATGGAACTTCAAACAGATTTATTAACTCTCCACATTCGCAGTTGTGTACCAGTGTTACTATATCAACAAGAGTCACAAAATCTCTACAAAAAACAAAGAGTAAAAATTGGTAGTTGCTCTGCTATTCTAAGAGCAAATGTGGTGTGTCACTGCAGGTGAATCACTGTGCCCCTAGCAGCGAAAATGCTCAGTGTAAGAACGGCATTCTTCTGCACTCACACGCGAACTTCATCACGAGTGACTATCGCATGCACTGACTGTAGTGTCAGTGTGTAGCAGTCGCTACAGTATCATCATTTCTGCCATAATTACCTTGTATCTTGTTTAGTAGCTTTACATATTGATTTTCTGTTGTTCTTCGTGTGTTTTATATTTTAAGAACAGTGCAAAGTTTCAGTTTTTTAGTAAGAGGCTAGAGGATTTTACAACACTGGTGGAATGGAGTTCCAAATCTTGATTACTGCTTGTTCTCTGAATTATGTAGGACTCTCTCCTTCTAGCACAAGATACTTTAATCACAGGTGCTAACCATCATTATGCTCACTTTGTTTGATTTTAGGACAAAACAAAAGAAAAAAAGCTGTGGAAATATTTTTAAGAGACACTGAAATTCTCCATATTCATTATCTCCTTTATAATGTCTTCTGACTATTCTTCCCATAAATTCTCCTTAAATGCTAAGACTGAGTTATTGTTTACAATTCTGTGAAACAACTTATTTTTCTTTGAGTCATACCTAACTGGTTAGTAAATTTTATTGTTAACTTTTCACCACTGTGCTAGATAAACTATTGATTACTGGCATGGCTTTGAGAGAATCCTCTTGCTCAGGTTGAAGCTCCTCTTGACATTTTTTTCATGTTTGTGAGAAGCTCTACAACAAATTCAAGAATACAATAGTACAGTTGCACAAAACTGTTCTCAACATCAGGTATAACAAAAATTCTCAGTAAAAATCTTTTTAGTATGCATCACACAAATAAATTTGACCCAAAGAAGAAGACACATAGGTGTCAAAACATGACTGATTGAATAAAAAGAAACAGTGTTTTACATTAGGTGGATGTAAAAAAAATTAAATTGCAAACACAGAAAAACATCAGGAGGAGCTTTTAACCTGTGCAAAATGATTCTTTCATAGCCATGCCAAGCATTTCCCATGAATCTCTACAATAAATTAAAAATTACAACAGTACAGTTGCTTAAAACTGTCTTCAACATGAGGTTAAACAAAATCTGTCTCAATAACAAAACTTGTACTATACTTTACAGAAATAAATTTGACACACAGAAGATGACACATAAGTGCCAAAACATGTCTGGGTGAATAAAAAGAAATCAAACAATGTAAACTCCAGGTTGGAGTATCAACAATATTAGGAAAAGAATATATTGCTGTTCACCATAGAGATGGCCCACTGAATTGCGGACAGGCACAATAAATAGACTGTCACACATTATAGCTTTTTGCCAAAGCAATCTTCAGCAAAGAAAACTTGCCCACATTCACACAAGCAGGCACACATGACCACTATCACCAGCAGGTTGGGCTGGAATGTGACTGTCATGTAAACAGCAATCTGGAGTCTGGCAGGAAAGAGGGAGGGATAGCAGGGGGAAAGAAGTACTCTGTGGTAAGGCATGCAGGACCTAGATTGGGGCCTGATGAGACTGCCAGGTGCAGCATTGGGAGGCAGGGTGTGGGGATATAAAAGGGGAATGGAAAAGGAGAAGAGCAGTGAAAGGGAGAGGATGAACAGGTGCATTAGCAGAGGGTGGCACACAGTGAGGGGGGGGGGGGGATGTAAAAAGGAGGACATGATAGGACAATGGGGGTGGAAACTGTTGAGTGGAGTGTTACTGTGGAGGTTACTGTAGAGTGAAGCTGGGATAATTTCAGAAGTAGAAGTGGGTAATATGTTGTAAGGATAACTCCGATCTGCACAGTTCAGAAAAGCTGGAGTTGGAGGGGGGGATCCAGATAGCCAAGGTTGTGAAGCAGCCATTGAAATCAAGCATGTTCAGCTGCATGTTGTGCCACAGAGTGTCCTACTTCAATTTTTGCCACAATTTGGCGGTGGTCTTTCATCCTGCTAGACAGCTTGTTGGTAGTCATATCAATATAAAGAAACTGTGCACTGATTGCAGCAAGCTGGTATACAATATGACTGCTTTTGCAGGTGGTCCAGCGTTTGATGAGGTAAAATAAGCCTGTGACAGGGCTTGAAGAGGAAGTAATAGGTTGGTGAATTGGGCAGGTCTTCCACTTGTGTCTTCCACAGGGCTATGACCTCAGTGGCAATGAGTTCGGATTAGGGGTAGTGTAGGGATCAACTGCTATGTTGTGGAGGTTGGTTGGTGAGTGATGGAACAACAGTTCAGGAGCAGGCTGGAAGGATCTTGGGTAGGACGTCTGTCATTTCGGAACATTATGATAGATAATCAAAGCCATGAAGTGAACTGAACCACATCCTTTGCCAGGGCTTTGATTATCTATCGTGATGCCTTGCAATGAGGGATGTCCTACCCATGATCCTTCCAACCCCCTTCTAAAGTGGTGTTTCATCACCCAGTCAACCTCCCTATCCATCCCTATGTCACTCCCAACCCCAACCCTTTGCCACAGGGTTAATTCTCTGATGAAGATCCAGGTGAAAGACCTGCCCAATTCACCCACTCAGCACTTCCTTCTCCAGCCCTGTCACAGACTTATTTCACCCCATCAAAGACCAGACCACTTGTGAAAGCAGCCATCTTGTATACCAGCTCTTCTGCAACCATTGCACAGCTCTTTTATATTGGTATGACTACTTAACCAGCTGTTCAGCAGGATGAATGGCCACTGTCAAACAGCGGCCAAAAGCAAAGTCAACCATCCTGTATCACAACATGCAACTGAACATAATGTCCTTGATTTCTGCTTCACATCCCAGGCCATCTGGATCTTCCCCTCAACCACCAGCTTTTCTGAACTGCATAGATGGGAGTTATCCTTACAACACATTCCCCACTCCCAAAATTTTCTGGCTTCAACCCATGGTAACCCACTGCCCCACATCCTCTGACCAACATTTTACGGTCCCTTTCTCCTGTCACCTCCTCTCTTTATGTCCCCCAACCCCACAGTGTGCTGTCCTCTGCCAGTGCACCCATCTGCTCTTTCTCCTTTTGTGATCCTCTCCTTTCACACTCCCCTTACTTTCCCCCATATCCCACTTCCCAACATTGTGCCTGGCAGTCTCATCATGCTGTGATCTAGTCCTTGCACACCTCACCAGACAGCACTCCGCTCCCCTCTCAGCCATACCTTGGTATCCCTCCCCCTTCCCTGCCTCACTAAAGATTGCTATTCATGTGACAGTCACCTTTTGACTGGAGCTGGTGGTGGTAATGATCATGTGTGAATGATGTGTGCTTGCTTATCTGGATGCGGGTATTTTTTCTTAGCTGCAGAAGGAGCTGGCCAAAACCTATAAAGCGTAACAGTCTCTTCTTTGTGCTTGTGTGCAACTCAATTGACCATCTTTACAGTGAGTAACAATCTATCCTTTTAATTATATTGTTGAATAAAAAAAATAGTGGAATTTCTGGCAGATTAAAGCTGTTTGCTGGACTGAGAGTCGAACTCGGGATCTTTGCCTTCTGCAGGCAAGTGCACTACTGACTGAGTTACCCAAGCATGACACATGACCCATCCTCACATCTTTACTTCCACCAGTACCTTGCCTTCTGCCTTCCAAACTTCACACAAGCTGTCCTTTGACCCTTGCAAGTCTATGTTGTTGTAGTGGTCTTCAGTCCTGAGACTGGTTTGATGCAGCTCTCCATGCTACTCTATCCTGTGCAAGCTTTTTCATCTCCCAGTACCTATTGCAACCTACATCCTTCTGAATCTGCTTAGTGTATTCATCTCTTGGTCTCCCTCTACGATTTTTACCCTCCACGCTGCCCTCCAATACTAAACTGGTGATCCCTTGATGCCTCAGAACATGTCCTACCAACCGATCCCTTCTTCTGGTCAAGTTGTGCCACAAACTTCTCTTCTCCCCAATCCTATTCAATACTTCCTCATTAGTTTTGTGATCTACCCATCTAATCTTCAGCATTCTTCCGTAGCACCACATTTCGAAAGCTTCTATTCTCTTCTTGTCCAAACTATTTATCGTCCATGTTTCACTTCCATACATGGCTACACTCCATATGAATACTTTCAGAAATGACTTCCTGACACTTAAATCAATACTGGATGTTAACAAATTTCTCTTCTTCAGAAACGCTTTCCTTGCGATTGCCAGCCCTCATTTTATATCCTCTCTACTTCGACCACCATCAGTTATTTTGCTCCCCAAATAGCAAAACTCCTTTACTACTTTAAGTGCCTCATTTCCCAATCTAATTTCCTCAGCATCACCCAACTTAATTAGACTACATTCCATTATCCTTGTTTTGCTTTTGTTGATGTTCATCTTATATCCTCCTTTCAAGACACTGACCATTCCATTCAACTGCTCTTCCAAGTCCTTTGTTGTCTCTGACAGAATTACAATGTCATCGGTGAACCTCAAAGTTTTTATTTCTTCTCCATGAATTTTAATACCTACTCCGAATTTTTCTTTTGTTTCCTTTACTGCTTGCTCAATATACAGATTGAACAACATCGGGGAGAGGCTACAACCCTGTCTTACTCCCTTTCCAACCACTGCTTCCCTTTCATGTCCCTCGACTCTTATAACTGCCATCTGGTTTCTGTACAAATTGTAAATAGCCTTTCGCTCCCTGTATTTTACCCCTGCCACCTTTAGAATTTGAAATAGAGTATTCCAGTCAACATTGTCAAAAGCTTTCTCTAAGTCTACAAATGCTAGAAATGTAGGTTTGCCTTTCCTTAATCTTTCTTATAAGATAAGTCATAAGGTCAGTATTGCCGCACGTGTGCCAGTGTTTCTACGGAATCCAAACTGATCTTCCCCGAGGTTGGCTTCTACTAGTTTTTCCATTTGTCTGTAAAGAATTCGTGTTAGTATTTTGCAGCTGTGACTTATTAAACTGATAGTTCAGTAATTTTCACATCTGTCAACACCTGCTTTCTTTGGGATTGGAATTATTATATTCTTCTTGAAGTTTGAGGGTATTTCGCCTGTTTCATACATCTTGCTCACCAGATGGTAGTGTTTTGTCAGGACTGGCTCTCCCACGGCCATCAGTAGTTCCAATGGAATATTGTCTACTCCGGGGGCCCTGTTTCGACTCAGGTCTTTCAGTGCTCTGTCAAACTCTTCACGCAGTATCATATCTCCCATTTCATCTTCATCTACATCCTCTTCCATTTCCATAATATTGTCCTCAAGTACATCACCCTTGTATAGACCCTCTATATACTCCTTCCACCTTTCTGCTTTCCCTTCTTTGCTTAGAACTGGGTTTCCACCTGAGCTCTTTGCAAGTCTAGCACCTCTGAAAGAAAGGACATTGGGGTAGCATGGCTTAGCCATAGCCTGGGGCATGTTTCCAGAATGAAATTTTCACTCAGCAGTGGAGTGTGCACCGATATAAAACTTCCTGGCAGATTAAAACCATGTGCCAGACTGCTACTCAAACTTTGGAACTTTACAACTTTCTACAAGAGGTGCTAGTTTTGCAAGGTTCGCAGGAGAGCTTCTGTGAAGTTTGAAAGGTGAAGATGAGGTACTGGGTGTAAGTAAACTGGGAGGACTAGTTGTGAATCATGCTTGGGTAATTTAGTAGACCACTTGCTCATGACAGGCAAAGGTCCCGAGTTTGAGTCACAATCTAGCACACAGATTTAATCTGCCAGGAACTTTCTTATCAGCACACCATCTGATCCAGAGTGAAAATTTCATTATAAAAAAATAGTGTTTTGCTCAAGGAAAATTTTAAAAAATCTATTTCTTTGCTACTGTTTTAAAGGTGAAAATATTGGTGAATTTTGTGTTACATATTAGATTTCACAAGCATTGCCTCACGCCAGGTCCCCCGATCTCCAGTAAACCACGTCTGCTTTGTCCCAAGTGCCTCTCTGACCTTAAAAATCAGATTTCTGAACTACTAAGTTCCGGCATCATTGATCCCTCTGCCAATAGCTGGTCTACGCCCATACATATGACACCCAAGAAAGACGGGTCCTGGCACATGTGTGGAGACTACCGTCGACTAAACGCACAAACAATTATAGACACCTACCCCATACCCAACATTGCCGACTTTGCCAGTTCCCTCGCTGGTGCGACCACATTCTCTGTCATTGATTGCAAACGGGCCTACCACCAGATCCCCATGGCACCTGAAGATATCAAGAAGACAGCAATCACCACCCCGATTGGGTTATTTCAGTTTTGACTCATGGCCTTCGGTCTGAAAAACGCAACCCAGACCTGGCAACGCTTCATCAACGAAGTTCTATTCGACCTAAAATTATGCTTTCCATATCTTGATGACATTCTTGTGTTAATCTCCTCTGTCAAGGACAACAGTTGACATGTGCAAACTGTTATGAACACTATCACAGCAGCAGGAATTGAGACCAACCAGGAAAAATTGTAGCTACATCAACCCGCTGTCACTTTTCTTGGTTTTCGGGTCTCTGCCGACAGCATTTCACCACCCCCTGAGAAAGTACAAACAATACCAAACCCACCCAAACCTTCATCATTCAAAGAGCTCCGGCGCTTTTTGGGGACAGTTAATTATTATCGCCGACATCTACCTCAGGCTGCTGAGATTCAGGTTCCACTGACGAACGCCTTGGCAGGCACCAACACTTCTGGATCTCGGACCGTTCCATGGACCCCTGCTATGACTGACTCTTTCACTGCCCTCAGAAATCTTCTTGCTGAGGCCTGCACCATCACGCATCCTCATCCCAATGCGCAGCTTTTCATCACCACAAATGCGAGCGATACTACTATCGACGCTGTCCTTAGCCACACAATCAACGCCCAAACTTTACCTCTGCAGTTCTTCTTGCACAAGCTCACCAATGCACAACGGAAAATTACCACATTTTACAGGGAGTTGCTCATGGTCAATGAAGCAATCAAGCATTTTAAGACTGACGTTGAGGGAAGTCCTTTCTATGTTTTAACGGACCACAAACCCCTGGCTGTGGCCATTACAAACCCGCCGGCTGAGCCACCTCCTCGCCGCTTGAGATACATGGACTTCATATCTCAGTTCACCACTGATGTCAGACACATAAAGGGTGCTGACAATATAGTTGCTGATTTCCTTTCACAAGTCAACAACACCCATTCGCTGTTAGACCTCTCTGAACTGCCTAACCTCCAACCCACCGACAAGGAAACACAAAACCTGATTTCAGACTCTACTTCTTCACTACACTTCGTTCACACCACCTTCCCTGGCATTTCTGGTGAGATCTGGTGTGATGACAGTACGAGCACGTTATGCCCCCCTAATCCCAACCACACTCTGTCGAGTTGTCTTCAACGCATTGCATAATTTAGCCCACCCCGGTGTTCGTGTGTCCACCCACCTCGTTGCAGAGTGCTTTGCATGGAGAAATGTCAACAAGGACTGCCAGCAATAGGCACCCCCTGCATCGTGTGCCAATGCTGCAAATTACACAAGCACACTTCAACCCCCCCCCCCCCCCCCCCTCGGCGCCTTTTCCATCCCTCCTGGGCGTTTCCAGCATGTTCATATTGACATTGTTGGTCCTCTATCCCCTCTAATGGCTTTTGTTATGTTCTCTTGTCTATCGACCAAACAACTCGCTGGGTCGAGGATGTCCCCCTCCCCAATATTACAGCAGAAACTGTTGCTCGAGCTTTCGTCGAGTCATGGGTATCACATTTTGGATGTCCAGCTATCATCACATCTGACCAGTGCAGACAATTTGAGTGGCCCTGTTCAACGAGATTTGTAACATTTGCGGCATCCGGTGCATCCATACCACAGGATATAACCCATAAAGTAATGGGCTAGTCGAGCGCTGGCACCGCACTTTCTAGGCAGCTCTTCAGTGCCACAACTCTTTATGGACAGAGGCCCTTCCCCTTGTGCTACTCGGCATTCGTGCGATCTATAAGGAAGTCCTCAAAGGCACAATGGCCGAGTTCGTATATGGCCAGAACATTGTTCTCCCTGGCAAACTTGTGAACCCTTCCGCTTCTCCCCCTCAGTCTGACTTACCTTCCTTCTTGGACCGCATCAGACACCACTTCATCAACCTCCATATCCCTCCGCTTGCCAGCCATTCCCACCCTAAGGTTCACGTCCCGAAATCTCTGGACAATTGCGAGTTCATCATGCTCCGAGATGACATTGTCCATGCTCCCCTCCAACCTCCATATACTGGCCTGTACTGAGTTCTCTGGTGCTCAGCCAACACCTATGACATCCAGATGAAAGACTCAGCTGTTACAGTCTCTCTCAACAGAGTTAAGCCTGCCCATGTCGAGCCTTCTTCTACCCCTCTTCAGGCCATGACCACGCCACTCACTGTTGTGGCTCAGGATACTCCGACCACACCCTCTACACTGGTCTCACACACTCCAATGAGTGGTTTCCAGCTCCAATCGTCGAGCTCTCCTCCGACCTCACCCTCTACTTCGGTCTCATACACTATGTCGAGTGACGACATGCTCCCCACGTTGAGCTTACGTACAATCTCATCCTCACCGCCGGGCCCTTCGCGTGCCCCTTCGACCTCTCCACCATCACCTACCTCACTCTGTTGAGGTTTCTCATGGCCCCCATCTTGAATGTGCCCTCACTCGAGGTGTTTGTGCCTGTCCCCCCCAGACATAATCCACAACATCTCAATAATACTGTGCGTTGATGCACTGTTCATCGTGTTTCTCTTCATCCTGTGCTCATGACACAACCTTCGCCATTCCCTGGCACCTGGTGAAATGTGTTCCCCTGCCACCCGATGTCGACCTGGACATGCTTCTTTTGTTCGGCACACCCATTGGAGACATCGTTGTCGTCGCTCCATTCCATCCACTTCGCCGGCCTACCTGTCGCTGCACGACCAGCACACCCACAGTACGACACCCGGCGCACTTCCTTGACTTCCAGGTTCGGTGGCCAAACCTTCCTTCATGACATTTATCCACACAGCTCCCCGACGATGCTGTCGAGCCGACCGTGGTCCAGCTCCTGCGGACCATACCTGCTGAGGCCATACTCACGCCTCCCCCGCCTCCTGGCCTTTCAAGAGTGCTCCATAAAGAGGGGGGCTGGGGGGTGGGGGGTGCTATGTGGCAATGTGGCATCGATGAAATCAACACCGATATCGATGCATCCATCTTTGAACTAAGCTAAGATTATCTTTGGTCTGTTCTGCCACGTCAGTTCTTTGTGAGCCTTGCTTGTGTTTGGGTGAATAAATTAACTACTGCTTAATGGGGGTTTTTGGTGTAACTAACCCGAACATCTTTCCCTCAACCTCATTTTGTGGTCATGATATGCAATGTTTGTTTTTAAATGAGTGCAGTTTTTATTAATGTCACACATGGGGAGAATATAGACTATGATGTTAATGTAGAGAAGTGTAATCTGTGAAACAGGTTGCTGTAAGAGCGTTGTAAATGAATGCCACTCATTATTTAGGTTGCTCTCTTCTGAGCAATATAATTGTATTTTGCCAGAGGCTTCTAATGCAAAAAACCATGCCACAAGGTGACAGTTTGTGAAATTATTTGAAGCATGTAGCTTTGACCAATTATGCATGAGGTTAAAGTTACTGAAATAAGCCGTTTCACCACATCTAGTATATGGGAGGGCGAATTTAATTTGGCAGCAATGTATATATCAAAGAACTTGGAGTAGTCTAAAACCTCAGGTAATCAAAATTTTATGTTGGATCACTATGACTAAATAATTACCACACTGAATCTAAACTTTGGAGCTGAGATTCACTGATGTGAAACTTCCTGGTGTAGTAAGGCTCTGTGTCAGTCTGGGACTCTAACCTGGGACATATACCTGTGGTGTGTAACATCTCTGATTCTGTAAATGAGGAAAATTGGAAATTTGTGGTGAGTTCTGTGGGACCAAACTGCTGAGATCATCAGTCCCTAAGCTTACACACTACTTAATCTAACTTAAACTAACTTACGTTAAGGATAACACATGCAACCCATACCCCAGGGAGGACTCAAACCTCTGACGGGCAGAGCAAACTGTGACAAGGCGCCCTAGGCTGTGCAGCTACCCTCCGTGGCTGTAAATGAGGATCACTGTCCCATGAGGCAGTGGGAGTTAGTATGTTCTGTACACTCATAACACTTACATGTGTTAAGTACATGTGATTACATATAAACAGAGTGGAAATAATATCTCTATGCTGTACCACTTTTCTGCTATCACACTGATAGTACCCCATTTCCCACATATCTTTCATGGGCAAGTGCTCTATTAATGGAACACCTCTTCCAAAAATCACACACACACACACACACACACACACACACACACACACACACACACTGGCCCAGCAGAACACACAATGTTGGGATTGGAGAGCAGGAGGGGGATTGGTGAAGTGTGGCTAATGACTCAGTGTGAGGTAACAGGTGTATGGGATATGAATGGGAGAGGGAGAGGCAGCAGTTACTTGATATAGGAATTTGACACATGGACATCGGCATCAGTGAGTTTGTGCGGTTCAGGATGATTATGGTGGTGCTGGAGAGTGGATTAAGAGGGGTTACAGGAGAGAGGAAGTGACCATTTTGGGAAGTTGGACCATGGGACAGGGTGGACTTGTGTATGGGACATGGGGCTCCCAGAGACTGAGAGCAGAGAAATTATGGGAATGAAGAAAATTTTGCAAAGATAACTGCAACCTGTGTAGTTCAGAAAAGCTGGTGCTTTGCAGGGAACGAGCCAGATAGCAGGGGTTGCAAGCATCCATTGAAATTGAGCATGTTGTGTCCAGCAGTGCATTCTGCCACTCAGTGGTCAGCTGTGCTTTTGGCCACAGCTTGGCAGTGACTGTTCACTTGGGTGGACCATTGGCCAGTGGTCATGCTCAAATAGAATGCTGTTCACAAATTGTAATAGTGCTGGCATATGATGTGGTTGGTTTCATAGGTGGCTCTGCCTCTGATGGCATAGGCTTCCATTCAATCCCTTGTTGAGCAGTCTGTTGTGGCAGCTGAAGACAGCAAAATGAAAGCTGAAGTTTTAAATTTCACTTTCATGAAGTCATTCAAACAGGCAAATCATACAAACACTCCATAATTTGACCATCAGACAGACTCCTGTGTGGACAACATAGTAACAAGCATCATTGGCATAGAGAAGCAACTGAAAGATTTGAAAACGAATAAATCACCAGGTCCGGATGGAATCTCAGTTCAGTTTTACTAAGAGTTTTCATTGGCATTGACCCCATACCTAGCTTGTATTTATCATAAATCTCTCACCTGGCATGAAGACCCATGCAACTGTAAAAAAGTGCTCATGACACCAGTATATAAGAAGGGTAAAGGAATGGACCCACAAATTTACAGACCTGTATCCTTAACGTTGGTTTGCTGCAGAATCTTTGAACATATTCTCAGTTGGAATATAACAAACTTTCTTGAGACCGAGAAGCTTATGTCCATGAATCAGAATGGTTTTAGAAAGCATCACTCATACAAAATTAAACTTGCCCTTTTCTGATACAGTATACTGTGAACTATGGATGAAGGGCAACAGGCAGATTCCACATTTCTAGATTTCTGGAAAGCATTTGGTGCAGTGCCATGTTGCACTGTTAATGAAGGTATGGGCATATGAAATAAGTTCACAGATTTGTGAGTGGCTCAAAGACTTTTTAAGAAATAAAGCCCAATATGTTGTCAAAGTTGAGTGACTGTAGGAAGATACATGATGACTTAGATAAAATTTGTAGTCAGTGCAGTGAATGGCAACTAGTTCTAAACATGGAAAAATGTAAATTGATGCAGATGAGTATGGTTATGGTGAGATAAATGTACAAACTGATCTTGAATCATATAAAATGACCAATACCATACTGGAGATGAAAAAAACCAGAAATCTACTACGACATAGCTGTAAGAAGATTTTCAGTGTCAATTTACATTAACAATGTAGTTTCAATGATGATTATGGACTTCTTAAAAATAATAAACTATTATTTTTTTTTATTTATGAAATGTCATTTTTCAAAGATGATTTTTGCATAAATTGATCGATATATGATAGTAATTTACATGTTATTAGAGGTAAGTGTTTGTCTTTAAGTATTTAGTTGTATGAGTTTGGTGAGTGAGCATGGAGTACAAGTTATGTGTGTTATACTGATTTGTATTGTGAAGTGAAATGACTGAAAATATATGTATTTTTCACCATAAAGTACACCAGTGTTCATTTGATTTGATGGAAGCCACCCAATCATCCCCTAGACTATCATAAAAAAAAGGATAAAGAGCCTTCAGTTTACAACAATGAAGAGGAATAAAAGATGAGTATTATTAATAAAACTGGTTATTCCAATTATACCATTGCTATCTCTCGTTGCAGTGTGTCACTATCTCAGCATGGCAAGTGCTGTGATAATATGACCAGCCATCCAAATTTGTAACTTACTTCAAGAATGAATAAATCAACTTTGGGCAACAAGAGGGTGGTTATGGTCAGAGTAGGAAGAACAAACCTGTAATGTTTGGTTATACTATACTATAGTTGGAGTCACAAATATTGGCAGTTGAGTTTAGGCTTGCTCTGTACATCTACATCACATATGCTCCAACAGCCAATGAGAAATCAGTATGTTCTGAGCGCTCCACTGTGAATGCCTTAGCTAATGCAGGCATTAAACATAACTGTAGCAAGTTGTTTAGTGAACTTCAATTTCATTTGTCACAAGTTGTCATCACTGATTGTGGTGATAAGTGATAAATTCTGCATAAGTAAGTGAGAGACGTAATTCTCAGGATATAAGCTTTCTTCATGTGGAAAACACGTGCATACACATACCACAACTGTCACTTGGAATCATCAACAATACAACCCCCGTCTGTGCCTTGACATGCGTGAACCACCCTCGTTAGTGGATTTGACTATAGTGTCCAGCTCAACACAGTCAAGTCTTTTAATTATCTGGGTGTAACATTGCGATGTGATATGAAATGGAATGAGCATGTCAGAACTGTGGTAGGGAAGGTGGATGGTCGATACAATTTTATGAAAGAGTGGTTTGCCTGTATAGGAGAACACATATAGTATGATGGAGTGACCTATTCTTGAGTACTGCTTGAGTGCTTGAGTTCTGTACAGGGTTGGATTGAAGGAAAACATCGAAGCAATTCAGAGATTGGCTGCTATATTTGTTACTGGTAGTTTTGAACAACATGTAAGTGTTATGAAGATGCTTCGGGAACTCAGCATGGTGTCCTTGGAGAGAAGGCAATTTACTTTTTCAGGAACACCACTGGCAGAATTTAGAGAATGACCACTGGCAGAATTTAGAGAATGGTATTTGAAGCTAACTGCCGAACAATTCCACTGCTGTCAACATATGTTGTGTGTGAGGACCACATAGATGAGATATGAGAAATTAGGGCTCATAAGGCAGCATATAGTCAGACATTTTTCCATAACTCTATTTGCGTGTTGAACAGGAAAGGAAATGACAGTAGTCAGCAGGTACCATCTGCCACACACTGTATGGTGGCTTGCAGAGTATCAATGTAGATGTAGATGTAGTAGCCTGTGATAGGACTGGAGTGGGTTGTGCTGGACTGATGAACTGTATGAGTCTTGCATCCAAACTTTCCACATGAACATGATCTATGTGGTAAGAGATTGGGAGTGGGTGTGGCATAGGGATGGACCAAGATATTGTACAGAATGAGTTATGATTGATGTGATCACATATATGGCATGTGCACAGTACCAAAAATTTTGGACATTAACTCAAGGCTTAGCCAACTCATTATTCATTACATTCTTTTGGTTGATTGGAACTCATAACTGTAGTTAGTTTACCTAAAAACTGCATTAATTACAAATACCAGTAATATAAACCTCACTATCATTGTTCATATGTAATTATATACCTGACTGCAAACTTCCTAATAAATTAAATGAAAAAACTTTGCAAAGGGCTATAGTATGTGAGGGAATATGGAATAGTTGTAGGTCAACAACTAGAATTCTCTCAGATACAGATTTATTCAAAGACAAAGAGCTGTTACACAAAGAATGTAACACAATGGTAGAATCCGAGTGGTTGGCAGTTCGACTGCGAGGGCTGTGAGGAGTGAAGCCCCGAAAAGATTGGCCACTCGAATTAGATGAACGCGGAGAAGGAGCAGTGCTCGGCAGAGAAGCACGCTGTGGAGAATCAATACCTGGATGCATGATGTGGGAAGATGGATGGCCGCTCGAAGCAGGAGTGGGAGAAATAGGGGCAGAATCAGGGAGGTTCACCTGAGGCTCAATGAAAGCTGGTTTCACTCGGTTGAGTGAGACCGTGGTTACAGAGTCTTTTATGAGGAGATCCATGTTATTCTCAGAGCGTTTGACGACCTTCTAAGGACCTGTGTAGGGCAACTGAAGCGGGGCTTTGACTGAGTCGTCTCTGAGAAACACATACTCACAAGAGTCTAGCGTGCGCGGTACGTACACGCGCGGGGGTGTATGAGCAGCCGGAGGTGGCGGCTGAATTTTGCTGCAGTGCAAGCGCACCTGCTCGAGAAGTGAAGGGAGTTCAGAGGGCCGTGGAAGTGGGGTCAGAGTGACTAATTCTCCAGGCAAAACCAGAGGTTGGCCATACACAAACTCGGCTACGGAACCCTTGAGGTCTTCCTTGAAAGTCGCACGAAGGCCAAGAAGCACAAAGGGCAGTGCCTCTGTCCATAGTGAATCATGGCAACGCAGGGCAGACTTTAAGGTGCGATGCCATCGCTCGACAATCCTATTGCTTTGGGGGTGGTATGCAGAAGTATGAATTTTGACAATACCACATATTTTACATAAGTCAGAGAAAACTGAAGACTCGAATTGTCGCCCCTGGTCAGTGGTGAGGTAAACAGGTGAGCCAAATCTAGAGATCCACGAATCTAAGAATGCTTGACTTACTGTCTCAGAGGTAATGTTCAGAATAGGCACAGCCTCAGCCCACTGAGTCATCTTGTCAATAGCTGTAAACAAGTAACGGAAACCCTCGGAGGGGGGCAAAGGGCCTACGAGGTCGACATGAACATGGTGAAACTGGCCTGGCAGTTGGGCAAAACAGCCAAGGGGTGGAGAAGTGTGCCTGGAAACTTTGTTCTGTTGACACACCATGCATGCCCTTGCCCAAGACTGACAGTCACAGTGCATGTCTCTCCAGACAAACCGTTCAGCTACCAGACGGGTGGAAGCTTTGACATCGGGGTGTGCTAATGTGTATAGTTTGTCAAAGACCTGGCGTTGAAGGGGCTTAGGAATGAATGGCCACAATGTACCAGTCGATTCATCACACCACACTAAGTCAGATACGCCAGGGAAAGTAGAGTGTACCGGTTGGAGAGAGGAGCTGTGGTCTGAAATTAACTGCATGGTATCGGGGTCTGCCGATTGCAACCGAGGTAGGTCCGTTAAGTCAATTAAGGTTGTGACAGCACCCAACACGTGAGAGAAAATCAGCGACCACATTGTCCACTCCTCGGATGTAGCGAATGTCATGTGTAAATTGCAAGATGTAATCGATGTGACGAAAGCGTCGTGGGGGCGGATCAGCCGCAGGATTTTTTATGGCAGAAACCAACGGCTTGTGATCAGTGAGCACATAGAAATCTCGTCCCTCAACACCAGTTCTGAAGTGTCTTACGGCCTCGTAAACTGCAAGTAATTCTCTGTCGAATGCTGAGTATTTCTTCTGCGCGTTGTTTAGCTTTTTTGAGAAAAACTGCAGGGGGGTCATAACATCGTTGTATGTCTGACTCAGTACTGCACCGATAGCATTGTCACTAGCATCAGTAGTGATAAACATTGTGGCGTCTGCCCGTGGGTGAGCAATAGTGACAGTGGAGGCCAATAGCTGTTTGAGTTCATTAAATGCCTTGTCCATGTCTGGTGTCCATGGTACCTGGCGGGTGCCAGAAGTTTGTGGGCCAGCGAGAGCATCTGTGAGAGGAGCCTGCACCGCAGAAGCGTTTGGCAAATGTTTCCGGTAATAATTAACTGTTCCGATGAACCTGCGTAATTCCCTATAGGTCTGAGGGCATAGCATCTCGAGAACAGGCTTGATCTTGTCCTGTGGTGGTGTCAGACCATCCGAAGACACAACATAACTTAGGAATGTGACAGATGACTGGTACAATTGAGTCTTTTTATTGTTCAGTACAATACCAGTGGCTGCTAAAATCTCTGCCACGACTTGAACACGCTCCTCACTCTGTTCCAAAGTAGAAGCAAAAACCAATATGTCGTCCATGTATATGAAACAAAAGTCTAGATGGGATAAAGTTTGATTGATGAAATGCTGCCACGTTTGGGGGGGCGTTTTTCAACCCACACAGCATAAATTTGTATTGGAACAGCCCGAAGGGAGTGGTTATGGCAGTCTTTTCAATATCCTCCGGAGCCATAGGAAGCTGATGAAATGCGTGCTTACAGTCCAAAACAGAGAAGTACTTTGCACCTGAGAGCGCATGATTGAAGCCTGCAATGTGTGGGACCGGATATTTATCAATGACGGTGCGGGCATTTAAACGCCTATAGTCTCCGACCATACGCCAAGTACCGTCTTTCTTTTGGTCAAACAGGATAGGACTAGCCCAGCAACCGGAAGAAGGTTCAATTATTCCCTTTTGTAACAGATTGTCCAATTGTTCTTTTGCAATTTTCATAAATTCCGGCTTGAGGCGGCGTGTGCATTGCGATATGGGCGGCCCATGAGTTAGACGTAACCGATGAACTGTGCCATTAGTGACTACTGCAATACATGGCGCTGCACAACAGTCAGATGTCCGTGAAGCGGAGCAGGCAGTGGTGGAAAGGCCAAGCTGTGGCACTGAGGGGACGGAAGTACAGGTGTGCCACCCGCTCGTAGGCTGCGTAAAGGCCGCACACGTGTTAACATGGGCGAGGTTGGTACACTGGTTCTTGGTAGCGGGCCGTGCCGCTACGAGCGATGTAGGCACGAGTGGGCGTGGCCGAACAGCAGATGGCCGTAGTTCATTGCCACGAGCTTGGCAAGTTAATTGTCCATTCGGAACACAAGGAGCATGAGCACTCGGGCATACCCTATCATTACAAAAGGGGGGTGCCGACACAGTTTACAGAGTTCACAACATTGTCGTTAACGTGCGCGGGCACGGTAACACCAGATTGGCATGGACTGACCTTGTCTGTAGCCGACGAGTCATCTGCTTGTAGTGCCGCGAGGTGTTGTTGTGTGGAGGCCAACTCGTGGTGTGCGTCGCGGAGATGCAGCAGCATTTCCGTACGTTCCATCCGCAACTTCGAAGACTTGGCGCACTCCACTAGCCACTTGTTTGTCCAAGATTGCAGCTCCAAGGATAGGTTTACACACTTCTTACTTCTTAGCACAGCACACATGTTTGGTGTTAGCCGAACTTCACTCGGCGAAGCAAAAGGAATATGTTTGTTAAGGGGGGGGGGGGGGGGTAAAACACAGTATCTTGCACAAAATCTAGTGACAACTGATAGTGCTTGAGGAAATCGATTCCGAGAATAGGTTCTTCAATTGTTGACACTAGAAACGTCCACTACAGCTTGCACTCGGGCGAAAGTTTCACTGTATACAAAGTGGAACCCGAACACTGTAGGGTAGACAAGTTCACTGCACGAAGTACTGTTTTGTGTGGTTGCACTTTATTGGTTGCTAGGCGAACTGGCAGCAAAGAGATGTCTGCACCAGTGTCTACGAGAAAACATGCACCTGTTCGTAAATCGCGAACATAGACTCGGCCACACTTACTGTTATTGTCCGAAACGGAGTGCAACATGGGATGGTGCCCGTTGTTTACATCGCAGGAGGTGGCACCGTAGCCTACCTGTGGTTGGAGTTTGGGTAAGAACACGGTGACTGGCATTTGCAAGCTTGCTCCCCAGATCTCGTGTGGAAGAAACAGTAAGGTTTGGCGGGCCTGTGCTCTTGTGGGTAGTTGCTAGGTGACGGAGTATGTGCCCCAGAGTCTTCCACAGAGGCTGATGCACTGTCGTTGCGGGGAGTTGAAGGTGCAGGCAGGGCGGCTAGTTTAACAAACTTGTTATTAGCAGCACCAGACAAGGGCATGGCGTCAGAAAGCATCTTAGTGCGGTCACGTCCAGAATGCAGTGCACGGAGCTCACGTTGCCTGGCGGAGTATGCTCTGTTGGCGGTGCGTAAACGTTCATTTACTGGCCTATCTTCATACGCACAGATTGCAGTCTGGACAGGCAAAGGCAGCTTTTCAGTCCAGATTTCTGAGAGCGTGTCATCAGGCATAACTTGCTCATCGACGAGAAGACGGATGCACCGCCACAGCTGGGATGGAGACCTGTCCCCGAGACGCTCTTCGTAGATGAGCTGTCGTACATTTTCTCTCCTGGTTTTAGAGATGCGCTCCAGTATCATCTGTTTCGCCACAGCATACTTCTCTGCTAGGGGGGGTGCTTTGGCCAGATCGTAAATTAAATCGATGCAGTCGTGAAGATGGTTCATGAGGCAGGCGAAGCGTGCGTCATCGTCCAAAGCACAGACATTGAATGTTTGCTCAACCAGGTTAAACCAGAACTCTGGGTGAGCGGGGTGAAGTCTGGTAATTTCGGCAGATTCGGCACTGCAGTCACTGCAGAGGTGCGCCTATTACTTCGGACGGAGGTAGAGTATGCAGAAGATTGCGAGTCCGAATTATTGGCGTCCCGTAATGCGGGAATTGCGAAATTCACTTGACGCTGGGGGGCGGTTGAGAAGCGACGGACGCTTGAACGGTGTGAGGATCGTAGTCAAAATTTGCATTCTCATTGACATGGTAGCTCAGAGAGAAGCCACAAGTGCTGAAGTACGCCGGTGAATGTCCGTTATGCACACAGTATTCACTCGACCGTGAGTGGTGGAGCTGGTTGTAGATGTCGGAGTAATTACTGTCCAGCACAGAATTGGTGACTTGATTAGAAGCAACACAAGGATCCCACACACGTCCACTAGGATGCACACTCGGTGTGATATTTGCTGTTTGGTGAGCATTGAACACCTGTTGACTAGCCGGCGCGGAAGGATACACACGTGGCGGGAACTGATTCGAGTTTGAATTTACTACTGGATTTTCCAAAGTAGCAAAACCTCGCTCGACGCCACGAACTGTATTGACACAGTGTGTGTTCGACACAGGAGTAGGAATGTTCCGACCAACACTCTGTGGAGAACACGTGGGGTGGTCCAGGCTAACAAAGCCAGAGTCCACGACCTTTGGTGGTTGGAAGAAACTGGCGGCACTCGATGAATTCCACTGCATGTTCTGGTTGAAGGATTCCAAAGATTCTTGTGGCATGTCCACTACGATGGCAGGAGTGCTGGAGAGATGTTGCTGGAATCCGGGGTGGCGGTGAATGCTGAAAGGCCATTGTCTGGAGCTGAACAAAGGCCCTCGTGATCGCCGAGAAACCCGACGCGGTAGGCGCGTAAATAACCTTCGGGCGGTAACTCAGACACGTATTACACAAAAACGGGGTTACCAGTGAGGGAATATGGAATAGTTGTAGGTAAACAACTAGAATTCTCTCAGATACAGATTTATTCACACTTAGCTTCTGCACGGATACAAGTCCGGAGGCTAACTGCCGTTAGCGTCCAACATCCTGCCCAAAGCCCTCTCCTCAAAGATAGCACACTTACGCACAGAACAAATATCGATATTTATGGTGCTCTACGCCACATATGTAAACAGCTAATGATACAAATATGTTAGCAAATCTTGCTCTCATTTAGTTACAGAGTAATTAGCATTCTTAAGTAAAACAGTGTTGTGGAAATAGAATACCTCATTTTGGCAGACTAGGCTCTGTAATTCTTTAGAAATTAATGTTGTATCTAAAATCCTAGTTGAAATAAACATCTCCCAACTACTTAATTAATCAGGAATATAAATCTTTAATTGTAACTTAGGGGAATTCAGCAAACAACAATAGCTAACTTTAATTCTAATTAATGCAGTCTTATAAAAGTGGCTCCTTTGAAGCCATTTTAGACAGTCTGTAGAAGATTATAAAATAAGCAAGCTCCATGTCCAAAAATGTACCAAAGATCAGTTAGCACATATTACAACTAGTACAATGTGCTGAGTTTTATCTCAGCTTCATATTTGAGAGTTTATTCAGTGACTGTTTTTAATGACTAACTGTGAACCACCAGAACTGTATTAATCTTCAATAATGTCTTCTGCTAATTGTGACAATTAGGTCAGAATACAAACAGTGTTATTTCCAGTACTTGCTTACTATGTATGTGCATTGGTTTGTTATGACTGTTAGACTTCAAGGTCAATGAATTCAGAACTTAATTCACTGATGTGTTATATATTTGTTTGCCACACATTAAATTTTGTGTCATTTCAGTATTAGATTACTACACTTGAACAATCATGTTTTAGGAAATCAGCCAAGTATAGTATGTGGCTAGTATATGGCTAAGCATTATCTGTTCATAAATTATGATAGTTGAGACATTATCTTGTCATAAACATTGACATAAAAGTGCAACTGAAGTGTCTGAACTGTAAACCTGGTGTGAACCTTATTATTTAAAACAACCTACTTCAGACAACCACTTTTCAGCCAGATTCAATGGAGACACAGCTACTGGAGGGACATTAACACAGGTAAGTATGGTTACTGAGTGACAAGAAGGGTGGATGTTTGCAGATGATTTTTGGGATTAGTGGAAGGATTAGGGATGTGTGAAGATATGGGACCAAAATGTGTCTGTGGACTAGATTTGGGAGATAGTGCCTGTCTGTGAAGGACTTAGTCACCTTCAGCATTCTGGACTATTGAATTCTCATCTCAGCAGATACAGGGTCCAAGAGCACATGGGAGTAAATTTTTGGTGTGTGAAGGATGAGAGCTATAAAAATACAGGACTGCTGATGGTCAGTAGGTTTGGTAGGAACAAAAGAATAAATGGAACCATGAAAAAAGTGGAGTTCAATGTCCCCTGTAGATTACTTCCAAAATGGGTCTCATCGCATGATGAAATAAAATAAAAGATCCAAATGAGAATTGTGTAAAGCAGAAAGAGGTTATAAAATTGAGAATTTTTTTAAAAAAAGTAATACAGTTTGAAAAATTCTCTTTCTGTGAGTTTGAAGGTATTATTTATAGCTGATAACTTATGTTCAGTGATGTCAAGTACTGATTCTGATTATAAACTATTACTTGTGTGCACAGAAATGTTATTATGATGATAATCTTTGTCTGAAATTTTGTTGGCAGGCATTGTAGTAGTAAGTTTCATAGAGTGAAAATAATGACTGAACTGTAGGCCTACTCATAAATGATTGTTTACTCTGTTCTGTTCAACATCAAAGTATAGTGATATAAGAGAAGTCTCATCCATCCAGGTACATAGTGGTTAGGGTTTATGTATCTTTACTCATATGATAGGAAGTCTAGTCTCAACACCAACACCAGTCATCAATTTCTATAAAGCACTCCGTCTTCAGGCCACAAGTGGCCCATCGAGACCATCCGACTGTCATGTCATCCTCAGCTGAGGATGTGGATAGGAGGCGTGTGTGGTCAGCACACCGCTCTACCAGTCATTACGATAGTTTTCTTTGACTGGAGCTGCTACTATTCAGTCAAATAGCTCCTCAATTTGCATCACGAGGCTGAGTGCACACCGAAAAATGGCAACAGCGCATGACGGCCCGGAGGGTCACCCATCCAAGTGCCAGCCATGCCCGACAGCGCTTAACTTCGGTGATCTGACAGGAACCGGTGTATCCACTGCGGCAAGGCTGTTGCCCATCAATTTCTGTAGGTCAGTTAAAAAGTTCACTGGGAGATGAAAAGTTCCAGAAGTTGAGAGAGATCAAGAATCAAGAAAGAAAAAAAAAGGGAAGAAATGCCATTACCAACTATTTTGTTTGTTAATTTGTTCACTTTGCCACCATGTATCATAAGATTTTTTTTAAAAAAAAAGTACACTGTTATAAGGGTACCTGTAACAAATCAAGAGCCATGCTGATCCAATTCAGCTATTGTTTACACTGATTATACATTTAAAAGTTAATATCCATTCATTAATATGTTAGCTGTTACATATGAACAGTAGCTATAACATATGCATATTCTTATGAATTCAGTACACACACACAACCGCAGGGACACTGAAATGTACATTACCACAGCTGTGATGAGACTAATTATTGATTATCCACTGTTTTAGATTATTGAGAGCAGTTTCCTGTGCAAATGGAGGTGGGGAATGGTCAGGAAGACATCACACATGGCAAGGATGGGGTAATGGGATAAAATGAGGCAGGTCTTTCAACAGATGATTCAGCACCTACAAAACAAGATGAGAGGAGTTTGGAGGGTAGAGCATACAAGAAATATAGGGAAGGGGAGAGATTGGGGGAGGGGAAAATTATAGGAAAGTGGAGATGAAAAGTGAGCCTGGGAGGCGAGAGAAAAAAGGAGAGGTGTGGAAAAGGGTAGAGATGGGGGGAAGGGGAGGGAGTGAGGGGGATGAGAGAGGAGGAGGGAAGTGGTGGAGAGAGAGAGAGAGAGAGAGAGAGAGAGAGAGAGAGAGAGTGAGAGAGAGAAGGGGGGGTGGGGGGGGGAGAAGAAGGCCTCTATGTGGGGAGGGAGGAAGAATGGTAGGAGAAGGCAGTACACCATCTGGATGGGGAAAGAAAAGAAGGGAAAAGGTAAGAAGAGGCACTGGGGAACTGCTTAGAGAAGGTTTATGTTAGGATGACTGCTAGAGAGCAGGATACACTGAAGAGACAAATCCATGCTTTGCATTTCAGAGGAACTTGTGCTGGAAAGGAATATCCAAATGACCTGCATAGTGAAGTAGCTGCTTAAGTCATTTGTGCTCCGCTGCACAGCATGTTTGGTAACTGAATATTCAAGTCAGCAGTTTGCCACAGTTTGGTAGTGGCCTTTCATATGAGCAGACAACTTGTCTAGCCCACATAGAGTGCTGAATAGTAACTGCAGAATAGTTGATATGTAATGTGGCTGCTTTCACATGTGGCACTGCCTTTTATTGGGCAGGAAATACCTGTGACTATACTGGTGTAGGATGTTGTAGGTGGCTGTATGGGACAGGTCTTTGGCCTGGGACAACCACAAAATGATAATCCATGGGGCACGGGATAGAGAACAGAATTGGTTTAGGCTGGATGAAGGACAGAACACAACTCTGGGTGATGTATATATAATTTTCAGTAGGTTATCCCTCATCTCAGGTTAACAGGTTTACTGGCAGATCTGTTTATGCCTGAGCTATATAGGGTTGTCTGCCAATAAAGGTTCTAGTAATGTTATTGGCATATCTTGAAAACTCCTACTTTCTACTGCAGATGTAATGTCTGCTGGTGGTGAGGTTGTACGGAAGGTACTTTATGACATGGAATGGGTGACAGCTGTCAAAATGGAAGGACTGTTGATGGTTGGTGTGATTGATACGAACAGATGTATTTATAGAGATATCTGAGAGATAGAGATTGACAGGTAAGAGGGTAGTTTGTTGAGTTGAGAAGGACCAAATGCAGCAGCATGGTAGTAGATGCTGAGGTTAGCAAGAAAAGATCAAAGGTTGTCCTCACCATGAGTCCAGATCATGAAAAACTCATCAATGCATCTGAATGAAATAGGTTTTAGGTGTTGACTGACTAGGAAGGTTTCCTCCAGATGGCACATAAATAAGTTGACATAGGATGATACCATGTGAGTGCCTTTGGTAGTAGCAACAATTTACTAAGATTTGGCCTTCAAACCCTGTGAAATAACTGTGGGTCAGGATGCAGTTGGCTAGGTTGATTAAGAAAGAGGTGGTCGGTTTGGTATCAGGAGAACATCGGGTAAGGTAGTTTTCCATGGTTGTGAAGCCATGGGATAAGGGATGTTGGTGAACAAGGATGTTACACCCTCAGTGACCAACAAGGTGTCCAGTGACAATGGGACAAACTGTGGAAATGTGCCATAAACAATGTCTTCAGTCTAGGATGGGAAGTTACAGACAATAGTTTGAGGCATTGGTCAACAAAGGCAGAAGTTAGTTCTGTTGAAGCAATACATTCAGCCACAGTGGGATGACCACTAGGGTGACCTGCAGGGTTGTTTTTGGGGACTAGGCAAAAGGTAAGAATGTGCGGAGTTCTTGGTATGAGGAGGGAGATGGATTCAGGTGTCAGGATTTGTAATGAACCCAGGACCTTGAGGACTGCTGGACTTCTTGAAAGTTGGCAGAGACCCTCAACCTCATCACTACAATTCATGGCTACTGTGGTGAAGCCTTTCTCTGCGGGAATGATGATAAGGCTGAATTGGTTTTCAGGTTATGGATAACTATGTTCCACAGGAGTGATGTTGGTGTCACTGGGGAAGGATTAAGGAAAAAAATTTCTTTTTGAATCGTCAGTCTTCTATCTGGTTTGATATGGCCCACCATGAATTCCTCTCCAGTGCCAACCTCTTCATCTCAGAGTAGCACTTCCAACCTACATCCTCAATTTTCTGCTGGATATATTCCAATCTCTGTCTTCCTCTACAGATTTGCCCTCTACAGCTCCCTCTAGTACCATCAAAGTCATTCCCTGATGCCTTAACAGATGTCCTGTCATCCTGTCCCCTCTCCTTGTCTGTGTTTTCCACATATTTCTTTCCTCTGCAATTCTGCACAGGACAACCTCATTTCTTACCTTATCAGTCAACCTAATCTTTCACATTCATCTGTAGAACCACATCTCAAATGCTTCAATTGTCATCTGTTCCAGTTTTCACACAGTCCATGTTTTGCTACCATACCATGCTGTGCTCCAAACGTACACTCTCAGAAATTTTTTCCTCAAATTATGGCCTATGTTTGATTCTAGTAGACATCTCTTGACAATGAATGCCCTTTTCGCCAGTACTAGTCTGTTTTTGATGTCCTCATTGCACCATCCATCATTGGTTATTTTGCTGCCTAGGTAGCAGAATACCCTAGCTTAATCTACTTTGTGACCATCAAACCTGATATTAAGATTCTTGGTGTTCTCATTTCTGCTACTTCTCATTATTTTCATATTTCTTTAATTTACTCTCAATCCCTATTCTGTACTCATTAGAGTATTCATTCCAGTCAACAGATCATGCTGTTCTTCCTCACTTTCATTCAGAATAGCAATGTCATCAGTGAATCGTATCATTGATATCCTTTCACCCTGAATTTTAATTCCATCCCTGAATCTTTCTTTTATTTCCTTTCCTAAGGCCAAACTGGTCATCATCTAACACATCCTCAGATTTCTTTTCCATTCTTCTTTGTATTACTATTGTCATCCATTTGCATCCATGAGCTGTTAAGCTGATTGTGCAATAATTCTCACAGTTGTCAGTTCTTGCAGTCTTTGGACTTGTGTGGATGATATTTTTCTGAAAGTCAGATGCTATGTTGCCAGACTCATACATTCCACACACCAATGTGAACAGACATTTAGTTGATACTTCCCCCAATGATTTTAGAAATTCTGATGGAATGTTATGTGTTCCTTCTGTCTTATTTGATCTTAAGTCCTCCAAAGCTCGCTTAAATTCTGATTCTAGTACTGAATCCCCTCCCTCTTCTAAATTGACCCCTGTTTCTTCCACTATCATGTCAGATAACTCTTCCCCCTCAAAGAGGCCTTCAATGTACTCCTTCCACCTATCCACTGTCTCCTCTGCATTTAAACGTGGATTTCCTGTTTCACTTTTAATGTTACTAGCCTTGCTTTCAATTTCACTAAAGGTTGTTTTGACTTTCCCACATGGTGAGCCAGTCCTTCTGACATTCATTTCTTTTTCGATTTCCTCACATTTTTCATGCAGCTATTTCATCTTAGCTTCCCTGCACTTCCTGTTTATTTCATTCCTGAGTGACTTGTATTTCTGTATTCCTGAATTTCCCTGAAGATTTTTGTACTTCCTTCTTTCATCAATCAACAGAAGTATATTTTCTGTTGTCCATGGTTTTTTTGCAGTAACCTTCTTTGTACCTATGTTTTTCTTTCCAACTTGAGTGATTGCCCTTTTTAGGGATTTCCATTCCTCTTCAACTGTACTGCCTTCTGAGCTGTTCCTTAATTCTGTATCTATTGCCTTTGCGAACTTAAAGCATATCTCATCATTCTGTAGTGCTTCCGTATCCCACTTCTTTACCCATTTATTCACCCCAACTAATCTCTTGAACTTCAACCTACTCTTCATCACTGGTACAGTATGATCAGAGTTTATATCTGCTCCTAGACATGCCATACAATCCAGTATCTGATTTCAAAATCTCTGTTTGACCATGACATAATCTAAGTGAAATCTTCCCATATCACCTGGCCTTTTCCTCTTGTGATTCTTGAACAGAGTATTCACTGAAATTTATTACAGAACTCAATTACTTCTCCTCTCACCTTCCTTGTCCCAAGCCCATATTCTCCTGTAACTTTTTGTCCTACTCCTTCCCCCTACAACTGCATTCCAGTCCCCCATGACCATTAGATTTTCATCTCCCTTTATGTACTGTATTACATTTTTGATATCCTCATATAATTTCTCTATCTCTTCATCTTCAACTTGTAATGCCAGCATGTATACCTGAAGTATTGTTGTTGATTCTGATAAGAACAACCCTATCACTGAACTGTTCACTCTCTGCCCTACCTTCCTATTCACAACAAATCCTACTCCTGTTATTCCATTTTCTGCTGCTGTTGATATTGCCCTATACTCATCTGACCAGAAATCCTTGTCTTCTTTCCATTTCACTTTACTGACACCTACTATATCTAGACTGAGCCTTTGCATTTCCCTTTTCATATTTTCTAGCTTCCCTGCCATGTTCAAGCTTTTGACATTCCATCCCTCAACTCATAGGACATTATCCTTTCATTCGTTATTCAATCTTTTTCTCATGGTGACCCCTCTTCCCCCACCTCCTCGGTGAACCCTTTCCCCCATCTCCTCAGCAGATCCAAATGGGGGACTATTTGGAATCTTTTGCCAATGGAGAGATCATCATGACACTTTTTCAATTACAGACCATGTCTTGTGGAAACACATTATGTGTCTTTAAAGCAGTGGTTTCCATTGACTTCTGCATCCTCATACCTGTGGTCTAGGAGTATTGTCTTTGATTAGTAATCAAAATGCCATCAGTCTTGGATTCGAAACCAGCCCACTTACATTTTGATTAATAAACACCATTGGTGACTGAAGATTTCCGGCATAAGAAGTTACCATCATGCTGCCAACGGTCTTGTCAAGGAGGGCAGAGGAGCAGACAGAGGTTCAGGGCACTCTCTTGTCCTTGGGGTGGGAAACTGCCCATAAAGGCAGAAGATACAAGTTTAGAAATGAAGAATTCCTGAAAGATTACCCAGGGATGATAGGCTGGAAGAGGAGGACGATTGCTGTTTGAGGGGTATTGGAACTGTTTGAAACATGATTCTATATACGGTTTTGGTTGGCTGTTGTCAGTAGTGTGTGTGCATTGAGTAAAGGAAAGATGATCCTTTATGAGTTGAGTATGGTTGAAATTAGGTTTGGTGCTAAATTTGAGGCCTTTAGAAAGGACTGAAACTTCTGCAGGGGTCAGAGATTAGCCAGCAAGGTTGAAAACAATGTTACAGGCTGGGTGTTTAGGAGCAGTGTGTTTCTTGGAGGGTGAAGGATGCTTTTGGAGTTTTTGGAGGGTGAGCAAGGCTTGGTTGGGGAGAAATTAGGGGTTGACAGCAGGGATGGATCAGAGTAATAGACTCCTGTCAGTAGGTAATCCCATGCAGGAATATCAGACAGAAGTAGCTGGGATAGCTTTGCCAGATTGTGCTGGGAATGTACATGACATCCCACCTAATGGACTTACTGTTAAAGTTAGCATCTTGGGCTGTCATGTATACTGCCCCAAGTATCTTCATCTTTTTAAATTCCATCAGTCTCTCACCCTCACCTAGTTGGTTCCTCATAATTATACAATCCAAGCTCAAACCATAGATGACTGGTACCTTGTACCTACCTTGTTCAGAAACAGATCTCCCATGCCTTATCTCTCCAGTCACTCACCACTCCCAAAGTCCCACTGTCTGGACACATAGGAGCGTTCCCCTGGTGAATCAGTTCTGTCCAGGACTGCAGAAACTGAATCTCATTCCCTGCAAGGGTTTTAACTACCCCTCATCAAGCCCTGAAATGAGAAATATCCTGCCCACCATTCTTCCAACCCCTCCAACAGTGGTCTCCACCATCCACAGAATCTACACAATATCCTCACTTGTCTCTACTCCACCCCTGCTCCTAACCCCTTGTCTCATGGCTCATATCTCTGTAAATCACCTAGATGCAAGACTTGTCCCATACATCTTCCCACCACAACTACTCCAGCCGGGTCACAAGAATCACCTTCTACAAAATCATATTATTATACTGGATGATACATTGTTAGAAAATTTGTATTTGTTATATTTTGATGAAAACAAACATTTATTAGGAAAATACCAATGTATTTATGAACAAAACTTGTTAAAATGCTCTTTAAAATATTTTTGTAAACATTTGGGACAAACAGCTATGAATAGACAACTATATACAGTCCCATTACTTAGTAATTTGAGAAAACTCAAATTGTGACAGTTGGAAAGTAGAATATAGCACAAAATGAAAATCCATGTAAAATAAATTTAAAGTATTAAAGTAAATAGTAATTAATTTTCTAATAATAAAAAGTACAAAGCTGATGGTTATGGTGCTCTAAATCTATGCATGGCAGAGGCCATGAGGGATGTTTTTGTAATGAGTAATTTAATGAACAGATTTTATGATTTTGTTAGCGATTTTCCAAATAAATAAACTATTGAAAACAGAGTTTCGTTTAAGCAGTGTAAAATCTGAGATGGAATAATGACAGTATTATGAAACAGAAACAATGGAAAATTAGGGATGGAATAATGACAATATTTTTTAAAAAAAGTATAGTGGTACTTACCATATAGCAGAGTTGCTGAGTCCCAGACAGGCACAAAAAAAGACTGTCAAACAAAGATTTCAGCCAACAGGCCATCGTCAGAATTAGACCACATACATGCACAAACACACAAACACACACACATGAAAATGTGACTCACACACACCTGACAATCTCTGGCTGCCAAGGCCAGACTGCGAGCAACAATGCATGATGCAAGAAGCAAACTGGGTGCTGGGGGTAAGGAGGAGGCTAGGGTGAGGAGGGGGAGGGATAGCAGGGTAGGGGTGGAGGACAGTAAAGTGATGCTTGTGGGAGCACAGAGAGACATGGTAGGGCAGCTAGCTGCACACAGGTGATTATACAGCCAGTGGGAATGTGAGATGGATCCAGATGATGCAGGCGAGAGGTAGTCAAAAGGTAGTGTTCAATAGCAGCAAGGCCATGGCCATTAGTATAAAGGGAGTTGATTTCAATAGTGAGGAGCAGGGCACTGTGTGATAAAGGATCAGTACATGTGGAGAACTGATGGAGGAAATGCTTGGTGTCTTTTATATAGGAGGGTACATTGTGGGTAATAAGCTGAATGTTCTGGTCTATGAGAGCTGAGATTCTCTCAATGGGGGCACAGTAACTGGCCACAATGGGATGTTCTAGATGGTTGGATTTACTGACTTCAGGAAGCATGTAGGAGGTAGGAATGCAGGGAGTGATAGGCGTAAGGAGAGAGAGAGAGAGAGAGAGAGAGAGAGAGAGAGAGAGAGAGAGAGAGAGAGACACTCAGGGGAGAGGTTCTAGGGTGGGCCTAAGGATCTGAGCAGAGACTGGAGATCCTGTTGAATTTATGGAACAGGGTCACTGTGGCAAGGTTTACAGGTGGACAAGTCTGACTGCTGGTGGAGCCCTTCCACCTAGTAATCCCTACAGTTTAAAACCACAGTGATGTAGCCTTTGTCAACATGTAGGATTATAAGGTTGGGATCACTTTTTAGGTGGTGGATTGTCATTCTTTCTGCAGATGTAAGGCTAGCTTGTATGTTGAGGGATGTGGTGACTGATGGTGGGTGATTGCAAGGCAGTGGGGTGAGGTCAAGGTTGGGTGGAGGTGTGAACATGGTTGGGCAGGGTTCAGCATTGGTTTTGGTTTGAGTCTGGTCACTAGTGTTGATGATGGAAATGTTTTTCCAGTGTAGGGATTGGGAGAAGAAGAGAAGACCTTCAACAAGTTCAGCATGATTGGATTTGGGAGTGGGGCTTATGGAAAGGACTGATACTTTCATTGGACTAGGGCTTTGAGAGGAATATTTTATAACTGTACTCTGGATCTGTTTAGGTTCTTCATTCTGTATGGAGGTGAGAGGATATTTCTGACGGTGTGGTAAATGTGGTAGGTTTGTGAGGTAGGGTTTGTCAGCTATGAGGGAATGTGGGGGGAGGTCTGGAGGCTGCTGTAAAGACAGTGGATAGTGGTAGTTCAAGGTGGAAGTAGGAGGTGAACAGGCTGGATAGTTTATTGAGGTGGCATTGTGCACGCTACTCTAGTTCCGTGAAGGCAAGAGTTTCGATATGAGAGTCATGTGTGTGTGAGTTACGTTTGCATGACTGTGTGTGTGTGTGTGTGTGTGTGTGTGTGTGTGTGTGTGTGTGATCTAATTTTGATGAGTGCCTCTCTTGCAGAGTCTGCCACTTGAGTTTATTAAACATCTCCGTAACGCTATCACGGTTACCAAATAACCCGGTAACGAAACGCGCCGCTCTTCTTTGGATCTTCTCTATCTCTTCCGTCAACCCGACCTGGTACGGATCCCACACTGATGAGCAATACTCAAGTATAGGTCGAACAAGTGTTTTGTAAGCCACCTCCTTTGTTGATGGACTACATTTTCTAAGCACTCTCCCAATGAATCTCAACCTGGTACCCGCCTTACCAACAATTAATTTTATATGACAGATACGGAGTTGGTAGTATGAAACTCACTATTGTTTCTATGCTTGTATATCCTCGCAAATTATTAGTGAATTAAAGGTTATAACACTTTTTGGCGACGAGGAAGGGATTTTTTTTTTTCCTGCATTTGGGAATTGTGCATTCGTGTCTGGGCAGACATGGAACAGCTTCTGCAAGCACTCATTGAACAACAAACACAGGTGACGGCTGCTATTCAGGCGTTGTCGACGTTGCTTACTCATCGTCTGTCTTCCGCTTCTCTGTCTCCGTTCCCTCCTTATGACGAGGCCGCTGAAGACTGGGAGGATTATGAGAAGCATTTGCGGCAACACTTCTTGGCTTTCGGCGTTGTCGACGCTCCTATGTGTAAGTCGTTATTTCTATCTTGGATTTCCCCACGGATCTATCAGCTGCTATCTCAGTTAGCCCCTCTGCAGGAACCTGCCTCTCTGTCCTTCCAAGAAATGTGTGACTTATTGTCTAACTATTACCGAAAAAACAAACACGCCATTGCCGCCCGCGTGGCGTTCTACCGGTGTTGTAAACAGCCCCATCAATCTTACCGGGCTTGCGCGGCGGAACTACACGGTCTGAGTAGGAAATGTCAGTTGTCACGGACACTCATCATGAGTCTTATGCTGATTCAATGGTTAGGGATGCTATTCTACGGCTTGCTCCTGATAAAGAAGTTTGACAACGTGCCTTACAACTGCCAAACCCGTCATTGTCAGAAGTTCTAAGTATCGCTCAATCTTTTGAAGTGTCTCATGCTGCTGGTGTGCAAATAGACGCGTGGTGTGATGTAGGTGCTATACAGACCACTTTCGACATGGACAATTTGCCTGTTTCCCAAGGGACTGATGATATGGCAGCGGTTCACTCACGTCAACAACGTCGCGTTGGGCCGCCACGCTCGCAGCGAAAACAGCAGCCACAGAAGCAGGTTCGTTCCGCACTTCCTTCTTGTCCACCTTGTTTCATACAGCATGACAGGGCTGCATGTCCAAAACGTTGGGCCACGTGTAATTCATGTAGGAAAAAGGCCACATTGCTTCTGTGTGTCAGTCCCCTAAAGTTCCTGTCGATGAGGACGAGGCATCGGACATGGATTTTAACTGTGTGCTTTCTCAAACAAATAAGTTGTTTGTTACTGTTGATGATCTGGATAAAGACATTCGCATGCAAGTGGACACTGGCTCTGCGGTAACTCTCATTAATTCTCGCACGTATTTGGAGTTGGGCTCCCCTCCCTCATCTCCAGTTACGTGAAATCTGAGGACTTATAATAAACAGAAAATTCCTATCGTTGGCCAGTTTGAAGCTTCGACTGCCTACAAGTCTGTTGTTCGGCCCCTCACGTTTTATGTGGTGGATCATGCGGGTACTGAAAATCTGTTCAGTTATGATGCTTTCCAGTTGTTTGGGTTCTCCATTGATGATGATGTGCACCTCATATCTGAGGATATTCCATATCAACAGCTGGATGGATTGTGTTCTGAATTCTCGTCCATGTTCTCTGCTGGTCTGGGTCGTGCCAAGGATTTTGAAGCCCACATTACTCTTAAACTTACAGCTCGCCCTAAGTTTTTCCGGGCACACCCTATTCCGATGGCGTTGCGTGCACCTGTCAAGGCTGAGATAGACAGGTTAACAGCTTCAGGGATTCTCCTTCCTGTTACCTCCAGCGAATGGGCATCGCCAATCATGGTGGTTTCTAAACCAAACGGGAGTCTGCAATTGTGTGGCGATTTTAAAGCCACTGTCAATGCTCAGAGCCTCATTGACACTTATCCTCTTCCCCCTCCTGAGGAGTTATTTACCAAGCTTGCTGGGGGCCAGTTCTTTTCCAAACTTGACTTATCGGAGGCGTACCATCAGTTGCCGTTGGATGCATCTTCTAAGGAATTTCTTGTCATCAACACTCCTTGCGGGTTGTATCAGTACCAGTGGTTACCATTTGGTGTCGCTAGTGCGCCGGCCATTTTTCAGTGGTTTTTGGAACAGCTCACGGCTTCCGTTCCTGGCTGCATCAACTACCTGGATGATATTGTTGTCACGTGGGCCTCCACTGAGGAACACCTTCGCAATTTGCGTTCATTATTTCGGGTTCTGCATTCGGCTGGGATGAAGTGCAATCTGAACAAGTCCCAGTTCTTCCAACCCTCCATTGTGTATCTTGGTTTCCACTTGTCCCGTGAGGGTATACGTCCTCTACGTCAGCATGTTGCGGCCATTACCACTCTACCCCGGCTGTCTACGGTCAAAGAACTTCAACCGTTTCTAGGCAAGATTGCTTATTATCACAAATTCATTCCATCTGCGGCGGCGGTGGCTCATCCTCTGCATCAGCTGTTACGCAAAAACGTTCCTTTCTGTTGGTCCGACGAGTGTGAGCAGGCTTTTGTTCGCCTGAAGGCTCATTTGCAGTTGGCGCCTTGTCTTGCCACATTCCGTCCAGGTCAGCACTTGGTTCTGGCGACTGACGTGTCACAGTATGGCCTAGGGGCTGTTCTCACCCTTCGCCTATGCTTCCAAGACCCTCAACGATGCCCAACGGCGTTACTCTCAAATCGAAAAGGAGGCGCTCGCTATCATTTATGCTCTAAAAAAGTTCAGCGTTTTTTTGCATGGTTCTAAGTTTCACCTCATCACCAACCACAAGCCGCTGGTCTCTCTGTTCAGCCCCTTGGCGTCGCTTCCAGATAAGGCAGCTCACCGCCTGCAACGTTGGGCCTTATACTTGTCTCGTTTTCACTATGAGATTCACTATCGCCCCACGGCCCAGCAAGCCAACGCTGACGCGTTGTCGCGTTTGCCGATGGGCCCCGACCCGGTTTTCAATCGAGATGAACTACTCTGTTTCCACATTGATGAGGAAGAACGTCGTGCGGTCGAGGGTTTTCCACTTACAGGTTCGCAGGTCACGTCGGCTACTGCGCGGGACCCGGTCCTGCGTCAGGTGATCGGTTTTGTTCAACGGGGTTGGCCGGACAGGACCAAGGGCCAGGCATCGGATCCCCTTCGCAACTACCATGCCTTGCGCCTTCGTCTGTCTGTTCGTGAGGGTGTTGTTCTTCTGGCCACAGATGGCACATCTCCGTGGGTCGTGGCGCCAGCTTCTCTTCGCAAAGATGTTCTCAAACTACTGCATGAAGGCCATTGGGGGATTTCTCGGACTAAGTCCCTGGCCCGCAGGCATGTTTATTGGCCCGGTATCGATTCGGACATCACCCACATGGTCGCTGCGTGTGGTCAGTGTGCTCAACAACTGGCTGCACCCCGTACAATGCCCTCTCCATGGACTGATCCGCTGCAGCCATGGGAACGGGTGCACGCTGACTTTGCCGGCCCCTTTCTCGGCACTTATTGGCTACTGTTGATTGATGCCTTCTCTAAGTTCACGTTTGTTGTTCGATGTCCGTCGCCCACCACTGCGGCGACGACGCTGGCTTTGTCCAAAATCTTTGCGCTAGAAGGTCTTCCATCCACGATTGTCACGGACAATGGCCCTCAGTTCTCTTCGCAGGCCTTCCGTGATTTTTGTATTGGACAAGGGATTCATCATGTTACAGCACCACCCTTCCATCCCCAATCGAATGGGGAGGTCGAGCACCTTGGCTGCACTTTCAAAAGCCAGATGAAAAAATTCCTTACTGATTTTTCTACCGATGATGCTCTGTTGCAATTTCTGAGCTCTTATCGCTTCACGCCTCTTGGTGATCGCAGCCCTGCTGAACTCTTGCATGGCCGCCAACCGCGCACTCTATTGCACCTGCTTCACCTTGTCAGGCCTAGTACTGTGTCCCCTAGTGCGGGAAAATACTCGGTGGGCGCCGACGTGTGGGCACGAGGGTATGGATCTCGCCCTAAATGGATTCCAGGGGTGGTCAAGGCTCTTCGCGGCCGCCGGCTTTGTGAAATACGTACGGATGACGGCATGGTTGTTCGCCATTATGACCAGATGCGCCCACAAGTGGTGGCCACGCCAGTGCCACCGCCCCTTCTTTCGCCTCCACCAGCCCGAGAAGCCAGTCCTGTCGCTGCTGCCGATCTCCCGTGCGTGTTGCTGCAGCCAACGTCGCTGCCGCTTCCGAGTACGCCGGAACCGGCCCCAGTCGCGACGCCGCCTTCTCCGGGACCCATCTCGCTGGAGCACACCCCCAGGTCCACGACACCTATGGATGCTGCTCCGGAGTTTTCACCCACCATCTCGTCCAGGAGGCACGTTCCACGCACAGGCTTCCGTCCTGGACATTTTCGACCATATTCTCGTGTATCTCCACGGGATCTTCTTGGGGTCTCCCAAGACGCCATGGATGTCTCCGCACTGTCCGTGTCTCCAAGGAAGTCAGTGTCTTTTTTTTTCAAGGGGGGAAAAGTGTTGTGACAGTGCCATGAGATTTAAAAGTGCCACTACGTCAGTATGCAAACACGGCGATAGAGGCGCTCCCCAGCTCGGCTGAGCGCGGGACCGCCACCTAGCTATGAACGGCGCCGGCCGCATGTCATGGCACGGCAGTTGAGTGACAGATACGGAGTTGGTAGTATGAAACTCACTATTGTTTCTAAGCTTGTATATCCAGGCAAATTATTAGTGAATTAAAGGTTATAACAGATAATAAGTGAGAGTGTGATGGGGTTTGGAATGTGACACATAAAACATTGGAAAGAAGAGAAAGAAAAGGATGATACCAAGTAAAGTAATGCTTTAAAAAATATTAACAAACGAAAATAGCACTGGGTTACAGCGTGGAATAAAAGCTTTAAAGCAAAATGAAACAATGGAAATCCCAAGATGGAATAATGACGATATTATCAAAAGGGTAGATTGATACTTACACATAGTGCAGACATTGTGTCACAGACAGGCACAAGACTGTTAAACAATTGAGCTTTCACGCAAAAGACCTGCTCTTGAAGTAGACAACACACACACACACACACACACACCCACACACGCACTCACGCACACACACGCACACGCACACGTGCGCACACACACACACACACACACACAGACACACACACACACACACACACACACACACACACACATACACACACACACATACACACACACACACACACACACACACACACACACACACACACACAAACAAGCACAACTCGCACACACATGACCTCTGTCTCTGGCTGACAAGCCTGGACTATGAGCAACTATACATGGAGGGTGAAGCAATGTGGGTGGTGGGAGTAGGGAAGAGGGTGGGGCAGAGAGAGGGAGAAATAGCAGGATAAGTTCAAAATGTTCAAATGTGTGTGAAATCTAATGGGACTTAACTGCTAAGGTCAGCAGTCCCTAAACTTACACACTACTTAACCTAAATTATCCTAAGGACAAACACACACACCCATGCCCGAGGGAGGACTCGAACCTCCACTGGGACCAGCCGTACAGGCAGGATAATTGCGGAGGATGATAGTGTTACTTGTGAGAGCACACAGGGTCATGGTCGGGACAGAGTAGGTAGTTAGGTGCAGTCAGTCGGCAGGAGTGCGATGGGTGGAGGGTGTGGGTGGTTGGGGATTGTGAGGGGCGGGGGGGGGGGGGGGGGGTTGATGGGACAGAAAGGGAGAGAAGTGAAAAGGCTGTGGGTGGATTAGTGGACTAGAAGGCTATGTAGTGCTGGAGTGGGAGCAGGGGGAGAGATAGGTGGATGAAAGACAATGTCTAATGATGGACCAGGCCTGTTATGGGAATGTAGCATGTACTGCAGGCAGAGTTTCCACCTGCACAGTTCAGAAAAGCTGGTGTTGGTAGGAAGGATCCAGGTGATGCAACCTGTGCAACACTAATTGAAGAATCTTGTGTTAGGCAACATCCTCAGCAACTGGCTGGTCCAGTTGTTTCTTGGCTACAGTTTTTACTGTGGTCATTAATGTGGACAGGTGCCTTGTTGGTTGTCATGCCCACATATAACAAAACACAGTGGTGGCAACTTAGCTTTCAGATCACAGACGTGAAAGCTAAGCTGCAACCACTGTGTTTTGTTGTGTGTGGGCATGACAACCGACAAGACTAATTTCATGGGGAGTCCTACTTCTGATTTAATAAGTGATGCTTGTGACCAGACTGGAGTAGGTTGTGGTTGAAGAATGTGTGAGACAGGTCTTGCAATTAAGTCTATTACATGGATGTGAGACAAGGGATTCGGTGCAAGGGTGGAGTAAGGATGGATGATGATATTGTGTAGGTTCATTTCAGTGAATGATGAGGGCTAGTCAAATCCTGTCAGAGGATGTGAAACAGTTGCTCCAGTCCTGGGTGGTAATGAGTCATGAGGGAATGCTCCTTAGTGGCCAGATAATGGGACTTTGGGTGCCAGTGGATGACTGGAGAGATAAGGCAAAGAAGATCTTTTTCTGTACAAGTTTGAGAGGGTAATTTCAGTCTTTGAGGACCACAGTGGGATACTCGAACAGCCACTAGCGGCTAGGCTGTATGTGTGGGACTTCTTGGTATGGACAGTGTGGCAGCTGTTGGTAGTTGGTAGGTTTGATATGAATGGAGGTACTGGTGTAGCCATCTTTGAGGTGGTGGAAAACATCAAGGAATATGGATTGCCAGGTTGAGGAGGACCAAGTGAAGAGAATGCAGAGGAGATTTGAGGTTCTGGGGGAATGAGAATAGGGTGTCCTCACTCTCACTCCAGATCACAAAGGTATCATCAGTGCATCTAAACCAGGTAAAGGATCTGGGACTCTGGGTGATTAGGAAGGATTCCCATGAATAGGTTGGCTTAGGATGGTGCAAAGCATGTGCCCAATGCTGTACCACAGATTTGTTTGTTGGTGAAGTGAAGAAATTGTGGGTAAGGATGTAATTGGTGATGGTGATCAGGAAGGAGGTTGTAGGTTTGGAATCCATTGGGTGTTGAGAAAGGCTACACGCATTAGCAATGTTAGCACAAAGGGAGATGGTATGATTAGTGACAAGCAGGACACCATGTGGTAAAGGAAAGAAACTGTGGAGTGTTGGTGTAGGAAATCATTAGTGACTTTTACATAGGAGGGTAGGTTGTGGGTAATAGACTGAAGGTGTTGGGCTATGAGAGCAGAGATTCTCTCAGTGGGGTACAATAACCATTCACAATGGGGCATCCTGAATGGTTGGGTTTATGCACTTTAGGAAGTATGTAGAAGATTGGAGTGAGGGGAGTGGCAGGGGTGAGGAGAGAGGCAAATTCAGGGGGGAGGTTCTGGGATGGGCCAAAGGATTTGAAGAGTGACTGGAGACCCTGTTGGATTTCTGGAATGGGGTCACTCTGGCAGCATTTTTAGGTGTACGAATCTAACACTTGGTGTTCTTCCATCAGGTAATCCCTGCAGTTTAAGACCACAGTGGTTTAGCCCTTGTCAACATGTAGGCTTATAAGGTCAGGATCAGTTTTTAGGTGGTGGATTGCAGCTCTTTCTGCAGATGTAACATTAGCTTGAATGTTTTGGGACTTGGAGAACAATTGTGAGACAAGGTTTGACATTACAAAATACTGGAATGATAACAAGGGATGATTTGGTGGCAGTGGGATTGGATCATGGTTGGATAGCGGAGTGGACTTAGTCAGGCAGGGCTCAACATTGGTTTTGGGTCGAATCTGATTGCTAGGGTTGGAGGCAAAAAAGTTTTACCCCTGTAGGGACTGGGAGAAATAGAGAAGGTCTTAACTAGTCCAGCATGACTGAATTTGAGAATGGTGCAAAAGGTAAGGCCTTTGGAAAAGACTGATACTTCTGTGGGACTAAGGGTTTTGCAGGAAAGGTTCATGACTGTGTTTCAGGTCTGTTTAGGATATAAATTCTGTATGGTGCTGGGAGGAGGTTTCTGAGGATGTGGTAAATGTAGTAGGTTTGTGACGCATTGTTTGTCAGCTATGAAGGGAAGTGGGGGAGGTTTGGAGGCTGTTGTAGAGGTGGTGGATAGTGATAGTCTAAGGTGGGAGTAGGAGGCAAAAAAAGTGGAGAGTTTTACAGAGATATTGCAAGGAGGTTTGGGCCTGACTTAAAAGGTTTTGCAGGGGTATGTTGGTGAAGGCTAAAGACTGGCAGAATCAAAACAGATTGAGGCTATTATGGTAGGAGAGGCTGGAGCCAAAGTGGGTAATTTGATGGTAAGGCCATTTGGGGATATTCCATGAGTCAGGCAAGAATGTAGGAACAGTATGTGATACCAGGCACTGCCTAGGGACAAGGAAACTGTTCTGTATTGGTGCAGGCAACAGGAACAAGTATCCATGGTCGAATATAAAAACACGTAAGAATATGTTAAATATGTGTGAAACAATTCACAAAAATATGCAAAATTGCATGAGGAAAATCACAAAAATTACTGAATAAATGAAGTTTGGGGAAACAATATGAAAGCTGAACATGCCCCATTGTGGCCATTTAGTGTGGCCCCACTGAGAGAATCTCTGCTCTCATAAATCAACACCTTCAGCATATTATGCACAACCTACCCACCTACTTAAAAGTCACCAACCATTTCCTCCACTGACCCTCCACAGTTCCTTTTCTTTTACCATATGGTGCCCTGTTCATCACTGTTGCTGCTATTAAGCTTTAAACTGACATCCCTAATGCTCATGGCAATGCTGCTACTGAACGCTACTTTCCCCAATGCCCAACAGATTCCAGACCTACAACCCCCTTCCTGATGACCATGACCAATTATATCCTCACCCACAATTACTTCATATTTGAAGGCATTGCCTACAAACAAATGTGTGGTACAGAAATGGGTACCTGCATGGCAGCATCCTATGCTGATCTATTCATGGGCCATCTAGAGGAATCCTTTCTAACCATATAGGGTCCCAAACCCCTTACCTGGTTTGGATACATTGAAAACATCTTCATGATTTGGATTAAGGGTGAGGGCACCCTATCCATGTTCGTCCAGAATCTCAACACTTTCTCTCCCACTCAGTTCACCAGGTCGTCGTCAACCCAAAAATCCACATTCCTTGATGTTGACCTCCACCTCAAAGACAGCATCTGTACACCAAAGCTCTTACCAAGCCCTTCACAGACTGAAATTACCCTCCCAATCTTGTACAGAAACAGATTTTGTATGTGTTATCTCTCCAGTCACCCACCACCTCCCAGGGCCCCACCATCCAGCCATGAAGAAGCATTCCCCTCTTGACTCAGTACCATCCTGGACTGCAGCAAGGTGGTTGTGGGAGGATATGTGAGATAGGTCTTGCACCTAGGTCATTTACAGGGGTATGAGCCTTGAGACAGGGAACTGAGGGCAGGGTCTGAGTAAGGGTGAATGATGATACTTGTGTGGGTTCAGTGAATGGTGGAATACCACTGTTGGAGGGATGGGAAGGATAGTGGGTAGGATATTCATCACTGCTGGGCAAAACAAGAGGCAGTCAAGAGTCTGGTGGAGGATGTGATTACCCAACTGACCTCCACCAGACTCTTGACTGCCTCTTGTTTTGCCCAGCAGTGATGAATATCCTACCCACTATCAGTCAAGAGTCTGGTGGAGGATGTGGTTACTCAACTAACCTCCACCAGACTCTTGACTGCCGCTTGTTTTGCTCAGCAGTAATGAATATCCTACCCACTATCAGTCAAGAGTCTGGTGGAGGATGTGATTACTCAAGTGACCTCCACCAGACTCTTGACTGCCTCTTGTTTTGCCCAGCAGTGATGAATATCCTACCCACTATACTTCCCATCCCTCCCACAGTGGTATTCCACCATTCACTAAACCAACACAGTATCCTCATTCACCCTTACTCAGACCCTGCCCTCAGTTCCTTGCCTCAAGGCTCATACCCCTATAAATGACCTAGGTGCAAGACCTATCTCATATATCCTCCCACCATCACCTTCTCCAGTTCAGTAACAAGCCATCACCTAACTCATCAAAGGCAGGGCTACCTGTGAAAGCAATCATGTGATCTACAAGCTAAGCTGTGACCACTGTGTTTTGTTGTATGTGAGCACGACTAACAACAAGCTGTCTGTCCACATGAATGGCCACTGACAAACAGTGGCCAAGAAACAGCTGGACCAACGCATTGATGAATACACTGTCAAACACAATGTTCATCACTTCAGTGAGAGCTTGACAGCCTGCACCATCTGGATCCTTCCTACTAACACCAGCTCAGGCCATTTGATCAAAATCTCACTTGTTTAGCACTCTTTTTGTTGTGTCTATCTGTGACACAATATCTCAACTATGTGGTAAGTAGCAGTCTATTCTTTTCATAATGCTGTCACTATTCCACTGTGAATTTTCCATTTTTTTAACAATAAAGTGTAGGTTACATCAAAATTCCAGCTGGGAAAATCCACTTACAGTATTCCTATAATCCAATATCTCTCTTCCTCGTGTCTCTGATAGCTGTGATGGTCAATTGTTCATTAAATGATGAGATTCATTTTGGAGCTTTATTTTGGTTTTTGTAATTTACAAAATCTAGCAAGTACGTAGCACTATTTCAGTGTCACTCAGTTGTGACAGTGGTTTTCAACTGGAGTAGCCAATTAGATTAATTCTTGCAATGCCTCTGGTCCTGACTTTCAAATGTCTCAGTGTTAATAAATGTGCCTTCATAAAATATCTGGCAATCCTACAAAATTCCTGTAATTTACTTTTCAGTCCTTAACATTTGAAATAATTCACTAAAATCATCATGATATATGCAGACATTACACATCTGCTCCTGGTACTGACTATTCTACCAAGCTGGCCAAAACATGTATAAATTCCTGAACAGTAGTTGCAGTTGGAATGAAATGCATCCACCCAGAATGTTCAAAATGTTATAAAAACAGCCATGGAGTGACCTGGTGTGTTGGTCTCTAGTGAGGGTATTGATAATCCTGCTCTTAAAACTATCTTCTCAAACCAGTTCCTGTTTCCTGGACATGGTGAATGATGATTCCACAGTAGTATTTAACTTGACTCAGTAGCTGCCATGAACTAGTTTGAATACTGCGCTCATAGTGGTAGTTGAATCCAAATGAGAAACCATTAATATTTATTACTTCTTCTTGTTGTCTGCAGGATTCCAAGAATTGGCACACTGTGTTGATAGCAATAAACTGTGCCTAACCCATACTGACCTGTCAGCAGCATTAACACTGTCAGGATGCAGTGTGAAACCGATCTTTGTATTGGCACTTCCTGCAAGTGTTGATGTCCACTTAGAGAGACTACTTAATAAGTATGAACCTTCTGTACCTGAAGGAAAATCTGGATTATTAAGGATCAAAAAGAGAACACCTCATGGTACAAGTGAGTATTAATAACATTACACATGTCAACTAATTCATACTTCACAGTTTTTTTATTAATCATTTGAAATGATTCTACTTTTCTTCATAAATTTAGCAAAGCTAAGTGTTTCCCTCTATCACATAAGGTTTTTCACAAAGTAATGGTGAAGATCCAGAAAATTCACACAAAACACACACATTCAAAAAAATTATTAAAAAGAATTCAATAAAATGAGGCACTCCTAGTGTTATAATGTAGTATCGTGTTCTTCAGGTCTAAATCAATAAGTCTCAATGTCTCAATAAGAGAGAAGAAAAGTTGCTACTCACCATATAGCAGAGATGCTGAGCTGCAATAAGCACAATAAACAGATTCACACAATCATAGCTTTTGGCCATTAAGGCCTTTGTCAGCAGTAGACACACATACACACATGCACACACACACACACTCATGCAAGCACAACTTGCACACACATCTGCAATCTCAGAGAGATGAAACTACACTGCGAGCAGCAGCACCAGTGCATGATGGGAGTGGCAACTGGGTGCGGAGGGGAGATAGTATGGTGGGAGTGGTGGACAGTGAAGTGTTGCACTTTAGCCGGAGGGTAGGAGAGAAGGTGTGGAGAGGGGAGGGGGTAAGTAGTGGAAAGGAGAGAAATAAAAATAAAAGAAATTAAAAGACTGGGTGTGGTGGTGAAATGACAGCTGTATAGTTCTGGAATGGGAACAGGGAGGGGGCTGGATGGGTGAGGACAGTGACTAACGAAGGTTGAGGCCAGGAGGGTTACGGGAACATAGGATGTATTGCAGGGCAAGTTCCCACCTGCGCAATTCCGAAAAGCTGGTGTTGGTGGGAAGGATCCATACAGCACAGGCTGTGAAGCAGTCATTGAGATGAGGGGTATCATGTTTGGCAGCGTGTTCAGCAACAGGTAGGTCCATTTGTATTTTGGCCACAGTTTGTCGGTGGCCGTTTGTGCGGACAGACAGCTTGTTGGTATTGTATTGTACTGAACTGTATTGTATATTTATTAGTCCTGAGAATCATGCACTGTACAGGGGTACATAATGATATAGGACAAGTCAAATAAGTTGCAATTAAGTTTAACATAAAAACTGTTGTATGGTTTTCAGTATATAGCAATATAACTCTAACATATGGGAATAACATTTTACAAATACACAAATAAATGTTACACGCACACATTTCATACTTTTGGCCATGATTATACAGACACACACATATATGTAATAGACCACATATAATACACAGATAAATCTACATGTACACATTTCTTATTTTGGCCTTAATTGTATAAACTATTTAAATTTTTCACATACTTAAATTGTAGATAAAAATTCATCAACACTATAGTAGGAATTCTGTAGCAAGTAGTCACTCACTGCAGTTTTGAATTTATGCATGCCAGTTATTGCCTTAATTTTTTTAAGTAATTTGCTATACAGAGTTTTTCCTGCTTGCAAGAGTCCTTTTTGTTTTAGTGTTGTATGTGAAAACTCCATATGTAAATCTTGATTATTCCTTGTGTTGTATAAATGGATATTTTGGTTTTTTGGAGCAATCTTGCTATTTCATCTACAATTTTCCTTATAAACATTATTCTTTCTAGGATATATAGGCATGGTAATGGAAGAATATGAAGCTTTTTAAATGAGGGTTTGCATGAAGATCGAGGTGCTGAGCCTTCCATGGCCCTTATAATTTTCTTCTGAGCAATAAAACAGCTTTTGATGGGTGGTGGATTTCCCCAGCAAATTAAACCACATCTTAGTAGTGATTCTGCTTGGGCATAGTACACATTTTTTATGGCTTGCATTGATGTGCATCCATCAAGAATTTTTATACTATAACAAATGGTATTTAATTTACTACATAGGTGTTGTGTGTGTTTCTGCCATGTTAGGTCATGTTTGATCCAAACTCCCACAAATCTATAGTGCTATTCACATTTTCAAGTCTTTTGCCTAACAGTTCTATGGTTGCAGTTAAAGGCTGTTTATTCTGCACTGTGTGTAGATGCACAGTGTTTGTTTATGTGCATTTATTATTAAGTTGTTCATTGTGAACCATTCTATATACATGTGAAGTGCTCTTTTTTATTTCATTTTGGAGATCTTCTGGGGTCTTTCCTTTGATAAGTATATTTGTATCATCAGCATATTTAATGTACTTATAGTTAGGGCTGGATGGTTCAAGGTCATTTACAAACAGCAAGAACAAGATTGGTTCCAGTATGGAACCCTGCAGCACACCGTATTTAACACACTGTTTTTCTGATTGATGGGAAATTAAATTGTTTCCTTCTTTGTACAAGACTTCAACTATTTGGTGTCTGTTTTGTAGATATGATTTTACCCACCCATAGGCTGGGCGTCTGACACCAACATTTTCCAGCTTTCTAAGCAATAGACCGAGCGAGGTGGCGCAGTGGTTAGACACTGGACTCGCATTCGGGAGGACGACGGTTCAATCCCGCGTCCGGCCATCCTGATTTAGGTTTTCCGTGATTTCCCTAAATCACTCCAGGCAAATGCCGGGATGGTTCCCCTGACAGGGCACGGCCGACTTCCCTCCCCATCCTTCCCTAATCTGATGAGACCGATGACCACGCTGTCTGGTCTCCTTCCCCAAAACAACCAACCAACCAATCTAAGCAATAGACCATGATTAATGATGTCAAACACTTTTGAAAGATCTTCGAATATTGCTTCTATGTGTTTTTTTCTATCTAATGCATTTAAAGCTTCATTTAAGAAATCGATAATAGCTGTCTCAGTGGATTTACATTTTCGGAAACCATGCTGTATAGCTGAAAAAAGTTTATTTTTTCCAATGAAATCCACGAGTCTTTTACAAAAGATTTTTTCAATTATTTTAGAAAAAACAGATAGTAGAGAGACTGGCCTATAATTTGTTATATCTGTTTTTTCACCCTTTTTGTACAATGGATTCACTATTTTTAACCTTTCTGGGAAGATTCCCTGAGAAAGTGAACTATCGCATATGTCTACCATGGGTCTAACTACTAAGGGTGGACGTTTTTTTAATGATGTGGTCTGGTATGTTGTCAATACCAGAGGAAAATTTTGATTTTAGCTACCCTATTGTTTTTAACATTTCCTGTTCATCTGTTGGGTATAGGAAGAGAGACTTGTTACTAGGGATAGTTTTAATCTGATTTGCAGTGACACCATAATGGAAGTTTTGCTTCACCAGAATGTCAGCTGCCTCAGAAAAATATGAGTTAAAATTATTTGCTATCTGCTGGGGATCAGATATTACAGAAGTGTTTTCATTCAGTTTGATATTATGGTATTCTCTCCATTTTACTCTTGTTTCATGCCTTACAATGTCCCATATGGCTTTCATTTTATTTTGTGCATTTGCTATGAAGGAACTATTTGCCATTCTTTTTGATTCTTTTTTGACTTTACTTAAAATCTTTTTCTAATTCTTAAACTAGGAATCAAATTCTGCGGATGTGGTGTGCTGTCTAGATATTTCATGAAGTAATCTTTTTTTCTTCACGGATATTTGTATCCCTGTTGTGACCCATTTTATTTTCAGATTCTTTTTTGTGACACACTTTTTATGGAGTGGAAAGCAAAGTTCAAAATAATAGCTAAAACTATTTAGGAATTTGTTGAACTCATCATTTGTACTTTTACATTCATAGATGACTTCCCAATTTTCTTTACACAGATAGTTAAGGAAATGTTGTATATTCTGGTCATTATACTTCCTAGATGTAGTAGTTAAACATTCAGTTGAACTAAATGGTTTTCCTAATCTTATACTAATTTCTTGGGCTATGTGGTCCCGAAAGCCTGTATTGTGGGTTTGTGTTGTATGTTTCAAGGGCACATTTGTAAATATTTGATCAAGGATTGTAGCTGAGGTTTTTGTGATGTACATTGGCATTTCTGTAGTAGCCTTTAAATTGAAAGTTGCTAAGAGGTTCAGTAAAGCAGTTTTTTGATTGGACTCACTTGCAAAGTAAATGTTGAAATCACCACATACCATTAGTTTTCTATTTTTTTGTGTAGACTTGTGTAAGATATTTTCAAGCTTCTTTAACATGATGTTAATACTGCCAGTTGGCATCCTGTGTAGACAAATTATAGCAATTTTTACCTCAATTATCTATGGATAATTTTTCTACATACAGCATACATTTAAAATTTATGCTATTTTTAACATAAATGCAACTACCACCATGTTTATACAATTTCCGACAAAAATGACTACCCAATACAAAATTTGGAATGCATAGCATATGAAGTTTCTCTTTGTCAAGCAAATATTCAGTAAAACATAATACAGAGGTATTTTTCATGTCACTTTCCAACAAAATTTGAAATTCGTTTACTTTGTTGGATAGCGATTGTACATTTTGATGAAATACCATCAGATTTGGAGTTAAACACGAGTTCTGAAACTTACTATCCTTAGTACTTTTATTTATATTGGAATTCCTGCCTGGACGATATTTTTTATTTTCAATTTTCATTTTTGTATTTTCACCCCCTCCTCACGGTTTCCCTTGTTCTTAATAATTTTTTAGATGTCTGTAACCATTTTACTGAAATTCATTTAGCCTAGTCTGTTTAAATGCACGCCATCCTTTCCCAATCATTTGTCATGCCTACATAGAATGCACCACATTGGTTGCAGCTTAGCTTGTAGATCACATGATTGGTTTCACAGGTAGCCCTGCCTTTGATGTGATAGGTAATGTTAGTGACCAGACTGGAGTAGGTGGTGGTAGGATGATGTATGGGACAGGTCTTGCATCTAGGTCTATTAAAGGGGTATGAGCCATGAGGTAAGGGATTGGGAGCAGGGGTTGTGTAAGGATGGACGAGTATATTGTGTAGGTCCGGTGGACGGTGGAATACCACGGTAGGAGGGGTGGGAAGGATAGTGGGTAGGACATTTCTCATTTCAGGGCATGCCAAGAGGTAATAAAAACCCTGGCAGAGAATGTAATTAAGTTGCTCCAGTCCCGGATGGTACTGAGTTATGAGGGGAATGCTCCTCTGTGGTCGGACTGTGGGGCTTTGGGAGGTAGTGGGGGACTGGAAAGATAAGGCACGGGAGCTATGTTTTTGTACAAGGGTGGGAGGATAATTATGGTCAGTGACGGCTTCAGTGAGGCCCTCAGTATATTTAGAGATGGACTGCTCATCACTGCAGGTGCGACGACCCCAGGTGGCTAGGCTGTACGGAAGGGACTTCTAGGTATGGAACGGGTGGCAGTTGTCGAAGTGGAGGTATTGCTGGTGGTTAGTAGGTTTGATATGGTTGGAGGTACTGATGTAACCATCTCTGAGATGGAGGTCAACATCTAGGAAGGTGGCTTGTTGGGTTGGGTAGGACCAGGTGAAGCAAATGAGGGAGAAGTTGTTGAGGTTCTGGAGGAATGTGAATAAGGTGTCCTCACCTTCAATCCAGATAGCAAAGATGTCATCATTGAATCTGAACCAGGTGAGGGGTTTATGATTCTGGGCCTTTAGGAAGGATTCCTTTAGATGACCCATGAATATGTTAGCATAGGATGGTGCCACGTGGGTGCCCATAGCCGTACCGTGGATATGTTTGTAGGTAATGCCTTCAAAGGAGAAGTAATTGTGGGTGAGGATATAGTTGGTCATGGAGACTAGGAAGGAGGTTATTGGTTTGGAATCCATAGGGCGTCTGGAAAGGTAGTGTTCAATAGCAGTAAGGCCATGGGCATTAGGAATGTTAGTGTACAGGGAGGTGGCATCAGTAGTGACGAGCAGGGCACCATGTGGTAAAGGGAGAGGAACTGTGGAGAGTCGGTCGAGGAAATGGTTGGTGTCTTTTATATAGGAGGATAGGTTCCGGGTAATAGGTTGAAGGTGTTAGTCTACGAGAGAAGAGATTCTCTCAGTGGGGGCCCAGTAAACGGCCACAATGGGGCGCCCTGGGTGGTTGGGTTTATGGACTTTAGGAAGCATGTAGAAAGTGGGAGTGGGGGGAGTGGTAGGGGTAGTAGAGAGATGGACTCTGGGGAGAGGTTCTGGGATGGGTCTAAGGATTTGAGTAGCGGCTGGAGATCCTGCTGTGTTGCTGGAATGGGATCACTGTGGCATGGTTTGTAGGTGGAAGTATCTGACAGCTGATGGAGTCCTTCTGCCACGTAATCCTTGCAGTTCAAAACTACGGTGGTGGAGCCTTTGTCTGCAGGTAGGATTATAAGATCGGGATCAGTTTTTAGATGGTGGACTGCAGTTCTTTCTGTGGATGTAAGCTTAGTATGCATGTTGAGGGATTTGGGGAATGATGGTGAGGCAAGGTTCAAGGATACATTAAATCCTGGATTTTCCATTGTTTGAAGTTTCAATGTCTGTTCTTTTTCCACTCAAATACCCATTGTATTTTCTCCTGTATACTAACTGAAGATGCCTCCTGTGCAGGATTCAGTAGTAGTAAGCCATCATACTGACTTCCCATCCATTAGTTCTGGTACTCCCATTACATTTGTTTAATATTTTCATGGAACTTTTCTTCCTGTCTCATTCACATCAACTACATATTCCAGAAAATAGCTGATACATGAGTCCACCAGTGTAGCTTCAAGCTCACTGAGGCATCCAGTACTTTGAGGTTATCCAGAATGTTTCTTAGTAATTATCATAATCAAGAGATTTGCAGTTGCCAAAACACTTGTTGACAAATTGTTTAAAGGATATCCAAGATGATGTTTAAAATTCATTCATTTTGCCTTCAAATGTTTCACCTTTCAATAGTTTCCAAACATCAGGAGTGTAGCTTTTGATAGTGATGTTAACTTAGTTTCCACGAAAGTGTCCATCTTTTGGCAGTCTTTTTATAAATTGTTTAATGATGCCAAGTTTTATGTGAAATGGATTAGAAATTTTTTTCTTTTTTTTCTTTTATTTTCTCTAGCTTTGAATTGATTAGCACATTTTTCTCTCTCACTTTTGATTTTTAATCACACACCATCATCTGCAGTTAGGATGTTGATTTCTCATATGCGGTGGCGTTCTTGCTTCCCGCGCCCAGGTTCGATTCCCGGCGGGGTCAGGGATTTCCTCTGCCTCTTGATGACTGGGTGTTGTGTGCTGTCCTTAGGTTAGTTAGGTTTAAGTTGTTCTGAGTTCTAGGGGACTGATGACCATAGATGTTAAGTCCCATAGTGCTCAGAGCCATTTGAACCATTTTTTGGTTTCTCATAGACTAAGCTCACCAACAGACCAGAAGGGCTGTATACACCAATTACAATTATTTTCCTCTCTCTTCCACAATGGTTCTGAGCACTATGGGACTTAACAGCTGTGGTTATCAGTCCCCTAGAACTTAGAACTACTTAAACCTAACTAACCTAAGGACATCACATACATCCATGCCCGAGGCAGGATTCGAACCTGCGACCATAGCAGTCGCGTGGTTCCGGACTGCACGCCTAGAACCGCGAGACCAACGCGGCCGGCAGTGCTCTTCCACAAAATGCGTATTCTACACACATGTAAGGGCATTTTTTTGTTTGTTTGGAAAGGAAAGTTATTGCAAAAAGTACTTATCTTCATGTGAGTGTTCTACTGAGACAATATCGACATGTGTTAACAAAAAAGACATAATAAATAGTGCCAAACAAGACTTCGCTTACTGCAAAGGTAGGCAGAAAACAGGTAATCTCTGAATAGCAAGCACCAGTAAAATTGAGCTGTATGCCAACAGCCAAGGACGAAAAATAGCCTCTGAATTTTGGCATGCAAGCAGTCAGGATTTTAATTTTAATTGTACAATAAAACCAGGAGCAAAATTCAGTGCTGTTACATCAATGAGTCAAGAAAAAATGTCCTCATTGAGTGAAAAGGACTTTTCCATCTTCCTGGCAGGATCAAATGATGTTGCTAGGAATGAAAAATATGATCTCTTAATCTCGCTAAAAAGAAAACTGTATGAGCTGAGAGGAACAAATGTTATTGTGTCACACCATTACGACTTGATAGAATGGTCCCTTGTAAATAAAGAAATTGAAACTGCAAATAAAGAGATGCAGTTGGAAATTGTAACATTTGTGAACATCAGCAAGTTAGGGAAAAGATTTCACACAACACATGGCTCTTATCTAAATGTACTTGGAAAAAACGTAATAGTAACAAATATTTTAGAACTAGTAAATAAAATCTCAAATGTGCAGTGTGATGATAGAAAAGTCATACCTCCTATGGACAGGAAGTTTGTGTTGCCTGGAGACTTAAATGTGAAATCTGCTGTCAGTGAAGCTACACCTCTTCAAGACAAATGTGAAATTTTATTAATGCAAGGGAACACCCCAAATGTTAACAATTCACAGAAAGGCACAGCAGTTGTGGAACAACAAACACCAGAAATAAGTGAAACAGCAGCACCACCACGATTATCATCAGAAGCAGCAACAGCAGTAGCAACAACAGCAACAGCAACAAGAACAGCAGCAGCAGCAGTAGCAGAGACAACAACAACTGGAGCAGCAACACAGCAATGCTTAAGGAGGAGCCAAAGGAAAAATACATCTGTGTCATTCAGTGATAATTTTTTTATGGTTTCAAGCCAAGAAGAAAATAAAAATGTGAAAATCCAGCCTGCTGACTCAACGATAAGTCACAGCAACATCTTATTTTTAAACATTCAGGGTCTTGACAGTAAAGTTGAAATTCTGGAGGAGTCATTGCCACAGAATGAGTATTCTTTCTTATGTCTATCTGAACATTGGCTTAAACCAGAACAAATACAATACTATGTACCAGAAGGTTATAAACATGGAAACAGTTTTTGCAGATCTTAGTACCGTGGTGGTACTGTTATCTATGTTTCAAATGAAATAGGGTGTAGAGCGCTAGATCTAAGTTGGGCATATGTAGGGAAACACTTTGAAATTACCAGGATCATATGTGATATAATGAAACTTATCATAGTATGTATCTACCATTCCCCTGACTCAGATGATAAAACTTTTTTAGATAATTTAGACAGTGTACTCTGCTTCATAATGAAGTGGAAACAATATGCAACTGTAATTGGGGGAGACTTTAATTCAAGCTTTGATGTAACATGTAACAAGTACAGTGTAAATAAGTTACTGAATATGCTAAGGCAGCACAACTTCCAGCATGTAAATTCAGAACCAACAAGACTAAAAGTGTGCTTGGATAATGCTTTTGTCAACTGTGCTCATGATATGTACTCCACCAAGGTAAAGGAATTTGTTTTCTCAGACCACTCCATGTTAAAAGTAGAGTTAAGACATTTTATAAAAGGGGATGAAAGCAAGGCTGAGCAGAAGTTAACAAAATCTAATACCTTAATATTAACAAAACACAATCTCAGAAAACTAACACACCAGCTGAGCATAACTGACTGGGATAAATTATTTCAAAACTGTGTTTCCAGTGCCCAAACAGTTTATGAAACATTCCACAATTACTTCATAGGTAATTTAAAAGCCCATCCTGTTTAAAAGAAGTATCATAAAACAAGAAAAAGTAAATTGTGGTACACCAAAGAACTGGAGAATCTAAAAAATAAGCTACTGCTGTTGAAGCACCTTGGCAAAGTAAATAATTCTAATGAAATTAAGGATCTCGAAAAAGTCTCTAAGAAACTGTATACGAAAGAGTTACAATTGGCAAAGCAAAGATACAACACAAATCTCGTAAAAATAGTAAAACCAATGCAAAACAGCCTGGTCAGTAATTAATACTGTTAAAGGTGAAGTCAGAAACTTTGACAAGACAGTCCAAATACCAGCAGATACATTCAACAAATATTTTGTAAGCTGTGCTGATGATATCAAAAAGTTGATCAGTAAACCCAATGTAACATATATAGGTTATCATAAAGAGTGAAAACCTACATCATAATAGGGCCAGATCATCATTGAAACACTTTAAAGAGGCACATCAACATGAAGTTCTTAAAATAGTCAAAGAAATGAAAAATTCATACAGTACATATATTTTTAATATGTCAAACAATCTATTGAAATAAATCATACATCATATTGCAGCACCATTAACACATTCCATAAACCTGTGTCTCATAGAAGAGGTTTTTCCTGATCCTCTCAAACTATCCAAGGTGACTCCAGTCTTTAAGAAAGGTATCAAATCAGATCCTGCAAACTACAGACCAATTTCACTAATTCCAGTACTAGGAAAAGTCTTTGAAGGCATAATATATCAGCAGATGTATGAGTACCTACAACTAAATGATATGTTAAGTGCATCACAGTTTGGTTACAGAAAAGGAAGGTCAGCTATACATGCCATAGAGCTCTTAGTCAGAGACATATTAGCAGCATTCGAGGACCATGCTCACACACAAGTAACCTTGTGTGATATGAGCAAAGTCTTTGACTGTGTTGACCACTCACTTTTGTTCTCTAAACTTGAGTACTATGGAATATGTGATAAAAATTTAAATCTCATCAAATCATACCTCAATAAAAGGGAACAGGTGGTGAGTTCAGGAAGTCATCTGTCAAACACACCCAGGTTCAACACAGAGTGCCGCAGGGATCTACATTGGGACCACTTCTCTTCCTTGTACACATAAATGACTTACCAGGAAATATAGATGTAAAGACATATATGTATGCAGATTATACAACTTTCTATCTGTAAACCACGTATTTGATAACCTTGTAAGTGGTATGAAATTGGCAAAAGAAAATGCAACATTGTGGTTTAAAGCATATGGTCTACTATTAAATGAGGAAAAGACCCAGAATATGTGGTTCAGTCTATCAAAGACTACAAAAGTAAAAAACAAAAGGCAAAGTTTTTAGATTCCATACTTGACAACAGTCTAGCATGGAACTCTCATGTTGATCACATAGTGGTTAGGTTGTCAAGAGTTATATATTTGTTGAAGAGACTGGTGTGTTGTGTGACATTTGAGTACATAAGGACAGCATACTTTGCCTTTTTTCAATCTGTTTTAAGGTATGGGTTAATACTCTGGGGAAACCGCAGAAGAATAAATGAAATTATGGTGATCCTGAAGAAAGCAATCAGAGTAATGGCTAAGGTAGATAATAGGACACATTGTAAACCATTGTTCATTAAATATAGAATTTTAACAGTTGTTAATTTATATATTCTTGACAGCATTAACTACATACTTGCTGAACTACCTAATTTAAGTGTAACCAATCAAAGGCATGACTACTATACAATAACCTGTACTTCTCTGCTGTTGCCACAAAATAGATTAGCTAAAACTATCAATAGCCATAAGTATATGGCAAATAAAATATATAACAAATTGTCTAAGAATGCATCAATCAAGTCTGACAAATTATTTAAAGAAAATGTACATAACTTCATGTTAACTAGTCCATTCTATTCATTAGAAGAATTTTTAGAAATGCCCAATATCAACTTTAATATGTAAAAATTTATTTTGTAAAATTGATAGGTTAAGTGAACTGATGAAGTCTATTGCATGTAATAATGCTGAATGACCAATAAAGAATCTGAATCAGAATCTGAGCATTGTTATAGTTGTTATGTAGATTTTTAACTACAGAATAAATTTCTTTGTTTCAGTATATGATCACAAAACTATCTTCAGGTCAAATATTTGCATATTTCCATGTAAACCATAACATTCATTGTACAAATTTTGCGATTCAATACAGAAATTTCATTCTCTTTCATTTATTTCACTCCCATACAAGTTGTTGACAATTATTCAATTAACAATTTTACACATTCTTCTCACCAAATCCCTCATGTTAACTAAAACCTTACTCTAGGGATATACTATAACCCCCTACGTATTACTCACACAGACATCATGGGGATAGGATAAGAAAAATTACTGCATACACAGAGGCATTCAAACAATCATTCTCCCCATGCTCCATTTGTGAATGGAACAGAAAGAAATGCCAATAACTGGTAAAATGGGGTGTACCCTCTGCCATGCACCTTACAGTGCTTTGCAGAGTATACATGTAGATGTAGTTGGAGACATAAACTATCTTTAGACTGAATGTAACTAACATGAAACAGAGACTCCAACCTTCTAACTTAACTGTAAACCATGTGGTGACTATTGACCACAAAAACAGTACTTCAGAGTTTGGGCTCAGAGATTCTGACCTTTAAGTTCTTTGTCTTCTTTGCATTGTGCAAGTTTTCTCACATTTGTTCATTGTGTGTTCTCACAGCCAGTGAATAAATCATTCTACAGTGCATCTTGTTTTAGTGATTATTCCTTCATCATACAACAAAGGCACAGAAACTGTGACATTGGTGTCCTCAGACTCACTTTGCTTCTTCACACATTTTTCTGGAGACTGTTTACTGTACGGTGTGTGCACATTACAGTATGTGCACATTACATACTATGAGCTATTCATCATACAATGCACCAAATACTGTGTTCTCTCATCATGTTTCACATTTGGAGTGTGAGTCTCAGGTGTACCACCCACCATACACCACTATCAAAATGTAACAGGAATGATTCCTTCTTCATGCAACACAAGTGAGCTCTCTAACATATCCGAGTTCATGATGGTGCAAACCAAATCTTTAGTCAAGTCTTTAGTGTTTATGCAAGGTCCTCCACAAGTCCTCCACAAGTTTGACAGACATGTATGTTTCAGACCTGATATTACTGCCCATTACAGGGCTAGTGTGCTACAGTCATAAACATCAATGCTTAGTGGCCACAAAATTGTGAAATAGTATACTCAACTGTACATTTTCTGATTCTGTATACTACACATCTTCCACTATCACCTTACACAGTCACAGTTATATCACCTGCAATGGCTAACCTCACTTCCTTGCCTTCACCTCATGCCATCTCACCTCCTGTTCCCCCCATGGGGGCCTCAGGTGACACATCACATTATGTTCTCACTCTGCATGAAAGCACACTGCTGCTGCATTCAGTGACCATAGTTGTCCTTGCCACATTGGTTGACTACACTCTCACACTTACTGTGGTCACTATCTTGGTACCCCCTGCATGGTGACCTTGGGAAGTTCTGCTCTGGGACACCATCTGTCACTCAATCAAGATTTTGCCACACATAGCACCTCATCACTTTCGAAGCCTCTGTGCCTGCCAACTCAACTTCACCTACACATCACCTTCTGGCTGGCAGGCTTCCTAACCTGCCTGTCCTGCTGCTGAAAGACAACCTCCAAACTCCCTTGTACAACAATTTCTTTGACCTCCATGGCATCACAGATGGTAACTCACATTTTATCTGTCTCATCATCCAGCTGCATGACCACATGAACTTCATCCATTATCTAGTTCTGTGTCTTCCTATTCAATGCTAGCACTCTGTTGCCAAAGCTATGATAATTGAGCATTTGTTGTGTCTTCCATATGAAGTTATTCAACATATTATACACAATGAAAGCTCAGGATCATAGATTCCATCCCAACTCTGGTGCCACCTAGGGCATTAGTTGATGTGAAATTCATGCCTGACATAGTGTTATGGACTTTTTGGCTGCAACTGCAACTACTTTCTCATGCATCATATTTATCGGAGACAAAGTTTTGCCTCACTGATCAGGCCTATAGGAATGTCTGACACAGACATTCTCACCAAACCCGGCAGTTGGGTGGAGGCCAGGCTTGGTACTACCAATGAACTCCCACCCCCTTCCAGGTCGCTTGGATGGCAGAGGCCATACAAGAGCTTGTAATGCTGCGCTTGTGCACACGATACTCATTAAAGCCTGTACTATGGTAAGTTGACGGGCTTCACCTTATGAGAAAGGATTTTTGTATAGAAATTGACTGCGTGTACCTGAATGGAGGCAAATCAGACTTACACCCACTCTGTAATAACAATGATACGTCAAGCAAGTCCGAAATGCAACTACACATCAGGACGGACAAGAAACAACACAGAAGATGCTACCAATTTGTTAATAATACGGTCACCAGCCTAATTAGGCATTAACTGAGTTCCTTCCCTGTACAAGTTGATGTGCGTTCATGCAAAACAACACGTAGTAACACTGCATAATATGGTAAATTTTAGAACCAGAAAATCTATTGAACTGATAATTTCACTTTCTGTACTAATATGGGTAAACCAAAAATACATAACATTACACTATGATGTTTAATACAAAACTTCGTACTGTCTATTGATCTGATTAAAATCAGGCATAGGTTACCCTAGAAATAGCACTTTCGAAACACACACACAATGTCAATTTTGATAAAGGTAAAACACTGATAAATTTTGGTTTCTATTTTGGCTTTGACTTTGCTGGTCAAATCAGTTTAGAACACTTCAGAATTCAAATGAATAAAAAGGGGGGGGGGGATCCTGAAACTGTTATGATCACTGTATTAAAACAATTAATTACCGAAATCATTATGCCCTCAAGATTTCCAATATATGATTTACTACTCTTTTTGTCTTATTTCCTGCTCATTTAAATACCATTATATCTGTTTCAAAATAATTAAGTTTCATTACTAAATCAATATCAAAATTATCTTCTCACTTTGTCAGACCTTTGTTATTCGTCTATTAGTTCATTAACAAAAAAAAATTCTTTAAACATCATTCTAACATAGCTAGGTCTGTAAGTAATTATTATTAACACAACCTTTAATTTTTCATCTTGGGACACTTGGATTGCACAACATTTGGAAAGGACCCTGTCTAGGTTAGTTGTGAGGATAATTAAATGATAGGACAGTTCTGGTAAAATTTAAGTTGTTATCGAATAGTATGGAACAAAAGTAACACTGGTCCACATGAATACAGTACTAAAAGTTTCAACCTGTTTGTATCGATGTGGCAGTTGGCAGGCGGCGAGATGGCAAGGCACAGAGCGCACATACAACCACAGCAATGGCTCTTGATGTATCGGCACTTTACTTCTTCATAGCGTCGCAATATTTTTCCATTTAGTGCCTATGGAATTTTGCCATGCTGTATAGGCGTCGGAACGGCATATCCGAGGCTCAATGAAACTATGCCTTCCAGGAGAGCCTCCTCGATCCAGAACGTGTTGCTCAGACCAATGCCCAACTCCGACTACTACTGCTGGCCCGTTATGCCGTGCAGCGCCCGTGTGCATTTTCCCGTGCTCACCTGCCATCCACCTTTTATCACTCCCCTACAGACAGGGTATTCACCAGAGGTTTTGCATTCTACATATCCTAACACATTGCCTACGTATGGAGCAGACGCACAATTACAATTTTAAACATGTTACAATAGATTCAACGTTTGTTACATTTCAATTCTATTACAATATTGCTTCAAATTTGACATAAACATTAATATTCACATTGAAAATTGTTTACAGTTTCTTTAACATAATGGCATGAAACAAAAAAACAAAAAGAAATGAAATCGGAACATCGATTACACTAATTTATCGAAAAATCAGAAAAAAATATTATTTGTATAATAGTACAGTGTTGTTGTTGTTACAAGCTTACACAGTACTTCAGGAAGACAAGCAGCCACCTAGTAGCAACCTTCATGTCTTACCTGCACCAAGCCAATGGCTGTTTCCAATCACAGCCTGAGGCCATCTTTACACACAGCTGACTCCACTCAGAACCCAACAGAGGATTTGCAAGTGGCACGGAGTACCCTCACCCCCACCCTCTCTCCCTGTGTAAACACCTCCCCTCCCCTCACCCACTGTTGGTTCCACACTTCCTTCGGTGATGCAGCACAGAACTGTCGACCTCCTTTCACATTCGCAAACTCTGCCCATGGGTCAGTTTAACCAACCCAGTTCTTGCCAACTCCACATCGCATCTTACGAATCAACAGTCAGCTAATGCCATCTCCACTCCAGGTGGTCATTTCTGTGTGATGGGCCACACATTGGGCTTAAGCATTATATCTGTTGTGTTAGCCCCCACTCACACAATTCCAAGAAGTTAACTTTATGTGCTGCTAACAACTTAAGCATCAATGTTCTCAGTAAAACAGATCTTCAGGTGCATCTCACTCATGATCTACATTTTACCTGGACTTTCCACATCACAGACATTGATGAATCTGTGCTTGGTGTAGACTCTCTGCCTCATTGCTCCACCATGCATACAGCTTCCTAATTCTGGAATCATTCAGCTCTTCTCCTTTATTAACCACAAAAGACCCCCTCCTCAGCTCTCTCTCCAAGTGCTTCACTTTAATGGCTCAACTCACTGCATCATTGGTTGACCGTATGCTCATTCCTCCATTTCTGATGCACTGTGAGCTCACAATGCTGTACTTTGACAACTGATTAAGGCAGCATCCTCACAACTGGCATGGGTTCATCAGACACTATGTCAGTTCACCCGTATGCACTCATTGTGCTCCAACAACACTTTGGCAACTACAGCCATGCTCTTTCTGGCACCACATCCTCTACAGGACTTTAAGGTCAGTGACATTTCACCAGCCCAGTGCACTCTTAATGATGCTCTCTTAGCTGGGATGACTAATGGTACTTGACATAAAATCAATACTATGGAGGGACCACACATATAACATGGTGCTTGCTGCCTCAACCCCAGAAAACTGTGATATGCTAAAATGGCTGTCAGTGAGCTACTGGATGCAGGAATTATATGCCCGTCAGACAGCAATTGTACTTCATCCAGAAGAAAGACAGTTCATTTCATCTATGTGAGGACTACAGGGCTCTGAACTCCTGCACTACTGATGCCACATATTCAGGATTTTGCCCAATTGTTCAATGATGCTAGAGTATTTAGCACACCTGATTGCCACAATGTTTGCTACCAAATTCCCATGTTCAAGGGTGACATCCCCAAGACTGCTCTAATTAAGCCTTTTGGATGTTTTGACTATTGTTTCATGTCATAAGACCTATAAAATCTGGCCCAGACTTGGCAGCAGTTTATTGATTCTTTGTTGTTTAACATCCAATTCATGTATACCTATCTGGATGACATCCTGTACTTTTCCTCCACCACCAACAAACACGGACAGCATTTGGCTCAAGTCCAGGGCACACTATGTAATGACAGTGTCAGAATCAATCACAAGAAGTCACAACTAACTCCTGACAGTGTAACTTTCCTAGGCTATATTGTGTCAGCTGAGGGCATCCAACTAACATTCAACCATGTTGAGTTTATTCATAACTATCAATCATCCATGGACTACCACGAATTGCAAAAATTCCTAGGTATTATAAACTTCTACCATTGTCACTTCCCTTACACTGCCTCCGTCCAGGCACCAATTACTGAAAGTCTGTTTGGAAAAACACCTCCCGAATGAGGAAAGTTCCATGGACAGATGATATGATCCAAGCATTCAAGGATCTCAAGTATGCCCTCATCCAGGCTGTCACACTGGTACCCTCAGTACCTGATGCCAACATCTTGGTCACTGCTGGTGCAAGTGATACATCAATAGGCACAGTTTTGCAGCAACACAGCATTGATACCACCCAGCCTATCAGAATCTTCTCCAAAACACTTTTGTCTGCCTAATGGAAGTGGCCAGTATTCAACTGTAAACTCCTCACAGTCAGTGAGGTAGTCATTTCCCTCCATGACAGTATTGAAGGTCATCAGTTTACTATCTTTACCGCCCACCAGCTACATGCACATGCCATCCCCAATCCTAGCAAAGATGTTTCTCGTCCCACTCATAACACATCAATATAAATAGCCAGCGTTCTACAAAGATGTGCTACATTGGCAGTTCTGACTATGTCATCACTCACTACCTGCTCTGGGTGAACATTATCATGTCCCCCATTGACATGGGTAAGTTGGCCCACCTGGAAACCTGTGACAACAAGCTTGCAGGAATGCTAAAGGGCACAAAATGCACACTGACCCTAAGAGCTACACCCATCGTATGTGACACCTCAACAGGTGCTTTCCGACCAGTTGTACCTCACCCTCTCCAAAGAGTGATGTTTGCATCCCTGCATGGTGACACTCACCCAAGTATCAAGGCCACTATGAAATTGGTTATCAAATGATTCATCTGGCTGGGAATTAAGAATGATTGTTATGATTGGTCATGTGCCTGTAGCTGTTGTCATAAGAATAAAATCAGACAATGTGCACAGCCTCCTCTAGGACAATTTAGCATCTCAAAAGGCATCACAGGCCCACTCCCTCCCTCCAAGGGGTTTCAGTATTTACTCTCAATCATTGACTGAGTCATGAAATTGGTCAATCCATTCCTCTATCTGATATTATGGCTGAGTCAGATGCCCATGCCTTTGTCAACTGTTAAATTTCCTGCTTTGGTTGCCCCTCATCTATAACCACCTGTTGGGGCCATCAGTTCTAATCCTCTCTATTTGCCAAACTATGCAAGCTTTGTGGTGTTGACAACTTCCACACCACTGCCTACTACCTGCAGAGCAACAGCTTCATGGAGCATTGGCATCACACTCCTAAGGCAGCACTCATGGGTCACAGCCATTCTGATCAGATACACTACCACAGATGCTCCTGGAAATGTGCACCACATACAAAGCTGACCTGCAAGCATCACTTGCCAACATCTTCTATGGAAAATTGCTCATCCTTCCCACCAAGTTCATCGAGCACACTCACCTCCCAAATGATGACGAGCTCCTGCTTTAGTTGATTTAGTACATGAACATATTTTGCACATCCATACTCTTCCACCAAAATCGTATTCATCACCATGAGTCTTTGTCCATTTAAGAACTATCCCTCTGCAATTATGTTATGCTTCGTGATAACTCCATTTGTGCATCCCTCCAGTCCCCCTTAGTAGGGCCCTCACCTGGTCCTTGACCATGAACAGAACACATTAGACATACTGTTTAAGAGCAAATGCCAAATGGTCTCAGTGAATAAACTACAACTACAGTGAATAAGCCAACATGGTCATTAGCCAATGGCCTACATCTGCCCTGACAATGCCAATGACACCTTTCTTTGAGATACAATGAATGAATTGTACTATGATTTTGCCCTGTGATGTGATATCCCCTTCTCTACTCCTTTACCCCCAGCTGTTACAGTGTTTACTGTGAATGACAGAAATATTAACCTTGATGACCTCTCCATTGAAATTTGAGATGGCACTGTCTTCATTTTCATCACCTCTCTGCCAACACAACACAGTGCCTCAGCAACTCATATAAACCTACTGAACTCTTTTTCACTCTCTCCAGATGCTGAGTAGGATGACATAGTGGCCGAATCTCAAGTGATGGCATCCTCTCTATTGTCATCCCTCTCTGCCTGCAGCTTGTGGACTTCACTCCAGTCTCCACTCCTGCATGGGATGTCATTTTTGTACACCTACATGGCTTAAAGATTTCATCTCCTGTTCAGTTCCTCCCCCATGCCCTGTACTAAATGGGGAGAAGGTGCTCTGTAGTTACTATCAACCAAAAAAACAGCACCTCTGAGTTTTGGGTTCCAGATTGTGAGCTCTATACACTTTCCTCTCTTAGCATTGTATAGGTTTTCTCATGTTTGTTCATTGTCTGTCCTTGTGGATAGTGAATAAATTGTTCTACAGTGTATCTTGTGTGGTGGTTTCTATTCTTTCATCATACAACAAAGGGGTGGAAACTACCACAACTTCAAACCTCCATAAAGTTGAGAAACAAAGAAAGGTGTACAACTCAGCTCATTAAATATGTTTATTCATTAAATTTGTGGGCTGTTAATATAGTCTTATTTTTTACTATCACAAATTAATTTTTACCTGATTAGTGCTTGTTTCCTGTGTTCCAAAATTTACAAATTTTTATTTCTTAAGCAGATCTGACTACATTCATATGATGGTTCATTCCAAGGTAAGATTTGAAATTTCAGTGTAATAGTCATGAAAAATTACATTTGGTAATCATATACTACAAAATAGACTGAAGGATATTCTTCTATTAATAAATAATGAAAATAACAGTTTTTTGTTTAACAATACATAACTGTATGCACTTTACAGATGAAATATTTTTTTTTTATTTTAAAATTAGAGAAGTTTAATTACAGCTGAGTGGAGGTGAATCACTTTATTGGTCTTTTGTCTCATATACAAGTTTACATTTTACTACTTTGTGTTTTAGTTGTGGTCTTCAGTTCAAAGACTGGTTTGATGCAGTTCTCCATTCTCATCAAACCTTTGCAAGCCTCTTCATCTCTGAATAACTACTACAACCTACATCCATTTGAAACTTCTTACTGTATTCATCTATTGGTATCCCTCTACAGTTCCCCCCCCCCCCCCCCCCCCTTCCCCCAATTGCCACTTTCCTCCTTTACCAAATTGACAATTCCTTCACGCCTCAGGTGGTATCCTATCAATTGATCCCTTCTTTTAGTCAAGTTATGCAACAAACTTCTTTTATCCTTGTTCAGTTCTGCATTTCCTCTTTGGTTACTCAACCTACTCATTTAATCTTTAGCATCACTTCTGTACATTGCTACGCAACATACAAACACCTTGTGAAAAAACTTCCTAGCACTTACATTTGTATTACACATTGAAAAATTCCTCTTTTTCTGAAATGTTTTTTGCACTATAGCTAGTTTGCTTTATATGTTCCATCTACTTTGCCCATCAACAGTTATTTTGCTATCCTAGTAGTAAAACTCATTTACTACTTTTAGCATCTGATTTTCTTATCTAATTTCTTCAGTGTCACTTACTTTAATTCAACTACATTCCATTGAACTTGTTTTTTTTGTGTGTGTTTATCTTAGTTGGTTTTTTCAGGACACTATCCATTCCGTGCTACTGCTCTTCCATGTCCTTTACTGTCTCTAACAAAATTACAGTGTCACTGGAAAACCTCAAAATTTTTATTCCTTCTCCTTGAACTTTAATTCCTCATCCAATTTTTCTTCCATTTTCTTACTACTTACTTAATGTACAGACTGAACAACATCTCAGCTCAGCTGCAACCCTGTCTCATTCCCTCCTAAGTTACTAGTTCACTTTCATGTCCTCCAACTCTTACAAATGTTGTCTGGCTTCCACACAAGTTGTAAATAAGGTTTCACACACTGTGTTTTATGTCAAGTATCTTCAGAACTTCAGAGAGTTCATTAAAGTCAACATTATCAATTTTCTTAAATCTAAAAATACTTTATAAACCAGTTAACCTTTCATTGAACCATCTTAAATAGTCAATAAGTCAATAGGGGTAGAACTGTGTTGCCTGTTCTTACCTTTCTCTAGCACTCAAAATTCAGCTTCTAGCAGTTTTTCCATTCTTCAGTTGACAATTTGCGGCTGTATTTTGCAATCACAACTGTGAGTTTGGTAATATTCACATATGTTCACACCTGCCTTCTTTGGAATTGGTATTATTATGTGAAGGGTATTTCAGCTGTCTCATACGTCTTTTACAACAGGGTTTTGTTATTCCAATCTGCTTTGCTGTGTGTCCCTCCTTCCATAATTTGCAAACCATCCTCTGATCAACTTTAAAATTTTGGCTGAACTTCACATCTCCTTCTGCATCAACACCATTGACCTGTTTTCTTTCTTAGCATCAACAATTTGCATAATGTTAACAGCAAGACATCACACCAGCCTGCAAAGACATTTACCATGCTCACCCTCCATGCTTGCAATGCAGCATAACAATGCATACTACTTTAATCAGAGCATGGATATACCTTGTCATGTGACCAAGTTTGTTCCAACTACTGCTGAGTTACCATTTTGTCTTGCTGGGTAATAATTGCCAACAAATGTTTGTAGCATCCTTTTAAAAGATATGTTCCTGCTTTCATCCTTACTAATTTATTTCATTTCTATGTCTTGCTAACTAGGTATGTAACAGCCTTTTAAAAGATTTGTTCTTGAGTTCAGCTTTATTTATTTATTTTCCTTCCACAATTATGTTCACGATTATTTCCTGAGTGCTAAATACTTAGGGTACATTTTATTTTACAATACAAGGAGTGCAGCAACCTGGCATATACTGAATATGTAATAAACAAAATCCAGATAAGTATAAGTAGGACTTGTGCACCAAGGATTCTGTACAAACTTCATTATGTATATAGATGGTTCATCCATCCCGGGAATCAACAATTTTGTTGATTTTTACCTGTTACTAGTATCAATATTGGCAAGATTTCAAAATATATGACATAAATGGCTGTATCATTTGATTACTTTGATGTAGAAGCTTTAATCTTTTACACCACCAATGTGTCATAGATCATATTATTTGACATAAATTTTAACTTGATATAGCTACCTGTTCCTGAGAAAAAGGGGTCTTAGCATACAGTTCAGTAATGTGATAAAAAAAAAAATTATGTCATATAATTACAAATAAACAACTTTTGAATCTTCTTTCCTTTACTTGTACTGTAAAATCTTGCTTCTTGCCAAATTTCATGATTACAGATCATCAGGAAGTACCCAAAATGTTCTGATGAGTGAGTTTGTGAGTTTCAAAATATGTGCATAACTGGACATATCTTTTGATTGCATTGACTAAGAAGCTTACATTTTTATACTGTCAAGGGACAATAGAAAATTGTATGTGACATAAATTCGAATTTGATATGCCTATCTGTTCTGGAGAAAAAGGTTTCTGAGCAGGTGGAGAGATAGTCCAATAAAAATGACAAAAACTTTTTTATCATGTGAAATAATTAAAAATTAACCATTTTCAAATGCTTTTCTTTACTTTTATATTAAAATCTTGCTTCTTCCAAAGTCAATGGGAAGTACCCTGTAGGTTTTCATGAGTTAGTTTGGGAGTGAATCATTTCCACATAACTGGCTGTATCTTTTGACTGCATTGACTTAGAAGCTTAAATTTTTTGCGTCCCCAAGGGATCATAGGCCTCAGTACGTGGTGTGAATCTGGACTTAATACATCACCTGTTCCTGAGGAAAAGGGTTCTTAACAGTTTGACAGACAACAAAGTGATCGTACAAGAGTTCCGCCTGTACTGATTGAGATATGGAACCCAAAAAATTACTTATAGTGACTCATTATACAAAAATTTCCAAGGTACTATCTCACTATTTCTGGGTCAGCAGAAATAAGAACCAAAGTAAAACAGAGAGATCTGTACCTATAACCTCTCTTAACTACTCGTAATAATGGAATTGTTCATAGTTACTCATTATCTGCCTAGTCATTGTCCCGAGTACATTGACGGTCACTGTAAATTAACTGCTGGAGAGTTAATTTAGTTTAATCTTGTGTTAAGTTTCATCATTTTTATTATAATTTCAAAACAAAATCAAAGTATTACTACATTAGCCTACAATGCTTACAAAAGGAGCAGCTGCATGCTCATTGCTCAAAAACCAATAGTACAAGAAAAGAACAAGTTATTTCTTAACTGTATGAGCTAACACGCAACTTAGAGTTTCAAACTAGTACAAAATTCCTAAGTGTAAATGCATAAATGTAAATAGTCTTGACGTTTGCAGTATGTAGACTGCTTTGTGGGATGAAATATCTGACTAATAACCAATCTTACTACTTTTCATTTGTCCAGACACTTCTAATGTTTCACTCCCATCCTTTACAATCATCCAAACATTAATTCATTTATTTTTTTAGGAATATTTGCGCAACACAATTGTTGTTATTCCCTTCACAGTAAGTGTGAACAATAATGGAATGAGACATAAGAGTGCGGTTAAGTATTACTTTGAGTGACAATATACAATAACTTGAATAAGTGACTAATACATCACATTAGTTGTGTTTTTTAAGTAATTGAAACAGCACCAACAACAATGTGGTTGGGCCTTATATACAGGTATGTGTTCACTATGTGAGTGAGAATACACAATAAATGAATCATAAATATTTGGTACATCATGACAATTATATGGTTGAACATTATACGTTGGTAATTGGTTCATAAGTGATGGATACAAACAAAACTTGTCTAGCTTGAAGGGGGAAACCAGATGGCACTATGGTTGGCCCACTAGATGGTGCTGCCGTAGGTCAAATGGATATCAACTGCATTTTTTTAAGCAGGAACCCCCATTTTTTATTATACTTTCGTGTAGTATGTAAAGATATATGAACGTTTTAGTTGGACCACTTTTTTCGCTTTGAGATAGATGGTGCTGTAATAGTCACAAACATGTGGTTCAGAATTTTAGATGAACAGTTGGTAACAGGTAGCTTTTTTAAATTAAAATACAGATAGTAGGTACGTTTGAACATTTTATTTTGGTTGTTCGAATGTGATGCATGTACCTTTGTGAACTTATAATTTCTGAGAACGCATGCTGTTACAGCGTGATTACCTGTAAATACAACATTAATGCAATAAATGCTCAAAATGATGTCCACCAACCTCAATGCACTTGGCAATACATGTAACGACATTCCTCTCAACAGCAAGAAGTTCACCTTCCATAGTGTTCACACATGCATTGACAATGTACTGAAGCATGTTATCAGGCATTGTCGGTGGATCACGATAACAAATATCCTTCAACTTTCCCCACAGAAAGAGACAGCATACATTGCACCATTTAGATTATCATCAATAAAATGGGGGCCAATTATCCTTCCTCCCATAATGCCACACCATGCACTAACCCAACAAGGTCGCTGATGTTCCACTTGTTGCAGCCATTGTGGATTTTCCGTTGCCTGGTAGTGCATATTATGCCGGTTTATGTTATCGATGTTGGTGAATGATGCTTCGTCGCTAAATAAAACGCATGCAAAAAATCTGTCATCATCCTGTAATTTCTCTTGTGCCCAGTGGCAGAACTGTACATGATGTTCAAAGTTGTCATCACGTAATTCCTGGTGCATAGAAATATGGTACGGGTGCAATCGAAGTTGATGTAGCATTCTCAACACCGATGTTTTTGAGATTCCCGATTCTCTCGCAATTTGTCTGCTACTGATGTGCTGATTAACTGTGACAGCAGCTGAAACACCTACTTAGGTATCATCATTTGTTGCAGGCCATGGTTGACGTTTCACAAGTGGCTGAACACTTCCTGTTTCCTTAAATAACTTAACTATCTGGTGAATGGTCCGGACACTTGGATGATGTCATCCAGGATACCGAGCAGCATACATAGCACACGCCCGTTGGGCATTTTGATCACGATAACCATACATCAATACGATATCAACCTTTTCCGCAATTGGTAAACGATCCATTTTAACACAGGTAATGTACCGTGAAGCAAATACCGTCCGCACTGGCTGAATGTTACATGATACCACATACTTATATGTTTGTGACTATTACAGCACCATCTATCACAAAGCAAAAAAAGTGGTCCAACTAAAACATTCATATTTATTTACATACTACTTGAATATGTAATAAAATATTGGGGGCCCTATTTAAAAAAATGCAGTTGGTATCCATTTGACCTATGGCAGTGCCATATAGTGGGCCAACCCTAGTGCCATCTAATTTCCCCCTTCAAACTAAACAAGTTTCGTTCTTTGTAGTTTTTTCGTTTGATGCTTATTTCATGAGATATTTGGCAGGGTCACTATCAGTGGACCACCCTATATAGTAAATTCAGTATCTTCAATAGTGCAGAAATACTAACTTGTTTCTGACAAGTGTTGACACAGTAAATTAGAATGATCTCATCAATAGAGGTATTGCATGTGGACAGGGGGAAGAATAGCTTTGTACTCTGATGAGAAGTAAGAAATGAAATAGAAAATTTGGAGTGTTGGAGTTGAAGAAGAAAAGATGATACACCCCACAGATTAATTATGTGACAGAGAATAGTATAAGGAAGTCATTCCTCACAATAATATAGTGACAAAGTATACTTGCATATAAGTGTGTGTCCACAATTTTGAGTGCTGGTACACAGGGAAAAAAAAGAAATACATACAACAACCTTATTTAACAATAATTTGTAAGTGAGTCATTCCTCACGATAATTACAAATATTTATAAGTGAGCTATTCTTCACGATAGTTAACAATTATTTGTAAATGAGTCATTCCTCATGAGAACATTGAGTGCTGGTATGTAGCGAAATAAATACATAAGTAAAATGTTTACCAATTCGGTGACAACATACAACAAAATCAGACATAAATAAATGATATAGTATGACAAGGAATAGTTACATCTAATAATGCAGAAATGCTAGCTTGATTCCTGGTTTCTCCTATAAAATAGGCTTTAGTCATTTAATAGGCTGACAAAGTAAATGGGACAAGTCTCAGCAATAAGTACATTTGCATGTGGACAGAGACAAGGATAACTTGGTAATCAAATGAGAAGTAATAAATGAAATAGAAGATTTGGATGCTAGTATACAGCAAAGTAAATACATAAGTAAATGTTTACCACTTGGGTGACAACATACAACAAAATTAGACATAAATAAATAATATAGTATGACTGAGAATAGTTACATCTAATAACACAGAAATGCTAGCTTGTTCCTCGGATCCTCCTATAGAATAGGTTATAGTCACTAATAAAGCTGACACAGTTAATTAGAAGGGTCTCAGCAATGGAGACATATGCATGTGGACAGAGGGAAGGATAGCTGGGTACTCTAATGAGAATAATGGATATCATCATTTTCTGAAAATACTGCTTTCTGAAAAAAATTGAAATTGGTGTTGTTTTGTTCTTCCACACTCTAAGTTGGGCACCTGGTCATGTTATAGTCTTGTGTCTTACAAATTGCACACTGTATACTCTAGGATAGTAGAAGGATCCTAACTGCTCCTACTAACTAGATAGGATAGTAAAAGGGGAGTGATTCCAGAAAGTAAATATGGAGTCACTGGCTGGGGTAAGGCACCATATGCCACATGGTGTGCCTATGAAAGTACCACAGCTCCCCTACCTGTTAAATTTCACCACAAAACTACTGCAAAATGTTTCTGGGAGGATGTTCACCCCCAGATTTTGCCTTGACTATACAGTGCACAGAATGTATTCTCAACTATTTCAACTCCTCAAATCACTATTTAATTTTAAAAAATCAAATATTCAGTGATGACAAAAATAAAAACTAAATTTCCTCTTATTGGATATTTCACTTTCACTGGGTTAAAGTACTCACTGTAGAGTTTGCTGAAGTATGCAGTATGATCTTGACTGTTAAAAATAAGATGCATTACTAATAAATTTCCAGTGGTGCGTCAAATATCAAAGAGCAAATATCATAATGTTAAATGGGTGATCAAGCGTGTCTGCACAATTTCAGCTGTGTCACGTTCCTAAGTCCAAATCACAACAAATTCAAATGGTCCTACATAAATATCAAACAACCCCCGAACTATGCCAAGTAAAAGCATACTCTAATGTTGAAATATACCCTTTTCAACTCCCACTCTATGAATAGGCAAAGTGTAGATAAAAATATGCAAATATTTACACATAAAAGAAATATGAATATAATCTAAAAAATATTTTACGGTATTAGCTTCAAATGTGTTAAGTTACCTGATTTCTCGCTTGTCAGTGTTTGCATTTGTGAAAAGCACTGAGCATTAATTGACCTTTTTATGAGTTGTAATTTTCTTTCAATTAGTGTCTTTATTATTATTGGGTCAGAATATTCATAACGGGTCTTAACAAGGTATACAGCATAGGTTTCTCTGTGTGGCATAGAGTATACATTCTTTAACACAAGTTTACTATTTGCTGATTGTTTATTACGTTTTGTGATACTTTCATTAACTAGGTAATTGTTTTTTCAAAGCTCCCTCAAATCTGTCTGCAAGCTATTGATTTCAATACACACATTCCCTTCCTTCACTATTTGTACACATTCACTAGCTGAGTTACCATTAGATGCCTGTTCCCAATTTTTAAAACAATTTTCCTTTCCTAAATGCACATTTTGACAAATTTCGGTTATGGTTTCAAACTTTTGGCCACCATGGTCATATGTGTCACCATAGTCACTAACTATTTTCACCACTTTATCACAATCACTACCTTTTACTACAGATTCTACACATTTATAATCATATTACCACCAGGACACTGTTCTGCATTTTTTATGGCAACTTTATCATCTGAGTACACACTTTGACAAATTTCACTTAAGACATACTTTTGATCACCATACTGACATTTGTTACTATAGTCATTGACTAGACTTAGTACTCTATCACTAATTGGATCTTCTTTTCCATTTTCACAAACACATTCAGACACAACATTACTAACATCAACTGGTAACATTAATCTATCAGGCACTGCTCTACTGGTTTCTAACTCATTGCTCGAACACACACCAGAATTTACAGAATCATTCAGCATCAAATCATCAACTTTAACTTCTATATATACCATCCCAACTAATTCTGGAAGTAACATATCATCATCAACATCATTATCATCATCATCTGAAACATTCTCATCAGAAACATTATCACCACACTTAATATTATTGTCAACACCAAATTCATTTCTCTCTTCACACACTTCTTCAACAACCTCAACACTGTGACTACTCTGTTCTACCACATCCTCATTTTCCTATCTATTAACTACTGCAATTTCATCTGGAATTACTCTGTCATTCTCACTTCCATTGCCAAGCACATGAACATCAGCTTCCACACATACAGCAACAGTATCAGCATTTTTGCTCATTTCACAGTCACTCAACATTCTCACTAAACCATACTCATCAGATCTGTTCTCATCATTATCAACAACTAATAATGCATTACTACTGTTAAAGAACTTTGTCAAAATGTTTTCTTCTAATTTTAATTCAGATTTTATTTTCTTTCTTTGTTCACCATTGTTTTCAGATAAAAAAATTCCCTATCAAACTTAATTCTACTCACTTCAGGCTGTATTTTGGGTACAAAATTTTGGTATGTTCTATTTCTTCTGCCCCTTCCCCTTCTGAAATTACTGCAATGTGCCTGATAGTAATTCCCATGTCTATTTGCCCCATTTCACCAGGCTCCGAAAAAGGCAGGTCTTAGTTTACTGGACCACTTTTTCTGTTTTCAAAATTGTTGCTATTGTTTCCATGATTTTGCCCCTACTGCCTATTTCTTGGTTTGAAATTCCTGTTCTCAGGTCTCGGCCTATCATTCCTCTCCCCATTTCTTCTGTCATCATTTCTGAATCTGCTATTAAAATGATCATTGAAAGCTCTGTTATTGTTATTCCTGTTATCATCAGGTCTGTCATTACATCTGTCATTTCTCTCCCATGCTAAATTCAATTTATCTATATATCTAAGAAATTGTACAATTGTATCATCAGGTCTGTAGACAAGACTCCACTGTACACTGTTCAGCAACCTACATTTTAATTTGTCTATTTGTATCATTTCATCAAGTGATTTATTAAGATGTACTAAAGTTCTTCACTGTTGTTCACAAAAGGTTTTCATGCATCCATTACCCGGTTTGAAATTTGGCCCATTCAAAAATTCTGACTTAATTCTAGCTTGTTTATTTTCTGACCAGAATTTGTTCATGAAAGCTTGTTCTACCTCATTAAACAACATTTCAGGTTGTTTGCTTGGTTCGCCCATGACAAAGCCTCCCCATCTAAAAACATTTAAAAAAATTTAATTTTCAAACTACTGCTCATTTTATCAGTGAAATTATCTTTAATCTGGTACATGAAATCAACTTAATGTATATTACCCTCCTCTGAAAATATTTTTATGTTAACATTGTTCCACAATGGACTGTAACTACAGAAAGATTTCACAGCAACGCTCTCTTAGATTTCTTGAAATTTAGATTTGAAGTTCAAAATTTCACCTAAACAAGTGCCTACATCTTCTTTTAATTCTGCAAAATTCTCATTTGTGATTTTAGTGAAATTTTTTATATTTCGGTCACTTTCTGTGAATTTCTTTACGAAATCTTTGTTGAGCTTTTTCAGTTGTAACACCTCTACAGTAGAAGCTTTTTCGAAATCTTCCATGGAATCTAGTCTCTCTTCAAATGTTTGGTATTCCTGTGTCAAGGTGACAATTTCCCCTTCTACAGTCAACATATTTTTGATATTTTTGTCTACTCTTTCCCAATATTTATCTAAAATCTCCTTTATCTCGCGAATTTGGGTTCCATAGTTGTCTAATTTTTTATTGATTGAATCCAGAAAAGTTTTTTGTTCCTCAATTGATCTTTTTTCTTCTTCCATTAATTGAACTAACCTCTCTAAGGCTCATACATTAAGTTCAAATCCATGAGAGGGTGAACATAAACTACTGTGATTACTATCCTCTCCGATTTCATTGTCTCGATTAACCACATTATTATCAGTAATATCTACACTGTTTTGCAAGTTTCCATTAGCCTCCCCGTTATTGTCAACTTCCCTATTGTTGTTAACCTCCCTATTATCCTCTATAATGACAATGCAGACAAAAAAACAATTTCCAAAAGCAAAATTAAAAAAAAAAAATTGTACTTACAGGTGGTTCTCCAAGTTGCATTTTCACATAAGTACCATTACGTCCTTTGTAGTGTTACTCACTGTCTTCTCTGTCCTGTTCTCGAAAAAATGGAATATTATTTCAACAAGTGGGTTAACTCTGCAGAATTACACTGTATCCCAGCTTCATACAGTAATTATAACCTGTCTTAACTACTCGTAATAATGGGGTTGTTCATAGTTACTCATGGTCTGCCGCAGTCATCATCCTGAGTACATTGATGGTCATTGTAAATTAACTACTGGAGAGTTAATTTAGTTTAATCTTGTGTTAAGTTTCATCATTTTTATTGTACTTTCAAAACAAAATCAAAGTATTACTACATTAGCTTACAATACTTACAAAAGGAGCAGCTACATGCTCATTGCTCAAAAACCAAAACCAGACTGACTTCCTTTGCCAAAATGGCTGTAACAATTTATACATTCTTAACAATCCTGAACAATGCTTGGCATCCTAAAACAAATGACACATTTGAATGATTACCTATATTCTTATATATTAAACACGAGTGAATTCTAGTCTCTATATTAATTGTATCATGTATAAATGCTTAGGTATCAAATGTTAACAATACACTTGTTATATTTACGAATTACAGAAGATTCATATCATATAAAATGTTCCTACCAATTAATGAACTTCTACACATTAGTGTAATTAAGATACCATAATTATTTTCTTCATAACTTTTTCACAAGTACATATTTCCGTACACCTTTATGTCAGAAATTACTGTTTATGGTTAAAATTTATGTGTTTAAATTAGTTTCAATTAGACTGTTACGTTTCATACCAAGTCTTTTATGAGTAAAAATATCATGCCTACTGATATACACATTCCATTTGAAATTATTGTTTTCATTTCATTACAGGTCCACAAAAATCAGGAGTATCAAACAGTGCACCAGTAAGTATAAAAAAGGGGATAGGTGCTTGTATGTGTGGACAAGAAACCTGCCTGTGTAACATAATTTACACAACTTATGACAATAATGTAAGTTACAACACACCTGAGTCAAAACAGCTTGAAGAAATCTACATTAGATCTTCACTGAAGATGAGACAGGAGTACCTTGATATGCATTATCAGAATCCTGGTTTCTTTTCAAAAGTAATTTTTACTGATGACCTGGACAGTGCTTACTCAGAATTAATGAAATTCCTTAAAAGTGTGTACAGAGGAAGACTCCATCAGATACCACTGAACTCATTAGAGGGGGATCACTATTACCATGAGGTGGTCTGTGAGAAGCTAGATTACTACAACAACATAATTAATAACCACAATCTTAAAGGAGTCAAACAGTTAGAATCATTATAGTGAATTTGTGGTGAACTGTGTAAAAATATTCAAAAAATAAATGTCTTTCAAGAAATATTATAGTAAATGTTATTTGTTTATTGCTACAAGTAATGGGAAAAAATGAAGACAACCTAAAGAAAAGTATAATTTTTATGTTCAAATTTCAATGAAAATGTAAAAACATTTAAGACTGCAGAATTGTTAGTTAGTTAGTTAGTTATCTACATGTTCCAAGGGTCATAAATGTGACCTCTTGCTATGACATGGAGCAAATCAGTTGTACTATTGTAGTACATCTTCTCACTGGAAAATATGGTGATGTGTTGACCAGATACACGTTTGATTAATATTTCTTTGTACAAGCACATAATGATTTGTACTTAACTATGTTCAATGTCTCTCTCTCTCTTGAGGACACATTAACTAATAAATTTCTCTGTGTATTAATTGCTTTCACACATTTGTAAAACAATAAATATACCATGTTCTGTTTCAATTTAACATAGCTGATCTACATGTCGTATCTATGCAGAAGTGAAATTTAGAGTCTCTATTCTGCACAGCCTAAACAATGCTTCTTACAGCTGCTACAGCACTGTGTGTGAATGTGAAGTAAATTATCTGAATGTACAGATGACATCAATAACAACAACATTTAGCCTTATCATGAGATCATAAAAGTAAAATTGTGTATCCATATTTAAATACAGATGAATATATCAACTGCATAGGCCTATTTTATGCAAGGTAGTGTCAAAAGCAACTGTGTAAAAGGTAGTCAATGTTTATAGTACACAGTGGATGCATACATGTTGCAGACCAACTGGCATATTTACCAAGTGGCAGTGATAAAGAGAGAAACAAAAGATGGAACAATCGACCCAACAGAATTGACTAACTATGAAGGAGTTATGCAAATTGGTCACAAATTGGTATTCGTACAGGTATCAACATGAAAGGTACCAATATATGGTTGTTAGGATATGACCAGAAGTGTCAACCTCTGGTGCCAGTCTACCACATTTACAGGCTTATAGAAATTACATAACAGGCTTATTTTATTTATATTGTCATTTTGGAACTCAGTTTGTTATACTGACTCATATTGTGTTATTAATTTCATTTTGACTTTAACAAGCATACATATACTTCTGCACTGGTTCAACTGTTACTGATCAATACTTGAACATGAAACATAAACAGTTCTCATTTTGTAATTCCAGAACACCTTTCAGAAGAAGTAAAACTAGATTTTTTAAAATATTTATGGAATGAACCCATCAAATGTTAAAAACATTTTCCAACTAATAATTTTCAAGATACAAGCAACTTCATAAAAAGCATTGTTATTGTACATATTTCATGAATTTCAATACTAAAGCTAAAATCCATATAAAACTCTTAGGTTGCAATGTGAGAGGAGTAAACTAATACATAATGCCATGATGTCAGCCTGGACACACCAGCATGTTTTTGATTGTAATCCTTAAATATTCAGTTTCTAATAATGGATGAAATAACCATTAATTGTTACAATGATATACAAGGAGTGTTGAATCAGCCATCAGAGTCTCAGTTTTCTGACAGTTTCGTGAGCCAATTTTGTAAACATATTATATAATAAACATTAAATTCTGATAGAGAAACATACTATAAATCTGAATTTCTTGAAGTTTCTCTTAGCACTACCAAATCATTAGCTACACTGTTAAGAAATCAGCAAGTTGCAGCAAATTATGGTGCAGCAGATACTTGCAAATTTTTTTACTGCTACTGTTGCACTGGAGATTTCCAAGAAATGATGAGTATTTGCTAATTAACTGTCATGCCCAGTTACACTTCAGTTGGAAGATGTAAAATTGTAAACTTGGGTTGCCAATGGATGAAAGTGTGAAGCTGCATTGCAATTTCAAGATGCAGCTGGTAATGATAGTAAACAGGGGACATTTTAATACCAAGGTATGAAGTCTTTGCAAATTTCATACTTAGTACTCAAACAATGGAAAATCCAGGATGGAATAATAACAAATGGTTCAAATGGTTCTGAGCACTATGAGACTTAACATCTGAGGTCATCAGTCCCCTAAAACTTAGAACTACTTAAACTTAACTAACCTAAGGAGATCACACACAGCCACGCCCAAGGCAGGATTCAAACCTGTGACCATAGTGGTAGTGTGGTTCCAGACTGAAGTGCCTAGAATCGCTCGGCCACACCAGCTGGCAAATAATAACAACATTGCGAAAAGTATAGCTGCTACTTGCTTTATAGTGGAGATGCTATGGCCTTGGCAGCCAGAGACAGTGGTCATGTGTGTGTGTGTGTGTGTGTGTGTGTGTGTGTGTGTTTGTGTGTGTGTGTGTGTGTGTGTGTGTGTTTGTGTGTGATTATTTTGATGAAGGCCTGTTTGGTCAATAGCTTTGTTTGATGGGTTTTTTGTTGTGGCTATCTGAGACTCAGTTTCTTCACTATATGATGAGTAGCAATTACCCTTTTCATAATATTGTTATTATGCTGTGTGCTCAGCTGGACAGTAAGTAAGCTGCACAGACAGGCACATAAACAATATACAAAGATGTCATCATCTGAGAGAGAAAGTGTATTTAGGCCTAAAGAAGGTCAGTTGAGTAATCAGCAAATTGCTTGACATTTGAATAGGAGCCGTCAATGCCACTGTTACATGATGTTGGCACGAATGGGTGAGCCATGACCAAACACAGTGCCAAGAAGGAAGCAGTCAACCTAGAGCAATGACAGAACTTGAGGACCAAGGAACTGTCAGAGCAGCACTAAGAGCCCGGGAGTCATCATTATCACTGATATGATGTGCAACTGGTGCTTCAGTGACCACAATGACCATCAGTAGGTGGCTAGCAGACAGGGGGCTGAGCTCACAGCACCTCTTGCATCAACTATCATTGATCTCTGTACACTAACTAGCCTGTTTGCAGCAGTGTCAGGCACATTCAGCCTGTAATTGCATCTACTCAATTTTCTCTTGAATAAATTATCCATTTTTTCTGAAATTGCAATAATTTGTTTGTCACTATGTGTACACCACATCTGCTGATTTCCATCCCATTTAGGTAGTTCTGTCATGGTGCATCTTTTTTTTTTCTTTTTTGTCCTAGAGTGTAACAACTGAATATCCTGTAATGACCTTGATATCACTAGTTCATTAAATTAACTGAACATCAAATCATTAAACAAGAAGAAGTCCATAAAACCTTGTTACTTACCAGTATAGCATTGATGATAAAAGTCTTAGTACAAAACAGTTGATTTAATGTAGAGTTATTCAGAAAATGAAAGTAATGGAATAACATACAGCTGAATAATCAAAGACAAGAAAAACTTCCAATCCTTCAAGTCAACTGAAATCACATATAGCACTCACTGCATGGGTAAAAAAATAAATAGCTCATTTCATTTACTGCATACAGTATTAGTATGTACAGCATTAGTAAGTTTAAATTGAGCATGTATCTTAAGCAGAATGTAAAAATGCTTGTGAAAACATCAACGTTAATCTTGTATATTAATTAACATAAGTAAAAGAAAAAGTCAATTCCACACATGGTGTTTACAATAGTCATTATATACAGGGTGTTTCAAAAATGACCGGTATATTTGAAACAGCAATAAAAACTAAACGAGCAGCGATAGAAATACACCGTTTGTTGCAATATGCTTGGGACAACAGTACATTTTCAGGCGGACAAACTTTTGAAATTACAGTAGTTACAATTTTCAACAACAGATGGCGCTGCGGTCTGGGAAACTCTATAGTACGATATTTTCCACATATCCACCATGCGTAGCAATACTATGGCGTAGTCTCTGAATGAAATTACCCGAAACCTTTGACAACGTGTCTGGTGGAATGGCCTCACATGCAGATGAGATGTACTGCTTCAGCTGTTCAATTGTTTCTGGATTCTGGCGGTACACCTGGTCTTTCAAGTGTCCCCACAGAAAGAAGTCACAGGGGTTCATGTCTGGCGAATAGGGAGGCCAATCCACGCCGCCTCCTGTATGTTTCGGATAGCCCAAAGCAATCACACGATCATCGAAATATTCATTCAGGAAATTAAAGACGTCGGCCATGCGATGTGGCCGGGCATCATCTTGCATAAACCACAAGGTGTTCGCAGTGTCGTCTAAGGCAGTTTGTACCGCCACAAATTCACGAAGAATGTCCAGATAGCATGATTCAGTAATCGTTTCGGATCTGAAAAATGGGCCAATGATTCCTTTGGAAGAAATGGCGGCCCAGACCAGTACTTTTGAGGATGCAGGGACGATGGGACTGCAACATGGGGCTTTTCGGTTCCCCATATGCACCAGTTCTGTTTATTGATGAAGCCGTCCAGGTAAAAATAAGCTTCGTCAGTAAACCAAATGCTGCCCACATGCATATCGCCGTCATCAATCCTGTGCACTATATCGTTAGCGAATGTCTCTCGTGCAGCAATGGTAGTGGCGCTGAGGGGTTGCCGCGTTTGAATTTTGTATGGATAGAGGTGTAAACTCTGGCGCATGAGACGATACGTGGACGTTGGCGTCATTTGGACCGCAGCTGCAACACGGCGAACGGAAACCCGAGGCTGCTGTTGGATCACCTGCTGCACTAGCTGCGCGTTGCCCTCTGTGGTTGCCGTACGCGGTCGTCCTATCTTTCCAGCATGTTCATCCGTCACGTTCCCAGTCAGTTGAAATTTTTCAAACAGATCCTTTATTGTATCGCTTTTTGGTCCTTTGGTTACATTAAACCTCCGTTGAAAACTTCGTCTTGTTGCAACAACACTGTGTTCTAGGCGGTGGAATTCCAACACCAGAAAAATCCTCTGTTCTAAGGAATAAACCATGTTGTCTACAGCACACTTGCACGTTGTGAACAGCACACGCTTACAGCAGAAAGACGACATACAGAATGGTGCACCCACAGACTGCGTTGTCTTCTATATCTTTCACATCACTTGCAGCGCCATCTGTTGTTGAAAATTGTAACTACTGTAATTTCGAAAGTTTGTCTGCCTGAAAATGTACTGTTGTCCCAAGCATATTGCAACAAACGGTGTATTTCTATCGCTGCTCGTTTAGTTTTTATTGCCGTTTCAAATATACCGGTCATTTTTGAAACACCCTGTAAATACCATATACATTGTAAGAATACACACACAATAGCTGAGCAATAGAAAATATTAACAAATTATTAATCCGTTGACTGATGCATTTACTTTAATCAAGACACTGAATCACTGGAACATTTTTGCAAACAGACTATTTGTATTGATTATCACTGCACACCCTATACGTTAGAGTGAAGTTCACATGCAAAATTCATGTTGTTTTATAACATTATGACTCTCTAGTAAACATTTTTGTACAGGCTGTTTGTTTCACTTATCACTGCATAACATGTCTGTTGAGGTGAATGACAACATATGAAAAATTCATACTGGTTTATGATGAGATGCGTTGACAGCATATCTACAAAGTATTTGGGTAAGGAAATGTGGAGCAAATAGAAAGGAGTGAAAAAGGTGGGTGGACAGTTGTACTTGTCAGGCAAAAAGGGTGGTGCTAGGACTTAGCTCAGTATTGGTGCTGCCATGGAGAACACCATAAGTGGCAGCTGCAGCATGTCATTGCAGTGACATAGCATCTAGAATGATGCCTTTGCTATGCAGTCTCTCTGACTATGTGCTTTGCTCATGTGCATGAAAAAAAGGATACCAGAAGTAATTTAAAAAGAGAGAATGTACGTCGTCACAAACTTTAAATGTGATCAACTTTCATGGAGTGTTTGCAAACTAAAACAATTGTCTGAAGAAGTTCACACACACAAAAATGTCATTTATATAAAATGCACTGCTGCAGTGTCTCAATTCAATGAGTCACTGTCTGTGAGATGAAAAGAAAGTACATCCAAGGAATGTTCTTCCTATATGTACAATATCATAAAAAGTAAAACATGATCACAGTTCCACTGGGCAGTTAAATGAAAAACACTGTACATATTATTCCAGAGATTCCTTTATTTGGTACTCTTTAAAATGTTTTGTTGGGATTGACCCTGCATGGTGCTGAAATATGGACACTATGGAAGAGAGTTAGAGCAATGCTGGAGGATTATGAGAAGTGGACATTGTAGAGGATAGAAAGAATAAGTTTGATGGTCCTGAATAATGCAATAGGTGGCAGCTCCTACAGCAGCATTAAGAAGGAAGCAATGGATCCCAGGAAATGGAGACACAAATGACTTGATAATATATCATAAAACTGATGATGAACATACTCCGGTGCTGTAGGCCATAAAGTTTGCCTAAATTGATGTACTCTATTTCAGTGCAATTAGGTTGCACAATGTTTTTTATTCTGAAGGGGCCAATCAGCAATGATTAAATTTCTTCACTTCATCTGTGATCTCAGAAGATTTTCTATGAATTTTGATGAGGACCCAGTCACTCAGTTTACACATTAAAGTGTGTGTGTGTGTGTGTGTGTGTGTGTGTGTGTGTGTGTGTGTGTGTGTGTGTGTGTGTCACACAGTGATATAAAATACTGTTTGGCTTCTGATTGAATAAAACTATATGTGGTGGGATATTGGTGCTGTCAAGACTCAAACTGTTAATCACTGCAATCATGAAACAAGTTTCCAAGCTCTGAGACAACGCACTTTCCCCCCCCCAAAGGTGGATGGTAAGTAGAAATTAAAATTTTCTATGTGACATAATTCTCCATGCTTTTTAATCTAAACTGAGAGCCATTATTATTGAGGATCTTCTCTTAATAGCTTGAGCATTACATGCCTATTAAGCTTACAGGAAGCATAAAGTGAACTTATTATGAAAAAGTTCCAGTACTACAATCATAAACAAAAAATTGCCATTAGGTCTTGCCAACAAATCATAAACATCAACTGAAATCATTTGACCAAGTCTGTCAAATATTATACTATGCATCTATTTTTTATGCTATGCAATAGAAACCTTTACTACTGACATTAATCACATATTATATTCTGTCGGCTCACTTGAAAGGTGACCAAAAGATATATGCTAAAATACCAGGTGAAGGAACAGAGTTTTTGTGGCTGCATGCCAGAAATCTAATAGATAACTCTCAGCACCATGGAAACATCAAGATACCTATATTGGGCAGTAATTTCTTAGAAATATTCTCTTCAATGTCCATGGTGAAATTAATGTGCATGTCTTGCTGCAACATAAATACGACGTTCATCACATTTAGCTCACCAGTAATTAATGACAATAAGCCTGAAACAATATTGACTTGGATGGGTAGATAGTGAATTTCATAGTCAAATTCTTGAAAAGTTGATATTCAGCATGTCAGACTGTTGTGCATTATGTGACACCTCATTGAAAAAGATAAAACTTCGTGATCTGACATGACAAAGAGTTTTCTTCCAAGGAGATAAAAGTGAAATTTCTGAAATTCCCAGAAAATTATGCTGGCTTCATGCTGTGTATCAGTGTACTTCCTTACCCATAGGTTGAGGGGGGGGGGGGGGGGAGGAAGCCCCTACCCCTTTGCTCTCCCTCTTCCCTCCCTCCCTTCCTCTCTGGTAGTTAGCAACTCAGAGGTTGTCAGCAAGTGTGCAGGGTGGGAATGCAGGAAGGAGGGGCAGCAGGTATATTGAATAGGCAAGTGACACATAGGCACTGGAGCTGGTGAGTTCGCCTGGTGCATAATGAAGATGACATGGAGGTGTGGATAGGGAGGAGGTAACAGTCCAACAGAGAAATGAGAAACTGTTGGGTAGAGGCTGTGAGGACATGGATTAGCAGAGTCTGATGCCATGAGAATTATGGGAGTGAAGGATATGTTTCAAAGATAATGCCCATCTACATAGTTCAGAAAATTTGGTGTGGGATGTGAGGATCCAGATGGCACAGATTGTGAAACAGCCATAGAAATCAAGCATGTTGTGCTCAACAGAGTGATGTGCCATAGTGTTTTCAACTCTGTTCTTTCCACAGTTTGGTGATGTCCATTCATTCTGGTGGACAGTGGTGGGTGGTCGCACCCACATAAAATCCCGAAAGGGTTGGTATATGGCTCAGCTGCTGTCACAGATGGTCCTGCCTATGGCTGGTTGGTTGGTTGATTTGGAGGAGGGGACCAAGCAGAGAGGTCACTGGTCCCATCAGATTAGGGAAGGATGGGGAAGGAAATCAGTCATGCTCTTTCAAAGGAACCATCCCAGTACATGCCTGAAGGGATTTAGAGAAATCATGGAAAACCTAAACCAGGATGGTCGGACACAAGTTTGATCCATTGTCCTCCTGAATGCAAGACCAGTGTGCTAACCACTGCACCACCTCACTTGGTACCTGTGATGGGATATGATAAACCTGTGTTGGGGCTGGAGTAGGATATGCTGGGTGAGTAAACTGAGCAGTGCTTACTCCTGGATATTTTGCAAAGATAGACCCCTGTGGCAAGAGATTGGGAGTAGGACTGGCATAGTGGTGTTGTGTAGGCTGAGTGGATAATGGAATTCCTTCATTCCCTTGAAACGATCATATTTTTTTAATAGATACAACAATTTTACTTACTAGCAAGAGTGGTGAGGAATAACAGCAATCTGTGAACTGTGACATAAAACAAATCGTTACCAGTCAATCATTAATTTCAATAAGGCTCTCAAACCCATAAAAATAATGCTCCACATAAATCTGTTGTTTCAATTAAAAATGAATGAGTGCTAAGTAGGTCAGAAACAAAATACATAGGCATATGGCTGCAAGATTATCTAAAATGTATTAAGAACACTGAAAAATATGATGAATGCTTGGAACTGATGGCCAGGAGGCCCCTTCCAGGTAAGGGCAGCCACTGAGTTGCAGGTCTTATTTCAAGGGATGTCACATTGGGTGACTTGCATATTGATGATGATGAAATGATGATGAGGAAAACACAACATCCAGTTCAGGAGCAGAGAAAATCTTTAACCCAGCTGGAAATTGAACACAGACCCACTGCATGGTAGGCAAACATGTTACCACTCAGTTAAGCAGGCAGACATAAGCACACAAAATATGTTAAAGACAAGCTTAGTAGAAGTTGTTATATCTTAAAGTGCCCTGAAAACTTAGACAAATACAGAAACAGTTACCAGTGCCACCTGTGTCTACATTTGCTGTCAAGTACATTATGGTACCATATTCAAAAAAAACTCTCCAGTATCTTGCAGCACTTTTAGAATGCACTGAAGGGCCATTAGAATAATAATGGAAGTAAAATAAAGGAATTATGTATATATGATTAAACATCACTTAATATACTTCCCCTGACATGTATTTACATCACAGAAGTACTCCTATTCTTTAAAGTGCAGTTTACTGACTGCAGTACCACAGAAGGAACATCCAGCTTTTTGTAGCCCTATTACATGACCTCACTCAGACTCAGTGAGGTGCTGACAACGGAGTCACCTTAAAGGCATTCTTGGTGAGCATCAACTTCCTTTGTCCAATCTCTAAGCTAAATAACACTAGTGACTGTTACAACATATATTTAAAGCAAGACTTATTTGCATTCTCATAGTGGCACTACTACTGCCACTCTTATGTGACTGGTGCAAAATTTGAACAGACATCATATTTCAGATGTTGAAAATTGCCTACCATCTTTCATTTATGTTTTTTCCATTTGTTTGTTTGTTTGTGTGTGTGTCCTGTCTCAAGAAATGGCAAAAGCATGAACATAACAACAGGATCAAAAACAGCCTTTACAAATATTTAAAGTGGTGAACATTAGTACAAAAGGAAGCCAGGTACAAGGGTACACTAGCCAAAACATATTAATTGTCTTGTATATGATTTGGTGAAGTTTGAAACTGAAGTATGCGGCTTTCTATTGGGTAACTTTTCTATGCCACTGAAGAGTATCTCACAAAAGCTTTTGAAATTGATGTTTTAGATCATTTTCTAGTTAACATTAGCACTGTAAGGAAATAATATTTCATTCAACTTCTTTCCACATGCTGAAGAACCCTGTTATGATATCCACAGAATATGACTAATGTACTATAATTTAAAGTAATGTGGCAGATATATGAACTCTGAACCACAGTTTTAAAGCTTCAGTACCCATGTACAGCTTTATAGTCATTGTAGTAATGAATAGTTTTCATTCTGCATTTGAAGGACCATTGTCTAACAAGTGCAGTAGATTTATAGAACTTAGGGTTACAAAAAAGTTTGTACATGAAACTACTATCTTTTCAGAAACATAAGTTTGCCATGCTATGAGCACTGAGCTACATTTGAGGGCAACACTGACATTCAAACTGCTATCATCAAAAGGTTGCACAAGCAGTTTGCAACCATCTTCCTGTAATTGTATTTTATATTTTCCAGTAGATCACTGAACTTAGTGTGAAATGAATTTCAGAATCTTTTTGTTTCCTTTCTTTGTCTAGCAAGCAACAAAATGTATGGTCAGATGATGAATAATAGCTAGTCTCACAAGATCCAACAGTCAGAGGGGCATGCCTGAGCATCATGTTGACATTCTTTATGAAGGGTGGTGGAGGGCAGTTCTGGTAACCCCCCCCCCCCCCCTACATTCCTTACCTTTTCTAATCACATGTATACTGTAAATGGTAATGACTCTATAGCACTCCCTCAAAGATGCTTTCATGTACGTCAATTGCATCTTGTTAATAATAACATTAGTATTCTGCATACCAATAAGTTCTGTATCAAATCACAAATTGGTCCTGACACTCAGTAAGTATATATCTTATTCACTGAACAGAAAATGGGACTGTATACAATGTCTTCTAGGTTTCAAGGAACATGGCATCAACCTTGGCAGCATTGTCTCTGATACTCTGGATCACAGGGGTGAACAGTGCAAGCTGAATTTCATACAGCTTCTCAGTGTGAAATCCATGTTGATTCCTACAGAGAAAATTTTTGTTCTTTAAAAAGATCATAATACATTAGCATAATATGTGTTTCACAATTCTAAAAGACACTGCTGTCAGCAAATGGGCATATAAATCGGTGTACAAAACTTCAGTATGAAAGTAACTTTTACATCATGTTTTACTGCCATGTAACATAGCTCGAGGAAACTTGGTCTTGTATTCGTAGACAACAGTAACACTGAAGTCACTATGATTTATTATGCTCCCTTGGACATTCCAAGAGCTCCTCCAACTGCACAGTTTGATGCAGTTGTACATTGTCATCCATAGAAATGATGTCAGGGTGAAATGCACCCATGCATATGGGAGAAGGAGTACAGCGTCACAATAATGTTGACCGGTGAGTGTACTGTGATCAATAATTTGGAGGTCAGAAGGCTCACGCAACATTGTGCCTCACCACATAATAACACCTGGACCACCAAAAAAATAGTGTACAACAAGGTTGGATATACTCCCATATAGTAAGAGGTGGGAATACGTAATGTACTAAGGAACATTGTCAAACGTAATTGTTGTGGTGGTTTCAGGTGTCATGTTGTGGAGAGCCATAATATTGTATGGGCATACTGATCTCCGAAACTTTAACCACAGTACATTCACTAGTCAACAGTATTGTGACACTGTACTCATTCCCCAGGTGCATTTTTTCATGGGTGCATTTGGCTTGACTTAATTTTTATGGATGACAATACATGACTACATTGAGGAGCTCTTGGAATGAGTGGATATTCAGTGAATGGAATGGCCTGCATATTCTCCTGACTTAAATTCCTTCAAACACATGTGGAATGCATTGGGGGAGGCAGCCTGTCCACTTGCCCTCATGACCATCCTGCTGTTTTCAACTACACTGATGAAGGAAAGAGATGTCCTACTACAAGAACTCATTACTAACCTCGTGGGCAGCAAGGGAGCATGTTGCAGAGCATGCATTTCCATCCATGATGATTATTAAGAACCAAGATAATTATTAAGAACCATGTCCCACCTTTTGTAATGGCCAAGGGGACTATCATAAATCTCGGTGAATTCAGTGTTATTATTGTCTTTGAATAAAAGTACCTTTTTTATTTGTCTCTTTGGATATTTCTTTCAGTTATCTTCTGTACCATAATGTAGCAGTTCTTTTAATCTAAGATTCAAGTTCCATTGAGCTATGTACTTGGCAGTGACACATCATCTGAAAGTTACTTTTGCCTTTAAGTTTTGCGCACCACTGTAATTATGTGCATTTTTCTGAGGGTTGTGCTTTAAAATGAGAATGGCCTGCACTTTTTTAAATTCTCAAGGCACTCTTTGTTGCCTCAGTGACTTACAATAATGGGGACAGATACTTTTACATAATCTGTGTAGAATTGTACAGATGTCTTATCAGACTAAAGGTCTCTCCACTGCTGAGCAATTGTAGTTGATTTTCTGCTTCATGGTCACTTATCCGATGTCTAACATTGTGGTATTTGTGTGATGAGTGGAAGAAGGAACTGTATTACAATCTCCCACAGTGAAACAATTTCAGAAGACTACATTAAATATTTCAGTCTTCTGTATGTTATTTCCAATTTTGGTGACAGTATGGTCATAGAGTGACTGAAGAGATGATTGTTATTTGCTTGCTGACTTTGCATATGATCAAAACTTTTTAGAATTTTTTATCAGACCATTTGGAAAATTTTACTTTCTAATTCATTTAATGTGTCTTAGTAGGCTCTGCTGTAGCTCATTTTTGCTTTATTCAGCTTGAGTTTGACAGCAAGGTTTGACATTGTTCATATTTATGAATCTCCCTTTGCTTGAGTGGAAACTTTGTGACAGCTTTTGAACCATGGAGAATCTTTACCATCCTTCACAATCTTGCTTGGCACATATGTGTCGCTGGCATGCTGTACAGTGCTTTTGAATTTTATCCATTTTTGACCCTCATCTTTGTGCCCAGAATTAAAAATTTAGTGTTAATTCCTCAGATAGTTTGCATCTTGTTTACAGTCACTTTTGCAAAACAATGTTTTTCCTATGTTTTTCAGCATTTCTTCTAACATGTTGTATGCACTAAATACACTTGGTGGCAAACATAAACAGATGGCAAGAAGAGAACCTGTTACCACCAAAAGTAGTTGCTGCCACAAGGTGGTTTCCTTGCATGCAGCAACTATATAGCCTCATCACAGGACTAAATAGGTTGAAGCAGCAGCTAACCAAAAATATTTGGCAACATAGCTCAGCAGCATTTCATAATAATTTGTTACAAGAAATATTACATTGCTAAACTCTAATATTAAGAAAGTATGTGACATGTAGCTGAATGATAGCTACAGACATTTATAAAATGTCCACTTTGGCTTTTCTTGGTGGCAACTGTTGACATGGTCCTGATATAATCTTGAGGTACTGTTGATACTCTGGACAGTAATGCTGATACTGCCACTGCTACTGATTTGAGAGGATCTGTGTGTCTGCTTATACCCACCTTTCATGGAAGGATGTCCACTTGGGAATTATTTGAGTGATGGATGATTTGATTTTATTTTATTTATTTCATCTCATAACATACAATAGTCAGATGATGTGATCTGTTGTACTGGAGACATGTCAATATATAATTTTAGGGATTTAGTTTACAGACTTAAAAATAATAGCAAGTATAGTTATCAAACAAATTTCTAGCAGTACAATACTTTTACAATTTTTTTTTTTCCCAGTAATGTTTGTTGCCGCATTTAAATTATCACCTCATCATTCATAAACTCCTCCACTGAATAATAACATTCTTCCTCTAAGAGTTCATGTAATTTTTCTTTCGATGACCAATTTCCATGCTCACAATATCACAGCCCTTTAATTTATTGTATACTTTCATGTTCATGTATTGTGGAGTCATAGAATAAAGCTTTAATCAGAATGGAGGGAGCATAAAATTTTATTTTTGCCTGGTTGTGTAAGTGGTGTTTGAAGTGAAATTCTTTGAAAAGTTCAGGTTTACTGTACAGGAAAATTAGAATTTCAAAAATGTATAGTGATGGTACAGATAATAAATATATTATGTTTTTTAAACAATGGGCAACATGAGGTTCTTGGATGTGCGGCACACATCTTCCTGATGATTCCTTTTTGAAATTTTAATATCCATACCATATAATGTGAATTACCCCAAACAATTATGCCATATCTGATGACAGATTTGAAGTAACTATGGTACACAATTTTTTGGCTGTCCATGCCTATTATGTCATGTAACATTCCCATTGCAAAAGAAAGGCTACTTAGTTTCTTAACTAAATATTCTGAGTGTGCCTGCCAGCTTGAGTTTTCATCCAAGTTTAGTCCTAAGAATGACACAAGCATAAAACAGTCCTTCCAATGTGGCACCCTCTTTGGATGCTAGCCTTAATTCAGTGTTCCCTGACTTACAGGCGGTTCAGCATTCTGCTATTTATGGCTGTGTTCAGATCTTCTGGAAGACACGGCATAAAATTTGGTCACTGATGCTGTAAGAGCTGCTAGTGGGGTCACTTGCCCTTCTTGGAATTTGAATACATCCCATTTATTCATTAAATAATTCCATCAAATTTCTGAAACTTTATTGAATTACATATTTAACATTTCCACCTGTGATGGAAAATTCTGCAGTTTTAGCAATCACTATATGTCTTGAATTTTCTAGCTGTCACTCTATTCACAGGGAATTGTGCCTCTTTGTTGGTATGGCTATAGTTTCAGTGCTGTTCTACAGCCAAGCTGGCTTTGAATCTTTGCATAAGAGTGCTGAAATAGTGGCTTCAGTCTTTTTCTGTCACATCGTCATTCAGCTCTTGCCAAGCCGCAAACAGAAGTTGGTCTCATACCCTAGTGAACAGATTCCATCACCAGATCCCAACATATCATAGACATGTTAGCATTATACACGCCAATATCCATCCTTGCTGCATAATGGAATCAAAACAGTAGTTTAGCATTTGTCTGTGAACAAGGAAAACCCATGGTGGCTTGCTAATTCTACATTCAGTTTTACACAACATAGTCATTTTTAGTACCCTCAGAAGAACATATCCAATCTACAGTGTAGGTTTGCATATTAATACTTAATCTATGGTCCCAAATACTTCAGTCAAAAAAAGCAAATACTATTTTTAAAAGGGAGTGAAAAAAGTGCTTTTTTAAAGGTTTAAAAAATTGTTCTCACCAGGATTAGAACCTTATCAAAGTTGATAGGTGCAACACAGTGCTGCAGGCAGCCACTGAGCTATAAATTCTGCTTTACCATTGGATTATCTGCACAATAATGTGACAAACTCAAGAGACAAGAATTACATTGGTGCAGGCCTAGGCAGCTGAAAGTTGATTCTCCTGGCCAATGGAGTGTGATTTAAGGATGTGTCCCACATTCATCTAGTTGTAGATGGCTTGTGGGATACATTTTGTCTAATTAACCTAAAAAATGTAGCTTTCAAAAAATTTCATTCAACTTAAGTAATGCTAGTTAACTAAAAAAATCATGAAAGTAAAGCAATAACTCAATTATCACGAACAGATGTGAATAAATGATTTCTAAAGCTTGTTTCCTGATTTTCCACTTAAAGGAGTATTAATGTATAATTTTTGTTAATATTGATCAAGATTACTTAAATCACTCAGATCCTTTTTTCCTGTTTCAGATTTTTGATTTTCAATTTCAACATTATGGAAATATTTTTTCTGAATACTTTCAAGCTTTATTTTGTATCTCATTGGATATCCTGGTTTAATAGTATGTCAATATATACACATCAAAAAAAGTTTTGCATCACCCTGGTTCACAGAACTTGTAAAATTATTATTAAAATTCTTATAATTTTGTTGGATGTATTCATCCAGCTGCTTTTCATCTGCTGCTACCACAAGCACTCTGTTCTTTCATGTCCACTGTAACTTGGTTTTTACACCAAGAATGACCAATACTAACATTATGTTTCAGAACCTTTATTCTATATCACATCATAATTATTATGTTACATTGACAAAACTCAAAAATACTGACATGCTTACAACACCGATGTACATCTTACTTAAGCAATTACATGCTTCTTGCACAAAATCTCATAAGGCACTGACATAAAATGCCAACAAGGCGGCCCCTTTATACATAATTCTGAACAATCCTTGGTATTGTTATAAAGGGTTTTTTAATAAAATTACAATTAAAACTGTTGCCTCAAAATTAATGACATATTTCAACAGTTGCACTGGCTCTTATAGAGCAAATACATTTATGGATTTTCAAGCATTTAACATTTTAGGAGTGTGCAAATACTCAAAATATGAAACATTACACATCCTTTTACTATTTTTACAAAATGCAAAAGATACATGGTTTGGAAAATGTTCCTACCAATTACAGGACCTATACAGTTAAAAACAATTATAATTTAGTAACAAGCTTCATTGCAATAATTCTACAAGCACAGATCCACCTTTTGTTTACATCAGTGATTGCTGTTTATTTTAAATTGGATCATAAAATATGGGTTTTAAATGGGTTTCAATGGACTGTTACATCTCAACAACCCCCAAAAGGATTTGTGCAACCAAAAGTTGAACAAAACCTTTTCTGGCATATCTACGTAACAGTACTCATTTTACAATCAGTTGGAAGGATTAGCAATTTATGTATGATATGAGATCAGATTTCTGCTTAATCTCCAAAATGAAGTGTACACATACATCACAATGAACTTTAAACTACGTTTTCAATTAAATATGTAAGATTATCATAGAGTATTTTGTATCTGTTTTAACTGGATCAGACAAAATAATGATTAATAGCACAAAGAAAGAACAAGTTAATTTGCAGAATTGTCTGTAGCTTGTATTTCAGTGTGAATATGAGGTAAATCTATTTCAATTAGAAAAAGTGTCTAATGGAAGTCAGCTGAATTGATCTTGTTTCTGAATAATTATGTCACTCATTAGAGCCTCCAGGTTATCCCGCATGCAATGGAGACACTAGTGTATATAACTCTTTTCAATACTGTCAATGCACTGTGGAACAAGCATTAGTATTGGATACTACAATACTCAAAATCCATATTAGATTGTACTTGGCAGTCTCTTATTGTAGGCAGGTGCACCAAGTTCTTCTTAGTAATGCACAGCATTAGACCATAATATACCAAAGTGTTCAGTATCCTTCATGTGTAATGAGGAGCACTGAACTGAAGCTCAATGTGATTCTCTGCTCATCGGACATTCTTCGTTGGAAAACCTGGAATGTGGTTCATATTCCACTCTTTATGACCATCATATTTCATGTAACTGATTGTTTTGAACAGAATTGTTCAATTCAGCAAAATTCCAACTGATCACATTTAAACATTTCCTGTCTTAAATCTCATTTTGCAATTCTGACTTATTCTTTGATAACATATCACTAATATTACATTGTTATTAACTACATGAAGTAAAATTGTACCTTTGGATTTCAAATTATATAACTAATACAAAATTCTCAAGTGCTATTGCACTAGTCTCTGCACTTAAGACTAATATTCACATATATTACTGAATAATCACACTTCCACAAATTGCCACATCTGGGGCTGACTAAAAGACAATTCTCCACAGAGTCCACTTGGACTACATGTACAAATCTTGATTGAGTCACAGTACACAGACTGTTTCAAGATTTATTTATTTATTTATTTATTTTGGTTCATCAAATACATTATTTTAATATGGTACTACACTTTATAATACAAGAAATTCCTTGAAATTTAGTTCTTCAACAGTGAACATTATTTACCCTACATGCACAGAATGAAATGTCTGACCAATGACCAAATTCTTTACATTTCATTTGTCAAGACACTTTCAACACTTTTTTCCTTCCCTTAGAATTATTCAAACATTAATTAATGGATTACTTAAGTAACATTAACACAATGCAGTTGTTGCTTTTTCCTTCACAGTGAGTGCTAACACACAACAAACTAAAACATAAGTGAGTAATATATCATAACAGAATGTGTTTATACATCAGTATGAGTTCACCACTTTGGGTTCCAAAACACAACAAAATGAAACATAAGTGAGTAATATATCATGACAGAATATGTTATACATCTATACATAATACATGCTTAAATCATCCTTATCAAAAACCACCAGTACATCAAGTTGAAAACTGTATACTTGCTCTCAAATTAGCAAAAGTGTATCATCAATTATATCAAAGATTATCTATACATGTGACATCTTTGAAATTCAGTATATTTAATAATGCAGAAATGCTGGCTTGGTACTCTGGTGAGAAGTAAGAAATGAAATTGAAGATACAGAGTGTTGGAGCTGACGAAGAAAATATGACAGACCCCTAAGACAGGAACCCCCCCCCCCCTCTACCCCCCTATCCAGGACCCCCACTGTTCAAGTACTTCACTGTGGCACAAGATCACAAGATGGAGAAGTGTGTTTGGCATTCCCTACAGAATGGACTTGCCACAGTTTCACCTTCCCAGCTCCTGAAAATAAACCCCAACACTCCCTATTAACTGATGGACGAAGGGTAAACAATAGCATTCTGCTAGAAAGAGTAATTGAAATATTTAACTTTGTATTGGTTAATAAAAGAATCAAATGCTAGATACAACCAGCTAACTCACAAGCAATTCCTCTGATATCTAGTTCCAATCAAACATAATTAATACATAAACATGAAAATATAGAAATAAGGTGCACAAATATCATATAAAATCACTATAAGTTTCAGATCACTAAATAAACAAAGTGGAATGCCTCTTTGGGCAAATCATCCAAGTGCAAAAAATGCTCTCATTTTGAGAAGTTTCTCATGCATAATTTGGTAGATAATCTTATTTAATTTTTTTTAAATAAATAGTGTGTTTACCACAATAAACAACATCTGATGAATATCATTTTGTCATAATTAGCAATATGTGTCACTCAGTATTCATAAACTTTCATGTAATTGCTAGACACCTTAAAGTCAGGTGTGAAAGTGACAAAGAAAAATTCTATAACTTTTTTTTTTAATTGCAATGAGTCAAATCATAATCTATAATATTCCAGCATAACATGGACATGAGTTGTCACCACATCTCACCTTATGGAGTTTGTTACGTTTTTGTTTCACTTATGAATATATACCATTTCTGGCCAGTATTTTCTTTCAGGAGGCAGGTCTGAGAGATAGAAAATCAAGTTACAGAATTCTGGTCCATGCAGCACGTATGTTCTCCTGCCAATCAACACGGCATATGTAAAGTATAAGTCCAATGACATATTTCATGTAAGAAAATCAACTTCCAAGTAATAGTGTATATAGTAGAGGTAAAAGGTACTTCAAGCAGAAGAGTGTGTAAATAAACAGCTGTAAGTTTGAGAATGCATAGACAATAAATGAATATTGGAAATTATGTTACAGTAACAGTATATCAACAATTGCTGAAGTTAAAATGGATCAAGTTAAACAGATGATTACAGTGTGCATCATATCATGCCAAGCAACTTGTATGAGATATTTCTTAGTCAAAGAAATTAAACTTCAGCAGAAAACAGAGTGTCCCAATATCATGTCCTAACCTACCTAAACATCCATCACATTCATATACACATCATCATCATCATCAAACCAAAATAGTAAATATCAATGTATAATCTACTTCATTGCAAATCTGCTACCACAACATCATCATCTTTCATAGACTTACGGAATTTCAATAATTTCTATGGTAACATACATAGTTATCATGCACTTATCTCCATAAGAAAAACATCTATCATCATAATCCAACATCAGTTCATTTCAAAAATAAGTTCTCCTGTCTTATATTTCATAGGCATGGCTTACAAAATCAGCATAAAATCTTACCACCTCTTACCACCTCTTCCAACAAAAATCTTTCTTGCTCTATCATATTTTACTGGTACACAGCGGCAAACTACTACATGTTGAATCTTAGTGGGAAAAATGGATATCATTTTTGAAAATACTGGTTACTAAAAAAATGAAATTGGTGTTGTTTTCTTTTCCCACACTGTAAGTTAAGCTATAGTCTTGTGTCTCACATGTCGCACACTGTATACCCTAGGATAGTAGAAGAAACATAACTGCTCTTACTATCTAGATAGGATAGTAGAAGCGGAGTGATTCCAGAAAATAAATATGAAGTCACTGGCTGGGTCAAGGCACCACATGCCACATGGTGTATCTGTGAAAGTACCACAGATCCATACCTGTTAAATTTCACCACAAAATTACTGAAAAAATATTTCTGAGATTCTGTCTTGACTATACAGTGCACAGAATGTAGTCTCAACTATTTCCACTCTTCAAATCACTTTTTAATTTGTAATTCACAATGGATATAAGAATTTTTAAAAAATGTTCAAATATTCAGTGATAACAGACCTGAGAATAAATTTCTTTGTATTAGTTATTTCACTTTCACTGGGTTAAAGTACTCACCATAGGGTTTACTTAAGTATATAGTATGATCTTGACTGTGTAATGTAAGATACATTTCAAATAAATTTCCAATGGTGTGTCAAATAACAAAGAACAAATATCATGATGATAATTGGGTAATTAAGATTGTCTGTATGATTTTAGCTGTGTAACATTACTAAGTCCAAATAATCTCTTGGACTTTGGATATACAAGTCTGTATGCATTTGGATGTGCGTTTTCAACAATTTCAAATGGTCCTACATAAATATCAAAGAATTTTTAATTTCATTATTTAGAGCTTTAGATTTGGTGTAACTTTTTGTCAAAACTAGATCTCCAATTTTGAATCCTGTGTTTTTTATGTGTTTGTCATGCCATTTCTTTCTTTTTTTATAATATTCATTCATGGTTCTTCTAACTACTTCCTCTCTTTCAGCTGATGTTATGCTTGTACATGCTGAAAACACTATAAGTTCTTTAATTAAGCAATGTGGCTTTTGATCAAACATGATCTCATAAGGAGAGTATCCTGTGGTAGTATGTTGTAGGCTATTCATAATATCTTCAAAATCACTGATATAATTTAACCAGTTAGTATGATCTTTATGACAGTAAGTTCTACATAATCTTCCAATTTCCCTCATATAACACTCAGTTGGGCTACATTTTGGTGAATAAGATGAAATCAGGATATGTCTGATATAATATTCTTCTACAAATTCCTTCTAGAACTTTGAAGTAGAGTGACTCCCACTGTCTGATAAAATTGCTTTTGGTACGACCACTTTAATAAAGTAGTCTTTGACAAATTTGGTTGCTATTTTCTTTCTAGCTGCTTTCTTTAAAGGATAAAATTTTACATATTTTGAAAATAAATCTACAATAACCAAAATATATTGAAACCTTCGTTTAGCTCTTGGAATTGGCCATACAAATCTATTCCCACTAAATCCAACTGTGTATGAGGTATCACATTTTGTAAAAGACCCTTGTTGGTTTTGTTATTAACTTTTGTTCTCTGGCATCGATTGTAACTGGTAAGTAAAGTCCTATCCTTCCTAGACATGTTATGAAAATATATACATTCTTGGATTTTTTTAAATACATTTAAATGCATCACAGTATCGGAAACTTTCATGTGTATATTTTATTAAAGTATTGATGTAAGAATCTGGCCAGCAAACTTTCCATACATCACTGTCTGGGTTGTGTCTATAAAACAGAATCCTTTGAAGACTTGGTAGTTAGTACATTTGTACCTTCTCATGACCTTTCTTTCCTAAATAACTTTTAACAAGCTTCCAATGATCATCACCATTTTGGTATCTTCTCAATTGATTACATATTTTCCTAATTTCCTTTTCTTCTTTCACATCTTTAAAGTACATTATTTTGAAATCCTTTCCTTGACTATCATTTTCACTATCATTTACATTTCCCACTGGCATTCTTGACAGAGCACCAGCAATACATTTTCCTTTCCTTTTATGAAATGAACTGTATATCTAAACTGCTGTAAGAACATTGACCACCTGGTAATTCTCCCATGTTACAATTTACATTCCTGTATGTAATTTAATGCTTTATGATCTGTATAGACTTTGACTTCATGCCCAAACAAATAATTTTTAAATTCTTTGAATCCCCATACTACTGCCAAAAGTTCCTTTTCTGTAATCAATAAATTCTCTCATGTTTTTGTAAGGTTCTACTTGCAAATGCTATAGAATGATGGTCTATTTCCCAATTGATTTCCTTTTCTTGGAACAAATGTACCCCCAAACCATAATCACAACTGTCAGTCATCAAGCAAAATGGTAATGATAAATCAGGTCTATAAAGGATTTCACTTTCTATCAACTCTTTCTTAATTTCCTCAGAAGCTAATTGACACTCATCAGACCAATCCCACACTGCATTATTTCTTAACAGTTTATTTAAACATGGTGCATTAAGAGCTTGTGTTTTCATATATTTTCAATAAAAGTTCACTAATCCAAAATATGGCTTCAAATCTTTTTTATTCCTGGGTTTTGGGACTTTTGCGAAGGCCTCAATCTTTTCTCCATCAGGCAGAATCCATTTTTCACTTATGCAATGGCCAAGAAATTTTAATTGCTTCATTGCAAATTTACATTTTTCTAATTTTAGTGTCATACCTTCCCGTTTCATTTTCTCTCCAATTTCTTTAAAATTTGTTTATTCTCTTCCCAGGTCTTGCTCATACTAAAATACATCCACATATATGATTAATTTTTCCAAGAGTTCTTTACCTGTAATAAATTCTGCTGCAGATACATTTAAACCAAATGGTACAGCACAGCACTGAAAACTTTTTCCATTAAACAAAAATGCAGTGTACTTCCTATAATCTCTCTCCAGTTAAATCTGATGAAACCCAGAAGTTAAGTCTAGGCTAGTCATATACTTTACATTTTCAAACTTGTTAAGCAGGTCATCTATACTTTCAGGATGGTCACTTTCTTTCTCTAAGTATTTATTTAGATATCTTGAATCAAGAACTAATCGAATACTCCCATCTTGTTTTGAAACCACCACTAATGGGTTATCGTATGAACTACAACTTCTTTCTATTATTTTCCACCTTTCCATTTTCTGAAGCTCTCTGTCCACTTCTTTTCTTTTGCAGATGGGAATAGCATATGGTTTAATGAAGAATGGACCGTGCACTTTTAATTTCAGTTTACATTGATACCCTTTTGTTTTCCCAGGTTTTACATCAAATATGTCATTATAATCTCACAACAAATCCTCAAGTTCTCTTCTGTTCTCTACATCAAGGCTTTCAGTTTCAGACACTTTTTTAGCTACCAGTTCACTGCAGAAGCCAACACTGTTATCATTAATACAAAATTCTTCCCCTTCATCACAATAACCATCACTGTTAGTCTCTTGCACCCCCCTAATCAGATTACTTTGGCCATGATATTCCATTACAATACTACCTTCCCCATGAATTCCACTTTTTGGTTCAACAAATGTTATTTTCATGTTAGCCCAGTTAAATTAACTTTAGCCTTAACTATCCAGTTCATACACAATATCAAGTTTTCATTCGAATCATCAATTACTAAACATCCTTGTACAAATTGCACATCATTAATTTTAAATTCTAGTAAGAGTTTTCTGGTAATCAATTAACTACTTATTCCTGTTGTGCCTTTTACCCTTACCCCTGATACTGGAAATTCTCATTATTTTTAATCCTATCTCTTAGCTTCTTTGATAATCCTGTAATAGGGCTACCTGTGTCCAGAAGACAGTTTCCCATCCAATCAGAAATTTGTACTACAATATATGGACTTCCAAGTTCTTTACCAATTTCATTGGCTTCATTTTCAAATAACAGATCCTCCTCTATATTCTGGAAATTCACCTCTTTGTCAAAATCATGTCTTTCTTCTACTGTTTCTACACATCCACTGATTATTTTTCTATTAGATGACTGTTTTAGATTTTCAAAGCAACTTTCCTTCCCTAATTACACATTTTGACAAATTTTAAATCTTTGGTCACTATGGTTACATTTGTTATCATAGTCACTAACTACTTTTACTACTTTATCACTGATCAAATTTTCTCTCTCATTTTCATTAATACATTCAGACACAATATCACCAACATCTACCAGCAAAATTAAACTATCATGTACTTTTCTAATTGTTTCAAAATCATCACTCAAGCTTACATCAGAGTTTCCAGAATCATTCAACATACAATCAACAACCTTAACTTCTGCATATACCATTCCATACAATTCTGTGAGCAATACAGTATCATCAACCTCATCATCATCAGAAACATTATCATCACACTTAGTATCATTCTCAACACTAAATTCATTTCCCTCTTCACACACTTCTTCAAATACACCAATAACTTCAACACTATCATCATTCTGTTCTAATACATCATCATCTTTTTCCTGTTTATTGCTTACTGAAAATTTATCTGGAATAACACTGTCATCTTCACTTTCATTTCTAAGTACATCATCATCAGCTTCCATACATACAACACCAATATCAGTTCTTTCACTCAGATTCACAATCAACATTTTAACTAAACCATACTCATCAGATCTGTTCACATCACTATCAGTAACTACCGTTACATGACTACTATCAAAGAAATTTGTCGAAATGTTTTCCTCTATTTTAAATTCAGATTTTCTCTTCCTTTTTTGTTCATCTTTGTTTTCAGATAAAAAAATTCTCCCAAAATTCCCTATCAAGATTCATTCTGTTCACTTCAGGTTGTCTTCTGGATACACAGTTTTGGTGTGCCCTGTTTACTGTACCCCTTCCCTTTCTGAAATCACCACAATGTGCCTGATTATAAACACCGTTTCTATTTGCCTCACTCCACCAGACTCTGAAAGAGGCAAGCCTTAGTTTCCCAGACCATTCCTTCTGTTATCGAAATTGTTACCATTATTTCCTTGACCTTGTCCCCACTACCCATTTCTTGGTTCAAAATTTCTATTCTCTGGTCTCTGCCTGTCACTTCTTTCCCCATTTCTTCTGTCATCATTTCTGAATCTACTCTCCCCTCCTAGCCCTATGTTCAAAATGATCATTGAAAGCTCTGTTGTTTCTACTTCCACTGCCATCTTGCCTGTCATTATATCTTTCATTTCATTCCCAGGCTAAGTCTAATTTGTCAACATATCTCAAAAATTCCTCAATAGTGTCATCAGGCCCATAGAACAGACTCCACTGTACTCTTTGTGGCAAACATCTTTTCAAAGCATCAATTTGAATCATCTCATCTAGTGGCTTATATAAATGCACCAATGTTTTTAACTGCTGTTCACAAAATGTTTTCATTCGATTACTACCTTGCTTGAAATTTGGATCATTTAAGAACTCAGACTTAATTCTGGCTTGTCTAGTTTGCGACCAAAATTTATTCAAAAAAGCACATTCAACTTCACAAAAAGGTCATGTCAGGTTTGATTGTCTGGTTAGCCCACAAGAGAGCCTCACCATCCAGGAATTTTTTAATGAATTTAATTTTTAAATTGTCACTCATGCTACTTTCAAAATTGTCTTTAATTTGAAACATTAAGTAGACAGGATGTATATTCCCTTCCCCTGAAAAGGTTTGATATTGATATTATTCCAAAATTGATTGAAATTGCTGAAAGATTTCATAGTAACAGTGTCCTCAATTTCCTGAATTTTTGAACTGAAATTTGAACTTCACCCTAAACATGTACCTACATCTTCTTTTAGATCTGTAAAATTATCATTCACAATTTTGCTAAAGTTTTGTATACTTTTATCTGTCTTGGTATTTTTTTCACTACATCTTTGTTAAATTTTTTTAAATGCTGAAATTCTGAGGTTGCAAATTTTTCGAAACTGTCATCTTTTCTTTCTACAGAATCTAACCTTCCTTCAAAATTCTGCAGTTCTTGTTTTAAAGTAGAAATTTCGCCCTCTATAACTGATGTGTTTTTGGTATTTTTGTCTAATTATACCCAACTTTTTCTAAGCTATCTTTTGTTTCACATTTAATTTCTTTTCAATAGAGTCAAGTTTAGGATCAAAAGGTATTTATGTTTGTCAATTGACTTCTTCTGTTCCTCTATTAGTTGAACTAATCCATCAAAAACAGATGCACTTGACTCGAACCCACAAAAAGGTGAGCATACACTGACATTATTGTGGTCACTGTTCTCCCCAATTCCGTTGTTTCGACTAACTACATTATCTTCATCATAGATTAATGAGCAAATACTTGCTGGGCAGTAGTTAATGATATGAGGAACACTGATTCAAAAACTGAAATTAATAATATAGAGTTAAGTATACATAGTGATAATTTTTCTGATCCTTATATAGTTAGCAATATATTTGATGATTACTTTATAGATTCTATTGAAAATGATACTTGCATGAAACAGAAGAGGCAGTTTAAATATGATAAGGAAAAGGAACGGGACTCTTGTAAGCTACCTACAGTAACCATCAAGGTCGTAACAGAGCTAATTGACAACCTAAAAAATAAAAGATCAGCTGGATGAGATGAATTCTCTCCTTTTCTATTGAAAAAATGCAAGGGTGAGTTAGCCAGACCATTAGTCCATCTAATAAATTGTGTACTTGAGGAAGGTGTGTTTCCAAAGAAACTGAAACTTGCTTTATATAAAAAAAAGGGGAAAGAAAACAACCACAGAACTACAGACCAGTTGCCTTAACCTCGGTTTTTGGTAAATTAATTGAAAAAATAATGCTAGAAATCCTAATTGAGCACTATAATATGAATAACTTAATAGGAGATTTCCAACATGGCTTTAGAAGTGGTCGGAGCACCATATCTGCAGCAGTACAATTTGTACACTGTCTGATGGAGAAAATAAATGAGGGTTACGAAACGGCAGGAGTGTTTTTAGATCTTTCCAAAGCGTTTGACAGAGTCCATCATGGCACTCTTTTAAGTAAACTTGCTTATAATGGTGTCAGTGGGAAACTGTTGCTTTTAATAGAATCTTACCTTAAAGATAGACAACAATGCACAGAAGCTGTGTATGATAATGGAGAGGTAATTGCAAAAAGAAGATCAAAGATAAGGAATATAAATTTTGGTGTGCCACAAGGCTCTATCTTTGGCCCCTTCTTGTTTATTTGCTACGTGAATGATTTCCCAAAAGTATTAGACACCAGTCATCGTATTACTATGTATGCTGATGACACCTCTGGGGTTTGCTGGGCACGTAGTAATGATGACCTAAATTCAGTGGTACAGAATTTTGTCGAAAAAACTCAAACACATTTTGAAAAAGAAAACCTGAGGGTCAATATTAACAAAACTAATTTAATTTATTTTAAGACAAGTATCTCAAATAAAAATACTGTTCTAAAGGAGGACATTCAGGAAAATACCTGTTCAGAATGTAAATTTCTGGGGATATATATAGATGACAGACTTTCGTGGAATCAGCAAATAGATCATGTCTGTGGTAAAATAACATCTAGTCTGTATTTACTAAGGAGATTAGTTCAATATTTAGATATCGAAGCAATAAAAATAGCGTATTTTGGGTTGGTGTATCCCCATCTATCTTATGGAATTGTATTTTGGGGTGGGTGTAGCCAATACAATATAAAAAGGGTATTTGTATTGCAGGAAAGAGTAATAAGAACTATGGCAAAAGTAAGACCCAGAACTTCATGTAAAAACCTGTTTATTAAGTTTAATATTATGACTATCTATGCAGTATATATGTTTCAATCAATATTATTAGTGAAAAAAGACAAAAAAGTGACGAACAGGAATATGGAAATCCATGATTACAATACAAGACAAAAATCAGACTTTGATGTGGTGAGCAGACGATTGAATCTAACAACAAATACCCCATTCAGTAAGGGAGCAATATTTTATAATTCTCTGCCAAACAACCTGAAACAGCTTTCTGGTAGAATTTTTAAAAACGAGTTAAAAAATTGGCTTGTATTGAAGTGCCCATACAGTATGGTGCCGACATGATTTGACCTCAGGAATGCTATGTTAAATATACTTAAATGATATTTTACTTAGTAGCATGTAATCTATTTATATTGTGTATCAATAATCTAAATGTAATTATTATAACATTGCCCATGCATGTTAAATACATGTTTCGAGCTGTAAGATAAATAAATAAATCATTTTCATTAATTTCCTCCCCACTAACATTTGCACCATTCTGATTATTTATTGCACCATTCTGATTATTTACGTCAACCTACCTGTTGTCTTCCATATTAACATAGCTAGTGAAAATTTTTCAAACAAGTAAAAAAAAAAAAAAAAAAAAAAAAAATCAAATAAAATTTGTACTTACAGTACTTTTCTTTTTCTGTGCTTTTTGATTATTTCATTTTACCTTGTTTTTGGTGTTTATCATTACATTCTTCATATTGTAGTGCTGCTGATTACCATCTCGTTGTTTTCTTCATGTAACTTTCAAATGCTATATAGAATTACAAACTTTTTCTGGAACAAAATGTAAAATTAATTTACAGAATCATGACATATCCCAGCTCCTCCACCAGATGTGAAATTATTATTAAAATTCTTATAATTTTGTTGGATGTACTCATCCAACTGCTTTTTACCTGCTGCTGCCACAAGCACTCTGTTCTTTCATGTCCACTGTAACTTGGTTTTTACACCAAGAATGATGAATACTAACATTACGTTTCAGAACCTTTATTCTATATCATGCCATAATTATTATCTTACATCGACAAAACTCAAAAATACTGACATGCTTACATCACTGACATACATCTTACTTAAACAATTACATGCTTCTTGCACAAAATCTCATAAGACACTGACATAAAATACTAATGTGGCTGTCTCTTTATATATAATTCCGAACAATCCTCGGTACTGTTATAAAGGGTTTTTTAATAAAATTAGAATTAAAACTGTTGCGTCAAAATTAATACATATTTCAAAAGTTGCACTGGCTCTTATAGAGCAAATACATACACGGATTTTCAAGCATATGACAATTCAGGAGTGTGCAAATACTCAAAATATGAAATATTAAGAATACTTTTACTATTTTTATAAAATGCAAAAGATACATGGTTTGGAAAATGTTCCTACCAGTTACAGGACCTATACAATTAAATACAATTATAATTTAGTGACCAGTTTCATTGCAATAATTCTACAAGCACAGATCCATCTTTTGCTTACACGAGTGATTCCTGTTTATTTCAAATTGGATCAAAAAATATATGTTTTAAATGGGTTTCAGTGGACTGTTACGTCTCAAACTCCTGAAGATAGACTTTGACTGTGGATATTGTATCACAGACACAGTCCCTTTGACTGTTCAGAGATGTCACTAAACCCACCCAAACATGTAAAAAACCATGCATGAGCAATGCCTATTAGACAGAGGGGGTCCAACAGCCGATCTGTTCCAGTCATTCCTCCAGGAAGGAGTTACATGGATCATGTTGTCTGTAGTTCAACCACACCTAGATGCTCAATATGCTGTTTGATCATGTCTGCATTGTTACTTTGTGCCAGACTCTCAACAAGGGAAGTGCCCAGATGTCTCGGAGTGAACCAAAGCAATGTTGTTTGGACATTGAGGAGATACAGAGAGACAGGAACTGTCAATTACATGCCTCGCTCAGACCGCCCAAGGGCTACTACTGCAGTGGCTGACCACTACAGATGGATTATGACTTGGAGGAACCCTGTCAGCAATGCCACCATGTTGAATAATGCTTTTCATCCAGCCACAGGACATCATGTTATGACTCAAACTGTGCACAGTAGGCTGCGTAACAAGTTGGAGGTTCTCAGCTGTTTTGAGTATGCCGCTGGTGATCATGGAAGACGCCATAATGGCTGTACTATACGTGAATGTCATCCTCTGACCAATATTGCAACCATACCAGCAGCATATTGGCGAGGCATTCATCTTCATGAGCAACAATTCATGACCAACATCACTCAACTAGAGTGGCCAGCACATTCTCCAGACCTGAACCCTACAGAACATGCCTGGGATAGATTGAAAAGGGCTGTTTACAGGTGACGTGACCCACCAAACACTCTGAGGGATCTACGCCAAATTGCCATTGAGGAGTGGAACAATCTAACCAACAGTGCCTTGATGAACTTGTGGATAGTGTGCCATGATGAATATAGCCATGCATCAATGCAAGAGAACATGCTACTAGGTGTTAGAGATACCAGTGTGTACAGCAATTTGGACCACCAGCTCTGAAGGCCTCACTGTGTGGTGGTAAACATGCAATGTGTGGTTATCATGAGCAATAAAAAGAGCATAAATGATGTTTATGTTGATCTCCATTCAAGTTTTCTGTACAGGTTTCGGAACTCTCAGAACCAAGGTGATGCAATACTTTTTTTGATGTTTGTAATTTCGGATTGTTGAATCAAAAAGGTGGCATCCATGTGCATATTAACAACATAAAAATTAGTGTATTGCATATAATTTTGAAATATGCTTACTGATTATGTACAAAAGTAATCTACTTTGAAAATACTAAGAAGATAATGATTAGGCTTTTGAGAGACAATATATTTTGTATACTTGTTGTCAAATTTGGTTCTTGGGACACAACACATTTTCAGAAATACCAAAGCAGTTATATCAAAGCTTATAAGTCCTGAATCTTGTCCCTCTTGGAAAAATTTATGTGGATACCCTTGGTCAGAACCCTATAGTCACTGATTTCCTCCTCTATGTTAACTGATTTAAAAAGTTTGTATCTCTTAGTTACTGGGAGACCTAAGAAGGCACTCTCACAGGTCAGTTCTCCAAATGCTTGAAGCAATTTTCACAGAGGCCCAGAACACTCTTACAAAAGTCCCTGTTTATAGCCTCAGTTTTAATCATGTTGCTGACAATCTATAACAGGGAAATTGAGGTACTTCTTGAGCAAAAATAAGTTCAGTAGCAGTGTAAGAGGTACAGAGGTGAGTGGGTGTCCTAGGGCTTACCACTTCACTACTAACAATGCTCCATCATCACATGGTGCCTGAGCTTAACAGACAAACAACTGCACCATAACCTAAGAGTGAAATTAAAAATTAAAATAACTTTTCCAGACTTCATCAGTGTATGCTTCAGTATATCAATGTTCACATCATTAGGTCCCAGAATGATCAAATGATTATGTTAGGCAAAGTATATGATATTGGGAAAAAAGTGACATTGAGTAATAAGAATACAAAGGCAAAACTGTTCAGAATATGCAAATGCAAGTCACAATCAAAAGTTACAAGTCTCAACTTGATCAGAGCAAATATTTTGGTCAAAACTGACATTTTTGCAAAAAATTAGATCTGATGAGTAATAGACTCAGAAAGCTGAAAATTCATATGTAACTTCAGTTACATGTAAAAACATTAAATATGTAACACAAGTAAGCTATATCTATTAGTTTACAAGTTATTTACTAAAAACAGAATTTTGAACGAAAATATCCTTATTCATGATAGATTAAGTACCATTTGTATTTGTAATAAAAAGGTCTAATCACAGCAAGTGATTACATTCATGAAATAATACAGCTGTACCATATTCCAAGACTGCGTTGTCAATAACTATGGTTACAAGGAATCTTAAAGAAGCAGTTCAGAGGTCATGATCTACTGTTGGTTTGATTCTAAAAATTCTAGCCGGCAACATTTGAATGCAGTTGAGCAAAAACTTTTTCAGTCACTAAAGCAAACTTATTTCTGTGTCTATAAAAATTAAGAAGGCTGTAAATTTTTAAGTGACAGAGTTATTAATTAATACGTGTTCAAGATAGTGACCATTTAGATCCTGCAGTCTGTACCTAGGGCAATTGATATTAGATGTTCTGTTTGGCAGTCTGCTGCACCCATATGTAAATATGGCCAAAGAGGCAGTGCGAAGAGACACTTCACACCGATATATCAAACTGTATGCATCAGTCAAACGTCTTCTTGCATTGTGCCTCAGACAATGCCAGAGCTGGGCAGTCTTTAAAGCACTTTTGGTAAATGTAGGAAGTGACCTTGTGAGGACTGTACACCATCCTGGATTGTTTAGATTTCACAGAAGTAACTGTCAGTGTGCCACCTGTAATGAAGACAAAACTGCATGGCAAGTGGTGAGATTATTTTCCACTTTTAAGGTAAGCAGTTAAATTTTGGTGATTAGAAGGTGAACTGATAGGCCATTTTACTTGGAACTTCCTGTAGAGGTCACCTCTTAACTGTTAATAGTGCTGTTTCCAATAGGGATATTATTGTTATCATTAGAGATATTAGTATATTTTGTATATTTGAACTTTTACAGAATATATTTAACAGTTAAAACTCAAAAACCTTTATTTACAGTCACCGTTCCTGATCCTGCTGAATAAATAACAACTAGGAACATCTTCCTTCAGTGGGCACAAAGAGTCATGTGGCCTTGCAGACTGGAAATTATGGTCAGTATGTTCTTCATCGCTTTCTTGCTGATCGCAAAAATAGTTTTCAGACCCTTATAAATGGCAAATGTAGGTGTAAAGCATGCACAGACAATTTAAGTGCCTTTTTATAATCATATAATGATACACAGACCATTTGATTATTACCTGGTTTTAATTGGCCAGGAAACTGAACTATGAAAACAACCAATACAAAATAGGGAACTCGGTAGGTACTAACAGGATACTGAAGTGAAGTATGCAGAAACCAGTGCAAGAACAGTGTTAAGATTTTCTCCTGAGTGTGGAAACTAAATTATGAATGTTAGCCACTGTGACCTTGAACGTTATGAAAGGATATAAGAAGATGACACTACATCATGGTTACCACTGGTGCTGAGGTTAGAAGAACATGCCTCATCACAGAGCTGCATGGACCTGCTAGTTACCTACAAGCTATCTCACACACTCACCTGCGCCCAGGTGCCCCTCCCCCCGCCCCCCCACCCCCTTCTAACCTGGAACTACTGCAACAGGCGATACCCACCACCATCGCCATCGCCATAGCTGCTGCTGCTGTCTGCATTATGTTGAATCACATTTTATGGTATGCCTTGTTGGTATTTTTCAAGCAATTAAGAATATTTAAAGTGCCTGTTAACTGCCTCTAACAGGTTATTAAAAATGGTATCTAATAATAAAGATGGTGTGAAATTTATGATAGAACCAGTCTCTGATGATGACTCTCCAGAATTAGAAATTGAAATTAACAAGGATGGTGCCTTCAAAGTAATAAATTCAAAATCTGGAAGTGATTTGTGAAAAATAGAATCAGGTATATTTCAATCTTGCAACAAAGTTAGAGCCATATTCTGATGATGATGTAACTGAAATTTAAGTCGAAAAAAGAAAATGTTGAATTAATAGAGGTATCAGATAATGAAATTGAATTCAATATTTCTGAAATTCGGCCAAGTCAGGGAATACTGGAAACTACTTTAAAACTGGTTTAAATGCCAAGTGGCTGGGTAGACACACCAAGCTGGATGCAATTACTGTTTTATAAACTTCAGTCACATCAAGGATACTAGTACAGAACTAAAGGATAATAGAAAAGAACTAAAGGATGAAATGATCTCAAAACTGAATAGCTTAAATTAGAAAACTGGTTCAACCACCATGATCTGCAAGACAAAGTAGGGAAACAACTAACTAAATTGCACAGTACTTTCAGAACTGAAATTGGTGAAGTTTGTAAAGATTTCAAACACACAGATGATTTTATGGAAGAGAGGTTGTCAGAAAGAACTGGCAATGAATCCAAACTTTGCTTTAATCAGTTTGAGGAAGAAACTAATCAATTAAGTGCTTTTCAGAAGGATATTAAGAAAGTAAACTCTGTGTGAAATTTTGTGAGAATGTTGATAAAAAGTTTCTGACAGAGTGGAGGCAGTAGAACTACAAGTAGAAGAACTAAATGCTACTATTCCTAACATAGAAAATGGAGTAACCTCAGGTAGCTCTTGTAATACTACTGTACAGCATGTTGCTTCAGTTGGTGCAGCTTTTATCACATGTCAATTTTTACATTTTGATCCAGACAAACAAATTCAGTGTTAGAGTTCTGGAATGATTTTGAGGATGTTTTACCAAATGCGTGGTCAGAACATAAGAAAAGTTCTTTCATAAGAAGTCATTTGTGAGGAGATGCTTTGTGATGGTCAGTTGATGAAAAGATTAGATGGATGCAAAACTCTTTCTGAATTTAAAACTGCACTTTTTAATGAGTACTGGTCACACAACAAACAAAATGATGTTTTGAGAGAATTTTGTTGTGATAAAAGTTTGGTCCAGGTTGTGAATCAGTTAAAGAGTTTTCTAGCAAGTGGGTTTCATGGCTGCCACATCTGACAGGAAAGATGAAACCACTAGAAGGTAAGCTGCCTTAGTATTGGCAGAAAAGAATCATTTCCTCACCCAGGGATAACATAGATAGGTTCACTGAGTATCTAGAGCAAGTGGAAAGAGTAGTTGCTGTTGAGGAGGAGATGCAGAATAATAATAGGCCCTCTAACAGTCATATAAATAACAGAAATGATGACAATTGGAATGTGACTGTTAGAATCATGGAAGCTCAGAATACATGATCAAATTAGTATAGACAAGGCATTAGCAGAGGAAGAGGAAGTAAACAGCTACTGCACTTTTGTAATGATTATTATGATGAAGATAGCAATATAAGTAACATACTGTTGAGAGAAGATGGGTGCAGGATGCTACCTATCTGATTCTGAATTGGATGAACACAACAGGCCCTATGCAACCTGATAACAGGGATGATGAAATAGGAACAGACAGTGACAGTAACATGCTAAGCCACTCTCATTATCTAGTTGACAGCATTTTGGACACATTAGAAACATGGGACAAGAAGGAAATAGAAAATGCTACAGATAATAGGGAAGAACAATAACTGATTCAGATGAGGGAGAAGATGGAGTAAAGGCTTACGTCTTCAACACTGACAGTGATCTGAAGGCTATAGTTTTGGTGAAGGAAATAGAGTCAGTTTTCCGAGATGCTGAGGAGGAGGAGTTGTTAGGTGAAGGGGGTAGCAATAATATTGAGGTCAGGGAACCTATTAGCTATATTGACTTCCCACAAACTGTAAAAGTTGATGACAGTATTATAGATAGCAATGTTGTGCAGGGATGCAGTTGCTCAGAAGTGGAGAGTAGTTCGCTGATGTGCAGCAAACGAAAATTGTCAAGTGTATTGATTTAAAATTGGTGGACAGGTTAGGAAAAGCAGTTGTGGATGTAGAGATTTATGACCTCAAGAATAAGTATAAATGTACTTGCAGCTGAACAAAATTACTTTAGCTGGAGACAGATTGAAAAAGATTTTTAGAAGACTTTCATGAGAAACCTGTTCAAACTTTCATAACTCACCCTATTATAAAAACTAACAACTCAGGAATAACAGTGTGTGCTCTTCTTGATAGTGGCAGCAAACAATTGCTTTGACCCAAGCATTCTTCAGTTCTATTGCTGATAAGAATGAGTTAACTGTCAAGAAAGTAAGCAGTTTAAGAATAATGTGTTCTACAGGAAGAGTTCCTAGACCAGTACAGCATGAAGCTTTGATACCAACTGGTAAAGGTAACACAATAACAGTTCATCCTTACTTAACTGTGTGTGGGTTAAGTGTTGAAATGTTGATTGATACAGAACTTTTAACTGAATATCAAGGAAAGATTGAATTTGATGAGAGCCACTTAGTGTAATCTTCGGCATTCTTCTGTAGCACCACATTTCAAAAGATTCTATTTTCTTCTTGCCTAAACTAATTATCATCCACATTTCACTTCCATACATGGCTACACTCCATACAAATACGTTCAAAAAGACTTCCTGATACTTAATCTACACTTAATGTTACCAACTCTCTCTTCTTAAGAAAAAATTTTCTTGCCACTGCCAGTATACATTTTGTATCCTCTCAACTTTGGCCAACATCAGTTATTTTGCTGCCCAAATAGGAAAACACATCTACTACTTTCAGTGTCCTATTTCCTGTCTACTTCCCTCAGCATCACCTGATTCAATCTGATTACATTTCATTATTCTTGTTTTGCTTTTGTTGATGTTCATCTTATATCCACCTTTCAAGACCCTGTCCATTCTGTTCAACTGCTCTTCCAAGTCCTTTGTTTTCTTTACAGCTTGCTCAGTGTCTAGATTGAATGACACTGGGGGTAGGTTACAACTCTCTCTCACTTCCTTATCAACCACTGCTTCCCTTTCATACTCTTGACTCTTGTAACTCCATTCTGGTTTCTGTACAAGCTGTAAATAGACTTTCACTCCCTGTTTTTTACCCATGCTACCCTCAGAATTTCGAAAAGAGTATTCCAGTCAACATTGTCAAACGTTTTCTCTAATGCTACAGAGTAGGTTTACCTTTCTTTAAAATATCTTCTACGAGAAGTTGCAGGGTCAATATTGCCTCTTATGTTCCTACATTTCTCTGGAATCCAAACTAATCTTCCCTGAGATTAGCTTCTACCAGTTTCTCCACTCCTATGTAAAGAATTAGTGTTAGTATATTGCAACCACAACTTATGAAACAGATAGTTCAGTAATTTTCACATTTGTCAACAGCTACTTTCTTTGGAATTGGAATTATTATATTCTTCTTGAAGTCTGTCTCATAAATCTTGCTCACCAGATGGAAGAGTTTTGTCTCCAAAGGCTATTAGTAGTTCTAACAGAATGTTGTCAACTCCCAGAGCATTGTTTTGACTTAGGTCTGTCAGTACTCTGTCAAATTCTTCACACAGTATCTTATCTCCTATAAGCACATCTTCCTTGTACAGACCTCTACACACTCCTTCCAACTTTCAGTTTTCCCTTCTTTGCTTAGAACTGGTTTTCCATCTGAGCTCTTGATATTCATGCAGGTGGTTCTCTTTTCTCCAAAGATCTCTTTAATTTTCTTGTAGGCAGAATCTATTTTTCCCTACTGATATATTATTCTAAATCCTTACATTTGTCCTCTGGCCATTCTTGCTTAGCCTTTTGCACTTCCTGTAAATCTCATTTTTTAGACATTTGTACATGTCTTTCCTTTCTCCTGCTTCACTTACTGCATTCTTACATTCTTTCCATTCATTTATTACACTCAGTATCTCTTGTGTTACCCATGGATATCTTCTAGCCCTTTTCACCTACTTCATCTTCTGCTGCCTTCATTATTTCCTCTCACAAAGCTACCCATTCTTCTTCTACTGCATTCCTTTTCCCTGTTCTTGTCAGTCATTCCATTATGCTCTCTCTGAAACTCTTGACAACATCTGTTTCTTTCAGTTTACCCCATCTCCTTAAATTTCTATCTTTTTGCAATTTCTTTACTTTTAATCTACCAATCTAACCAATAAATTGTGGTTTCAGTCCACATCTGCCCCTGGAAATGTCTTACAATTTAAAACCTGATTTAAAACCTGGTTCTAAAAGCTCTGTCTTACCATTATATTATCAGTCAGAAACTTTCCAGTGCCTCTAGGTCTCTTCCATGTGTACAGGCTTCTTTCATGATTCTGAAGCCAAGTGTTAGTGATGACTAAATTATGCTCTGTGCAAAATTGTACCAGGGGGCTTTCTCTTTCATTCCTTTCCCACAGTCCATTTTCACCTACTATTTTTCCTTCTCTTTCTTTTCCTATTATCAAATTCCAGTCCCCTATCCCCAGTAAATTTTCATCTCCTTTAACTAACTGAATAATTACTTTCATCTCATCATACATTTCCTTAAGGTCTTCATCTGTGGAACTAGTTGGCATATAAACTTGTACCATCATGGTAGGCATGGACTTTGTGTCTATCTTAACTACGGTTCACAGTAGTGTACTCACATTCCTATTTGCTTATTCATTATTAAACCCACTCCTTCATTACCCCTATTTGGATTTGGATTTATAACTCTGCATTCACCTGACCAGAAGTCCTGTTCCTCTTGCAACTGACCTTCCCCTATTTGTAACAGAGTGTTGAGAAGGGCACCAACCGTAGTGACTTCCCATCCTCTACCTTAAACCTTTTAGTGAAAGTGGTTCATAAGGGTGGACACCACAGTGCTTACATTTGTGATTAAATAAATGAATACTGAAAATGTATAAAAGAGTGAAACATTTTTGCGCATTTCTCTTTCAGGAAAAGACTGACATTCTAAATCACAAAATCAATTTTGTAATAATCGAAAATTTTATTTCATGTTTCTATGTTATTTCATGAAGATGATTTGTAAAGATTTCCTGTATTATGTTTTTATATGCATGTATTAATTTAAAAGACTTCAGCTATAGTAACATTACTTGTTTGTAATATTTAATTTTGTTCAAAAATAATTTTTTCACAAAAACAACTAGGGGTGATGAGGCAAAATAAGCACCGTATCATTGAAAGAGGTACAGAGCTGAGCGAGTGTGCTGGTATTTGCCCCAGTTCACTACTAGCAGCACCACTTCCGTCATAACATGACTGTGCTTAACATACAATGACTGCACCGTAATCTAAGAGTGAAATTAAGACTTAAAATAACTTTTCCGAACTTCAACAGTGTATGCTTCAATATATTAATGTCAACATTGTGAGGTCACATGATGATCAAATGAATATGTTAGGCAAAATACATGATCTTAAGAAAAAAAAAATCTGGCTCTGAATAAAAAGCTAAAAACTGTTCAGAAATGCAAATGTATGTCACAATCATAAATTACAAGTCTCACTTGATCAGAGCAAATTTTGGTTAAAATCAGCAATGTTTAAAAAAATATATTAGAGCCACTAAGACTCAGAAAGCTGAAAATTCATATGTAACTTCAGTTACATGTAAAAACATTAAATATGTGACACCAGTAGGCTATCTCTATTAGTTTGCAATTTATTCACTAAAAACAAAATTTGGAATAAAATCGTCCTCATTCATGATAGATTAAGTGTCATAGAAAAGTCTAAATACAGCACTCAATTATATTCATGCAATAATACAGCTGTATAAAGTTTCAAGACTGTATTGTAAATAACTGTGGTTACAAGGAATCTTAAACAGGCAGTTCAGAGGTAATGATCTATTGTCGGTTCTATTCTAAAAATTCTAGTTGTCACAATTTAAAAGCAGATGAGTAAAACTTTTTTGATAACTAAAGCAAATTTAACTTTATTTATATAAGAATTAAGAAGATTGTAAATTGTTAAGTGACAGAGTTATTAACTAATACGTGTCCAAGAAAGGGACCATTTAGATGCTGCTGTCTGTACCTAGGGCAATTGACAGTAGATGTTCTGTTTGGCACTCTGCTGCACCCGTATGTAAATATGGCCAAACAGGCAGTGAGAAGACACACTTCACACCAAGATATCAAACTGTCTGCATCAGTCGAACAACTTCTTGCATTGTGCCTCAGCTGACACCAGAGCTGGCAAACTTGAAAGTGTTTTCGGTAAATGTAGGAAGCGACCTTGTCTGGACTGTACACCGTCCTGGATTGCTTAGATTTCACAGAACTTACTGTCAGTGTGTCACCTGTAATTTTGATAAAACTACATGGCAAGTGGTGAGATTATTTTCCACTTTTAAGGGGAGCAGTTAACTTTTGGTGATTAGAAGTCAGGGCAACAGACCATTTTACTTGGAGCTTCCTGTAGAATTCGTCTCTGAACTATTAATAGTGCTGTTTCTGATTGATATATTAGCTAGAACATGATGATTTATATTTTATACATATGAATTTTTACAGAGTATATCAATCGGTTAAAACTTAAAACTTTTTTTATAGTCATAGTTCCTGGTCCTTCTGAGCAAATAGCAAAGAGGAACAGTTTCTTTCAGTGAGCACAAAGAGTCATGTGGACTTTCAGACTGGAAATTATGGTCAGTATGTTCTTCATCACTTTCTGGCTGACTGCAAAAGTAGTTTTCAGGCTACTGTAAATGGCAAATGTAGGTGTAATCACACACAGACAATTTAAGTGTCTTTTCATAATAACATAATGAGACATAGACCATTTGATTATTACTCACTGCTCCACATCCTATCCTGTGTCCCTGGGTTCATTACAATAACATTACCAGGAAATTTGCCTGAAGTATGCTCCAAGTGCAGCTTTCTGCTCTACAGATCCAGAGTAAAGTGGCCTATAGAACCACCCGATATTGTAGCTGATACAATTTGATGTTTATCTTTATGGTGACTATCAACCATTCAAACAGCGGCTTTGTGATTTGACTCAACAAACACTGTGGTTTAATTTCACTTTCATTTTTCCACAAGGGCCAGTTTGCATACCGTGTTCTCCTACATTAAATATTAGCAAATAAAATTGTGTTAAATAAGTTAATGTATGTCTGGTGCTACTAAGCTCTTATATACTGCAATGGTGCAGGTGTTACCACATTGGTGATCCTCGACTCATTTTTGTCTCTTTGCAATTTATTCTGATATCTGTTTTTTGTGTGGTGCATGTACACTATAAACAATGAACCATTCACTATACAATATAATGAATACCATGCTTTATCCTTACTTCTTGGCTCCAGATTTTGAAGCTCAAGTATTTCTGCTGATACATGCCACAGTTAAAATGGACCAGGAACATTTACCTTCACATGTGACATACGTGAGCTCCCTATCCTCCCTGGGTTCACAATGGCTGGATCCATTTGCATCAACTTCAGTATTCACTCAAGGCCATGCCAACCTTACCATTCCGCAAGCTGCACAATCTTGTGAACATGCTCTTATCAGACTCAAATCACCACTGAGTGCGTGAAAATGTAACATACTTTGATACCAGTGTTCAGTGACCGTCGAACTGTGAACTACTACACGCACAATGTGCCTTAGTGTACTGTATCATGACTGGATATGTTTTCTACACATCTGCCATTATCTTTTTTCACAGTCACAGCTGTACCACCATTGCCAGTCAACCATGCTCATGCCCATTCTGCATCATGTCTACTCACTCTACCCACAGAGGCCTTGAGTGAGACAGCATACCATGGTGTCTCAACTCACAATGCTCCCTCATGTAAGGAATGCACACTGCTATTGCATCCAATGAACACAATCATCTCTGCTACATGTGTCAACTGCACTCTCATGCCTATCTCATTGTGTGTTACATGTAGATTTCACTTCGGCCTCCCACAGTGACCTTGAGTGACACAGCTCTGCAACATCAACCTCTGTACATGGTGCTCAATCAAGATTTTGCTGACTCCAGTTCCTCGTCCCTGCTGGAGGTCCCTCAGTCCCCGGCTTAGTCTACACCTATACAACAGGCTCTCACTGGCAGATTTCCAAAATTCCATCCTTTGCTGAAAAACAATCCCAATACTTGGTTTGCTTTAGATGACAAACTCCCCGACATCCACACGATCACAGATGTCGACTCACATTTCATTTGCTTAATCAGTCACCTGCTTGACCACACTAATCTCATCAGTGATTTGGTCCTCTGCTCACCTACTCATCATAAGTACTCTGTCACTAAATCTACTATCATCAAATGCTTGTCATGCCCATCAGCTGTCATTCATCACATTGTACATGAAGATAGCTTCACTTCTCTGACTCTGTCTGAACTCTGATGCTGTCTATGAGCTCTGGTTGATGCTAAGTTTATGCCTAATATGGCACAATGGACTCTGTGGCTGCTTAAACTACCACATGACTTGCAGCTACAACTCCAATCACATGCTTCTGACTCATTGGAGACCAAGCTTCATCTTATAGATAAAGATTCTTCAACACAGATGTCTTCTTGCCTACCCTGGCGTCTACTCAGAGGATAAAGTTGGTAACTGTGACTCCCCCTCCCCTCCCCTTCCAGCTTATCCTGGTGGCAGGGATAGTGCCAGAGCATGTGCAGCTCAACAGGAAGGCATGCAGCCATCTGGTGGAGGCCTCCATGCACTACTTGAGCCAGATTCCTGATTGCCTCTGGCCCTGCTGAAGGCGCACCCAAACACTCTGCTGAGTCCATATGGTACTCAAGAGATGGTGTGTTTGTGGTACAGAGCACTCCCCACCCAACATACCCTCTCTGTTGGTTCCACAGCGTGTTTCGAAATGCAGAGTGGAAATGCCAGGTGCCTTGTGTGTACCTAAACACTTCCCACAGACTAGATTACGCAGCCCAGTCTGTGATGACTGCATATTGTGCCTTATTATCCAACAGTCAGTGAATGCCACTTCCACCCCAGTGGACACCTCTGTGTATTGGGTCACACAATGAATTTAGGATTCCTGATTGATACTGGTTTGGAGGCATCATCAGCCCTATTGCATTGGCACCTGCTCACGCATCCCCAACTAAGCTCATGTTATGTGCAGCTAACAAGTCTAACACCAGTGTATTCCGCACAGCAGACCTTCAACTGCATCTCGCTCCTGGTCTGGACTTTATTTGGACATTCCACATTGCCAATGGTGAAGAACATATGCTTGGTATTGACTTTTTTAAACATTCCGGTTTATCACCAAACATTCAGTTTGACTGTTTACTCCACCAGTCTTTAAGCTCTCTCATTCCACACTCATATAACCCTCTGCTTGACTCTCACGCTGAGTGCCCTACACTGATGGCTCATCTCACTGCAACATTGGTTGAGCTTATGCTAGAGTGCTCCACATCCAATGCTCTATGAGCACAGAACACTGAACTCCATCAGCTGATTGATGCAACATCCAAGAAATTGTTGCAGGCACATCAGACACTACACCAGCTCACTGGTGCACAGCCACCATGTACAGTGAACATACCTGCAGCCAGACGCTTGCCCCTTCAATGTCGCCCCATCTACAACACTCTAAGGTCAGTGGCACTTGGCTTCTCCATGTTTCTGCCTAGTGCACTCCCCTCTCGCACCTCTTCCACTTCTGTGAGTATGAACAATGCACCATGGAAGGACCGCATGAGCACTATGAGGTTCACTGTCTACTCCCAAAAACAAGCATCACACAAAAGTGGCTGTCGAGGACCTGCTAGATGCAGGCATTATCCACCTCTCGCACATCAACTGGCCTTCCTGCATGCACTCCATCCTAGTTTCTGTTGAGCCTACAGAGCCCTGAACATTTGCACTATTATGGACAACTACCAGATCCTGCATATATAGGACTTCACCCAACTACCCGATGGTAAGCAAGTGTTCAGTCTACTTGACAGGCACCAAGCATCAAATTTCCATGTTCAAAGATGACATACCTAAGATAGCACTCATACCTTGCAATCTCAGGAATGACGCCCAGACTTGGAAATGATTCATTGATTCTTTATTGTCAAAATTTGATGACATCCTCATCTTTTTCTCCTTTGTCAAGGAGCAGGAACAGCATCTGGCCCAAGTCAAGGCCACATTGCATGACAACAGCACTGAAATCAATCCCGAGAAGTCAGAACTAACTTTTGTCAGTGCTATTTTCCTAGGCTACACTGTTTATTCTGAAGGCATCCATCTGACATCCTACCATGTGGATTTCATTCTTAATCTCCCAAGGCCTACTGACTACTGTGAACTGCAGAGATTTCTTGGCATTACAAACTTCTGTCACCATCGTCTGCCTCTTGCTGCCTACATCTAGGCAGCACTTACTGATGTTCTGGCTGGCAAAAACACCTCCGGTACAAGGAGAGTATCTTGGACAGATGAAATGATCAGTTCTTCAACACTCTTAAGATAGCTTTAGCCCACAGTGTTATGCTGGCATGCCCGGTACCTGATGCACTCATATCTGTTATCGCTAAGATGAGTGTTACGTCAACAGGTTCAGTCCTGCAGCAGCACATCAGCAATACCAATCACCACTCTCAGATTTTTCTCCCAAAAGCTATTGTCTTCTCAGCGTAAATGGTCAGCTTTCGACAATAAGCTCCTCATGATTTACGAGGTGGTCAGGCACAATAACAAAGGGCATTAGTTTATCATCTGCATTGATCATCCTTTTGCTCGTAGATGCCATCCACAACCAAGGGAAAGATACTTCCTCCGGATGGCTCAGGCACATGGACTTAATCTGTCAATATTCCACAGAAGTCCACTACATATGTAGAGCTGAAACATCATCAATAATTATTAGTCATGTGTGAACATCATCACTTCACTCATTGACTTGAACAAGATGCCTCTCTTAGAAAGAGATAACACTGTACTTGGAAGCAATCAAAAGAATCCCAAATGCGCACAACTTTTGAATTTTGCATACTGCCAGGCTCCTCACTGCCAACTGTGTATGATGCTTTGACAGATACTGTCTGCCCAATCATACTTCCTTCACTCCAATGAACAGTGTTTGCATTCTTTCATGACCTCACTCATCCAGGCAATAAAGCCACTACATGACTTGTTACTGAATGCTTCATCTGGCCTGCAGTCAAGACCAATTGCCACGTATCCCTTGTCAGAAAAGCAAAGTAGGAAGATGCACACCCCCCCTTTGTATCAATTTAATGTTTCCAAAGGTCACCTACAACACATACACATTGACATTGTTCGTCCTCTCCCTGCTACTGAACATATTTGACACAAACTCTCGATCATCAATCGAGTCATGAGGTGGTGGAGGCAGTCCCACTATCTGATTTAATGGCTGACTTGAATGCTCATACTTTTAACAAATGATGGATCTCTCACTTCCTTCATTACTACTGATCAGTGCCACCAATTAGAAACAAACTATGTGAGCTGTTCAGTGTCAACAAATTCCACACCACTGATTATCACCAGCAAGTTGTGGACTTGTTGAATGCTGGCTCTACACTATCAAGGTGGCTCTCATGTGCCATGGCAGTTCCTGATCAGAGGTGCCACTGTGGATTGTCCTTGGCATCCACTCTGCACACAAAGAGGATCTACACATTTCACTTGCTGACATTCTGTGTGGTGAACTGCTCATTCTGCTAGCTGACTTTGTATAGCAACCAAACTACCAACTCAAGACAATCTCCCCACTCTAGCTCAACAAGTACACTCACATATTTCTCACATTTGTGCTCCACTGCTGAAGCTGCATAGTTTGCTATGAACCTTCATTTGTAAAGAACACTCTAACTGTGAATATATCATGCTTCATGACGACTCAGTTCTTGCATATCTCCGGCCTCTATACTTGGGTCCTCACAAAGTCCTTAGCTGAGGAAAAAACACTGTGGACATACTGTTAAATAGCAAATGCGAAACTACCTCAGTGAATGTAGTGAAACTGGCCTGGACATTAGCCAATGACCTCTCCCTAACTGAAACCTGTGATGCTCGTGCCATGAGCAATGATGTTTCTCTTTCCAATGGTGTAAATGATGCTTCTTTACCGAATATTGTGCACTAAGTGTGACAGTTTCCTCTTCATCCCTTCACGCTCCCTGTCTACAGTGTTATCACTCAAAATTGAGGGCCTTAACTTACCTGCAGTCTCTACTGAGATATGAGACAGCACAGCCTTTGTCTTCCTTGTCTCTCTGATAGTGCGACCTGATGCATCCACAACCAACATTCAACTAATGGACATCTTTCAGCTGCCAGCAACACAGACAAGGGCCAAAATCTGATGATGATAGTATACTCTCCATTACCACCCCTCTATGCCCACCACCCATTGATTACGCCTTGGTTGATGAGCTTCCTCCCTTTTGTGCAGGATGTCACCTTTGCTCTCTTATGTGGCTACAGGACTTTGTTGCGACAGCATAATCTGTCCAGCTTCTTCCCCGTGCTCTGCACTACCTGGAGGGGTGGGGGAGGGATCTTTGTTGACTGTCATTCAGTCAGACAGCACCTCTGTGCTTTGACTGAACAAACTCTTTGGTTTAACTTCATTTTCACATGATGGATGGTTTGTGTACTGTTTACTTGACAATAAAATGTGTGTTGGCGCTGCTATTCCCTCATCTGCTGCTAGGGGCAGAAGTTACCACATCTCCATCCACATTATATTTGCTGTCAGCAATAATCTCACTAAAAATTATTGAGTCCTTTGTGATAATAAACATGCCAGCACCACTGGTGTCTAATATGTCCTTATGAGGTATATTCCAATTTGATTTTAAGAATTCATGGCTGGTAACTTCCAGTTTCAAGTACTAAACTGAGATGGAACCTTGAGGGGGTGTGATCACTGTCAGCACACACATTATATGTTCGATCAGTTAAAGATGAAACTGAGGCCACAGAAGGAGGGGAGGGGTCATTGGGTGGGCCCAAAGGGACAGTAGCTGCAGCCTAAGTAAGGTCATCAGAGAGTGACCAGGCAGGTTGCAATCAATTCGCTGAGACCATCTGACATTTATCATTAATGTTTGTGTTCTGTCTGTGAGTGAAGACTTGGTGAAGGCCCGAGTAAGGAGGCTGAAGTGACGTGTGAACTGAGCCATCATGAAGCATCACGTAATCGCAAGTAGCAGTTCTTTGTGGACAAAAACTCAGGGTAGAGAATGTAGCTGCAGAGGTAGTGTAATGGACATGTGCAATGTGTGCATGGGCATGATCAACTAGTGTTAGCAGCTCATTGTCTTTTCGAGGAGTAAGAGGAGTGACAAATTTGGTGTGTAGGACAAGATGTCTGTGAGTGATGCCTGGTGATCCTCCTTGTAAGCAGTGTGTACCCCTAAAAGGGCGATGTCCATCACCAGCAATGGAGGTGAAGCTTTGACACTGGCAGTTACTCATACTGGAAAGACGTAAAAAAAAAAATATAATAATAATAATAATAATAATAATCAACAAACGTCGGCTGGAGAATCCACGACAGAAGCCAACATGTAGTTTGTCAGTTAATGACAGCAAAAGCAACTGTTCCAGCTGTAATGCTAGGGAGGGGAACACCTTCAAATCCCCTTGTGAATTTGTCAATGACAGGCAGAATGTAGCAAAAACCATCTGAGGGTGCAAGTGGACCCACAATGTCAGTAAGGATATGACATAGGTGACCCTTGGGTATGCTTAATTGTGCAAGAGGTGATTAAATGTGCCATTCAACCTTCTTCATCTGACATGGCATGCATGCACGTGTCCAAGTGTGACAATCGTGTTTTACACCTGGCCAAACAAAATGTGCTGTGATTAGTTTCATGGTAGATTTGATATGCAGATCAGTCAGTCTGTGTAGGGATACAAAGATTGTCTGGTGTAGAGGGTCAGGCACAACCAGGTGGAGCATGCCCGTTGATGTGTCACACATGATGGATGTGAGGGAACCCAGGAGGAGGTGGTGGTCAGGCATTAAAGAGCGTTTTGTGTCTGTCAACATTTTGGCTAGCTTGGGACCATCAGTCTGAAGTCTTGTCAACTTGTTATGTCTGGGGAGTCAAGATGATGTTTATACGTCTGCAATGGTGTTATCAGGCCCATGTATATACACTACATCCATGGAATATTGGCAGATGAGATCCATGTGCCAGGGGGAAGGGGGGAGGCAAACCGGTGCATCTGTCCCAGACTGCAGTTTCAGGGGGTGCCAAATTCATATTGTTGAAGAAAAAAAAAATCTTGTCTCACAAAGGGCCTAGCATCCAGCACACATTGGTCTATCAATTATGCATATGATTTTGAAATGCATCCCAGTTGGTTTTTGAACATTGATTTCTGAAAGAATCGTAAGTTGATTTCTGAATGCATGCATAATGTATGTGATGTCTCTGCCAGGGGAATCCCCATCACCTCTAGAAATAAAAAAACTTTACAGAAGAGAAAAGGAAACGGTGCTATACGAGCTGAACGAATTAAAGCCAAAAGGGTGAATGTCAATTGCTGTTTATTTCTGTGGTTGATTGGGTGTACGAAGGAGCAGCATTGTTATAATTATTATCAGAATCCATAGATTCAGATTACCAGAGTGAAAATAAGTGACTAACAAGAATAATGAGTAAGAAAATGAAATCTTGACAGAAAATTTTTTGCCAGATCGCTACACTACCAGTTGTACAGTCCCGGGTTAGCAGCCGCTTTAAGTTCTATTGTCAGAATAGCACGGGAAAAGTGTTGTATGAACATGTAATAATGCCTAACCAGAGAATAAATGCAGGATTACTGTACCTGTGATTCTGGAGGGGTTAGTGAAGTTAACCAGAGGATAAGTTTTGACAATGGGAGGAATAGTTACAGAATTAGTATTGACAAGATTTATTGTTAGAGCAAGGAAGGAGAAGAAATGGAGAAATCACTTATAGAAATGGAAGAATATGACAATTCCAATTTTAATATAAAAATTTCGTACCACTACTTTTCCATCTCAAGCTTGAGAAACTGGAGCATATGAATGAAATGTGAAACTATTTGCTAACATAAAACTTTTTGCTTGTTGTAGGCCTAATAGGCATTTGATATCCAATACTTCATGAATTATATTCTGTTGTGTTATTTACATAAATGAGGTACATAAAAATGACCCTAAGTGCCAAAAAAGTCTCGCTTATTTGGCACGTGCTTAAATTGTTGGAGTATTAGAAAGGCCTATTTCATTTTATCCAGCAGACAGTGACAACATAGACATAATTAAACCAAGAAACCATACCAGTCTTTGGACCCATTTGTATTACCAGCTTTTACAGTATTAAACAATGATATTTTGATATTTCATGTAGCACAACTTTGATGAGGTAATAGACTCTTTCGCAGAAAGGAAAGCACGCAGGGTAAAACTGTAGTGAGATTAGACAGAAAGAAATCCTGGGACCTGAGGATTGAAGAAATGTGTATTGTCTTGTTTGTCCTAACTGGTTTTATGATTCCTATATTTAATTTTATGTCACACAAAAGAGAAAATTATTAGCTAATTGGCAATAAAGAGTGCAAATTTTCTGAAGGGTTCTTATTCTCTGGGTAACAAATAATCCCACCTAGTATTAATTGCAATTTTTTTTTTTAAAGAGGGGTAAGTTGTCAAACTGGCTGACTGGGAGCAGAATAGGCACAACAGGACATTTTAATTTCCACAGTCCTGAATAAAAGTTCGACAGCTTCCATTGTAAAATACACATTTGAATTCCACAGAGCAAAATGCAGTGATGTGCGATAGAAGAATACTGTGTGAAGAGGTGTGGCACTGCACTTCGGCACACTTAAGACTGAATAACTTGCCTTACATTTCCTCGAACATATGTGTTTTATATATCATACTCTTCAGAAATACGTGTGCTATAAAATGAATATATTTTTGAAAAATCATTTTTTTTTTTTCAAATTTATGGTGTACTGTCTCAAACGCACAAGGAGGGGGCGCGGGGGGGGGGGGGGGGGGGGGAGGCGCCACTATTAAGTTGGCACTATTTCAGGTTGGTGGGGAACATTGCAGCAGGGCCAGTGCCGTAAGTGCAACGTGCAACACTAGCCTCCACATTAGTATCAATGAGAAATCAAAAGCCTCACGTCCAGTCTGTAATGTAAACCCCAGAAGACAAGGAGTGCACTGTACGAGGGATGTGGGCTGGGGTGCCTAAACCAGTCTGTGCACAGAGTTCATGGCACAGGAAGGGTGGCAGTTCCAAGTGGCATCTTCAAATGTAGCATGAAACCAGTAGAGACAGTACACAGGATGAGGATTAAGCAGTGCTGCATGCATGCCCTATATTGGTTCTGTGGAGAGCTGTCCTGTGGTTTGGTTGCTTCCTCGGTAGAGGTGGGAAGTGATCAGGAGATAGTGCGGGTAGTGCATGACAGTTACTGCCAGAGAGCTGTGTGTCGCCCTGAGCAACCGTGTGCACTCTCGCATGCCCTCTGCTAGCTGAGCAGAAGTGGAGTTAGATGTGGGAAGGTGGGAAGTGGTATGTTTGTGTGTGTGTGGAGGGGGGGAGGGGGGGGGGGATGGGAGGGCTGGGTCAACATTATCATCCAAATGACCATTCAGGCTTGCGAGAATGTGACTGCCACAGAATGCTATATGCTTGATCCGTAAGGTGTAACTTACTTTGCAGTGGATCAGAAGCATGTGACAATAATTGTAATTGCAGTCCGTATAGGAGTTTGGAGAGACACAATGTCCACAATACAATATCCCACAAGAATTTGACATCCAGTGACATGCAGAGTCACCACCAAAGTTGGGATGGGGGCCTACATCCTAAGTTCTCATTGTGTATAATATGATGCACAAGCTTGGAACGCCGAAAATGTTTTCCCCCGAGGTGAACCATGTACATGGATTGTCATTCAAAATGGAAGTAATTAAGGAAACCCACCGAGATGAAACAGTTTGCATAGATGTTGATGTAGGAGGTAAATCTGCAGTAACCGGTGAAGGCAGTACAGTGTTGGCAGTGGTGAAATCTTGATTGAGCAGTTGAGGGTGTCCCAGTGAGGCATCACCTGGGTTTATCATGGTGGGTTGACGTGATGACCGCATGCAGCAAAAAACACAGTACGAACAAGTCTGGGGTAGGATGGCAGGCTAGGGATGACCACGGTCATCGAAGGTAATGTTGCATGAACATGCAGAAGATGGATGTGATGTGATGTGTCACCCAAGGCCCATGTGAGGGGGCTGAGGACGCACAACACAGGAGGTGCAGAAGTGTGGTTGACCGTTGTGGAAGGTATAGTTGTAGCTGCAGAATGTGAAAACAGAGAAGTTGGAACATATAGAGTGTGGATGTTATTTGTATTGCACAGACCCCAGGTCACCGAGTGGCAATAGTGAAGTACGTAGTACATCTACATCTACATTTATACTCCGCAAGCCACCCAACGGTGTGTGGCGGAGGGCACTTTACGTGCCACTGTCATTACCTCCTTTCCTGTTCCAGTCGCGTATGGTTCGTGGGAAGAACCACTGTCTGAAAGCCTCTGTGCGTGCTCTAATCTCTCTAATTTTACATTCGTGATCTCCTCGGGAGGTATAAGTAGGGGGAAGCAATATATTCGATACCTCATCCAGAAACGTACCCTCTCGAAACCTGGCGAGCAAGCTACACCGCGATGCAAAGCGCCTTCTTGCAGAGTCTGCCACTTGAGTTTGTTAAACATCTCCGTAACGCTATCACGGTTACCAAATAACCCTGTGACGAAACGCGCCGCTCTTCTTTGGATCTTCTCTATCTCCTCCGTCAACCCGATCTGGTACGGATCCCACACTGATGAGCAATACTCAAGTATAGGTTGAACGAGTGTTTTGTAAGCCACCTCCTTTGTTGATGGACTACATTTTCTAAGCACTCTCCCAATGAATCTCAACCTGGTACCCGCCTTACCAACAATTAATTTTATATGATCATTCCCCTTCAAATCGTTCCGCACGCATACTCCCAGATATTTTACAGAAGTAACTGCTACCAGTGTTTGTTCCGCTATCATATAATCATACAATAAAGGATCCTTCTTTCTATGTATTCGCAATACATTACATTTGTCTATGTTAAGGGTCAGTTGCCACTCCCTGCACCAAGTGCCTATCCGCTGCAGATCTTCCTGCATTTCGCTACAATTTTCTAATGCTGCAACTTCTCTGTATACTACAGCATCATCCGCGAAAAGCCGCATGGAACTTCCGACACTATCTACTAGGTCATTTATATATATTGTGAAAAGCAATGGTCCCATAACACTCCCCTGTGGCACGCCAGAGGTTACTTTAACGTCTGTAGACGTCTCTCCATTGAGAACAACATGCTGTGTTCTGTTAGCTAAAAACTCTTCAATCCAGACACACAGCTGGTCTGATATTCCATAGGCTCTTACTTTGTTTATCAGGCGACAGTGCGGAACTGTATCGAACGCCTTCCGGAAGTCAAGAAAAATAGCACCTACCTGGGAGCCTGTATCTAATATTTTCTGGGTCTCATGAACAAATAAAGCGAGTTGGATCTCACACGATCGCTGTTTCCGGAATCCATGTTGATTCCTACAGAGTAGATTCTGGGTTTCCAAAAACAACATGATACTCGAGCAAAAAACATGTTCTAAAATTCTACAACAGATCGACGTCAGAGATATAGGTCTATAGTTTTGCGCTTCTGCTCGACAACCCTTCTTGAAGACTGGGACTACCTCTGCTCTTTTCCAATCATTTGGAACCTTCCGTTCCTCTAGAGACTTGCGGTACACGGCTGTTAGAAGGGGGGGCAAGTTCTTTTGCGTACTCTGTGTAGAATCGAATTGGTATCCCATCAGTCCAGTGGACTTTCCTCTGTTGAGTGATTCCAGTTGCTTTTCTATTCCTTGAACACTTATTTCAATGGCAGCCATTTTTTCGTTTGTGCAAGGATTTAGAGAAGGAACTACAGTGCGGTCTTCCTCTGTGAAACAGCTTTGGAAAAAGGTGTTTAGTATTTCAGCTTTACGCGTGTCATCCTCTGTTTCAATGCCATCATCATCCCGGAGTGTCTGGATATGCTGTTTCGAGCCACTTACTGATTTAATGTAAGACCAGAACTTCCTAGAATTTGCACAGTAGCTGCACATTGTGAGGTAAGATCAAGGCTAGGTTAACAGGTTGGGCAATGTCATACGTGCTAAGATTGACATAACTGTGTGGAAACAGGGAAGCTGGTGCACTGTTTTCATGCCATTATGCAGTCGGTGAGGTTAGAGCATCCATTCAAATTGCATAGGGGCAGAATTGTTCCAGCTTCAGTTTAACCATAGGATGTGGAGGATGACACATTTGAGATTCACAGTCTACTGATGCAATGTAGTGTAGTACAGGGTTTGACACATTGTACATTGCAGGATTCATAGTTAGTAAGGTGCAACACTTGGAAGTAAACAAACACCAGAATAACTTTAACAGAATAACTTTTAACAGAATGTAAGTCGGTCTGGGGCTGTACACACTCAGGTCAAGAAAACACACCAATTACACTTCTGGTACAATGCATCCAGATACTATGAACTGTAAATTGGTAAACATAGAAGTCCAAGCAAAAGTAGCTGCATTGTCAGTCCATGAATAAGTGCAAATCCACACAATAGGCATCAAAAATGATGTTCGTGAGCACTGCTAGCATCACCAATGTGGCAATTCCAGTCCCAACGATGACATGGAGAGGATGGAAATCAATAATAAGTGATTTGTTGTTAAAAATTTTAATCATACATAGACGCACAATACAACTGAACAATTCATAATGACATGAAGACACAAAGACCAAGAGAGCGGTCTCAAAGACCATAACATCAAAAATGAATGGTAGCGTGCTAGTGGAGAATGGTCACCAAACCCAACAATAGAAATTCTATTCTAAATTGTCATTTCTCGTTACATACTGCTTCACGGTTAAATGTTTGACAGTAAATATTTCATCCAAGGATGGCATTATGGAGCTGTGACAGGTGATAAATACAAATAAAACAATTTTCTGTACAACGAAAAACCAGTCGAATGTCACAAATTTAACTTTTTTTTCCTCTCTCTGGATGACTAGTTTCGGGCTGAGACACATTTTCAGATCACTGTAACATAGTCAAAAATTGCATTTCCATAGATGCAAAAACCATGTCAAAAATGTGCAATGAACACACATTCAGAGTTATCTGTATGCATTATAACTGTTCATTGCACATTTTTGACATGGTTTTCCAGTCTATGGAATGCAATTTTCGACTATGTTACAATGATCTGAAAGTGGGTCTCAGCCCGAAACTAGTCAACAAGTGAATAAAAAAAGTAAAATTTGTAGCTTTTGATGGTTGCTCATTGTACTGATTAATGCAAGTTAATGTTATATTTTCACACATTCTATTTAACTCAGTTTTAGAGAAATAATCAGGACATGGGACAAAGGAGTCAATGGGGTAAAGTTTGGGAAACACAAGGACAGTAACATCAACATGAAATGTCAGGTCTTTGCTTGTTATGTAGCCATCACAACAATTAATAGAAAAAAATCCAAAGCTCTACACACTTTACGTGAAATCTCACCCTATAGCAGACCACAAACCTAATACGAAAATACATAGTACGTGAACACAAAATCCATAGACAGACACCCACTGGAAGCGAAAAATAAAAAGATAACACAAATAGAAAGATTTAGATATGTGGGAGGGAGTATACAGAAAATAGGACTGAACTCGACATCTAATGAAGAAAGGATTACAAAACATATAGCACATAGATTTATGTGGAACTACTACAACAAAGCAATATCTCCATCAACGCCAAATTAAGATATATAATACAGTAGTCTTACCAAAAGGCCTCGTATGCCTCAAAAACATCAGCATTCAAGGGAAGAACAAAAATCAAAGAGACAGGAAAATAAGAGAGGAAAATACTGAGCAAGATCTACGGCCAATTCAGAAAGTGGATATCTGGATAAATAGTCTGATAAAGGAACTGTATGAATAGACAGTGATGATTATAAACACCAGGAAAAGGAGGACAAAGTTTACAGACACATACATAGGATGAACAAAGGCCGACTGAGCAAGAAAATTTTTAACAGACCAATGACTTATATACCGAAAACTAACTGTGCCACAGAAACCATGGAAGACCTTCACAAACTAAACATATCTACATATGACAAGACAGATGGAGACGGACAGAGAGGAAAAAAAAATAAATAAAAAATAAAAATAAAAAATAAAAAAAAAAAAAAAAAAAAAAAAATCGGGAAATGGAACTTTGTTTCAGATTACAAAGGTTTTTCAGGATCCCCCAAATGTTCCTTGCATGATGGTGCACACACTTGAGACACTGAAAATTTTAATCTACCCCTCCCTCTTTTGTTGTCGCAACTATCTTTATGGTTAACTCTTTAAGTTTTGAGAGGAGAAAGGTTTACAATAAACTTTTTACTTATCTTCTTTTCTCATAGTTGGTTCCACTTCTTCATGTCTAGGGGCTGATTCTTGAAGCTGAAATTGTTGACATTTTAGTTCCTCATGGTTCCAATTGATGTAATTAATTTGGAAGAATGCCTGCACTGTATTTTTCTTTTCACGATAATTTATTCTCTCACATTTTACTGTATTACATGTCTCTTGAATCTTCAAATTAACAAAGCCAAAATTACATTGTTCTTCCAAAATATAAAATCATGTCCAATGACATCAGAGGCATGCCCACTACTGCTTACTCCGCAGTAATAACAGTATTCCAAAAGGTTTGCAAGTTTTCTTGAGAAATGAATTTCTATAATTTATATTATTATCTTATAAATGACTCCAGAAATAAACATAATAAATAGTATCAGATTGCACAATTTTACGACGACTACTTGCACGCTTTTCAGGAATCGTGGAGTGGCCATCTGAAGTAACAAAGTAGTTGCAATGTGGGAAGACATTTGTCTACCACTGTTAAAACACAAATTGTTAATCCTAGAGTGTTATTTTCCAGCTGTCCCAAACATGAGGTACAGACACTGACCAAACACCACCCAATCCAAGAACAGATGTGAAAAAATGGAAGGAGCATACATGAAAGTAAGAAATATGTACAATAAAAAAATGTTTATCTGAAGATGTTAAGTTAAGGCATTATAATACAGCTGTAAGGCCAGCAGTCCTACTTTCATTTGGGTGCAAAAATTGCTTTGGAAGATTTGGAAAAGATACAAAAAAAATATCTTGTGAAAAATATTACTCCAATCAACAATAAAGAAGGCAAATCGGTTTTGAGATCAGATAAGGAAATATACTCATACTGCCATAAAATAAAAGATGAGATCAGGAAAAGACATGTTATACTCTATGGGCATCTAAAGAGAGTGGAGGAAGATAGATTAACAAAGATCTACATTCTTTCAAAACAGGAAAATAGACAAAGAAAATGAGTGGAGAGGCAAGACAAAAAGGACTTAAATCCAAATTGAGCAAGAGAGAAACAAATTCTGATCAGTAATCAAGAAATTAACAGGTTTTCAGGAAGATTGATAAAAATGGCTCTGAGCACTATGGGACTCAACTGCTGAGGTCATTAGTCCCCTAGAACTTAGAACTAGTTAAACCTAACTAACCTAAGGACATCACAAACATCCATGCCCGGGGCAGGATTCGAACCTGCGACCGTAGTGGTCTTGCGGTTCCAGACTGCAGCGCCTTTAACCGCACGGCCACTTCGGCCGGCGAAGATTGATAGGAAACAACTAGAGTCAAATGGCCAGATGAAAGGAAAAGAGCTCTCTCTGAGAAAATGAAAAAGTTTTGGAGAAGAATGAAGGAAAATCAGAAAATTAGTGGGCAGAAGAGAGGAAGAAAGAAACAATGAATACATGAGAAATTTTTGGAAGGAAGAGACAGAAAAAAGGCAATGAAAATAGATTTGGTTTTTGTGCTCTGATAAAGAAGGAATTACTGATAGTAATAATAATTATGTATGTCTTTAAAACATCCTTGATTAGTGTGTAAGCCTCTGAAGGAGTGCGGCAGTCGAATTTTGTCATCAACAGGTTGTGGAAGTGAAGGTTGGCAGTTAATATTCTGTAGGATTAATAGACACAGTGGTGCTCTGGCCTACTATAATAACATGTGTGATGTGGGCCTCCCGTCGGGTTGACCGCTCGCCTGGTTCAAGCCTTTCGATTTGACGCCACTTCGGCGACTTGCGCATAGATGGGGATGAAATTATGCTGATTAGGACAACACAACACCCAGTCTCTGAGCGGAGAAAATCTCCGACCCAGCCGGGAATCGAACCCGGGCCCTTAGGATTGACAGACTGTCGCGCTGACCACTCAGCTACCGGGGGCGGGATCAATCCCTACTGAAGATGGGATGGGGAGATGGTTCTTTCTTTGGTTCTGTCTTCCTGTGCTCTTTATTTCTACTTTTTATTCACCTCATCTATCTTAATTATCTCTCTTCATAAAATTTCCTTGTATCAATCCCTCTTATTTGCAAGGCAGTTTGAATTACTGACCATATTTAATAAACACTTTCATTAAAGGCAGTTTGCTGAGGTATAACAGGCATAAACCATTGTGCAGCAAGGACCAAGCAATAGTGACTGACCACATCTAGTTAATGTGCTCTTTAGTAAATACTAGCCTGATATAAGATGTGTAGAAAGAATGATTTTTTTTTTAAGAAATGGGACAAAAGATTAGATAAAATTACTGATTTGAAATGGATCTGTGGTCAGATTAGTGACTGTAGGTAAGAAAATTATTTGAAAGACATAATGAAAAAGTTGTAATTAGATTTAAGTGAACACGTGATAAATATATATTGCCTTTTGGGTTCCAGCAGTTATTATGTTACAGAGAGTTGGAAGTTTACAGTCTGAAAACGTTTTTTTTTTTTTTTTTTTTTTTTACAAAAGGAAGCATACGCGAGGGACCAAGGTCCATGGGTTGGGTTTGATATGTGATGGAAGTGGGAGAAAAAACCTTGAATTCTTTATAAATGAATAAGCCTGGACACAAAAAAAGAAAATTTCATTGTAATGATAATATAATTAGAAATGGTAAAAAAGTTGTAATTCTATTTTGGGTCTGTTCTGGAGGGTGCATTTAGTAGCCTAAGTACTGTTTTAGGGCTTGCCAAAGGGATGTACAATGTTAATTTTTGATGAAAAGCTGTCTTTAAATGTGTGCTGCTCTTTTGGGTAGGGTTTTGTTGTAAAAAACGTTTAATAAAAAGTTTTAAATGATTAAGAGATCAATCAGTGAAAACCGAAGTCTTCAGCTGTACACCATTGATCCTTAGAAGTAATGATGATGAAGGAATAGTAGGTAAGCTATGCTATGAATGATAAAAGAATATATAAGAATACTAAAATAAAATTAAAGAAAAATATTTAAAAGCAAGTGATGCTGAGTCCTAAGTATACACTCTTCTAATTCAAACTATAGTTAAAATTTGTTAACACACTAATACTATTCTTAACCAGTCCAAACTGTCCATTATGGTGACTGAAAAGATAATTACATGCTCTAAATATATTAGGCACGTTTGGTTTCAAATCTCATAAAAGCAAACAGCAAAAATTTTGAAAACTGGTGTATGGATTCCGAAAGCCAATGGTATGCTTACGTTATTTATTTTCTGTCTTTCTCCACCCAGATCTCATAGTAGTGAAAAAGTACAACTGTTCAAAAATGCTGCTCCACAGCAAACTGAAAATAATAAGCGAGTCTGCAGAGTTTTTAAACCAAAAATTTGGCTTCCGTTGAAATTTCTTAGTGGTTTATCATCTTCTTCACATCCCACCTGTCATATATGACATGCAGAAGTGGTAATCTTTGTATGCATACAGAACCCATGCAATGCCAAAGATACATGTGTCAATAATCTGATCACCTACCAAATCAGCTATTGTTTATCTGACATCCACAGTGTAAGAACAGCAAAATGATGTTAAGATTTTATAAGAGTATGTTTTCATTAATTTATCCACATCCTATCTTGAACCAATGCTGTTTTTTTTGTGAACAGACTATGAAAGGTGGCAAGACTTTTGGATTTGGCTTTCTTTCACTCTTAATTATTCAGTTCATGAAGACAGGTACAATTAGGGAATTTGTATTGATATCTGATGACATTGTGATTGGCATATTAAGGAGGGTTGACAATGGCTAAGTACTAAATCCATTAGTACCTTATTGCATGGAGTAATTAAAGGTGACATGACTACATATGCTTTGGTGGACAGTTACGTCTGTAGCTAGGTGAGGGAAGGCTCACTGTGTGTAGATAGCGAAGAAGGCTGCTTTACTGCTGTCAATTTGTGGAACAAGAGGGACTTGGACTCAAGTATGTCAGATGACCCTGGGAGCCCCGGCTGCCACTATTACACAGTGAAACTCATGCTGGTGGACACAGACTGAGCAGGGGGGGGGGGGGGGTGGAGGAAGTCTCATAGCCTCAGGGAGAGATAAGCACTTAGTGAGCTGCTGCCGAGCTGCGATGGCCCGGTGCCTTGATAACTGTTCTTATCCAGGGAGAGAGCATTCTTCTGTATCTCCAGGTATCCACCTAATGTTTCCTATGGTCCTTCCTGCCAATATCCGTATCTGCTAGAATCGTGAAAAACATTTTGCCATGGTGGTTGAAATAGACCAGCATGGCAGGATGCTCATCAGAATGTTGCCAGGACAGCTCTCATTTTTTAGAGTCATGGAGGCACCCTCAACAAGCTGCTTCCCATGCATACAGAGAAATAGTCTCTTGATTGGGACACCAATTGTCACGTCAGAAGATGTGCCAGTGGCACCTATTCTTTGTCATGTATAGCAACAGGATTGGAGGAGGAGAATTTGCCCACCTTCTGAAAGGAGGCTGTATGGAGGATAGAGAATTTTGCAATTGGTGTGTGGAAATGCTGACACATTATTATTGCTTGATTTAGCTTTTTGAGAGTACCCCCCATGCCATGTTTTTGGAAAACCACAGTGAAAAGATGGAGTGAACATTCAAGTCGAGTAAGATAGGGCTTAGGCTATGGGAGGTGTTGAATTGGGTTGTCCGCCAATGACCATTATAGGTATTAGAGTGAGGATTTGGGACTTGCACGTGGAGAACAAGATGAAGGTCCATTGTCTCAGTGGATGCAGGGGCACACTGGTCACCACATTGCTGATCCCAGCTGGTGTATGGTAAAGATTCTGCAGCTCTAGCACAGCAGGAATTTTTAAGGTGAATTTTCACTGCCCACGCCATGCACTTTAAGACAGCCACAGTCACTGTCCAATTTGCCTTTCGTGGCGGCGTGCAGCTTTGCAGTTCGCAATCACTGTCAATATATTAGTCGGATCATGTTATCATAGTTAATGTTAGAATTGTACAATTACTTTGATGCAATCGCTGTTGCTTCTATCATAGGGCACAAGTTTAGCAGAGGCGCTTGATGAATCATCAAGTGGTGATGAGGCTAATAAGACCACTTTCCCATCAACTGACACAGAATCTGTAGTATTGTAATCTGATGATAATTCAAACATGGCAGCTCCACTATTACTTCTGTCAGAATGATGAAGTAAAAGCCCCCTTGGTGCCATGCAGATATGTTTGGGCCCTTGCAGCTCAAATAGCTTTAGGAAAAGCAGTTTGGGAAGGAATATGTAACTAGCCTCACCAGGACTTCATAAAAAAACATCACAACAGAGACTTCTGACCTAGTCTCAACATCTAAGAACTAGATGTCATTCATATGTACTAGGATGTAACTAAACACAAAAGCCAATCCAATAGAGGTATTTTTAGGAATATTTATTAAGATGTCATTTCGAGGCAATTTATTTGCAGTCATGGTGGCCTATATAAACTGCAGCTTCCACACACTGTAACTTCCACATGTCGTGGTATAGCACTTTGTTCAAATAGCCAATCAGGGAGACTGAATGTTATGATCTCTCAGTTTCTCTTGGTGTGAGGGTTAATGGTATACTTCTGGGTATTCGGCCGAGTTTCTTTTTCAATTTTCCCACAGTGTTTCAACAAGCACAGTTGTCTTCTTCAGGTGCTGTGAGTTACATTACATGTACTTGCTGCTTGTAGTTCAGGCAGTGAGTACACACAACGTGACTCACATCACTTGATGAAGATGACTGGGTCAGTTGTTGAAATACTGTGTGAAAACAGAAATAAAAACTAGGCTGGACACCTGGAAGTACACCATTGAGACTAAATATCCACCTTTTTGAAGTTGGTCAATCTTGAAGATAGACCCATAGGTCCAGTACGCCAAGTTGCTAAAGGATTAAGGAATGACAGTGCTGAAGTAAGCCCACTATAAAAATTAGTACAGTATTTTAGTCCAATAATATCTGTACATACTAACAATTGATGTGTCTACGTATGCATGTATGTTCCACATCTCCTCCAAACCCACTGAACTGATTTCAACCAAATTTGGCACACATACTCCTTACTTTCAGGCAACAATCGTTATGGGTAAGAACCACCAACCCGTCATAGCTCAGGAGATATGTCATCATAAACAATGAGATGCATGAAAAAATGCTGCATCGTGCATGAAGTTTTAACCCATTTATCCTTTACTACTAACACACTGCTACAGTAGAGTCAACTGTGAAGCACAAACAGCTGTAGGCAAAACAATAGAGCTATACAAAAGCCTTGCCATAGTGACATCTATAAAATTGTGTTGCAGACATGCTTTGCGCAGCTACCTGCACGTGTAACTCGAAATATTGTTTATAATCAAGTTCTGATTTACCGTATTTACTCGAATCTAAGCCGCACTTTTTTTCTGGTTTTTGTAATCCAAAAAACCGCCTGCGGCTTAGAATCGAGTGCAAAGTAAGCGGAAGTACTTAAAAATGTTGGTAGGTGCCGCCACAACTAACTTCTGCCATCGAATATATGTAGCGCTATACAGGCATGCTTTGCAGGCATAAAGATAAATACTGGCGACAAAACCTCTGTGTCAGTAAATAAATTTAAAAAAAATAAGTGGAAGACGAGCTTTTTTTTCCTCCGCCCCAAGTTTCAACCACTGCATTTTCATACATTATCCATCGAAGTAAATACAAATTCCGTATTGTTTATCTTTGAATTTTGCAGCGTTTCAATGTACTATGAAAATCCGACTGGCAAAACTGTTAGGGATGTTTGTCAATATGGCCAACTCTACATTCTGAATTTTTTCCTACCTGCGAGAAGAGATTGTTGCTAATAGGAACTTTTATGAATTGTGAATCACATGCAGTATTCTCTTCACCATAAGAATAATACGAATATAAACATTTTGCCATGTATTCTTTCGTGTTTGCTGCTATCTCATTTAAATTCTGTCTGCCTAATAAACTACGAAACTAGAGTGAGACAACAGCAAATGCAGAAGAATATACATATCATGTCATGCTTATATTCGTATTATTCTTAAGCGTAATAGTGATACAGTCAGAAATGAAGCACGGCAATTGACTAGATTTTTAAATCTAAGATGACTAATTTCTGTGCAGAATGTAATGTACTAAAGAGGTGTCTGCAAAGATTTTCAAACGGAGAAAAATTTTTACTAAACTCTCGTTCAGAACATCTTCAATCATATGCAGTCTATTATTTGGTTTTTGTTGATCATTATCAAAGAAAGCAACGGTATAAGTAACAACAAATAGCAGTCTCTTGCCATTGTTTCGCTAATGAGACGATTCCTCTCTCCCTTTCTTTCTTTCTTTTTTTCAGTTGTAAGCGGTGGTAGCACACACAAAAGCAAGCCATGCCGCGAGCAGCGATAGGCCGTAAATGCTCATTATCAGAATGCGACAAACAATGCATGATACAGTACAGTAATGCATCTTCAGATTAGAGTGAACGTAAATACCTATAACAAAGAGAACGGCACTTATCAGATCAAAGAAAATTAAGCAATCAATTCAAACCAGACGAAGCACGTGGAAAAGGAAGGGTACTCATATAAAAACGGACGGAGCGCCTTACACATAGCAATGGCTACATGGTAAAGCTTCACTGCTAAGCTTACAACTCAAACCAAACTACTGTAGCTGTATCGTCATTCATTTGACCTAAATTGTGTCTCCTATTACAATGGACCAACTTTGTTTTGATTTGGAGGTGCAGCCTAAAACTCTTCTCTCCCCTTGAATTTCGAGTCTCATTTTTCAGGTGCGGCTTAGATTCGAGTAAATACGGTAATCAAACACAACACAGATTTTGCATTTTGCATTTTATGTTTCTTAACTTGGGTACTGTACTTACACATCTGTACATTAGACATTTTTCTTGTAACACTGTTTGTATAATTTGAAAGGTATTTTCAACAATAAATGGAAATGAAATTTTTTCTATTTTACACTAAAACACAGTTGATTTTCTGTCCTCATTTGTAATAGAAAATCGGTAAAATGAAAACCTGGGTAATGCTGGGTTTGTCAGCTAGTTACAAATAAATCTGATTTCAGTGTACATGATGATGAAGCTTCAGAACAAAATATACTTACATTAGCACAGTGAGAGCTGTAACAGCACTCACACCAGCATGGCAAAAGGAAATGCATTGTTGAGTGGCATATGTTACCGATAAAATCAAAGGTCTTCAATTGCAATTATACTGAGATAAGCACTGATGGAGATGATTTTGCCTCATAAAATAAAAAAAAAAATTTAATGTGTTTTTCCAAAACAGACATGAGTCTTACCTCTAGATTGGAGACTATTTAGGTTCTTTGGTGGTGCGGAGGAAGGGAGGGAGGGGGGGGGAGTTGAAGGGAGGGAGGGGGGAGAGGGAGGGAGGGAGGGAGGGAGGGGGGAGAGGAAGGGTGGGGGGGGAGGAAGGGTGGGGGGGGGGAGGAAGGGTGGGGGGGGGGAGGAAGGGTGGGAGGGAGGGGGGCAGAGAGTGTGGAATGTGGTTGTGAATAAAAGAGAGTGTGACAACTGGAGATCACATACACTTGGTCACTGCAACTAATCCTTTAGATAACTTCAAATTGTGAATCAAATAAATATGGTTAAAATGAACAGTTAAAAATGACATCAGCTAGCTGCTTTTAGGAAATTTACTTTAAAATACCTACAAAACAGACTGCACAAAAATTCAAGCATATCTCATAAAAAATTTCATGAACAGTTCTCTTAAATTTAAGGGTAACACGGAAAGTTTTAAGGTGTGCATTGTAAATTAATAAGCAACTTGTAAAACTCAACAATTAAATTCAGGAACATTTGTAGCTCAGGAAATTTGGGTCCCATACAAACTAAATCGAAAAAAATGAATGTACACATTTTATAAAAAATATCACTATACATTTTTTTTTTATTTTCAGCTACATAGTATGTACAAAATCATTCAGATAAAAAAATTAAAATCATGGAACTGTTCCATTTTTACAGACTACATATCTGAGGTGCTCCATTTGTGTGCTTCCTCTTCTCGAGCTCGCCTTGCATTTAATTCTTCAAACCATTTCTTTTCATAGCCATTAGAACGGTCAACTCCATCCCAGCGATGTCCTGGTGGTATACCAAACCTATTTGGTAAGTATGATCCTTGGTATTTAGGTTTTTCTGAAATGAAAATAATGAGAATTAAAAATCATTTCAAAATGTGTTTCAAACCCAATAACATAAAACAGAAGCATACTATTGAATAAATAACACTACCCTCATACAGTCAGACAAATACATCAGACAAACGCACAAAATCATGATGAAACCATTTTTGACCATTGACACTCTTTCTTTTTTTCTTTTTAGGATTTCTGCTTCATATACTATGATCCTGAGAAAATCAGGTGCAACAAAAGTAAGCAAAAATTCAGTGTGCTTTACCAGTGTGAAATGTATTTACTCTACCTAAGAATGAAGGCCATACTGCAGGAAATTTCACCCAGTTCACAAAAAGTCTTCAGAAGTCACAAAAGTGGCATAAAACCAACTGCATTATGAAAGAGGGCAACACCTTAATGCAATAACATAACAGATTACAATGGTAAGAACTAGAAACTACTAAGAGCTTTTCAAATGACTTAAAATGAGCACTACGAAGTTAACCTTAAATTTAGATCATAAAATTTGAGATTATTTACATGTCTCATATCTGTTCGAAACTTGGTAAAAAAAAAAAAAAAAAAAGACATTATTTTAAAAGAACTTCATATATAATCTGCAAACATACTGCTCCCCTCTCTTATGTTTACTGAATAGCTGCTGCTGTACTAAATTTGCATCAACTGAACTTATGACTAGGGACCAGATAATTCCCATTTTACGATAAATGTGAATACAGTCGCAAAGTCTGCTGAAAATGCAGAAATACAAACTTATCTAATACACACAATTTAATAAAGAATTATTTCCAGATGCATTATTTTATCAGAGATAGTCTGAAATAACTATTTTCTGCATACAAATGTCAAAAACATAACCAATTTTTGGTTATTGGTACTGCACATCATCTGGCAAAGCCCAGTTTGGAAAGATAATGTGGATAAGATTGTGTGTGCACAATAAAATGTGGACTAACACAACAACATATCAGTGCACTTGACACTCTGATGCCGTGCCATGCCGTCTGTAGAGATTCAAACTGTCTGTATAAGATATAACCCACGTTATGCAATGTTGCACTGAGCCATGGGATCTAGCACCTGAGAACAGGGGAGCCATGAGGGAGGGGGGGTTGAACAGTGGCTGAACCAAATAGCATTAGAGGTATGACCCAAACTATCTTGTTAACAACACTCTGCCAACTTCAGCTAGCAAATGTGTGGTTGCCATTTCCAAAAGCTTTGTGCTGTGCATTGTTAGTTGTTTTCACATTTTGAACTGAGTAAAAGCCTAATCCTGAAATTTCAATTACCACTCTCACAACACCAAAAGATGTCAGTGATCCCTCTGACAATATGGCAATGTAGGCTGCTGCCCTATGAGAGGGGAGGCAGGGCTTGTTTCCCTGCACTGCTCCTTTCCCCTCAAGTGGTCAATATCCTACTTTGCTTATATTCATGGCCATCTGTTAGTTCATGTGTCTGCACTCTACAGTGTAGAGACTGGAAAACAATACCTATCACATATTTTGATCACACTGAAATACATACCATAGCATTTGAATATAGTTATTTTCAGTTCTACAGTAAGTGTCTTGAAGTTTCTATCCTTAGCATTGTCACATATGGGTCACATGGCTATGAGTGCCCGTAGAAGGTCAAATCAATATTCTGCAGATTTTTTAATTATCAGATTGGGTGGGAAAGGAAGAATAGTGTTGAGACACATCTTAAATCAGACACACATTCAGTAAACTGGTGGGAAAAATGTTGCTGCTGCTCAACAGAAGTGTCATTTGGTGGAACTTAAATATAGCCAAAAGAAGAAAATGAAAGGCCAATTTAAACAAAAAGCTGTTAAAGTTTTCACAAAAGCAAATATTCCAGTCAAAAAGTTCCTCAATCATTTTCTTTAATGATTTGAAAACACTAAGCCTTTGCTTTCACTCATGCAGCATGACAGCCTTTTAAATTTGTATGTCTATTTTTTTAAAATAAAAAAGGGGGGAAGGGAGGGGAAAATTATACATCTTCCAGAACCAAATCATGACAAAATTTAGAGTGGAACTTCATTTTTAACACTATCTGCAGGCTGTACACATGAACAATGAACTAATGCAGTGCTTCTCTTCAACTCAACATGTATTCAGAAAATAATTTTTGGCCTACTACTGCTACTACTACTACTACTACTACTACTATAGTGTGCACATTATTGTATCAGTCAGCCACGAGTGAAAACAAACCAGAACTTAAGACCACCACAGGGAGAGGAGCAATGTGAGGGGGCAACCTTGCCGTCCCTTTCATATCACTGGCAGCCTACACCAAAGTTTTTCGCTTCATCAAAAGCACAGTGATAGTGATCATCAGACAGGAAGTTTACACATTATAAATCACTAAAATAAGAAGGCAAAAGTGCACTATAAATTCCTGAAACAGGAAATAAAGGAAAACCTTACATTATGTCCATTTATTTACTAGACTGCACTACACAAAAACACAATCAGCATAAATATGTTACGTTTGTTTTGAATTATATTTTTAAAGTACCTTTAAGTTTTAAACAAAATGCTAATTGTACATTACAGAAAAGTAAAAATGTTTCTTGAAAGCCTACACGTTACAATGTCTTGCTTCTCAACATTAACAGAGATAATTGTAGCAAACTAGAAACAGTGAACAATTGTATGGCCCACTTCTACTGCAAACAGACTTGCCATCTTGTAAAATTTTTGAAATGTTTGGATCAGGAATTTCAAAAAACTTTTTATACTTGAAACTTCCTGGTAGATTAAAACTGTGTGCCGAACCGAGACTCGAACTCGGGATCTTTGCCTTTCATGGTCAAGTGCACTTGCCTGTGAGCACACACTCCACTGCAGAGTAAAAATTTCATCCTGGCATTTTATATTTTTTGATAACTGATACAGCCCATTCCCCTGGCACTCTCTCCAACTTTTGCAGGCCAACATACACAATTTGCACTGACCTTTCCAAAGGGGCCCTGTTTCTTGAAGATGGCTGATCGCTTGTAACCAGGAACCAAACTCAGCCATAGGAAAAGTTATGGTAAGGCATTTCTCACTTACAAAGGTTCACGAATTTTCTTTGCAGCTTCAATCAGAGATGCCTTATCCTCCAGAGCAATATACTTGGGGAAATTTTAAGTAATGTGAGCTACTGCTGAAATACATGTCTCCCATCTTGTTAAGGTAGTCTGAGGGAAATTGGGGTAAATCTGGTGCAATGTTTTTAAATATCTTTAAATGTTGGAGCTTTTATAAAGATTTTCTTAATACTGGAAATCAACTTGTTGACACCCAGAAAAAGCCAACCCTATGACAACCATGTGCTACACTGTCCATGTGGAGCATGTTTGGAAATGGGACTTCTAAAGTTTTCCCAGCCTTGTTCACTTATGGTGCAGTATCTGAGATGGAAAGTACTACACTGTTTCACTGAATTTCTTTGGGCTACAATAACATCAACAAATTAGTAAATAACAGTGCAATAGTTGAATTGTTAACCATTTCCAGATACACTGTTATAAGCAGGAATGCTTTTACTGATTTGCCTTCTTAAGGATCTAACTGTCCAGCAATGACACTGGTGACTCGTCGATTGAAATAATTTTATTTTCTTTACTTCATCTTTATGGTAACATTCACTTACGTAACTTTTTTTTTTTTTTTTTTTTTTTGCAAACTTGACTCACTAGACACAGATTCATCCTTATACTCCTCCAAAAACTATCTTAATGTAGGATTCTGTAGTTTCCAGAAAGGGTTATGGTATCAATAAAAATTTTGCGTAAATAAAATGCAAATTGTTCTTTCTGACGCAATCTTACAACTGCTGCTGGAAGCAAAAAAATCTTGCTCCCAGTAGTCTTGGACAGTGCGTTTTTGTGTTTGGTTGAACTAACATGTTGAGAAATGAAATATTTCTTTTCATAATTTACAGATTGCTCACATATTTTGCACAGAAGTATTTTACCATCAGCAGACAAAACATTGGACCTAGAAGCATAAGTAACTTGGCAATTTGCTGTGTTAAAGGAACACTGCATTTTGACATGTTACTAGCTACCCTGCAAGACAATACCATAACAAAAACTGGATGAGATGAATAAAAAAAATAGATAAAAAATAAAAAAAAAATCTTCTAGCTTTGGCACTTGTTGCTTTTGAAGAAGGTATGATGATCAGTGGAGACTTTAATAATCCAATGAGCAACTGGGAAAATAACAGTTTTGTTAGTGGTGGGCATGACGGGACATTACTACAGTGAAACCCCTATTTTACATTTTCTCGAGGTCCAGACTTAAAAAAACACAAAATTGGAGATAAAATGCAGAATCAAGGACAATGTTAAAACCTCCAAAATATGAGCAAAAACACATGAAACTCGCATAAATGATTAAAAATCATAATCCTGTTCAATACACTGTACAAAATCTGTATATGTGAAAGAAATTAAAGTACAATACAAAGTTTATACAATTATTTGTGGTAATAAATTTACCAGTTCTTAAGAAATCACAGATGTGTAACAGCAAGTAAAAACTGACACTAGTGTTCTGGGTACAACGTAGTTGAGTTATTTTCCAACACGCTACAACAAATTATAAGTCAAAACGCGTGTTTTTGAGAGATCTTTCTTTTGTGCTCACACAGAAAAAAAAGCAAAAATTGATGAATGTGGTGAATTAAACCAAAAACTGAAGTACAGTGAAAGGCGTTGGAATCTTACATGCGGGGTATGTGTTTCCCTCCTATAGCCAATGGCAGTGCAAGCATACTCTGGTGACACAAGTGCAATGACCTCTAGTATATTGCTTGTAAACTTTTCCTTGTTTATTGTGCTGATTAGTTGAAGTGAAGTGTTCTGCAGTATTGCCAACGTGCACTGTTTGCACTTTGGACTCGTCGCTTGCTGTAGGGTAAACACAGCAGGTTTCACAAAAACACGTATATACACAAAAGTTTCCTTCACATGTGTTATTTATACCAATGAATATGAATTAAAGTTAAGCCTCCTGTGATTTCAGTGTTTCTCTGTCTCAGCAATCCATACATTTACAACACTCTGCCTCCCTTCACAACACATTAAACTTCAATGAGGACTGCAACAAAGACGAACAAGCCGTTGCACAACTATTCACCAAATACATCCTGTTAATTGCACATAGCAAATGGAGTAGCATACACTGGCTACAGTTGGTAGACGCATGATACATTCTGAATTCTGTCAACAGGCTCCGAGCAAAACTACTGTAAGCTAAATTAATGCACAGTAGTGAAGGGCGTACGAGGTGTAATTATATAAAGTAAACCTAAGTGGGAGCTGCAGTCACTCCATTTGCTATACACCGATCACATCAGCAATACTTTGGAAAGAGCCACCAAGTAAGCTTGCTGCTTGTCACTCTATATGCTAGAAGCCACTGCATTAGTGTGATGTCATCATGCTATACAGCTATTGGCTGCAGATGGAAAACAAACATCTGAGATGATGTAATCCAACAATTTTCACATCTTTCACAGATTCCAGTTTATTTCCCCATGCAGGCTATATATTTTTGCTATTTTCAAGGTGAAAATAAAATGAAATAATGCTCAAAACTGCATGTTTTAAGGATAATTTGTGGTAGTAATGTGTTGGGAAATGAATTACCTCATACAAAAGCGATAGCGAAAGTGATAGTCTTTTCAGTTATGTACTGTACAGTATTCCTAGCAGCAAAACCCACTTTTTTCCTAATAGATCTATTATATGACGTAAAATTTTGAAATTTCTTTCTCGGTTGTTTATGAATTTGCAATTTGGTCATGTCAGTTGATGTTATGAGCATTGGTAAAATTGGTACCTAGGAGGAGAAAAAAGAAATTCTACCATCAACTTTGGCTTATAGCTTCTGTGCCCATTTATAGTTTATAATCCAGTACTTTAGGAATTTCAGATGTTTCGTAAGGTAAGGTCTGTAAACTTATTATGTGTGTTAGCGTGGTGTGGCAGCAGCACTGGATGTTGGGTGACATAACAAGTTGCCAGCCAGTAAGAGTACAATAGCAGGAAATGGTCCACCTTTCCTTAATTTTGACCAAGCATAGAATGAGTCTAGGTGTTTGAAGATAAAAGGTTGATGATATTGTTGCTGAATACAGTAGCACGTCGGAAATACATGCAAAAAGATAAGACAGAGTTATAAGTGGCACAAGAAAAGATGGCAGACGGGCTGCTTCCTCACTTACTAGCTCGATCCGGAACACTTCACTCTGCCTGTCCTGGTTTTCTATTGATGCCACAATCCAGCAGTAGTTTCATCATAATTGTGCGGTGGAGCTAAACATTGCATATTGCAAATGGCATTGGCAATGCCTATCATGGATTACATCAGCATTTCCTCTCTCACGTCTCCCCTCTCCTCAACAGTCTAAAATATTCCCTTACCTCCGCCACCAGCCACGTTAAGAACCGTCTGTCTTCTGTGCCACTTGCAAGTCATTCAGTATCATCATATGTCAATAAGTAGGAAACAGAATGAAGTCAAGCAAAATGTCAAGTATGAACAAAGAATTGAGGTAAACATTACTAGGAAGCAACATAAAATTGGCTATTGATCTTATGGGTTTTTGAGAAGCACTAAGAATTTATGGTGTAGAATCGCGAAAATAGTAAAATCGGAGAATGTAAAATCGGAGAACGTAAAATTTAAGTTCCACTGTAAATGTCTTCTCTGAAAACTACCTAGAACAGATAATTTGGAGCCCCATTCATGATGGAAATAAAGACACAAAGGAATTAAAGGTGTTAGCTGCCAATAGGCAGTGATTTATATCAATGGTGCGAGTTGAAAATTTGTGCCACACCCAGGTCTCTCGCTTAGTAAGCAAATGCGCTGACCACTATGCCACACGGACACAGTTGTAACCACAATCATACAGACTACCCTAGCATGCTTCTCAACACATCCAAATTCTCAACTTGCATCACACACTAGTGATGTAGTGCCCCTGCTCATTAGCCTCATTACTTGCGACATCTAGCCCATTCCTGTATGAGTTTGAGCTAGGTATGCATCTGCACTGAAGGGATCACTGGCCATCATCACCGTAATGATATACAGGGTGTCTCACCTAACCATGCCACCTCAAATATCTCTGGAACAACTATAGATATTCAAAAACGATTTTCACTAGCATGGCTTAGGAAACCAAATACTATGAGAAATTTTAAAACATAAACAAATACTATTTTCAACACAAACTTCTGTATTTTTAAATGGACACCCCCTATTATTTCGTCTGCAATCAATAGCATGATAAATCAAAAAAATAATCCCACTGGTTGCATCACAATACGTCAATTACATCCCGAGAAATTGCAAAGCGAATTTGACGTTTGAAATAAATGAAGTGCACAGTTAGCACACGTCCTGAGACCCAAGTGCGCACTTCACGCTGCCAGTAATCGTGATGTGATTGACGTACTATGTCAGTGGAGTGTTAATGAATGGTGTGGTATAGTATGACAACACATCACTGACCCATATTTCATTGATGGCACTCCTAAACGGGGATAGTTCAGCCCCTTCTTGAGCTGTACCTTACTTGAACCAGTCCACCTCTTATAATGTCTCAAATAATGCGGTATCAGAATCATGCATGTCCTGTGTATAATGTTTATTGCTGCAAAATGACAACTAGAGGAACAATTAGTGGTAACACACTTTGTTTCACATTTCTAAACCTCATAAGTTCTGAAATATGTGGCTTGTAAAGGGTAGTAATGGTGTCACAGTTTCTGACATAATGCATCGCATGTACTGTGCTCAGAGCAGGGGTTGCCTGCACCGGCACATGTTGTTGTTGTTGTTATTGTTGTTGCGGTCTTCAGTCCAGAGACTGGTTTGATGCAGCTCCCCATGCTACTCTATCCTGTGCAAGCATCTTCATTTCCCAGTACTTACTGCAACCTACGTCCTTCTGAATCTGTTTAGTGTATTCATCTCTTGGTCTCCCTCTATGATTTTTATCCTCCACACTGCCCTCCAATACTAAACTGGTGATCCCTTGATGTCTCAGAATATACCCTAACAACTGATCCCTTCTTCTAGTCAAGTAACGCCACAAATTTCTCTTCTCTCCAATTCTATTCTATGCCTCCTCAGAAGTTATGTGATTTACCCATCTAACCTTCAGCATTCTTCTGTAGCACCACATTTCGAAAGCTTCTATTCTCTTCTTCTCTAAACTATTTATCCTCCACATTTCACTTCCATACATGGCTACACTCCATACAAATACTTTCAAGAACGATTTCCTGACACTTGAATCTATACTCGACGTTAACAAAGTTCTCTTCTTCAGAAACGCTTTCCTTGCCGTTGCCAGTCTACATTTTATATCCTCTCTACATCGACCATCATCAGTTATTTTGCTCCCCAAATAACGAAACTCCTTTACTACTTTAAGTGTGTCATTTCCTAATCTAATTCCTCAGCATCACCCAATTTAATTCGACTACACTCCATTATCCTCGTTTGCTTTTGTTGCTGTTCATCTTATATCCTCCTTTTAAGACACTGTCCATTCCGTTCAACTGCTCTTCCAAGTCCTTTGCTGTCTCTGACAGAATTACAATGTCATCGGCGAACCTCAAAGTTTTTATTTCTTCTCAATGGATTTTAATTCATACTCCGAATTTTTCTGTTGTTTCCTTTACTGCTTGCTCAATATACAGATTGAAAAACATCGGGGATAAGCTACAACCCTGTCTCACTCCCTCCCCAACCACTGCTTCCCTTTCATGCCCCTCGACTCTTATAACTGCCACCTGATCTCTGTACAAATTGTAAATAGCCTTTCGCTCCCTGTATTTTACCCCTGCCATCTTGAGAATTTGAAAGAGAGTATCCCAGTCAACATTGTCAAAAGCTTTCTCTAAGTCTACAAATGCTAGAAACTTAGGTTTTCCTTTCCTTAATCTGTTTTCTAAGATAAGTCATAGGGTCAGTATCGCCTCACGTGTTCCAACATTTCTACAGAATCCTAACTGATCTTCCCCAAGGTCAGCTTCTACCAGTTTTTCCATTCATCTGTAAAGAATTTGTGTTTGTATTTTACAGCCGTGGCTTATTAAACTGATAGTTCAGTAATTTTCGCAACTGTCAACACATGCTTTCTTTGGAATTGGAATTATTATATTCTTCTTGAAGTCTGAGGGTATTTCACCTGTCCCATACATCTTGCTCACTAGATGGTAGAGTTGTTAGGCCTGACTCTCCCAAGGCTGTCAGTAGTTCTAATGGAATGTTTTCTACTCCTGGGGCCTTGTTTCGACTTAGGTCTTTCAGTGCTCTGTCAAACTCTTCACGCAGTATCATATGTCCCATTTCATTTTCTTCTACCTCTTCTTCCATTTCCATAATATTGTCCTCAAGTACATCGCCCTTGTATAGACCCTCTATATACTCCTTCCACCTTTCCGCTTTCCCTTCTTGCTTAGAACTGGGTTTCCATCTGAGCTCTTGATATTCATGCAAGTGGTTCTTTTTTCTCCAAAGGTCTCTTTAATTTTCCTGTATGCAGTATCTTACCCCTAGGGATACATGCTTCTACGTCCTTACATTTAACCTCTAGCCATCCCTGCTTAGCCATTTTGCACTTCTTATCGATCTCATTTTTGAGATGTTTGTATTCCTTTTTGCCTGCTTCATTTACTACATTTTTGTATTTTCTCCTTTCATCAATTAAATTCAATATCTGTTCTGTTATCCAAGGATTTTTACTAGCCCTCATCTTTTTACCTACTTGATCCTCTGCTGCCTTCACTATTTCATCCCTCAAAGCCACCCATTCTTCTTCTACTGTATTTCTTTCCCCTATTCCTGTCAATTACTCCCTAATGCTCTCCCTGAAACTCTGTACAACCTCTGGTTCTGTCTGTTTATCCACATCCCATCATCTTAAATTCCTACCTTTTTGCAGTTTCTTCAGTTTTAATCGACAATTCAGAACCAATAGATTGTGGTCAGAGTCCACACCTTCCAGCACCTCCAGGCTTATTCCATGTATACAACCTTCTTTTATGATTCTGGAACTAAGTGTTAGCTATGATTAGGTTATGCTCTGTGCAAAATTCTACCAGGTGGCTTCCTCTTTCATTCCTTACTCCCATTCCATATTCACCTATTACATTTCCTTATCTTCCCTTTCCTACTATCGAGTTCCAGTCACCCATGACTATTAAATTTTCGTCTCCCTTCACTATCTGAATAATTTCTTTTATCTCATCATACATTTCATCAATCTCTTCATCATCTGCGGAGCCAGTTGGCACATAAACATGTACTACTGTGGTAGGAGTGGGCTTCGTATCTATCTTGACCACAATAATGCGTTGCTGTCTGTAGTAGTTTACCCGATTTCCTATTTTCTGTCTGTAGTAGTTTACCCGATTTCCTATTTTCTGTCTGTAGTAGTTTACCTGATTTCCTATTTTCCTATGTCTGTCTGTAGTAGTTTACCCGATTTCCTATTTTCCTATTCATTACTAAATGATACTCCTGCATTACCCCTATTTAATTTTGTATTTATAACCCTGTATTCACATGACCAGAAGTCTTGTTCCTTCTGCCACCGAACTTCACTAATTCCCACTATATCTAACTTTAACCTATCCATTTCCCTTTTTAAATTTTCTAAACTACCTGCCCAATTATGGGATTTGACATTCCACACTCCGATCCGTAGAACGCGTTTTCTTTCTCCTGATAACAATATCCTCCTGAGTAGTCCCTGCCCGGTGATCCGTATGGGGGACTATTTTACCTCCGGAATATTTTACCCAAGAGGACGCCATCATCATTAAACCATACAGTAAAGCTGCATGCCCTCGGGAAAAATTATGGCTGTAGTTTCCCCTTGCTTTCAGCCATTCGCAGTACCAGCACATCAAGGCTGTTTTGGTTAGTGTTACAAGGCCAGATCAGTCAATCACCCAGACTGTTGCCCCTGCAACTACTGAAAAGACTGCTGCCCCTCTTCAGGAACCACACATTAGTCTGGCCTCTCAACAGATACCCCTCCATTGTGGTTGCACCTATGGTACAGCTATCTGTATCCCTGAAGCACGCAAGCCTCCTCACCAACGGCAAGGTCCATGGTTCATGGTGTTATTATGAGGTTCAATTTAGAATTCAACAAGGCAATAAAAGAGTATCAAATTATCTGCAAGTAATGTCTGAAACATCCTTTCATCCCAATCAACACTTCACAGAGTTACATACAGCAAGTTACAGCAAGAAAATTTTCAATAAAATTACAGTTCAGACCACAGGATAGGCAAAATAGCTTCTACATCATATCAGAGAACCGCAAATGTTTAAAAAGTGGCAAAAACCATAACTATTTCTTGCTGCACTGGATGACAATGACAAATGCATTAATGTTTGGCTGAGGATAAAATGCAAACTAAATGATAATTTGTCAATATTTTACAATATGAAATGTAATCACCGACAAAATTTCACTTACTAACTAACCAAAAATTTACTTGATAACTTACCATTATCCATTTATCAAAAACCAATCATTATAAGAGCATTTGTGAATTGAATTATTTACTGCTAAAACATAACATAATAGATCCCATTTAAATGTTACAAATGGAACATGTGTTTCAAATCATAAATGAAGTCTATGTTTCACACTGTGGTTTAAAGCGACCTTCGTGATTGCAGGTTTCAATCATTTGAAATAAAGGAAACATCTTACCTATAATGCCCTACCTATGATAAGTTAAATACAATGCCCTAGTAGCAATCTCCACCAATACCATGATTTACAAGACATAAATAAATCTCTTCACCTAAAAAGTTAATGTCTTTGTTTTAATTTTTTTAAGTAAGTTAATTACCTTTGACACCTTCTTCCTTTTTCTTATTTCGGATGTATTCAAGCATCGGATCACCTTCTCTCTCTTGGTCCCGCAAGTGTCTCTCCAGATCTGCATCATCAGCATATCTGGCCAATGGTTTTGACATTTCATACAAATCTTCCTTTAACTTCTCTGTTTGATCTTCCACTTGCTTCAACCTAAAATATATAACAAGGTAGATTTTAATGTTTCATCCTAAATATGTAGATGATGACGCTTAATAATACGAAGAAAGTTTTTGGATGTAACTCTAAGCTTCTGCATAATTACATATGAAGTAAACTGGTCACTAGCTATGTCTTCTATACAATACAATTTTAGTTTATCTACATAGGTTATGCTCTATTTAACAAAATATCATTACAAATTATAGAAAATTCTGGATGGAAATACTTTGAGAATTGAACGTTTTATCATAGGACTAATGAATCCATAAATACCATGTGGACCTCAAACACATCACTCTTTAGAACCTGTGTATATTCTCTAGGCAGGAATGCACAAGTTAGAAGTTATCTTGCAAAATCAACATGAATATAACAGACACATGGTATTTTCCATGAAATGTATTCAACTTTTTGTTTTCTTGTGAGTCTTCCACTAAAGGCTGCAGTTACCTCCGAGTCAGAAAGTTCACAGTATTGTATATACTGCAAGTCTAGCTCCTGAGTTTATTACATCAGTTTTTCCAATTAGGTCCACGAAGTGACAATTGAAAAGGTCTAGGCCTCTGTCATCATGTACCAGCTCCCCTTTCTTTAATAACTAAAAACAATTTACCCATTTTACTAGTTGTTAACCTCTGTGGCAGTGAATTTATTATTTTTAGAAATCCAGCAATCAAAACAAAAATAAATAAAAACACACAAAAAAGCGATTGGTTGCTGTATTTCTTCAACATAATACCTCAAACATGCTCCTTGACCAAGATCCTACAGATAAGGTTGCGAAAATGACCCCTGGGCAATGGCAGTGCTATTGTCACCTTCCAACTGCAAAGCACAAGTGGCTCAGTAGTCTACCGTGCTGCAACAACACTGAGATGACACATACAAAATTGTGTTACACGAATGGTCAAGATACATGTGCAAAGCAGCAGTGCCTAACCCAAAATAACTGTCAGCAACCTCATTCGTCAACTCTACAACAAATTCCTTTCAACCATCTTTTTGAGGCATTGGTCTTCTGACTGATTTGAAGTGATCAGCCACAAATTCCTCTCATGGACTAATCTCTTTATCTCTGACTACCACCTGCACCCAACATCCTCAATTATTTGTTGGATCTATTCCAATGTTTTGCTGTAGTTATTACCCTTTACAGCTCCCTCTAGCACCATGCAAGTTATTCCCTGATGTCTTCACAAACATCCCTCCATCCTGTCCCTCCTTTTCAGTGTTTTCCATATGCACCTCTCTTTGCCAATTTTGCAGAGTGTCTCTTCATTCATTAAAAGACTACCTAATTTTCAACACCATTCAATAGCAGCACATCCTAAAAGCTTCAATTTTCTTTTCTTGGTTTGCCCACAGTCCACGATTCTCTATGATACAGTGCTGTGCACCAAACGGAAATTCTCAGAAATTTTTCCCTCAAATTAAGGCCTATATTTGATAACAGTAAACTTCTTTTGGTCAAGAATGCCCTCTTTGTATGTGCTAATCTACTTTTTTTGTCTCTCTGCTTTGTCTATTCTGTTTATTTTGCTACTACAGTAGTAGAATTCCTTGATAGTGTCCAGTTTGTAGTCATCAATTTTGATGGTAAGTTTATTGCTAATCTGTTCTCTGCTGTTCCTATTACTTTCATATTTTTTCAGTTTACTCTCAGTAGATATTCTGTGTTCACTAGACAGTTCATTTCATGCAATAGATCCTGTACTACTTCTTCACTTTCATTGAGTTAAGCCATGTCATCAGTAAATTTTATTATTAATATCCTTTCACTCTGAATATTAACCCCGTTCTTGAACATTTTATTTCTGTCATTGCTTCTTCGTTGTATAGACCAAACGGTAGAGTCAAAAGCATGCAGGCCCTCTAACTCCCTTTTAATCAGAGCAATTCTTTCTTGGTCTTCCATTCTTATTGTTCCATCATGATTCTTAAACATATTTTCTATAACCCACCTTTACCTACAGCTTAGTCCTATTTTTCTCAGAATTTCTAACATCTTTTACCATTTTACATTGTCCAATGATTTTTCTAGGTCAACAAATCCTACGAGTGTGTCCTGATTTTTCTCAAGTCTTGCTTCCATTATCAAGTGCAGTATCACCACTGCCTCTCTGGTGCTTTTACCTATACAAAAGCCGAACTGATTGCAATCTAGCAGCTTTCCAATTTTATTTTACACTCTTCTGCATATTATTCATGTCAGTATCTTATATGCATGAGATGTTAAGATGACTGTGCCATCTAGTAAACATTATTAACTCTGGAACAATATGCAGCTTTTGATATTTTAGTAATGTTTCTCACTACATACAAATATTCATTATGAGAGCAATAACGTGTATCAAGCTGTTGAATCCATTTAAATTATTTTCTTTATCCATGGCTTCTTTCATACTATGTTGTGGCAACAATTACTATTTTTGCTAGCAAACAGTTATGATCAATACCATACACATCACATTTATATACTCTCAGGTGGCACATTGCACATTCTTCTCTTAACTGTTGTAATATTATAAATCTTGTTAATACTTAAACATGACTTACGTTATCCACTATGGCCACCTAGATTTCAATAACACCACATACACTAATGAATAGATAAATTAGAGCACACTGCATATATTTTTATACATAAAACATTTTCTGTTATGTTGTAACTGTTCCGTACAATTCTGATGGTAAGATTAACAACTGATGTCCACTGCAAAGCACAAAATATTTTTAGAAGTTCATTCAGGATCCTTATACAAATTAATGTTGAAAACACCACAATGCATTATTTGACACTTCTTGTTTGTTAGGCCTCAATCACATTTAGTTCCCGTTTCTTCCACTGATACATGACCTTGTACTGCAATAATATGGTGTTAGCAAACAAGAAGAAGATAAATTTGTTAACATCGAGTATTGATTTAAGTGTCAGGAAGTCGTTTCTGAAAGTATTTGTACGGAGTGTTGCCATGTATGGAAGTGAAACATGGACGATAAATAGTTTAGACAAGAAGAGAATAGAAGCTTTCGAAATGTGGTGCTACAGAAGAATGCTGAAGATTAGATGGGTAGATCACATAACAACAACAGCAGCAAACAAGAGAATCAGACATTGTATAATTGTTTCCATTATATGCTTTCTTAGCTGTCAAATCACCTAATTCTCATGGGGTTTGGTATTCTAAATTAATGAGGCTCTCCATCAGCACATAGGATTTTCTCCATTACAAGTACTAATCACACACACTGAGAAGATATTCAATGCGGTGGCTGATGGAAATAACAGAATGGTCAAAAGCCTAAGGAAGGCATACAAATTTTGACTAATAGTAATACATGTATGCAGGAATGAGAATCACATTCTGCCTTCATGGGAGTTGTGCCCATATTTCCCATATGTTGCTTGGCCCTTGCATCACAGTGTGATGTGACAAAAACTGATGGCATCTGGAACACTGTAATAGGTGCAGATAGAGAGCTATACCTTACAGCTAATATGCCAGGTGTGGTATGTTGTGGAAGCTACATCTTTAATTTTCTTTATAATTTAGGATGTCAACATTCCCAGCTACCTCCTATTTGTTTATTAATATTGATGCCCTTCAAGTCTGTGAGGAATAATACTTTTTCAAATATTAAGAGTAGAACAGAACTGTCTTAAGTGAAGAGTGAAAGAAATTTTGCATTCAGAAATATAGTGACTTAACATAACAATGCCATGTATCAGAGGATTCTCATTTTTCAATCTTTTAATGTTCTTAATAGCCCTTTTCGTCAGACACGGAACTCTGTATCTCTCATGTCTTGAGCAATATATGTTTGGAGGAAACTGTAATGAAATGTTTTGAAGGGAACAAGGGTACTCCAGTTGATGGGAAAAGACTAAAATCAAATACATAAAATTCACTGACAGCATGGTGCTTTTGGCTGACAGATAATGAACATGGAATAAAATGACTCATGGTCTGAGTGTGACATGGTATGAATGAGGGATGAGAATTGATAGCAAGAAAACCACGAGTATGGTCACAGGTAAGAAACACACAATATTGGGAAGGGACAAACTGAAAAAGTAAAAAAATTCAAAATATTTATGCACCTTATTAATGAAGCTAAGCAAGCATTGAAAAGGAAGTAGCTACTATACAGGATACTGAACAAACAAATGACAAAAAGACTGGTTAAATGCTTTGTGTGGAGTGTGGTTTCATACTGTGTAGACACATGGCTGACAAGGAAAGAAGCTGAAAATAAAATGGAGGGGTTTGAGATGTGGGTACATATATATGTAAGAGGACAGAAAAGATAATGTGGACAAAGTTTTATGAATGAAGTATTATGAAGAGTCAGCAAAAATAATACAAGAGATATTAAAGAGAAAAACAAGCTGACTAGAACACTTGTCTAAGAAGACAATGCTTACAAACCGATGCTTTAGAAGGGATGGAGAAAGGAAAAATGAGGAGGAGGACGAGGAGGAGGAAAGATGGTAGTTGACAGATAAAGTGAAAAACAGATATGGAAAAAAAGGACAGAAGGCAGAAAGATTTGGGGGTAATATTATGAAAACACTTGTTAACAGGTAGAATACTACTACTGCTACTACTACTACAACTGAAGACCCGAGCTAATTTGGTAACAACCAATATTGCATGGAGTGTTAAGAGTAACATGTGATGTCATTATAGTTTCTTGAGTAGCCGGGAAGATACAGCTCTATCCAAACAGTCCTGTTACATCTGGGAAGGTCTGGTAGAACTAGGCATGTATGACACAGATTGTCCACTTATGACTGTTTTTCCTCAACAACCACCAACACAATTAGGCACTGCTCACCCCCGCCCCCCCTCCCCCTTTCCATCCCCTTTGGTAAAATTTAAGCCACAATATCTAGTCACTGACATGCACAGCATTTCATAGGCATACCCAATGGTGGTCACACTAAGTACCCGGAGTTTACAGCATTAGAAAACTGACACATCCGACCAATCCAAAGGTTGGGATCTTAAAATTTGACAATACTGATTGGATACAGGATAGACATGCCAGAGTCTGTTTGGAGGCCAGATGATCTCTCTTAGTTATTAAGTCAATGTTTTAACCCAAAATACGATAGACTGTTTGAGATAGAGAGAGAGAGAGAGAGAGAGAGAGAGAGAGGAAAGTACAGTAAGAAATGGGGAAGAAGACTGGGTTACAGTATTTTAGGTGGGTGGGTGAGGGGAATATTACTAAGAGAAGTAAACAAATGTTGCATATTGAACAGAAGGAAAGGATCAAACAGTTTACTGATCTATGTCTTTCACTTCTACCTCAAAAAAGTCTGGGAAGTCCAGGATGAAATAAATATTTAGTGGTCTTATCATTGTGCCTGACTGCAGCTTAACACCACCTCTGTCTGGGGAGTAGCAATCTATCAATTGTTGACATGTCCACAGGATTGTTCTATCATCTGCTTTATGTAATACACGTTTTAATTTGTCTTACACTACAATACTCTAACATTTGCTATTGTTGTTGATGGATTTAAAAGGACTCAACTATGAAGTTGGCAGTCCTTCCAGCCTCTGGTGAAGAGAAATAAAGCAAGAGAGAATTGTTAAAAATTCCCAAAAATTGATAGGTCTATTACTTTTGATTAATACCTGTAATGTGTCACTTTACATAAAGAGGATTAAAAAAGAAATAAGCACCTAATAATAGTAATATGCCAAAAGAGTGAAAGACACACATATACAGCATATTTAAAAGTAATTGTCAACTATTTTGAAATTTGGTAGTGAGAAATGAATACTTTCTCAAATCTGTACATTTGCTCCTGGTGGCTGAAGACATTTGGTTGTCAATATGCCTGTCTCTTTGACAACAGCAAGATAAACATTAAGGGAACAAATACTGTACAGCCACAGTCACTGTCACAGCGATTTGTCAACAGTGTTTACTACTTTACATGTCTCTCTGTATTGAACTACTCTAGTGTACACATTAATCTGAGTGTTAAGTAGTCCACAGGCAGTTATTGTGTTTGCTTTGAAATGTAGGTACTGAAGTTTCAGTCTTGTTAGTACACGATATTGCACAGTAAATTAACTGCAACACTGTGTTTGTATCATGGCTTTATATCTACTTACAAAAATTGCTTACTGTTATGTTTATTATTATTATTATGTTTGTTCTGTTCTTGACACAAATCATTCAGTGCATTTTCTTTTCTCTACCCCATGTCAGCAATGGAAGTGTACTACTTCACAAGTGATATGGTGGAAATGATTTTCTGCTACGGGTTGGCAAATGGAAGGAGACCGTGAGCCCGTGCCCTCTAAGGGGGAAAAAAAATATCCACATCACAGAGCATCATCCAATAATGTGTTCAGCCAACTTTTTCAGCATCTTAAGGACAGAGACTCTCTAGCACCTAAAATACGAACAGTGGATGGCGTCTGTCAGTTCACATACAGCAAGCCACACACATGAAGGAGCATGTGCTGCATTTACTGGACTTATGACCTGGAATCAGTGTGCGGTGACTGGCAGCAGCAGAAGGTGTGAACCATTCTCTTTTATGGGTGGTTCTGCACGAATAATTGCTGTATCCATACCATCTTCAGTGAACCCAAGCGCAAAGGCCAGAAGGCCAGTGTAGCAAATTGCAATCCTGTCAGCTGGTTGGTTTGTGGGATTGAAGGGACCAGACTACTAGGGCCATCGGTCCCTTTTTCCACAAACTTTAAACACCCACAAAGAATATATATATATATATATACATACATATATATATATATAAAAAAAAACAAAGATGATGTGACTTACCAAACAAAAGCGCTGGCACGACGATAGACACACAAACAAACACAAACATACACACAAAATTCTAGCTTTCGCAACCAACGGTTGCTTCGTCAGGAAAGAGGGAAGGAGAGGGAAAGACGAAAGGATTTGGGTTTTAAGGGAGAGGGTAAGGAGTCATTCCAATCCTGGGAGCGGAAAGACTTACCTTAGGGGGGAAAAAGGACGGGTATACACTCGCGCACACACACACACACACACACACACACACATATCCATCCATGGATGTGTGTGTGTGTGCGTGTGCGAGTGTATACCCGTCCTTTTTTCCCCCTAAGGTAAGTCTTTCCGCTCCCGGGATTGGAATGACTCCTTACCCTCTCCCTTAAAACCCACATCCTTTCGTCTTTTCCCTCTCCTTCCCTCTTTCCTGATGAGGCAACAGTTTGTTGCGAAAGCTTGAATTTTGTGTGTATGTTTGTGTGTGTCTATATATATATCCGAAAGGCCAATCTCCAAGGCTGGTGCACCGACAGCCTATTTGGCCAGCATGTCAACACGTTCATATCCCAGGATGCCGACAGACCCGGGGTCCACACAAAGACCACAGAGCAGCCGCAACGGGCAAAAGTATGGAGGGACTCCTGGATAGCCATCATCAGATGAGAGCGAGGGAAACACTGGTCAATAGCTCGTAAACCGCTCAGGGAGTCACTACAGATAAAGAAGGACTCACCTGAACAGGAGCGGATATACTCTAGGGCGCGAGAGATGGCTCTGCAGTGAAAACATTGCAGCCAGCCAGCAATGAGTGTTGTTCATAATGATCCCCTAGAGTAAGAGCATAACTGACATGACCAGAAACCCTAGAATTGTCAGTATAGACAACGTCACAACGTCAGAGCCTTGAAATGCGGCAAGGATTGAAAGAAAGCAGCGGCAGAGGGCCTCATGAGGGACTGAGTCCTTCAGGCCCTGTGCCAAATCGAGCCGAAGGCATGGGCGGGGCACTCACTCACCACGGGAGTATATGCAGGGGGGCCCAGAAAAGAGGTGGGAGAAGGAAAAACTGAAGCCCATAGAGAAGAGCTCTGACTCAAACTGCGATCATACACCCTGACCGGGGCCGCCGTTCCAGTAGATGGACGACCGACTGAGGGAACAGGAGATGATAATTGGGATGCCCGGCAAGCTATAAACGTGTGTAGCATAAGCAGCCAGTAATCGTTGGCACCGGAACCGCAATGGAGGGACACCAGCCTCCACAAGTATGCTGTTGACAGGGCTTGTCCGGAAAGCTCCAGTGGCGAGTTGGATCCCGCTGTGAAGGATGGGGTCAAGCAACTGCAATGCGGAAGGTGATGCCGAACCATAAGCCAGGCTCCCATAATCCAGACAGGACAGAATTAACGCCTGGTACAGCCGTAGAAGGATAGACTGATCGGCACCCCAGCTGGTGTGACTCAATCAACGAAGAGTACTAAGATGCCGCCAGCACAGCTGTTTCAGCTGCCGAATATGAGGGAGCCAAGCCAACCAGGTATCAAAAACCAATCCCAAAAACCGATCCATCTCCACCACAGCACGAGGTTCGCCATCAAGATAAAGTCGTGGCTCAGGGTGAACAGTGCGTCGCCGGCAGAAATGCATAACGCAGGTCTTGGCAGCCGAAAACTGGAAGCCATGCACTACAGCCCAAAACCGTGCCTTGCGGATAGCACCTAACAGCTGCTATTCAGCAGCTGCAATGCCAGTAGAGCCAAAGTATAGGCAGAAGTTATAAGCATACAAGGAAGCTGAGACAGACATTCCCACCGCTGCAGCGAGCCCATTAATTGCAATTAAAAAGAGGCAGACACTTAAGACAGATCCTGAAGTTACACCTTGGCCTGTATGCCTGTTCAGAGATGATTCATAAGCAGCAAAATCCTTGGGTTCTGGAATGGCGTGAGGTAACAAGATGTTAGGATACTATAATCCCTTACATTACTGTTGTTTGCTATTTTTTAATATTTTTCTTAAACTTACTCTTACATGTGGCTGCATATTGAGGTGTAATATGGTATATTGACAGGAGTGCAACAGCAACTGGTTAAACCGTAAACAAAAGTAACAATAATCTTTGCCTGCTGACAATTTTTTATGTATTATACACAATGTGAATAAAATTTGAACAGTTAGTTAACAGTGGTCATATGTGCATAATTGTGTGTGTGTGTGTGTGTGTGTGTGTGTGTGTGTGTGTGTGCGCGTCACAATATTCTTAAAGGAGTTTGATGTAATTTGTTACACAGTACATAAAGAACAGTTAGACATAGTTTAGGGGAAAATAAGCAGCAAGTGGAACTGCACATGAGATGTGATACTGCCATTTTGGTAGGAATGCTATAACCATATTTTGCCCTGTGGTTGGCAGTGATTGCACAGCTGAACTGGAGTTGCCACCACTGGTCTCTCAAAGGTGGGACACACACTTCTGCAAGGAGACTGTCAACAGGACTAGTATTAAGGGCTCCAGTTGCTAGTATTATACTATGGAGTACAGTGTTCGATACCTGAAGTTGGATAATGCTGTTGTACAACCATAGTCTAGGCAAGAAATTTAACATTTTGTAAAATCTTAGTAAAACCATCCAACTTGTTCCCACAGGACTGTAGCTGAGGAAATGGGTGGCGTTAAATTTCCTCATGCAAGTTTACCTCGAATTGGTGTGTGTGTAATATGCACGATTACTGTCAAATATTAGTCATAAAATGCAGGATTATTAAACTACTTGTAGCAGCTGATCACCTAACTAAAGTTCAGGATGGAATGTGCAACCCTCAGTCTACATAAATACACACATCAAAAAAAGTTTTGCATCGCTCCGGTTCCCAGAACTCCTGAAGATAGACATTAACTGTGGATATTGTATCACAGACATTGAGGCATTCATCTTTATGGACGACAATTTGCATCCCATCGGGCACATTGTGTGAATGACTGACTGTTTAGGGATGTCACTAAACCCGTCTGAAGATGTAAACCACCATACACACGTGGCACCTATTAGATGGAAGGGATCCAACAGCCGATCAGTTCCAGTCATTCCACCGAGGTACAAAGCTCATGTTGTCTGTAGTTCACCATGCCTAGACGGTCAATAACATGGTTCGATCATGTTCGCATTGTTACTTTGTGCCAGAAAGGGCTCTCAACAAGGGAAGTGTCCAGGCATCTCGGCGTGAACCAAAGTGATGTTGTTCAGACATGGAGGAGATAGAGAGAGACAGGAACAGTCAATAACATGACATGACTCGCTCAGGCCACCCAAAAGGGCTACTACAACAGTGGAAGACTGCAACCTACATATCATGGCTTGGAGGAACCCTGACAGCAATGCCACCCCGCTGAATAATGCTTTTTGTGCAGTCACAGAACATTGTGTTATGACTCAAACTGTGTGCAACAAGCTGCATAATGTGCAACTTCACTCCCGACATCCATGGCGAGGTCCACCTTTGCAACCACGACACTATGCAGCGCAGTACAGATGGGCCCAACAACATGCTGAATGGGCTGCTCAGGATTGGCATCACATTCTCTTCACCAATTAGTGTCGCATATGCCTTCAACCAGACAATTGTCGGAGACATGTTTGGAGGCAACTGGCTCAGGCTGAATGCCTTAGACACACTGTCCAGCGAGTGCAGCAAGTTGGAGGTTCCCTGCTGTTTCGGGGTGGCATTATGTGGGGCCACCGTAAGCCACTGGTGGTCATGGAACACACCATAATGGCTGTACAATACGTGAATGCCATCCTCCGACCAATAGTGCAATCATATTGGCGAGGCATTCCTCTTCATGGACGACAATTCACAACCCCATCGTGCACATTGTGTGAATGACTTCCTTCAAGATAACTACATCACTTGACTAGAGTGGCCAGCATATTCTGCAGACATGAACTCTATCAAACATGTCTGGGATATAGTGAAAAGGGCTGTTTATGGACGACGTGACCCACCAACCACTCTGAGGGACCTATGCCGAATTGCTGTTGAGGAATGGAACAATCTGGACCAACAGTGCCTTGATGAACTTGTGGATAGTATACCACGACGAATACAGGCATGCAGCAATGTAAAAGGACGTGCTACTGGTTGTTAGAGGTACCGGTGTGTACAGCAATCTGGACCACCACCTCTGAAGGTCTCACTGTATGGTGATACAACATGCAGTGTGTGGTTTTCATGAGCAATAAAAAGGGCGGAAATGATGTTTATGTTAATCTCTATTCAATTATCTGTACAGGTTCCGGAACCGAGGTGATGAAAACTTTTTTTGATGTGTGTGTGTGTGTGTGTGTGTGTGTGTGTGTGTGTGTGTGTGTGTGTGTGTCAAAGATGATGTGACTTACCAAACGAAAGCGCTGGCAGGTCGATAGACACACAAACAAACACACACACAAAATTCAAGCTTTCACAACCCATGGTTGCTTCATCAGAAAAGAGGGAAGGAGAGGGAAAGATGAAAGGATGTGGGTTTTAAGGGAGAGGGTAAGGAGTCATTCCAATCCCGGGAGCGGAAAGACTTACCTTAGGGGGAAAAAAGGACAGGTATACACTCGCGCACACACCCATATCCAACCGCACAGACACAGACACAAGCAGACATTTGTAAAGGCAAAGAGTTTCGGCAGAGATGTCAGTCGAGGCAGAAGTACAGTGGCAAAGATGATGTTGAAAGACAGGTGAGGTATGAGCAGCGGCAACTTGAAATTAGCGGAGGTTGAGGCCTGGCGGATAACGAAAAGAGAGGATATACTGAAGGGCAAGTTCCCATCTCTGGAGTTCTGACAGGTCGGTATTAGTGGGAAGCATCCAGATAACCCGGATGGTGTAACACTGTGCCAAGATGTGCTGGCCGTGCACCAAGGCATGTTTAGCAACAGGGTGATCCTCATTACCAACAAACGCTGTCTGCCTGTGTCCATTCATGCGAATGGACAGTTTGTTGCTGGTCATTCCCACATAGAATGCATCACAGTGTAGGCAGGTCAGTTGGTAAATCACGTGGGTGCTTTCACACGTGGCTCTGCCTTTGATCATGTACACCTTCTGGGTTACAGGACTGGAGTAGGTGGTGGTGGGAGGGTGCATGGGACAGGTTTTACACCGGGGGCGGTTACAAGGATAGGAGCCAGAGGGTAGGGAAGGTGGTTTGGGGATTTCATAGGGATGAACTAACAGTTTACGAAGGTTAGGTGGACGGCGGAAAGACACTCTTGGTGGAGTGGGGAGGATTTCATGAAGGATGGATCTCATTTCAGGGCAGGATTTGAGGAAGTCGTATCCCTGCTGGAGAGCCACGTTCAGAGTCTGATCCAGTCCCGGAAAGTATCCTGTCACAAGTGGGGCACTTTTGTGGTTCTTCAGTGGGAGGTTCTGGGCTTGAAGGGATGAGGAAGTGGCTCTGGTTATTTGCTTCTGTACCAGGTCGGGAGGGTAGTTGCGGGATGCGAAAGCTGTTTTCAGATTGTTGGTGTAATGGTTCAGGGATTCCGGACTGGAGCAGATTCGTTTGCCACGAAGACCTACGCTGTAGGGAAGGCACCATTTGATGTGGAATGGGTGGCAGCTGTCATAATGGAGGTCTGTTGCTTGTTGGTGGGTTTGATGTGGACGGACGTGTGAAGCTGGCCATTGGACAGATGGAGGTCAATGTCAAGGAAAGTGGCATGGGATTTGGAGTAGGACCAGGTGACTCTGATGGAACCAAAGGAGTTGTGGTTGGAAAGGAAATTCTGGAGTTGTTCTTCACTGTGAGTCCAGATCATGAAGATGTCATCAATAAATATGTACCAAACTTTGGGTTGGCAGGCCTTGGTAACCAAGAAGGCTTCCTATAAGCGACCCATGAATGGGTTGGCGTACGAGGGGGCCATCCTGGTACCCATGGCTGTTCCCTATAATTGTTGGTATGTCTGGCCTTCAAAAGTGAAGAAGTTGTGGGTCAGGATGAAGCTGGCTAAGGTAATGAGGAAAGAGGTTTTAGGTAGAGTGGCAGGTGATCGGCGTGAAAGGAAGTGCTCCATCGCAGCGAGGCCCTCGACGTGCAGAATATTTGTGTATAAGGAAGTGGCATCAATGGTTACAAGGATGGTTTCTGGGGGTAACAGATTGGGTAAGGATTCCAGGTGTTCGAGAAAGTGGTTGGTGTCTTTGATGAAGGATGGGAGACTGCATGTAGTGGGTTGAAGGTGTTGATCTACGCAGGCAGAGATACGTTCTGTGGGGGCTTGGTAACCAGCTACAATGGGGCGGCCGGGATGATTGGGTTTGTGAATTTTAGGAAGAAGGTAGAAGGTAGGGGTGCGGGGTGTCGGTGGGGAGGGTGTTGTGGTTCCAGATTGTGTTGAATCCTCAGAACCTTAGGCCCCCTACAAAACCTTTCACCTGACGTAGATCAACACCTTCAACCCATTACATGCAGTCTCCCTTCCTTCATCAAAGACACCAACCACTTTCTCGAACGCCTGGAATCCTTACCCAATCTGTTACCCCCCGGAAACCATCCTTGTCACCATTGATGCCACTTCCTTATACACAAATATTCCGCACGTCCAGGGCCTCGCTGCGATGGAGCACTTCCTTTCACGCCGATCACCTGCCACCCTCCCTAAAACCTCTTTCCTCATTACCTTAGCCAGCTTCATCCTGATCCACAACTTCTTCACTTTTGAAGTCCAGACATACCAACAATTATAGGGAACAGCCATGGGTACCAGGATGGCCCCCTCATACGCCAACCCATTCATGGGTCGCTTAGAGGAAGCCTGCCAACCCAAAGTTTGGTACAGATTTATTGATGACATCTTCATGATCTGGACTCACAGTGAAGAAGAACTCCAGAATTTCCTTTCCAACCTCCTTTGGTTCCATCAGATTCACCTGGTCCTACTCCAAATCCCATGCCACTTTCCTTGACGTTGACCTCCACCTGTCCAATGGCCAGCTTCACACGTCCGTCCACATCAAACCCACCAACAAGCAACAGTACCTCCATTATGACAGCTGCCACCCATTCCACATCAAACGGTCCCTTCCCTACAGCCTAGGTCTTCGTGGCAAACGAATCTGCTCCAGTCCAGAATCCCTGAACCATTACACCAACAACCTGAAAACAGCTTTCGCATCCCGCAACTACCCTCCCGACCTGGTACAGAAGCAAATAACCAGAGCCACTTCCTCATCCCTTCAAGCCCAGAACCTCCCACTGAAGAACCACAAAAGTGCCCCACTTGTGACAGGATACTTTCCGGGACTGGATCAGACTCTGAATGTGGCTCTCCAGCAGGGATATGACTTCCTCAAATCCCGCCCTGAAATGAGATCCTCCCCACTCCACCAAGAGTGTCTTTCCGCCGTCCACCTAACCTTCGTAACCTGTTAGTTCATCCCTATGAAATCCCCAAACCACCTTCCCTACCCTCTGGCTCCTATCCTTGTAACCGCCCCCGGTGTAAAACCTGTCCCATGCACCCTCCTACCACCACCTTCTCCAGTCCTGTAGCCCGGAAGGTGTACACGATCAAAGGCAGAGCCACGTGCAAAAGCACCCACGTGATTTACCAACTGACCTGCCTACACTGTGATGCATTCTATGTGGGAATGACCAGCAACAAACTGTCCATTCGCATGAATGGACACAGGCAGACAGTGTTTGTTGGAAATGAGGATCACCCTGTGGCTAAACATGCCTTGGTGCACGGCCAGCGCATCTTGGCAGTGTTACACCGTCCGGGTTATCTGAATACTTCCCACCAACACCAACCTATCCGAACTCCGGAGATGGGAACTTGCTCTTCAATATATCCTCTCTTCCCGTTACCCACCAGGCCTCAATCTCCGCTAATTTCAAGTTGCCGCCACTCACACCTCACCTGTCATTCAACATCATCTTTTCCTCTGCACTTCCGCCTCTACTGACATCTCTGCCCAAACTCTTTGTCTTTAAATATGTCTGCTTGTGTCCGTATATGTGTGTGTGTGTGTGTGTGTGTGTGTGTGTGTGTGTGTGTGTGCGCGCGCGAGAGTGTATACCCGTCCTTTTTTCCCCCTAAGGTAAGTCTTTCCACTCCCGGGATTGGAATGACTCTTTACCCTCTCCCTTAAAACCTACTTCCTTTCGTCATTCCCTCTCCTTCCCTCTTTCCTGACGAAGCAACCGTTGGTTGCGAAAGCTAGAATTTTGTGTGTATGTTTGTGTGTCTATCGACGTGCCAGCGCTTTCGTGTGGTAAGTCACATCATTTTTATATATATATATATATATATATATATATATATATAAACAAAGATGAGGTGACTTACCGAACAAAAGCGCTGGCAGGTCGATAGACACACAAACAAACACAAACATACACACAAAATTCAAGCTTTCGCAACAAACTGTTGCCTCATCAGGAAAGAGGGAAGGAGAGGGGAAGACGAAAGGAAGTGGGTTTTATATATATATATATATATATATATATATATATATATATATATATATATATATATATATAAAAAATAGAGGGAAACATTCCACGTGGGAAAAATATATCTAAAAACAAAGATGAAGTGACTTACCGAACGAAAGCGCTGGCAGGTCGATAGACACAAAAACAAACACAAACATACACACAAAATTCTAGCTTTCGCAACAAACGGTTGCTTCGTCAGGAAAGAGGGAAGGAGAGGGAAAGACGAAAGGAAGTGGGTGTTAAGGGAGAGGGTAAGGAGTCATTCCAATCCTGGGAGCGGAAAGACTTACCTTAGGGGGGAAAATGGACGGGTATACACTCGCACACACACACATATCCATCCACACATATACAGACACAAGCAGACATATTTAAATATGGCTGTAAATGTGTGGATGGATATGTGTGTGAGTGCGAGTGTATACCTGTCCCTTTTTTCCCCCTAAGTTAAGTCTCTTCCCCCCATGAACCATAGACCTTGCCGTTGGTGGGGAGGCTTGCGTGCCTCAGTGATACAGATGGCCGTACCGTAGGTGCAACCACAACGGAGGGGTATCTGTTGAGAGGTCAGACAAACGTATGGTTCCTGAAGAGGGGCAGCAGCCTTTTCAGTAGTTGCAGGGGCAACAGTCTGGATGATTGACTGATCTGGCCTTGTAACACTAACCAAAACGGTCTTGCTGTTTCGGTACTGCAAACGGCTGAAAGCAAGGGGAAATTACGGCCGTAATTTTTCCCGAGGGCATGCAGCTTTACTGTATGGTTAAATGATGATGGCGTCCTCTTGGGTAAAATATTCCGGAGGTAAAATAGTCCCCCAATTCGGATCTCCGGGCGGGGACTACTCAGGAGGACGTCATTATCAGGAGAAAGAAAACTGGCGTTCTACGGATCGGAGCGTGGAATGTCAGATCCCTTAATCGGGCAGGTAGGTTAGAAAACTTAATAAGGGAAATGGATAAGTTAAAGTTGGATATAGTAGGAATTAGTGAAGTTCGGTGGCAGGAGGAACAACACTTTTGGTCAAGTGAATTCAGGGTTATAAATACAAAATCAAATCGGGGTAATGCAGGAGTAGGTTTAATAATGAATAAAACAAAAGGAATGCGGGTAAGCTACTACAAACAGCACAGCGAACGCATTGTTGTGGCCAAGATAGACACGAAGCCCACGCCTACGACGATAGCACAAGTCTATATGCCAACTAGCTCTGCAGATGATGAAGAAATTGATGAAATGTATGATGAAATAAAAGAAATTATTCAGATAGTGAAGGGAGACGAAAATTTAATAGTCATGGGTGACTGGAATTCAAGAGTAGGAAAAGGGAGAGAAGGAAACACAGTAGGTGAATATGGATTGGGGGAAAGAAAGGAAAGAGGAAGCCGCCTGGTGGAATTTTGCACAGATCACAACTTAATCATAGCTAACACTTGGTTCACGAATCATAAAAGAAGGTGGTATACATGGAAGAAGCCTGGAGATACTAAAAGGTATCAGATAGATTATATAATGTTAAGACAGAGATTTAGGAACCAGGTTTTAAATTGTAAGACATTTCCAGGGGCAGATGTGGACTCTGACCACAATCTATTGGTTACTAACTGTAGATTAAAACTGAAGAAACTGCAAAAAGGTGGGAATTTAAGGAGATGGGAACTGGATAAACTGACAGAACCAGAGGTTGTAGAGAGTTTCAGGGAGAGCGTAAGGGAACAGTTGACAAGAATGGGGGAAAGAAATACAATAGAAGAAGAATGGGTAGCTTTGAGGAATGAAGTAGTGAAGGCAGCAGAGGATCAAGTAGGTAAAAAGACGAGGGCTAGTAGAAATCCTTGGGTGACAGAAGAAATACTGAATTTAATTGACGAAAGGAGAAAATATAAAAATGCAGTAAATGAAGCAGGCAAAAAGGAATACAAACGTCTCAAAAATGAGATCAACAGGAAGTGCAAAATGGCTAAGCAGGCATGGCTAGAGGACAAATGTAAGGATGTAGAGGCTTATTTCACCAGGGGTAAAGATAGATACTGCCTACAGGAAAATTAAAGAGACCTTTGGAGAAAAGAGAACCACTTGTATGAATATCAAGAGCTCAGATGGGAACCCTGTTCTAAGCAAAGAAGGGAAAGCAGAAAGGTGGAAGGAGTATACAGAGGGTCTATATAAGGGTGATGTACTTGAGGCCAATGTTATAGAAATGGAAGAGGATGTAGATGAAGATGAAATGGGAGATATGATACTGTGTGAAGTGTTTGATAGAGCACTGAAAGACCTGAGTCGAAACAAGGCCCCGGGAGTAGACAACATTCCACTGGAACTACTGACGGCCTTGCGAGAGCCAGTCCTGACAAAACTCTACCAGCTGGTGAGCAAAATGTATGAGACAGGCAAAATACCCTCAGACTTCAAGAAGAATATAATAATTCAAATCCCAAAGAAAGCAGTTGTTGACAGATGTGAAAATCACCGAACTTGAAATTGCCATTCCTCACTGTGCAGTGATATAGAGCTGTAGTATAAACAGACATCATCAATGTATAGTGCAGTGCCCATGAGATGGTAGGTCTCGTAGAAGTTATAATATCATTTATTGCCATCCCACAGAGGGTAGTCCCGAGTATGGTCCCTGAGGGATCCTGTTCACCTGAATGTGTTGAGTACTTGGGGTTGTATTCAGGTCAAAGATGGTCATCAGACACTGAAATTAATAACTTAGTATAAAATATCATGGTCTGGAGCTGAAATAAATATAAAAATGCTGTCCTGGGTAACAGTGAATGTTTGTTGAGACTATGTCGCACCTTATGAAACTTAGAAGTGTGCTCACTCAGACTCTAAATAAGTGATATAAAATTTTCCATAAAAGGGGCGTAAGGCCCAGTCGAGTGGTGTTGTGCAATAGCATCACAAATTGTGCAATCTAGGTGCAGGAAATGATTGGTGGAAATTTATTACTATTTTTCAAACAACTAACATGTGCCATTTGTTACAACAGCCATTATCTGTGTTTGGTGTGTATTTTCCTGGTTTCAACATGGGTACAGTGATGCTCTCTTGCCATTGAGGGAAAATTCTCCTTCTTGCCCAATGCAACTGAAAAATTCTAGTGTTCTTTCTACTTCTATCGCCCATGTGTTGCAGCATTTGACTGTGAACTTTATAGTGTCCTGGAGAATTATCCCAACATAAGACAATGTTAGATTCTCATTCCTTAAAAGGGACATAAATTTCACTTGCTGGGAGCAGAAGGGTAAAGTGCTGCATTTTGCTAAGTATTGATAATCTGTGAAAGGATCGTAATTACTAGATGTAGATATTTCCAAAAAAATGTTCTGCTAGTACTTTCTGCAATATCCTCAGGGTCTACATCTATATCTGCATCTACATAGTTACTCAGCAAGCCACCGTTACAGTGTGCGGTGGAGGGCACCCTATACAGCTACTAGTCATTTTCTTTCCTGTTCCAGTCACAATTGGAGCAAGGGAAAAAATAACTATCTATATACCTCCAAATGAGCCCTAATTTTTTTGAATTTTATCTCCGTGATCCTTACGCACAATGTATGCTACCGACAGGATCATTTGCCACTCAGCTTCAAATGTTGGTTCTCTAAATTTTCTCAGTAGCTTTTCTCAAAACAGAATGTTACCTTCCCAAAGCAGCTCTGTAACACTTACATGTTGTTCTAACCTACCAGTAACAAATCTAGCAGCCTACCTCTGAAATGCTTAGACATCTTCCTTCATTCTGACCTGATACGGATCCCAAACACTTGAGCAGTACTAAAGAAAAGTTTGCACGAGCATCCTACCTGTGGTCTCCTTTACAGGTGAACCACTCTTTCCTAAAATTCTCCCAGTAAACTGAAGTCGACCATTCGCCTTCCCCACAATTCTCACATCTCATTCCATTTCAAATCTCTTTGTAATATTATGCCCAGATATTTAAACGACACGACTGTGTCAACACACTGGGATCTATTACTTAAGAAGTCTTTGGGCTACCCACATATCTGGGATTTATTCCATACGCTCATTTGTTCATTAACAGCCTGAAATGGGGCACCATGTCAAATGCTTTCTGGAAACATAGAAATGTGGAAGCTGTCTGTTGCCCTACGTCCATAGTTTGCAGTATATGATCCAGAGATATCAGATTTCTGAATGCAAATAATGTGTACAAATGTAGCACAGTTTATCAGCATTTGATACGATGGCAAGTGCGGTTCCTTCACACCACCAAGGAATGGGTTAGTGATGACAAGAGCCCAGAGAGAAGGGGATAGTTGCAACTGCAGTAGCACAACAGCAGCAGAAGAATCTTTCACCACCTCATTGATTGCTTCCTCCTGATCAATGCTGAAGAGTGCTTTGGAAGTGTAGGATCACATGATGACTTTTAAGAGACCAGTTGGTACGAATTCTTTATTTATTTGGTCTGGTAGGGATAGTTTAGTAGGACACTGGTATTGCTTATTGTTATCCAAGCAGACACATGAACAGAGGTGGCTACAGCTTCAACTCTGGTGTTAAGCAACGATGAGGTATTTGAACATGTCAGTATACAGACTGCTTCAGAATCCTCCTCGGTTTTGCAAAAGGCATGGCAATTTTTGATTTTAGCAATGGTTGTCAGCTGACGAAGATTTGCTAGATGGCAACAGTAACCATTACACCACCACTGAATAATGGAAACTGTGAATGTGAAAGAGTGTATGGGTTATTTTGCTGGTTGTTTCTGCACTTCCTGTGAGGATGGTGCGATATCCATGCATAAGGGTTCATCTGTTTTCAAAGGATGTTGCAACTGCTGCACCACATTTTGATTTCACTTCTATATTTTTTGATGATGATGATGGCAATGATGATTGTGCAGACGTGTGACCTGTCACATATGGCTCTTTCATCCCATGGCTAACTCAGACTGCAGACTGCTGAGTTTGGGGAGCGCCTCAAAGTAGGAAGCCAATAAAATGTTTTATACACTTGCATTTTTCATTCTTTCTTTCATATAAGGCAAGTCAGTGCGTGTAGATAATAACATACTGGAAAAATAACACACTTTGGATGTTGTTCGGATGGCCTAACTTCAGGCAGTACTCTTTCACAAATACATTCAGCACTGAAAGAACTGAAAACATCTTGTAGGTGGAGAAACATAAGGTGTAGGATCAGATATGTAGAGTATGACTAATCTTTTCAGGAAGGATGTTCTCTTCTAAGGCAAGTATAAAGGCATCTGTGTCCACACCATTGTCCTCTGGACCTCTCTATAATGTACAAAATGGACTATTTGTCATTCTACATCGGGAAGCCATTCGTTATCAGCCTGACCTTGGATAATGTTGATGCTTTTATGCAGAATAATAGTGACAGTATGTCTCCCAGGTCAGTGCATGTTTGGTTGCACATGATGCAGATTTTGAGCAATAAAGACCTATTTCTAGTTCTCTCTAATGTGACTACTTCTCCAAGCATACCAGATATTACGTAAACCATCCTGTTCCATTTCTCAGTACTTATCCCTTGTCCCATGGGATATTCAGAGGCAGAAATGCTATAGGTTGACAACTTTCTGCATCATAACTGCTAGCTTTGTCTGCTGGGATGGCCGTATCCTGTTTAATTTGTCTCATGTGGATGTTTGTCCTGATGCAACTCCAATCACGAGGCTCTGCATGTGGGCATCATCACCCACTGTATGGGTCACCTGTTGGTTGCTTGGTTTATTTAAAAGAGGGGGGAAGGGACCAAACTACGAGGTCATCGGTCCCTTTTTCCTAATAAAACAATGCCACAAGTGTGAGAATAAAACAGATGAGACATATAACACAAAATGGAAAGAAAGGAAAAACCACAAGAGCAAAGGAAAGCCAACGAACGAAAGAGGACAAGAAAACAACAGACACACTAGAAACAGAAGAGAGTAAAACAAAATTAAATTACAGTGGCCGAACAAACTTAGACAAAATGATAAAACCCACCCTCACGGATAAAACATAAAAATAAATCAGCCAATGAGGCATTGTCAGATGAAATGAGCAGCAATGAGTCCGGTAACCCAAGATTTTGTTGCAGGGCAGTCAAAGTAGGACAGTGCACCAGAATATGAATTACTGTCAACCGGGCGCCACACCAACACTGAGGCAGGTCTTGATGGCACAAGAGGTAGCTGTGGGTCGCCCAAGCGTGGCCAATGCGGAGCCGGCCATGGGTCACCTGGTTAGTGGTCACTGCTAAGAGTACCACTGTCCAGGAAAGACTGGCACCTACTCCATGGTTTGGATGGGGAGTTCACAGCTCAAGAATCACAAAATGGTACCTATTTTGTCAGGGGGCTACAGCCAAGGGGTACCCCTACAGCTCCATCTCAGAACAGCTACTGTGCTGCAGTTCTGGTGTGTACTTAAGCCCATATGATTAAGGTGTGCACAGGGTCTCTGCATAGTGTGGACTACGTGAGCACCGCATAAGGTGTCTTCACCTAAATGACCTAATGGCTGTAGAATGAAGAAAAGTAGGGGACCATATCCTAGAGGGGACCCAAAAAATATAATTAAATATCCAGAAATCATGATTGTGATCACAGCCATGTTGTCCACTTTGGAGCACACCTAAAATCACAATCCTTCAGAACTCTGTGTGTCACCATCCATGACTAAGGAAGGAAAACTCAAAAGAAAGGCACTTTTGAGGAGGAAAATCTCCCTTGCAACTGAAAATGAAAAGTTATTAGATGTGGCAGAATAAGAATTCCTTCCTTAGATGATTCTGTGATTTTTACAGTTAACTACTCTACTCAGTCTGTGCCCCCCCCCCCCCCAAAACACACACACACACACACACACACACACACACACACACACACACTCCATCTCTCTCTTTCCAATAAAGTGAACAGTTTCTTTGCAAAACTGAATAATTCGGGAGGGGGGGGGGGGGGGTGAAAAAATATATTGTAACTTTCGTTTGTAGTATGTATGCTAGTTGTTAAACCTTACCCTCTGCCCCATCTGGAATACTTTGACTTCTGTTCAGCTTCTGCTATTTGCTGCTCTTCTCGGTCCCGGGCCTCTTGTTCTAGATTCCTTCTTTTTCCTGTCTTCCTGTCTCGCAAAATAGCACTAACACCTTCTCCTGACACTGATGGGTCTAACTGCAAAGTAATATTAACCAACACAGCTGAAACTAAAAACAGAACTATTAACTTTTCTATTTAACATATGATTAATCACTTAATTTAATAATTTTTTGATACTTAATATTCTTCTTTTATAAAGGGAAAAATGGGATTAAGTAAATCATTAGAGCTTATTACAGAAGATATCAAAATGAGATATGATAACATCACAAATGGACACAATACAGCACAATCTGTCAGCTGTTCAGTCAAATTCAAGTTACCACGAAATCTGAGATATTTAGAGGTAAAACTAACCAAGGAAGAAGCAAAGAAGAACTCTTAAATGCACAAACATGTTTACAGACAGACCCACATCTTTGAAAAGCTCACTGCAGTTTTAATGTAGACAAATTATTGTAAACATATTTGCATGGTTCAAGGATTCACTGTCCAACAAAACTGGAATTAAAGCAGGACCAACTGATATAAAATGTTAATATACCGGGATGTTATAATTAAACTTTTGCTACTTGAGAGGGCAGCCCATGAAAAACAAATGACCGTAGGACAATGAAGCTTTGTGGAAAAATTTGTAAGGACATTCATAAGAGAAATAATGAATAAACCACTGAAGGAAACGTGTTTTAATTACCACCTGAGGGGTAACACTCATTAACTGCACACCATGTTTGAGTTCCAGGTTATAAACATTGCTGAATGTGACGACCACCTGCATGCACGGCAGCCTGGAACAGCACTAGGGATACCGCAACTGTTCACATTACTTTTCAAATGGTGGACCATGGAATGTTTAGCTGTCGAGACGTGGCTCATGCATTGCTTAAAGATCACACATTGTGTCCAGATACTTGACCATGGTAACAGTAACTTCTTCAATTTGTGGCACAATTGGCAGTTGGACTATCCCAGGAGCAATCCTCAAATCACCAGTTAATTCAAACCTCTGAATCATGTTGTTCTACTACCGTGCAAAAAGAGGACTTCGCTATACTCTTTCACTGTACTGATAGTCAAGAAGAGCAGCAGTATTGTTGCTATTGTTCCGACAAAATAGCTTTATGAGCAAAGTTCTGATCACCTTGTCCTGAGCCATCTTCACTGTCTGCAACAGGTATGCAGTCTTGTGTACCAGCCCTAAGTCACTGTGCCAGTACTGGTACATAACGGCAAGTCATGTCACTAACACTACTAACAATGCAAACCCTGCAGCACACAGTCTCAACATAATTCCATCCATTGGGTATCCATATGGTAAAAAGTTTTCTGTCAACACTGGCTCAAGTAGCAAATTTAATTATAACCACCCTGTAAATAATGGCACACCATTTCTTTCAAACCTTCCACATATTTTACTTCTCCCCCCTCCTCCAATACACACATCAAGAGCATATTTTGGCCTATTTTACATCCCTATCTTTTATAATGTTTTAAAATAACAACTTTATTTTTATTTACCATTCAGTTTCTATCCAAATTAAAATATGTTTGAGATTTTGTGCTGCTGTTAGTCTTTCTGAACTTTTTACAGTCTAAGTAGTAGGCCTATGTTAATATGAAACATTACATTGTTGATTGAATACCAAAATCCATTCTTTATGTTAACTACTTTTACTTGTGTGATAAAAAGTTAAAATTGGACAAATAAGGGAGACTATTAAGAATTACTAACCTGGGCAAACATTTCACGTTCTCGTTCCTGAAAATCTTGAATCTCCTTTTTCAGTTCGTCTTTGGATTGCAAACCAGCTTTCATTCCATCTAACATTTTGGCATTACCTTTTTTTGCTCTTCCAGGACTATTTCTGGTATGAGAATTTTCTCTCCTGCTCCTTGTATCACTGCTGCCATCCTGCTTTATCTTTCTATGGGAGGTATCCTTAGACTCATTTCTGCTTCTTTCAGGAAAGGTGTCACGGGTTTTTGTTGCTCTGGTTTCCTGACCATCAGTTTCAAAAGATTTCTTCGAAGAAGACTTAACTTGTGAATACTTCCTAGGGGGTGACGCATCAGAATCATTATCTGACTTGTTTCTACCAGAAGGTGAATTCTGCCTATGCTTCCAACGTGATGGTTCTCCATAATTTCTTGAAGGTGATACACTATCCCTGCTATGTTGCCTATTCACTGAATTTTTGTCTTTGTACTTAGAGTGAGTTTTTTCAGAACTGTGACTTTTATGCAAGTTATCAGCAGTATCTTTCATAAATTTACTTGCAGAATCAAATCCAAGACTCTTCTGATTGCTTCTACTTTCTGGAGATTTACTTCTTTCATTTCTGTTATAAAACTTTTTTGCGGGAGATTTTTGGTCAAACTTTCTATTTCTTATGAGCTCAAAGTCATGTTTCTTCACCGAGTTTTGATGACCTTTCTCTACATTGTACTGGTCTATATTTTTCCTTTGTGATGACCCAATAATGTCAGAATGATTTTTTGTTGCTCTTGAGGGTGAACTGTACCTCTTGGTAGTTCGGGACGGTGACTCTCGGTGTTTCGAGCTTCCCTCTGTACTGCCATCTGGTAACTGTTGCTTGTGTTTCTTGCGAGAAGACTGTTCTGAACCTTGTTGGTACCTTGATCTTTGAGCAGTGTGTTCATCTGGATACTGCTTCCTATGTCTACCCTGACTGCTGGTTTGATGCTGTTTCACTTTTCTAGGAGGCGATTCAGAAGCATGCTGCCGCTCTCTTTGCTTGGGTGGTGATCTACAATACTTCACTGGCCTTCCTTGTGGTGATTCATCTGCTCCTGGCTTTCTAACTCTGTGAGGAGATGATCTGTCAATGAAATCTTTCCTTACTTTTCTTGGAGGAGATTCATCAGAATCCTGTTGCTGATTTGATCTCCTAGGAGGTGATACATCTGAATCACTTTGATTCCTTGATCTCTGTAATGAGTATTCGTCCGAATTCGATTTCTGTGACTTCCTAGGTGGTGATTCATCTGAATCATATTTCCGTGGGTGTTGCACTTTTTCAGTTGCACTCAGTTTTTTCAGTCTTCCAGAGTAATCAACATGGGGTTTCTCCTGAACTTTCTCCTTGTCCTTCGAGGGCATTTGAAACTCACGAGACTTTTGCCCTTTCCTTGGAGGGGATGCATCAGAGTCATTATCACTTCTATGTACAGTTTTTTTCCATTTTGCGCGTGGAGGGGAAATATCTGCATCACTATAGTTTTCGTTAGTCCTTGACAATTTGTTGTTCTTTTTTGGTGCTGCTGAATCATCTAACTCGCTGGAATTTCTTATAATTTCATTCTGTAATGTTTCTTTCTTCTTAGAGTTGCTACGGTCACTAACTTCTTCTGAATTTCCATTATACTTTGGCTTTTTTGTAACTGCTGATTTTATGTCAATGGCTGTGATTTTTAAATCATCAAGACCATCCTCATCAGCTACAACTTTCCACCGCTTTGTCCCGAATTGTTCCAATCTTTTAACTTCTTCAGGACGCTCATCAATTATTCCTGCAATTTGTGGAGCATCTTCTGCTAAGTTGTACAGCTCGATTTCATCATCATCTAGTGGTCGCATATTCTTTATGTCGATGTCATCATCCACAATGCGGAACCTGGAACAGTATGACAACAGAACTTAATGTGCTGTTTCATCTGAGTACAAGACAGTATATCAAAAGCTACAAAGAAAATTATTTGATTACAGTTGACATCAAATACCTTACATCATGGTTAGAATGTATTCTTCAGTATCTTACGAACTCAGTGAAATGTTTTTATGAACACACATCCACATGCTTGTTTCCTTTTATCTCACAATCTTAGTTTACAAATACTTAAATATCGTTGTAAACATCTGATCAAAAATTTCCATTAGTATAGTACAATCCCACAACCGATACAAGTCTCACAAATGAATGAAAAAAGTTTATTGCTCTCACAACGGAAACATCGATAAAATGTCATTTACACTAAACTACATGTGGGTACTTTGTTATTCCCCATGATTTTTCTTTAGATTAGGAGTAGTCAATCTATTCATCCACTGCCCACTCTTGTATCTCTGTCAGTAAGAAAATTTTCTAACTACCCACCGGTTCCACAATTACATTCTTTTATAAAATAGGGAAGTAACTTCATAAAATTTATGAAGCAGAGTTATAGCAAGTTAAAACATGTAATAATAATTACTTTCCAAGTGCTTAATGTCAAAATTTTATGAAAATATAACGAATTTTTTTTTAAAACCCCTACTGCCCACCAGGAAAGGTGGAATACTCAGTAGTGCATTGCAGGGACCAGGTTGACCTTCGCTGCTTTAAATGGTGAACTAAATATTTTTTGTAGCAAGTAATAGCTCACTGTGGTACAAGCTACCTACTGCAAAGAATTACAAAACATAACACTGAAAACTCTGAAATTTACTTTGCCACAAAATAGCCATCAACATTATTACATCAGACAACATACAAGCCAAACCCATAAATATATTTCCACTTTTGAATTGGGACTACATTAAAAATAATTGGCCACTTTATGTGATAACTGTCACGGAGTATAACCACCTTAAATATTAGAAAAATATCAATTTAAAAATGGCTTCATTTGTTCTACACACATCATCATCTGGCTTCACAAAACAAAGTAATGTATGAGGGGGAAAAAAACAAGGAACAAAAGAAGGTTTTAAAGTGCATGTCATATATTCAGACCTTATTTCAATAGTGATACACATCCAATTTAGTTAATTTCAAGAATTGAAGTTTAAACATAACTGAGTGATGACAATAAAAAACAGTAATCCCATCTATCAATCACTTGGGATTATTACAGATTTTAAGTAGCGGGTATGGCAAGACACTCTGCAAAACAACACTGAATGCTTTCTCTGAAACTTACTAAGAACAGACAGTTCTGATACTCACTAATGTTGAACATATATTGGATCTAACAGCAACAATCAGACCTGACCTTTTTGGTTGGTTGGTTGATTGATTTGGGGGAGAGGGACCACACAGTAAGATCATCAGTCCTAACGGATTAGAGAAGGTAGTCAGCTGTGCCCTTTCAAAGGAAGCATCCCGGCATTTGCCTGAAGCGATTTAGGGAAATCACAGAAAACCCAAATCAGGATGGCCAGATCTGGATTTCAACCATTGTCCTCCCGAATGCAAGTCCAGTACGCTAATCACTGCGCCACCTTGCTCAGTACCCAACCTTTCTGTCAGAACTGACAATTATTACTGAACTAGATAGGGCACCTAACACAAAAACTGAGGTGTGCGTGTTCAGAAAGCTAGATAAAAGTGGCAGTAGTGTCATATCTCAATGGGACACTTTGAACATTTAGCCCTGGACAGGAGCAGGTGGAAGAGCTGTGGCTCAAGTTTAGAAGAATATTTGACCACACAGTGGATAGAGCTGTTTCTTGTAATATAGTTAATGATGGGAGAGATACTCCATTATATAGTGTCACCTTAACTACTACGGAAATAGAGACTACTACATTGGATGCAAAACACAGCATGGGCTATGAACAGAAAGATGCTAGCCTAACTGAAACACATTTACCTATCAAGAAGGAACATACGTGAACTGAGTTCAGCCTTTCTGCTTTTGGTTTGCTACCTTCAACTTCAGTCCCTGTCTCATCCATGAGCATCTCAACACTAACTTTGGTGTCACTAATAGCCTTATATGTGACTTCTTTAGAGGAATAGTATCTAAAAATATATCATGAAATCCAAAGGAATTCTGAACATATGTAAGGCTATTAGTGACACCAAAGTTAGTACCAAGGCACTTATGGATGAGACAGGGTTTGAAGCCGAGGTTTGCCAAACAAAAGCAGAAAGGCTGAGTTCACTTCACTAATGTTCCTTTACAAAGGAAAATCTATGACTATTGCCACAGTTTAATTCTCGCATCACTGCAAAGGCAACGATCAGATTCTACACAGAATTTGCAGCCAAGTTAGCTTTCTTTTATATGTCATATACACTTGGCCAGAACATTATGACCACCAATCTACTATCAATATAATCCTGTCCCAGCAAAAGCAGCGTCACCTGGCAAGGAAAGATTGGTAGTCAGAAACACGCATGGTGTAAGGAGTATCAGAAAGTGTGCTGTCTGTGTGCAGAATGGGGAAGGCTCACGATCTATTCGAGCTTGACCGAGGGCAGACTAATGGCTTGGGGGCACAGCAAGAGTGTTTTGGAAACTGCACAACTTGTCAGATGTTCGAGGATGCTGTGGTGTGTGTCTTCAACACATAACGACAACGTGGTGAAATTGTGTACAGATATCATGGGGTTGGGTAGCCAACCCTCATTACAGATGACGGGCATCACAGGATGGGCAGACTGGTCAAACAAGACAGGCACTGAACTGTGATGGATCTAATATCACACTTCAATGCTGGGCTGAGTACAAGTGTGTCTAAACACACAGTGCACCGAACACTACTAACAATGGACCTCTACAACTGATGACCCACGCATGTGCCAATGTTAACACCACAATTTTGGCAACTATGACAGAAATGTGCACGTGACCATCATCACTGGACATTGACAGAGTGGCAGAGGGTTGCAATGTCTGATGAATCCCAATACTTTCTTCTTCAGGCCGACTGGAGGGAGCGAATCTGTTGTCTTCCATGAGAACAGCTCCTTGACACACGTACTGCGGAACAGAGACAAGCTGGCAGCAGCTCCATTATGATCTGGAGAACATTCACGTGGGCATCCATGGATCCAGTGGAAGTCATGCAAGGCATCATCATTGCCAAAGAGTATCAATACACTGGCTGCAGCCCACGTATACCCCTTGATAATGATCATATTTTTTGACAGGAGTGGCATGTTTCAACAAAAGACCAGGAGTGTGATGGAGTGGTTTGAGGGACACAGTGGTGAGTTCCACTTGATGTCCTGCCCCCCCCCCCCCCCCAACTTGTCAGATCTGAAACTGATTGAACACATATGGGATGTGATTGGATGTGGAATTAGAGCTGACCCTCCCCCCTCCTTCCTGGATTTACAGGAATTAACTGACTTGTGTGCACAGATAACTCCCTCCAGTTACCTATCAAGGCCTCATTGTTTCCACACCATAACATGTCGCTGCTGTTACCTGTGCCACAGGTAGAAATACCGGCTAATAGGTAGGTCATCATAATGTTGTGGCTCATTAGCGTATGTCGTAGATACCTCAAAAGAAAAAACTGTGCCAAACAGGCGGAAAAAAGCAGAAGTGAGGCACAACCTAACATTCAATATCTCTAACCTATTCCCCCCACGAACCATGGACCTTGCCGTTGGTGGGGAGGCTTGGGTGCCTCAGCGATACAGATGGCCGTACCGTAGGTGCAACCACAACAGAGGGGTATCTGTTGAGAGGCCAGACAAAAGTGTGGTTCCTGAAGAGGGGCAGCAGCCTTTTCAGTAGCTGCAGGGGCAACAGTCTGGATGATTGACTGATCTGGCCTTGTAACACTAACCAAAACGGCCTTGCTGCGCTGGTACTGCGAATGGCTGAAAGCAATGGGAAACTACAGCTGTAATTTTTCCCCGAGGGCATGCAGCTTTACTGTATGGTTAATGATGATGGCATCCTCTTGGGTAAAATATTCTGGAGGTAAAATAGTCCCCCATTCGAATCTCTGGGCATGGACTACTCAAGAGGACGTCGTTATCAGGAGAAAGAAAACTGGCGTTCTGCGGATCGGAGTGTGGAATGTCAGATCCCTTAATCGGGCAGGTAGGTTAGAAAACTTAAAAAGGGAAATGGATAGGTTAAAGTTAGATATAGTGCGAATTAGTGAAGTTCGGTGGCAGGAAGAACAAGACTTTTGGTCAGGTGAATACAGGGTAATAAATACAAAATCAAATAGGGTTAATGCAGGAGTAGGTTTAATAATGAATAAAAAATAGGAGTGCGGGTAAGCTACTACAAACAGCATAGTGAACGCATTATTGTGGCCAAGATAGACACGAAGCCCACGCCTACGACAATAGTACAAGTCTATATGCCAACTAGCTCTGCAGATGATGAAGAAATTGATGAAATGTATGATGAAATAAAAGAAATTATTCAGATAGTGAAGGGAGACGAAAATTTAATAGTCCTGGGTGACTGGAATTCGAGAGTAGGAAAAGGGAGAGAAGGAAACATAGTAGGTGAATATGGATTGGGGGAAAGAAAGGAAAGAGGAAGCCGACTGGTAGAATTTTGCACAGAGCATAACTTAATCATAGCTAACACATGGTTCAAGAATCATAAAAGAAGGTTGTACACATGGAAGAATCCTGGAAATACTAGAAGGTATCAGATAGATTATATAATTATAAGACAGAGATTTAGGAACCAGGTTTTAAATTGTAAGACATTTCCACAATCTATTGGTTATGGACTGTAGATTAAAATTGAAGAAACTGCAAAAAGGTGGGAATTTAAGGAGATGGGACCTGGACAAACTGATTAAACCAGAGGTTGTACGGAGTTTCAGGGAGAGCATAAGGGAACAATTGTCACAAATGGGGGAAAGAAATACAGTAGAAGAAGAATGGGTAGCTCTGAGGAATGAAGTAGTGAAGGCAGCAGAGGATCAAGTAGGTAAAAAGACGAGGGCTAGTAGAAATCCTTGGGTAACAGAAGAAATATTGAATTTAATTGATGAAAGGAGAAAATAAAAAAATGCAGTAAATGAAGTAGGCAAAAAGGAATACAAACGTCTCAAAAATGAGATTGACAGGAAGTGCAAAATGGCTAAGCAGGCAAGGCTAGAGGACAAATTTAAGGATGTAGAGGCTTATCTCACTAGGGGTAAGATAGATACTGCCTACAGGAAAATTAAACAGACCTTTGGAGAATAGAGAACCACTTGTATGAATATCAAGAGCTCAGATGGAAACCCAGTTCTAAGCAAAGAAGGGAAAGCAAAAAGGTGGAAGGAGTATATAGAGGGTCTATACAAGGGCGACGTACTTGAGGACAATATTCTGGAAATGGAAGAGAGTGTAGATGAAGATGAAATGGGAGATACAATACTGCGTGAAGAGTTTGACAGAGCACTGAAAGACCTGAGTCAAAACAAGGCCCCGGGAGTAGACAACATTCCACTGGAACTACTGACGACCTTGGGAGAGCCAGTCCTGACAAAACTCTACCATCTGGTGAGCAAGATGTATGAGACAGGCAAAATACCCTCAGACTTCAAGAAGAATGTAATAATTCCAATCCCAAAGAAAGCAGGTGTTGACAGATGTGAAAATTACCGAAGAATCAGTTTAATAAGCCACAGCTGCAAAATACTAATGCGAATTCTTTTCAGATGATTGGAAAAACTAATAGTAGCCGACCTCGGCGAAGATCAGTTTGAATTCCGTAGAAATATTGGAACACGTGAGGCAATACTGACCTTACGACTTATCTTAGAAGAAAGATTAAGGAAAGGCAAACCTATGTTTCTAGCATTTGTAGACTTAGAGAAAGCTTTTGACAATGTTGACTGGAATACTCTCTTTCAAATTCTAAAGGTGGCAGGGGTAAAATACAGGGAGCGAAAGGCTATTTACAACTTATACAGAAACCATGTGGCAGTTATAAGAGTCGAGGGGCATAAAAGGGAAGCAGCGGTTGGGAAGGGAGTGAGGCAGGGTTGTAGCCTGTCCCCGATTTAATTCAATCTGTATATTGAGCAAGCAGTAAAGGAAACAAAAGAAAAATTCGGAGTAGGTATTAAAATCCATGGAGAAGAAATAAAAACTTTGAGGTTCGCCGATGACATTGTAATTCTGTCAGAGACAGCAAAGGACTTGGAAGAGCAGTTGAACGGAATGGACAGTGTCTTGAAAGGAGGATATAAGATGAGCATCAACAAAAGCAAAACGAGGATCATGGAATGTAGTCGAATTAAGTCGGGTGATGCTGAGGGAATTAGATTAGGAAATGACACACTTAAAGTAGTAAAGGAGTTTTGCTATTTGGAGAGCAAAATAACTGATGATGGTCGAAGTAGAGAGGACATCAAATGTAGACTGGCAATGGCAAGGAAAGCGTTTCTAAAGAAGAGAAATTTGTCAACATTGAGTATAAATTTAAGTGTCAGGAAGTCGTTTTTGAACGTATTTGTATGGAGTGTAGCCATGTATGGAAGTGAAACATGGATGATTAATAGTTTGGACAAGAAGAGTGTGTGTGTGGTTTGCGATTTTCGGGTGTTAAACAGCGTGGTCATCAGCGCCCTAACGCACAGAAACAGTAACACATGCGGTGACGGGACGAAGACGGACAGCAAACAAGGAGAACGACTAAAAGACACAGACCTGACGCAGTTCCAAATCCTCACATACAGAGGCAAAACAAGAGGAGAAGAAACAAACTAAAAAAGGAAGGAAAACACAAGGAAAAGAGAACAGAAATCGAAGTGAAACAAGTAGGTAATTGTGACTGGCGGACCTCTTACTTAAATCCTGGGTGAGCCAGTTACCCAGCAGCACATTAAAATCCTCTCCCTAAAATCCGAGGCAACAAATTGGACTGGACACAAAACCGTAAGACCTTAACCACAGGCATTGCGTCATCTTGCAAAATAGAGAGCAAATCCGGTGGCAAGGAAACCACCGCCCTCTGGTCAGAGAATAAAGGACAGTCAAGTAAAATGTGGCGGACAGTAATCTGGACGCCACAAGCACTGCAGATTGGGGGGTCCACCCGCCAGAGTAAAAAACCATGCGTTAAGGGACTGTGCCCGATGCAGAGGCGAGTGAGGAGAACCTCATCCCGCCTGCATGACTGGTAGGACGTATGCCATGGCCACGTGGTGGCCTTAACCAGACGCAGCTTATTTTCACCGACTGCCAGCCACTCCTCTTCCCATTGACGCATAACACGAAAACGCAAAAGGGAGGTAACAGCATGGAGAGGGACGGCACATTCAACAACGTGAGGGAGGGAACACGGATCTTTGGCAGCCACATCCGCCAGTTCGTTTCCCCTAATACCCACGTGCCCCGACACCCAGCAGAAAGAAACCTCCTTCCCCTGCCGTTGCAGGTGGAGTAGGGCATCATGGATGTTCTGGACAACCGTATCCGCTGCGTACAAGTGTTGCATGGTCTGAAAGGTACTCAGGGAGTCAGTACAGATGAGGAACTTACGACTGGGAAAACATCTCATCTGCTCCAATGCCCGCAGGATCGCAAACAATTTGGCATCAAAGATGGTAAACGCCGCAGGAAGCCGTAACTTGACGACTCTATCAGGGAAAACAACAGCACAACCAACAGAGTCCCCCCGTTTAGAGCCATCCGTAAATACTGGTACATGGGCCGGGTGCTGGTGTAAAATATCGGAAAATAAGGAGGTAAAAACAAACGCAGGAGTGCAGCTCCTCCGGTACTCCGACAAGTCTAAAAGGATGCTGGGCCTCTGGAGCAACCAGGGAGGGAGACGAGTAAAACCCAGTCATTGGGGGGCCACACGCTCCATACCAAGGCACACAAGCAGATGCTTGGCACGAATCCCAAATGGTCTCGTTGCCCTGGGACGACTGGAAAAGAGACGTTCCATAGGCGGTCGGGCAACGGTAGGGTACGCAGGGGAGGTAGGCAAGGAACTGACACACCCGTCGCACCATGAGGAGTTTCCGCCGGATGGCAAGCAGCGGTTCCCCTGCCTCAGCACACAGGCTGAGGATGGGACTAGTACGGAAGGCACCAGTGGGCAGCCTGATACCCTCATGGTGTACTGCGTCAAGAATCTTCAGATACGAAGGCCTTGCTGACCCATATACGGTGCAACCATAGTCAAGACGCAATCGGATGAAAGCCCTATAAAATTGCAGCAGACGCGCCCGATCTGCTCCCCAGGACCGATGGCTCAGACACTTCAAAATATTCAGTGCCTTCAGGGCCCGCACCTTGAGGTCTTTAAGGTGAGGCAACCACGACAACTTGGAATCAAATGTGAGGCCCAGGAACCTCACAGTGTCTCTAAAAAAAAGAATGGTGTCCCTCAGACGCAATTCAAGGGAGGTAAAAAGACGTCGAGAACGATTAAAATGAACACACACACATTTGTCTGCAGAAAAGGTAAAACCCGTCTTCGCAGTCCATGCCTCTAATCGCTTTATCATAAGCTGCAACTGCCGACTAGCAGTGACAAGACTAGAGGAAGAACAGAAAACAGCAAAATCGTCCACAAACAAGGAGCATTGGGCAGGACTCCGGATAGTGGACGCGATACTGTTAATGGCGACGGCAAAGAGGGTGACACTTAAAACGCTTCCCTGAGGAACACCATTCTCCTGCACGTACAAATCAGATAGCACATTACCAACCCGATATCGAAAGAGGCGGCGGGAAAGAAAGGACCGAATTAAGATGGGGAGATGGCCACGGAAGCCCCACTGATGGAGTTGACTGAGGATAAGGCGGCGCCAAGTAGTGTCATACGCCTTATTAATGTCAAAGAACACACCTAGACAATGCTGGTTACTTAGGAAGGCCTGCTGGATGGCTGCCTCAAGCAGGGTCAAGTTGTCTATAGTTGAACGACATCTCTGAAAGCCACACTGAGAGTGGCTAAGGAGCTGCCTGGTCTCTAGCAGCCAAACCAGGCGACGGTTGACCATGCGTTCCAATGTATTCCCAACACAGCTCGTCAAAGCAATACTCCGATAACTACTGGGATGCCTTCGGTCCTTCCCCGGTTTGAGGAGGGGAATCAAAATCGCCTCCCTCCACGAGTCAGGGAACGTGCCGGATAACTATTTCATATTAAACATGGACGATAAATAGTTTGGACAAAAAGAGAATAGAAGCTTTCGAAATGTGGTGCTACAGAAGAATACTGAAGATTAGATGGGTAGATCACATAACTAATGAGGAGGTATTGAAGAGAATTGGGGAGGAGTTTGTGGCACAACTTGACAAGAAGAAGGGACTGGTTGGTAGGACATGCTCCGAGGCATCAAGAGATCACAAATTTAGCATTGGAGGGCAGTGTGGAGGGTAAAAATCGTAGAGGGAGACCAAGTGATGAATGCACTAAGCAGATTCAGAAGGATGTAGGTTGCAGTAAGTACTGGGAGATGAAGAAACTTGCACAGGATAGAGTAGCATGGAGAGCTGCATCAAATCAGTCTCAGGACTGAAGACCACAACAACAACAACACTGTAGAAACATAGAATAAATTCTGAATCCAGATATACCTAACAGAATGACCTCCCCTCCATGCCTACCAATAGCATTCCAACTATCAAAACACAAATCACTTTTCTCACTTGAGATCCTTGAAATATGTGGATAACTGCAGTAGCGTAGATTCAGTATTTCTTGAATTCTGAAAAGCATTTGACTCAAAGCCACCCCTATACTTACTACAAAAAGCAGGATCATATGGAGTATCAAGCAAAAATTGTGACTGGACTGAGGATATTTTGGTCAGGAGAATACAGTGTGTTAGACTGAATGGTCAATTAACAACAGATGTAGAAGTAGCTTCATGTGTGTTACCAAGAAGTGTCTTGTGATGCTAGCAGTTTATGTTGTACATTAATAACGTTGTGTACAATATTAATAGTAACCTCAGACTTCGCAGATGGTGCTGTCATCTATGATGAAGTACAGTCTAAAAAAAAGCTGAGGAAGCATTTGGCATACCGTAGCAAACTTGTTTTAAATTTTCAGAAATGTAAAATTTCTTACTGCAAAAAATGAAAAAACTTAGTATCCTGTGAATATAGTATCAGTGAGTCAGTCTAAATCAGTCACCTTAAACAACAACTTCTTGGGATATGAACTAGAACAGTTGTATAGACTTAGTCCTAGGCATAGCAGGCGTCAGTCTTCAGTTAATTAGTATGCTACTAGGAAATGCTATCAATAAACAAACGAGACTGCTGACAAAACACTTCTGCAGCCCATCCTAGAATATTGCTGAAGTGTGGGGAACCAATACCAAATGGGACCAATCAGAGGATACTGAACACATACAAAAAAGAGTGGGGCATAAATGGTCATGTGTGTGACCCAAGGGAGATCATGATGGAGATGCTGAAAATAATAAACTGGCAAGTGGTTGAAGATAGTTGTATGCTATCCCACACACCTACAAGAACCAGCTTTAAATGAGAAATCCAGAAATACTACAGTCCACCCTTCCTTGTTCCTGTAGTGCTCTGAAGATAAAATTGTACTAATTACAGCACAGACGTAGATGTTTAAGCAATCATTCTTCAAGTATTTCTTACATGAATATAACAGAAAGCAGCCCTAGGCAAGTGGTACATTGGGAATTACCCTACGTCACACACTTTACAGTGGTTCGCAGGGTATGGATGCACACTTTCTCAATGAAAAATGTAGCAACATGTATGTCATTTATATTACCATCTCTTACAATAATCTTGTGGAACTTTTTCTGTTGTTTACATATTGTGAATAACACTTAAATCCTCGCTCCTGCCCTTATAACCATTATTTTATGTAGACAAATTATTCTATCAAGGTCGAGGAGTTGTCAAGCAGATATTACTTCAATTCGTGTTTGAACTTAGTTTTATTATCAATTAATTCTTTACATCTTGGGTCAAGTCGTAAAAATTTTTGTCTTCATTATGTCACTCCTTTCTGTTCCACACTAAGGCTGACTGATATATAGTAGAAGCCACTTCTCCTTCTAGTATTACTTTTATGAATGACACTGCTGTTTTTGACCTCTGCCTGATTGTAGATAAACTTAAGTGAATAAACGTCTTGTGAAGTTATTATCAATTAGGACAACTGTTGAAACAGCTATCTACAAGAGGTTTTAAGAATACAACGAGAATGGAAATTCTTGGCTGGAGCAAATAAGGGAAAGGCAACCACTCACCTACAGGTAGGGACAGGAAAACACCATTTTATTTTATGGTCCAATTAGCTGTTACTTTTGGCAAAGCTGAGTGTTCCTTTTGGCAAATTTGGTGTCACTTTTACCAAATTCTTAGCATTTTTGATAAATCAGTTATTTATTTGCCAAATTTGGTGTTATTTTGTTGCCACATTTGGTGTTATTTCTTTAAATAGCTGCATTTTTTAAACAATTGGTTGCATTTTTGGCAATTTCATTGTTTTTTTCCCCAAATTAGGTGATGTTTTGCCAAATTCTATTTTTGCCACTTTTGGTGCTGTTTTCAACGTAGCATCAAAGTCTGTTACACGTGACATGAAGATTAGACATGAACCTCAGATACGACAAGATTAGCAGTCGAAACACAATTTTAAAATTCAACAACTATCAATCACCAATATTAAAAAATTGTGTTATCTCGTAACAGTCACAGAGTTTGTGTTATTTCACAAATAACTGCTAATTTCACATTAACATTTTTGTGAAATTTTTCTGTGTCTAACTATAGCAGATTAATGCGTGGAGCACAGAAACATGTAACAGAAAATAGCATTCGCTCTAGTTTTATAGCATTAGCTCTTTTTCTACCTAAAGTACAAACAACAACAACAACAACAACAACAGACACCCAAACGTACACTCCCGTGGTCACCAATGTTCCCCATTCCCTCAACACCAGCTGGAGTGCACAATCACATGCTTTATTGTACCTGGATTAATCTGAAACCATCAGTGACTCTTTGGCCTGCAATGTTTGGTGTTTGTATTGTAACACGATGTTTTCACTAAGCTGTTACTGTTCATCAGTATCCCCTGAACTGTTTAATCCATATTTGAATCAACTCACAGAAAATGAATGAATGAATGAATGAAGAAGACAAACAGCAGAGGCTGTGCAATCTCCTGTCCACCTTAACTCCCTGAGTCCTCTTCCTGTGGTTTTTCCTATGGGCAAACTGAAGAGTCACATGCACTGAAATAATCTTCATACACTGGAAAAGTACAAGCAGAGCATTGAAAATGCTTTGTTGATACCCTTCAGGTAGACCAATGTGTGGCTCACAGCTTGGTAAATCAAGCACAGTGCTGCATTTACACCAGCGGTGGCCATTCCAGCGTCATCTCTGACATTCAGGAATTATCCCTTGTCAGTCTTATAGCAAACATTTTTGAAACAATTTTATACTGTATTAGGCTCCATCTAAAGTAAGTATTTTTTATTGACGTTCACCTCTTTTCACACAAGGTCTGTAAAAAGTACAACTGCTTCTGTGCATCCACATGTATTCTTGCTCTTACTAGTCTATTTTATCGTCAAAATTTATGTGAAGACATCAACTGGATATTAAATTTCCCAAGACTTCAGCCACAAAACAGATGCTTCGAATTTTTTAACTAGATTTAGTGAGGCATTTGATCTCTGCAGCATTGGTTTAATAATCTGACTTAAGCAATGATATGTGATACACACTGTGTCCCAGTACCAATTCTGCTGAGAAAAACAGTTTCCAACAAATTTTCAACATAAGACCCCCCCCCCCCCCCCCAATAAGTTGGCATCTGACTATTTATTGACCACAAGCTTTAATATACCCTTCATTTTCTGATCAAAATAGCCAAGTCACACTGGCTTGCTAGTGTAGACATTGCCATCAACAACGTGAAATACTCAGCTATATATTATGAAAATAGCCTGCCCCGGTAAGAATTGGTCACACCAACCAGAAGACGACAGTACTATCAAATCCAGTCACGATTTGAGGAAATCATACAGCAGGCTCTTTCTGGTCATGTCTTCTTTTCAAGGTCTTGCAAGGTGTGTAGCACCATCTGCACAAGATACATTTATACACGGACATTAGGAAAGTAGTGTCTCTTGTCACTTTTAGCACCAACACTGCATTATAGTTATGGTTAGTGTGTGACAGTGTCTCCCCCTCCCCCACTCTCCCCATTGTTGCTTTCATTTTCTGCATATGTAGTGAGGTCTTAAATTACAAATGTTGGACATGACAAGTTTAGCAGTCAAGTTTGTGACTAAAAACCAAATGGTTGCAGAATAAAATCTAGGTCAATAAAATTTGCTAAAAAAAGTCTTGATCACATAAATATTTTATTTAAACTGGCGACCGGTTTCAATCTATTGTACTTAGATTGTCTTCAGATCTTGTACTAGCGAGAATGGTATATCAGCTTCGAGGTTACAAATCATAACAATAAAGTGACAATATTATGAAAAGGAAAGTTGCCACTCACCATATAGCGGAGATGCCAAGTCGCAGATAGGCACAACAAAATGACTGTTCCAAATAAAGCTTTCGGCCTACGAGGGGCGTTTGAAACGTCCATGCAAAGTCCGTGAGATGGCACCACCGGCGTGTATCGAGGTCATGTTCAGTTAGTAGCATCTTTGGAAAGAATGCACACCAAGTTTCAGCCATATTGGTCTATTTCTTTGTGTTTGGCATTTGTGTGAATCAAGGAAGTCGAGTGATTGTTAAAAAAAATTGACGAAAAATAATTTTGTGTGGTGAATAAACATTACTTTATGAAAGGCAAAATGCCTCAGGAGACTAAAGAGAAGCTTGATAAACATTCGATTACAACAGTAGTTTATAAGTGGTTTCAAAATTTTCAGAGTTGTCATATGGGTACAAATCATGCTGAACATTCTGGACACCCAGTGAAGGTTATGACTCCAGAAATCATTGATAAAATCCATGATATGGTGATAGATGACAGAAGAGTTAAGGTATGTGAGATTGCTAGTGCTGTGGGCATCTCGAATGAATGGGTACATACATAATATTTTGCATAAACATTTGGACATGAGAAAGCTATCCGCAAGATGGGTTCCGCAATTGCTCACGCTTGAGCGAAAATGGAATCGTGTGAAGTGTTGCATGGATTGTTTGCAGCTGTTCAGGAAGAATCCGCAGGACTTTAAGCATCATTTAGTCACTGTGGATGAAACATGGATAAATTACTGTACTCCTGAGACCAAACGACAGTCTAAACAATGGTTTACCAAGGGAGAATCAGCACCAAAAAAGGCGAAGACCATTCCTTCGGCCAGAAAGGTTATGGCGAATGTCTTTTGGGATTCGCAAGCGATAATGCTCATCGACTATCTGGAAAAGGGTACAACTATTACAGGTGCATATTATTCCTCATTATTGGACCATTTGAAAATCGAGCTGCAACAAAAACGCCGGCAATTGGACTGCAAAAAAAAAAAAAACATTTTCCATCACGACAATGCACCAGCACACACACCTCAGCAGTTGTGGTCACAAAATTAATGGAAATAGGATTCCAACTAATTTCACATCCTCCCTGTTCTCCAGACTTGGCTCCCTCAGACTACTATTTGTTCCCCAATTTGAAGAAATGGCTTGCAGGATAAAGATTTTATTCAAACGAGGAAGTGATTGCAGCAAATAATAGCTATTTTGCAGACTTGGACAGTTCCTATTATTCCGAAGGGATCAACAAATTAGAACAGCGTTCGACGAAGTGTATAAATCTAAAAGGAGACTATGTTGAAAAATAAAGGTTTACCCCAAACATGCAAGTAGTTTTTATTTTTGCACGGACTTTTCGAACGCCCCTTGTATAAGGCCTTCATCAAAAAGAGACATGCACACAGGCAAACGTGACTCATACACACGACTGCAGCCTAAGCTAACTGTAGCCACACTGTGAGCAGCAGCACCAGTGTATGATGGGAATGGCGACTGGGTGGGGGTAAGGAGGAGGCTGGGGCAGGGAGGGAGAGGGATAGTAGGGTAGAGGTGGCAGAAAGTGCAGTGCTACCAGGGTGCATGCAGGGACGAGGTGAAAAGAAAAGGGTAGGGCAGCTACGATGTGCAGTTGGGAGATTAGACGGGAAGGGGTGGGGGGAGGTGGGCGAGAGGGTGTAACGGAGAAGGAGAGAAGTAAAAAGACTGGGTGCAATGGTGGAATGAGGGCTGTATAGTGCTGGAATGGGAACAGGGAGGCTCAATGGGTGGATAGGTGAGGACAATGACTAACAAAGGTTGAGGCCAGGAAGGTTATGGAAACGTAGGATGTACTGCAGAGAAAGTTCCCACCTGTGCAAATCAGAAAAGCTGGTGGTGGTGGTGGTGGTGGTGGGAAGAATCCATAGGGAACAGGCTATGAAGCAGTCAATGGAGTGAAGAATGTCATGTTTGGCGGAGTACTCAGCAACTGGGTGGTCCACTTGTTTCTTGGCCACAGTTTGTTGGTGGCCATTTATGCAGACAGACAGCTTGTTGGTTGTCATACCCACATAGAATGCAGCACAGTGGTTGCAGCTTAGCTTGTAGTTCACATGACTGGTTTCACAGGTGGCCCTGCCTTTGGTGGGATAGCTGACGTTCGTGATCGGACCGAAGTAGGTGGTGCTGGGAAGATGTATGGGACAGGTCTTGCATCTAGGTTTATTACAGGGGTACGAGACATGAGGTAAGGGGTTGGGAGCAGGGTGTGTGTAGGGATGGACGAGTATATTGTGTAGTTTCGGTGGAATACCACTGTGGGAGGGGTGGGAAGGATATTGGGCAGGAAATTTCTCATTTCAGGGGATGATGAAAGGTAGTGCAATATATCCTATGCTCCCGTAACCCTCCTGGCCTCAACCTTCATTAGTCATCGTCCTCAACCATCCAGCCTCACTGTTCCCTTTCCAGCACTATACAGCCCTCATTCCATCATTCCATCATCACACCCAGTCTTTTTACTTCTCTCCTTTTCTGCTACCCCTTCTCCCCAGGCCTTCATTTAACCTCCTGACTGCACATAACTGCCCTACCCTCACCACCTCATCCCTGCATACTCCCCTAGCAGCACTGCACTGCCTGTCACCCCTATCATACTTGATGAGGAGCTTATGGGCAGAAAGCTTTACTTGGAACAGTCACATTGTTGTGCCTATCTGAGGCTCAGCGTCTCTGCTATATGATGAGTGGCGACTTTTCATATTAATGTTACATTCCTTCCTGAATTTTCCATTGTTTGATTAGCAATAAAGTGAAATAGTTATAAAATATAATTACTATGAATAGTATACCTATGATGACGACAGGAGCTGGGCTGGCTGAACAAGCTGCTCTAGAGATATAATCAACTGCCGACTGTTTCTCAGCTGCTCGTGGTACTTAACCAAGAGCAGCTGAGCGACAGTCAGCAACCTACTACATCTCTCGTGCAGGCTGCTCAGCCAGCCCAGCTCCTGGTACCATCATGGGTGTACCATTCATAGTAATTGTTTTATATAACTATTTCGCTTTATCATTGTAGTGAATTGTTACCTCTTAGCTGCTTTACTACTTTCTTTGCAGTTTTAACAAAAAACATGTTATCAAGAATGTTTTTAGTAAATTTTATTGATAGGCCTGAGATCGCTGTTTTGCTAGAACAAAGTTTCTGAAAATTATGTAAGATCACGGAATATTTCAGTCTGCATTTAACCCAGCCTTCACCTTCTCACATAATACTAGGTACAGAAAGATGGCTGAAACATGAAATTGATAGCAGTGAGAGTTTTTGAGCAAATTTAAGTGCATAGATAAAGTATAGGTTAATGGTAAATGGAGGTGATGCATCAGTGGCAGTACAGAAACTTAAAACCACCAAGATCAAAACTGAAATTGCACCCAAACTGTCTGGGCAAGACTCAGTACCAAAGGTGTGCACAAACTTTTAGTTCAGACCTCCTCTCAACCATCAGACTCGCCTCCAGATGGAACTGAAAACTTTATTGAAAATCTAACATACATTAGGTCCCCAATCATACTGTAATCACTGGAGTAGACTTTAATCTTCGAACAATCACTTGGAAAAATTAGTTTTGTAAGTAGTGGATGTGACAAGAACTCCTTTGAAACAATACTATACGCAGTATCATGATGGAATTATATTGGATCTAATAACAACAAATAGACCTGATCCCTTTCAGGAAATCAACACAGAAACTGGTATCTGTGAACATGAGGCAGTTCTAGAGAAATAATTCCCAAAGTACAAAGGGCAAGTAAAGCAAGCAAGGGGATTTAGATTTTCAGTAAAACAGATGAAGTGGTGGTAGTATCCAATCTTAATATTGAACTCTAAACATTTAGTTCTGGAGAGGAGCATGGACCCTGCATGGTATACAGTCACTGTAAAGAAACTTACAAAGAAACAGATTACTACTCAATAGGTGCAAAACACAGCATGGGGCCATAGGTACAGAAATGCTGACTGAAATACATTTTGCCTTAAGAGGGCAATGTATGAAACCTCCAATGACTACCACAACAGAATATTATCGAAAGCTCTTTCATAAAACCCAAATTCTGATCATAGGTAAATGTAATCATGGCACCAGAGTTAGTGCACAGACACTCATAGCCAAGAGAGGGACTTACTGTAAAGGTAGCAAAATTAAAGTCATAAGATTAACTCAATTTTCAATTGTTCCCTTAGAAAAATCCAGGGGTAGTGACCCAAATTAAATCGCACACCATTGCAAAATGAGTGATACAGATACTGATGTAAGTAGTATTGGGGAAGCAGCCAATAACACTAAACTTGAACAAACCATTAGGGCCTGATGGAATTTACGGCTGAGTTACCTCATCTTTGAACCGTAATATGCCACAGATCCCTCGAGGTAACACTATGCCCAGTGGATGAAAGTACAGATCACACCCATCTACGAGAAGGTTAGCAGAAATGATCCACATATTCTGAGGTCAAAGATAATGAAGTATCTCTAACAGAATGACCTCTTCCATGCCACCAGTCATGGATTCCAAAAACCTCAATCATGTGCAACCCAACGCAGACTTTTCTCATGACGTCCTGAAAGCCACAGACCAAGGAAGTCCAACAGAGATAGAATTTCTCAATTTACAAACAGCATTTATTATTACCCAAAGTATGATCAGATGGGGTATCAAGCAAAATCTGTGACTAGATTGAAGATATCTTGGTAGGGAGGACACAGCATGTTATCTTGGTTGGAGAATTATCCACAGATGTAGAAGTATCTTTGGATGAACCCCAGGAAAGCGTGTTGAGACCCACGCAGTTCATGTTGGATGTTAATGACTAAGGCTAGGATTTTTATAACCTAAAAGAACCACCACAATGTGCACAAAATTATTTGGTTATGCCCTACAAATTACAAATGTATGCACAATAATATAAAAAGTCTGAGCTAAAATGTCGAAATGACTTAAAATATCTGTTGTAAAAGAAATTACAAGGGTGGATCAAATATAAATGGGATTTTATTTTTAATTTAAATTAATTTATTGAAAAACTCAATGCAATTATAATTTAACTTTCCACATAGTCTCCCGCTTTGGAAATGCATTTGTCCCAGCCTATGGGCAGCTTATTGATACCCTCATCATAAAAAGAACTGGGTCGTGTCACCAGCCAGTTGCACACAAAGTGTTTCACACTCTCATCATCTTCAAATCGTCGCCCTGCTAGAGGTTCTTTAAGTGATCCAAATAAATGGAAATTGCAGGGCGATAAGCCTGGGCTGTAAGGGGGATGATCAAGTGTAGTCCAGTGCATTTCCTGTAGCTTGGAGGCAGTTAGAGCTGCAGTATGGGGTTGTGCATTGTCATGGAGAAGGATGATCTGTTGAATAGATTGGTCTCATCTTTTGCGGCGATATGCACCTCTCGCCTTGTTCAACAGTTTACAGTAGTAATCAGCATTGATCGTGTGTCGCTCATGCAAAAAATCAATCAGCAAAATGCCTCACTGATTTAAAAAAAAACTGTTGAAAGAATCTTGCCAACTGACAGTCGAGTCTTGGCTTTCACTGGTGCTGCCTCCCCTTTCCTCCGCCACTCCTTACTAGCTTGTTTGGATTCTGGAGTGTAGTGGTGAACCCATGTTAAGTCGCAGGTGACCTGACTCAAAAATGCATCACCTCACCTTGTTTCACAAACCTTGCTGTAAGCCTCTGACAGACCTCCAAATGTCTCAACTTCATATTTTCAGTAAAAAGTTTAGGGACCCATCTGGAACACACTTTACGGAACTGTAGGTCATTTTGATGATTGCTTGGCAGCTTCCATAACTGAGTCCGAGTTTTTGTGCAATTTCTGATACTCTTGCCCGCCGATTGTCGTCAATAATGTCTTTAACCGCACAAATGTTTTTATCTGTAATACTGCTCCGAGGACGGCGATCGTGTTGCTGGTTTTCCACATGTTCTTGTCCTTCCTTGAACTTTTTATGCCAGGCAAACACACGCATCCTTAATAATGTTTTATCACCAAACTGTGCAGTCAATCTTTCACAAATTTCCGCTGCTGTAACTCCTTCACGAGCAAGAAATTTGATAATTTTGTGTTGCCCAATGGAGGAGTGTACCTGTTGCTGAGACATCATGAGCATTACTGACGAAACAGCGGGAAATATCTAACAGTACGCACTCCTCACTTCTAATGGTCCCATCTAAGCATTGCAGAAGCGCAGGGCCAGTCCTACCAACTGCTTATGTTCAGGAACTAAAATCCTGTTTATATTTGACTCCCCTCATAGTAAGTCAGTTCATCACAATCAACTATTCATTTAAAAATAAAATGAAAATTAGATATTTGTACGAGTTGATCAATTCCGTGACTTTTAGGATTTGTACTCACAGGATACTAGGTTTTCTTTTTCCATTTTGTTAAGTGCACGGTTTTAAACTTCTAAACTTTAGAGCAAGTTTTCAATCTTTGCACCACTATTAAATCTTATGAAGTTCCAATTGAATATTGGTGCAGCTTTTTTTGGTCAATAATTTCATTGTATATAACTGCATCACCTATACAATGTCTGAGATTCAGAACCTTCTACTGCACTTATTACATCTTGTTTATACAGGAAATGTAGCCAAACTTATTCAGCTTTATGTGAAGAACATTGTACAGCTTTGCTTTATGCTGACATTCCCTTAAGTAAGCTAAACCATCAAAAATTTTACGAATTGTTAGAAAAATACACAGACAAATCTCTTCCTGGATCTTCCACATTAAGAAAGGACTAAGTCACCAGAAGCTATAAACAATAATACAACAAATCAGACAACAAGTTGCAAACAAAAAATACCAGTATCAGTTGTTGCAACCACAGACACTATGAGTAGATATATTGCAAATGTCATTGTGGGAACTCTGAAAGAGGATGGTCCTGGTGAAGAGTGTCTAACAAACTGTGAACATTCAGAAAATGCAAGTTTTTCCACAATCAGTAAATTATTCGATTTTTCCACCATTAGTTGACTGTTTGACAGATCTATGGGTGCTGTGTGGCTTGTTGGCTTTAAGCATGACAATATAATACTCTTCATACAGATGCTGTGCCTTATATGGTGAAAGCTGCTGATTCACTAAAACCATTTTAGAGTTACAGGAGAGGTTTGTAATAAATTCAGCGATGTTGACAGATTTACTAGGTGTGTGTGTGTGTGTGTGTGTGTGTGTGTGTGTGTGTGTGTGTGTGTGTGTGTGTGCGCGTGTGTGTGTGGTTTGAGGTTTTCGGGCGCTAAACAGCGTGGTATTTACTAGGTGTGTCAAAAGGGTAATTTTTTGCACCATTTAAGCTGTTAGCTCCAGACATTTCTTATAACAACATTTTGAAAACATGGGGCTCCAGAACCGATGTCTACAACTGTTACTACCACAACCTCAATATTGAGAAAAGACTTGTTGATTATTTGACAGCAATGAATTCACTTCGATCAGAGTAGCATAAGAAAGACTATGCTGAAACTTCAGGTAATATATCACACATAAAATCAATTTCTTTAACTTTTCCTGCTGCCATAACTGATTTGCAGGAATTGGAATTGCCATTAGAGAAGCAGATAGTACTACCAGAAAAAAAAAATGAATTAGAAACTGTATGTTGTAAAGTGGGAAAAGAAATGTCAAAGATAATGAAAACAAAGGGTATCATACCCTGTGTTCCATTTCAATGATTTTGTTGCATGAAAAGTTCTGTCTTAATCATTTACATCTACATGATAGTGTCCATTTTGTTAACAGTTATTTATTAGAACCGCTTTGTATTTTTCAATATGGCACAAATGCAAACATGTGCTTCGCAACCAGTCACTTTCTTACCACAACCAGATTTTCTGCTTTCACATTTGTTGGCTTCGCCAACTCTTAACCAAACTGCCACCTTCCAACATAACCTAGACCTTGGGCTGCACTAAAGATCAGTTTGTCACCACAACCAAGTTTCAGGAGGGCAGGGGGAAACCAATGTATAACTTTAGCCATCCATTTTAAATACACTCCTCCTGAGGAAGAGAAGGAAATTAGTGTTTCACATCCTGTCGATAACGAGTTCATTAGAGATGGAGAACAAGCTCAGATTAGGAAAGGATGGAGAAGGAAAGCAGCAGTGCCCTTTCTGAAGGAATTATCCAGCATTTGCTTTAGACAATTTAGGGAAATCACAGAAAGCTTAAATCACGATGACCAGACACGAGCATGAACTGCCATCCTCCCAAATGCTTGGGTACGCTTCTCCTGTATCAGCTGAAGTAGAATGCAGTTTTTCTAAGTACAAGGCTTTGCTGGGTGACTATAGAAAATTATACTGCAGAAGCTTAGACTACAAGAAGATTTAAGAACGCAATGAGACACCTGCCTGCAGTCCAGGATCCAGAATGTCAGACTTTTCACAGATGATGCAAGTTTTATACAATGAAATTATTGTCTGAAGAATGCTGCACAACTATTAAGTTGGAAATTGATAAGATTAATTGAAATTTGTGCAAAGATTGGCAACTCAGTTTAAATGTGCAGAAATGTTAAACTTTGCACTTCACAAAGAAAGAGTCTCCTATGACTGAAGTACATATGAGTCACAGAACTGGACGACTCATACAAATATCCAACCATCAAACTCCAGGAATATGAAATGGAATGGAATGATCATGTAGGCTCAGTCAGGGTAAAGCAGGTGGCGGGCTTCAGTTCACTTATAAAATACTGTGGAAATGCAATCAGTCTACAAAGGAGATTGCTTACAAAACAACTGTGTGAGTCATTCTCGAATACCAAGTAGGACTAACAGGGGACACTGACAGAAGGGTAGTTTCAATGGTTGCAGGTTTGTTTGACTCGTGGGAGTCTATCACAGAGATGCTCAAGAAACTGAACTGGCAGACACTAAAATAGACACAAACTATCTTGACAAAGCCTACTTACAAAGTTTAAAGAACCAGCTTTAAATGATGAATCCTGGAATATATGAAAATTCCTGACGTATCACATCCGTAGGGACTGTGAAGACACAGATTAATTACAGCATACACATGGCATATGAACAGTTATTCTTCCTGCTTTCCATAGAGGCAAATACATGATTTTCATGAGGGCTGAGCTCGCAGCAACTTTGTATCACCTTGCCCCTCCAAACTCTCTAACGTAAATGTAGATGTTTTCTTAATCTATTATAACACTAACTACAATAACATGAAAATTTCTGACAGCTATGTTGCACTTTTTCTGCCTTGAGATTAAAAAGAAACAGGTCACTTGGGGGAAAGGGGGGGGGGCTGTAGCCTGATAGGCCCCCATCCACCAGATTCACCTACAGCTCTCTGTATGTGACTGGAATGGAAAGAAATCCTAATAATTGGTAAAATGGGTAGTACTCAATATCATGCACTACACAGTGGTTTGTAATGTATGTATTTAGATGTGAAGATTCAGGCACAACACATGGTTCAGTTTCCATATTAAATTATAGGTCCTCTTTCCCAGGCAGGACTAAAGAAAGGTGTGAGCCAGGTTGGGGACATGCTTGACTCCACAGCATCCAATTTAAAAACTTGAACCAGGCCGTAGAGCCACACTAAATTAATTAATTACTATTATGCCATAAGTAAATAAAAGTGAGACAATGTAGCACCTAACAGAAAATCTACAATGAGTATTTTGGTGCCTATTATGAACATATTTTTCACATCAGTTATATTGAATTTGAAAGGGATGGGTCACTATTTAATAGGCTATGCTACAGATCAGCCTGTTACCACAACAAGGTTTTTCTGCTTTCACAACCACTGATTTTGCCAACTAACAACTATAATGTGAAAATATACACCAAAAGACGACATCTGACATTAACATTATGTCACTGGTAAAACAGATAACTAGTACTGAACATTTCTCTTGACCCGTAACTATTAGCCGCAATTACAAACACTATGATTGTGTGTGCACAAAGTAAATATAGCCTATTCTTAGATTCAGCATATGACTTTTATAGTGTTTCATTAACTTGTGCTATGAAGCAATTAAGAGAAACAAAATACCAATGTCCTTCATACTGTTTCAGTGTCCAGCATTATGTTCACTGCTGTGTTTGCTGTCATTCAGCATATATTACATGAAATAATGGGAAAAATGTAACAAGATATACAGAGGGCACTTACAACAATATGATTATCCCCACACTCAGCCATTATCTTGTAGATGCAAAATGTGATGTAATATGCTAAAATACAGTATTTCAGATTTGTGGAATTCCTTGTGAATCTGTGAACAGTATTCAGGTATATACTAATTAACCCTACATTCCGGCAGTACACTATGCCCTCTGTAAGAGGATAACAGTGCACAAGATATAACAGACATTTTATACCCTTCCAAATCTGTTACAAATATACACATCTAAAACGGCAACTAACAGTCGCAAAAGCATTTAATGCTTTATTTTTTTGTCCAAAAAGTAAATGACAAGTGGAACTTTTAAAATGAGGAAGAAAACAATTAGTTCATCAGGCAAGAAGTCAATATGAGATAGTAATAAATACGAAGAAAATAAAATTGCAACGAAAGCAAGAGCTCTACGTTACCTTAATCCTCTCAAATGTCTCAAAGAATCATCTTGTATTCGCTGGTACAAGAGTTGCAAATTAGCACAAAAAGTATGACATGACGCTTTACATAGTTGGCATATCGAAGAGATAGCTCTTCGAATAATACACAGGAATACCACACACCAGATGATGTGCCGTTAAACGATCACTGCTCTCTCCAATATTAGGCGTTGAAAAAAACATTTCTCCTAACCTTTCACTCTACGAACTAGTGCAGCAGCTGATGCCTACCATCTTTCTTTAAAACCAATTCATAATGTTATGTATACCTGTCGTCCGTCGATTTCGAGTTTTTCTTTTTCTTCTTCTTTTTCTTATCATCTGAGCCCGATGATAGGTATTTCTTCAGATACTCCTTCTGACTCAAAGCGTTCACCGACATCTTTAATTTCGACCCTCACACAAGCTTAAGGCCGCCAACATTACAGCAATTCTTCCAGTACAGTCAATCTTTTCCAAATAAGTTAAATTCATACAAAATATCTTGTCTATAATGGGTACCTTTTTAACTTTTAGATGGGTACATATAATTTCAACATGCGCTCTAAGAGTTAATATCAATCCGTGCATTTATTTACATTCACGAGCAACTGACGGAACATGTATACATGTAAACAACACTGCCCTCGATTAGTCAACATATTATCGCTGAGGGAAAGTCAATCCATATTTCAATCCGGAAAATGCAATGAGGTTGAGTGAGCTCAATACTGCTCACTGGCTGAACGCCACGAATCGTGCACGGTACCAATATAAGCTCCAAAAAGTCGCTCACAAAAATGCGGCTTTTCAGGGGGCCCCATCGCGGGTTCTATTGATCACAAAGATACGGGGCCAAGTGTTGGGTAGTCCTCGGCCTAACGACCATATACGTATATACCTTTCGGGGGAAAAAAAAACGGGCGTAGCGAAGCAATCCTACAGCGCAAGGTCAAAATTTACAGATTACACACTTCCTCCAACCCAGACAAATTGAGCAAATCCGTTGGTTCTTTGGCATTAGGATTGGTCTAGGATGGACGTTAGGCGGCTTATAAAAGTACCATTTGTGCATGGGCGGTTCCTAAGAAAACCCTGAAAAACCACGACTTTTGGGCACGAAAATTAACAGGTGTGGGGGGCGGACACTTCCAGAATTTCTGTTCATGGCAGATCGGCGAAATTTTTACCATATGTGCTAAAAACGACATTCACGCGAAACTTCTATCCATATTAACCGCTGCCGATATCCAGATGTTCAAAGTTAGCGTACGTGCAGAAAACCGGTTTTTAGCCGTTTTTGCGCCGTGGGCCGCAATTATCTAAATAACTAACCAAAGCAAATGACTGAAATTTTAATTGTACATTCCTTGGACATTCATCTAGTAACACCTTTTCCCGCATTCGAAAACCTGTAACCGTTACAAGATACATGCGGAAAACTATGATTTTCGGTTACCAAAAATAGCAATTATGGGGCGGTCAATTCTATAATTTCTGTTCACGGCAAATCGTCGAAATTTGCACCACTTGTCCTTAAGATGATGTTCTCGGGAAACCCTGAACGTTTTTCGGCATCATTATCCATTACCGAAATAAAGAGGTTAAATTTTACTGTATTTATCGGCGTAAAATTTAATGTAATATCCGATGTGAGATATAACTGTAGATTTAACTGTCAAGGCGATTGTTCTAGGACCGCTGCAAGAGTTCTCAGGTAACCAAACATGTTTGGTTAGCATTTTTTCAACCATAAAACTTTATGACGCGCCGTCTCCGTATAATGGGGACATCACGCCGACACAAATATGCACAAAATGGTCATGTAGTGACAAAAGATGGGCTGAAAAGGGTCTTAAACATGCCTGAAAAGAACTTAATATGACTGCCAAAAATTACGTAAAACTGGAAAGACTGCTAATTCAGTAAAATATTTTTAATAACAGATTTCCTTTTTTAAGATACAAGATGCGTTTTCGGTAAATTGCGATCGATGTACAAAGTATCCAGAAGGCATGTACAGGAAATAATGTTATACTAATCTTATATTAAGCGTACTTATTTGTTATTTATAAGTGTCAAAGTGTACAAATAAACTTTCGAAACTTTACTGACCTGTGGAATTCGTTTTATACAAGCAGCACACCCGTCTGTAGCAGGAAAACGAAGAAAACTAGCGGAATAGGACCAGCAAAAATCAAATACGTTTTTCTGTAAAAGACTCACAGAAAAATCTGGAACCAGCCGCTTTATTCCTCATTCCGCCTTCCTCACAAAAAAATTTAGCTTGCGAACATATTCGCGTTTTTTTTTGTGCCAAGAGAGAGTAGCAGAGACACAGTGACTGTGGAAGAGACAGGAGACAGTGCCAGTGGGTGAGAGGGAGGGAGGGAGAAAGAGACAGACAGACAGACCGACAGAGACAGAGAAATTGAGGGGAGACTGGAAATTAAAAATACAGTCGAGTCGAGACCATACATATGCTTGGGAGGTCTGGACCCTTTCAGAGCGGCGAACTTTAACAACTACAGTGGAGGGCGCACATTGGACCGAAATTTTAAACAAATGGGTAACGGGGAAAAAGTAAGTTGGGCCATACAGAATTTCTGAACTGCCGAGAAATGGCGGAGACAGTGGCGTTGGGAAAAAAAGACGAAAGGAGAAACCGTAACCGAGAGAGAAGAGTCCCTACGAGAGTGGGAAGGGGGGGGGGGGGGGAAGATAAAAATACCTGGGCATCATGATGGCCCCAGTTCTCTCATGGGTTCGGATCCCTCAGGGTACTCAGTTGGCAAATATCGGACTGCTGTTGTAAAATAAATTTTGTATCATACTGGGCTTTAGAAAATGAGCAAAGATGACAACATTAATTACAGTTCATAACACAAGTCAGTGCTGCCAAGTCTGCAATATTATAGCTATACCTCCACTAACATAAGATTGCAAGGGGAGGTTCGTCTCATCTTTTATTTTTCACTTCTCTTCAGTGCCGAAGTAAAGAATGAAATTACAATGAAATGAACACCCTTAGCTGCTTACAGGCGTTGACATACGGCAATTGGGACAGATGATAATGTGTGCCTCGACTGGGACTCGAACCCCGGATCTCCTGCTTAGATGGCAGTCGCTCTATCCATTTGAGCCACCGAGGACACAGAAGGGAATGCGACTGCAGGGATTTATCTCTGGCACGCCTCCCGCGAAACCCACATTCTCAACGTAAAAGAAGAATTACTGTAATTACGCGGTCGCAAGGATACCCCTTGCTATTCCTCAAAAGATTACTATCCTCGTCAGCTACACCCAGAATGTGGGAATTACCGGAGAGTAATAACATTGTAAGGCTTACTGTGGTGTCACCGCCAGACACCACACTTGCTAGGTGGTAGTTTTAAATCGGCCGCGGTCCATTAGTACATGTCGGACCCGCGTGTCGCCACTGTGTGATCGCAGACCGAGCGCCACCACAAGGCAGGTCTCGAGATACGGACTAGCACTTGCCCCAGTTGTACGGACGACGTAGCTAGCTACTACACTGACGAAGCCTCGCTCCTTTGCCGAGCCGATAGTTAGAATAGCCTTCAGCTAAGTCAATGGCTACGACCTAGCAAGGCGCCATTAGTAACATTGCATGTATCTAAAGAGTCTCACTTGTATCGCCACAATCTCCAGATGTACCAAAAGGATGGATTAAAGTTAAGTATTACAGAAGCTACGTACTTTTCTTTATAGCAATCATTACGTATCCTGTTTCAGACCTCACGCACCCTCTTTGGCTTAGCGCGTGCCTGTCGGCTTCCTCTCATTGTGTCTAGGCTGTCTTGTCTGGACACAATACTTACCATATGGCTTCGTACATAGCGATAACAAAACCTGACCACAGTCTGCTACCACCACATCTTTATTTCCCTGAGTTTGCAACATGACAATGATTTGTTTTACAAACTTTTACAGTTGTGAGTTTGGTTAACAAATGTGCAAACTTGATTAAGTAATATTAACATTATGGAATCTAAACATAAGTCTGGGGCAATTAAGAGAAAAGAAAAAAGAGATAAAGAGTAGAAAGGGAATTTTTTTTGTCATCATTCTACTGACTGGTTTGCTGTGGCCCGCCACGAATTCCTTTCCTGTGCTAACCTCTTCATCTCAGAGTAGCACTTGCAACCTACGTCCTCAATTATTTGCTTGACGTTTTCCAATCTCTGTCTTCCTGTACAGTTTTTGCCCTCTACAGCTCCTTCTAGTACCATGGAAGTCATTCCCTCATGTCTTAGCAGATGTCCTATCAACCTGTCCCTTCTCCTTATCAGTGTTTTCCACATATTCCTTTCCTCTCTGATTCTGCGTAGAACCTCCTCATTCCTTACCTTATCAGTCCACCTAATTTTCAACATTCGTCTATAGCACCACATCTCAAATGCTTCGATTCTCTTCTGTACCGGTTTTCCCACAGTCCATGTTTCACTACCATACAATGCTGTACTCCAGAAGTACATCCTCAGAAATTTCTTCCTCAAATTAAGGCCGGTATTTGATATTAGTACACTTCTCTTGGCCAGAAATGCCTTTTTTGCCATAGCGAGTCTGCTTTAGATGTCCTCCTTGCTCCATCCGTCATTGGTTATTTTACTGCCTAGGTAGCAGAATTCTTTAACTTCACTGACTTCGTGACCATCAATCCTGATGTTCAGTTTCTCACTGTTCTCATTTCTACTGCTTCTCATTACCTTCGTCTTTCTCCGATTTACTCTCAAACCATACTGTGTACTCATTAGACTGTTCATTCCGTTAAGCAGATCATTTAATTCTTCTTCACTTTCACTCAGGATAGCAATGTCATCAGCGAATCGTATCATTGATATCCTTTCACCTTCTATTTTTATTCCACTCCTGAACCTTTCTTTTATTTCCATCATTGCTTCCTCGATGTACAGATTGAAGAGTAGGGGCGAATTCCTCAGCGACTTGTATTTCTGTATTCCTGATTTTCCCGGAACATGTTTGTACTTCCTCCTTTCATCAATCAACTGAAGTATTTCTTCTGTTACCTATGGTTTCTTCGCAGCTACCTTCTTTGTACCTATGTTTTCCTTCCCAACTTCTGTGATGGCCCTTTTTAGAGATGTCCATTCCTCTTCAACTGTACTGCCTACTGCGCTATTCCTTATTGCTGTATGTATAGCGTTAGAGAACTTCAAACGTATCTCGTCATTCCTTAGTACTTCCGTATCCCACTTCTTTGCGTATTGATTCTTCCTGACTAATGTCTTGAACTTCAGCCTACTCTTCATCACTACTATATTGTGATCTGAGTCTATATCTGCTCCTGGGTACGCCTTACAATCCAGTATCTGATTTCGGAATCTCTGTCTGACCATGGTGTAATCTAATTGAAATCTTCCCGTATCTCCCGGCCTTTTCCAAGTATACCTCCTCCTCTTGTGATTCTTGAACAGGGTATTCGCTGTTACTAGCTGAAACTTGTTACAGAACTCAATTAGTCTTTCTCCTCTTTCATTCCTTGTCCCAAGCCCATATTCTCCTGTAACCTTTTCTTCTACTCCTTCCCCTACAACTGCATTCCAGTCGCCCATGACTATTGGATTTTCGTCCCCCTTCACATACTGCATTACCCTTTCAGTATCCTCATACACTTTCTCTATCTGTTCATCTTCAGCTTGCGACGTCGGCATGTATACCTGAACTATCGTTGTCGGTGTTGTTCTGCTGTCGATTCTGATTAGAACAACCCGGTCACTGAACTGTTCACAGTAACACACCCTCTGTCCTACCTTCCTATTCATAACGAATCCTACACCTGTTACACCATTATCTGCTGCTGTTGATATTACCCGATACTCATCTGACCAGAAATCCTTGTCTTCCTTCCACTTCACTTCACTGACCCCTACTATATCTAGATTGAGCCTTTGCATTTCCCTTTTCAGATTTTCTAGTTTCCCTACCACGTTCAAGCTTCTGACATTCCACGCCCCGACTCGTAGAACGTTATCCTTTCGTTGATTATTCAATCTTTTTCGCATGGTAACCTCCCCCTTGGCAGTCCCCTCCCGGAGATCCGAATGGGGGACTATTCCGGAATCTTTTGCCAATGGAGAGATCATCATGACACTTCTTCAATTACAGGCCACATGTCCTGTGGATACACGTTACGTGTCTTTAATGCAGTGGTTTCCATTGCCTTCTGCATCCTCATGTCGTTGATCATTGCTGATTCTTTCGCCTTTAGGGGCAATTTCCCAGCCCTAGGACAAGAGAGTGCCCTGAACCTCTATCTGCTCCTCTGCCCTCTTTGACAAGGCCGTTGGCAGAATGAGTCTTCGCCCGCCAATGCTGATTATTTATCAAAATTTAGGCAGTGGCGGGGATCGAACCCGGGACCGAAGACATATTGATTATGAATCAAAGACGCTACCCCTACACCACAAAGGGAAATGATAACAGACTAATTTATTTAGCCTAGCATTTATTTATATCTCAAAGATATTTTTTCGTCTTTTCATAACGCATTTTCTCGAAGATTTAGGTTATTTACTAAAGTAATTTTTATTGTGTTATGAACATTTTAAAACTCATTTACAACATCAACATTCAGGCTCCAATTAAAAAGTTCAACCCTCACAATACCAAGAGGGAGGGGGTAAATTATATCTACCTTTTGAAAATATTGTGATCTATTCAGTTAATTCATATTTTAAAATTTTGAAAAAAAATTTTTATTATTTTAAATAAATTCTTCTACCAGATTCCACAAATAATTTAATCTTTTCAGTTAAACTTAACCCCAATTTTTGTCTAAGTAGATGTCACAGAATGAATGCCATTTCCATATTTTCAGGTTCAGTACCTTACTTACACCTTAATATCTCTTTAAAAAGCATGTCGTGAATAAAAATCAACAACAGTTAACGAAATTTGTATCTTTAGTTTTTTTTAGCGGTGCTCATAAAGTACTTCCACTTGGTGGTACTTGTTATTGAAAATGCATTGACATTGCTAAGTATGTACTAAAATATATTTTATGGTTCTAGACACTGCTTCTACCTGAGTACTTCCTTAAGAAGTCAACAACGATAAACGATTTTTTTGAAAACTATTATTGGGTGAGCATAAAGTACCTCCCCCCCCTTGCCCTTGGTAATGCGCGTTATGGAAAATGCGTTGGTATTACTAGGGTTAACAAGGATGAAAAGAGATTTTTTTTCCAGATGAACAATAGACCAGCGCTCATAACAGTTTGGATGTAGAGCTTTAAACATTTTCAGTTCTACAACTAAGGAAATAGAAGAGGCACTAAAACGTGGTACACCTAATCATCCAAAACATTTTGCGGCAGATGTTAATTCCTTTAATTTCCTACATCTCTACTTCACCGTAAATTTCCGAACAATGAATGTGTGACCTGTGACTTGTTAGTTTGGAGTGAAAGTCGATAAGCATTATTGTGTTTCCCTTGCCGCATTTTTGCTCGCCGGGATGAGACAGTTCGCTCGCGCTTCTCTTCAAAATCAGAGCATTCATATACATGAAAATGGAAAAAGATTATCTGGCGGGATCCCTGGACATCAATCTAGCGATCTTCGTAAGGAATGTTACTTGAAATGGCGAGACTTTGAAATTTAGTTAAAATGCTGTGTTGCTGTATTCGAAAGAATCGTGAAGCAGATCGAAAACCTGTTTGGAAACAAATACTAAGACGGTTACTTGATGTGACATTATTTCTTGGTCAAAGAGGCTTGTCCTCCCGAAGTTCTTTTCCGAAAACTGGAGATGCAAATAATGGAAATTTTCTCGAAATATTAGAGCTCCTGAGTCACTACGATCTAGTTCTAACAAAAAACATTTGTCTAGTGACACATAATAAATTTCACTTTAGTTGTGCCCTTCATACCAGGAGTGTCATCTTGCTGCAGAGAGAAAATGACATATTAGCAGTGCCATCTTGAAACAGAGATAAAATGCGAAGTATTATCCAATTATTGGTGATGCAGTTCCTGATTGAAATGATGTTGAACAGTTGTATTCACCCCGTTTACATGGGGCTCCTAGAACCAAATTTCGTAAACCGATTTCCCAATCCCGCTTCTGGGTGGTCACATAAACACTTGAAAATCGATTATGGAAATCCGCTTCTGGTTACCGGTTTTTCAACTCCTCAATCGATTTCTGGTTACCGGTTTTTCAACTCCTCAATCGATTTTCGCTCAACCGGTTTTGAAACGTGTCTGGCCGTCAGGTTTCGTCTTGTTTTTACAAATTTTCGACTAATATGGACGGAGTGGCTTTTTATACAATGAAAGATAAGTATAAATATTAGATTGAAGCTGTTTACACGTCGTGTAATTGAAGAGAAAGAGTGATTGTGCTGCCTAAACCATAAACTATAACAGCTGTTTTCCAGACGCCACATTTAACTGGGCAAGGAAATCCGCTTCCGGCGTTAACATGTAAACACGACAGCGAAAAATGGTTTCCGAATTCGGAATTCGTTTTCCGGAAGATGTGTCGCATGTAAACGTAGTGATTCATCCTGCGTTACATTTACTACAGTAAGGAAACTGGAAAATACGAAATAAATGAATAGTTTTTGGAATTCGTAGATTGTAATGAGGAAACAGGAGTTGTGCCCTCTATTGCACATCTAATTCGATTATTCAATTCTTCACAGTGAACGCCGCGGAAAAGGTTATGATAACGGAAGTAATCTGAATGGGGTTTATAAAGGACCACAGATACATTTCCTCCGACGGGACCGTATTTGCAAAATTTTCTGTGTGCTTATCACAGCGTTAACATTTGTGGAGTACATGCAGCCGAGAGTTGTCGCAAAGCAGATACTATTTTCGGATTGGTTCAGCAACTACACAATCACTTCAGTTCTAGTGCTCAGACTGTGATGTCCTTAGGTTAGTTAGGTTTAATTAGTTCTAAGTTCTAGGCGACTGATGACCTCAGAAGTTTAGTTGCATAGTACTCAGTGCCATTTGAGCTCTGTAAGACCAACTGCGGCTGACTTCGAGAGGAACTACATTGATATTGGTTAAAGTTGGTTGAACCCCTTGTCTACAGAAGCAAATTACTGGAAGCTCGAAATACTACCATTGATGTTGAGTAAGAAACAATGAGAGATTATTAAATGATTTAAAATATCTTCGCGAAAATTGGGGCAACATTCTCTCTGAACCTAAAGCTGTTGCCAGCGCAATTAATGTCGATTCCGATGATTCAGAGATGCTCGCTAATAAAAGGAACTCATTTCATAATGAAACCAGGATTGGAGTGACAGATCTGAATTCAGAAGATTTATTCTAGATAATTGTTTGATATGTCGTTATTGACAATCTAGTGTCTGACAAGGAAATCAGAAAAAAGCAGTGAAGATTTTAGGTGAAACATTTGGGTTTTTATGGAAATACTCGAAGAGGTATGATAATCAGGCGACTGATGCATGCAAGTTATTTTTCAGTGACTACCAAAATGATGTCACAACAGATTTAGAGGAAGAATTTAAATATTTCTAAACTCATCCTTCAAACTTCGAGGATAAAACTTTCGAACCATTAACCTCATGAATAAGACACACAAGCTTAAAATTCCATGCTTATTTCCGAATGTATGTGTAGCATTGCGCATCTTTCGCACTCGTCCACTGTCAGTAGCTGAGGCAGAAAGGTCACTGAGCACTGCGGACTGTGTTAAAAACTGTCCCATATCAATTATGCATCAACAATGCCTCACAAATTTGGGGACGTTGCAACTGAATCTAATTTACGAAAGGCTCATAAAGTGTCACTGACAGTGTTATGTGTAAATAGGTTATAATATTCTACCATTACAAGACTCATTGTGTTTCACAGGAGTGTGTGCTGATGCCTTTTTATGCTGATGTCTGTTTCCTGAAATGTATGGGCACACTAGGGAATGAGACGAGACAGAACACTCCATATGGCAGTGTTACTGACACTAGACATTCGTCAGTATACAAATCAGTATAACACTTAGCATTCTGTTTCAAACTGAAGTTCGCATTCGGAAGGACGACGGTTCAATCCCGTCTCCAGCCATCCTGATTTAGGTTTTCCGTGATTTCCCTAAATCGCTTCAGGCAAATGCCGGGATGGTTCCCTTGAAAGGGCACGGCCGATTTCCTTCCCAATCCTTCCCTAACCCGAGCATGAGCTCCGTCTCTAATGACCTCGTTGTCGACGGGACGTTAAACACTAACCACCACCACCACCAAACTGAAGTGAAAGCAAATTAAACTATTTTAAAAAATATGACGTGTGTGTACATTTGAAAACAATTCATTACTGAGTAACATCTGAAGTCGAGCTTGTAAGTTCATCATTCATATTAGTATTCTTAGCTGTTGTATGTTCATAAATAGTCAAGTTTTGTAACTATAATATAATACAATTGGACAAATAAAAAAATCTGATCACCAAATGGCAGCAGGAGGTAACACATATAAAAGTTATGGAAATGTGCAAGCTGCCAGTGGCTCCATCTTCTGGCAGAAGTGGAAGGAAGAGGGATGAAGGGAAAGGACTGGGGACGATTACGAAACGGGGAGTGCTGTAAAAAAGTCGCTTCCCCAGGTCAGGAGAGATTTACTGGGTGAGATGAACATGAAAGACTGATTGTTGTGGAATGCAGCCAGACGAGACTTGAAAACCTGGGATTAGAGGTTTTCAAGTCTCTCCCAGCTGCAGACCCCAACAATCGGTCTTTCCATCTCAACCTGTCCGGTAAATCTGGACATTCATTGCCTGGAGTAGAATTGTCTTCAGTGATGAGGACTGCTTCAGACTGAGACCCCATGACCAGTGAAAACGTATCTGAAGATACCCCGAGAAGCTGTGGGATACCAACCTGACTGTTACCTACTATACGGCCTGGCAACCAGGAGTGATGGACTGGGATGTCATTTCAGTTCATAGCACGACACCGTTGGTTGTCATCTGTGACACCCTTACAATTGTATGTCGACGATATTCTAAGCCCTGTTTGTTGCCCTTCCTGATAAGTCGTCATGGACTTACATTGCAGCAAAGTAATGCCCACCTGCATATGGCGAGAGTTTCTACTGTTTGTCCTCGTGCTCACCAAATCCTTCTTTGGCCAGCAAGGCTGCCAGATCTCTCTCGAACTGACAACATTTGGAACTTTATAGGCATGGCTGTCCAACCACCTGGGAATTTTGACGATCTAACACGCCAATTTGACAGAATTTGAGATGATGGCAGTAGTGGGGTAGCAAGGACGTCACCCCAAAGTAGGTCACCCCAGACAAGGATGTCGCCCCAAAGTAGGTCACCCCAGGCAAGGACATCAATCCGCATTCCATTGTTACCTGATGTATCCAAGATGGTGGTGATAACATCCATCATAGCGGCGTGTAGACTTGGCAACAGTGCATGACATCATACAAAATGGCGGCCATGACGTCATTCAATATGGCGGAAGTTTGAATTTTGGTGGGAAGGAGGTCAATTGAGCTACCTCCACTAAGCTACCCCCCCCCCTTCCCTCCCTTCCCCCAGAAAAATGGCGGGAAGTTCAAATTCCAGCAGGAAAATGCATCACACCTAAGAAAATTGGGGGAAGATAAGTCGCTTGGGCTACCTCCACTAACCTGTCACCCGACCACTACCTCTTCCTAGGGATTGGTGAGAAAAGGGCTCAGCCTGCACTGGGCTGCTGGAGAGAGTACGGACAGAGTGTACTTTATTTATTTTGGAACAATTTATTTAAGTACGGAGTGTATTCATCACAGTGATACAGAACACACGCTCTGACATGCTTGGGGTCACACAGCCTACAGATATGCAAACCACTAAAAGACTCTGCAAATATGCTTGCTAATCGTCAGCTGTCTAAATCATGCACCAGTCTTTATGTAAACAATTTGAGCCACTCAAACAAAACACTAGCCCTGAAGTGCTTGGGGTCACAATACACGGTCTGCAGACACGCAAACAACTCCTAATTTACCGAAGTAATTTGAGTACAAACCTGCAAACTGCTCCTAAATAATGCAGTATACAGATGTGCAGACACGAAATCAACCCTTAAACTGTCCCAATAATGCGTAGCACAGCCTACAGGCCTGCTCACATAAAAACACAATCAACGGGCACTACCCTCTGTCCACTGGACTGCAGAGGAGGTTAGAAGCAGCCCCCGTGAAGTGACGGGGCCATCAGCTCTCAAACCATGCACAGCTGTCCTCAAGCGTGAGGCGGCGACATCCCTTTCATACTTGACACCTAACAAATTCCTATCAAAATACGTGTTCATCTAGACACCAGTCACCAGTGCAGATACTCACGGGGCATGCACAGCTGCGAGCCGTCGCCGGACACAGATGAAAGTTGCCTCTATTTTCGAGTAAACAGTCTCTGTTACACCGATGTCACAGAACGCCAAGGTGCGCTCACGCCTGTCTCATACGTGAGACACTTCTGGGTAGCACTTGCGTGTACCACTGATGACAGTATAGCACAGGCTGCTTTCCTCCTAATGGAACATATGAGCTGTGTCCAGTCGTGCATACCTGCCCCAGCATCACTGACACCTCGGCGCCATCTAAAAGGTTCCCAGTGTTATTCTTACGTCACATGGCTTTGTGGCTTTGTAAAAAATAACAGCCACGTCGACCTCTCGGGAATTGTATAGTGTCCAAGAAGTATTTAAAGCTCACTTTCTTTATGTCTCAGCTTTTATGCACGGAAATTATTTCCCCAACTGAACCTATTTACGAAAATAATGCCGAATGCAGTGTTGCTCACGGACCGAACGTATTACCCATCCTGCTTTCAACACACACAAATGTTCCATCTGCTATGTGTTCTCTCTTACCAATACCTTCCAGGTACCGATCCTAGACTCTAGAACAATACTTTAGAGTTGATAGCTTGGTTATTTACGTAAAAATGCATCGACCTCCATCCATCTGGAGTTCCATCACGTATAAAAATCATTCATTTCTTGTTCTTCTTAACTGTCTGCTATTACATCACGGCACTTTGAAATCTGTTACTATACATTGATAAGGAATACTAAGCTCCTCGACATGGATGCATCTCGAGATGGGTGAGGATCGGAAAGCTCCATTCATTCACGAAACGTGAGTGTAGCTGTCTTATTCTGGTCGGTTGCAGATTGATTCGCTAACGGTACTGCAGGATACCTTGGTCAATGGCAGTGTGAGGAGGGTCTTTACCATAAGGCAGCGAGAATGCTCTGTGACTGTCATATGCAGAGACATAGATCGTAAATTAAACACTATGCTTGAGGTGATAGAAATATGTGGAGCGCTGTCTGGTATACTTTGATGCTTTATGTGTTCGAGAATTAACACTGAATGGACGTACTGCACAGTCATCTATCCATGTTCGCAATGATACTCGCAACATTGATTGTGTCTTTCCCATCCTATCTGTGCACTGGCATGCTGTTGGTTACCACATAATGATTGAGTGATATCGTTTGTTTGAGTTGGGGAAAAAATTTTAGTGGATGGACAGCACTTTCTGGGGTGGATAGCACTGAAACACTGATCGCGTACATGAGTGCAATATGATGAGTCAGTCAAAGGGAATGCAGACCCATCAGCTATTCAGTCAGTGTGAGAGATGAGTCTAAAATGTAGAGCTCGTGAATCACCTTCGGACTGTAGTTTGGAAACCTATTGCAGCGCTGTAAAACTCTTCCAGTTTGGTTATGTTGTAACTGTCTTTTATTTAAAATCAGCCGATGTGTGGTGTGTTATGCTATCCGCTGTAATAATATGATTTACACCATGCAACGTCTAGTTTCCTGTGAAAGACCGTGGATTAGAACTTCTTAATGTCACTTTAGAACCTTGCACAGCTCTCGAAGTCGTGGCAAGAAAAAGGAAATGTTTAGCATTGTACAAAAGCATGTTAGAAAACAGTGTCTGAAACAACTAAACAGGACCAGAGGGAGCATCTCATGCAATTTAGTATAGTCTGTGGGATATGATCATTCGCCTAGCATATAGGTGATCAAACTTTAAAGTGGCCTATGCGGTGCCTGTATATTTAATACGATTGTGCCGTACAGGCAGCAGCAGTAGCAACAGCAGTTTAAGGTGTAAATTCAGTGAGGGACTGGGTATACCGTTAGAACTGCTTGGATGGCTGCACACTGCAGTATTCTGGGGACTGCACCGTAGCTATGCGTCATTGCACTAGCATCAGTGCCTAGGTGACTTCTAAGAGAATAACGATTATGGCATGATGGGCTGATTGATTTGAATGGGCGCGGACCTGCTTCAGGCTGTAGTATCTATATCTAGCTTGGAGACGTACCACACTGTGTGCATTTCCACTGAATGGTCAAAACACGGTCCTGTTTCAGTAACTCAGGTCGTTCTGTTTCTACATGGGTTGCAGAAGGTGGTGGATATGTCTTTCTCCGACTTCTGCTCAGTTCCAACTTAAATTGGAATGATCACTTGCGGAAAGCTGCATGAAAGGGAGCAGTTTCAAGATGCGTAGGGGGTGACTAAAAACACGTTGGACTTTTACTGTAGCAGCTAGGTTCGGGAAAGGTGACTCGTTTCGAGATATGAGAGTGCCAGAAACGTGACTGAGTACTGATTGTAATCGTTAAAGCAATTATCAATAGGATCCAACACAGGTATGTGCTTGAATGGAAAGACCCAATTCCAAATCATGGACATCATTTCTAGCGGATAGTGTAATACTATCCGAGAAGAGAGATCTGAGAAGCTAGTGTACATTTTCTTACGACCTCAATCGGCACATCATCTACTACTACTGCTTGTGTTCCTTCTCAATCAGTCATAGCCTATAACTCAGTGGATATATCATGGAACCTCTGATATAGTCTCAAGACAGAATGCACTACAAATACTATAGAATTATCTAGCTGAGGGACTCGCAAATACCGCTTACATACCATGTTCCTTAGCCGAATCACTTTCAAAATGCGATAATTTTATCACGAGGTTGTATTGTGGTCTATGAGCTGATCAGATAATACACATTCCTACGATCACCATCATGAGGTTTGTCCAGAAAAAAACCACCTCATTCAGATGTAATGTCGTACCTCTATTCGTAAAGCAGGTACAGGTTTTAACATGGATACTTCGGTGCACCTGTAGAACCAAGATCGCTTGTGACAGTAACATGCAGTAGTTGTTGGGATCAGGTTTGTTTAACATCTGGCCGATTACATCTCTCTTTCTAAGACACATTGGTAACACTCGCAAGAAAAACCTAATAGACATGTCCACCCATCATTGATTTTCAGTCAGTATTATTTCTTATTGTAGGCAATCAGCTATTGATGAAGTATTATACTTAGTAGTAGGGGATGAGCCATATCTTCGCATTTGAGCATCAGGTTTATAAAGTATGTGTTTGTGGAAAGGAAATGACTATGTCCAGTCATAAGGAAGGCATGGATTTGACTTGTGGTACTGTGATAGCAAAGGGAAGAGTATGTTAAGTCATAAGAAAGGTAGTGTCACTTCTATTTCCAGAGCCACTGCTGACAGCAGGTGTATTTCCAATACTTCGCTCATTGTCAAATGCCGTTCAATTGAGACTGCGATCGTAACATTTAATTGTAAGTATACTGATAAAACATATGTGTGCCCAGTTTTCTAGAATGATTCCATGTATGCGTGATTCACGTTTCCCATTAACGGCAACAGCCGTCTGAATGCAGAGGCCTGTTGGAGTGTAGGAATGTATCTGAGTTAACTTTGCTGTCCTCTAGATGACCAAATAGCGAACTAATACTTAGTACGTGTTGGGTGGCTTTCGTGATCAAGTGTAAATATGAGAAGATTGTGTATGTAGGTGCGTTTGCGCTGGATCGTTATTCCCTCCCATGTAAATTGTTCGGTTGACTGCTTCTGCACATTTCGCGCCTTTATATAGTTGAGAGAAGATCGATTGTGGTGTGTGCATCTAGCATGTGGAAGACACGTTTGCCTGTTCTCTAGACATCGGAATGACCTTACTTGGCTTGTAAATTATAGGAATGATTTGGAATCTGTTACATAACCGACATCTGTATTCGAGAGTGGAAATATCAGTTTCCTCTATTTGTTTCCAGTTACTCAGTGGTTTACAGCACGCTGCACCTCGCTACAGTTTGGGGTTTGTAGAGAAATAATTACCAGTCTATATCTTGGGAATTACGTTGTGCTAGCGATCGGTAGGATGCTGCCTAGTGCTTGATATCGAGGAGTACCGCGAAAATGGTATTATAATATGGCGACCTATGCGAAAATGCGTGTGTTCTCGTAATCCCCGAGTCTGGAGATGTCTGTGGAAAAGCGAGCAAGCAAGGAAGCAGGTTCGGAGCAGAAACAGTAACGCGTTTGTGCCAAGGGTAAACTATTCCGAATTTGTAGAACAGTTCTGAGAGTGACTTCGGTTCACTGAGGTGCTGTGGACACCCATCGGGCATAGATGCCCTAGTGCAAAGAGGAGAATATGTACGGTACTGTCCGTCTTCGCAGTACATGTATGAATGATGTAAAAGGGATGATTTTGTATGGAGGAGGATATGAATTATATGTTTACTACATCGACATGGTACGCGGTGATGTATTGATGGGTTGGAGATTGATTTTGCGGTCTTATATTCAAGCTTCTGTCCTCGGTGGGGGAACAGGATAAATGACTAAGAGTCTTTCCGTATTTGACGATATGTACAGCACTTTGCGAGGTTTAGTTGTCGTTGAAATATGTTGATCAGTGTAAAATAGTTTATTGCCACTGAAAGTCTCGTCTGCAGAAGGAAAAAAGGCTGATGGTGCTTCGATACTGGCGGCATCAGTAATCTGTCAGGCAAATTCGAAAAGAGCCAAACATAATGCTCGATTCATTCACATCCTTTGTGCTGTGATATAGGAGCCTCTACATAGCGGAGGGTAGATTTGTGTGTGTTGAAAGCAGGAAGGACTGGATACCACGTTAGGTCGCGAGGAAAACTGAATTCGGCGTAATTTTTGTAAACAGGTTTTGTTAGGGCAAGGATTTCCGTGCATACAAACTGAGACCTCAAGAAAGCGAGCGTTAACTATTTCTGGGACACTCTACAATTCCAGAGAGGTCGACTTGGGTGTTATTTTTTACAAAGCCATGTGACATAAGAATAACTTTAAGAAGCATTTAGATGGCAAGTCGCCACGTAGACGTTTCGCGCTGAGGTGTCAGTGACGCTGGGGCAGGTATGCACAACTAGACGCAGGTTGTATGTTCTGTTAGGTGGAAATCAGCCTGTGCTATTCTGTCATCAGTGGTAAAGGCAAGTCCTACGCGGTGGTATCTCATGTATGAGACAGACGTGAGCATGCCTTGTAGTTCTGTGATGTAGTTATGACAGAGACTGTTTACGCCCTAGGAGTGTCTGCACCGGTGTCTAGGTGAACACTATTTCGATAGGAATGGATAGTGTGAAAGTGATGTGTCACCACCTTATTCTTGAGGGCATCTGTGCGTGGTTTGGCAGCTGACGGCCGCGTCACTTCACAGGGGCTGCCGCTTACCCGCCTGTGCAGTCCAGTGGACTGGGGTGGCATGCGTTGATTGCATTATTTTGCAAGTGGGCCTGTAGACTGTGCTATGCGTTATTTGGACAGTTTAAGAGTTGATTTCGAGTCTGTACATCTGTGTACTGCATTATTTAGGAGACGTTTGCAGGTCTGTACCGAAATTATTTCGGTAAATTAGGAGTTGTTTGCATGTCTGCAGACTGTATTGTGACCCCAAGCACTTCAGGGCTAGTGTTTTGTGTCAGTGTGATAAATATACTCCATCCACAAATAAAATACTCCAAAATAAATAGAGTGCACTCCCTCCTTACTCTCCCCAGCAGCCCAGCACAGGCTGAGTAATTTCGCGCCATTTTCCCCCAACAGATCACCATCTTCGATTATGTCACAGGAGGGATGACAGCATCATCTGGTGGCAGTACTGTGTACTAGGTCAGTTGGACTCTAGATCTCGTGGTGGAGAGACTGCCTGCAAAATAAAGACTCATGTCCAGCACAGGCAGAGTAGTTTACCCGCCATTTTTCCACACCCAAGACCTCCATCTTGAATTACGTCACAGGAGCGATGACAGCACACTCTGGTGGCAGTATTGGGTACTAGACTATGTGGTGGACACACTGTTTGCCACCATCTTGAATAACAGTAGTAGCATCATCAGATGACGTCACAGAGACAGCACCCTCTGGTGACAGTACTGGGTAGATGACCATGTGGTGAACACACTGTTTGCAGCCATCTTGGATTACGTCACGGAATGGATGACAGCTCCCTCTGGTGGTGGTACTGTGTACTAAGTCAGTTGGGCTCAGGACCTCGCCATCAACACACACACTGGATGGCGGTAGTGGCTGAGATTGTTTACATAAAGACTGGTGCATGATTTCGACAGCTGACGATTAGCAAGCATGTTTGCAGAGTCTTTTAGTGGTTTGCATGTCTGTAGGCTGTGTGACCCCAAGCATGTCAGAGCGTGTGTTCTGTATCACTGTGATAAATATACTCCATACCTAAATAAATTGTTCCAAAATAAATAAAGTACACTCCTTCCATACTCTCTCCAGCAGCCCAGTGCAGGCTGAGCCCTTTTCTCACAAATCCCTAGAAAGAGGTAGCAGTCGGGTGACTTAGGTATGGAAATGTCGTGTGGCTAGGGCCTACCGTCGGGTAGACCGTTCGCCTGGTGCAGGTCTTTCAATTTGACGCCACTTCGGCGACCTGCGCGTCGATGGGGATGAAATGATGATGATTAGGACAACACAACACCCAGACCCTGAGCGGAGAAAATCTCCGACCCAGCCGGGAATCGAACCCGGGCCCTTAGGATTGACAGTCTGTCACGCTGACCACTCAGCTACCGGGGCGGACTGACTTAGGTTAGTGGAGGTAGCCCAAGTGACATATCTTTCCCCAATTTTCTTAGGTGTGATGCATTTTCCTGTTGGAATTTGAACTTCCCGCCATTTTTCTGGGGGAAGGGAGGGGAGGGGGTTTAGGTTAGTGGAGGTAGCCCAATTGACATCCTTCCCACCAAAATTCTAACTTCCTGCCAAAATCCGCCATATTGAATGATGTCATAGCTGCCATTTTGTATGACGGCATGCACTGTTGCCAAGTCTATACGCCGCCATGTTGGATTTCACCGCCGCCATCTTGGATACATCAGGCAACAATGGAATGTGGATTGATGTTCTTTTCTGAGGTGACCTACTTTACAGCGACGTCCTTGTCTGGGGTGACCAACTTTGTGGCGACGTAATTGTCTGGGGTAACCTACTTTGCCCACATCTCATGGTCGTGCGGTAGCGTTCTCGCTTCCCACGCCCGGGTTCGATTCCCGGCGGGGTCAGGGATTTTCTCTGCCTCGTGATGGCTGGGTGTTGTGTGCTGTCCTTAGGTTAGTTAGGTTTAGGTAGTTCTAAGTTCTAGGGGACTGATGACCATAGATGTTAAGTCCCATAGTGCTCAGAGCCATTTGAACCATTTTTAACCTACTTTGGGGTGATGTCCTTGTTGCCCCACTACTGATAGCCGTCAGGACATCCAAACAACTCTATTAATCAATGCCAAGCCCAGTAACTGCTTGCATGTGGGCCAGAATTGGGCTAATGTGTTGCTGACTTTCTCAGTTTATGAAGATCTTTCTGTTGAATAAATCATCCAATTTTTCTGAAACTGTAATTAACTAGAAACCGCCGAATTGAAGTCTGTATGTTTCTTCCGATATGTGGACGACACATTTGTAATCAGGTCACATGGAAAGGGCCTACTACAAATATTTCTACAATATCTAAATTCTATCCATAGTAACATACGGTTCACTGAAGGAATCGAGAAAGATGGACAACTATTCTTTCTACATGTCCTGGTGCAGCGCAGGTCAGATGGCTCGCTAGGTCCCAGTGTGTAATGCAACGCCACACACACTGATCTGTATCTACATGCTTCCAGCTGCCACCATCTGGCTCAGCTAAACAGAGTGCTTAACATCTTGATACACGGGGCACATACGATGTTGGACAAACATAACCTATCAACGGAACTCAAACACCTGGAAGAGAAAAAAGGCCTGGAGTTTCTACCTTTTGCAGGCAAAGTGTCATCATAAATAGGAAGACAATTGAGGTAAGACCGACACGGTCTTCCAACCATTGGCTAAGACGCGTGCCTTACTAGGAACGCTGAAAGACAATGTCGGCCTCAAGAAAGCGGGCGTTACAAAATTCCGCGCGGCTGCGGCAAATCCTATATCGGCCAAACAATTAGTACGGAGGAAGATCGATCCAAAGAATCCCAACGCTACACCCGCCTATGTCAATCGATTCAATCTGTCCTAGCAGAACATTTCATAAGAACCGGATACACAGCGAATTATGGCGAGACAAAAGTACTGGTCTCCACAGATAACTACAGGGACTGCATCTTCAAGAAGACCATATAAATTCGATTAACCAACAACCTCTCAATAGGGGAACTGTTTACCCATTCAGTAAGGCCTGGAAACCAATACTCAGCTGTATCAAGGAGCAACGGTGCAAATGGACACGAGATCACTCTGCCACATCTGCCGAAGAGATACTTCGACTCTCCCTCTGCCCCACCTACCGCAACGTCTGCTTCCCCCACCACCAGACACGCCGCGAGCCGTCGGCGCACGGAAACGCACCTAGTTACGCGAGGGGTAAATAGTAACTGCAAGGAGAGGACAAACCATGATTACCGCAACCTCATGAAGCTCGTGGCCGAAGAATAGTGGCATTGCTGCACACACAATGTCGAGTCGCAGAAGCAGCTGCAGGAGGTCTTCCGCCACCTTCCAATAAAGAAGGAACTGGAGTTCCTGAAGCAGCAGCTCGCTGCTCAGGGTTTCCCAGTCCATTCTGCAGGCCTGATGAAGTCGCCTAGGACACACAGGAAATGCCTCTGTTCCTGGTTGTCCTGGCCGATAACATCGAAACCCAAAAAACTCTCAAGGTGGAGAAGATCGCAGACTTTTCACTGAAGGTCGAGCCCCTTCGTGCAAAAGATAGGAGAGCAAAATGCTACTCCTGCCAAGGCAGGGACCATGTGGCTCGTTACTGCGACAAGCCAGCCCACTGTGTGAAGTGCGCCAAACTACACCAGGCCAGGGAATGCGGCAAGAAGGAGGCAGACCCACCGAATTGCTGCAACTGTGGGCTGCAATGCCTTCCTCCACAAGAGAGCCGCCAAACGTGTCCAGCTGGGACGCAACTTTGCAGACGCCGTCTGGGGGAACGCGCCACCTGTGAACAACACATCTGCGCCGCCAACTGCGCCACTCCGTCTGACGTCCGCGACCCCTCGCATCCTGTACAGCACACGCAGCAGCCATCAGTCAGCACCCAAGCGACGGGAACGTCGCAGCCGCCGGAACGGACGCCAGCAAAATTAGTACACTCCTGGGAGCACTGAGCGAGCTTACGCACCAAATTCCTGCACTCATCGAAGCAATGCCGGCCCTCCAGGCCAACGGCGTCCAACTCCAGAAACACCATGGATAATGCCCATATCCATGGTTTGACCATATGCACGTTCAATGCGAACAGACTGTGTTCCCAGCAGGGCGAATTTCGCCAATTCCTACGGGATGAGAATGTTGACATCTGATACAGGAAACATTCCTCAAACCCGAGGTGAATATATGAGCACCGAACTACTGCTGCTACCTAGATGACAGAGCACCCCCCAAGGGCGGCATTGCCATCTGCGTCAAGAGGTCACTGCAACATCATCAAGTCTACCTGCTGGAGTTCACCATGGTGTAGGCTACAGGTGTGACTATCGACACCACCGCTGGGAAGATTCTCTTCATGTCGGTATATCGGCATTCCGCTAGACCGATACACGAGGCAGATTTCAATTCTATGTTGTCACTTGAGGGACGTCTTTTCACTGTGAGAGATTTCAATGTGAAAAACCCTGACTGGAACTCTCGCCACACTAACGCCTGTGGGCGTCGGGTCTCTCACGTTGGTCATTGAAACGGCGCAGTCCGCCTTGGGCCCCTTGAACCCATACATTTCCTCGCCCAAGGCCGACTGGATGTGATCTACTTCGCACTACTGAAGGGGATTGGATAATTCATGTACCCCTAGACGCATAGATAAGGATGAAGGACAGGTATGAGAAATTGAACTTTATTTCAATTTTTATAACAATGTGTCAAATCACTAGTAATCTTAATCTTGCTACAGTTAAGAGCACCTCTCACCCATACTTTACTCATTTACTTTACGATGATTCCTGGTCCTAGCAACCAATGGCGTTGTAGACATAAAATAAGATCTTCTCATATCTCTGGAATGTGCGATAAACAATAATACCTCATCAGTAAAAGACTCCAGTCCTTGTACTTTGGCCATTTTATCTCCTGGTTAACGCACTATAGCCACAGTAACCCAATCATTACCATGTTGATTGGCATCATTGTTATCTAAAGTAAAATTTAGTATACATCCACAAAACACTGAAGAGCTATGCTAAAACACTTGTCCATTTACACCATCTGCGGTGCTCATCACAATGTTATTGATAGCTTTATACACTGTCAGGTGCGAACGCCTTCTCCTCCTGTACTGACGCAGAATCTCTGTAGCCATTCAACGCTGTTGCCTGTGCGGCAGCGACACGACGACTGCGCCAGTCTACCAGAATGACGACTTATATAGCTCACAGCGCCATGTTCCAGTCACCTATGAGATGAACTTCATAAGCACCTCCCTTCCAGATCAGCGCCCAAGTTACAGAAACTTGGACTGTGACCGTTTCCAAGTGGAAATACTAGAGTCTCTAGAATGTGCAGCTAACTCCCAAGTAGTCGGGGCTGATGCAGCCCTAGCTTCCCTCAACCGAAGGATACTACGAGCAGCAAACTCAGCCAACCCGAGACGACCACAGTGACCAAGAGACTTCTCGCTGCTATTACCGCCACACATCCTGGCAACTATCACGGAGAAGAATCGACTGTTCCGTGAATGGAAATTCGTTCGACAACGCGACACCAAAAGCTGCGTCAACCGCATGCGACGGGAGATAAGGGCAGCACTCGGAGAACAGAGAATGGGCAGACTTAGTGTCCACGCTCTAGCCATACGACGACAGCGCCTGAAAAACCATGAACCTCCTGCAGCGCCGACAGCGCGTACCATCGCTATAAGTCGGCAACGAATACTTCAGTGAGTCACATACAAAAGCCAGCGTGCTGGCCGGCGCATTCGCTGCAAACTTCACACCATTGGCCGATGTCGTGAACGTGGCACACAGCCGTCGGGTCGACGAACAACTCACAATCTTCTTAGCAGTTAGGAATGAAGAAGACGTAATCGAGCCAATTACAGAGGAAAAAGTTGCGGTGAAGAAGTTGCGATGCAACTTCGTTTCTTGAACATCAGGAAAGCAGGAGGCAGCGACGGTATAAACAACCAACTGCTGGAGAATCTCCCACGAGGAGCACACCAGCACTTAGCCGATACTCCGCACGAGCAGCTACCAGGCAGCATGGAAAAACGCTGAAGTTATGGTCGCCCGAAGACCGGCAAAGACGCGCGCCAGGTCACCAGCTACCGACCCTCGGCCTACTTCCGTTCCTCTCGGAAGTTTTAGAGAGGCTGTACGCGAAAAGGCTGATGGAACACGTCACTCAGTAGGGTGTTATTCCAGACGAGCAGTTTGGTTTTCGTAGCGGTCACGCTATCTCTCACCAGCTTAGAGACAGGTAGAGTCAGTGTTCATCGACATGTTCAGAACGTTCTTTTGCGTCTGGCACGACGATCTCGTGTACAAATTCCTTGTACTCGGGATACTAAGATTACACACAGTCCTCCTCAGATCCTATCTAGCGCAGCGAACGTTCCAAGTTAGGGCAGAAGATGGTACGTCCACAGACCGACAGATACGTGCTGGGGTTCCACAGGGGTCGGTGCTCGGCCCCTTGCTGTACTCACTGTACACTGCCGACATACCACGGGTGATGCGCGTCGAATTGGCTCTCTATGCTGATGACACACCGAAGTTGTGGCCATCCCAAAGACAGAGACGCACACCAGGTTACCAGCTACCGACCTATCAGCCTACTCCCATGCTCAGAAGTTTTCGAGAAGCTGTAGGCACTAATACACATGACGCAACCCCGTCTCCAACTCAGGTGCGCCACTCTGGGTTTGTGCTCAACGAAATAGCAGCTGAAATTCAACGCAGCGAAGAGCAAGGCAGTGGTCTTCACCCAAAGAATGCTACCGCCAGACCTTCCGCCCGTCGAAATCCTGCGCGCACCTATCCCATGGAGCAAGATGGCGAAGTATCTAGATGTTACCCTAGACCAAAGATTCTCCTGGGCGCCTCATATCCGAGACATCAGAAGCAGAGCCATAGAGCGCCTTCGCACTCTTTACCCGCTGCTTAACGCGCAGTCGACACTGCCTCCGCAACTCGGCATCACGCTGTACGTAATACTGGTCCGACCAGTGTTAGAATATGCAGCCGTGCTGTGGGGAAAGGCCGCAGATTCGCTCATCGCAACGCTGCAATGAATCCGAGATCGAGCTCTCAAGGCCGCCCTTCGTCTTCCGAGGGAATATCCCACTCGCGTACTGTAAGAAGACACATGCATCCCGCTACTGAAGGACAGATTCAGGATCATCACGAGATCCTTCTACGAGAACGCGGGGGTATCCGGTAACGGGCTCGTCCATGACCTGGGCCACCAACCACACCACAGGCCAACAAGTTGGCCTGACCTGCTGTGAGGATAATTTTCTTACAGCAGACACAGGATATCATCACCCAAGGACAATTCATATAGGTGAAGTTCTTTTTTTCTTCCCCACAGGACCAGTAGGAACAGTATTTTATGCTTACACTGCACAACATACCAGGCAAGGAAAGCTCGCCAATGGAGCGGTAACGACAGGACGGACCACTGAATCAGCACCTTCTGATGATGGCGGAACGGTTATTCGCCGAAATATTGTGGGGATTCGACGATCGTATCCTGCTGGGCACCTGAGAACCCTTCAAACAGTATATATGTGGGGAAGCCACAGATCATATATTACCATTCTCTACGAGGATGTATACCATCGGGTGAAGAAACTGGATAAGATTCGAAACAAGAAACGACGTCTACCAACTCCTCTCGCCTCCTTGTTAAGATTCAGGTACAAACACACCATACCTACTTTCGCCAAAGTCATGCATCACATACACACGCCTGTGGCAAATACTAACAAGCAAAGAGCCAACCTGGAAAGGATTCGCTACACCCAACAACAACTCGACAAAAACGCCAAGGAGCTGCTGCATCTTCTCCTATGATTATCCTTCGCGCTCCAAGAATACACCTGTAAATGAGTAGATGGTGTCACCAGGGCCGAAGCAGACTGGGCGCACTCGAAATCCACGGAGAAGCAGATCGCTAAGTTTGTATGGCTACCTGGCAAACCACAAGAAGAAACAGAGACCATACGACGCATCAAGATCAATCTCACTGGGGAAACGACTTGACTCCACATCTATAGCCATACTTGAAAAGGGGCTCAACTTTGCGCCGACACCTGCGCCTTCACTGAAATAATATCTTCAGTAGAATAGGCAGTCCGAAGGCTACCAGACCTCAAGGCTGAAGAAATCAGGAGAGAAGCATGCTGGATTCTTTCGAGAGAAACACCAGCCGGAAGCAATATTTCCAGAGCAGAAAGAAGAGCACTATGCAACCTCAGAGGATATATACAGATAGTCACTCTCCCGGCCGACAAGGAGAACGCTACTGCCATCCTTGAGAGACGCAACTATGAGCAGAAGATGCTGCAATTACTAGACGACCCAGCATATCGGAAAATTAAAACAGATCCGACTAAGAAGGTACAAAAAAGCAGTGCCAAAATGAGATTTTCACTCTGCAGCGGAGTGTGCACTGGTATGAAACTTCCTGGCAGATTAAAACTGTGTGCCGGACTGAGACTCGTACTCGGGATCTTTGTCTTTAGAGGGCAAGTGCTCTACCATCTTTGTTTTTCTTTTTTTTTTTTAATTTTCGTTTTGTTGGCTTTGGTTCGTTGCATCTGTTCAGGGCGGACGTCCTGAGACATCCATTTAAGTTCGTTGCTGATCTGTTAACTCACTTTTTTTATTACAGAGGGCACGTTACTCTCTGACCGAACACACTGAGCTACCGTGCCGGCTCCATCTGGGCTACCAAAGCACGACTAAAACTTCCTGGCAGTTTTAAACTGTGTTCCGGACTGAAAAGTTTCATATCAACGCACACTCTGCTGCAGAGTGAAAATCTCATTCTGAAAACATCCCCCAGGCTGTGGCTAAGCCATGTCTCTGCAATATCCTTTCTTCCAGGAGTTCTAAAGTGCGCGTCATTTATGACGGCGGCCGAGTTTAGGTTCGTTCTGCGCATCTGACGTCACAAAACACAGTCAACCAATGAACAGAGAAACGACGTTGCCAGAGCTAGACTGCAGTACGGAGCACCGACGAGTGTCTTCAGTTTTAGAAACGTTCAGTCATAAATAAAGTAACTGAACAAAAACAATGTCTTGATAAAAGAATTTCTTTTATAGGAAGTTTGGAAAAAGCATTCTTTATACCAATTGCTTCATATTCTATTAATTAATTAAACCAAACAAGCAATAAGCCTCCTAATTCAGGCGATAGCAAGGAAAGGTGTTTGTATCATTCTCACTAACCGCTTTTTCGCTGTAAAGAACAGCAGTAATTGTTTATTTCCTATTGTACTTCGACGAAACGTGAGTAGTTCATAGTCATACCAACAGTTTTTGTCGGTATTTTGCGTCCTTCTTTAAAGTCCTTAGGGAATCACATCAAGTGATGAGCTGGGTTAGCGTAATGGTCAAAGTGTTTGGCTACTAAGTGGAGGTTTGGAGTTCAAGCCTTGTTGTGCACTTAATATTTTCTTTATTTAAAAACAATATCGAAGTGTCTTACTTCATGAATTTTATTCGTTTGAATGTAATTTTTTGAAATTTATAGTGGCAACTGAAATCAACCATACGGAAAGTATACGCTATGGACTTTTACCTCAGTAAACTCTTCAAGATTTCGTGCAGTGGTTTACTACATTTAATGCTGCACAATAACTGCGTTGAACATCGAAACAAAAGTAAGTCATTTATGGGGGGAAGGCATCAGTCAAGAAGATGTGTAAAAATCAAATTTTTGGGCCAAATAGTTTTTGTGAAGTCGAATGATAAGTGTGTCAAAGCAGTCGGAACACCATGTGTCTGCACAGCGAGTAGTGCAGTGATGACAAAATCGCGCACAGCGCGGAATGCGGGGAGCACATCTCTGTAGCAGCGAAAGGGTTAATGCGGCCCTGGTGGCTTTATTTCATAAACTACGCGCTCCCCCCTAAACGTAAGTTTGCTTGGCGCGTGCAACTGGCAACGCAGCAATCTCCCGCGTCTGGGCGGGCATGCGCGAACCGCCAAGATAAAAGAATTGAACTACAGTTCTGCAAGGTTCGCAAGAGAGCTTCTGTGAAGTTTGGAAGGTAGGAGACGAGGTACTGGCAGAATTGAAGCTCTGAGGACGGGTCGTGAGTGGCGCTTGGGTAGGCAAAGGCCCCGAGTTCGAGTCTCGGTCCGGCACACAGTTTTAATCTGCCAAGAGGTTTCAAAGCCTTAGCAACTTGGTGAAAAACTCAAGGATACAAGGATAAGGACATCAAGTGACTTCGCCAACGCTCGGCAGTAGCACCTAGGATATATGCCTTCCAAAGACGGTCAGATATGGGATGTGACCAATAGTTAGCAACATAGGGGCACCTACGTATCGCCTCACACAGCATCTGGCGGGCCTGCTACGACCCTAGGTGAGAAAATGTGTGCATCACATCCGGAATTAGACGGACTTCATTAGCCTCCTAAAGGAGCTAACTTTACAGGAATCCAACATCCTGGCTCTAAGCACTATGGGACTTAACATCTGAAGTCATCAGTCCCCTAGCCTTAGAACTACTTAAACCTAACTAACATAAGGACATCACAGACACCCATGCCCGAGGCAGGACTCGAACCTGCGACCGTAACAGCTGCGCGGTTCCAGACTGAAGCGCCTAGAACCGCTCGGCCACAGTGGCCGGCTGCGACATCCTAGTCAGCTTTGATGTAGTCTCACTTTTTACACGAGTCACTCTGGAAAATACTGTCAACTTAATCAATGAGAAATTTGGAGCAGAACTGACAACTTGTCGGGCATGTGTTAGCATCGAACTACATTGTCTTCAACGACCAATACTTTGAGCAGACCGGCGGAGTGGCCATGGAGAGCCCTCTCTCACCTGTGGTAGCCAACCTATTCTTGGAGACCTTCGAAAAAGTAGCCCTGGAACCCACGAACTGAAGCCTGTATGATTCTTCCGATATGTGGACGACACATTTGTAATCTGGTCACATGGGAAGGACCTACTACAAATATTTCTACAATATCTAAATTCCATCCATAGTAACTTTGGTTCACTATGGGAATCGAGAAAGATGGACAACTACCCTTTCTACACATCCTGGTGCAGCTCAGGTCAGATGGTTCGCTAGGTCCCAGTGTGTAATGCAACGCCACACACACTGACCTGTATCTACATGCTTCCAGCTGCCACCATCTGGCTCAGCTAAACAGGAGTGCTTAACGCCTTGGTACACAGAGCACATACGATGTTGTACGAACATAACCTACCAACGGAACTCCAACACCTGGAGAGAAAAAAGGCCTGGCGTTTCTACCTTTTGCAGGCAACGTTTCGTCATAAATAGGAAGACTGCTGAGGTAAGATCGACACGGTCCTCCAACCATTGGCTAAGACGCGCGCCTTACTAGGAACGCTGAAAGACAATGTCGGCCTCAAGAAAGCGGGCGTTACAAAATTCCGCGCGGCTTCGGCAAATCCTATATCAGCCAAACAATGGAAGAGCGATCCAAATAACCCGAACACTACACCCGCCTATGCCAAACAAGCCAATCTGTCCTAGCAGAACATTTCATAAAAACTGGATACACAGTGAATTATGGCGAGACGAAAGTACTGGCCTCCACAAACAACTACGGGGACTGCAACTTCAAAGCATTGGCGAATTAAAGGGAGTGGGGAGGGGGGGGGGAGGCCGTCGCCCCTCCCCCTTTACTTTGCTTTGCCTAAGTGAAGGAAGTTCATATGTCTTGGAGTAGCCAGAATTTCATCATGTTATGTTTTCACTCTTCTGTATGCTCTGAGAATTCTTTTTATTTAAAATTAAAATTTGGTCTCTGAAGTGATACCCAATTTTAGCGAGATCTAGAGTGTATCACTTTATTGTTCTTATTTGCTTTTCTCTAATTTGATCTTTTCTATGTCCTATTTCAGGTCAAATTTTGTGTCCACGTACTGCTTGTGACTTATCCTATGCAGCTGTATTAATCAAAGTAGAATCACAGAATCACAGGACAACACCCACATCCATGCCCATGGGGGTATTCTAACCCCCAGCCAGAACAGCCCGAATGCCGGACATTTGCCACACTTGCTCCTTTGCCACGTAGTGATCCCTCAGGTAAGGGACGCCCTTCCTCGTACTACTTCTGTCCGCTTTCAAACCGCCGTCTCCACATCTTACTCTATACAACCAATACGTAAGGGACCTTCTTCTTCGACATCTTGGCGAAATACAGAGCTTCTTTTCCGAAATCGAAATATTTATATCTTTTGGGAAACGAAAGCAATTCCGACGATTATGTCAGTATGTAATTAGTTCTGCCAAGTATAAATATAGATCCCTCTGTCTGTACGGTAGCTTCCTTTCACGATTATTGATTGCGATAGAAACCGTCCATCGCCATTGGAGCAACAAGAAAGGAACGCTGTAAACAGAATGCGAATGTACGCAAATCATTTCTTTTTGATTACTGCATTTGTGCCTGCTTTAATTACAATTGCATGCCCAAAAGACAATAAGGAAAGAAGAAATAGGTATGTGAATGTTTGAAAAGAAGAACGACATACTCCATATTAATTTACCCTCTAAAATCCGATATCCCTTGCGGCGAAAAATTAGTTAATAAACTGTAGCGGGACAATGTTCAAAGTCCGCAGCTCGTGGTCGTGGGGTAGCGTTCTCGCTTCCCACGCCCGGGTTCCCGGGTTCGATTCTCGGCGGGGCAGGGATTTTCTCTGCCTTGTGATGACTGGGTGTTGTGTGCTGTCCTTAGGTTTGTTAGGTTTAAGTAGTTCTAAGTTCTAGGGGACTGATGACCATAGATGTTAAGTCCCATAGTGCTCAGAGCCATTTGAACCATTTTGAACAATGTTCAAAACATGACAAAGTACGTTCATAAACAGAGATAAGGACATCTATGGTTTTCATGTCATCTAAAGTCGACGTACAATTTAAAATGTTAGAAATAAGAGAATGAAGTAATACAGAATGATGCGCTTGTACTGTACGTTGTTGTTCTACATTGTTTAGCTCTGGTATTTACAGGGTCACAGAGAAGGCATCCTAGGGTTTGGAGGGAAAAGCCGCAATTGTAATGATCTCCACTACAACAGAGGCAAGAAGCACAACTTAAGGAAAAATAATGTAATGTGTGTTCCAGCTCACAAGCGACATTGAAGCAGGTAGTTCCTGTGACTTAGAATGGGCAGAGGTTATATTCGACAACCGGAATAAATTAATAACTGGCTCGTTTTACCAACCCCTGGTCTCAGATGAAACAGTTGCTGAACATTTCAAAGAAAATTCAAGTCTCATTGTAAATAGATACCCTAATCATACAATTATAGTAGGCAGCGAGTTCAATCTACCTTCTGTATGTTGACAAAAATACATTTTCAGACCCTACTGTAGATGGAAAACAACTTCCATAATTGTTCTAAATGCTTTTTATAAAATTATTTTGAACAATTAGTTCACGAGGCCACTCAAATTGTGAACGGTTACGAAAACACACTTGACCTCTTAGCCACAAATAATCCTGAGCATCACGATGGGTACAGGAATTAGTGAACACACAGTCGTAGCGAGGCTCAATTCCTAACAAAGAAATTCACCAAAACTAAACGCGATATATATATATATATATATATATATATATATATATATATATATATTTATATATATATATATACATAAAAGCAACTAAAAATTCGGTTGACATCTTTCTAAGAGACAGTCTCCAATCCTTCCAAACTATGTAAGTGAAGACCATATGTGGCTTAAGTTTAAAGAAAGATTCATACCTTATAAACTGATATCAGACGGAACTGATCCCCCATGGTACACAAAACACGACACAAAGCTGCTGCAGGAGCACCGAAAAGGGCACGTATTATTTAGACGAGCGCAAAATCTCCAAGATTGCCGAAGTTTTACTGTGGCTCGAAATCTGGTGTGGATTTCAATGCGAGATGAATTTAATAGTTTCCACAACGAAACTCTCCCTAGAAATGTGGCAAAAATCCATGGTCCTATGTTAAGAAAACCGGCGGAAAGGCTCAGTAAGTACCTTTACTGGGGGTCGGGCGGCGAGTGAGGAGGAAGAGGAGGAGGAGGAGCAGGGGGAAACAAAGGACCCAACCCTTCGGAGCAGGTAAAACAGCCCAGCCGTCCGCAGCACGGCTATCCCTCCCGGCTTCTCTGGGAATTGCCTGCTGGGATTTCCTGACTTCCGTACCTCCGACCAGTGTAGCGCGCTGCGCTAAGCCCGTGCGGTGCTACCTGCCGTGCCTCCCCTATTATCAGTGTTAGAGTTGTACTCTTAGACATCTGATCTCGGGGTGAACAGCTTATACGAACAGTTCCTTTTACTGGTGTCGACTGTTTCATTACTGTCATCCGTGTACCATGAAACGAACTTCAAAGATAACATCTTTTTTTCTCTAAGAAACAGAAGACAACAGGTGAGTTTATTATAGCGTAAGATTATGGTTCGTGAGCTGTTATATGGACAAAAGTTGCTTGTTCATGTACATGTATTACTTAATTTTGGAACTGAGTTCTTAAAGGCAAGCTATTTGAATTACACTACAATTTTTATAGGAAGAAGCGTTTGATATTATTATCTTCCATGGCTGTTAACTTGTTTTCATATGCTGCGGCTGTCTACTTAAATTGGAAAGTAGACAGTTTTTCTATGTATGTTACTTTACTTATTGGACATAAAGTATTTTTATGGCCACCCATCATCTTTGTGATCAACGAATCAGACCAAATTAATTTTATGTTCGAGATAGCGACAAGTAATATTTTCATGGGCGGAAGTGCTTGTTTTAAGGAGTGTTTTTGTGGAAATTGTACGATATTGCAAAGAACTGCCTTACTTTTCCTGTTTCCTTGTATTTTTACGAACTGTTAAACTTGGTATCAGTGACGTCTACAGGAAGTACCATTGCCTCGGAAATTATTTTCAGCTGGGGGAGGGGGCATTCTGAAGATAAAATTTAAAGTGGTCAGTGTCGTTTAAGATCTGCAGGCGGACTGACCATTTTTGAGAATATATCGGATAGTCACATTTCAATATGAAGTCTCAGCAATGTATTATTATGAAAGATAGTTGCTTCTGCGCGTCGTACCTAAAGTAGCAAACGACTGGCATTGCGCGTGCGTGCCAAGTTGTAGGCCCTGCAAAGAACTGCCTGCTTAACTTTTTTATTGCTGATAGATACAAATATGATACACTACGATTGCTATATTAATCTATTAAATAAAACTGTACAACTAACAAATGAAAAGAAACAACTCACGGTAGCAAATTTACGAAGAAACAGAACCGGATTCTTGCTTCATCATTTTGTTAGTATCATGGCAATTTACCTGTCAGGACGCGTTTAAATCTCATCTTCCATGAGAAATCATCCAGTGTGTGACCTTTAGGCCTAATTACAATGTACCACTTAAATGCGATAATTTATTTTTTTCGAAAACATGCTCATTTCCTGCGCACAGTGATCTCAAACCGAAATGTTTGACTACTAACAGCTAAGATACTTTGATGCAGTACAACCTGAAATATCAGTGTCAAATGGAAATAAACACAAGTGTATCTTTTTTATATGCAGCATGTATATATTTTTAAAATGGTAAATACACCTTCGAATCTGTCAAATGGTTCCGCTACAAGACAGCAGTTATTACCACAGCTTAGATGTGCTTCATTGCAATTTTCTAAATAAGCCCCCTTATTTCAGTCAACTAACTACAAATTCACAAGCAGAAGGGTCTTTGAGGACTTCCACATCTATTAAATTATGGCGTAAAGCTCTGTGTCAGATGTTATGTCTGACACGAAGCTTTATTCCATCACTACAATCTATGAAAAAAATTATCACAAATTTGGAACCACTTATCCGACTGATGGGAATCTTTTTAATTAATAGATAAATACTCTGGCTGTGTTTTAGTATTTTGCTACTTTGGGTAACAAACAGAAGAAGCAGTGTCGATTATACTCAATCAAGCCAGCCAAAAATTTGACGCCAGTCAGCCAGTGTACTCTCTTGCGGTACGCTGCGTGAACCTTGGGTTTTATATAAAATTACACAGTACACAATTAAATCTCAGAAAGAACTAGGTTAAAAAAGTCGAAAAACAGCTTAAATCTCTAAAACACAACAAAGCTCCTTGGCCCGATGGAATTTGCCACCGAATTAGCCCCCTTCTTGACCATAGTTTACCGCGTGTCTCTCGAACAAGGAGTTATTCCCAGTGAATGGTAAAGGGCACAAGTCACACCGGTGTACTAAAAGAGAAGTAGAACGGACCCACAGACATTTCGACCAGTAATATGGAGCAAATATGCGGGGCTCCTATCATGCTGGACTAACCGGAGACATATAGCAAACACAAAGAAGGCCAGCACGAATGGTGACAGGCTTGTTTGACTGGTGAGAGAGCGTTAGTGAAATGCTGAGAATTCAAAATTGGCAAACACCCGAAGAAAGACGTATATCACGCCAGATCCATCTTGAAAAATTCCAGACGCAAAATCCTGGGAGAAGCGATGCATATTCTCCTTCCCCCTACGTATCTATCTCGCGAAGACAAAATTAGGTAAGTAAGAGACTAAGAGCTCGCACAGAGCGTTTAAACAGTGATTCTTTCCGTCCGAGACTGGAATAGGAAGAAACCTTAACGTATTGTACTCTAGAGTACCCTCTGCCACACCCCCACGGTGACTTGCAAAGTGCGGATGTAGATGTAGAGAGTATTAAGCCATTGATGTGCATTTAGGCCAAAAGTCTATTAGCAGAGTGAGCAGCCAAGCATTCATTTATGCCAACAGCTGCTTGTGCATACTAACTGTGGTATGGCATGTGAGTTTGTGAGACAGGAGGGTTCAAAACATATCATTTATGACTTTGACGCAATGTATCCTTTTCAGGTTCCACATCAGATGAGCATAATGAGATTGAGGACTCAGCACCGCCAATGCCTGCCACTTCGAATGATCCAGGTGATCAGATGAGCTGCGCTTCAACTTCATTACCTGCAGGTAACACTTCCGTTTCTGGGGTACATTACGAAAACGACATCGGTCTACAAACTGGGACTAAACCATCTGATAATGTGCTTGCCACCATACCACCAAAACCACTGGGAACCTCCTGCTGAATACAGTTTCCCACATTCTACTCATAATAAGGGTGGGAAGACTGAAAGAAGGTTTCTGAAAAAAGAGCACTTAGATAAATATAAAGCATGGTTAGTTTTGTCTCCATCCAAAGAAGGTCTATTTTGCAAAGTGTGTCCTTTCTTTGCGCCTACTCTTAAGGGTGGGTATCATGTGGGAAGGAAGTTAAACACATTAGTGACTGTACCTCCGACAAAATTTGCAAAGTTATTAGGTAAAGATGGTGACCTGGAAAATCACAGTAGAGCACTATATCATCAGCAAACTTCAGGACGTGCCAACGACTTTTTGGTTTCTTACCAAAATCCAAATACATCGGTTGAAAATCAAGTTGACTCGTACCGACTAAAGAGAACGAAAAAGAAAAACAACGACGGAAACTGTTGTCATTTCCTGTGAAAAACGTCATATTTCTTGGAAGGCAGAGCATACCTTTTAGAGGACATCGAGATGATGGCTCTGTTTTTTCTAACGATCCCGGACTATCAAGTAAAGGCAACTTTAAAGAGTTGATGAAATTTCGCGCCGAAGAATGTGGGGAAATTGAATTAGAAGCACAGTATAGCTCTGGTAATAAAAGACGCGCATTTTTAAGTAAAACTGTTCAAAATGAGTTGATTGAATGCTGTGGCGAAGACATTATTTCTCTATTTTTAAAATAATTGAAAAGCCACGATCGCTTCAATCGTTTATTAGATGACCGGTTTCAGCACTCTGAAGGTGCCATCATCAGACCTGTGAAGGTATAATATAACAGGTTTGAGGGAGGGCTTACATGAGTTAATTATATACCTTACAATTATTACAGAACCACATACCTGAAACGTGGATTAACATTTATAAAACCATATGGACATCATGGCATATGAGGCAGACCATCTGATAAAATCATTGTCATAACCAATAAAAATATAAAATAACTCCTCTCATGGTCGTTCTTTCCATAAAATATAAAACTGAAGTCACCAGATGAAACTACCACTGCTCGCCTAACACCGGTCGGCATCATCACTGCCCTATTCTGTGCAGGCTTACCTGCTGTGATAATAGCGGTTCACAACCAGCCACCAGGCAGCGCTGTCCAAGCAGCACATACATAGTCCCAGGGTATAACCACTCATTAGTACTAAAACACGACTTTACTGTAACTGCTTGTCACATACCCATGCATAGCCCACATTTGTGCATACATTTCCTGTACATACTACAGTCCCTGTAAAGTACGACAATTACAAGGTAAAAGCATCTGAGGCACAGACATTATCCATTAGCGCCTTACACAACTACATATTATAATTTACCTTTATTCATATACGGACGTCAGGGATATGCACACAGAAAGCTGTTCATAACACGACTCAAGTACAATGTGACGAGCGATTAAAATCTGTATGCTGGGCTTTACCTGTCTAGGCACTATCGTCTTAGGTATTGTAAGCGCTAAAAAAGAACATATTCACTTGCTATAAAGTATCTCACCATCTATACATTCGTTATGAGCTGGGTACGAATCAACTACGAAAACCTGCATAGGCACATGGAATTAAGGAATGCCAGGTCAGGCGAGCTGGACAGAATGTGGCACGATGTCGCTCAGGAGAACATCCAACTACTCTGTCACTCACTGCCAAGCCCAATAACTGTTTGCATAAGGGCCAGAAGTGCCCCAACACGTTATTGACTTGCTCAATTTGTGAAACTCTTTGTCTTGCATAAATCATCCAGTTTTTCTGAAAGTTTAACCAACTTTCTTTCTTCACCTGTACCAATTTCTGTCCCATTTGGATAATTCTTTCGTGGTGTGCCTTTTTTTTGATTTCGTGTGTACTTAACCCTACATATCGACGCGAAGTGCGGTGGTCGGAACTTCTCCTTGCTGACCAAACATTATCGATTATTGTTCCAGCACCAGGACTGTAAATGGTTACATCCGAGAACATCGCCATCACGATCTTGGACAAGGAGGTGGATGATCAACAGTTAAAATGGAAATAATCTCTGAAACAGTTCTAAAAAAAACTTGCAATAATTTTAAAAAATAACACTTCTCTACGCACGCCATACGCGACACACTAGTTTACACATTTGACTGTCAGGCATATATATCTTTTCTCACAACACGAAATATGTTACAGGAACCTCTGAAAAATATGGTGTGGAGAGCGTAGACTGCTTCTCCTAAAGAAGCCTTTGCCTTGGTGTACTGCTTATGCACTTTTCAGTTATTCTAGAAACGTCAATGACAGCGATCTCATAAACGCAGAAACTCTAGGAAAACAATTTTATGCTTGTAAGTCGCTAGAGGACATAATGAACTAAACAGAATAATGAAGCAGATTATTAACTGGCATTTTTCTATGTCACTAGTCAATAACGGCGTAGAGAGTTTGAAGGATCTGTGTGCTGAACTGCTTGCAGCTGATCAATAGTGGCAGAAAAGTTTGTGAGACTGGCTGCCGCCTTGGTCTAATTTTAGCTCCATTAACGTGGCGTGTCGTCCAACGATGTCGTTCCTCTTGCCTCTGAGTCACTCTGCTCTTGAGTCAATACGCAGACCGCAGCTGTCGGGTTGCAGTTTTCGTTTCTGAAGCTCTTAGGAGAAGATTGACTTTGCGGCTTTCCGTCTTCTTTGATGTTCTCGGAGCTGTTTGCAACGCTAAGGACACCGTCGTCAGGGTAGTAGGACGGAAGTGAGAGAGAAGTTTATTTTGGGTAGGAATTAATGTTGTCAACAATGACTCATTAAAAACGCAGTGTCAGGTCGACTGGTACTGAAATAATGCAGCTCTGGAAAAAAATACATTTTGCCTAGAGAAAATTTTAGGAAAGTGAAAATTTGAAAGTGGGTCCTCTCAAGTACATGGCACCACCTAAAACATAGCGCCATGAAAACGAACATTTTAGGATAGATGAAACGGTGACTTACCTGAATACCAGCTGAAGAACAGGAAATACCTGTAGCTAGTCAGCTTTATTTTACAGCGCTCTGAAACTTAGATGGACTTGTACGAGGCTATTCGTTTATTAAGATCCGATTCGTCGCGAAATGGAGACCGCAGTGAAAATCCAATGAAGCTTTGCACAGATGTACTGGGCAGTGTCTCTAGGATTCCCGTGGCTCACGCCACGTCACGTCACTCTTTTCAATTCGTAACGTAATGCGAGCGCGTAAAGATGTCTTCCACCAGATTGAACGCTTTCTGAGAGATTTCGCCTGATTTCATGTAACCCACATAACGTAACTGTCATGCATTTCGTTCTTCATGACAATTCGCGGCTACACACTGGAGGAGCAATGAGACGCTTCTACAGCGTTTTCGATGGGAAGTATTTGATCACCCACCATAGAGCCCGGACTTGGCTCCTTCTGAGTTTCATCTCTGCTGACATGAACCGCTGGCTATGAAGACAAGATTTTGGCATAGAGAAGGAGCTGCAGACCAGGATAGAGAATTGCCGCAAAGCACAGGCAGCTGACTTCTATGACGAGGGTGTTGGACAGTTGGACAACGTTACGACAAGTGTCTAAGTCGAAGCGCCGATTATGTAGAAAAGTAGCTACAAATGAAACATTTTTTTATTTTACTGTGGTTTCCATTTCACGAACAGTCGCGCCTTAATAGGCGAATATCCCTTGTACTACACGATTTATAGGGAACTAGTGGTATTCTTTGTAAGAGGAAATGAAGAAACAATCACAAAGGTATATAAACTGAGTATTTACGGATTTGTGGGTGACTAAACTGTGTAGCTAAAAGCACAAACTTTTTAATTTTTTTATTGCAACCCCAAGAAGAATACCGGAGACAGAGATGAGTTTTTAGGACCATCGAGAGCCGAGGTGGCAAGCGAACACCAAGGAAAGAAGAGAAGAGTGAAAGGTAGCAGGAGGATACAGAAACTCTACACAGAGGAAGTAAATGAAGATGAAATGGAAGATGTATTATTGTGAGATGAATGTGACACAGCGCTGAATGATTAAGCCCAAACAAGGAACCTGTAGCAGACACCATTCCCTCAGAGTTATTGAGATCGTTGGGCAATGACAAAATTATTCCACTTGATATGTAAGGTGTATGACATAGAAGACTTTGTAGTAAGGGCAGCCACAGCTTGGATACGTCATTTTGAAGATTAAAGCGCTTCAGCTGTAAGTACTTTATTTATAAGCACTACCGGTTTCGCAGCATTTTAGCTGGATCAATAAAATCAAGCGAAAAATTGCTGATGACGAATGCTGGGTCCTCAAATTCTCTTTTACGAACAAAGAAATGACGATTTTATTGCACCTGATGATGCAGCTAGAATGCTACAAAACCGATCATGCTTATAAATTCTTACAGCCGAAGCGGTTGTATCTTCAAAATGGGTATGAGACAGGCAAAATAACCGTCAGACTTCAGGAAGAATGTAGTAATTCCAATCACGAAGCAGATCCTGAAAGGTGTGTTTATGACCGAGCCATTAGTTTAGTAAGTCAATTCAAATTCTGATACGATATTGTATTGACCTGAGCAGTACCCCACTCCTTGAAATTGCAGTTACCTTATTTCTTCTTATGAAACACACACACACACACACACACACATACACTCTGAGCGAGAGAGAGAGAGAGAACATAGAAGGGGATAGAGAGGAAAGCCAGACGGTGCCTTGTCTCAGAAGTCTAAGACGGACTCTCGTAAATGTACTAAACGAGCACAGCCAATCTTCTTGAGTGGTTTGCAATTGAAGTTGCCACCCGACTCATAAATTCATTGGCAGTGGAAGATCTGGTTCGCTAAAAAGGGCATTAACTTTCCATTACATTCTAGCGAACGTTGTAACGACACAAGTCAGGCATTTTACCACTCCCTGTTTTATAAAAAAAAAATGCATGGCCGAATTCAGTGAGATCCCTATCCAACAACCTTGAAACTACGGTTGAGTTAAGAAAGTGTTATGAGACAGCGCATTAATTGATAAAGAAATATTTCACTCTAAGGTGGGATTTATTGAGTAATGAAAATTCCTGAAAAGCAAAATTGTGCACGAGACAGGGATTTGAATCACTCATCTACATCTACATCTACATTGATACTCCGCAAGCCACCCAACGGTGTGTGGCGGAGGGCACTTTACGTGCCACTGTCATTACCTCCCTTTCCTGTTCCAGTCGCGTATGGTTCGCGGGAAGAACGACTGTCTGAAAGCCTCCGTGCGCGCTCTAATCTCTCTAATTTTACATTCGTGATCTCCTCGGGAGGTATAAGTAGGGGGAAGCAATATATTCGATACCTCATCCAGAAACGCACCCTCTCGAAACCTGGCGAGCAAGTTACACCGCGATGCAGAGCGCCTCTCTTGCAGAGTCTGCCACTTGAGTTCATTAAACATCTCCGTAACGCTATCACGGTTACCAAATAACCCGGTAACGAAACGCGCCGCTCTTCTTTGGATCTTCTCTATCTCTTCCGTCAACCCGACCTGGTACGGATCCCACACTGATGAGCAATACTCAAGTATAGGTCGAACGAGTGTTTTGTAAGCCACCTCCTTTGTTGATGGACTACATTTTCTAAGCACTCTCCCAATGAATCTCAACCTGGTACCCGCCTTACCAACAATTAATTTTATATGATCATTCCACTTCAAATCGTTCCGCACGCATACTCCCAGATATTTTACAGACGTAACTGCTACCAGTGTTTGTTCCGCTATCATATAATCATACAATAAAGGATCCTTCTTTCTATGTATTCGCAATACATTACATTTGTCTATGTTAAGGGTCAGTTGCCACTCCCTGCACCAAGTGCCTATCCGCTGCAGATCTTCCTGCATTTCGCTACAATTTTCTAATGCTGCAACTTCTCTGTATACTACAGCATCATCCGCGAAAAGCCGCATGGAACTCCCGACACTATCTACTAAGTCATTTATATATATTGTGAAAAGCAATGGTCCCATAACACTCCCCTGTGGCACGCCAGAGGTTACTTTAACGTCTGTAGACGTCTCTCCATTGATAACAACATGCTGTGTTCTGTTTGCTAAAAACTCTTCAATCCAGCCACACAGCTGGTCTGATATTCCGTAGGCTCTTACTTTGTTTATCAGGCGACAGTGCGGAACTGTATCGAACGCCTTCCGGAAGTCAAGAAAAATAGCATCTACCTGGGAGCCTGTATCTAATATTTTCTGGGTCTCATGAACAAATAAGGCGAGTTGGGTCTCACACGATCGCTGTTTCCGGAATCCATGTTGATTCCTACATAGTAGATTCTGGGTTTCCAGAAATGACATGATACGCGAGCAAAAAACATGTTCTAAAATTCTACAAGAGATCGACGTAAGAGATATAGGTCTATAGTTTTGCGCATCTGCTCGACGACCCTTCTTGAAGACTGGGACTATCTGTGCTCTTTTCCAATCATTTGGAACCTTCCGTTCCTCTAGAGACTTGCGGTACACGGCTGTTAGAAGGGGGGCAAGTTCTTTCGCGTACTCTGTGTAGAATCGAATTGGTATCCCGTCAGGTCCAGTGGACTTTCCTCTATTGAGTGATTCCAGTTGCTTTTCTATTCCTTGGACACTTATTTCGATGTCAGCCATTTTTTCGTTTGTGCGAGGATTTAGAGAAGGAACTGCAGTGCGGTCTTCCTCTGTGAAACAGCTTTGGAAAAAGGTGTTTAGTATTTCAGCTTTACGCGTGTCATCCTCTGTTTCAATGCCATCATCATCCCGTAGTGTCTGCATATGCTGTTTCGAGCCACTTACTGATTTAACGTAAGACCAGAACTTCCTAGGATTTTCTGTCAAGTCGGTACATAGAATTTTACTTTCGAATTCAATGAACGCTTCACGCATAGCCCTCCTTACGCTAACTTTGACATCGTTTAGCTTCTGTTTGTCTGAGAGGTTTTGGCTGCGTTTAAACTTGGAGTGGAGCTCTCTTTGCTTTCGCAGTAGTTTCCTAACTTTGTTGTTGTACCACGGTGGGTTTTTCCCGTCCCTCACAGTTTTACTCGGCGCGTACCTGTCTAAAACGCATTTTACGATTGCCTTGAACTTTTTCCATAAACACTCAACATTGTCAGTGTCGGAACAGAAATTTTCGTTTTGATCTGTTAGGTAGTCTGAAATCTGCCTTCTATTACTCTTGCTAAACAGATAAACCTTCCTCCCTTTTTTTATATTCCTATTAACTTCCATATTCAGGGATGCTGCAACGGCCTTATGATCACTGATTCCCTGTTCTGTACATACAGAGTCGAAAAGTTCGGGTCTGTTTGTTATCAGTAGGTCCAAGATGTTATCTCCACGAGTCGGTTCTCTGTTTAATTGCTCGAGGTAATTTTCGGATAGTGCACTCAGTATAATGTCACTCGATGCTCTGTCCCTACCACCCGGCCTAAACATCTGAGTGTCCCAGTCTATATCTGGTAAATTGAAATCTCCACCTAAGACTATAACATGCTGAGAAAATTTATGTGAAATGTATTCCAAATTTTCTCTCAGTTGTTCTGCCACTAATGCTGCTGAGTCGGGAGGTCGGTAAAAGGAGCCAATTATTAACCTAGTTCGGTTGTTTAGTGTAACCTCCGCCCATAATAATTCACAGGAACTATTCACTTCTACTTCACTACAGGATAAACTACTACTAACAGCGACGAACACTCCACCACCGGTTGCATGCAATCTATCCTTTCTAAACACCGTCTGTACCTTTGTAAAAATTTCGGCAGACTTTATCTCTGGCTTAAGCCAGCTTCCTGTACCTATAACGATTTCAGCTTCGGTGCTTTCTATCAGCGCTTGAAGTTCCGGTACTTTACCAACGCAGCTTCGACAGTTGACAATTACAATACCGATTGCTGCTTGGTCCCCGCATGTCCTGAATTTGCCCCGCACCCGTTGAGGCTGTTGCCCTTTCTGTAATTGCACAAGGCCATCTAACCCAAAAAACCGCCCAGCCCACGCCACACAACCCCTGCTACCCGTGTAGCCGCTTGTTGCGTGTAGTGGACTCCTGACCTATCCAGCGGAACCCGAAACCCCACCACCCTATGGCGCAAGTCGAGGAATCTGCAGCCCACATGGTCGCAGAACCGTCTCAGCCTCTGATTCAGACCCTCCACTCGGCTCTGTACCAAAGGTCCGCAGTCAGTCCTGTCGACGATGCTGCAGATGGTGAGCTCTGCTTTCATCCCGCTAGCGAGACTGGCAGTCTTCACCAAATCAGATAGCCGCCGGAAGCCAGAGAGGATTTCCTCCGATCCATAGCGACACACATCATTGGTGCCGACATGAGCGACCACCTGCAGATGGGTGCACCCTGTACCCTTCATGGCATCCGGAAGGACCCTTTCCACATCTGGAATGACTCCCCCCGGTATGCACACGGAGTGCACATTGGTTTTCTTCCCCTCTCTTGCTGCCATTTCCCTAAGGGGCCCCATTACGCGCCTGACGTTGGAGCTCCCAACTACCAGTAAGCCCACCCTCTGCAACTGCCCGGATCTTGCAGACTGAGGGGCAACCTCTGGAACAGGACAAGCAGCCATGTCAGGCCGAAGATCAGTTTCAGCCTGAGACAGAGCCTGAAACCGGTTCGTCAGACAAACTGGAGAGGCTTTCCGTCAGCCCTCTGGAATGTCTTTCGCCCCCTGCCACACCTTGAAACGACCTCCCACTCTACCACAGGTGAGGGATCAGCCTCAATGCGGGCAGTATCCCAGGCAACCACAGTCGTAGTCCGATCAGGGGATGCGTGGGACGAGCTGGCCGTCCCCGACAAACCCCCATCCGGACCCCCACAGTGATGCCCATTGGCAACAGCCTCAAGCTGTGTGACCGAAGCCAACACTGCCTGAAGCTGGGAGCGAAGGGATGCCAACTCAGCCTGCATCCGAACACAGCAGTTGCAGTCCCTATCCATGCTAAAAACTGTTTTACAAAGAACGTCTGAACTAATCTACAGAGAGCGCAAACAAATCGACAAAATTTAAACGGTTATTAAAATACAAGATTGCCTAGTAAATGCAGTAATGCTGCTACTTGCGCACTGCTGACACTGCTCGGCGGCGGAAGGAGACTAAGCGAAATTACACTATTCAGGTACTAAAACGCGATGCTACACTCTCAAATACTATAATACGCCCGAAATTTATGAATTAAACAATGCAAGTACCAAAAACACACAAAGAAATTAAGAATTAAACTATGTAACAAATGAGTGAGCTAGGAGTATACGACTTGCTGCTCAGCTGCTTATCCAACGGCGGCAGGGAGCACACTGACTGTGACCAACCGACACTGGCCGTTCAAAACAAAAACAGTAGACAAACGACTACGCGAATTTACACTATTCAGGTACTAAAACGCGATGCTACAACTCTCAAATACTATAATACGCCCGAAATTTATGAATTAAACAATGCAAGTACCAAAAACACGCAAAGAAATTAAGAATTAAACTATGTAACAAACGAGTGAGCTAGGAGTATACGACTTGCTGCTCAGCTGCTTATCCAACGGCGGCAGGGAGCACACTGACTGTGACCAACCGACACTGGCCGTTCAAAACAAAAACAGTAGACAAACGACTACGCGAATTTACACTATTCAGGTACTAAAACGCGATGCTACAACTCTCAAATACTATAATACGCCCGAAATTTATGAATTAAACAATGCAAGTACCAAAAACACACAAAGAAATTAAGAATTAAACTATGTAACAAATGAGTGAGCTAGGAGTATACGACTTGCTGCTCAGCTGCTTATCCAACGGCGGCAGGGAGCACACGCTGTAGTGAACATGCTGCTAGAAAACAAGCATCTGTTCACTCCTGGTTAGTCCTGAAAAGCATATAGAAAAGCGTCCATCCATGTCGAAAAATAGAGGAAAGGTCTTGATAGATTGCAGTTCTGATACCTGCCTGGATAACTCAGTTGGGAAGAACATTGCTCTTTTAAATTAAGATCCAGAGTAAAATCCGAGCCTTGCTCACTGTTTAAATCTGGCAAGAAACTATTTGCTAATACCTGTCTACATACAGTAAAGGGCTTTTGATGTATTGCAGGATGAAACGGGCTCTGCTTGCTATGTCAGGTGTCTCTAATGCCATGTATTTCATGGACATACTGGCATGTATGAATGGTGGAGCATATACTGTCAGAGGCCTTCAAGTCTGAAGCTCTTCGCGGATTTGTGGCGATACTCAGAGGACCCACAGGAGGCAGGAAAGTAAACATCCATCACATATAATACCACAAGACTCGTCTACCAGGATGTTTTAAATGCATCTTGTCGCATACCTAACAAATGACTCAGACTACTTACACAGTGTTAGAAGTACGAGGAGTGTTCAATAAGTAATACAAGATTTTTTAAGAGCAGCTTGGTTTTATTCAGGATTTCAATACACCATATTATTCCCCACACTTTTGGCTACGAAACGCTATATTTTAACACAATCTCCGTTAAGTGCAACGCCTGTGTGACCGCATGGTACTACTCTACTGGTCGACATCGAGGCCAATATCTTGCTGCTTCAATAACTTCGCCATTATCCGTGTACTTCTTGCCATGGAGTACATCCTTCCACAGATGGTCTATTGTTTTCTTTATTGTCTTCTGTTAATCGGCGAGGAGTTCTTGAGAACCCCAATTGGTGGACGAGTGTGTTAGCACTAAGAACAGATATGTCCAGTTGAGCAGAGGGGTGTTTGACTGTGATCCATCGATCTCCTCGAGTGAGTGTGTCCGCGGTTCTAACATTGCAGAAGTCTCAGCCGCGTGCAGCCTGCCGCGCGACCTTGTTGCGATGATAACAGACACCTTGCCCAACGAACCATCGTGCTTTTGTTCACTGACAGATCTCCGTAGACATTCTGCAAGCCCATCTGAATATCTTCGATGCTATGGTTTTCAGAAAAAAAGGCTCAATGACAGCTCTCTGCTCGAAACACACCTCCGTTACGGACGCCATTTCGGAGGCTACGTATACCACTGCCACCTGTCTTGTGAAACTATAAGGGCTAAAGTGGGAATATTCCACGACGTCCCGGAAAGAAAATCCAGATTTCCTCAACCGACAATGACAGAGAAAAAAAAATGCTACATTACTTATTGAATGCCCCTTGTAGATACATACGTATGCAGTCTTAGAACAACAAGTGGGCCGGCCGTTGTGGCCGTGCGGTTCTAGGCGCTTCGGTCTGGAACCGCGTGACCACTACGATCGCAGGTTCGAATCCTGCCTCGGGCATGGATGTGTGTGATGTCCTTAGGTTAGTTAGGTTTAAGTAGTTCTAAGTTCTAGGGGACTGATGACCACAGATGTTGAGTCCCATAGTGCTCAGAGCCATTTTGAACAAGTGGAAGGATAAAAACGGTGTAAGACAGGAACTACAACTAAATTCCACAGTCCGAAAGGTTGAACGATAATTCTGATGAACTGTGAGCTATGTACAGAATTTTTAGTTGTAGTAAAAATAACATTCTGTGTATTAGTTTTTAGTGCAGATTTATAAAAAAAATTGTAAAAATGTTCTCAATCAGTGCTACAGGAAAAAACTGTAAAAATATTCTCAACCAGTCTCAGTGCTGGTAGGTTCTTTTTCCCGGGTATTAGTAATAGCGTTGTAAGTAGGGTGTTTAAGTTTTTATGCTGGTGACGCCACGTAGCGCTCTATATGAAAATCAATGGCTGTGCTGGTTGGCATTGTTGGAACATTCGCCATTGTAGTGTCGGACAGTTGGATGTGAACAGCGCGTAGCGTTGCGCAGTTGGAGGTGAGCCGCCAGCAGTGGTGGATGTGGGGAGAGAGATGGCGGAGTTTTGAAAGCGGATGATCTAGACGTGTGTCCATCAGAGACACTAAATTTGTAAGACTGTATGTCATGAACTGATATATATATATATATATATTATGACTTTTGAACACTATTAAGGTAAATACATTGTTTGTTCTTTATCAAAATCTTTCATTTGCTAACTATGCCTATCAGTAGTTACTGCCTTCAATAGTTAGAATCTTTTATTCAGCTGGCAGTATTGGCGCACGCTGTATTGCAGTAGTTTTTGTGAGGTACGTGATTCATGAAAGGTATAGGTTATTGTTAGTGAGGGCCATTCTTTTGTAGGGATTTTTGAAAGTCAAATTGCGTTGAGGTAAAAATATTGTTTGTCAGTTTAGTGTTGATCAGAATAAGTAAAGAGAGAAATGTCTGAGTACATTCAGTTTTGCTCAGCTGTTTGAAAATCAAATAATGTAAGAGGTTTATCAGCACAATCATTCATAAATTTTTCTAAGGGAACATTTCAGCGTGTATGTTAAAAGTATTTCTGTATTGAAATATCACAGTTAATTTGTACCTCAAGACCTGAATTGTACCACAAGAGCTGATCTGTACCTCAAGAACTGAATTGTATCTCAAGAACTGTACTTCATCTCAAAAATAAAATGTGAACTGAATAAATGAAAAAAAAATGTCATCCACCCAATTCATAAGATAGCAAGAGCCGATAGGTGCATTGTTGTTATTTACAAAAAACCTATCCCCTATTGCACTGTGTACACAAAGGATGTGCATCACACAAATGACATTAGTTTTTCTGAAGATCAGTGGCATCGAGGAGGTGAAGTTCAAGATGGAAGATAACAAAATGTGGGCCGGCCGGAGTGGCCGTGCAGTTCTGGGCGCTACAGTCTGGAGCCGAGCGACCGCTACGGTCGCAGGTTCGAATCCTGGCTCGGGCATGGATGTGTGTGATGTCCTTAGGTTAGTTACGTTTAATTAGTTCTAAGTTCTAGGCGACTGATGACCTCAGAAGTTAAGTCGCATAGTGCTCAGAGCCATTTGAACCGTTTTGAACAAAATGTGTAGAATGGTTGCATGGGATTACGCCTATCGTGCAGCATGAATTGGAATATGGTAGCAGGAGGCATTAGACCGTGTCCACTTCCAAAGAAATGTTGCGAACATGTCTAAAATTATATCTCCTGTCCTTGAAGGAAGCCACAGACATAGTATCTGGGCATAACTGTATACTATCACAGCGGGAACTGGTGTGAACAGAAATCATACTCAGATTGTGGGATGAAAGCTCATTTATTTCTCACCCAACATAAAAGTAATTTTACATTTTCATAAGCAGACATAGCAACACTATTTACACAAATCTCCTACGTGAGTCGTGGAGAGAAGGACACCCACAGAATTCCAGGTCTTGAACAGCAGCAAATTTGAAGATTCGAAGCATACATACGACCTTCTCCTTCCCCTTCATGTCAATGATGGTCGAATAATCGAACAGATGTCATCATATCTTTATGGGGTGTGCCAGGATCATCCCAGTGAACTCCAAGGTAGAAATGTGCTAACCACTTTGCACTCCTCCTCGAAAGACCTCGGCGATACAATGTTTGCTGAGAGTGTTCAAATGGTTCAAATGGCTCTGAGCACTATGGGACTTAACATCTGAGGTCATCAGTCTCCTTGAACTTAGAACTACTTAAACCTAACTAACCTAAGGACTTCACACACATCCATGCCCGAAGCAGGATTCGAACCTGCGCGCAGCAGCGCGGTTCCGGACTGAAGCGCCTAGAACTGCTCGGCCACACCGGCTGGCTGCTGAGATTGTCTCTATTTTTCCGACCGCTTCTGTGTACGCTACGAATGCAACATCTTTAAATGTGAACTGTCTACTCTCGTCATCACAGAAACCATGAGGTAAAGTAATAGGTTAGTAAAAAAGTAGCAGCGTCTCGCTTGGCTGTTGTGACAACGGAAAGACATTACGATTTATTACTGATCATTTCAGCTTTACACCCAATTGACGGTGGTCGATCAGTTGGCATCATGCATTCGAGTCATAGTGCTTAGAGCAGGGCTTACACTTTGAAATGTGTTCATCGCTTCTAAACACGACAGATAGAAAACTGAATGTGTGCGACGTAACTCAAGTTCACGGCTTTCCGGATTGGGAAGGAGCGTCTGGTCCCCAGCACGAATCCACTCAGCGGACTTGTGTCTATGTCTGGTGGTTTTTTAGGCGGTTTCCCATCTGCCTCTGCGAATGCGAGCTGGTTCCCCTTATTCCGCCTCAGCTACACTATGTCGCAATTGCTGCGCAAACAAGTTTTCCACGTACGCGTACATCACCATTACTCTACCACGAAAACATAGGGATTACTCTTATCTGGTGTAGGACGCTCCCCGGGGCGGTCCCACCGGGGGCCGAACCGCACAATAACTCGGAAAGAGTGGTTCGGTGTGGGGTGGCGGAGGGGTGAAAGGAATGCCGGACATTTGCCACGCCGGACATTTGCCATGCCGGACATTTGCCACACTTGCCCCTTCGCCAGGTAGCTTGAGTAGCGATCCCTCAGGTAAGGGACGCCCTTCCTCTTACTTCTTCTGTTTGCTTTCAAACCGCCGTCTCCACATCTTACTCTATACAACCAATATGTAAGGGACCTTCTTCTTTGACATCTTGGAGAAATACAGAGCTTCTTTTCCGAAATCGAAATATTTATAACTTTTGGGAAACGGAAGCAATACCGACGATTATGTCAGTATGTAATTAGTTCTGCCAAGTATAAATATAGATCCCTCTGTCTGTACGGTAGCTTCCTTTCACGATTATTGATTGCGATAGAAACCGTCCATCGCCATTGGAGCAACAAGAAAGGAACGATGTAAAGAGAATGCGAATGTACGCTAATCATTTCTTTTTGATCACTGCATTTGTGCCTACTTTAATTACTACAACTGTCATGGCCAAAAGACAATAAGGAAAGAAGAAATGGGAATGGGAATGTTTGAAAAGAAGAACGACATACTCCATATTAATTTACTCTCTAAAATCCGATGTCCCCTGCGGCGAAACATTAGTTAATAAAGTGTAGCGGGACAATGTTCAAAACATGATTGAAAATAGGGGTAAGAACATCTATGACTGACATGTCATCTAAAGTCGACGTGCAATTTTAAAATGTTGGAAATAAGGAAATGAAGTAATACAGAATGCCATGCTTATAACGTACGTTGTTCTACATTGTTTAGCTCTGGTATTTACAGGGTCACAGAGAAAGCAGCTTAGGTTCTGGAGGGAAAAGCCGTAATTGTAATGATCTGCACTACAACAGAAACAAGAAGCACAGCTTAAGGAAAAATAATGTAATGTGTGTTCCAGCTCACAAGCGATATTGAAGCAGGTAGTTCCTGTGACTTAGTATGGGCATATTCGAACCGGAATAAATTAATAACTGGCTCCTTTTACCGACCCCCGGTCTCAGATGAAACAGTTTCTGAACAGTTCAAAGAAAACTTGAGTCTCATCACAAATAGGTACGCTACTCATACAATTATAGTTGGCAGTGACTTCAATCTACCTTCCATATATTGACAAAAATACATTTTCAGACCCTATTGTAGACAGAAAACTACTTCCGTAATTGTTCTAAATGCTTTTTTTAAAATTATTTTGAACAATTAGTTCACGAGGCTATTCAAATTGTAAATGGTTACGAAAACACACTTGACCTCTTAGCCACAAATAATCCTGAGCATCACGACGGATACAGGGATTAGTGAACGCACAGTCGTAGCGAGGCTCAATTCCGTAACAAAAAAACTCACCAAAACTAAATGCGAAATATATCTATTTATAAAAGCAGCTGAAAATTCGGTTGATGTCTTTCTAAAAGTTTCCAATCCTTTCAAACTATGTAAGTGACGACCATATGTGGCATAAGTTCAAACTATAGTATCAACAGCACTCGAGAGATTCATACCAAACAAATTAATAAGAGATGCAACTGATCCCCAATGGTACACAAAACACGACAGAAAGCTGCTGCAGGAGCACCGAAAAAGGCACGTACAATTTAGGCGAACGCAAAATCTTCAAGACTGGCGAAGTTTTACTGAGGCTCTAAATTTGGTGCAGACTTCAATGAGAGATGCATTTAGTAGTTTCCACAACGAAAGTCTCTCTAGAAATATGGTGGAAAATTCAAAGAGATTCTGGTCCTATGTTAAGTAAACCAGCGGAAAGGCTCAGTAAGTACCTTTACTGCCCGACAGCGATGAGGAGGAGGAGGGAGAGACAAGAGACCCAACCCTTCAAAGCAGGTAAAATTGTGGCAATTGTCCGGCGTGGCAAATGGCCGGACACCGGGTGCAGTGGACTGCGGTAGTCGTCGTGGGGTTGTGGACCACTGCGCCTGCGGCGAAGACGGAGCCTCTCTGTCATTTCTAGGCCCCCGCTTAACATACAGTACAATACTATGGTATAAGTTGAGTTCAAGTGGCGACGACTCTTATCTATTTCATATAAATATGCGAGAGCACATTACTCACATTTCACGATTTCACCCACTCAGTCTGGAACCGCAAGACCGCTACGGTCGCAGGTTCGAATCCTGCCTCGGGCATGGATGATTGTGATGTCCTTAGGTTAGTTAGGTTTAACTAGTTCTAAGTTCTAGGGGACTAATGACCTCAGCAGTTGAGTCCCATAGTGCTCAGAGCCATTTTTTTTCACCCACTCAGACATGTTGTAAGCAGTAGCATTCTCTATTCCCAGCGAATCCGTAGTCCTCAAGGCTAATTGTTCTAACATACGTGTCCGTGAATAAAGAAGAATCGTGCAGTCACTATTCCCCTTAAATAGCTCTGAAATAGCGATAACTAAAGCATGTACCTTGGCATCCACGACCATACTTTGCACAATACTCTCACTACCATTGCTCAAATTCACTATTAGAATTACGGTGCTGCTACTGTTCCTCCTCGCCTCCAACAGCATCACCTTATTCAGACATTCTGCACGCACTTGAAGTTGAATAACAGACTAACGATGGATTCATAGTGACTATTGGGTGATATACAGCTGGTGCATTGCAGGGGAAGTCTGTTGTTCGTTTGGAATAGCAGATATGTAAAAACCTCCTAACAAGGTATCCTTTTGGAAATTCAGCCTCCGCACACATGTCGTAGGATCTAAACAGACGCATGTTTAATTTAATATGCGTCATTAAGTCACCATTTTTCGCACATATGACAAAATCTTTGTATGACGCTCTAACGGGTTCTTATTTTTTCGTAACAGACTCGGGGTGTTCCTCCTCCAAAACGTTAAATAGGAACGGGACTTGCCAAGAGGAACTTAAATTGTGCTTAGACTCGATACAGAACAGTTTTGCGATAATATTATGATATACAAACGTTTATCTACCCGTTTTCTTGGTCCTTAAAAATTAACGCCGTTTGGACGTACTCTAATATATTGAACTCGCAATGATGTCTCAGTCGAGAAATTTGTATGATCAGGGTGTTCGGTCTATTCGGTATACAATAGTTAATGTTTAAACATGGTGGCCGTGCGGTTAAAGGCGCTGCAGTCTGGAACCGCAAGACCACTACGGTCGCAGGTTCGAATCCTGCCTCGGGCATGGATGTTTGTGGTGTCCTTAGGTTAGTTAGGTTTAATTAGTTCTAAGTTCTAGGGGACTAATGACCTCAGCAGTTGAGTCCCATAGTGCTCAGAGCAATTTGAACCATTTTAAACATGGCATAAGGCCCAAATGCACTAACAAAAGCTCCAACTTGGCGGTCCGAATATATAAGACGTCACTTTGTTGGCTGGATTTACATGTATCAAAAATACGAAAGGATTTCGTGGAAGTGGCGAAATTGAGAAAATAAAAAAGACGTGAGGGCTTTTTTAATTGTAATTAAGCCATTTACTTCTCGACAGATATGTTATAACGACGGTCTGGCATTGGCAGGTCGTTGGGGGAGGAGGGGGGAGGGAGTGTTTGCTACTGGGCAGCGCAAAACGACACCCAGATGGTGCGAGTGTGGACATACCATATTTTTCGGACATATACACCTATAAATGATAGTCAGAAATGTTGTGCTGCTTGAACGTAAAGGTACTGTTCCTTATGTTCTAACCTATCGCCAGACGTTAGTGCAAAGTAATCAGACTACTACTCACATAAAAAAATTACATGTGTCTAGTCGTAAGGGAAGGATAGATTTGACATGATGAACTGCGATTTCAACGCATAGAGGAGTATATCCTGCTGTAAGGGCGTGATAGATTCATTCAGACTATAGCAATGCAAGGGTTCAACTGGATCTACTATAGAGTATAAACGGGAAGGGCAGTACGGCTGTAACAAAATGGATACACGCAGATTCTCACGTGTCCTTTGTTGCACTATCGACTGCGATATTTATTACAGTACACCAACCCATCGGTGATGTCTATCCAACTCTTTCGTCCGCCGGAGCACTGTTGATAATCACGTATTGAGAGACGCCTGTGATTTACAACGATGAAGAGAATCGAGACACCTAGCCAGTGTGAGCGTGGACGTATCGTAATTTTTTCGGGTGCTATACACATAACTGCATTGTTTGTTTGAAATGTGTATATGTTGCAGTGTAAAGTTACTGTGGTCAGCGTTCAGACATGTGCAAAGAAAATGGCTATGTCCGGTCGCAAGGGAGGTAGAGATCTAACGTGGAAAATTGCGAATACAATGCATCGATAGCCATAAGGGTCATGAAAGATTTTACGTGGAAAAATTATGTCCTGACATAAGAATGGTATAAATATTGATATCTGCAGAGCCACAGTAGTCAGGAGAATGTATTTCCGATACTCCGCTCATTTTGAAATGTCACCAGATTAGGGCTGCAGTGGTAATATTAAACTGTAATTACTTTGATAAATATGTTGCTGGTTTCTTAGGACGACACCGTTGGTGTACGGGGCATGTGGCGGAGGTAGCAGGTGGTCGGAACGAACTGACTTTTCCAGCTTAAGGTGTAAGCCGTCGCTAAGCTTCCTGAACCAGTCAGGCAGCGTACAACCATGTCACCCTCTAGGTGGGTGAATAGCGAACTAATACTCAATGTGTACTGGGCAGCCTTCGTGATCCTGTGTGTCACGAGTATTCTCCGTTTTTGACGTGGATATTTGAGAAGATTCAATATCGATCACTGACTTTGGTGCTGGAGTTATTGATAACATCCTAATTCCTACCACTCCAACCTATCCTGCACCCTTTCCATGGCTCGGCAGTCCTCTCCGGCGGGCTGAGCCCGGCTGCTGAACTGGTGCGGTTGCTGAGGCGCGCTTACACTGCGGAAAGTAGTGCTGCGTGAGTCTCTGGCCTGGGGCGCTGCGTGTGGACATCGGGAACTGAGCAGGTGGGATGTGCAAGTGTTTCAACGATACCTCATAGGTAGCCATGACAACTGCTACTACTACCACTGAGGGTTGGATCGTGGTTCAAGTGTGTGGGGTTTACTGCTTCTCAATGCAGTCTAAAGTGCGCGTCAATTATGACGGCGGCCGAGTTTAGGTTCGTTCTGCGCATCTGACGTCACAAAACACAGTCAGCCAATGAACAGAGAACGACGTTACCAGAGCTCGACTGCAGGGCAGAGCACGGACGAGTGCCTTCAGTTTTAGAAACGTTCAGTCATAAATAAAGTAATTGAACAAAAGCAGTGTCTTGATAGCAGACTTTCTTTTATAGAAAGTTTGGAAAAAGCATTCTTTATACCAATTGCTTCATATTCTATTAATTAATTAAACCAAACAAACAATAAGCCTCCTAATTCAGGGGATAGCAAGGAAAGGTGTTTCTATTATTCCCATTAACCGCTTTTTCGTTGTAAAGAGCAGCAGTAATTGTTTATTTCCTATTGTACTTCGACGAAACGTGAGTAGTTCATAGTCATACCAACAGTGTTTGTCGGTATTTTGCGTCCTCCTTTAAAGTCCTCAGGGAATCACATCAAGTGACGAGCTGGGTTAGCGTAATGGTCAAAGTGTTTGGCTTCTAAGCGGAGGTTCTGAATTCAAACCTTGTTGTGCGCTTAATATTTCATTTATTTAAAAACAATATCGAAGTGTCTTACTTCATGAATTTTATTCGTTTGAATGTAATTTTTTGAAATTTCTAGTGGCAACTAAAATCGACTATATGGAAGGTATACGCTATGGACTTTTACCTCTGCAAACTCTTCAAAATTTCGTGCAATGGTTTACTACATCTAATGCTGCACAATAACTGCGTTGAACTTCGAAACAAAATTAAGTCATTTATGGGGGGAAGGTACTAGTCAAGAAGGTTGCGAGGTGCCGGGGCTAGCAGTGTATTTAACACTAAATTCTTCTAGAATCTACATATGTAAATGATGTTCTAAGCCCCCCCCCCCCAATCTAACTCCGAGTTTTGCTGTTGCACAAGGGTTAAAAAAATACGCGAACTGACTCTAATCAACCCTGCCAGTGGAGTAGAAGAGAGTTTGGCACCTGCAATAATTTAATTTGATAAATAAGTTAAATAAGCGAAGGTTTGATTAACATAGTGAGAAATGATAGGGTTGCTCTACCGATTAACAGAATGAAAGTTCTGTCCAAAATAACAATATGATTTATTAAGACTAAACACAAAATAATAAACAAAAACACATGAAACATTTACAATACCTCAAATTGGATACTCAAACAAACGCTGTGAATGTGAAGTTGTCCCTAAACTAAATTGTGAGGATTATGATGAAGTGGTATGTGCAGCCAATTCCTTGCAACTCAAATATTAAGAGAAAACACACAGCTAACCCAACATTAATTGCTGCTACTCAAGACAGAACAAAGTTAGAAAAAGACGAACAGGCGCGTTCTGCTGAGCTCTGATTATCACCTAGGAAAATCCCTATCTGCTGGTGCTGTGGACATACATTACCAAACTGTCTTCTAAACTGCCAGAACACGATCTGGCGTACCGGAGGCGGTGGTTGGTTGCTTCGACGTCCTCGACCGAAAGGCGAGAGCCGACTACATAGAGCACCTGTACAGGCCGAACACACAACATTCCTGCCCCCACGACAGTGGCCGTGGTTAAACGTTCCAATCAGCAACTCTATTGCCGGAGCACTACCACATCACCAATGGAGATTCTTGACGCCAATTTCTGCGCTGATTTTGCTACGTCACGGAGCTATGCCCTGAGCAAGCCAATCACAGTTACTATTTTGCAGAAAGCGCGGGAATTTTCGCGCCACAACTGCCTGGGTACACAAGTCATTCCCACGCTTCGCTGGTAGCCTGCCAGAAAGTGTTTTCGCTAAGTTTCTGCGAAGTAACGGAACCTCTAGCCCAGCCGCTACTTCAGACCCCTCCGGGCGTGTCTTTTGACAATGTCAGCGTCTGCAAAGCATTCACTCGACTTCCTCACACCTGTCGGCTTAACCCTTTCCAGATCAGCAGATCCCGCCTGTCACCGGACCACCCGGGTGACGAGAGACGCTGCGTGGGAAGTCCGCGTGTGAAGGAATGGCGACTTTTCACTGCATGCAATTAGAGTGGAAAATCGTAAGCTAGAAATATGAGAGGGGGCTCATGCCACCTCTCATAGCCCCTACGCCATTTTAGATTGCAATTGGTGAGCGGTCGGCTCACTTAGGAGCAAGGTAGTGAGTCAATCGCCCAAGAACAATCTCGCAAACTGGCTGAAAAATGCAGCTCATAGAGGGAGGATTATTTATGATGTAGCCAACTTCACCTTCTTAATATGGAACACTAACACTCACATCACACATCCATACCCAGGGAGCCCCTTCCAAACACTGATTTACACAGACATTTACTCTCTAAATATGGCCCGGGCATGTGAGCCAAATATCGAGCAATTTATTCTTTACAATCAGAGTTGGAGTGCTCCGCAATTAAATGCCCAAGATGTTACAACAATTTTAATCATTAAACTAACCTGAACTCACTCACACATGATACTATTTAAGTTAACAATCTCTTTGTGAGCTTTCAGAATCTAATTACAACCTCCGATTCATTCTGTCTCCCTGCAGCAAGAATAACCTTTACAAAATGTTCCCTGAACTGATGGTCCATTCACAATGATAGTGGTGATATCTGCTTCAGTTTATGGGGACTTCAGGCACACTTTTTGCATTCACACAACAATAAATACAAAATACAAAAAAAACATGGTGTGGAGAACAATACAGTAATTTGTAATAAGAATTACAGTGTAAAACACAAACACATACAAGGTATAACATACGTTACAAAAACAACACCAGAGAAATAAATTTAAGAAAAAAAACAAGGTTCATGGGGCATCAAGTTGTGTGTGCACATTGCACAAAGTTCACGACTGTGCTGAGAATGAGGCACTAAATCACATTGTTAGAAATATTCGAAGCACTTCACAAATTCCACAGTGCTGACATCACATAGGGCTAAACGTCGGGTGTTGTTGCTACGTTGTTGCAACGGCAATAGGGTGTGCTGGAGCATCTTCAGTACTCTGTTGAGATTGCACCAAGACCCACGCATATGATCACGGCAGTATGGTAGGAAGACACAGTGATAGGCTCTCCTCACGTCGATTAATTGTCTCTGAGGTCTACTTGTTGGGCTACATCACTAGTCTAGGTCTCTTCTCTCGCTGGACAGTACTTTACGTTTCCCAATATTGCAGTTCGACGAGGGATGATGGCATGTGGAGTGACTCCACAAGTGTGTGAGGTCATCCATACAGGATCGAACAATGAGCGACGATTGCTAAAACTGCTCTCTAATAGAGAGGAGAAGTTAGAAATGAGACGATACATTTGTTAGTGTGGCACGATACTGCTTTGTGTATGCAGATCGGCCAATGCTGGTGAGTTGTAAAAACCCAAACAGGTGAGTATATAGCGTCCCTTTCTGTCCTGAGGCACATGAGGCGCCGGTTCTGACACGATATGTGATCTTCTTCGTGTAATCACGACAACGTGGTCTGCCGCAGGGAATCCCTCCAAACGGCTGCCGCGTCCGGAGAGCTATCAGGCTGTCGCGTGTGGGTCGCATGTTGGTGTCAACGGCCAGCTTCACTTTCGCTTGTGGCCCGGCGAGGATCCCGCCTAATCCCTCAGGTATTAGGCCCGGTGACTGTCAGCTTGCAGGACCGGACGCTCGCCTTCTTGCAGGTAGCCGAAGACCTCTTGTTTTTGCGCTGGCTGGCCTCTGCATTGCCACGATACCCGTCATCTGCACAGTTCTGACAAAAATCTTATGCCTAACTTTTTCCCATGACCTTCTGTGTTATAATAAATTTACATAATGACACATTGATGGTCTGTCATTTCAGACACTCTTATTTTACTTTTATAGTTATTAATCTATGGCTATCATTATAACAAAATCTTGGTGTATCAAATTTAGACATGGAAATAATTTATCTTGATATTTGTGTAGAGACCGGTCTCACTACTGTACATGGTGTGTGACGCTACACTGGATGAACAGCTAAATGTGCGGGCCCGCACTAATACTACTATTAATTATATAGATCGACAGTAGACATGCTCAAGAATTAACTACCATTTGCCAACGATCTACATTCTATGTCTTTTGAATAAATTATGTTATTATGCAGGTTGAAGTTTTACTGGGCTTATAAAGAACAAGCAACTAATCTACGTTCGCTCGCTGGTCGTCCCTCCATCTTGGGTCTGTGATTTGATGACCTGAAAAATAACATCCCAACAGGCGCGCGCCAAACACTTGTGGTAGAAAACCCCCACAATATTAATCTAGTTATTGTTAAATCCTACAGTTTAACTTATCCTAGTATATCGCACCTTTTGTTTTTGTTTGTTTACCCTATACAATACTCTTACATAATTCCTGTTACGTTGAGATGTCTCGCTGCTCGCCGCTATTGACGACAGTGATGTGCGCGCCGTACGACATGACCTCCGAGTTTTCATAACGCCTCACTGAAACTCCAGAGACTGGGTTAGCCATGGCTATACACGACAATAAATTTATAGTTGCAACTTCCTTCTCTATGTGATGCGGTTTTCGCGATCAAAGCACACCTTTCCAGAGGCAATGTAATATGGCCAAGCCAGGACTGGTTCCTGTTGAGGATTCAGTCGCCCAACACACGCCAGCTACACAGTATGTCACGAATATCCAAGTATAAGTCCCTGGTTATTCATCTGTGACAGTCACGAGCAGCACGCTAAATCCCCAACCAGCACATTGGCATGGTAGGCTTTATGCCCGCATTTCTCTCGTCTAGGGCACCATTGGAGTCAAACGCTCACAGGTTCACCCCGACTTGCAAGACAACGATGCTGGCGCAGCTGTGCAAAAAACTATACCGCCCATATTCATCCTCGAAATCACGCAATATACCACAATCTTGCAGTGCACTGACGCGTGCCTGCAAGCATTGGTATGAACGTCTCACGAACTGGTTGTGGCCGCTATGGAGCGTATCACGACTTCTCAGAACGCTTCTAAGAGCACGTTCTTGTATGCGCCCGTTTGTGCCACATCTCGTCACTCATCTTTATCCCTTAACATGGACACCAGATAGGAAAGGACAAGAACACTGCTCATGGAAAGGCAGTGCCTCTTATCGCAACGACAGAGGAGATCCCGAACATAGACAAAAAAAGTTAACAGCAGTAAATTCTTATGCGAGGAAACGCAGCGTGTTAATACTTTAACAATCTTAATCTATTAATGCAACAATTATTGTTTCCCGAAGAAAGGTTCATATATTTGCCTATTCTACTATGTACACCACTTACACTACTACTATAGCAAGGTTCATGTATTTGCCCATTCTACTATGTACACCACTTAAACTACTATTATTCCACGAACTTCTTTGTGTGAGAGATGTGGTGGAGTCCTATGGACTAGCGTCAATCCCTTGTCAGACTACCCCTCCTCAGACGTGCAATAGGATTTGCGGGTCTAGTTTCAATCTCCTGGTTCTCCTGTTGTCCTTGGTTTCGCTCTCTCCAATTACGGTCGCTTTGCCGTTTGTTATTCCTCCTGTCCCAGATTCCTTGTCTAAATTGACCCTGCTCCCTGACGTTCTGGTTTCCGTGTCTTTGGTGTCCATAACCTTGAATAGTGTAACCTTGGCTTCCGTAACCCTGGTTTCCTAACTGACCAGTGCGATTATGCGATCTGTTGTCGTCTTCTCTTGTTGGCCCGTGGTATTTGTTATTTTGTGCCTTCTTCCTGTCCTTTGCGTCTTGTTTATCAAAGACTACGTCGAGTTCGCGCAATATACTCTTGAATGCTTCTATGTCAGATCCACACTTCCCGATAAGTGTCTGTTGATACCTAACTGGCAATTTGGAAAAGCAAAATTTAATGATTTCTCCGTTGCTATATGGCATATCTAAAAACTGATTCTTCTTGAGTAAATCATCAAAAAATTTGGTTGCGCTCCTATGCCCGGACACTTCCAGTTCAGGACAAAATATTATTTCCTCTTTAATCCTGTCTTGCGTTTCCTTTGACCAGTAGGTCCGCAGGAATGCACCAACAAATTCCTGATAAGTCCGACACGTCGCTGCCACACCCCGCATCTTTTCCGCAGCTTGGCCTTCGATGTGTCCACACATGAATTCTAATTTTGCCTGGGTTTGCCATGACGACGGTAATGAATTTGTAAACTGCATCACCCAGCTCTTCGGATGCATCGACCTTCCATTATCTTTGAACTTCTGGAATTTTAGTATCGACAGGAAGTGATTCTGATCAAAATCCTGTCCGATCCTCGCACTGGTGTTGTCACTCGTTTCCGATACTTGCACGTCTGCTGAGTGTCCTGATCTATCTTGCTGATAACTGTGATGTACTACCTCTGTATCACAGTGGAGGTGGCACTCCGAATTCACTCTCCTGTGTAGGCTACAATTATTGGAGCTATAACTAGGTGTTTCTGTGTGTGCATTGTTAGTTCCGCACTCTGTCACTGGGCTAGAGCACGGCGGGCTTTTCCTCGGAGACACCATTCTGTGTACTCCATCATTGGTATCCGAACGCGCAGTGCTCCTGTGCCCGTTTCGCTCTAGTTTTGCTATCCGACTCTCTACTTCTTTCATTCGTTTTGTGACGTTCGTAACCGCAACATTACCTTGAGTTTTTAAGAACGCTAGGAATTTTGAGTGGGCTTGTGTCGCACGTCGCAAGCGACCTGCGAGTTGAGAAGTTACTTTTCCGATTTTCATTGCCCCTGTTGCTGCCGTTTTGGCTAGGCCTGCTACTTTTTGTGCTACCATTGACATTTGTTTTGCTTCTCCACATTCTTTCTTTATTGTTAGTAATTCCCCACGAATTTCTTCTATATGCGAAATTATTGCCTGAGTGTCCTTCTTACGCTGTTTGTCAGCTTCTTCCTTCTCCTTCTTACGCTGTTCGCCAGCTTCTTCCTTCTCCTTCTTACGTTGTTTCCATCTTCTTCCTTCTCCTTCTTACGTTGTTCATCAGCTTCTTCTTTCATTGATCTTAGGAAGCTCAGTATTGGGTTTACGTCATCTTTTTGATCCTCTTCAAACATGGGCGATGTAACTCTGGACACCTGGGTGCTAGAGCTCTGACGTGACCGAGCTGGCCTCTGTCTGCACTCGTTCGTTTGATTATAAACTTCTGCTACCATCTCGACCTGTGTGCCTGTCTCTGTTCCATCCTCCACTTCACTATCATAATCACGGTCGCGACGTTGCTCTAAGATCGCGTCCAAATCACCTTCCTCATCAATGACCCTGTCGTCCTGTGCTGCTAAAAATGTGCCCATCTCATCTCCGAACCTATCCTCGTCAGTAACCTGCCTCTTATCCATTATGCTATCCTCTTTTGTTTTACTTTCGCTCGATAATAGTCGTGCCTTACCTCTCGTGATCATTCATGAAAAAACAATTTTATCTAAACTTCACAATAAAAATCATCTACTCCCAATATTTTTCACGTAGACATAAAATTTCAACAACGCCGTTCCAACGCTGTAACTACAAGCACGATTTGTTGTGGTACAGAAACTGCACACAAACCCGACAAAGTGTGTTGAGGTACAGACACCACATCAAAGAAACACAAAAAACACAATGAACAAACAAAAAATATATACACTGAAAACAAAAACTGTAATCATGCGCCGCTACTTAAAACTAAACGTGGAACTACCAGAAAAAAACTTGGGTATTAATCAATAAAAAATTAAGCAACAAAAATTCTGAGTGTCCCTACTAAAATTACTGCTTGCTTATCAGAAGATTCCAGGAAAGATCCGAGGCTAAGGGTCGCCATTTTATGCAAGGTGCCGGGGCTAGCAGTGTATTTAACACTACATTCTTCTAGAATCTACATATGTAAATGATGCTCTAAGCCCCCCCCCCCCCCCCCAATCTAACTCCGAGTTTTGCTGTTGCACAAGGATTAAAAAAATACGCGAACTGACTCTAATCAACCCTGCCAGTGGAGTAGAAGAGAGTTTGGCACCTGCAATAATTTAATTTGATAAATAAGTTAAATAAACGAAGGTTTGATTAACATAGTGAGAAATGATAGGGTTGCTCTACCGATTAACAGAATGAAAGTTCTGTCCAAAATAACAATATGATTTATTAAGACTAAACACAAAATAATAAACAAAAACACATGAAACATTTACAATACATCAAATTGGCTCAAATTGGATACTCAAACAAACGCTGTGAATGTGAAGTTGTCCCTAAACTAAATTGTGAGGATTATGATGAAGTGGTATGTGCAGCCAATTCCTTGCAACTCAAATATTAAGAGAAAACACACAGCTAACCCAACATTAATTGCTGCTACTCAAGACAGAACAAAGTTAGAAAAAGACGAACAGGCGCGCTCTGCTGAGCTCTGATTATCACCTAGGAAAATCCCTATCTGCCGGTGCTGCAGACATACATTACCAAACTGTCTTCTTAACTGCCAGAACACGATCTGGCGTACCGGAGGCGGTGGTTGGTTGCTTCGACGTCCTCGACCGAAAGGCGAGAGCCGACTACCTAGAGCACCCGTACAGGCCGAACACACAACATTCCCGCCCCCACGACAGTGGCCGTGGTTAAACGTTCCAATCAGCAACTCGAAAACCGGCGGAAAATTCCACTCTATTGCCGGAGCACTACCATTCCACCAATGGAGATTCTTGGCGCCAATTTCTGCGCTGATTTTGCTACGTCACGGAGCTATGCCCTGAGCAAGCCAATCACAGTTACTATTTTGCAGAAAGCGCGGGAATTTTCCCGCCACAACTGCCTGGGTACACAAGTCATTCCCACGCCTCACTGGTAGCCTGCCAGAAAGTGTTTTCGCTAAGTTTCTGCGAAGTAACGGAACCTCTAGCCCAGCCGCTACTTCAGACCCCTCCGGGCGTGTCTTTTGACAATGTCGGCGTCTGCAAAGCATTCACTCGACTTCCTCACACCTGTCGGCTTAACCCCTTCCAGATCAGCAGATCCCGCCTGTCACCGGACCACCCGGGTGACGAGAGACGCTGCGTGGGAAGTCCGCGTGTGAAGGAATGGCGACTTTTCACTGCATGTAATTAGAGAGGAAAATCGTAAGCTAGAAATATGAGAGGGGGCTCATTCCACCTCTCAAGGTGTGTAAAAATCAAATTTTTGGGCCAAATAGTTTTTGTGAAATCGAATTATAAAGTGTGTAAAAGTAGTCAAAACACCATGTGTCTGCACAGGCGAGCAGTGCAGTGATGACAAAATCGCGCACATCGAGGAATGCGGGGAGCACGTCTCTGTAGCAGCGAGAGGGTTAATGCGACCCTGGTGGCTTTACTTCATAAACTGCGCGCTCCCCCCTAAACGTAAGTTTGCGAACTATACTATGGCGCTGTTTCTCTTGGTGCGTACAACTGGCAACACAGCAATCTCCCGTGTCTGGGCAGGCATGTGCGAACTGCCAAGATAAAAGAATTGAACTATAGTGGACTCTGTCTTGCACTGGTATTTGCTGTTTTCTCAATCCTGTCACGCAGTAGGCCCTTCCCCCTCTTCCTCATCTTCTTCTTCCTCCTCCTCCTGCTGCTGCTCATTCTTCATAATGATGTAGCTGAGAGAACTAACTTAGGGGTTATATAGTGATTTAAAAACCCAATGCAACGTCAGATTCCCGATTGATCAATTTGTTATTTCTCATAGTGGTATTGTGAGCACACACACTAGTTCAACCCCTCCTGCAAATGTTTAAGGATATAACATGCAACTGAACAGAAATTTGCGACTTTCAGCTGCCACCAATATAATGAACGTCGTATCAAATGACCAAACTGTGCCAATATCCTCTAATAGGAGACGAGAAAAATAAAATTCCGGAAGGGTTTGGGAACCAGGTAGTTGCGGGATTGAGTCACGCCAAATACACTAGTCCTAGTATCCAACAATGGGATGCAAGGAAAATGGCCATTCACAAAGGGTGTCTATTTAATTAATTAGTCAATCAATCTGATAGAGTGAAGGAATATTTCCAAGATATCCACAACTTGGAGTTTACCAGGTATTCACTACTTATTCCAGGACAAAGTGGGCACATGAGATACACTACCGATTTCTTCTTGGATGTCTGTTTCAACCACTATAGGTTTCTATAGCAGTGGGAGCGTGAAAACAAAGGGCTCTTCCAATGTCAGGTCATCATGAATGGGCCGGCAGAGTTGCTGTGTGGTTCTAGGCGCTACAGTCTGGAACCGAGCGTCTGCTACTGTCGCAGGTTCGAATCCTGCCTCAGGCATGGATGTGTGTGATGTCCTTAGGTTAGTTAGGTTTAATTAGTTCTAAGTTCTAGGCGACTGATGACCTCAGAAATTAAGTCGCATAGTGCTCAGAGCCATCATGAATGACAAGGCGAGCAGGGGAGGGGGATGGAAGGGAGAAGGGGTAGGGGCATCTTGGTCTGTGTGTGTTTGCATACTCTGGTTCACACAAGCAAGAAGTATCCACTTGAGAGAGAAACAGAGAGAGAGAGAGAGAGAGAGAGGAGAGCATGTGTATCGAAAGGAATTTCTTAGTTATCAGTATCAAAGGGTTGCTGCCACCTGACATTTTTGTTTGAGGGTTAGTGTGATAACTTGCCTGCATGCTACACAAGATGCTTGGCGCATGGTGTGACCAACAGTGGCCTGGGCCTGCATGTGCGAGAATACGTGAGGCGACTGGTGCGTGGTGTGGCCTGGCGGACTGTGAATGGTGTGTGCTTTAGAATTTAAAGATTTTTAACAGTGTAATTATGTACAGTGAGCTATATTGATGGTATTCCTAGTGCTACCCGAAGGCAAAGCACCACAGTTGTTCAAATACTCCACACTGCCTTGTCACCTCAAGTGATGAAATAAACAGTATTCCACATGCTCCAGTAACAATATCCAATAAATTATTTAAACACCAGACTGCCAATCAACTGAGTCTTTTTCCCATCAATTTCTGGGAGATGGAGAGTAGATGGGTGGTAGGTGATAGGAAAGGGGTTAATTAATTGATCAATTTAATTAGTCAATCAAATCGATAGAGTGGGAGGGGGATATTCGAGTATCTCAGGCCTGAAAGTGGGGCTTTTCCAAAGTATCGATTATCCCCAGTGGGTCATAAATCGGCCCCAGGGGATCACAAACCACTTGGCAGAACAATAGATTAAGGGGAGGGGAAAGGGGCTATAAATCAATCAAGTTTGCCCATGAATGTATGCAAGCCGCTCTAACAAACTGGTGTGATATTGGCTTTATCCCACTACTACTAACGCTATGGCACTCGTTCATGGGCATGGGTTGTGAACCGAATTCTTCGACAGCCCTATTCTGCAGTGGCGGTGTTAAGAAATTGGTCTCCCATTTGGAGAGATGTTTTCATCGCCAGAGTGGCTATGTCGAGAACTAAATATGAGTATATAGGCATGAAGAATAAAGATGTAGAATGTTAATAATGTTTGTTTTATTTAAAAAGTTACGCGTTTTCAAGCAAACATTTGGAGGAATTACTTTCCAGCACGTCCTCATGCACTGCAGCGCGAAAGAAACTGTTATAGGCATGTGTATTCAAATACAGAGATATCAAACAGGCAGAATACGGCACAGCGCCTACATAAGACAACAAGTGTCTAGCGCAGTCGTTAGATCAATTACTGATGCTACAATGGCAGGTTATCAAGCTTTAACTGAGTCTGACCTTGATGTTATAGTCGGCTCACGAGCGATGGGGCACAGCATCTCCGAGGTAGCGACAACGTGTGAATTTTCCCGCACGACAATTTCACGAGCGTACCGTGAATATCAGAAATCCGGTAAAACATCAAATCTCGACATCGCTGCGCCCAGAAAAAGATCCTGCAAGAACGGGACCAACGACGACTGAAGAAAATCGTTCAACGTGACAGAAGTGCAACCCTTCCGTAAATTTCTGCAGATTTCAATGCTGGGCCATCAACAAGTGTCAGCGTGCGAATCATTCAACGAAACATCATCGATATGGGCTTTCGGAGCCGAAGGCCCACTCGTATACCCTTGATGACTGAACGACACAAAGCTTTACGCCTCGCCCGGTCCTGTCAACACCGACATTGGACAGTTGATGACTGGAAACATGTTGCCTGGTCGGACGAGTCTCGTTTCAAATTGTATCGAGCGGTAGGACGTGTATGGGTATGGAGGCAACCTCATGAATCCATGGACCCTGCATGTCAGCAGGGGACTGTACAAGCTGGTGAAGGCTCTGTAATGGTGTGGGGCGTGGGCAGTTGGAGTGATATGGGACCCCTGAAACGTCTAGTTACGACTCTGACAGGTGACATGTCCGTAAGCATCCTGTCTGAACACTTGCATTCATTCATGTCCATTGTGCATTCCGACGGACTTGGGCAATTCGAGCAGGACAATGCGACGCCCCACACGTCCGTAATTTCTACAGAGTGGTCGAGGAAGGCATTTTTTAGTTTAATTACTTCCGCTGGCCACCAAACTTCCCAGACATGAACATTATTAAGCATATGTGGGATGCCTTTCAACGTGCTGTTCAGAAGAGATCTCCACTCCCTCGTACTCTTACGAATTTATGAACCACCCTGCACGATTCATGGTGTCAGTTCCCTGCAAAACTACTTCAGACATTAGTTGAGTCCATGGCACGTCGTGTTGTGGCACTTCCCCGCGCTCGCGGAGGCCCTACATGATACCAGTTGTACAAGTTTCTTTGGCTGTTCAGTGCATATTACTGATTTGTCAGATAGTGTCAGATGCGTTATCAAATTGTTCGCTGACGATGCTACTGCCTGCAGGGAAGGATTGTCGTTGGAGTATCGTAGCAAAGCGTAGAATCACCTATGTAAGTCTTCCACTTAGTGTAATGAATGGCAGTCCTCTTTAAATTTAGATAAACGTAAGATAATTCAAATAATGAAGAGAGAGAAGCCGACGTTATCTGACAACACAATTAGCGGCGAATATCTTGAGCTCATTACTAAGTATTTAGGGGTAATACTAAGAAGCGGTCGATCACGTAAAATCGGTATTGGGGAAGGCGAACGGAAGAAAGATTTGTTGGAAGGATTCTGAAAAATACTACGCATCTGTCAAGAAAATGGCATACAAGACGTCAGTGCGACCTATTCTAGATTATTTTTCTGGTTGTTGGAGCCCTAATCAAGCAGGTACGACGGCGACATCGAATAAATTCAGAGACGACAAGTCGTTACAGTCCACACCAAAGTGTAAGGAAATTAAATTGGAATCCTCGGAAGAAGGATGACACAGTTTACGCGAAGCCCTTTTCGGTAAGTTTATACTACACTGAACCTGTATCCTAAGAAGACTGTCCGATTATTATGTTGCTATCAGCATTCTATGGGTGGGCAAAAAATGGAAACATCAAAAAGAGAACACATTACGATGCCTAATACCAATTAGGAAAAAACCTGGCATTCGAAACAACTTCTAGTCGTCCCTGAAAGGATAAGTACAGGTCCTGTGTGGTTTTCAGGACCTCTTATACCATACTTTCTCAAAATACAGGTAAGTTCAGCTAACAATGATACAGGTAGATAGCGATAGAGCATCCTTCTCTCCAAAGTAGACTACAAATGCTCAATAACAATGAGATCTACAGTGTGTGGTGGCCATGAGAGATGCTGCGTGCTCACAAAAACACTCCTGGACGGTACGAGCTGTGTGAACAGGAGCCCTGTCGCCTTGAAATAAAGCTTCACTATTGGGGAAGAAACATTGTACTTGGTGCTGACAGCCTTCGCGGGTGCGACATCCAGTTCTGGAATGACGTTTGCAGCTTTCGTCCTCTTATTTTTCGTCACAATCCTCTTCAACGACCGTCCGCCACGACCATCCATCACACACGTTCGCGTTGTGACCTAGCGGATGGTATTTTTCCTCTACCTCGCGTACAAACTTCGATACGTTGCCTCTTGAAAAATCTAACGTGGTTACGGAACCACCCATCACACGATCACCAACGATTTGCCCACGTTCAAATTCACTTATCTCCGACATAACACTCTCAGGACTACGGAGCTGAGCACTGTTTTGACCACTACCGAAAGTTGCAATGTATTGAGGACATTGCACACGTATGGTTTGTTGTTAAATGCAACAGCGCTACTTTCAGGCTTGGCTAGAATCTGCATTTAAATTCTCGTGGTTTTTACGTACTTTTTCCAAGCGTGTGTACGTCGCGCAGGGATTTTCATAATAAGATAAGAGAAGCTAAGGTGCATACAGACGCAACTACTTTTACCACGCTGTGGAGCTGAAGATAAAATAGGTTATATTGGCACTTTGGACCTTCCACCACGCTCTGTACAGTAGCTGCGGAGTATATCTGCAGATATAAATGAAGATATGGCGGACAAAAGAAAGCGTACCCTCACTAACAAGGGACGCCTTTAACCTCGAACTGTCGGAACTGCGCGAAACCATGTTTAAACTAACACTCCATCATAAAAAAACGGTAGTCTGTGTTATTCCCGACCAAACGTTGCATTCTGACACAAGTGACATTTTAACAGGGAGAAACGAAGTAAGAATATATCAATACCGTATGAAAGAAATGATTCGTAATGCAATGAAGTCAATGTACCATTACATTTTCAATCAACAGTGCCAAAAACCTTACGCTTAAAATAATTATAATAGCACAAAACACCGATATCCCACACACCTGATTGTGCTTATGTTAGTCCTCATGGTGCAGATGTGGGATTTTGATAAAGTTGATCAAACAAGTGGAAGAGGACAATGAGCACTCCTGACTAAAGCCACTCCTAATAAAGTTAGAGTGGTAAGGTGTAAGAGGCCTGCCACACGAGTGGGTGAAATCCTACCTAGAAAATCGCTCTCAGATAACAGAGTTAAAACACATGGGAAAAAACGAACTCCGAGCTTATCAATCGAAACCTTCCACGTTAACCCACGGTGTACCACAAGGCTCAATTTTAGGTCCCTTTCTCTTCTTAATTTTCATAAACAACTTCCCCCTACACGTTCAACACTCTGAACCAGTGCTATTTGCAGATGACACAAGCATATTAATTGAAGGTGAAAACGAAATGGCTCTAAGTTTAAATGCTAAAGTCACAAATGAAAATGTCACAGAATGGTTTATGAGGAATAAATTACTGATAAACCCTCAAAAAACAGTCGTATTACACTTCCATACACAACAAAATAAAAACCCATTAAAACCAAACATGTCCATGGAAAACCAAAGAATTAACAAGTCACTGAAACAAAATTTCTTGGCATCTACTTACAAGACAATCTTAACTGGAATTCCCACATCACATCATTAAATTCTAAACTATCGAAAATGACTTATGCTATGAGGATTATATGGAACAACACAAGTCCTGAAACAGTTAGAGCGGTGTATTACGCTTGCATACACTCCCAATTGAGATATGGCATCATATTCTCGGGAAATTCTCCTCTTAGCATACCCACATTCCGGAAACAAAAAAAGATTGTGAGGATAACGAAAAATGCTAACAGCCGAAAATCATGCAAACCATTCTTTAAAGAACTGGGGATTCTACCCCTACCATGTATCTACAGGGTGTTACAAAAAGGTACGGCCAAACTTTCGGAAAACATTCCTCACACACAAATAAAGAAAAGATGTTATGTGGACATGTGTCCGGAAACGCTTATTTCCATGTTAGAGCTCATTTCAGTTTCGTTAGTATGTACTGTACTTCCTCGATTCTCCGCCATGACTTCATACGGGATACTCTACCTGTGCTGCTAGAACATGTGCCTTTATAAGTACGACACAACATGTGGTTCATGCACGATGGAGCTCCTGCACATTTCAGTCGAAGTGTTCGTACGCTTCTCAACAACAGATTCGGTGACCGATGGATTGGTAGAGGCGGACCAATTCCATGGCCTCCACGCTCTCCTGACCTCAAACCTCTTGACTTTCATTTATGGGGGCATTTGAAAGCTCTTCTTTATGCAACCCCGGTACCAAATGTAGAGACTCTTCGTGCTCATATTGTGGACGGCTGTGATACAATACGCCATTCTCCAGGGCTGCATCAGCGCATCAGAGATTCCATGCGACGGAGGGTGGATGCATGTATCCTCGCTAACGGAGGACATTGTAAGCATAAGAAACCTGTAAGCTGCACCTTTTGTTCCTCATTTAAATGTCCCATTTCATTTACGTTGTCACGTATCTGCTGTTCAGCGCACATCTCATCACCTACCTCTTCTATCCTTTGTAAATGAGTAATTGTCTCACCTCCTTTTAATCCCCATTTAAATTCTATTCTTCGTCTATTTCCACCAGCATCAAATTCTACCACTCTGTCCTTTACAAAAATGCTACAGTCATACTTGTACAAGAAGTCCATACCCAAAATTACATTCAATCCCAAACCCTTCACCACAAAGCAACTAATATCAAAACAATACTAATTACTATTAAATTCCAGTAATACTTCCCTGCTGATGGGCTTGCTACATGTCCCAGTTGCTGTCTTAATTTTGACTCCTGTAACTGGTAATTCTATTAATCCTAAACCTTTAATTTGCTGCCAGAAAGATTCAGAGATTGCAGATAAACTTGAGCCAGAGTCTAATAATGCTATATCTGTAACTCCTCCCACACTGATATCAATTATTGGCTGTATCACCTCTATTTCTACTCTGTTCAGCCCTGATTCCTGTAATAAATCTCTTTCTACTTCACTCCTGCTTTCCTCTTGCATAATGCAAATATCTTTAGGTCTTTCTCCAAAACATACATCAGTATCCCCTTCAAACAGATCCTTAATAGCAAACTCAACATTCTCTTCTTCACTTAATTCTTCCATTTTTCTGACAATTTTAAATTTTATTTTACCCCATTCTTCAGGCATCAAAGCTTTATGTAATTTTGCATAGGACACCCAATCACTCAAATCATAATCAGCCTCCTCCTTTCCTAACCATCCACAATTAACATCTTTGAGGCTTGCATCATCAGTTAAGAAAACATAGGTTTCAATTTTATCTTCTGGGCAACCTGCAGCAACATTCCCCATATCATTACGCACTTCCATACCCACACTGAAGTCATTATCACTACCACAGTTAACACCTGCACCCACAAGCACAGTAACCTTATCAGTAGGTAATTTACCAGCATTTTCCACATTGTCAAATACACCACTCATATTAGTCTTTACATCACACTGAATAACCCTCTCCTCACCTTTTCCACAATTCTCCATACTATTTCCAATAGACATCTGTACCCATTCATCACACTCATTATTACTGTGAACATTGCCCCTTAATTCCATATCCACTTCTGTTCCCCCTTTTGATGAAACTTCCTCTGTCTCTCATCTTTCAATGAATTTTGCTGCACACAAACCAATGTTGTCCTCCTCTGACTGTAATTTCCTTTCCCTTTTAAACATGTCATCAATGTAAAACTCACACTGTTCATTGCTGATATTAGCCTTGTTCCCTTTTTTCCTCTTATACCTTTTATCTGTATTTCTATAATTGTTAAAACCCCCCATAGATTTTCATTTCCTAAGACAGCATCCATATGACATATCCCAATTTCCCTATTTTCCTTGCTGACTTTATTGCTCATCCCATCATGTCCTTGTCTGGCACTGTTCACATAATTACCAGCCCCCCTGCGGGCCTTAAGTGAGGCATCAATTAGTTTTTTGATTGCCTACCCTGTCCATTTGCATCTGGCATTCCTACTCTCATACTTTCTCTATCACTCCTCATCTGATCAAAATTGTCTCTTCTTCCTCCAAAATTTCTATTATACCTTTGTGGCTTGCTTCTCCAATCTCTATCCTGATTATTCTGATCACTTCTATCTTCTCTCCACCTGTTATGGTTATTACTGTATTCATAATTAATACTGTTTCCCCTTTCATGATACCTTCCACTCTCCCTATGTTCCATGTATTTAGGTCTGTAACACAATGCCCTGTCCATATTATCCACAAAATTAAGAAATTCTTCCACTGAATCTGTTGCACTGTGAATCAAATCCCATTGCAAATGCTCTGGTAATCTTCTCTTTAGTGTAGATATTTCTGTTAATACGCCCAGTGGCCTATCCAGATGATTTAATTTATTCAGTTCTCTAACATAGAACTCTCTCATACTTTCCTTTCCATTCTTGTAACTGGATCCATTCAAAAAATTGTTTTGCAATCTTAATTGTTTTGCTTGGCCCCAGTATTTGTTCAAGAACAGGTTTTCGAAGGTTTTAAAATCACAAAATTTATCATCATTTTGGTTTGCCCATGTTTGAGCTGCCCCTTCCAACTGCCTCTTAACATATTTAATTTTTGCCTGCTCACTCATCCCTGTCACAAAGTTATCCTTACAAGCAACTAGAAAGTCAACTGCATGGTATTTATTCTCCCCATTAAAAGGTTTTGACTGAAATCCATGCCCCAGAGGATATCCCAACAATAAATTTCCATTCCCTGCTGCCACAGTATTAACTGTTTCCCTCAAGATATTTATTTCCCCTTCTAATTCCTTCTTATTGTCAGTAATTTCCTTATGGCTATCCAGCACTCCTATCTTAATGGATTCAATGTCTGCCTCTGTTTGTCTTTGAAATAATGTGCATTTCTGTTCCTGTACCTGAACTGCCCCACAAGATTACTTTGTACAGTGTCCACCTTGGCTACTAGGCCTCTTTCAACCTCATCAACTCTCTCGATAATTCCCTCAACAATTTTAACTGTGTTTTCAACTTTATCTGTAATTTGAGTGAATTTGAGATCTAGCTGATCAAATTTTTCACTCACTGTCTTTATTTTATCACTAAGCCTTAATTCCATATCCCCTATTTTCGAATCCATTTCTCCAACTATTGTAGTTTTTATATTCCCTATTTTCGAGCCTATTTCTCCTAATTTACTAGTAAGTTTTACAAAAAATGTGCTGAGGTCACTTCCTGGTATCCAGCCTATTTCTTTTGGCATGCTAGGGCTACTACAGGTACTCCTAACATCCACTGATTCGCCTTCACTTTGAGATTCACGCGTCTCATCGGCCATGGCTAATTAAAGGACACAATTTTGCAATGTAGCTGCTGGCTGTACTTATCTTTTATATCCTCGTGTGACGCGACGTCTGCAGTGAGCTCCGTAGCACAGCTATACAATGAATCGCAATCGGCGGCGTGGACACACAGCAAACTCAACCAGGAGCGAGAACACGTTGCGTAGGCAACTGGCAGCATGTAGTCGTGTTGGTCGGTGGCACGGACGACGGCGTTGATCGTCGGCAGCACGTGGATACAGCTTCGACTGCTTTACCCGTAGCAACACATGGACGTGGCACGGACGACGGTTTCTTCTCGCGGCAGCACGTATCGCGGCACGGACGACTGTTTTACCCGCGGCAACACGTGGACACGGCAAGCACGGCGGTTTTACCCGCGGCAACACGTGGACACGGCAAGCACGGCGGTTTTACCCGCGGCAACACGTAGTCGACTCATCAGACTGTGTAACTGACTGCTTCACAATCGTGGTGGCCTTATATCGGCGTAACCACGGGGCAGTGCGTATCTTGTCCAGCACAAACACTCCGGTACTGCTAATGCACCGATTTAGCTCAGAGCCCCCACACTGACTGTTCAAAAGCCTAACATCAGACGGACATTCGATTCCGAAATACTATGGAATATGGAAGAAAGTCCTATCCCGGACGAGCCCCCAATTGCAACTGAATTCGGGCTCGTTTACTACCTATTTTTCACGTGGCTCATCTGTAAAGGGGGTTGGTAGTAAACGGTTGCATTTGCGCCCCTATTATTGAGTCTGATATTGGCTGGCTTTTGAAGAGCAGTGAATTGAACTATACACGTTCAGATTGAAACTTATTTATTCAAAAGAAACACTTTAACCTTGTGGCCATGCATTTTTAAGTTCACAAATAATAATCGGTGCAATTCGTACACTGTTTGTCTCACACCCACACACTTTCACTTTGTTCCTTCGCATACCCTGGCGTCCATGCTTGCACTCGCGGCACTTTGCCGCTCCCAACTCGCCACCACAACGGCCAACGACAAAAGACCACGATTTTCCCGCTCATATCCACAGTCCTGAGTCGGGTCACATGACACCACAGTAGTCAAAATAATCGCTAAACATGGCCACAATTCGTTTACAATATTTTGTAATATTTAAATACTTAAATCTAAATACATTATATAATTTTACAAATTATCACCACACTTATATAATTCGTTGCAATTAAAAGAAAACCAAAACACTATCCAGCGGAACTACAATGTCCATCAAAACACAAAACAAGTATTTTCTGGTCTATTTTGCCCAGCATATTATCTCTGCTGCTGTGCTTTAAATTTTAAATTACTTGAAAGAGTGCCATATTATCCCCTGTTACCTTACATACTTGAAAGAGTTCTATATTATCCCCTGTTACCTTACAACATTTTGAACATTTCCTGTAACAAAGTGTTTGAAGTCACGCTGGTACGTTCTGTTGCTGTGTGTTTCCATTCCATGATCAATGTGATTTGAAGAGAAGTAATAAAATGAGCTCTAACATGGAAAGTAAGCGTTTCCGGACACATGTCCACATAACATATTTTCTTTCTTTGTGTGTGAGGAATGTTTCCTGAAAGTTTGGCCGTTCCTTTTTGTAACACCCTGTATATACTAGAAGTTGTCATGTACCTAACAAAAGCATGCTAAAAATGGAAATGTATTTATTCAAAATAAATCTGTACATGAACACCATACAAGGGCAAATAGTGACATACACAGACATCATTGTTATACCACACTGTGCAAGAAAGGTGCATATCACTCAGGTTCACATTTGTTTAATAAGCTGCCAAGTAAATTAAAGGCCATAAACAAAACCCACAGCTTTAAAAAATCTGTAACTTCATATCTCTTGGAAAACTGTTTTTACTCAGTAACACAGTATCTTGAAAAATAAGTTAATTTCGGTTGTAACAATAAAAAAATGTAATGTAACAATATAGCAATATAACAATGTAACAATTTATAAATGTAATGTATACAATCAATGTAACAGTATATTAATGTAATGTTATTTTGTCCAACATCTAAGGTATAGTATATGTAGCTCAAAGATTCAGGACGTAAATAAATAAATAAAAAGTAAATGTTCTTACATTCAAAATCACTTTCGCATTCAAGCAGACGGATACCAAAAGCCACACCAATTTACATTTTCATATGGCGATATGGGTATGCCAGTCACGTAACCTGCCTTTCTCCAAGCATATTGCAACATAGGCGTATAGCTTGCTGCGGAAGATTGATTGTAAATCGCAGAGAAGTTTGACGATGAAACAGCGATCATGTATCTTCGCTTGTGGTTTGGCACACTGTATTCTAATGAAATCAGCTGTCCTTCTGATATAGAGCTTGTATTGCCGAAAGAAGTAAACATCAAGGGGTTGGCAATATTTTGGTGTTTTCTTCAGCATAACATCTTTGTTTGAAGAACTTTCATCTTGAAGAGCACGATCTGTATAACCTGACCAGGAATCACAGCGTTATGTTCTGTTCACTTGTTTCTGTTCGCCGAAGACTGAAGTTAAGATACGTCTGATGTACTCTTCATTCATTTTTCCACTTTTGCTTTCCTCCACATGAATGTTTCGTGGGAAGGTTATTTCAAGTCTCTGTGAAATATTTGGGTCGAAATTGCCTCCTGTCTCTTTAAAATAGAACTAAGTACAATTTGTTTGCTATTCTGCCTGTCACTGATCAAGCCACATCATTCGCGTAGCATTGGGTACAGCTATCTACGGAATGCAACACACTAGCTGTAGTTTGCTCTCCTCTGTGAGACACTGCTGATGATGAAGACATTTCATACTGGAACTGACTCTGATCACTGTTCCAAACATTTCCTTTCTCCATACTCTGCTCTGTCATAAACATGTTTACTTCCTCCACAAACTGTCGTGACTTCTGATGTATATTACTATCGTCTTCTATGTCCTTACGTGTAACATACACTGAAGAGCCAAAGAAACTGGTACAACTGCCTAATATCGTCCAGGGCCCCGCGAGCACGCAGAACTGCCGCAATACGACATGGCGTGGGACTCGAATAACGTCTGAAGTAGTGTTGGAGGGAATTGACACCATGAATACTGCATGGCTGTCTATACATCCTTAAGAGTATGAGGGAGTGGAGATTTCTTCTGAGCACCACGTTGCAAAGCACCCCACATAGCTCAATAATGTTCATGTCTCGGGAGTTCGGCGATCAGCGAAAGTGTTTAAACTCAGAAGATTGTTCCCAGAGTCACTCTTTAGCAATTCTGGACGTGTGGGTGTCGCATTATCGTGCTGAAATTACCCAAGTCCGTAGGAATGCACAGTGGACATGAATGGATCCAGGTGATACAGAGCTTCCACAAGTTTGAACAGTCCCCTGCTGACATGGAGGGCCCATGGATTCATGAGGTAGTCTCCTTACCCATACACGTCCATCCGCTCGATACGATTTGAAACGAGACTCATCCGACCAGACAACATGTTTCCAGTCATCAACAGTCCAATGTTGGTGTTGATGGGCGCAGACGAGACGTAAAGCTTTATGTCGTGCAGTCATCAAGGGTATATGAGTGGGCCTTCGGCTCCGAAAGCCCATATCGATGATTTTTCGTTGAATGGTTCGCACGCTGACACTTCTTGATGTCTTAGCATTGAAATCTGGAGAAATTTACGGAAGGGTTGCACTTCTGTCACGTTGAATGATTCTCTTCAGTCGTCGTTGATCCCGTCCTTGCAGGATGTTTTTATGACCGCAGCGATGTCGGAGATTTGATGTTTTACCGGATTCCTGATACTCACGATACACTCTTGAAATTGTCGTACGGGAAAAGCTCCACTTCATCGCTATCTCGGAGATTCTGTGTCCCATCGCTTGCGCGCCGACTGCAACACCACTTTCAACTCACTTCAATCTTGATAACCTGCCATTGCAGCAGCATTAATCGACCTGACAATTGCGCCACACACTTTTCGTCTTACATAGGCGTTGCTGACCGCAGTGCGGTATTCTTCCTGTTTACATATGTTTTTGAATACGCATGCCTATACCAGTTTCTTTGGCGGTTCAGTGTATATATGCCTGGATGAAGTGCCATATTCAGCCTTAAGATTGTCGATAAAAGAAATCGAAGCTCTGAAAGTGTCTACGTCAACTATTTTAGATGCTTCTAGTGCCCAGATTTGCAGATGCTAATAGTGAAGTGTAGATCCATACGACCTTGCACTATCAAATTACGATATTACATGTTCTTTGATAGACTGCAATTGCGACAATCTGTTTCCTTTGAAACGAGCTCCTGCTCATCTTTTGCTAGACATACAGGGTGACACAGAACAACGGGAACATTTCCAGACTCCAATAAAACTAGAAGTGGCGATGGAAAGAAATTACATTCATAGTAATTGAAACCGTACAACTTTGCCATTTACGAAACACTTTAGATGGCGTCCTGCTGTACGAATACATTCGTGAAATCTGCTGTTGAGATTCCTCATTGACCGCTTGGCTACTGTGAATTGCATGCCGAATTCTCTGTATTAACTCATCCAGGGTTCTTGGTCGAGTCGTGTAGACTTTGCTCTTGAAGTAGCCCCACAAGAAAAATCACGAACAGATACATCTGGCGATCTAGGGGGCTAGGGAATGTTACCGAATCGCGAGATCACACGGTTGCCATACAGTGTCGCACATATGCCATTGATAGCCGTGCAGTGTGTGATGTCACTCCGTCCTGTTGAAATCAGGGCTCTTGAACGTTTGGAAAATTGTTCAGTGCAGGCGTAACGAAATTTCGTAACATCTCCACATAACGATCCGCATTGACAGTTATTGTGTTTCCTCGTTCATTTGCGAAAAAATACGGCGATGGAACACCACACCATACTGTTACTGTACTAGCATATAAAGGGCGCTCATGAACGTCATTAGGATTTGTGTTTGCCCAGTAACGGTAGTTCTGTTTATTCATATAACTTGTGAGATGAAAATGTGCCTCATCTGACATCCACAGCTTGTTTAGAAATTCATCGTCATTGTTTATTTTTGTTATCATTTGTTGACAGAATCCTAATGGTAACCGGTAAGCGTTGTCCTTCAATCGTTGCACCACCTGTAGTTTGTACGGATGAACTTTTAAATCAAGATGAAGAATTCTGCGACCACTCTCCCGGGACATTCGAACCACTGCTGCTTGCTTACGAACTGAACGCCGTGGGCTCCGTAAGACAGACTCGCGTACAACATCAATGTTCGCTGGAGAACGCACACTTCTTGGTCGTCCTGTTTGTTACTTTGTGAGGGCAGATCCAGTCTCTTCAAAGTTATTAATCCAACATTTTATCGCGTGTTTCGACGGAACGGCATCATGACGTTCTAAATTACAAAATCTTCGAAGCTCCCTCTGCTCCGCTACCAAACTATCATTGTTTTTTAAAACGTTTTTATGGCTAACGCACGCTGTTGTCCGTTCCACTGATCCATGATTACTGCAATGGCGGACTGTTTACTCGCTTACTGTCACGAACCCGCATTGCTGTCACCTGCCCATGACTCCCGCTATTCATTTCAAACATTCCCGTTATTCTGTGTCACCCTGTATAATTTAGAATAAATCTTCAATGTTAATGCACTTATAGCGCCTCATTAGTCTGCTATAATATTGAAGCCACATTTGTAATAGTCCTCATAGATATTCTACAGTACACTGCCACCAATATCTTCTAAACCACTGGGCCTCGATCGTTTTGGTGGACATAGTTCGTACTCACTTTGACTGGACTGTTCCTGTTGCTATGGAGATGAACGTCGTGTGCTGCTTGAGCAGACACATTCAGGTTCAGGTTCTTCCTGTACTTGAAAATCAGTGAATCTAAACGGCAGAACGTCATGTATTTCTGTGTCATCTCCATTATATTTTAGAATTATTGTGTTACATAGTATGTCCACGAACTCTCTATCCTCGAGCCCGATTTCATTTCCATATTTAGCACGTCGCAACTTTGTCCCCAATATTTGAACCACAGTCGTAAAAATAAATCTCTTTATGATATCATTGTAGGCTACACGGTTTGCACAGCAGCCCGCATGCAAACACTCCAAGGGACACATTCGTACTGCAGCCATACCATTCACGCAACTCGAGCACTTATAAGTACTTCATTAATTTGTGTCCAGTCTCGCGTCTTGCGTTCGTTCGCTGACACTTATTTCCCTTGTGTAGCAGAGTTTGCTGAAAATGACGATTACATACTATGTAAGGCCACACCGTGCCACCTACGCCAAAGGAAAGAGCCGGGAAGTAGTGCATGCACATTGTCAGCTTGTAAGGACTGGCATGCACGCGAGAGTTCTCTACTCTCCGAGAGCGTTTGCGAGTTTTAGTAGATGTGTAAGCAGGGACAAAGGTTAGTCGGCTGTTAGCGTAGGGCAATTACTGGCGCTACGTGACCTCACTAGTTGCCAGAGGGTTCATGAATTGGTCAACTACTGCCGCAACTTTTAAGCAACTGCTCACTTCTCATCAGGGAATAGTCAACTGCGAGAATGGCGTCCTTGCACTTGCATTTAAGAATGCAAGGACATCCTATGTATGTTGCTCAACTGACTGGACCATGTTGTTCCTTCCATAGTGTGGGAAATCGGAAATGTCAGCTGTTTAATAGTTTGCTGTGGAGAAGATAGACTACTTTCATTCTAGACTCAGCTGTGTAATATTTGATATCGACTTCAAATCAATTACGGCTTCATACTCAGTCACTTTAGCGTTCTGATATCGCTTCGACTCCAGATGTAGTTGCTTCGGAAATCTTTCGGAAATAAACAAAAACAAGTAACACGGTTGAACGGTTAGTAAATAGAATGAGGTCTTTATTCTCCGTAATAAAAACCTAAAGGTTTGCATTACACACTATTCGAGGGTGCAAAAGTGGAGTACAGTAGAATTTTCAGTTATCTTTAACTGCCACTGTTCTTTTCTTTACTTGCCAACACAAAGCCAGATATAGCAGGAATCAACACTAAAATAAATAAATAAAAAAAAGTAAGTTCCCCAGCAGAAGAAAAACTGAAATAATTAGTGCTGTAGTTCTTACTTTGTTCATCATGACACTTATTCTGCAATTATCTGTAATTTATAAATAATACCTGTTAACGACTAGTAACAACAGTTACTGGAGGTAGACTAGGTAGATAAAAATTACTAAAATAAGTGGTTATCTGAACGTGTATACGTTACAGTTTCGTATGTGATGGCGCTCAATAAATTTAGTATCTGCGTATTTATTTAAAAAATAACACTGTCGTAAAGGATTACAGCTATTACCAAGTGCAGTAGATGTCCGAGTCCAATCGTGAAGAGAAATTGGCAGCAAAACATCTGGTAATGTTCTTGGGCGGAAACAGCTTTGATGAAGAAGTTAAACTTCCGGGACACGTCTACAGAGAAAATAAAGTAAACTCACACTTAACTCACTTAGATCACCGAGCGCTATACTGTAATGTAAATTTTAAGTAGTCTGTATTTTGCACTAACCGTCTAGGCGTGAGCTAGGGATAATATGTTTGATTAGTGCCCAAAAAATTCTCAGTTACTGGTTCGAACTCCTCTGCTACTTGAATTCTGAATAAAAAAAACATCAGACATGGCGGCCGAAGACTTTCGGCATAAGAAGTCATCCTCATTTCCTCACGATCTTGCCAAAGAGGATGGAGGAGCGGACCGAAGGTCAGAATACTGTCTTGCCCCTGGGGTGGGAAACTGCCCCTATAAGGTAGAAGAATCAGCAATGAACAACGGCGTGAGAATTCCCGAATGGAATGGGAACCACTGCATTGAGGACACATACACTGACGGAAAAAAATCGCAACACCAAAAGTAATCTTAAAATTCTTTCTGCATGATATTGTAATGTGATTCATAGCAAATATGCAGTACATGTCACTTATGTGAACTGAGAATTATCGTACCTGTCTTCTGTCGTTCCCATTCATTTAAAGGATTGTAACGATAAATCGCTGAACTGCCTCTTTTTGTGTAGTCACTGGACCCGTGAACGACATTCATACCGCAAACAAATAGCAAACAGTGAACAGTTGTTGCGTGCCAACCTTGTATGGGGTAGATTATGATGATGATGTTTGGTTTGTGGGGCGCTCAACTGCGCGGTTATCAGCGCCTATACAAATTCCCAACCTTTTCTCATCCCAATCTCGCCTGTTTCATGAATGATGATGAAATGATGAGGACAACACAAACACCCATTCATCTCGAGGCAGGTGAAAATCCCTGACCTCGCTGGGAATCGAACCCGGGACCCATTGCTCGGGAAGCGAGAACGCAACCGCGAGACCACGAGCTGCGGACTGTATGGGGTAGTAAAACGGGTAAAACTTTCAAAGCCCCGGACCTAAGCTATCTCGCTGCATTACGGCAATGTCGGCACACGGCGGCCGCAATGAAAATATTTCGCCACCGACGCTGGGTCAGGGCGAAACATAACATAGGCGTTTATGGCGAGCCAAGCAGCAGACTTCAGCAGAAAGTAGTGAGTCAGAGCAGCCAAACAGGGTCACGTTATGTGACGATAGAAAGACTAAGGCGATTGCAACAGACGGTACGAAGAGCTTATATGAACCAGTTCTATGCTATCACAAACTCGTTAAGCAAGCACAGCAGAAGGGAAAGTGCTGATAGCTTCGTAATAGCAAGATCTATGTGGTCATGACTTCGGGTAAACATTAGCCACTACTTCACTCCATAAATACCCCAGCAGTTTAGCCCGTAAGCCAGTCGGTCAGACGGATCGACGGCGTACAGGACGTTCGCACTCGAATCCCTGATTGCAGCGAAGTGACGTCTGATACAAGTCTGTTGTGGATTTCCTGCACGCTACGGACAATAACAGCCGCTACTGGGAGGGTTGGCTACTTTTTTCATAGTCTCCATTCGCAGAGTTCAACACCACAATCTTGCTGTGTCGCAGATGGGAGGACCTGGAGGTTCAAATGGTTCAAATGTCTCTGAGCACTATGGGACTTAACTTCTGAGGTCATCAGTCCCCTAGAACTGAGAACTACTTAAACCTAACTAACCTAAGGACATCACACACATCTATGCCCGAGGCAGGATTCGAACCTGCGACCGTAGCGGTCCAGCGGTTCCAGACTGTAACGCCTAGAACCGCTCGGCCACACCGACCGGCAGACCTGGAGGTCTTTCTGTTCCACCACGATAAGGGCACCAGCGTTCCCGACATTCCGGCGAACTGAATAGGGTCTACCTCGACGGCAGGCCAATATCGTCGAACTTCACGGCTACACAGCAACCGTCATCGCGGTGCGACGAATGACGAGAAAGTGCGGTGAGTGGGAGGGGACACAGCACCTCCTAAGTCGGCGTGTGCAAGTTCAACATACGCGCCGCCGTAAGTCACTGCCGCGGCACAGCCCATGCCGGGTCCTCCGCTAGCGGCGAATCGCCATTGCAGCAGGCGGCTGGAACGAAGTGTGCAGTGTCAGCTGCCGTGAGCGGGCTGAAGGCCGCTTACGACGCGGCTCCTCGGCGGGCATTGGCAGACGATGCCAACCACGAGTCAAGATGCTACCTTTCACTGCTCCTGCTACGCGACCACAGGTCACTACCATCCTTCCGAGAAAAAATGGCAACGAGTGAACTGGGAGAGTGCCTCCTAACACAGAACCAACTCTACTCACACCCTCCCAATAGTCGCCTCTTGCACAGCGCTGACACCACCTACCGAACTCAGAGAGTTGTGCCCCCCGAAAACGGCCGCACGACGATGCTAAATGAACCGTCCCACAGTTCCGCTTCCTTCCGAGAAGGACTGAACATAGCCGACTGACAGGTCGGGCGTTGGCCCACATGCTGTCCGCACACGCTGCACGCATGAATCTTGGCACGCCGTGGGCCCTGCTGTAGAAATCCTCGATATTATTCTTTAAGTTTTGAAAACAGATGAAAATCAGAGGGGCGAAAATGGGACTGAATGGAGGATGATCTATGACAGTCAAGGCGACAAATTGTTGTAGATATCGAAGTGTTCGTGTGTGTTCTGTAGATGTCATGATGAAGGAGAGGGTGCTCCATGTGTGGATGGATGAATTCTTCGAATTCGAAACTCAGTTATAGCATGCTGTTTCTCACGCACCGAAATAGTTACGCTACATATCACCATGTTACTCGCTACAATTTGGAGCCCTCCAGTGGCAGAGGGTGTTGTGACTGACAATTCGCAATTTTTCACAAACACAACTTTTAATGATGTAAGTTCACAAGGTTGATAACTGAACATACAACCGAAAGGTAACAGTAACGAAAAAAAGTCTCCTAATTGAGGCAAACAAAAGTTCACTTCTAATTTTCCACAAAGACACACACTCCCACACACTGGTAACAGTCCAATTCCGAGACGAAGATGTAATCTTCAACGGTCACAGTACACGAGGTCGGCATCCAGCGTGAAGTGGACTTTGGGCCTGGTTCTAGCCCCTAAATAGCTGTCTCCAGCCAATCAGGTTTTGGCGTAGTGATACTTCCGGCAGGTCGTGGCTCGAGCTCCCCCTGCAGTAAGTAGTGCTCGGAACGTCTGTTTCCATTACCTTGTATGTAAATAGCCGGTGTTTACTATGGTGCTTTTGGGTACACTTTGGGTATAGACAACATCGTCCTCTGTGGTGTTATATGGGTTGCTGGCCCTCAGGGGCTACCTTGCCTCCGGTATAACAGAGGGCTCCAAATATGTATACGTGAAGAATAAATATGTGGAATGTTAATATCGTTTATTTTAAATTAAAATCTGTAAGAGTTTTCACATAAAAAATTCAGAGGCTTTACTTTTCAGCTCACCTTCTTATATTGACGGCCTTAGAGGCGCATTACGCTTCGTTGGGCCGCACTCGACGCTTGTCTCAGTAGAACATTCGATTCTATTAGTTCTATTAGCGAATCACATACACTGACGGAAAAAAACCGCAGCACCAAGGAGGAGTTGTGTGACTTAAAAACGAAAGTTGTTTCTACATCTGAAAGATGATGTCTATTCAGCTTTCGTACCAGTGGCATAAGAGTGGCGCTAATAGCGCTACTATGAGAATGCAAATCAGGTATTCTGTAAATAAACGCTGTAACGGTCATGGGCGTTAGTTACCTCTGAGATTGGACGTGGAGAGCAGATGCTAGCTAAGAATGCCTTTAAGGGACAAAGACGCCATTATCAACACCTCACTGAGTTTGAACCAGGTCATGTGATAGGGTTACGAGTAGCTGGATGTTCCTTATTCGACGCTGCAGAAAACTTGAACATGGTTCAAATGGCTCTGAGCACTATGGGACTTAACTTCTAAGGTCATCAGTCACCTAGAACATAGAACTACTTAAACCTAACTAACCTAAGGACATCACACACATCCATGCCCGAGGCAGGATTCGAACCTGCGACCGTAGCAGTCGCGCGGTTCCAGACTGTAGCGCCTTTAACCGCATGGCCACCCCGGCCGGCCACTTGAACATGAAAGTAGCCACTGTACATGATTGCTGGCAGCAGTGGGCACGAGAACGTACCGCCATGTGGCACCACTGAGAGGGAAGATCACTGTGTTCGGCGTATGTCTTTGCTGCCTGTAGTGCACCTGCAGCAGCAATTGGAGCACCAGTTGACACCACAGTGACACAACCAACTGTTACAAGCAGCTCCGAGCCAGTCGCCCTGTAGCGTGCATTCCTTTGACCCAAAACCATCGCCATTTGCGAGAGCTCATTGGTGGTCAGGGTAGGTCTGTTGTGTTCTCTGATGAAAGCTGGTTCTGCCTTATCGCCAGTGACGGCCGTGCATTGTTAGAAGGAAGCCAGCTGAGGGCTTGCAACCAACCTGTCTGCCTGTTGGACACACTGGCCCTACACCTGAAATTATGGTGTGGGGTGCGATTTCGCATGACATCAGGAGCACTCTCGTGGTTATTCTATAAACTCTGACTGCAGATTTGTACGTCAGTCTGATGATTCGACCTATTCTACTGTCATTCCTCTACAGCATTCCAGGGGGTGCTTTTCAACAGAATAACGCTCACCCATATACCGCTGTTGTAACCCAACATGGTCTGCGAAGTGTTGACTAGTTGCGCTGGCCTGTTTGATCACCAAACGTCTAAAAAATGAGACTGACAGAAAATGCAAAATGGCTAATCAGATATGGCTAGAGGACAAATGTAAGTCTATAGGAGTATGTATATCTAGCGGAAAGCCAGATATCGCGCAAGAAAATTAAAGGGGTCTTTGGAGAAAAGAGAAGCAGCTGTATCAAGATCAAGAGCTCAGATGGGAAAACAGAAGTAAAAGCTGAAAGGAGCAAGGAATATGTAGAGAAGCTATACAAGGTAAACTAACGTGAAAGCAATATTATAGAAAGCGAAGTAGGTGAAGATGAGACGGGAGATATGACACTGCGAGAAGAATTTGATAGAGTGCTGAAACACTTGAGCCAAGCAATGCCCTGGAGTAGACGACATTCCCTTAGGACTACTGATATTCTTCGAGAGCCAGCCGAAACAAAACTATTCCAACTGGTGTGCAAGGTATAAGAATCGGGTAATACCTTCAGCCTTAAAGAAGAATGAAAGAATTCCATTTCCGAAGATGGCAGGTGCTGGCAGGTGTGAATACTACCGAACCTTCAGTTTAATAAGCAGTGGTTGCAAAATACTGACATGTAGAAGCCTACCCCGGGAAAGCTAGTTTGTGTTCTGGAGAAGCGTCGGAACACTTGAGGCAGTGTTGACACATCGTAGACAACAGTTTAAAGAAAGGCAAACCTGCGTTTATAGCTTTTGTAGACTTATGTTGGAGAAAGTTTTGGAGATGTTGACAGGAGTACTCTCTTTGAAATTCTGAATGTAGCAAGGGTAAAATACGGGGAGTGGAATGTTACATGCAACTTCTACAGAGACCAGATGGTACTTATAAGAATTGAAGGACATGACAGGTAAGCACTAGTTGAGAAAGGAATGAGCCAGAGTTGTAGCTTATCCCTGATGTTATTCAATGTACACTGAGCAAGCAGTAAAGGAAGCCAAAGAAAAATTTGGAGAAGGAATTAAAGTTCAGTGAGAAGGAATAAAAACTTTGAGGTTTGTCGATGACGTTGCAATTCTGTCAGAGACAGGAAATGACTCGGAAGAGGACCTGAACGGAATGGCGATGTCTTGGAAGACGGATGTAAGACGAACATTACCAAAAGTAAAAACAGGGTAATGAAAAGTAGTTGACTTAAATCAGACGATGCTGAGGGAGTTAGTTTAGGAAATGGGACACTAGATGAGTGGCCAGTAATGTAACTGATGATCGCCAAAGTTGACAAGATATAAAATGTAGACTGGCAATAGGGTATTTGAATGTGTCCTGAAAATTGTCTTAAATGATTAATTATGTCATTTTATGCTCTTAACATGCTTTTTTTCCTCTTGAATTTCAGTATTCTTTTATAAAAACGGAAATGAAAGTCAAATAATTTGGTAGTCCGCTAAAACGTTCTATTCGTCTCATGTGATGCCTGTGACGTCACTGGCTAGCTTAATGCCCCTACTATCATAGTGCTAATTCACAGTGACGTCTTGTTTGAGAATTTACGTTTCGGGAAAGGGTTAAAATGGTATTTAGTGTCATACTGGACAAGTATATATACAAAAACTCCTGAAAATTTGTTTCTGAGTGTTCTAGAGAATGAGAAGGTGCATCATTTTTCACGAAGATAAAGTAAGTCTGCCTCAGACAACGACGTTTGTGTCGCATTCATGTTGTACACGCGTTATATCTCTCCGTATAGAAAACCTCATCGTCCTACACCTCTTTGTATTGTTGGCGTATGGTGATATCTTCACTACTAGCAATACTTCCCTAAAAATGAATTGTTTATTCACAAAGTAAATGTACTTATCCCCTGTTGTCAATTTCTCAGACTAAGATTAATGTGAAGCTATATATAATAAATCCCACAATCGAAACAAGTGCTGCAATTAATTCTTGCTAATGCTATTTTCGTATTTCGTGTAAAAGTTTTAAAAATGTTTGAGCAGTTCGGTATTCGAACATGTGACATCGTTTCCAGCAGTCGTATGCGCTCACCTTTGCGCCACCAAACACCCCTTGGATGCAACGTCTCTGCTGCGTATCTTCCACAATGGAAATCCGCACTTAGATTTGCCAAGAATAATTTTATTGTGGTTTGGGTCGTATGTCATGACTGATAGTCGACAACCTAGTTGTAATATACGGAACCATTTCGCAAAATTTCTTGGTTTTGAGCGAGTTTAATGATGTTGCAGGAAGCAGGGAAAGGAATGTCCGTCGTTGTACATAACTTCGCTCTAAATGGGTGGAGAATAAACTCATCAGCTCTCGCAGGGCTTCCACTATAAGCATTTACAAAATTACTTTCTATTGTGACTTAAACGCTGTAATTCCGTTTTCCATCACTAAAAACCTAAACTGTTTGTGGAAAAACTACCTAAAAACCTTGTAACTTCGGCCAACGCTCATATAATATGCCTGATACATCACTAGAGCATCAGCCAATGACAAAGCGTTTTTGGTCACGTGAGCAAATCTTGATATCTAATGATTTTTAAGATTTAATTAGATAAAAATAAAAGATATTTCATGTGAATATGGACCTAAATGCTATTTAAATATTATAGTCAATAACAACAATCCGAACCATATTTTTAACGTAAGAAAATAGCCTATTTCAAGAAAAACGTTTTTCAAGAAGAGAAGTTTGTTAACATCGAATACAAATTTAGGTGTTACGAAATCTTTTCTGAAGGCATTTTTGTGGAGTTTAACCTTGTGCGGAAGTCAACCTGGACGAAAAGAATGGAATAGAAGTTTTTGAAACGTGGTTCTGCAGAAGAATGTTGTAGGTGGGATCGCGTAAATAATGCAGAGATACTAAATAGAATTGGAGAGAAAAGAAAATTGTACCATAACTTGACTAAAAGAAGGGATCGATTGATAGGATATAGTCTACGACATAAAGGAATCATCACTTTAGTGTTGGAAGGAAATGGGGGGGAGGGGGTTAAAAATCACAGAGGGAGACGAATAGACGAGTACATTAAAAAGGTTAAAATGGATGTCAATTGCAGTAGTTATTCGGGAATGAAGAGACTTGCGCAGCATAGAGTAACGGTGGGAGCCGTATCAGACAAGTCTTCAGACTGACGACCATAAAAACGACAGTACCCTCCTGTGTGAATTCATTTTTAAATTTGATTTTCTGTCTGTCGTTTGAATTTCAACACCAGAAGAAGAGACAAGAGATTGAAAGGAGGGTTTGGACCCGTTCATTGGTTTTTCTCACGACCACAACTTCCTAGGCTTTTCTTATACATAATTAGTAAAGATCTATGGCAATTATTGAAGGGTTCACGTGTTTCCCGTCTTACGGATGCACGAGTTGCTATTAACTCTTCTCTATCAGTCTCTCTGAAGTATCTTTAGTAGTGAGAGGATAGCAGTGTACGTATGCGCGACAGTATCAGAATTGTATTATGAAATCAGGGTGGGTCTTTGCAGCATTTACTTTATTTGGAATGTACTTATCTAGACCACCGTTTATCTACATTTACACGATTTAAGTGCTTAGCAAAGGGTTTATCGAATCACTTTCAGACTCTTTCTCTACTGTTCTGCTGTGGAATAGCACGTCGTAAAAAAGAACACTTACCTCTTTCCTTGCGAGCTCCGATTTATCTTATTTTATTACGATGACTATTTATCCTTTCATCAACAAAATATTTTCACATTTCATTTGAAGATCTCTCCGCGACGAGAAACGCCTTTATTTTAGTGACTGCCACCTGAACTCGCGCATCATATACGTGACATTCTTTCCCCCATTTTCGCGGTAGGATACTGTTGTCGTTGCTGTGGTTTTCAGTCCAAAGACTGGTTTGATGCAGCTCTCCATGCCACTCTATCCCGTGCCCTTCTTTGAAATTCTACGATATTCTCTGTCGATCCTATCCGGCAAAAATCCCATACCGTGTACCAACACCGTGTAACGTCTTTCGGCTTTAATCATAGTTGTTCTGCATGAAAGGAAAATTCAGTCGAGAATAATAAAATATGAGACGAAATTGTTAGCCAGTACTTAATATGAGGAGGCGAAATACACAGCACTGCCGACAGACGCGTGTAAAAGTGAACGTGGCATACTACCTAGCTCTTGGAGGCAACAGTTCGTTCCTCGTGTAAGAGAGAGAAAAAGACTGGGACACATTAGAAGCAATGGCATACAATACAGACTCTTAAGGTGAGAGGTCACCACGTGAGTGGCAACGAGGGTCGAGAAAGACGAAGGAATAGAGAGAGAGAGAGAGAGAGAGAGAGAGAGAGAGAGCGCAAAACACTGGGTATTTTAAAAACAATGTGCGTACATTTACCAGTCAGTTGCACACATCAAAAATAACGTTGACAATCACTGCAAAGAGCTCTGTCGCTGACCAAGGAACAAGAACAAGATTTGCTACCAAGCAACAATTTGTACAGTAAATTGCCTAAGGAAATTAAGATATTACTAAAACAAACCTATTTAAAATGGCAGATAAAAAGTGCCTGTTAAGCAATACGCTCTCTACAGTGAAGGGTTACCCAGATAACACAGATCAGGGGTTTGGTAAAAAATGTAAGTAATAGTAACGAAAATGAAACATGTATTCACGTAAGTTTTCAAACTGTGATTTTTCTTCCTTTTTTGTGGAAAAACCTACCCCCAAAGCTATGAAAACACCCTATCCTATTTCGGAGCTCAACATCTGACTCATTACAGAAGGATACTGACGCAATTTTACGGGCTAGCAAATGGGAAACTGAGGTACTCAAAACTGGAAGTAAACATCGTCTTTATGATCTTGACGTCAGCTGATAGTATGGGTAGTACTACACATGCAACAACGTATGCATAGCATATATAGTGTGTACAGTGACTAGAAGTGAGAAATGAATGAACAATATTGAACTATCGTTTTACTTTATTAAATAACTTCTTCATAGAACAGTATTGTGTAACAGGAGTAATCCGAATGAATTAGCTCTGTTTTGAACAGGTTGGTCTTCTAAGCGGGAGGGTAGAGCCTCCATTCTTCATCCGGTCATACTAATTTAGGTTTCCTGTGCCTTGCCTACATAATTGCAGGAAAAAAATACCAGGATGGTTTCTACTATCAGACCACTGCCGGATACCTGTCCCATCCTTGTTAAATTATTAGAGTTTTGTTCTTCTTGGGGTTCCACAGTCTCCTCAATGCGTTTTAAGAAAGAAAACATGGTCCAAATAGGCCATAATATGTTTACTTCCCATGCTGTCAGCGAATCTGGACTGAAATAGTAGTTTTCAAGCATTTATGACAAGAATGAGATTTTCACTCCGCAGCGGAGTGTGCGCTGATATGAAACTTCCTGGCAGATTAAAACTGTGTGCCGGACCGAGACTTGAACTCGGGACCTTTGCCTTTCGCGGGCAAGTGCTCTACCATCTGAGCTAGTTTTTCAAAGTTCTCAGGAGAGCTTCTGTGAAGTTTGGGAAGTAGGAGACGAGGTACTGGCGGTAGTACAGCTGTGAGGACGGGGCGTGAGTCGTGCTAGGGGTAGCTCAGATGGTAGAGTTCGAGTTCGAGTCTCGGCCTGGCACACGGTTTTAATTTGCCAGGAAATTTCATTTATGACAAGCCTGAAGTTTCACATCACTTTTGAACTGAAAGCCAGTATACATGTAAAGGCACATATCGCTTTCATGTGCGTGGGCACCACAATTACAATGCACAATGCACTAGATTACATCCACTAGATTGGTGAATGTTATCTATTGCACTTTTGGTTTGTATTTGTGCTACACACGCGCGTTAAAGCCATGTGTGCCTTTGTACGTCGTATCCCGGGGAGAAAAGTAACCAAGTCAAAAAAACGGCAATGTTTAGTTCGTGTTACTGAGCAACACGAGTCAAGCACCCCAACTGGCACCAAGCACGTCACATCTCTGTCTTGCAGTTTGTTCAGTTCAGGGCAGTAACGTCACTTTTGTTGTGGGCTACTGCATGATTGGCCATGGCAATGACAGTGTCGTTTCAGCGTTGCTGCTGGCAGCCGTGCATGGGCTATTCTGAGGCGTGACACTTTTAATATTAAGGTAAGTTTAATGTAATTTTTAATATTATAGGTTATTACAATGTTCGTGTTTATACGATGTCTGTGTCTTAAATTGCAATGTCCTTCAGACATTGTTTTGATCACTGAAGGTGCTGTGAATACCACGAAATTTTGTATGTTGTAGCCTAAAGAAATGCTGTACTGCTTTTCATAAATTACAGTTTTGCATTTCAACTTGTTTTTCATTTTTTGTTGTAACGTAAGAAATAATTTTGTCTGACGGAGTTCGAATGTCGTATTATACTTCAGTAAATTAAAAAAAAATTATTTGGAATGGAAAAGTGGCAAAAGTTTTACATGACATGACGTTACATTACATTCTAACGTAAGAACTACTTTTGTCTGATGGGGATTCGAATGTCGTATTTTACTACAGTAAGTTAAAAAAATATTATTTGGCGTGGAAAAGAGGCAGTATTACATCACATTACAAAAATAGATATGTTTCTAGAGAAGCAAGAAAAGTAACCCAACTCATAGAACTAATTAATAATTATCTGATAACACCTCATATTCGACGAGAACTTAACTACATGTCCATATTACTACTGCGTATAATGTAATGAAATTTTCTGCCAAATCTACTTACTTGAAAGCTGAAGGGAGGTTATACTGTTTCAATATAAGTATTATATAATTCTTTAAGTTGATTTGCCTCGGGCATGGATGTGTGTGATGTCCTCAGGTTAGTTAGGTTTAAGTAGCTGTAAGTTCTAGGGGACTGATGACCTCCGAAGTTAAGTCCCATAGTGCTCAGAGCCATTTGAACCATTTTTTAAGTTGATTTCTCTCAAGTGTCGTATTCTGGAAATATGTCACTGCTCTTGTCGCGCTGCAATACGTTCTGACTATTTAGACAAATATGATGTGAAGCTTGAGGCTTGTGATAAGCGCCTGAATATGAGTAACAGTCGAAATTAGCTAACAATAGGGGCAGTAAATATGTTACAGCCTCTTTAGACAATGTTTTGGCAACTTAGCCATGTGAGTATGTAAATTCCTGTATGTATTAATTACGTTTCTTTTGTTGTCTCTACATTGTAATACCAAGACATGTCCAGATCCGTTGCGAAAGTGATATAATTGAACTACTTCTACAGTTGCTGCTACTACTAGATTAAAAATTTTGTTTTGTCTCGTAGCGAGGACACATTTTCATTGGCCGTTAGTATTACGGGTCTCTTAGCGACGTCACCTTCTCGTCGGTCCGTCGTGTGACGGGTCTCGTGCTCGAATGGCTAGTGCGCAGGCGCGGCGTCGTCCGTTCGAACGGGGAGGCGCGCAGCTGCCGTGGCGGTAGTTGGGCGGCGTCGGTCGAGGAGCGGTGATGCCGACACGAGCGCGAGCCGGCCACTGCTGACCCCGTGCCGCGCGAGCTGTGCGATCCGTGACGCGCTGTGCTGTTCCGAGTGGTGTGGTGCTGTGCTGTGACACAAGAGACATGGGCTGCAACACCAGCAAGGAGGCCGTGTCCGCCGTCGAGCAGGGCGCCGCGGGGGCCGTCGAGCACGCCAAGAACCAGGCCAAGGGGATGATCGACGGCGTCGAAGGTATGTCCTCCTGTGTGGCGCGCGCTCCGCGGTAGTGCAACACCGTCACTCTGCAAATAATCCCCTTCCAGGGGCGTTAGTCCCGTAAGATCTGCGGAGGAACTGGGAAGTTTGGAAAAAAGGTTTATCGGAAGTAAACCTGTGAGGGCGGATCGTAAATCTAGCCTAGATAGCTCAACTGGTAAGAATATAGCTAGCAAAAGCCAAGGTTCTCGTTTCAAGTCTCCAACCGGCACAAAATTTTAATCTACCAGAGCGTTTCAGATTCTTTCTGCTTTGCAATCCCGAGGTAAAGGTCTGTTATCGGTCTACGCAAGTCGGTGATTCTGCTTTTTTAACCGAGTTTCTCGGTCGCTTTCATAAAGGTGTAAAGGTCTTGTTTCAGATGTTGTTGTGATCTTCAGTCCAGAGAATGGTTTGATGCAGCTCTCCATGAGACTCTATCCTGTGCAAGGTTCTTCATCTCAAAGTACCTACTGCAACCTACATCCTTCTGAATCTGCTTAGTGTATACGTCTCTCGGTCTCCCTCTACGCCGGCGCTCAGTCCGGAGCCGCGCGACTGCTACGGTCGCAGGTTCGAATCCTGCCTCGGGCATGGAAGTGTGTGATGTCCTTAGGTTAGTTAGGTTTAAGTAGTTCTAAGTTCCAGGGGACTGATGACCACAGATGTTAAGTCCCATAGTGCTCAGAGCCATTTTTTTCTCCCTCTACGATTTTTATCCTCCACGCTTCCCTCCAATACTGGTGATCTCTTGATGCCTCAGAACATGTCCTACCAACCGATCCCTTCTTTTAGTCGGGTTGTGCCACAAATTCCCCTTCTCCCCAGTTCTGTTCAGTACCTCCTCATTAGTTACTTGATCTACCCGTCTAATCTTCAGCTTTCTTCAGTAGCACCACATTTCGAAAGCTTCTCTTCTTGTCTAAACTATTTATCGTCCATGTTTCACTTCCATAAATGGCTATACTCAATTCAAATACTTTCAGAAAAGACTTCCTGACACTTAAATCTATACTCAGTGTTAACAAATTTCTCTTCTTCAGAAACCTTTCCTTGCCATGGCCAGTCTACATTTTATATCCTCTCTACTTCGACCATTATCAGTTATTTTGCTCCCCAAACAGTAAAACACATCTACTACTTTAAGTGTCTCATTTCCTAATCTAATACCCTCAGTATCACCTGATTTAATTCGATTACATTCCATTATCCTCATTTTGCTTTCGTTGATGTTCATCTTATATCCTTCTTTCAAGACATTATCCATTTCGTCCAGCTGCTCTTTCAAGTCCTTTGCTGTTTCTGAGAGAATTACTACGTTATCGGCAAGCCTCAAGGTTGTTATTTCTTCTCCATGGATTTTTAACTCCTACTCCAAACTTTTTTTTGTTTCCTTTACTGCTTGCTCAATATGCGGATTGAATAACATCGGGGATAGGCTATAACCCTGTCTCACTCTCTTCTCAGCCACTGCTTCCCTTTCATGCACCTCGACTGTTATAACTGCCATCTGGTTTCTATACAAATTGTAAATAGCCTTTCGCTCCCTGTATTTTACCCCTGCCACCTTCAGAATTTGAAGGAGAATATTCCAGTCAACATTGTCGAAAGATTTCTCTAGGTCTAAAAATACTAGAAACACAGGGTTGCCTTTCCTTAATCTATCTTCTAAGATAAGTCGTAGGGTCAGTATTGCCTCGCGTGTTCCAACATTTCTACGGAATGCAAACTGATCTTCCCCGAGGTCGGCTTCTACCAGTTTCAGATATACCTATCTACAAAACATTCGGGAAGGTACCGTGAACTGAACACGGAACCTTACAGCAAAGAGGCAGCAACAGTAACCGTTAGGCCTGCCTTAAGAGGACAATCGCAGGAGCTCCATTCTTCTTGTATGATTCCCATTGAGATGATGCTGGAAGACAGTTCAGTTGTAAAATTTCGTAGCTGTAAAAATTAAATTATTACAACAGACAAACTTACATAAGAATGAGTTATATGATACCGACGGATAAAATTTACGTGAACGCCTAACACACGTGCTTAACACTATGTAAAACCTTTCTGCTTCACATTTTGCAGCATACACTAATTTTATTTTGTGTTTAATACCTCAGTTACTACTCTCACTTTAGATGCTTATTAGTAGGCAAAATCCATTGTCTCTCTTCATGAGTAAGTTTAATGATGCATCTTCACAGGAAGCCGAGCAACAATATTTTAAAAATGGATCTGAGCACTATCGGACTTAACAGCTGCGGTCATCAGTCCCCTAGAACTACTTAAACCTAACTAACCTAAGGACATCACACACATCCATGCCCGAGGCAGGATTCGAACCTGCGACCGTAGCAGTCGCGCGGTTCCGGACTGAGCGCCTAGAACCGCGAGACCACCGCGGCCGGCAACAATATTTTATTCAGAAAGATGTGTAAACAGTGAACATGTTCTTCATTCTGAGTAGAAGTTTGTAATGTTTTTACGGTTTTCCAAGGGAGACAATTAACTGAGTATAGAAGTAGTTCTACATGAGAATTACAAGTGCCAACTGCTTGTTTGTCATAATTCAAGGTGCTGTTAAGAATTTCAGAGACAAGAAACTGCCTCTCTACACCTAGTACGTGAAAGCCTCTAAGAAAGATGTAAACAGCAACTGGTATAATGTGTAAAGATTTTCCTCCATATATACATCTTTGTTGTGAAACACCTCGTCGTGAACAGCACTCCTTAAAGGTTTAATGCCAAACCATATATTTAACGGCACAAGACAAGTGAATATCAAAGACGGTCTGAGAAGCAGACAACTGCACGTCATCCAGCGCTCATCCGGCTGCGCGACTCCGAGACACATAGAGAGTGCAGAAACAAACAAATGGTCAAACCACTGCCTCCGCGAGGGACCTTATACGCATACGTAGCTCTCGCAGATCTCTTTAGCCTAGCCGCGCGAGCGGTTTCCACGTCCACTCCGAAGAAGTGTTCACGACAATGAAACGAAATTCGTCATCAGAAAAACATGAATAAATGGGATTAAAAGAAAGAAGAAGAAAAACAATTGCGCTATTTCTTCGCTTCACACCTGTAACTGGTGCCCTGAAAGCACGAGTGTGGTTGTTTCAGTTTTCATCATTCGCTTTGAGCACTTGTATTTCAGAATGATTAGGCGACATTTTGACTTTTTTGTTCGTTTTTCATCACCAGATTTATGACTGGTTTGATGCGGTCCGCCACGAAATTCACTCGTTTGCTAGCCTATCTCATAACAGCACTTGCTCCCAACGTCCTCAAGTATTTGTCAGATAAATTTTAATCTCTTTCTCCCCCTGCAGCCTTTACCTTCTATAATTCAAACACATGTTCTGTCATCTTGTGAATGTTTTCCAAATATTCCGCTTCTCGCCGATGTTTTGGAGAATCTCTTCATTTATCAGCCCAAGTAATTTCCTACATTCTTCTGTGACGCACCTCACAGGCTATGATTCTTTTTTTCTGTTTTCCTTCCGTTCATGATTCGCTTCCATACAATGCCGAGCTTCAAACGTACATTCTCAGAATGTGTACCTCAAATTATGTCCTACGTTTGATACAAGCAAACTTGATATAAATGGTTGTACTTCAGTCATAAATTGCATTAAGAAGTATGTTTTTTATTTATTAATGGGACTAGTTTCGGACACCTACGTCAGTTTTCAAACCATCCATATCGCAAGTGTGACAATACAGGAGAAATCCTACGGACAAAAACTGCCCTTACAGTGATGATCAAAGCAGCACTGTGGCCGATTCGACACCAGTAAAGACATCACACAGGATAGATGTCCGAAACTAGTCACCATTAGGACGTAAAAAAGATACTCCTTAATGCAGCTTATTGTATTGTATTGTACTGTATGGAACTGGGGACCTAGATTCGACGGAGAGGCTTCGTCCCTGCCGTAGCCCACAGTGGTACACAACCTCACAACAGGCTACAACAGTCCACTGACCCCACCGCCGCCCCACACCGAACACATGGTTATTGTGCGGTTCGGCCCCAGTGGACCCCTCGGGAACGTCTCACACCAGACGAGTGTAACCCCAATGTTTGCGTGGTAGAGTAATTATGGTATAGGCATACGTGGAGATAGTGTTTGTGCAGAAATAGCCGACATAGTGTGACTAAGGCGGAATAAGGGGAACCAGCCCGAATTCGCTGAGGCAGAAGAAAAACCGCCTTAAAAACCATCCACAGACTGGCCGGCACATCGGACCTCGACACTAATCCGCCGAGCGGATTCGTTGCTGGGGACCGGCACGCCTTCCCGCACGGCTAACCGGCGGGTTTAATGCAGCTTATGATAAAGCTGCAACCACTTATTTCAATTATAAAGCAAGTTGCGGACCTATTTTCCACCTGTAGTAAACTGCAAGCTCGTGAACAACTAAAGTTTTTTTTTTTTTTTCATGGAATGCCCTCTTTGCCTATAATAGCTTGTTTCTTGTATACTCAATGCTTCGTCCGTCATGTTTTATTTTCCTTGTAAGTGTAATATACTGTTCAACGTTCTTAATTCTATTTATTGGCAATTTATTCTGAAGTAATATTTCTGTAATTAACATCGCGAATCGTGACGACAAAGATATTATACTACTAGTGTCAGTCCATGTCCTCGGGCTTGTTTTATATTCAGTTATCAGTAGTCTGGATGATCTGGAGAGAACGGTACGAATTATGACTTCTACTTCTGAAACTGCTGTTTTATTGCATCGAAAAATATCAGACATTTGATCGCTGACTCAGTTCTTGAGATTTCAAACATATTTACATTACAACGTCAAGATACGACAAAGTAATAAAACAAAGGTGAAAAGATTAATCTGTTTTATTTTCTTTTCGTTGTTTAGTATATACCATTTTATGTAAGTAACTACCGCTACTGCAAGAGAAGTATTGGGTATTTTATGGAATTTCTTAGTACATGTTCTTCCTCGCATGCAAGCAGAAACAGATTGATGACCTGTGCTTGTAGGAAAAGAGATGAAGTCATAAGATAAATTCTTACCTAAAGGATATCATTCTGATATCTATTAATTTTTTATGGAGAGTTCAATTCCATTTCAATTATTAGTATTTTTTGTTAAAAACTTCACACAAGATAACAGAATTCCTTCAATTCATCCACATCGTTGTCATCAATTTTCGTAAGTTTATCACTGATCTCATTTCTGCTACAACTCTTCAGTTTCGTCTTTCTTCCGTTTACTCTCAGTCCATAGCGTGTACTCATTAGACTGCTCATTCCCTGCGCCATACTCCTTAAGTCTTCTTCACATTCACTGAGAATAATAATTACATCAGCAACTCTTATCACTGATATCCCCTCATCCTAAATTTTAATCCCGCTCTTCAAGCATTCTTCTATTTTCTTCATTACTTCTTCGATGCATAGATAGAACAGTAGTGGCGAAATAATGCATCTGTCTTATACTGTTTTTAATTAGAACGCTTTGTTCTTGGTCTCCTGTTCTTTTCTTTCCCCTATTGGATTTTGTACGTAATGTATATTACCTGTCTTTTCCTATCGCTTGTTCCTATTTTTCTGAGAATTTCAAATATACTACAACATTTTTCAGTGTCAGACACTTTTTTTAGGTCGACAAATCCTGTGAACATGCCTTGAAGTTTCTTAAATCTTGCTGCTATCACACTATTCTGAAATATCAGGTACGCTAATATCGCTTGTAAATCTTTAGTTGATTGCCGGTTTCGGCAATTCGACAACAACGTTGTCATTATCAGGCTGGCTCTGAGCACTATGGGACTTAACATCTATGGTCATCAGTCCCCTAGAACTTAGAACTACTTAAACCTAACTAACCTAAGGACACCTCACAACACCCAGCCATCACGAGGCGGAGAAAATCTCTGACCCCGCCGGGAATCGAACCCGGGAACCCGGGCGCGGGAAGCGAGAACGCTACCGCACGACCACGAGCTGCGGACTCATTATCAAATTTTGTAACGTATTAACAGAAGTTCACAATCTTTACAATCTTGCAAGTCACATAGTGATGTTGCGTCGTTACGATAGAAGGTGGCAAGGAACATCAGCTTGTCAAACATAAAATTCTACAAATAAAAAACGTACATCATGGTGTGCTGATGTCCTAGCGCACTCGTTCTCTTAACAAAAAAATGGCTACTGAGCTATCGCGATATTTGCTTCTATTGTCAAATGAAACTGCCTTTATTTCTGCCTATATTTGCTTCTATTGTCAAATGAAACTGCCTTTCTCGTGTGTTTGCCTTTCCTAAAGCAAATTGATCGTCACCTCCGAGATCTTCAATTTCCTTTGCCATTCTTCTGTATGTTATTCTTATCAGCAGCTTGACGCATGCGCTTTGGTTTGCGTGATACTTCTTGGACTTATCTGTCCTTGCTGTCTTCGGGATAGTATTATTCTGCAAGTCCCAGTGATTTTGTAAACACTGAAAGAATGTCACCTCTGTCTTCCACCTTTCCTGATCGCTAGTTTTCGCAATCTCTGCTAAGCACCGACTGTAGTATTGGATCCCCTATGTCTTGCATATCGATTCCCCAAATGATTGTGATTGGATAGTTCCTCCCCGTTACGACGGTACCTAGTGGTTACTCCTGCTGAGTAGTTACTTTTATAAACACCAAATCATACGAGCAAACCAGTTACGACTTTGTCTGATATTGCTCGTACCTTAGGTACTTGGGCTGCGCACGGCTCTGTTGAAGAAGAAAAGATGTAGTCATAGGATCTGCTTTCATGTCCTGCAGCTAATTCGCTGCAAATAATAACCTGTAGCTGTGATCCTGCAGCCAAATAGCCTATGCGTTGGCTAGAACTACGAGTTAATAATATATACAGAAATTCAAAATAAAAGTTAAATGAATAATTTCATACTAAGGTTTCTATTCTAACGCATGTAACTGATGCAGACGACAGAGAATTACGTTGAATAATGATTGTTTAAGAAAGGACAACCAGAATAAAGGGGAAATTGGCCTACGACATTCAGGTAAAATACAAACAGAAAATGCCCTTATCAAATGCAGCAAAGTAGTAAGAAGAATATAAAACGAAAGCAAGTAATGATACAAAAAAAAGTAATAAATGAATTACGTTATTTTTTATGTAAATTTTCTTGTGAACGTTCAGTTTGCAGCTATCTCGGTACATCTTATCACATCCTCGGCATAGGCACTACCGTCGTCCTTTCATAACCCCATATAATTTACATGTTCCCCCGAAGTCACCACCTATCTTTCGTTAATGTCTCTTATACACGTATTTCTGTTTCGAACAGCAGATCTGAACTTTTTAGTTTATTCCTAGATAAATTGAGACTATGTCCAGTAACTACAGTGTGTCACAATTCTTAATTAGGAACGTCATTTCGCCTTAAGGGGTCAATGTAAGTCCATCTTTAACAGAGGGTTGCGGTAGCTCAGCTGTTAAATATAAAGTAGCGAATCAAAACTCCTTCAGTCGTCTAAATTTCCAGTTATTGAGCAACGAGGTTCATCGCTACAATGCGCTTTCTTCAGGCTCTTGCGTAAAGACAACAATGATAACAGCGTGAAATGGATAACAAAGGGGACTGTAGTGATAAATAGTAACGTACAACAATATCAAACTGTACAGGGAGTAACATCACAGTTCAAGCTAAACTAAGGAATAAAACGAAAGAAGTTGCACACTATATTAATATGAACCAGGGAACAAAATACGTACGCCATACAATAGTAAAAAAAAAGAACCTACTAAACGGAGGTCAATATTGCATGTTACGCATAGATAATCACGATGTAATGCGGATGTCAACGCCTGTGAAACATCAGGAACAAAACAATCACAGTCATACAGGGCGTTCAAGAGAAGTGTCGAATACTTTGAGAAGAAGTATTACTCATCAAAAGAAGAAAAATAAGTCCAATAAACGTGGGTTCAGAAATGCACACTTTCTGTGATAAACACGTGTTTACGGGAGGTAAATGTCTGCGTCAGTTGTTCGCGCACATTGTGACGAAAGGATGCTGGTGCGCCATCATGCATGAACCACATTCATATTCATCGTGGCAAAGGCACAGCCTCCAGCGAGACAGACAGTACATAGTGAGAAAGTCCAGATAATGCGCCCCAGTTAACCTTCGTGATAGCAGGTATGGTCTTATTAATCTATCGCCCAGTACGGCAGGGCGGCCTGTATGGCCGAGCGGTTCTAGGCACTTCAGTCTGGAACCGAGCGACCGCTACGGTCACAGGTTCGAATCCTGCCTCGGGCATGGATGTGTGTGATGCCCTTAGGTTAGTTAGGTTTAAGTAGTTCTAAGTTCTAGGGGACTGATGACCTCAGATGTTAAGTCCCATAGTGCTCAGAGCCATTTGAACCATTTTTGAACCCAGTGCGGCTGCCCATACGTTGTCTGAGAATCGGTGTTGAGCCCTCTTTTCTGAATTGCTTGGGGATTTTCATCTACACATACATGCTGGTTATGGAAATTCACATCATCTCTCGTGAATCCTGCCTCATCGGTAAATAAAATCTTGGATGTGAACAGTGGATCTGCGGCACACGTTGTAATGGTACTTGAATTACGTAACAATTACGGCAGCTCACCTGAACCTCTCGATACCAGCAATATTCTACTGAGTTTCTGTAAAGTAGTTAACATATTTCTGAGACAACATTCAGATTTGATTTCATTAATGTAGAGATACTTTGATACATCGATGTGTTTATGTTGCAGTGATATTATTCTTATGTGTATTCTTTCTTTTGTCACTATGATCTTTGACGTACTTGTAACTCTGATTTTTGGGCGCGTGGGCGATTATTAGTTAGAGTGTCGGACCTTGAGAAGGTCAAATCTTGGACGTCATGTTGGAAAGACGCATATTGTAGTCAGCTTATAAAATGTGAACTTTAACAGCGAGGAAGATGTTTTCAAGTATGTTTTGTATTGTGAAGTGATGTTTTGTGTGTTACGCGATATTGCAACAAAAGCAATAAAAAGGAAGTTTAACTTAAATTCGGACTGCTGATTATTTTTTTACATCACCATTGTGTTAACTTTCAAAGGTTTAATCTTCAAGAATGGTTTGTGAAACACATATATAAAACTTTTGAATATAGCAGAATAAAACCAAGGCCTCTTTGCATCCGAGCTTGGAATCATCACCACCTAGATTTTCGACGATTGAGCCATGATGTTACAACGAGACCAGCGTGGAAACACGAAAAGATGAGTGCCTAGTTTATTCATTATTACATGTAATGACTTTATTAACTGTGCTGTAATGACACTTTCCACATAACAACTTTGTTATTGCCCGAAAATGCAGTATTTAGCAGCGTGAGCAACACCACAATCATTATTAAATTTTGACCTTTGTTGTGGTAGGGTTGTTAGAACATCTGCAACAGCCATTGACAGAACCGCCCTCTGCTATGATGGTCCTGTGTCCTTAGGACTTGAGCTCGCTGAAGGTGAGATGGGTACAGCAATTGTTCATGTTGCACCCTCCAAGATAAGAAAGTGAGACGCGCCTTCTGCTGCTTATCGTCACATACTGGTCCCACGTACGTCCACCGTACGTAGCACATGCTCCTTCATGTCTAGCGTGCGGACTGTGTAGGGCCTTCCACTGTCAGCCTCCCGAGATGCAAGGGTACCTGTGATTCTCCGACGCTGGTAAAGTCTACCGAACAACTTATCAGAGGGCCCTCTGCGCTGTGGATATTTTTCAGCGTAGCCGGAACACGCTCGCAGACCACGTCCATTTGCTAAACCAAAGCAGAATATCATATATACCATTTTACTTATCGAGAGGTAGGCTACCATTGGTGAAAGAGAGAAAATGTAAATGTACTGAACCATTTGTACATACAAACAGCGCAATAACAGTAAACAGATGTGAATCTGCGTTGGAAGACGTCGCAACACCGTGATGTGTACCTAGGGTTGATAGTACTGCACAGTAATGCACACAAACACTACGAAAACTAACGTAGCCTACAACACGACTCGAACCACACAACTGACTGCAGACTACCTATTGGTAGGTAGAGTATTATGAGTGAGACATCATAATACCTTGCCGACATATTCGTCGGAGCACCAATGCAATGACTGTGCAAATGTCCACAACCAAGCGTCGTGCAGTCCTTCCTCTGAACACATGTATATCTCGAAAACTGTGCGTTTCGGACGCATGTTTATTGGACTTATATTTCTTCTTTCGATGAGTACTACCACTTCTCAAATTATTCGACCCTTTTTTTTTTTTTTTTTTTTTTTTTTTTTTTTAAAGCGCTGTATACTGATGAGTGCAAAATGAAGCTAAAATATTTATGTATATGTTGTCAAATACTAGTAAAACAGAAAATCACTTACTGGTGAGGAGCCCAACGTTAACTATCTGTATCACCGTGTTCCGTATACTAAGTCACTAATAAACAAGAATATAATTTACATCAGTCCAATCTCTGTCACAGATTCATAAGGTGCCATCTGTTAAATAAAAACATTTTAATGTACCAAAGTGTGAATCTAATGTAATATACTGTAACGAATTCCCACGAAATTGAAATATATGGAAAAGGTCATAATCAACATTATCATGAAAGTAAGAAGTCTGATAGGCAGGCGTGTCACTAGGTGATATACCAAAATATAAACTGTGAAGTAAGTCTTAAGGAGAGTGCCACAATACATACACAGTATATCAGAAAGACAAAGGTAAAACGTCAGTCGTCAGCTGGAGAAGAAAACCTTTATTTCATTCACTTTACCGGTTTCGAAATTTAAACTGTCACCTTCAGAAAAGAGATAGGCTCAAATCATTGGTATGCCAACATCAAAATAAGAATCAGTCGGTACTGTTCTTTGCTGCAGAGTCAATAAAACAGAGTAACATCTCTAAAAATACGACTCACTTTTTGTCTTCGCTGAAATATTCTGCAGCTGCTGAACTACAGCTATGAACAAAATCATAGCAGAAAGACATTCATTTCAATCAGAACAACAAAAGACGCGTACTTCTATATGACATATAGCCCTTAAGCAGGGTAAGACAAAGGAAAGTATGAACAACGAGCAGAAAAACAACCAGAAAATATGTCAGAGTATACTATACAATGTGTAATGTGTCAGTTGGTACCTTCATTAGTAGGTGATTAAATGAGAATATGGATGTCAAGGAATATACCAAGGACACCATGTCGGGTATTATCAAGACATTAAAGGTACAGGTGTGCAGTCTGGAAAACATACCCATGTCAGTTAATAAAAGTGTAGATGCATGAAAACGAACACACGTCATGTATTATCAAAACTGTGTAGTCAGGGAAGAACTCACAACATTAACACTGTAATGCCAATAAATGTAGTGTAGTCTCGATGGTGGTTACACGCCGAAAATGAGAGTAAGCAAGTGAGTAGGTCAAGGCAACGATGCAAGCCGCCACTTGCTTTAATCATAAATATATGTCTGAGTGATGCTAAATATTATTAATTTTACATAAAGAAATGTATAATCTTCTCAGTAACCTTCAAATCGTGAGCCACACCTTAATTTATATATGTATTATAGAATTTTCTCATAGCACTTTTATAGCCTGTGCCTCTGCTCATTTTCAGAACTTAAATTAATTTCATAAGATTGAACCTTAAATTGCTCGTGTACTCACGTACCGCCACAAGAAAATAAAAACAGTGAATAACTGTGGAGAGTAAAAACTGGAAATTTGTGGTAAAGACTATGGGACCAAACTGCTGAGGTCATCGGTCTCTAGGCTTACGCTCTACTTAATCTAACTTAAACTAAGTTACGCTAAGGACAACACACACACACACCCATGTCGGAGCGAGGACGCGAACCTCCGACGGGGGGAGCCGCGCGAACCACGACAAGACGCCTCAGACCGCACAACTGTGGAGAGTATGAATGAGAACACTGGCTTATTTAAGTTTACAAAATAACGACAGGTTTTATTAATCCTTTTCTAGGTACAACTAGCTGATAAATCTTACACGAAACAGACAAACACATATCAGGGAAGAATGGTGTTTGATTGGCAAAGCATACATTGGGGTGGAAGTTATACAAATTGTCCCCTGAATTAATCTCTTTTACAATGTAATCTGACTTCGTTTACATGAATCCACTGTGAGATCCAACTCTATTCAAACTGACTCAACTACGACCAGATATACCACAAAATACGGTTCACTTGAGAACAGGGAGCTATGAATGTCATTTAACAAGCTTACGCTGGTGCAGCAGTATTTTACCCTTTCATCCTGATTCAGGTGACAGCAGGAAACGGCGCGCTGTGGGCGAGGAGCGGTGTGCTGCAGTAGCTGTAATGTTCTGACGCGTCCACGAAAATTTGAAAACTACGCGGCCTGGCGTTCTGATTAGCAGAATGCTTGAAACTTCGCTATGACAGCCCTCAAATCCCGGCAGATTTCAGTGTGAGGTGCATCCGTTCGCTAGTCCGGCCAAACCAGTTTGACTCACAGGCACGACGGTGTGTACTGGAATAGTAAAACGTCAGATGGCCAACTCAGGATGAATTAGTTCACCCTCGCGAGGCGATGTGTCCGAGACGATATACAGTTCCATCACTGTCGGTACATTTGGATGCTGCCACTGGCTCTTAGTCTACCACGAGTTAGTCTCGCACACTAGGGAAAGACACGAATTCTTCACCAGGAGAGGACCAGAAGATGAAGAAAGCAAATGTCACAACCACTTTTCACCAAGCCTCGGTATGGGAGCCGAATTAACAAAAACGAAACCGCCCCCGCGTTGCAGAAACCAATCGAACTATCATCTACTCATTGAAGTTCCCCTCTTGAGTGTTATGTTGGCCTGATGGCCAGTCCAGACACAGCACTGAGGTCCCCACACTGGGGAAGCATGCCTCCACTTTGCATATCTTGAGAGAAGCCAATCAGTGACTCAAAATTTCTCTTGTCTGAAGAAAGATTTTAGACCAGGAAGGCGTCGTTCTCAAGCATGGCCATGTTTTGGCAAAAGACACCTACCTAGACGGGACCACAATCCGTCATTTATGGAGAGATCTTCCTGGGTCGACCATTTCAAAATTCTGAAAGAAGGCTGTTAACCTTCCCAGACAGTCATGCCCAGAAAAGATATCTTTTTTCTACTCGCTGAAAGAAACTGGCGACTTCATGGGATGAAGGGGGTTATAGTCTTGCGTCCACTAAATATGTGCAGCAGCCACTCTGTCTGTGTTCTCTCACTTTCTAACATGAGAATGAATGGAGTTTTCTGACCTTCCCACAATTTCCACAAAGGTGCAGTTTGTATCAGTCTCCCTTAAATGACTTGCTCCACCTACTTTCTGCCATACGGCCGCCTTCCCGACAGACTGCCGCCTGGCCCAGGTAAAATGCTTTGCGAGCCGACGCCTGTCTGTCCGACCTTAAACGGGAAGGAGAAGAGGCCTGGCCAGAAGCCCCTCTGCAGCTACGATCCACTGAGCGTTGCTTCCCGGAATCACTCACACACCATATCGCTGCTCTCAGCATTTATAGCCCCCAATTTCATCTCCCTCCATGTTCTCTGTCGCCTCCACTTCGGCCCCTCGGGTACAGGTTCTCTACAGGTTACACATGCAGTGATAAGAACATTCCGCTCACAATTTCCCCGTGTAAAAAAGTAAAAAAAAAAACAAACATACCAAATTTAGTAATGTGGAACACCGAGATAATGACCTAAAATATGAACATTAATCTGACTGACAGTGTTGTTAAAGAGAGAGAGAGTGACGTGCAACCTCTCAACATTAACTTGCATCATACAGGACTTGTGAAAAAATAGAAAGGTACTAAAACCTAAAAACATGTATGCTATCTGATGAATAGTAACTGCACGGCTGCAGTGCGGCCTAGAAAAACGATGTTAAAAACCAAATAAGAACTATGTGTGAAGGCATATTCCTGTACATATTGAAGACCAGTATAACAATATTACGTGTAGCTACACACCTAGTGTATGAAATTGCTAGCGAGAAGTACAACCACTAACTACATTTATGTGTCCCTTCTAAAGTGGTATCCCATACAAACAGTACACATGAAAGCGTTGCGATCACTACTGAGTCTCAACCAGGGAACTATGTTAATATATTCTAATATACAGGCGATTATCAATGAACTAAATAACCAGAACTGTAAAAGTTCCAGTATGTTGCACATCAGTCTGCAACCATACTTGGGAACCCAAGCCCATTTACTTTATTTGCAGACCAATATTAAAAGAAAGAAGCATGTTACCCAAGCTACCAACAGTGGTCGTGGTATAGAAAAAAACGGGGGAACGACCAGAAAAGAAAGTGCTTCCATATTAGATTGAGAAGAACACGTACAAACGGATAATACCTAATAATAGATAAGCTGTTGCAATGTGGAAAGGTTAAAGCAGTCATGAAACTCATGCTATCAACACGTAAAGCGATAAAGACATCGCAATGTTATCTAGCCGAAAAATGTTAACTCAACAAAACCTCTGGAATTCCGAGTGATGGCTAATTAAACTCTGTTAAAAAAGAGGGGAGCACATGACATGACACATGACGTTATATTTGAGGTTACAGTTTAAAACTGAGGGTGCGCAAACCCGCAATCAACTAGTGGAGATTAAAGAGTCAGTAAGAGTAATTCCTTTGCACCATGTCAAACAACATACTAAAACTGACATAGTCTATTGAAAATCCTCAAAGGGGAGCATGTCTCCAGTGGATTAAATCAAAATGACTTTCTGACGGTAATATGAAAACTTTAATCGGGCCCCACTTTATATGGAAATTTGTAACTTGGTGGTAACTTAGAATATTTTTTCAGAGAGCGTATCTATTCATCGACAGCAAGGTGACCTCAGATGTCTTGTTGACTGGTTTTAGTTACTAGGGTATGGGAGGCGAAACGCTGGCACACTGCTGAAACAAGTACGGCAAAATCAAATGAGCTAAGTCATTGTGATCATAATAGAATCTGTTCTCAAGTTTTATTCGAATTACTACCTGTCATATTACATATGGTTAAGGAACACCTAATTTTCTGCTTATTGACCCGAGAGAAGTGACACACATCAGCATTTGTACTACACGTGTCACTGATTTGACTATTCTGACTTTTTTCAAAGCTTTACTGAAGGGATTCCTCTCATACATCATAACAACATCCAGCTGATTAATCTAAAACTGTGAAAAATGAAGGAATAATTCTTGATGTAAATATAATTGGACAATAAAAGCTCTTATAATTAACAGAAAAATATTTTCCTCCATAAATTATTTTCGAAACTCTGAAGATACGAGTGTTGGAACTTAGATAGTGGCAACTATTTATTCACATCCGATACAAAAGAATTACATGTTTGCGCCTGTTACCGCCTTCAAAGTGGTCACCAGCGTTGTGTAGAACCCGTTGCCAGCGATGTGGAAGGCGTAGTATACCGTTAGCAGAGCCTGTTCTGTTGATGGTGCGAATGGAGCGATCTACTGCCTGTCGAATCTCTGGAACAGTTCTGAAGCGAACGCCACGAAGTGTTTCCTTCATCTTCGGAATCAAATCAAAGTCAGAAGGACTTAAGTCCGGGGAGTATGGAGGATGGTACAGTACTTCCCAGTCCCATCGACCGAACAGAGCAGCCACAGCTTGCGCTGTATGCGCCCGCGCTTTGTCGTGAAAACTGATGGGTGGGTTGTGCAGAAAGTGTCGCCGCTTCTTTCGCAAAGTTGGTTGCAGGTGATTCTCCAAAAACGAACAGTAATATGATTTAAGTCCTTGTGACTTTGATTTGATTCTGAAGATGAAGGAACCACTTCGTGGCATTGGCTTCATAACTGTTCCAGAGATTCGACCTTTCCATTCGCACCATCAACAGAACGGTATACTACGCCTTCCACATCGCTGGTAATGGGTTCTACACAACGCTGGTGACTACTTCGAAGGACAGTAACAGGTGAAAACATGTAACTCTCTTGTATCGGTTGTGAATAAGTAGTATCCGCTATTTAAGTTACAACCGCCGTATTTCCACCACCTTAAGAGAGAAATTTGTCCAGCCATTTGTTGTGCTGAATCTATACTGCTGTAATAGTCTACAGGACAACATGGCATCTCGAGCTAGCTAGAAATGATTCAGGAAGGTGGGAATGTAACACACGCTTGTTCGAGCGTGTAGTGAGTTTTATTTTTTATTTATTTTATATATATTTAATTAGGTTAGATACTACAATACAAGTAGAGTGGTTTTAACAGGCTGTCTTAGTCACTTGTTCATTAATAGCTCTCCTCACACACCGAAGAGTTTTGTGCCTTACATAAATGTAGGTACACTATGTGATCAAAAGTACCCGGACACCTGGTTGAAAATGACTTACAAGTTCGTGACGCAGTCTATCGGTAATGCTGGAATTCACTATGGTGTTGATGATAGCTTCCACTTTCGTAGGCATACGTTCAATCAGGTGCTGGAATGTTTATTGGGGAATGGCAGCCCATTCATCACGGAGTGCTGTACTGAGGAGAGGTATCGATGTTGGTCAGTGAGGCCTGGCACGAAGTCGGCGTTCCGAAACATCACAAAGGTGTTCTGTAGGATTCAGGTCAGGACGCTGTGCAGGCCAGTCCATTACATGGATGTTATTGTCGTGTAACCACTCCGCCACAAGTTGTGCATTATGAACAGGTCCTCGACTGTATTAAAAGATGCAATCGCCATCCCCGAATTGCTCTTCAACAGTGGGAAGCAAGAAGGTGCTTAAAACATCAATGTAGGTCTGTGCTGTGGTAGTGCCACGTATACCGAAAAGGGGTGCAAGCCCCCTCCATGACAACCACGACCACGCCATAACACCACTACCTCCGAATTTTACTGTTGGCCCTACAAACGCTGGCAGTTGGCGTTCACTGGGCATTCGCCATACTCACACCTTGGCATCGGATCGCCATTTTGTGTACCGTGATTCGTCACTCGACACAACGTTTTTCCACTGTTCAATCGTCAAGTGTTTACCCTCCTTACACCAAGCGAGGCATCATTTGGCATTTACCGGCGTGGCGTGTGTCAGCCACTCGACCATGAAATCCAAGTTTTCTCAGCTCCAGCCTAACTGTCATAGTACTTGTACCGGATGCTGATGCGGTTTGGAATTCCTGTGTGATGGTCTGGATAGATGTCTGCCTGTTACACATTACGACCCACGGCGGTCTGTCAATCAACAGACGAGGTCGGCTTGTACGCTTTTGTGCTCTACGAGTTCCTTCACGTTCGCACTTCACTATCACATCGGAAACAGTGGACCTAGGGATGTTTATAAGTGTGGAAATCTCACGTACAGACGTATGGCCCAAGTGACACCCAATTACCTGACCGCGTTCGAAGTCCGTGAATTCCGCGGAGCTCCCCATTCTGCTCTCTCACGATGTCTAATGACTACTGACTACTGAGATCGCTGATATGGAGTAACCAACAGTAGGTGGCAGCACAATGCACTTAATATGGAAAACGTATGTTTTTGGTGTTGTCCGGATATTTTTGATCACATAGTGTATAATACGAGACTTGGTAGGCCCAGCGTACTGGCATTATATTTACATAAACATGAAACTTTATCCAGCTCTCCTCTATTTAACAGATTTCTACAACAACAAAAATCAATGTATGATCTAAGACAATGCTACATTCAACAGAAGATTTAAGCATTTTCTATTGTTAATATCGCAGTTGCTGTCGGACTGCAACGAGACTCATACTTTATTGAGCCTAATATTTGATATTTAAAGTTTGTGGTGTAGTTGATGGAGAAGCGTAAAAGAGAGGAAGGAAATAAAAAACCTGTGTTAAAAGGTGGGCTTAACCACTTGTGGAAGGTGAATTTTAACAACAACGCCTCTTATCAACGAAGGACAAAATTAAAGAAAAAAATTACGTTAGAAATATAAAAAATGGAGTCTATTATATACTGTAATAATTTTTCCTGTTTGTATTTTAGTTGTTAAAAGAAATGCTACAGATTACCCGCGTGCAGTGTTTCACGGTGTGGCGATATGTGTCAAAGTTAATCGATATCCGTCCACTGCATGGTGCAGGAATCCAATACTGCACCATTACTCGATCGATGACAAATTGCTGGAAACAGTAGCTACCGTAAACTACCTAGAAGCAACTTTCCGGAGCGTCCTAAAGAGGAATGACCATATGTAATAAATACTAGGAAAAGAAGGATAGATGTCATGCTAAAGTTCACAGGAATATTCATAAGGAAATTTAATTCATCCGCGAAAGAAGAGGCTTACAAAACGTTTGTTCGACCGACTCTTGAGTATTTCTCACAGCCTACGACCCACACCAGACAGGATTAACAGTGGAAATAGACGAGATCCAACGCAGAGCGGAGAGTACAGACACTGGATCGTTTAACCAACGCGAGAGCGTTACGCAGATGCTCAACGAACTCATGAGAGGCATTGTGCATGACAAAGAGGTTTAATGTCGAAATTCCCGGGAGATTAGGACAACATATTACTTCCTCGGACTAAAACGAGAAAATCCGAGAAATTAGAAATAACACACAGGTCCACAGACAACTGACAATCATTCTTCTTTTCATGTGCCATTTTCGAATGCAACAGGGAAATGAGGGCGGTGGAGGGCTGGACGTACACACCATAATGCAGCTTATGGAGTATATATGTAGATGTAGATGGGAATGTTGAGTTTAATGCCTCTCTGTCTCATATCCGAGTTATAGGACATTATGATTAGGCACTGGTTCTTATCTCGTCTCTTCCCTTCGTTCCCTTCTGATAAATGATAACGAAAACACAACAATACACTGCAAAAGCGGTTATCAGATGCACAGCCGATACACGATACATAACGAATCGGCAGATAGTAACGAGAAATCACTGTCACTTGAACCTAGCCCAGGACAGAAGTGCAGGGTTCCCGGATTATTTCTAACGCTCGCTTTATATTCTGAGTCGCCTTGGCTCCCATCTGTCGCTTGTTTAGAATCTGCATTTAATATTTTAGAAATTTACTTATTTATCAGCCATTTTACTCAACAGCCAGAGCGAATTTTGCATTTTTTCTCTTATTTTTTTTTCACTTTAACCCTTTCCACACTCAATTCTTTTCGCTGGTCTCGACAGATATAACATTTTACCTCCCTTTTTGTATTACCCTGCCTAAAATACATGGCTCATCTGTATAACTTGCGCAATTTATTCCATGTACAGCCACTGTATTTATATACAGCTAGTTCTGTGTTATTTTCCATGTACTGTTTGAAATGTTATTTGTTCATTCGTTTATTTCACGCTCGCTATCGATTACTGTCCCATTTTCACAACTGTTTAGGGCTTTCACTCTCCTCTACCAAGCCCGCCACTGACAATGAACACTTTCTAATCATATGCTTATTTGAATTTATTGTTGGTCTCTGGTTTCTACGAGTGTTTCATTTACTGTTAAAGCAGTGCGATCAGCTACAGACATTTATGATCGAATATTGATCACTTTAGTTTTATGTAATCTATAAATGGATTGACATTGCCGTTTTGCTTTCTGTGTTTTTACTGAAACCATCATGGTTGGGAAAACATAACATTGCTTGCATAGCGCTATTTTCTTAGTCAGGAATAAAATAACAATATGTAAAGGATGCTAAATTCATATATATATATATATATATATATATATATATATATATATATATAGCTGTTTGCTTGTTGATTGGTTTATAGTTGCATCCAGTTTAATTATAATGGGCATGTTTAGGGTGAGCAGTAATTAGCACAGTGAACTGTCAGGGGGAGGAGGGGGGGGGGGGGGGGAGAGAATATTTGCCATCCAAATTAAAGTTCTCTGTAATTTCCTAAAACGGATTAAGACAAATATGGGAAAGCTTCCCGTCAAACAAGAACGGTCAATATCCCTTCGCATCCTTGTCCTCTCCGAGACTGTACTCGGTCTTTTCATCGAGGGCTCTTCGTATTTATTTATTTATGAAGCAGTGATGGAGCGTCGAACACCACGACGATCTGCATAAAAATCATTTTTGACAGTTTGAGAATCTGAATCAACTAGGTCTTTCATTTTCTAGAAAAACTTTATTTCCGATGTGAGGTTGAGAACGGATAAAATGCATGAAACACTGCTAGATTTTAATAATGAATGGTAATAACGTGCACGTTTTTTAGCAACAGTAAATTTACCCCTTTTATTTTAACCTCAAGTAAAGTATCAAGTCGTTAATCAATTAAGCATCAAACCTTTAGAAATGCAGTTTTTCGGCTTCAATTGCAACAGTGTAAAGATGTAGTCATATTTATTTCCTGTGTGTATGTACCGCTTGCAAGGTCGTCATCCCCAAATCACTTCTTGATATAAATGTTGTTACGAAACGATTTAATGTGGCACAATCCGTTTTCTTCCACAGAAAAAAATGCACTGTGTGTTTCAGAAGTCATGTGTAGCAAAATTATCGCTATTATTCACTGTCTGCTTAACAAAACATGTAGAAATTTGCCTGTTAAAATGGCAATTTTAATTTTTCAACGATATATCCATTAACTTGTTTTTGCTGATACTTTGCAAAGATGCTTGTCAAATCAGTATCGATTTACACATATCTTTCGATTGTATCTCTGAGATGACGGGTGGAAGCTTTCAATCACGAGTTTCCGGGTAATGAGCCAATCAGCATGGAAGCGGTTGGCTTTAAAACACACATTTGTTTGCGGGTGCTTGGTATGGCTAGACGTCTCTGCTGGAGTTGGGTATGAGAGCAGCGGGTAAGTAGTACTTGGGAGCAAGTTCAATTTATTGCATCCGTTCGATGTGGTTGCCCTTATGCAAGATTTTCTACTAAAGCATTCGTGTGGTCTTCGTATCACACGATTACCTTTCACTAACTTAGTGTGCTAAAATTGCTATGAATGGCGGAAGTGAGCCGGTATTCTCGCACGTGATGTTACAAAAATTTCGTGTCTTTGTGAATTCACTAGGCTTGAAGCTGGTTACAGCATAGTGTCCTTGTTTCTGAGACATTTCATTCACCCCGTCTATTTAGTTTATTGTAAGCTTTTCTCTAAGTCGTTCATAGAACTGGATTTAAGTGACTTTCACTCTATCCGACTTTCAGGGGTTGGACAAAAATATGGAGCGGGAGAAATGCATGCTTAAACATAAATGCAGATTCTAGCCAAGCGTTCAATGTCCTTAATACGTTTCAAGTGTCAACAGTGGTCAGAGAGTGTTATGTTTAACAGATTCGAACGTGGCCAAATTGATGATCCTCGCATGGTGGGTACTTCCGTAGTCAAGGAGCGGAAGTGTTTGCTTTTTCAAGAGGCACCGTATTCAAGGTAAAATATCTATCACGTACAGCGCTAGCGGAAAAATATCACAACGCGGTGAAAGAGTGTGAGTAATCGTGAAAGGCTGTCATTGAAAAGGACTGTGACGAACAATAAGAGGGCGACAAGTGTAGAAGTCACTGCCAACTGAATGTTGCACTTGCGAACCCTGTCACCACCAAAAACAACATGTAGGGTTCTTCGTAAGCAGGAAATTTCAGGGCGAGTTGGAATTCCAGAAATACTCACTAGTGATGCAACTGCTCTTAAGAGGAAAACGTGGTGTCGAAACCATAAAACCTTAATAGTGGAGGAATGGAAGAATGTCAAATGGTTGGATGAGTCTGTTTCCAACAACTGGCCGAGCTTACGTCCCAAGAGTGACACACGTCGGGGGTTTGGTGATGATTTGGGTAGCCATATCGTGGTATTCCATGGGCCCCACGGGTACCTTGCAAGGTCGAATTATTGCCAAGGATTACGTGGTCATTTTGGCTGATCAGCTCCGTCCTACGGAACAACGTTTGTTCCCCAGAGGTGATGCCGTGTTCCAAGGCGAAAGGACTCCTGTTCACGCAGCACGCATCGTTCAGGACTGGTTTTGTGAGCGCAACGATGAATTATCTCCCTTGGCCACCACAGTCACTACATCTCAACGTCACTGAGCCTTTGTGGTCTACTTTAGAGAGAAGGATGCGGTATCGCTATCCAACTCCATCATCGTTACCGAACTTCCTACTACACTACTGGCCCTTAAAATTGCTACACCACGAAGGTGACGTGCTACACACGCGAAATTTAACCGACAGGAAGAAGATGCTATGAAATGCAAATGATTAGCTTTTCAGAGCATTCACACAAGGTTGGCGCCGGTGGCGACACCTACAACGTGTTGACACGAGGAAAGTTTTCAACCGATTTCTCATACCAAAACAGCAGTTGGCCGACGTTGCCTGGTGAAACGTCGTTGGGATGCCTCGTGTAAGGAGGAGAAATGCGTACAATCACGTTTCCGACTTTGATAAAAGTCGGATTGTAGCCTATCGCGATTGCGGTTTATCGTATCGCGACATTGCTGCTCGCGTTGGTCGAGATCCAATGACTATTAGCAGAATATGGAATCGGTGGGTTCAGGAGGGTAATACGGAACGCCGTGCTGGATCCCAACGACCTCGTATCACTAGCAGTCGAGATGACAGGCATCTTATCCGCATGGCTGTAACGAATCGTGCAGCCACGTCTCGACCTCTGATTCACCATATGGGGACGGTTTCAAGATAACAACCATCTGCACGAACAGTTCGACGACGTTTGCAGCAGCATGGACTATCAGCTCCGAGACCAGGGCTGTGGGTACCCTTGACACTGCATCACAGACAGGAGCGCCTGCGATGGTGTTCTCAACGACGAACCTGGGTGCACGAATGGCAAAACGTCATTTTTTCGGATGAATCCAGGTTCTGTTTACAGCATCATGATGATCGCATCCGTGTTTGGCGACATCGCGGTGAACAACATTGGAAGTGTGCATTCGTCATCGCCATAAAGGCGTATCACCCGGCGTGATGGTATGGAGTGCCATTGGTTACACGTTCGGTCACCTCTTGTTCGCATTGACGGCACTTTGAACAGTGGACGTTACATTTCAGATGTGTTACGACCCGTGGCTCTACCCTCCACTCGATCCCTGCGAAACCCTACATTTCAGCAGGATAATGCACGACCGCATGTTGCAGGTTCTGTACGGGCCTTTTTGGATACAGAAAATGTTAGATTGCTGCCCTGGCCAGCACATTCTCCAGATCTCTCACCAATTGAAAACGTCTGGTCAATGGTGGCCGAGCAACTGGCTCGTCACAATACGCCAGTCACTACTCTTGATGAACTGTGGTATCGTATTGAAGTTGCATGGGCAGCTGTACCCGTACACGCCATCCAAGTTCTGTTTGACTCAATGCCCAGGCGTATCAAGGCCGTTATTACGGCCAGAGGTGGTTGTTCTGGGTACTGATTTCTCAGGATCTATGCACCCAAATTGCGTGAAAATGTGATCACATGTCAGTTCTAGTTTAAAATATTTGTCCAATGAATACCCGTTTATCATCTGCATTTCTTGGTGTAGCAGTTTTAATGGCTAGTTGTGTATTTTGCAGCAAGGGTGGTATAAAATTTTCTTGATAACCGTAGATGACCTATATTTATCCATTCCGAGATGACTAGCAGCTGTCTTGCTGCCAACAGTTTTCTCACACCGTATTGGGTATGACGTTCCGCCAGCACGAGTGTCTGGCATTGTCAAAGCTTCACCCTCCATTGCTGGTGGTAGACACAAGCCAACGGGCAGTTTGTCAACAAGTGGCCACGAAAGCCTTAACATTTCTGATTCTATAACGTTTATTTGTTCCTATTGCAAAAGCTAAATTACAGTATTACCTCGATGCGGCTAATATTATCTGGCAGTTGATGTATATTCAAATCTTTCGAATGGCTACCTCATTCAGGCGACTCTTAAGTCGAAATGCTACCATTTTTTTCTCTTCATATTTGAATATTAGGATTACGGTAAGGGGCCTCGATTCCCACTGTAGAGTGTTCATCTGTAATTTGTTAATTACTACAACTTTAGTAGTTTTGATAAGATTTTGTGATTGATTTTTATGTTCATTGATGTCCTGTTATTCAAATTACACCAACCATTTATCAAGTTGCGCAGTTTATTTAACCGCGAATTGCTTTTTTTCATTATCGTTGTCAGATAGCCTTTTTTAATTTATACACTCCTGGAAATGGAAAAAAGAACACATTGACACCGGTGTGTCAGACCCACCATACTTGCTCCGGACACTGCGAGAGGGCTGTACAAGCAATGATCACACGCACGGCACAGCGGACACACCAGGAACCGCGGTGTTGGCCGTCGAATGGCGCTAGCTGCGCAGCATTTGTGCACCGCAGCCGTCAGTGTCAGCCAGTTTGCCGTGGCATACGGAGCTCCATCGCAGTCTTTAACACTGGTAGCATGCCGCGACAGCGTGGACGTGAACCGTATGTGCAGTTGACGGACTTTGAGCGAGGGCGTATAGTGGGCATGCGGGAGGCCGGGTGGATGTACCGCCGAATTGCTCAACACGTGGGGCGTGAGGTCTCCACAGTACATCGATGTTGTCGCCAGTGGTCGGCGGAAGGTGCACGTGCCCGTCGACCTGGGACCGGACCGCAGCGACGCACGCCAAGACCGTAGGATCCTACGCAGTGCCGTAGGGGACCGCACCGCCACTTCCCAGCAAATTAGGGACACTGTTGCTCCTGGGGTATCGGCGAGGACCATTCGCAACCGTCTCCATGAAGCTGGGCTACGGTCCCGCACACCGTTAGGCTGTCTTCCGCTCACGCCCCAACATCGTGCAGCCCGCCTCCAGTGGTGTCGCGACAGGCGTGAATGGAGGGACGAATGGAGACGTGTCTTCTTCAGCGATGAGAGTCGCTTCTGCCTTGGTGCCAATGATGGTCGTATGCGTGTTTGGCACCGTGCAGGTGAGCGCCACAATCAGGACTGCATACGACCGAGGCACACAGGGCCAACACCCGGCATCATGGTGTGGGGAGCGATCTCCTACACTGGCCGTACACCACTGGTGATCGTCGAGGGGACACTGAATAGTGCACGGTACATCCAAACCGTCATCGAACCCATCGTTCTACCATTCCTAGACCGGCAAGGGAACTTGCTGTTCCAACAGGACAATGCACGTCCGCATGTATCCCGTGCCACCCAACGTGCTCTAGAAGGTGTAAGTCAACTACCCTGGCCAGCAAGATCTCCGGATCAGTCCCCCATTGAGCATGTATGGGACTGGATGAAGCGTCGTCTCACGCGGTCTGCACGTCCAGCACGAACGCTGGTCCAACTGAGGCGCCAGGTGGAAATGGCATGGCAAGCCGTTCCACAGGACTACATCCAGCATCTCTACGATCGTCTCCATGGGAGAATAGCAGCCTGCATTGCTGCGAAAGGTGGATATACACTGTACTAGTGCCGACATTGTGCATGCTCTGTTGCCTGTGTCTATGTGCCTGTGGTTCTGTCAGTGTGATCATGTGATGTATCTGACCCCAGGAATGTGTCAATAAAGTTTCCCCTTCCTGGGACAATGAATTCGCGGTGTTCTTATTTCAATTTCCAGGAGTGTATTTGGGCCACAAGTTTGTTTTTAACAACGCACACTTTCACTAATTCAAGGTTTGATGGTTCCACTTACATTAGCAGTTAAATTACGAAAAGAACAGTCATCTTACAGTGCGACCTCTTTTTAAGTTTTTTCTTACAAATGAAACAGCACATTTCTCAAACTTGCACGTTCAGTGCCATATGATATATTAATTCTATGTTGTTGAAAGAAGAAGAACATTAATTGTACGTGGAATTTAAATCAGCGACTGTATTCTGGGGTGCTGTTTAATTCAGAACGTTATTTCAAGAAGCGCAAACATGATGGTGAAACAATGGATTGGTAAATGATTATGGTTTCCGTTTCTTCCTTTGTGAGATTCGGGATCTACACAGAATACACTAAAACGTGTAACACTGTTGGAAATATCTGCATGATTGAGAACGAATTTGCTTTTCTTAGTCATTATTCAGCTGAACGTTGCTTAGCTAACACGCATTCGTCACGGTAGACATTTCACACTTATAGTAAATTGCAGTTAATTATGTTATTTAAGTATGCACAACATTCTGATTTTCTTAAATTATTATGTGATCATTTTCTTGATTAAAGAATGTCGTTGTTTTCTCTTATTGTGGTTACTTTGAGCCAGTTTGGCACCACACCACTGTGTTAGGGGTGTCGATGATAGTTTAGACAATCTTAGTTGTTTACAGAGAAATTTGAAATAGAAAGAAAATTCGACCAAACCTGTGAGGCGACTCACAGAATTTCCACTAAAAATTTGCGGACAGCGGAAAACATGAACTTTTTAAGAAAAAAATTGTTCAAGATCGCAATAGGTAATAATAGTTTGCAGAGAATAACTTGTTAGGTAATTATTTTCGTTTTATTACATTCTTTGTTGTCAGCGACGACACTGCAGAAGAAAAGTAAGTTTCGACGCAGAAGAGGCATAATACACATTTCAGTTCTTTAAAAATACATTACCAACAAATCGGTTTTAGATGTGAAAATCCCCAGAGCTTTCTGTATTTCTGCTTTGTTATTTTATGGCTTATAGTTTTGCGAGCTTTTTTCAGAAAGCCCATCGACTGTAGTTTGTAGCAAGTCCCAAACTTAGCTGGCGTCTTGCGTGGTGCAGCGTGACAAGTTATCGCAGGTCAGCAATCGCCTCTCGGAAGTCACGAAACCATGAAATGAACGACGGAAACAGACGTGCTTTCCCTATGGTTTTCATGGAAAGTTTACAGCTTTCTTCTTCACACTGATTTTCTACGGACAACGTCAACAAATGACTACAACAACGACCCAGACTCGGCTGTGACGGAAGGCTGAGTATTTTATTCCATGCTGCTTGAACTCTGATCCAGAGTCATCAACTGTAGCGGCTGTGAAGTGAGGGTGTGCCAGTCTCTCGGCAACTATGACACAAAGCTTTAGATGAGCGAGAGATGTGGAGAAGGTCGAACACCTTCTGTAATTGAATAAATTAGGACAATACAACATGCTGTCTTGTGTTATTGTGTTGAAACATAGGTTCGCAGAGACAAGATACAGACACTGGCATTAACCAGTCAGAGCTGTGATAGCTGCTGTTCAAATTACTGGTTATTGAGCCAGGGTTAATCATTTGTACAGAATTGCAATCCACACCATCATGCCAATTGATGAACCCAAATGACGATAACGAATGACGATGGCGATGACTATCAAGAGGCAATTTGGCAAAATTTTTTCTGCTCTGAGTTTCCACACTCGGACACGCCCATAGTGACGCAGACCGAGACAGAACTGAGAGACGGCAAGCGACCACTCCCGGGTCCCATGGTGTCATTTGTGGCACCGCAGTTGGCGCGTCTCCCTCTTGTGCTGCCTCAAGGAAAGCCGCAACAACGGTCGCCGTTTTTGCTCCAGATGTCATTTCACTGCGTATGTGGATACATAATATGTCTGCCCTCCCGGGAGCAAGTCGCGCAGAGCCCTTGAGATCTGGTATGTTGCTGGATATGGTTCTCCTGAACACATCGATTCTAGACTCACATGGCAGTCCTTGGACCTCGACCATCGCAAGCAGCAGTATCGCAGGACGATAAATCGCTGTCTCAATACGCCATAAACAGTCTGTAATATAGCGTTTCCTTCATTGAGATGGCTGTATGGGTACGTTCCGAAGGATAGTAAATTAAAACAAAAACAAAACAAAAAATCAACAACGCCATAATCCTGCTGTTGTCGAATTCCAACTTATTCTTACACTAGACATAGCACGATTTTCTCGCAAACAACCTACATTCATATGTAATTTCTGTATGACAAATCCGCTGCGTATCTTAACTTCTATATTGTTAGTAGATGAAGTTACAGGTACCTGCTTTGCACGGTGGCGCTGAAGTGCCAACCATTTCCATAAGGACAGTTGGTGGAGTTAATGCCAATTCGACATTTGATGCCTATCACTTCCATGTTGTTGCAGGTTTAATGACCAATAGTGTATTTTAAAGTTACCTTTCTGAATAAAGACTTCGAATCATGGTAACCCGGAGATTTTTTCGTTTTGAAAGATTTGGCATAGGGACACATATACATCGAAGAGTCTCTAAAAAGTTAAAGCGGATTCCGAGGCCTTGAAGGTCCTCGAGGCATAGTTGTCACGACTGTTTCCTACTTTTCCCCTCCCCTCCCTTGCTTTACCCATTATTCGCCCTCCACCCCGTCTCCCGCCCCCTCCCACCCCCACACCGCCCATCCCCTTACCATCAAGTTGCCAGTTACAAAGAGCAGCATGTGTACCTTAGTCATGGTGTATGGTGTTGAGTGTCTCTCTATTTTTAGGGTCTAGCAGCAGCTGTTGGGCCGTCCGTCTCACCCTCTGTATGCAGACGACTTCTGCATTTCGTACTGCTCCACCAGTACTGGTGTTCCTTAGCGGTGCTTACAGGGAGCCATCCACAAGGCGTAGTATTGGGTTCTAGCCCACGGTTTCCAGTTTTCGGCTTCAAAGTCGTGTGTTATGCACCTCTGTCGGCGTCGTACCGTTCATCCAGAACCAGAATTTTACCTTAATGACGATCCACTCACAGTAGTGGAGACATATCGATTCTTAGGATTGGTTTTCGACGCCGGATTGACTTCTAAATCAGATTATACAACTTGTGGCTGACGCCTTTCAACTGAATAGATGAGAAACGATCTTCCATTACAAAATATCCAAGCAATATCTATGCACAGCAGAATCTGTGCTTAAAGCAGGTTCACAACAAAGTGAAAATGGTTCAAATGGCTCTGAGCACTATGGGACTTAACACCTGAGGTCATCAGTCCCCTAAAACTTAGAACTACTTAAACCTAACTAACCTAAGGACATCACATACATCCATATCCGAAGCAGGATTCGAACCTGCGACCGTAGCAGCAGCGTGGTTCCGGACTGAAGACAACATAGTCAATTTCTCACAGTGTTTACTGAATACTACCTAAATAAATTATACTGTTTTATCGGAAAATGCCCTGATGGGACACTGAAATACAAGTAATGATCAAATAAGACACATGTGCAGTGGATAGTTCACTATGTGCAGCATACAAATCGTTCATAATGTACGTGGGCTCCAGGTTACAGTTAAGAGTGGAGGAAGGCATTTCTGCTGGGAGGCATTTCTCTATGCCCCATGTGGGCCACCGGAGGGCTGGTTTCACAAGCAGTGTAGGTCTCAGTAGCAGAGAAGTATGGCGCATTCGTCCGTTAGATTTAGACTATCTCACTTACGTGGCAGGCCTCTGGTTCAGTGAGCTCCGTTCAGTGCATACTGAGGTACAAAAATAATGGTCTGTCTTCGTCGAAAGGTAGACCATGTGTTGCTTGAGGATTCTGATAGATATCGACGTCCAGTACTACTTAGTCTATGCCATGACGACTGCGAGTCAAATATCCTATAACTCCCGCTCTTCAGCCTTGGCATCAGCATTGGTGATACCTACAAACTCCAGAGATCGAATAGCGTTATGGCGATACTTCTATTTCTTCTGGCTGTTGGGTATCCCACTCCCACCATTTGAATGAGGTACCAAATTCGCCCACCCCATATTCCTATCTTTTCTCCTCAAACGTTTGATGCTCCTGGGTAGATGTGGTCTACAGTGGTAGGTAGTCGAGGATAGGGCAGTGTCTTTTCTTACGTGTCAACGACACAGCCCAGCATGGGTTAAGATGTTGATCCCTCTACCTTATCACGCCTGATTAGAAAATACAGTGACTGCCTGTCAGCTGTCGGTGTCCGTTTGAAATGATATCTCAGTTTACAGTTAACAGCGCCTTAATTTGAAGATGCGGATGTGTTTTTGTCTGGCTAAGCTCTTTCAGTATCCTCACAGATCTGACTCAGAAGTGAATCTTGAGCTGTTTATTCAGCAGTGCAGGCAGAATTCACTGGTGAAACTTGATGTGGATACATACACTTGGAACTCCAGGTTCTTATCCACGTTAAGTGTCTGATTAGGCCACTAACATTTGTGTGTTACTGTGCAGGCCGATAGTGAGGTTCACAATAAAACTTGCTGGACAATAATGATAGTTCGTTCAGCTGCTGTGCTTTTCCTCCTGGCATTTCTCAGGCCAGATTTAAAATATTTGTAGTCCATGAATAACTGTAATTCGACAACTTTGAGCGAATTTTCATCATTTTTAGGTCACTAGATAACTTGCACGAATTTTCATTTATTTTCTTTTGATTGAAAAGCATTTGGATTCTCAGAACCACCCAGCTCCTATTGGGAGAAGACACGCTTGTAGCGATTATTATTGAAGGCTTCCAAAATAAAAAAATGAGATGGCAGTGCATGTCCAACAATTATTGGGTGCTTTCTACCATTAATCAGATCTTGCGAATTTCACCCGTTTTCACTGCAACAACGTAACTGTGTGGTTACAGTAGTTGCATTGTTAATGAACTTCACTCATTGATATTCTAAAGTGGTTTATTGTGTGTAACTATGAGTTATTATTTCAACAACAAATTACTGGTTTCGTCCATCACCTGTCATTTTCAGATAATAAGCGGAAGCGGTAGCTCAGTGCCAAGTACACAGAGAAAACCACATTGTCAGTAAACCATTTTAAAATTTTTTTCGATAAGACTGAATTATCGTTCTGTAAAATGAAGAAACTGTACAACAGTTGCTTAATCCACGATAGTTTATTGTGTACACGACCAGTTTCGGAACACATGAAGTCCCGTCATCTAGTGTAAACCGTAATAATGAAAATTTTGTATTGCGCGGCAATGGGAGGGGATCATCAAGCCTGAAATGTCAGTTAAGGAATTATGTAGCTAAAATTTCTAAAACGAATTAGAACAAGTTAAAGATAGAACAGGACGTTACTTAGAAATAAAATTATTTAACCATCTGAGGTCGTACCCACTCCTTTGTTGTCGTGGACCCAAAGGTTTGGTATCAAAAAGGTAAAAGGGACCTAGAAAAATCCGAAAAAATGAACATCACGACCGTACACAAGAAGCCACCAGAATATTGAAACATGTAGAGTGCAATTAAAGGGGTGGGGGGAGACATTACAGTTGCGTGTAATTACTTACATAAATTCCACAAAAACCATTCCCGTGTGCTCCGTGACTGAGAACACAAACAGGAGAACTGTGTAATACCAAATACTAGCCATGAGTACTGAAGCCGCACACGAGCCATAGTGCAGGCGCGCTATGAAAGAGATATCTCATTGATGAACTGTTTAAACTGAAAAAGCGGGAAGTAACAGCAAAAAAAAATGGCTCTGAGCACTATGGGACTCAACTGCTGAGGTCATTAGTCCCCTAGAACTTAGAACTAGTTAAACCTAACTAACCTAAGGACATCACAAACATCCATGCCCGAGGCAGGATTCGAACCTGCGACCGTAGCGGTCTTGCGGTTCCAGACTGCAGCGCCTTTAACCGCACGGCCACTTCGGCCGGCAAGTAACAGCAGGTAGGAGATGGAACCACTACAACGTTAAGGGCGAAGAGTACGAGTACACTATATATAAAAAAAAAAACCGGATTCCGTTACGAATGTAACGTCGAACCACCCGTTTAAATATAAAACCCCTGCATTCCGGTCCCTCCCAAATAGATTAAATAATTTTCTCCCTCACGTCAGAAGCATGTGAAAGGGATTTCGCTATAAAGTATATTGGCGCGCGAAACGGGTATCCGTGGTGTTGAAAATGAATAAAGAAGTACTAGTGAAGCGTTGGGGAGCTTGAAGGGAATCACTCTGACCGCAGTAGAGAAAAAGAACGTGTTTTATACGATTCCCTATCATGGATGCGTATCTGAGAGGATTGGAAAGAAACTGATGTGAGTTAACATAGCTCCAGCATTTTTCAGACCAAAAAATTTGGGCAGTAATAGGTTAAGAAACCGTCAAGTTTTCAAAAAGGACCCTTTCTCCTATCCCAGTGTGTATTTTACTGAATTCTATATAAGCCAGTTGTGAAAGAGCAAATACGTTGGCCAGACAGGCAGGAATTTTTATAGGATATTTAAGGAACAGAAGGACTTGGCCAATCCTGGGTCAGCTCTGACACTGCATTTGACTGACGACTGGCATCAGCTGCAGCAGGTTATCGATAACTCAACTGTCTTACACACTGCAGAGAAAGGTGGGACACTTAGAGTCTTAGAAGAAATTGAAATCTTAAGAAGTTCACATTCCCGTCCCCTCGATACAATTAATGAACACAATGACCTGTATCACAAAAATATTTTAGTGAATATGACACTATTTAGGCACGTAAAGACGTCCATATAACCCATTTCTTTTAATGTACAAGTCCTCTTCTATCTTAATGTGATGGTTCCATCTCCTTCGTGCCTTTAGTTGCCACTTTTTCAGTTTAAACAGTCTACCAATCACATACCTGTTTCATAGCGCGCCTGCACTATGAATCGTGTGCGGCCTCAGTATTCACGGATAGTCCGCCTGCTTAGCTGAGTGGTAACGTGTTTGCCTACCATACAGCGAGACCGGGTTCGGTTCTCGGGCAGGATGGAGATTTTTCTCCGTTTGGGGACTGGGTGTTAAGTTCTCATCATCATTATCGACACGCAAGTCGCTCAGTGTGGCGTCACCTGAAATAAGACTTGCAATTCGGCGGCCGAACTTCACCGGATGGGGCCTCCCGGCCATCAGTGCCATACGATCATTTCATTTCATTCACGGCTAGTAGTATTATTACATACTGTAGTTTTCTTGTTTGTGTTCCTGATAGCGCAGTACTGGGGAACGGTTTTTGTGGAATTTATGTAAGTAATTCCAAGCAATTATTTTTTCCTCCTCCCTCCTTTTTTTATTGTAAACTAAATGTTTCAAGATTCTGGTGACTTTTGTTGTCCATTCGTGATTTTAGTTTTTTCGAATTTTTCTGGATCCCTTTTCCCCTTTGACACGGAATCTTTGGTTCCATGACAACAATGGGATGAGGATAACCTCAGACGGTTAAATAATTTTATTTGTAAGTAACATACTATTCTTTATTTACTTTAATTCGTTTTAGAAATTTTGTCCGCATAATTCCTTATCTGACATTTCAGACTTGAGGAATCCCTCCGATTGTCGTGTAGCACAATATTTATTACGGTTTACATGAGATGATGGAAGTTTAAGTGTTCAAAGCCGGTCGTGTATACAATAAAAGATGATGGATTAAGCAACTGTCGTGCGATTTCTTCATTTTACAAAATGGACTTATACAGTTGCGGCTGCCGCATACGAAGAACTCTTTGGGAAATATCGCAGTTTCTAAAAAGAACTTCACTTCCTCGATGATATCACCAAGAACTGAATGCAATTGTTAAAGATGGCTAAGGGCTCGTCAGATTTTTAATAACATGGTACTGTGGATCTCTGGGACTATCTATACTAGAATGAATTCTAGACATTCTACTTACAGACAGAATAATCGACATTATTCGGGTTTGTATCACCATCCGTATGTTCGTAATGCAGCTAACATGAAGTGTAATATTCCCTGTGTTGTTGCCTTGGACACCCTCGAGATGATCGTGTAGTCTTGGCAGTTAACACATCGAGAAACGCGCTGTGTGTTTTGTTCCAGGTGCAACTGCTAAATTGTTTGGGTACTAGCTATACAGAACAGGAGTATGAGCTGGTAGTCATGTCCAGATGTCAAATTACGGTCAGGCAACGTCTTAAATTTGTGTTCAGCGAAAGCTGAAGACATATAAATGGCAAATCTTTTTACAGATAACATCACCTTCTGCCATTTTGGAAAGGAGTTCTTCAAAAGGTGTGGTGTGTGTCTAAATTTGAGATGGTGAGTTGACCCTGCTCTTGAAAGTTCCAAAAATGCTTAATGAACTGTTCTTTTTTTTCTTAGTTTACAAGCGCTGGAGTGTCCATTGATAGCAACTGATTCTCTAGACTGCTTCCAGTGGTTGTAACTGGTCGAGTTCGTCCTTAACTGCATCCATCAGTGCAAACGGGATACTTCTGGTATTGCAAAAGTGAACTCTCTGCAGATTTTTGTGTAATGTGCGCTGTATGTGATGTTGCGCAGTAAAGACGCAATGCACAAAACTCATAAAACTGAGAGACGCAAACGAATTACTTTCGCAAATCAAAGACAGTTGTATACATGGAAGAATCCTGGAGATACTAGAAGGTATCAGATACATTATATAATGGTAAGACAGAGATTTAGGAACCAGGTTTTACATTTGAAGACATTTCCAGGGGCAGATGTGGACTCTGACCACAATCTATTGGCTATGACCTGTAGATTAAAACTGAAGAAACTGCAAAAAGGTGGGAATTTAAGGAGATGGGACCTGGATAAACTGAAAGAACCAGAGGTTGTACAGAGTTTCAGGGAGAGCATAAGGGAACAATTGACAAGAATGGGGGAAAGAAATACTGTAGAAGAAGAATGGGTAGCTTTGAAGGATGAAGTAGTGAAGGTAGCAGAGGAACAAGTAGGTAAAAAGACGAGGGCTAGTAGAAATCCTTGGGTGACAGAAGAAATACTGAATTTAATTGATGAAAGGAGAAAATATAAAAATGCAGTAAATGAAGCAGGAAAAAGGAATACAAACGTCTCAAAAATGAGATCGACAGGAAGTGCAAAATGGCTAAGCAGGCATGGCTAGAGGACAAATGTAAGGATGTAGAGGCTTATCTCACTAGGGCTAAGATAGATACAGCCTACAGGAAAATTAAAGAGACCTTCAGGAAAAAGAGAACCACTTGTACGAATATCAAAAGCACAGATGGAAACCCAGTTCTAAGCAAAGGAGGGAAAGCAGAAAGGTGGAAGGAGTATATAGAGGGTCTATACAAGGGCGATGTGCTTGAGGACAATATTATGGAAATGGAGGAGGATGTAGATGAAGATGAAATGGGAGATATAATACTGCGTGAAGAGTTTGACAGAGCACTGAAAGACCTGAGTCGAAACAAGGCCCCGGGAGTAGACAACATTCCATTAGAACTACTGACAGCCTTGGGAGAGCCAGTCCTGACGAAACTCTACCATCTGGGAAGCAAGATGTATGAAACAGGCGAAATACCATCAGACTTCAAGAAGAATATAATGATTCCAATCCCAAAGAAAGCAGATGCTGACAGATGTGAAAATTACTGAACTATCAGTTTAATAAGTCACAGCTGCATAATACTAACGCGAATTCTTTACAGACGAATGGAAAAACTGGTAGAAGCCGACCTCGGTGAAGATCAGTTTGGATTCCACAGAAATGTTGGAACACGTGAGGCAATACTGACCCTTCGACTTATCTTAGAAAATAGATTAAGGAAAGGCAAACCTACATTTCTAGCATTTGTAGACTAGAGAAAACTTTTGACAATGTTGACTAGAATACTCTCTTTCAAATTCTAAAGGTGGCAGGGGTAAAATACAGGGAGCTAAAGGCTATTTACAATTTGTACAGAAACCAGATGGCAGTTATAAGAGTTGAAGGGCATGAAAGGGAAGCGGCGGTTGGGAAGGGAGTGAGACAGGGTTGTAGTCTCTCTCCGATGTTACTCAATCTGTATATTGAGCAAGCAGTGAAGGAAACAAAAGAAAAATTTGGAGTAGGTATTAAAATCCATGGAGAAGAAATAAAAACTTTGAGGTTCGCCGATGACATTGTAATTCTGTTAGAGACAGCAAAGGACTTGGAAGAGCAGTAGAACGGAATGGACAGTGTCTTGAAATGAGGGTATAAGATGAACATCAACAAAAGCAAAACGAGGATAATGGAATGTAGACGAATTAGGTCGGGTGATGCTGAGGGAATTAGATTAGGAAATGAGACACTTAAAATACACTCCTGGAAATTGAAATAAGAACACCGTGAATTCATTGTCCCAGGAAGGGGAAACTTTATTGACACATTCCTGGGGTCAGATACATCACATGATCACACTGACAGAACCACAGGCACACAGGCACAGGCAACAGAGCATGCACAATGTCGGCACTAGTACAATGTATATCCACCTTTCGCAGCAATGCTGGCTGCTATTGTCCCATGGAGACGATCGTAGAGATGCTGGATGTAGTCCTGTGGAACGGCTTGCCATGCCATTTCCACCTGGCGCCTCAGTTGGACCAGCGTTCGTGCTGGACGTGCAGACCGTGTGAGACGACGCTTCATCCAGTCCCAAACATGCTCAATGGGGGACAGATCCGGAGATCTTGCTGGCCAGGGTAGTTGACTTACACCTTCTAGAGCACGTTGGGTGGCACGGGATACATGCGGACGTGCATTGTCCTGTTGGAACAGCACGTTCCCTTGCCGGTCTAGGAATGGTAGAACGATGGGTTCGATGACGGTTTGGATGTACCGTGCACTATTCAGTGTCCCCTCGACGATCACCAGTGGTGTACGGCCAGTGTAGGAGATCGCTCCCCACACCATGATGATGGGTGTTGGCCCTGTGTGCCTCGGTCGGATGCAGTCCTGATTGTGGCGCTCACCTGCACGGCGCCAAACACGCATACGACCATCATTGGCACCAAGGCAGAAGCGACTCTCATCGCTGAAGACGACACGTCTCCATTCGTCCCTCCATTCACGCCTGTCGCGACACCACTGGAGGCGGGCTGCACGATGTTGGGGCGTGAGCGGAAGACGGCCTAACGGTGTGCGGGACCGTAGCCCAGCTTCATGGAGACGGTTGCGAATGGTCCTCGCCGATACCCCAGGAGCAACAGTGTCCCTAATTTGCTGGGAAGTGGCGGTGCGGTCCCCTACGGCACTGCGTAGGATCCTACGGTCTTGGCGTGCATCCGTGCGTCGCTGCGGTCCGGTCCCAGGTCGACGGGCACGTGCACCTTCCGCCGACCACTGGCGACAACATCGATGTACTGTGGAGACCTCACGCCCCACGTGTTGAGCAATTCGGCGGTACGTCCACCCGGCCTCCCGCATGCCCACTATACGCCCTCGCTCAAAGTCCGTCAACTGCACATACGGTTCACGTCCACGCTGTCGCGGCATGCTACCGGTGTTAAAGACTGCGATGGAGCTCCGTATGCCACGGCAAACTGGCTGACACTGACGGCGGCGGTGAACAATTGCTGCGCAGCTAGCGCCATTCGACGGCCAACACCGCGGTTCCTGGTGTGTCCGCTGTGCCGTGCGTGTGATCATTGCTTGTACAGCCCTCTTGCAGTGTCCGGAGCAATAATGGTATTGAAATAACAGGTGATCATCGAGAGGATTAGATTAGATTAGATTAGATTAATACTAGTTCCATGGATCATGAATACGATATTTCGTAATGATGTGGAACGAGTCGAATTTTCCAATACATAACATAATTAGGTTAATTTAACAACATACTTAAGTTAATATAAGAACTTTATTTTTTTGTGGTTTTGTTTTTCTTTATTTTTTATTTTTATTTTTTTTATTCTGCGGTTATCATTCTGTTCAGAGGTCAGTGAGACAGAAATTATGTGGGTGTAATTGAGGGCACCGAGAATTAGTTATAGGAAACCTTGCATTAGTTTAATGTTATTTGAAATCATGAATAGGGTCTGACACACCGGTGTCAATGTGTTCTTTTTTCCATTTCCGTGAGTGTAGTAAAGGAATTTTGCTATTTGGGGAGCAAAATAACTGATGATGGTCGAAGTAGGGAGGATACAAAATGTAGACTGGCAATGGCAAGGAAAGCGTTTTAGAAGAAGAGAAATTTCTTAACATCGAGAATAGATTTAAGTGTCAGGAAGTCATTTCTGAATGTATTTGTATGGAGTGTAGCCATGTACGGAAGTGAAACATGGACGATAAATAGTTTGGACAAGAAGAGAATAGAAGCTTTTGAAATGTGGTGCTACAGAAGAATGCAGAAGATTAGATGGTTAGATCACATAACTAATGAGGAAGTATTGAATAGGATTGGGGAGAAGAGAAGTTTGTGGCACAACTTGACTAGAAGAAGGGATCGGTTAGTAGGACATGTTCTGAGGCATCAAGGGATCACCAATTTAGTATTGGAGGGCAGCGTGGAGGGTAAAAATCGTGGAGGGAGACCAAGAGATGAATACACTAAGCAGATTCAGAAGGATGTAGGTTGCAGTAGGTACTGGGAGATGAAGAAGCTTCCACAGGATAGAGTAGCATGGAGAGCTGCATCAAACCAGTCTCAGGACTGAAGACCACAACAACAAACAACAATCAAAGACACAGCCAAGACTGAAGAAATATCTATCTCTGTCAGCATGGTGAAAAGGTCCGTTAGCTATAAAAATAAAAAATGTAGCTTTTCAAATACAAAAACTACGTGAGTGAAATCTGTTTTTTTTTGGGGGGGGGGATAAGTCGCAACGATGGTAGAAGCTCTACTTTTTACCATAGATTCAGTATTATTTTATTTGAGCGGCTAGATGCAATTTTTATGGCGCCATATTTACTTAACCCAAGATTCAGAGAAAAGTCGTGCAAGTCAGATGTCTACAAATCACGTTAACGTTGCTCTATCTGTTTTAAATATTCGTGTGTTGTTGTTAAGCAGAGACTCAGACAGGCCCAGAAAGATTTGAAAAACCACACACGGGCTGGCTGGTTTACGACACTGCCGGTCGTTACGCGACACGCGTATTCGATCCGTTAATGGCTCACCTCCCTCCACACATGCTGGCACGCCACGTGTTTCTTTGTGTGAATGTCAGGATACGATTAAAACAAAATCACTTACAAATTCTATAAATTTGGGTGCTAACTGTGGGGTGAACTGATTAAAATATCTCTGTTTCGTACAAAAGCAAATACCACCGACTGATCATTTTAAACTGATATAAACAAGATGTCTCAGTACAGACAGAGTAACAGTGCGAAGAATAGCGAGACAAGAAACAAAAGATCCTGATGACTGAATAAGCTATGGAAAATTAACAAAAGGCTTAAGTCAAATCTGCTCACAACAGATACAACAAATGGCCTGGTACAATGGTTCAAACTCTGAGCTACTTCCGAATTTTCAGCTCGTATCGCAGGGATCACAAACAGTTAAATACGATAGCACACAGGCCAAAGTTTACACGATTATCAGACAGACGGTTCACGCAGATCTCCCACCTTAGGATAACTGACGACTGTGGGGGCACCAAAAGAAAAAGAAAAGACTCCCAGATCACTAAATAACTAAGAATCACTAGAAGCAGAGAGAAATGTAATGCTGAAAATCTTCATTTAACACACGATGTCCAAAGGCAGCCACTACTCGCATTATTTGATAGATACTCGATGACGGCTAAGTGACCTGATTTTTACACTACAAGCGGTAGCGGTTTGATTATATTATGATTACCTGATGTGGTGGCCAGGAAGAAAAAGTTAATTCATATTCATTAACATGGTTGGGAAGGGAGTGAGACAGGGTTGTAGCCTCTCCCCCGATGCTATTCAATCTGTATATTGAGCAAGCAGTAAAGGAAACAAAAGAAAAGTTCGGAGTAGGTATTAAAATCCATGGAGAAGAAATAGAAACTTTGAGGTTCGCCGATGACATTGTAATTCTGTCAGAAACAGCAGAGGACTTGAAAGAGCAGTAGAACGGAATGGACAGTGTCTTGAAAGGAGGGTATAAGATGAACATCAACAAAAACAAAACAAGGATAATGGAATGTAGTCGAATTAAGTCGGGTGATGCTGAGGGAATTAGATTAGGAGATGAGACACTTAAAGTAGTAAATGAGTTTTGCTATTTGGGGAGCAAAATAACTGATGATGGTCGAAGTAGAGAGGATATAAAATGTAGACTGGCAATGGCAAGGAAAGTGTTTCTGAAGAAGAGAAATTTCTTAACATCGAGTATTGATCTAAGTGTTATGAAGTCGTTTCTGAAAGTTTTTGTATGGAGTGTAGCCATATATGGAAGTGAAACGTGGACGATAAATAGTTTAGACAAGAAGAGAATAGAAGCTTTCGAAATGTGGTGCTAGAGAAGAATGCTGAAGATTAGATGGGTAGATCACATAACTAATGAGGAGGTATTAAATAGAATTGGGGAGGAGTTTGATGCACAACTTGACTAGAAGAAGGGATCGGTTAGTAGGACATGTGTTGAGGCATCAAGGCATCACCAATTTAGTACTGGAGGACAGCGTGGAGGGTAAAAATCGTAGAGGGAGACCAAGAGATGAGTACACTAAGCAGATTCAGCAGGATGTAGGCTGCAGAAGGTAGTGGGAGATGATGAAGCTTGCACAGGATAAAGTAGCATGGAGAGCTGCATCAAAACAGTTTCGGGACTGAAGACCACAATAACAACAACAACAACATCAAGCCTGAAACATATCCAGTCTCAATATTATGCCCAGAATTTCCAAGTTATTTAATTACCTTATTTATCGGAGAAGGCCCAACACCTTCAAATCTATGTTATCGCGCGCCTAATCGTGCCCAGTCACCACACCGTACCTGAAATAAAAGGTCGTAGCAATTAAGAGAAAAAACGCAGAATCAATCAAATTACCTCTAGTAGTGCCATTCAAGAAAGCTTCGCACCATTAAGTGAAGGGATTTTCTAGGTCGACAAGAGCATATTATGGTGACAATATACGGGCTAAACCTTGTCGAGACAACGAGGAAACACGTCACATACAAGACACGCGAGTTACAGACTGTTTACTTTGCTTAAAAAAGAATCATTTGGGCCGAGGAGCTCTTAGGTGTGTCTGAGATACAGAATTCGATTAGTAGGAAACTGGATCGCACCGTGTTGATTGTCATATTATTTACTGAGTCTGGCAGATCTGCCAGATGCATTCCCCATGGACTCTGACGCAAACGGAAAGTATTAAACTATGAAGCAGTATTCCGTAGAGATGCTCATGACATTTTTTTTTTTCTCGAGCGGTCTACTGACTAGTTTGATGCGGCCCGCCACGAATTCCTTTCCTGTGCTAACCTCTTCATCTCAGAGTAGCACTTGCAACCTACGTCCTCAATTATTTGCTTGACGTATTCCCTACAGTTTTTCCCCTCTACAGCTCCCTCTAGTACCATGGAAGTCATTCCCTCATGTCTTAGCAGATGTCCTATCATCCTGTCCCTTCTCCTTATCAGTGTTTTCCACATATTCCTTTCCTCTCCGATTCTGCGTAGAACCTCCTCATTCCTTACCTTATCAGTCCACCTAATTTTCAACATAGCACCACATCTCAAATGCTTCGATTTTCTTCTGTTCCGGTTTTCCCACAGTCCATGTTTCACTACCATACAATGCTGTACTCCAGACGTACATCCTCAGAAATTTCTTCCGCAAATTAAGGCCGGTATTTGATATTAGTAGACTTCTCTTGGACAGAAATGCCTTTTTTGCCATTGCGAGTCTGCTTTTGATGTCCTCCTTGCTCCGTCCGTCATTGGTTATTTTACTGCCTAGGTAGCAGAATTCCTTAACTTCATTGACTTCGTGACCATCAATCCTGATGTTAAGTATCTCGCTGTTCTCATTTCTACTACTTCTCATTACCTTCGTCTTTCTCCGATTTACTCTCAAACCATACTATGTACTCATTAGACTGTTCATTCCGTTAAGCAGATCATTTAATTCTTCTTCACTTTCACTCAGGATAGCAATGTCATCAGCGAATCGTATCATTGATATCCTTTCACCTTGTATTTTTATTCCACTCCTGAACCTTTCTTTTATTTCCATCATTGCTTCCTCGATGTACAGATTGAAGAGTAGGGGCGAAAGGCTACAGCCTTGTTTTACACCCTTCTCAATACGAGCACTTCGTTCTTGATCGTCCACTCTTATTATTCCCTCTTGGTTGTTGTACATATTGTATACGACCCGTCTCTCCCTATAGCTTACCCCTACTTTTTTCAGAATCTCGAACAGCTTGCACCATTTTATATTGTCGAACGCTTTTTCCAGGTCAACAAATCCTATGAAAGTGTCTTGATTTTTCTTTAGCCTTGCTTCCATTATTAGCCGTAACGTCAGAATTGCCTCTCTCGTCCCGTTACTTTTCCTAAAGCCAAACTGATCGTCACCTAGCGCATTCTCAATTTTCTTTTCCATTCTTCTGTATATTATTCTTGTAAGCAGCTTCGATGCGTGAGCTGTTAAGCTGATTTGCAATAATTCTCGCACTTGTCAGCTCTTGCCGTCTTCGGAATTGTGTGGATGATGCTTTTACGAAAGTCAGATGGTATATCGCCAGACTCATATATTCTACACACCAACGTGAATAGTCGTTTTGTTGCCACTTCCCCCAATGATTTTAGAAATTCTGATGGAATGTTATCTATGCCTTCTGCCTTATTTGACCGTAAGTCCTCCAAAGCTCTTTTAAATTCCGATTCTAATACTGGATCCCCCATCTCTTCTAAATCGACTCCTGTTTCTCCTTCTATCACATCAGACAAATCTTCACCCTCATAGAGGCTTTCAATGTATTCTTTCCACCCATATGCTCTCTCCTCTGCATTTAACAGGGGAATTCCCGTTGCACTCTTAATGTTACCACCGTTGCTTTTAATGTCACCAAAGGTTGTTTTGACTTTCCAGTATGCTGAGTCTGTCCTTCCGACAATCATATCTTTTTCGATGTCTTCACATTTTTCCTGCAGCCATTTCGTCTTAGCTTCCCTGCACTTCCTATTTATTTCATTCCTCAGCGACTTGTATTTCTGCATTCCTGATTTTCCCGGAACATGTTTGTACTTCTTCCTTTCATCAATCAACTGAAGTATTTCTTCTGTTACCCATGGTTTCTTCGCAGCTACCTTCTTTGTACCTATGTTTTCCTTCCCAGCTTCTGTGATGGCCCTTTTTAGAGATGTCCATTCCTCTTCAACTGTACTGCCTACTGCGCTATTCCTTATTGCTGTATCTATAGCGTTAGAGAACTTCAAACGTATCTCGTCATTCCTTAGTACTTCCGTATCCCACTTCTTTGCGTATTGATTCTTCCTGACTAATGTCTTGAACTTCAGCCTACTCTTCATCACTACTATATTGTGATCTGAGTCTATATCTGCTCCTGGGTACGCCTTACAATCCAGTATCTGATTTCGGAATCTCTGTCCGACCATGGTGTAATCTAATTGAAATCTTCCCGTATCTCCCGGCCTTTTCCAAGTATTCCTCCTCCTTTTGTGATTCTTGAACAGGGTATTCGCTATTACTAGCTGAAACTTGTTACAGAACTCAATTAGTCTTTCTCCTCTTTCATTCCTTGTCTCAAGCCCATATTCTCCTGTAACCTTTTCTTCTACTCCTTCCCTTACAACTGCATTCCAGTCGCCCATGACTATTAGATTTTCGTCCCCCTTTACATACTGCATTACCCTTTCAATATCCTCATACACTTTCTCTATTTGTTCATGTTCAGCTTGCGACGTCGGCATGTATACCTGAACTATCGTTGTCGGTGTTGGTCTGCTGTCGATTCTGATTAGAACAACCCGGTCACTGAACTGTTCACTGTAACACACCCTCTGCCCTACCTTCCTATTCATAACGAATCCTACACCTGTTATACCATTTTCTGCTGTTGTTGATATTACCCGATACTCATCTGACCAGAAATCCTTGTCTTCCTTCCACTTCAATTCACTGACCCCTACTATATCTAGATTGAACCTTTGCACTTCCCTTTTCAGATTTTCTAGTTTCCCTACCACGTTCAAGCTTCTGACATTCCACGCCCCGACTCGTAGAACGTTATCCTTTCGTCGATTATTCAATCTTTTTCTCGTGGTAGCCTCCCCCTTGGCAGTCCCCTCCCGGAGATCCGAATGGGGGACTATTCCGGAATCTTTTGCCAATGGAGAGATCATCATAACACTTCTTCAAATACAGGCCACATGTCCTGTGGATACACGTTACGTGTCTTTAATGCAGTGGTTTCCATTGCCTTCTGCATCCTCAGGTCGTTGATCATCGCTGATTCTTCCGCCTTTAGGGGCAACTTCCCACCCCTAGGACAAGAGAGTGCCCTGAACCTCTATCCGCTCCTCCGCCCTCTTTGATAAGGCCGTTGGCAGAATGAGGCTGACTTCTTATGCCGGAAGTCTTCGGCCGTCAATGCTGATTATTTATCAAAATTTAGGCAGTGGCGGGGATCGAACCCGGGACCGAAGACGTTTTGATTATGAATCAAAGACGCTACCCCTAGACCACGCGTTACAAATACTTACCTTCCGTTCGGAACTGGTGTCCGTCATAAACATCATTATGAAATGTGAACCCCACGTGCACAAACAGACTTTGATAATGGTAGTGGTATGGAAGTAAACATCCTCGGAATGTCCTCTTGAGGACTTACTTGTTATTCCTGTTGAAGACTGCTGACAGGAAGCCCTTCAGGGATTATAACTCAGGGCGATCAAGGATCTGTACATTCCTCAAAGTGTGTTCTGTGAACTGTAGAATGCGGTTTTGCAGTGGCCTTTTGGAATATACTAGGTACTTTTAATAAGTAATGCAAAACACTTTTCTAAAAGCAGCTTGGTTTTATTCAGGATTCCACTATATCATATTATTTCTCACTCTTTTGGCTACAAAACTTTATTTTTCAATATAATCTCCGCTCAATCCGACAATCTTACGTCACCTTACGGGTGCGTGGGAGGGGGGGGGGGGAGAGGACTGTGTGACCGAATGGTACCACTCTACTGGCCAGTGTCTTGGTGCATCAATGACCTTACCATAGTCCAAGTACTGCTTACCGCGGAGAGCATCCTTCATTGGGCCAAACAGATGGAAGTCAGAACGTGAGAGATTCGGGCTGTAGGTTGGATGAGGAAGAACAGTTCAATGATGTTTTGTGTGAAGACTTAAGAGTAAGTGAGGCCTAGCGTTGTAATTCTTCAAGTATCTGAGAGTAGCACTATACACTTCAGAGTTGATTGTTCACTAGAACGGAGGACATCAAACAGAGTATCCCCTTCCGAGTCTCAGAAGACGGTCACTAAAACTTTACTGGCTGAAAGTGCGTATTTGAACAATTTTTCAGGAGGAGAGCTGGTGCGGCGACACTCCATGGATTGCAGTTTTGTTTTCGAAGTGATGAACCGATGTTTCATCGCCTGTGACGATTTTCTAGAAAAGTTGTATCAGCCTCGTAACGCGGTAGCAATTCCGCACAGATGGTCCTTCATTTGTTTTTGTGGTTTTCTGTTGGGCGGAGAGGGACCCACGGGGCTACGAATATCACAACTGGTCGACGAATGTGTCAGCACTACCAACACAGACGCCCAGTTGTGCAGCGAAGTGTTTGACTGTGATACGTCGATCACCTCGAATGAGAGTGTCCGCACGTTCTAGCGATGGAGAGACAGCTGTGTGTGGCTGGGCGGCACGCGGGAGATCGGACAGGTTTGCACGACCTTGTTTCAATGATGACATACGCCTTGTCCAACAACTCACTGTGCTTTTGTTCAATTCTAGGTCTCCGTAGACGTTCTACAATGGGCTATGAATACCTGCGATGCTCTGGTTTTCCTGCGAAAGAAACTCAATGACAACTCTCTGCTTGGAACCCACCTCTGTTGCAGACTGTATTTTGAAGGCTACACATAGCGCCGCCAGCTATAGGGGCCGAAGCACGAATATTCCACTGTGTTCCACAACAAATTCCACATTTTTTTCAACCGAAATTGACCGAGAAGGTATTTGTGTTGCATTAAAACAAATTCCACGTTTCTTCAGCATGAACTGACCGAGAAAGAATATATATTGCATTACTTATTGAATGCCACAAATACCATTTGGCACGCTGACCGAGACAAAAGGTTTTACAGTTTTTGCGACATACTGGCGTGCATTCACTCTTCCTTCAACAATTACATGGCGACTGAAAATTCTTCAATTTGGCGACTTCCGCCCCGCGCGGTGCAGAGCGGCGCTGTAGGTAGTGTGACTGTGGCGCTGCCTGGTGTCTAGTGGCAACAGCAGACGCTGGCACGTCCTGCCATTTTTTTTTTGTTTACAGAATTATTTTTTTATATTTTTCGTCAGGACAGCGCGAACGCAATCCCGACTACCCTAAATTATGTGCCCAAGGAACGCGCAATTTTTTAAAAATTTATTTGTTGATGAAAGTAACATCGTTACAACAATACATGAACAGAAAATGTAATTGTGAATAGCTGGTCAATATATCACATTCTCGAAATCCTTTAAAAACAGAAATAAATACAATTGAAATGTGGGACAGCTCATTCACAAAGAGCTTTTAGTAACAATTCTAAAAAAAATCAGTATGAGTTATGAAATGTAAACAAAAATTGAAATAATTGTATCAGGTAAGAAACTAAAAGTAAATGGAAAACTCTGCCTTCGTCCTGTAAGGATCATCGACTGGGACTGCTCGCCAAAGGACGCCGTTTCCACGTCTGGACGTTCTTGTCTCCTTGGTTCGTATCATGAACAGCGGCGGTTACCTTCGGGTGGTCTAATGTGTTATTTGTTGAACTTGGGTTGCCTGGCTCTTTTAAAGGTCGTCGTTTTAATAGGTTGTCCGTCCGGGGTTGTGGACCCAGGCGTGCCTCACTAGCAGCGTGGAATTGTGCTGGGTGGCCTTCGTCGGTATTCAGAGAACAGTCGGTGGCGTTAGCTTAAGACTGGTTGACTATCTCAAGATTTTATGAGTACGGTAGCTCCAGTGTTACTGATTTGCTGTATTTAATGTGGACTTAATTATGACAGTGTATGAGCAATATTTCATAACTTCTCGTTTCTCCGGTAGTATTTTCCATGCGTGGATTCTAGGAGGCGTGTTTATGTAATTATTTAAAATTATATTTAGCTTTAAACTGTAATATAGTCATGACTAGATGTCTGTACGTGTATATTACTTAGTTTTTTGTGGGAATCTTCCGCTATAATAAATGAATGAGTAGAAGTATAGGGCAGAGTATGATTCTCTCTGTCCGATGATCTGCTGCGCCCTTGGTTCAATTTACATCTCTGTCAGTCCTGTAGAAAAGGTCGACGCATGCATGCATTCCTTAGTGGTGTAAAGCTCCTCATCACAATTCTTTTTATTAATTTCTCTTCTGCTTATTTTTGCGGCTATCGGACTATCGGACTCAAGTGTGGGAGCTTTACATAGAGATCACCCTTCGTTTCGAAAATAAACAGACCACGTGCCTAATATGAATAAGTGTCTCTCATATCTTCAAATATCGAAGTTGCTTAATTGAAGAATGAAAAAGGTCACTTTGATATGGTAACAGTACAAGTCAACTTACTTTGATTTAGTGTTCCTTTTGCGCGTAACACACTTCCGACAATTGTACGCTTATCCAGCTTCGTTTAACAGTTATGTTTGTTCCAGTTCACACTCAAGTTGTGTTTCTGCCTTAACTAAACAGGTAATCACTGCTCAGTGATCACGGAAGCCTTCTCATTTTACGTTTTATTGACAATATGTTTCTCCAATACTATTATTGATTCTGAAACACGACACTGTATCAGCCACAATCTCTTCATTATCCCTCGCACCTTTCCACGTAACAAATGAAATACTTTTCTTCTACAGACCGACGTAACATTTTAACTATTTATTCCACTTTCTAGCAAATTCTGCACATTACTTACCCGCAGCGCGGCGGCGCGACAACGCTCCGTACGGAAGCTCAACACCGATCCATTTTCTCATGCTGTGTGACCCCTAGCACTCGGGCATTGTTGTCATCACGCAGCAATACAGTGACTTCATAGAGAAAAGGCATTCTCAGCTCCGAAAGTTCCAGAGGCCAACGATTAATGAGGAGTACAATATCCATACATCTGACCTCAAATATAGCAGCACTCCGTACATAGAACGCCACAGTTGCGCTTACAGACATGGCGACCGGCAGCGGTGAGTGAGTCTCTACTTACCCGTATGTGCTTAATTACATGCTTACCAGCAGGAGGAAACCATGCGTCTAGAGTGGCCAGTTCAGTCCCCGGTTTTTAATTCAGTTGGATATGCGAGGGACACTCAAGCCGAGTTAATATTGCCTGAAGACCGTAGCACTGATTAAATATGGGGCCTCTATTGAATCAGTATGGACTCATATTCTTTTTTAAATCTGTTATTTAACTTTCACAAATGATATAAAGAGAATGTCTAAAACTTTTTATTTCACTAATTCAATCACTGACACATTCTAGGCACTTTCGTGTATGATCTGTGAGCAATTTAATCAGCATTAGTCAAGATACATAACTCATTTTTAGCTCTATTCACATAGCGAGAAAAAACCAGTAAGAAATTATCATCGCGCATACTGTATTCCTTTCAAGTAAGAAAACCTAACTCTCTGAGGGGAGTATGCGATTATGTCTCAAGGCTATCACAATGTGAAAGCGTGCCCGCTCGATTCGATCGTCGGGACAAAGCAGGTAGGGTCAGCTAGTGCGCCTATCACACACATCTAGGTGCTAGTGGGCTGCATAAGCGTTTCTGCCGCATTTACGCTTTACGCAAGCAGGACGGATTCGAGAAAACACAGAGATGTATATTAATACGCAGACACATTTCAACACTCAACATCCAATTGTAGATTTTACCATTAGTCTTCCTGTACAGACATAACAGCACGGAAGAGTGTATCACGCCTGATTCTGTACCTCTCCAACTTGTGTCGCAAGTACAGTGCCTTAATAAGGAATAAGCCCCTCCCCTCCTCTGTACAACCCTTGTCTCTATATTCATTCCACGAAATACGTTCCTGCCCTCCACCATATACGTTCCTGAAATTAACGCTTAAAATTTTGAATCCACATTTTAAACAAGTTTCCACATAACTTTTGTGATAAGTGGTACTCATCTTATGAACAAAACTGTCTGTATCATGTTTTCATTTAGCTTCTATAAAGTGTTTTGGGTGGGAGTAGACCATCTCCAGATATAAAACTAGAATCAGAAAAATAAAAACTTTAGTAAACGTACCAGGTTACCTCCAATTCAGAACGACTGTTGCCACCATCGGCATCGGCATCATCTGGTAACCATAATTACAACCGAGGAAACATCCGCGGTTTATGTGACAATGTGTCCTCACGGCTGATTCTGAAGACAACTGAACGGGTTACAGCCGAAATATTAGGAGAAGATACAGTTTAGAACGGTTGAATTCCCGCAGTTGTGGATCTGGTACGTCAAATATTTGACGATACTGTTTTCGACAGAATGTGAGCGCCCAATCATAGAAGTCCAGTGTGCCGTTATGTTCGTGGTGTATTTATTACAAAGTCTAAAATGAGAATAATTTTATTATAATATGGTACAAAATTATGTCAGTGACTCAGATAACAGAGTACTATCAGAACTGGATACACGGCCTTCGTGAAATTTTTTAGTGGATGTTGTTTTTGTTACTATGTCTGCTGTTCCCCGTTATTTCGTCACCTGTGCTCGCATGGTGTCTGTAACAGGGTATAGATTTATAAGATGACACTGCAGGAAACTATGTTTCAGCATGTGACAATTTTATGTTGTTGAGTGGGTTACAACATCCGACGTAAGTAGCTTTGAATTTTCATTTTTCGGCGTTTATCAGTTTTATAACCTCGTGTATTTTATTTGGTGACTGACTGCTTTCGGAATGCTTTAACAGTCTAAAGCGGAACGACTTTATTCAAAAACATTGTTACCAGATACATAAACAAATAATACGAACAAAAGTTAGCTCGTTATTCCTCTAAATAAAACAACTGGCTAACCAAGAGGGTCCCACTCATTTAACCACGTTGCACTCAGTGTTCTCTTTTTTGTAAACACGTGTAATGACGGTTTCCTTCGCTCCATAGTGCCAAACTGCCAATCATTCTCTTGTCGAATAATCGCAATTCAAAAGTAACTGTTATCTTTTCACGAATGTGTAAAAATTTCTTAACATTGTTGAACTAACGACTTGTTTTATTCGGAACGAAGTGAACGGGTATACACTCCTAGGATATTCAGCGACATCTTCTCCTGAGTTTGAAGATTGCGTCGTAAAAAGAACAGTCGTTATTCTGACCGGAAATGACAGCCTTAAGTGTAATAAATAATGAAGGAAGCCACCGCAGGGCTATTGACCGCGCACATGTCGCTGCTACCCGCTGTCGCACTACGGTGACAGCGAAACCCCCCATCTGAATGTCGTCGAACCCAAGAAGATTTCACTTCCTCAGTCTGAAAGTTTCTGTAAACATCGCTGTTACTATCACTATTGGTTGTTTTACTGTAAGTACTAGAATGTCTGTATTAAATTTAAGACTACGGCGAAATATATATTTGTCATCCAGACTACAGTAAGATTTGTTACCCCACGTAAGAGCACCTTTTGCTCCGTCAGTAGAGCTGGGAGTGCTCTCTGGCGTTGACAAAAACCACAGCACCTCATTTTCTTATTTTCGACGACGAGGCGCTAGCTGATGCACATAAATACCACAGTTCTCAAACTAATTACCAAGACTGATTCCATATAGTTAATCTACACTTAGATAACTATGTACAGCATTACCAGCGATACATAGCACTTGGCAGTTTTCGGTCGGAGGTAGTGCCTCTACGAGACCTAGTAAAACATGCCCATCACACACAGATCAGTCTTATTTGCTTCATACCGGACCATATTTCAACCTTCAACCCTTATAATTTTGAAGCAAAAATTAGTAGCCATAAGAGAGAGTAATATCTACAACACAATTTACCCATATGCATATCGAATACAATTCTTCCATAGATCACCATACAGGAAGTTGGACAAAAACATGACACCAAAAACACAACTCATTTCCGTGCTTAATACGGTTCAGGAAACCCTTTCGCATTCAAAACAGCTTCCAGCCATCACTGAGTGTATAAATTTAGATTCGGTATGGTTTTCGAGGAAATCTTATATCACTCTTCCTGCGAGATAGTGGCAATTTCAGCTAACGATGAGGGTGGTAGATAGCGCTTACGCATTCTTCTTTCGAAAGCAGACCACAATGGCTCAATAATATTAAGATCTGGTAACTGTCGTGGCCAGGGGAGATGCGACAATTCATCCTAGTGCTCACAGAGCCATTTCTGTTCGAATGAGGTGCACAAACAGGCCGGCCACTGTGGTCGAACGGTTTTAGGCGCTTCCGTCTGGAACCGCGCGACCGCTACGATCGCAGGTTCGAATCCTGCCTCGGGCATGGATGTGTGTGATGTCCTCAGGTTAGTTAGGTTTAAGTAGTTCTATCGTGCGACTGCTACGGTCGCAGGTTCGAATCCTGCCTCGGGCATGGATGTGTGTGATGTCCTTAGGTTAGTTAGGTTTAAGCAGTTCTAAGTTCTAGGGGACTGATGACCACAGCAGTTGAGTCCCATAGTGCTCAGAGCCATTTTTTTAAAGTAGTTCTAAGTTCTAGGCGACTGATGACCTTAGATGTCCCATAGTGCTCTGAGCCATTTGAACCATTTGCATAAACAGCTGCCTTGTTTTCTTGGAACACACCATCACCATTGCGTAACAGAGACTGTATCATTGGATTGACCTGGTGAGCCAAAATGGTCACGTAATCATTGGCAGTAATGCAGCTTTGCAGAGTACCTACGGAGCCTAGTGGAATACCACGATATGGCTGCCCGAAACACCACTGAACCTCTGCCACGTTTCTCTCTTGGCAGATAAACTCGGCCAGAGGTTGGAAATACTGTGCAACAAGACTCGTCCGATCATATGCTTGTCTTCTATTGCTCCATAGTTCAGGTTGTATGGTTTCAGCGCCAAGTTTTCTCGTTACGGATATTTGCATCAGTGATGTGTGGTTTTAGAATTCCATCACGACCTGCAATTCTGAGCTTATGGAGCCCCTTCGTATTGTTTTGGTGCTTACAGGGTTCACGAGTGCGACATGCAGCTCTACACTGATTTTTTCAGGTGTCGTTCTGATATTTGACGTCACAATTCTCTTCAACGACCGTCTCCCACGATCATGCAACACACACTTGCCTCCACGTTGTGACTTAGAGGATACTTTTTTTTTTACCCTGTATGCTGCATAGATCTTCAATACGGTGCCTCTTGAAACACCAAACACTTTGGCTACCTTTGTTCACCCACCATACGAGCCCCAACAATATGCGCACGTTCTACTTTACTTAGCTCTCTCATAATGCACTCACAGCTTCTCGGAACACTGTTCTGACCACGACTGACACTTTCTACGAGTTGAGGACATTGCACAGGTGCCGTTTGTGATTAACAGCGCAACCTTTAGGCTTGGCTAGCATCTACATTTATCTTCAAGCATGCGTTTCTCGCGGTGTTCCCTTTTTTTTTGTTCAAGCCCTGTGTATACTGTGGTGTCACCGCCAGACACAACACTTGCTAGGTGGTAGACTTTAAATCGGCCGCGGTCCGTTAGTATAAGTCGGACCCGCGTGTCGCCACTATCAGTGATTGCAGACCGAGCTCCGCACACGGCAGGTCTAGAGAGACTTCCTAGCACTCGCCCCAGTTATACAACCGACTTTGCTAGCGATGGTTCACTGACAAAATACGCTCTCATTTGCAGAGAGCATAGTTAGCATAGCCTTCAGCTACGTCATTTGCTACGACCTAGCAAGGCGCCATTACCAGTTACTATTGATACTGAGTCACGTACAGTCAAGAGCGACGCTCATCATTAATGGATTAAAGTTAAGTATTCCACCAGCTACGTCCGTTTTTCTAAAGTCTAATTTCCTTGTCGTGTTCCAGACCTCACGCCAGCCTGCGTGAGCTAAAACGTTTGCCTTTCGGCTTCCTCTAATAATACGGTGTTGGCTCTCCTGCCAACCCACAACATATACTCCACAAGCCACTGATCAGTGCTTGGCGGAGGGTACATTGCTTCAATTACGATTTTTTGTATTTAATTCTCGTATAGAGAGAATAAAATATGTCTTTATGCCTTTGTGCGTACCAAAATCTTTCTCACGTTATTCTCATGATAGTTGCACGAGATTTGTGATGGTGGGAGATAGATCGTCGCACAGTCTTTCTCGCCGCGCGGAGTGGCCGCGCGGTTTGAGGCACCATGCACGAATCGCGCGACCCCTCTCGCCAGAGGTTCGAGTCCTCCCTTGGGCATGGGTGTGTGTGTTGTTCTTAATTTAGGTAGTGTGTAGGTTTAGGGACCGATGACCTCAGCAGTTTGGTGCCTTAGGTATTAACACCACACAGCCAGTCTTTCTCGGATGCAGTTTCTCTAAACTTACTCAACAGGGTTCTGCGATATCTACATCTTTCTTCCAAGGATTCCCATTTATTTTCCCCGAGTATTCCTGTTACGCTTTCTCACGGACTACACCGGCTTGTTAAGGTTCTGACCGCGCATCTCTCTACAGTCTGGAACCGCGCGACCGCTACGGTCGCAGGTTCGAATCCTGCCTCGGGCATGGAAGTATGTGATGTCCTTAGGTTAGTTAGGTTTAAGTAGTTCTAAGTTCTAGGGGACTGATGACCTCAGATGTTAAGTCCCACAATGCTCAGAGCCATTTGAACCATTTTGAACTGCGCATCTCTGAACGCTTTCGACGTCTGATCTTGATTTGCTTTGCAGATATATTCTGTATTTTCCCAGAAGCCTTTCAACACGTCTTCCCCTGGCATTACTTAATATTGGTTTTACGTAATCGTCACATTTGATATCGGTTCGTAGTGTTACCCCTAAATACGTCTGTTTGGACGTGGTCAAGGTGTTGACCACTAATCTTGTAGTCAGCTACTATCTGATACTTTTTGTATGTTATAGGCATTATCTCACATTAATCCACTTTTAACGAAAGCTGCCACTCATTGCACCAATTGTAAAATAAGAGAAAATGTAAAAAACGAAAAAGATAACTAGAAAAGTTATGATGAAAGTTACTGACAAGGAGTACATGCCGCGCAGAGTTGTCGCTTGGTTTAAGGCGCCATGTCACGGATTGCGTGGCCCCTCCCGCCGGAGTTTAGAGTCCTCCCTCGGGCATGGGAGTATGTGTTGTCCTTAGCACAAGTTAAAGTAGTGTGTAAGTCTAGGGACCGATGACCTCAGCAGTTTGGTCCCTTAGGAATTCACACACATTTGAACAATTTTGAACGAGTACATGTATCACGCGAAAACGTATTGAAGCACAGTTTCGGTTTTATAACGTACTATGTATTTTAAATATTACAAAAGAGAGATATCAGGTTGCTATAACATGGGAAGATTACGTAGCGTGGTTGCCCCGAATAGCGATAGCATCTACGATGTACAGATAAAAATAGTTCTTCACGAATTTTGGGTAGCAGGACTGTAAACACTACGACGCCAAGAGCACGTTTGGTGGTACTCCTCTTGCTGACGTCTTTCCTGTTGCTGAGGATCAGCCTCGAAACGGACTCTGAGTGGCCGCCTCGTAGAAGCAAACCATCTCCTTAAGCTCTGGTCCTCGATCGATCTGTAGTACAGTGTGGTTGCTGGCACCCGCGCTGCAAACGCCGTCTCCTGTGAGGTGCCGTGAGCTTTACACAACTGATCTCTAGGTATATGTACCGCTTTATGAAGGCGTCTGAGCACGATTCCCGTAGGTAGCACGCTTTCACGGTACCACCTGTAGATCTGACGCCAGAGGTGTAGTTCTCTGCTACGAAGGAACACTGCTCTCGCAGCAGTATACTCAAATCCTATGCAAGTTGAGTTTTTCCCACATCTTTAATAGTGTCTAGAATATTTTGTTTATACTTCGTGTCATATCATAAATGCATTCACTTTATAGTAAGGGAAATGAAATGACATCCAGACGGGGACACTAAAGAACCATCCAATAGTGAGTGATCTCTTTCAGGCATTTCGCTAGTAACGCCGGATATCAGCCGTTTGGTTAAACAATCATGGCTTGTAAAATGCTGTGTGTCATGAAATGAGTTACAATCGGGTAAGTTTGCATGTATGTAAAGACGACGAAATGGGAGTAGAGTATACTGCAATACGTAATAGCAACAGCATAAAGAATGTTCGTAAAGTTGTTGTTGCTACACCGTTGATCGTCAGAAACTAAGACGGTTGCGCGGAAAGTAATGCACCGCATTTTTTTCTCAGCCGAAAACAATGCTACGAATGGAAACGTTACGTATGTATTATTTGAAGTTTCCTGAGTGAGCGTAGCTGCAGGAAAGTTTCAAAATGGCTTCTGTAGGTGATGTGGGTTACAAGCAACGTACCGTCCTTGAATTTCTCACTGCAGCGAAAGAAACAGTGGGAATATTCACAAACGCTTGTTCAAAGTCTATGGAGCATCTGATGTCGACAGAAGTATAGTTAGCCGCTGGTCACAGGGGGTGAGGTCATCGGAAGGCGGTTAGGCGGAGCTCCGCGATTTGCAACGGTCGGGGAGCCCATCCACGGCTGTCACACCTGACCTAGCCCCCTCTGACTTCCACCTGTTTGCGCGATTAAAGGATGCCACTCGTGAAAGACTTTTTAAGGACGATGATGAGATGATTCACACAGTGAAGCACTGTCTTCGCTACCAGGCGCTACAGTCTGGAACCGCGCGACCGCTAAGATCGCAGGTTCGAATCCTGCCTCGGGCATGGATGTGTGTGATGTCCTTAGGTTAGTTAGGTTTAAGTAGTTCTAAGTTCTAGGGGACTGATGACCTCAGCAGTTGAGTCCCATAGTGCTCAGAGCCATTTGTCTTCGCTACCAGGACAAGGATCGCTACCGACAGGGTATACACGCCCTTGTTTCGCGCTGGAGGAAGGCCTTAGAACGGGATGGAGACTACGTAGAAAAATAGGGTGTGTAGATAAAACACCATTCTTTCGTGTGTGTAATTCTCATTCTGCCCAGTAAAGAGCTGTTGAAGGAAAAAAAAAAGCGGTGCATTAGTTTTGGGCAACCCTCGTATTTAGGCTCGTGTAGGCTATATTGAAGTTCGTTCACTGCAGTTTATAGCTGGACCATCCTTATCAGGCGATTACTTAAGCATAAGACAGTGGGTCTTACCTGCCGCATTCACCTCCCTGTAGCATCACTAGCAATGGCCCTGGAAACAAGTAAACCGTGACGGAACGCTTGAATTAATTGTTTTCGCCCCTATTCGCTGCCGCTGCCACACAGGAAACACCTGTACGTCTGCCTGCACTTACATCACCCTAACATGCGTAGCCTGACATCTCACGTTGCAGTTCTAAAGATCTTTTTGAGATTTTTGTCCTTCTTAGTGTAAGTGACTAGGGAAGAATCCAGAAACTTACAAATAATCGTATGTGTTTCGAAACATCGATGTGGGGAGGTTGTTGATACGAGTTCTTAAATTTCACAGCGCGACACAGTGGAAGATAGTACTTCATTTTCAGAATAAATTTCAACTTTGATTCCAGATCTAAATTTTTGAACTTATTGTGACAGTAGATTTATGATGGCTAAAATTTTTATTTTCTTACTTCATTTTCAATAGCACCCCGAGTGTTTAGATTTCGAATTCTTTGACTATTGCCTGCTGGCTTCAGTGTCGGCATCTTCAGCTGAAAATTGTTTAACGATTTTCCTGACGTTTCACCAGCACGAGTGGTTGACATAATGAAAGGTTCGACCTCCATTGCTGGTAGTGGACTGATGTCGAGTCCTTGGCCGGAGTTTATACGTTCCTGTCCAGACAACGTCTGATGAAATTTTCCTGGTTCTCCCCTTGTTTCCCGCGGGAATCCGGGAACCAGTTACCTTTAGGCTTTTTTCCTTGTTAAAACTATTGTCGTGTTTCTATGGCCTCCTTTAACAAATGGAATGGTAGCTCTTCTCCACAGCGAGAAGGAACGTGTCAGCGAATTTTATTATGTGCTCTGTTCCACACAGTGCGTGCTCCGCTACGGGTGATTATCCCAACTGTCCCAACCAGCAATACCGTTTATGTTCGATAATCTTGATACTGACGGATCGTCCAATCATTCCAACGTAGACTCTCCCATATGTACACGACATACCGGAATATACCCGACGATCCGAGGTGACTCTTTTGTCCTTCTCTTGGTCGGTTTCTAGGTACAGTAGTCTTCACACTATGTTTGCTCAACGTACGGCCGATTGTTCTCGTCGCCCTGGGGATGTATGGCACGACGACCGTACTCGACATTTCTGCTCGCAACGTGTCACTTCGCCATGTTGATACGGAAATTTTGTCAACCTGCAATTAAATGTTCTGACTGGACAATGCTTACTGAATAACACAATTTTTTATTGTTTTGAGCGTAAATTCTTTTTCATATTTACACTATTGGCCATTAAAATTGCTACACCACGAAGATGACGTGCTACAGTTGCGAAATTTAACCGACAGGAAGAAGATGCTGTGATATGCAAATGATTAGCTTTTCAGAGCATTCACACAATGTTAGCGCCGGTGGCGACACATACAACGTGCTGACACGAGGAAAGTTTACAACCGATTTCTCATACACAAACAGCAGTTGACCGGCGTTGCCTGGTGAAACATTGTTGTGATGCCATCACGTTTGCGACTTTGATAAAGGTCGGATTGTAGCCTACAGCGATTGCGGTTTATCTTATCGCGACATTGCTGCTCGCGTTGGTCGAGATTCAATGACTGCTAGCAGAATATGGAATCGGTGGGCTCAGGGGGGTAATACGGAACGCCGTGCTGGATCCCAACGGCCTCGTGTCACTAGCAGTTGAGATGACAGGCATCTTATCCGCATGGCTGTAACGGATCGTGCAGCCACGTCTCGATCCCTGAGTCAACAGTTGGGGACGTTTGCAAGACAACAACCACCTGCACGAACAGTTCGACGACGTTTGCAGCAGCATGGACTATCAGCTCGGAGACTATGGCTGCGGTTACCCTTGACGCTGCATCACAGACAGGAGCGCCTGCGATGGTGTACTCAACGACGAATCTGGGTGCACGAATGGCAAAACGTCATGTTTTCGGATGAATCCAGGTTCTGTTTACAGTATCATGATGGTCGCATCCGTGTTTGGCGACATCGCGGTGAACGCACATTGGAAGCGTGTATTCGTCATTGCCATACTGGCGTATCACCCGGAGTGATGGTATGGGGTGCCATTGGTTACACGTCTCGGTCACCTGTTGTTCGCATTGACGGCGCTTTGAACAGTGGACGTTACATTTCAGATGTGTTACGACCCGTGGCGCTGCGCTTCATTCGATCCCTGCGAAACCCTACATTTCACCAGGATAATGCACGACCACATGTTGCAGGTCCTGTACGGGCCTTTCTGGATACAGAAAATGTTAGACTGCTACCCTGGCCAGCACATTCTCCAGATCTCTCACCAACTGAAAACGTCTGGTCAATGGTGGCCGAGCAACTGGCTCATCACAATACGTCAGTCACTACTCTTGATGAACTTTGGTATCGTGTTGAAGCTGCATGGGCAGCTGTACCTGTACATTCCATCGAAGCTCTGTTTGACTCGATGCCCAGGCGTATCAAGGCCGTTATTACGGCCAGAGGTGGTTGTTCTGGGTACTGATTTCTCAGGATCTATGCACCCAAATTGCGTGAAAATGTAATCACATGTCAGTTCTAGTATAATATATTTTTCCAATGAATACCCGTTTATCATCTGCATTTCTTCTTGGTGTAGCAATTTTAATGGCCAGCAGTGTAATAAGTTATTTCTGTTCATGCAGATATGCTTAAATTATGAGTGTATATTGTTACGAAAAATTATTGTTGAAAATGTTCTTACCATGAAAATTTGTATAATGTTATAATTTATTGTAAAATAGTTTATAACTTGTTGTGTCCAGTAACAAACATTATGTGTGTTTTATATGAAGTAGGAAGAAGGAAATAGTTCATGGTAGAGAGTAAGCTGTAATAGAAGTGCGCTAGTGTTCGTGATTTTAGGAAAAGTCGGTAAACCAATCACGTCGTGGGGTAGTAATTTGAACAACGGCTCATAAAGAGCAGCAATAAACGAAATGTATGTCGATTCCGAACAAAGCGCAGTTGGTTTTGAAAGAAACTGTCGCGTGCTTAAAATTGTGCTGTAGGCACGTAATGGCGCTGCTGTAGAATTGTTTGATGAACACTAAATGGAGCCTTCGGTTATTTTTTGCGCACGATGACTTGGGGATGTATTAAAAGGAAGCCAGACTAGAGAAATGAGACTCAAGTTTTCTCCTACTGAAGATTCGTGTGAAAGAAAGAATAGGACATATTCAGAAAAACTTAAATGGCAGATAGCATCTACAAGGAATTCAAGAAACTTCGTAGCTGATGGACTCCATAGTAAGAAGTACGAATTGGGGACTTGTGAGGAAACTGTTAACATCAAGAGTCAATAATGAAACTTCCTGGCAGATTAAAACTGTGTGCCGGACCGAGATTCGAACTCGGGACCTTTGCCTTTCGCGGGCAAGTGCTCTACCAACTGAGCTACCCAAGGACGACTCACGCCCCGTCCTCACAGCTTTAATTCCGCCAGTACCTTGTCTCCTACCTTCCAAACTTTACAGAAGTTCTCCTGCGAACCTTGCAGAACTAGCACCCCTGGAAGAAAGGATATTGCGGAGACATAGCTTAGCCACAGCCTGGAGGATGTTTCTAGAATGAAATTTTCACTGTACAGCGGAGTGTGCGCTGTTATGAAACTCTCTGTCAGATTAAAACTGTTTTAATCTGCCAGGAAGTTTCATATCAGCGTACACTCCGCTGTAGAGTGAATATGTCATTCTAAGAGTCAATAATATTGTCAAGGGAAGAACACTGCATGTAACTTTTGTGGACTGTGAGTGAACGGTGCTATTAAGAGGATAAAAATATTACATAGACATTCAAGTTCGTCAGCTAAGTTAGAACTGTCTATAATTGTATGGGCATAATACGAAGCTGTGACTTGACTTTGCTAATAAATGTGCACGTCCTCAAACAAATATATCCATTTAGGCACTTGATTTTTGCTGCTATAATATTGTGACTTCTTTAAAACCACCCAGCAGATACCGTTCAGCAATTCCTTTGGGTTAATTAAAAACTTCATTTCTCACCAAGCTTGTGGGTGGACTACATTCAAGAGAAATATTTTTGGATCTAGTAGTTTTTAACGTAATTTGTTCTAAATTAGCTGACGAGGGCCGCCATTTACAATGAGAAGACAATCAATTACTACGACGTTAGAGGGGCAGGGATCCCGCAGGTTACCGATGCAGCCACGTCAGCTAGGGAAGGCGACACATCGTTGTTAACAGGAGCAAAGCAATAACGAACTCAGCACATGTGAAGGACAACCAGTTGGTGTATTTACAAAAGCACTGCTATCAGTTATTACAGAGAGAGCTGGTATTCAAAATTTCAGAAATTCAGATAATAATTCAGAGAGACTTAATAGTCTTAACAGTGGAAGGTATCTCATTTAGCCAGGTTTGACTCGGATTCAGCAAGAACAGCAAGTTTTCTCGCAGGTAAAATTTTACATAGCCACTATCATTAAATTCTCATTTATCAGACACGAGTAAATCAGAGTAATATACATCCTGTTATAATCGTAACTCAAACTCCGGAAACAACAGTTATAAATCTCAGTTAATGCGTACATTTGCTACCCAAATTACCACACGATTAAACTCTAACGTAAATTTATACAGTGTTCTTGTAGTCTGTTTCAATGAGTGAGCGAGCTTATGAATGTATATAGTCTATGTATTTTAAAAAGAGCTGTCTGACTAAGATGCCCTCGCGCCCATAAAAGTTTACTAGACAGAAGCCAGCAGTGGTTTTAGCGAAAGGTGAAGATTAAACAGTAGTGACACTAGCAAAGTTTTAGCACAATGTTGAGCAGTAATAGCAAAATTAATAAGATTAATAAAATACTATGTTTGAAGGTGTTAGGTTTCGTGTCATTTCTTATGCAACTGATGGAGTGTCCAATGCTCCTCTGTTTGTTACATCTCGCATCCGAGTTGCTGCGGCTGACATATTCGTCCTGCAAGCTTTACGTGCGTATTAATCATTCTTCTTTCCTGGCTCAGGCGATGATCTGAAAAGTTGTGCGCCGGCCGAAGTGGCCGTGCGGTTAAAGGCGCTGCAGTCTGGAACCGCAAGACCGCTACGGTCGCAGGTTCGAATCCTGCCTCGGGCATGGATGTTTGTGATGTCCTTAGGTTAGTTAGGTTTAACTAGTTCTAAGTTCTAGGGGACTAATGACCTCAGCAGTTGAGTCCCATAGTGCTCAGAGCCATTTGAACCATTTTTTGAAAAGTTGTGCAGGTGTCGATTTTCGGTTCACGCTACGACCAGGTTCTCACCACTCCCCATAACCAGCACATCTGGAAAGAGTAAAGTTGATCCGTTTCTGCCTCCATAATAGCTATAACGTTTGCATGGAGATTGTTCAGATGTCTTACGGAGTCATCGAGCTGTTTTCCATCATGACACACGACGAAAGTGTCGTCGGCGTACCTTTACCACACCTTAGGTTTATAAGGTTTCATGTTCGGCTGCTATATTTTGAAATACTGCTTCACTATATCTAGTGATTGTTGTTTAAGTTCTGACAATGGCTACAATAGAAAGATCTATCTTGAAATAAAACGAACTTTATTATGTTTACTTTAATCCTCTCGAGTTGTCTCCAAATTGCTATAAAATGCAGCACAGTCCATACCAGAGGAGTCTACTTGCGTTGTGGAACTTGACACAACCCACTGCGGCCCGGCTTGGTTGACACAGGGCAAACAGCTCGCGGGTCTGAGTGCACACACGTTAGTACCACCCAGGTGGAACAGAGTAAACGGGAGCACAAACACTCCTCAAACGTTGCGGGAGGTACACAGACTGACGGAGGCAGAGTTATGGTCTGGACAATGTGTGGTGGCATTCTGAGCCGATTCCTCTATATGGAAGACGCTCAAAACCAATTCCACTCTGAAGTCTAGCAAATAATAATGCTCTAACATATTTGGAAATTCCAACATGCAAAAGTAACTGAAATAACCTATTCTTCTCTGAAGTCTAGTAAATGATAATACACTAACATCTCTGAAAATTCCGACAAGCAAAAGTCTCTCTATTTACAGAACAGTGTACCAGCAATAAATGATTAACATTGAAGAGACATTATTTATATGTAGATCAAACAGGGTATTCTGTTGTGTGGCACGGAAAATCAATGCAGGGGTGTAAAACAAGGTGAAAATCTAAAGCCAGTATGCCTCGTCAACATCGAACCCGTAATTGAGTTCCAATGGTTAGAGTGATTGAACTTGAGAAAAGGGATTTTTCATATTTTCGCTTTTCGAGTCATACAGAAAACACTGGGACGACAGCAAAGTCTGCATGAATGATTTATGAAATGTGCCCAAAGCACAGGCTGATTACCACCCTATGCAGGTTGCTTGTGTTTTATAAGGCGGCCATAGTTATATGGTTCTATAGAACATATATACAAAGGGTGACAACGCGAATGAGTACTGGATTGTTTGTAGCTCCAAACTGAGACAGAATTAAGTTTTCACTTTCAAGACTCAGTTTGTTTGATAAATAATCTGAAAACTTGGGATCTTTGTTTTCCCTAAAGGGAAACTCAATAACTGTCTGTTTGGCCAATAGGGAATGCGAAGAGTGAGCATAAAATCGTTCCGTCCGTAAATTAGGCATCCCAAGATATATCACCCCCCCCCCCCCCCCCCCCCCCATGAACCATGGACCTTGCCGTTGGGGGGGAGGCTTGCGTGCCTCAGCGATACAGATTGCCGTACCGTAGGTGCAACCACAACGGAGGGGTATCTGTTGAGAGGCCAGACAAACGTGTGGTTCCTGAAGAGGGGCAGCAGCCTTTTCAGTAGTTGCAAGGGCAACAGTCTGGATGATTGACTGATCTGGCCTTGTAACAATAACCAAAACGGCCTTGCTGTGCTGGTACTGCGAACGGCTGAAAGCAAGGGGAAACTACAGCCGTAATTTTTCCCGAGGGCATGCAGCTTTACTGTATGATTACATGATGATGGCGTCCTCTTGGGTAAAATATTCCGGAGGTAAAATAGTCCCCCATTCGGATCTCCGGGCGGGGACTACTCAAGAGGATGTCGTTATCAGGAGAAAGAAAACTGGCGTTCTACGGATCGGAGCGTGGAATGTCAGATCCCTTAATCGGGCAGGTAGGTTAGAAAATTTAAAAAGGGAAATGGATAGGTTGAAGTTAGATATAGTGGGAATTAGTGAAGTTCGGTGGCAGGAGGAACAAGACTTCTGGTCAGGTGACTACAGGATTATAAACACAAAATCAAATAGGGGTAATGCAGGAGTAGGTTTAATAATGAATAGGAAAATAGGAATGCGGGTAAGCTACTACAAACAGCATAGTGAACGCATTATTGTGGCCAAGATAGATACGAAGCCCACACCTACTACAGTAGTACAAGTTTATATGCCAACTAGCTCTGCAGATGACGAAGAAATTGAAGAAATGTATGATGAAATAAAAGAAATTATTCAGATTGTGAAGGGAGACGAAAATTTAATAGTCATGGGTGACTGGAATTCGAGTGTAGGAAGAGGGAGAGAAGGAAACATAAGAGGTGAATATGGATTGGGGGACAGAAATGAAAGAGGAAGCCGCCTGGTAGAATTTTGCACAGAGCACAACATAATCATAGCTAACACTTGGTTTAAGAATCATGAAAGAAGGTTGTATACATGGAAGAACCCTGGAGATACTAAAAGGTATCAGATAGATTATATAATGGTAAGACAGAGATTTAGGAACCAGGTTTTAAATTGTAAGACATTTCCAGGGGCAGATGTGGACTCTGACCACAATCTATTGGTTATGACCTGTAGATTAAAACTGAAGAAACTGCAAAAAGGTGGGAATTTAAGGAGATGGGACCTGGATAAACTAAAAGAACCAGAGGTTGTACAGAGATTCAGGGAGAGCATAAGGGAGCAATTGACAGGAATGGGGGAAATAAATACAGTAGAAGAAGAATGGGTAGCTTTGAGGGATGAAGTAGTGAAGGCAGCAGAGGATCAAGTAGGCAAAAAGACGAGGGCTAGTAGAAATCCTTGGGTAACAGAAGAAATATTGAATTTGATTGATGCAAGGAGAAAATATAAAAATGCAGTAAGTGAAACAGGCAAAAAGGAATACAAACGTCTCAAAAATGAGATCGACAGGAAGTGCAAAATGGCTAAGCAGGGATGGCTAGAGGACAAATGTAAGGATGTAGAGGCCTATCTCACTAGGGGTAAAATAGATACCGCCTACAGGAAAATTAAAGAGACCTTTGGAGAAAGGAGAAACACTTGTATGAATATCAAGAGCTCAGATGGAAACCCAGTTCTAAGCAAAGAAGGGAAAGCAGAAAGGTGGAAGGAGTATATAGAGGGTCTATACAAGGGCGATGTACTTGAGGACAATATTATGGAAATGGAAGAGGATGTAGATGAAGATGAAATGGGAGATACGATACTGCGTGAAGAGTTTGACAGAGCACTGAAAGACCTGAGTCGAAACAAGGCCCCCGGAGTAGACAATATTCCATTGGAACTACTGACGGCCGTGGGAGAGCCAGTCCTGACAAAACTCTACCATCTGGTGAGCAAGATGTATGAAACAGGCGAAATACCCTCAGACTTCAAGAAGAATATAATAATTCCAATCCCAAAGAAAGCAGGTGTTGACAGATGTGAAAATTACCGAACTATCAGCTTAATAAGTCACAGCTGCAAAATACTAACACGAATTCTTTACAGACGAATGGAAAAAGTAGTAGAAGCCAACCTCGGGGAAGATCAGTTTGGATTCCGTAGAAACACTGGAACACGTGAGGCAATACTGACCTTACGACTTATCTTAGAAGAAAGATTAAGGAAAGGCAAACCTACGTTTCTAGCATTTGTTGACTTAGAGAAAGCTTTTGACAATGTTGACTGGAATACTCTCTTTCAAATTCTAAAGGTGGCAGGGGTAAAATACAGGGAGCGAAAGGCTATTTACAATTTGTACAGAAGCCAGATGGCAGTTATAAGAGTCGAGGGACATGAAAGGGAAGCAGTTGTTGGGAAGGGAGTAAGACAGGGTTGTAGCCTCTCCCCGATGTTGTTCAATCTGTATATTGAGCAAGCAGTAAAGGATACAAAAGAAAAATTCGGAGTAGGTATTAAAATTCATGGAGAAGAAATAAAAACTTTGAGGTTCGCCGATGACGTTGTAATTCTGTCAAAGACAGCAAAGGACTTGGAAGAGCAGTTGAATGGAATGGACAGTGTCTTGAAAGGAGGATATAAGATGAACATCAACAAAAGCAAAACAAGGATAATGGAATGTAGTCTAATTAAGTCGGGTGATGCTGAGGGAATTAGATTAGGAAATGAGGCACTTAAAGTAGTAAAGGAGTTTTGCTACTTGGGGAGCAAAATAACTGATGATGGTCGAAGTAGAGAGGATATAAAATGTAGGCTGGCAATGGCAAGGAAAGCGTTTCTGAAGAAGAGAAATTTGTTAACATCCAGTATTGATTTAAGTGTCAGGGAGTCATTTCTGAAAGTATTCGTATGGAGTGTAGCCATGTATGGAAGTGAAACATGGACGATAAATAGTTTGGACAAGAAGAGAATAGAAGCTTTCGAAATGTGGTGCTACAGAAGAATGCTGAAGATTAGATGGGTAGATCACATAACTAATGAGGAAGTATTGAATAGGATTGGGGAGAAGAGAAGTTTGTGGCACAACTTGACCAGAAGAAGGGATCGGTTGGTAGGACATGTTCTGAGGCATCAAGGGATCACCAATTTAGTATTGGAGGGCAGCGTGGAGGGTAAAAATCGTAGAGGGAGACCAAGAGATGAATACACTAAGCAGATTCAGAAGGATGTAGGTTGCAGTAGGTACTGGGAGATGAAAAAGCTTGCACAGGATAGAGTATCATGGAGAGCTGCATCAAACCAGTCTCAGGACTGAAGACCACAACAACAACAACAAGATATATCATGGTGTATGGCGTTCCAGTTATCACACCTTCGTAGACTTGCTGTACTTTGTTAATAAAAAGAGTGTTAGCAAAAGGAAAAATTTTTGACGTCAGCATCCAGTCATGGGACTCTTCATTATAAACAAAAGAGTAATCATATTCCATGGCTACGCCAGAAATGATAAAATCTGGAAATTGTCAAATGCCCTCGTACTAAAATTCAAGACTGTCGCTTCTGAGGAGTCAAAAGAGCTGATGAATAAAACTGCATGGCGGCTCCAGGGTATAGTTTCTCGCCATAACGACCCCAGAAGAATAAAGATTCCACTCCTTCCTCAGTATCCAAATAGTGTAACAAAATCAAGGGTTGGATACACAGAAAATCATTGAGAGTTCCTCAAAAGTGGGAATACATCTATCAAATCTGTGAAACCAATCGCAGTACAGGACAATGCGTATAAATAAAGACTTCGAAGAAAAAATGAAGACCTAGGTAACACGTGTTAACTAACATTGTCTGACAACCAGAATAATGCGAGAAGCCACAACACTTCGAGGCGTAGCACCATGACATAGATGTCGGCTTAAAAAAGAACGAAACTGTGGGTTGTTGAGAGACATTCAAGAAGTATTCAGCAAGTAGTACATTGCCCTAAATCTGAAATTAATGCACGAAGAGGTGACTTACAACAGCCATAAAAATTGAAACTTGTTCGTCATGTTCTTCAAAAACCTTGAGGACTGTGAACCACCACCTAAGGTATTTGAAAGCTCACAAATCATCAAGAACAATCGAAACTTCGCTCTGCCAAGCAAAGTCGAAGTACATAGGCTTGAACCAAAATTACGGAACAACAGAGTCCCAGGAGACACAGTTGTGGTAGAAATGTGAAAGGAAGACTGAAGAGGCTTCCATTGAAATTTTAACGGAAGTGACTGAAAACAGGCGCTAAGCATGAAAACCTCCATAAATATAATTAACAACTGAAGGGGAATTATGGCCAATTTGAAAAGTATGAAATGCTTTCCAGGTGTATTGATCAGCCCTGAAACGCTATTTCATTCACAGTTTTGCAACATTACAGCAGTTTAAGAAACGGGCGATCATTATATCATCGCCGGCCGACGTGGTCGAGCGGTTCTAGGCGCCACAGTCTGGAACCGCGCGACCGCTACGGTCGCAGGTTCGAATCCTGCCTCGGGCATGGATGTGTGTGATGTCATTCGGTTAGTTACGTTTAAGTAGTTCTAATTTCTAGGGGACTGATGACCTTAGAACTTAAGTCCCATAGTGCTCAGAGCCATTTGAGCCATTATATCACCAAATAAACCTGAAGATATTACATGAGTCAGTTTGGACTTGTTATTGCTCGAAGTCTTCAAGAATGGCTACGACTCAGTAGAAAAGAAAGCGCTAATCAGTGTCTTGGAAGAACTAGAGGTGATTAAGGCTGAAGACAGTAACGAAGTTCCTATTACTAACAGGTCAGATCTCAGAACTCTGTGACAGCAAAACTATTGTTAGACCAAGGAATAAAAACATTTACCTTCAGTTCCTGGCATCAGAAAGGTCATCAGATAATGGGGAACACAACAATGAAATTATAAATGGAGTAATTTTCAGATAGTCCAATACTGTACTTGGATGTAATAAACCATAGTCTGCTCAGACACAATGCGTAAAAGAACTCTACAAACAGACAGGCAAAATAGGAGCCAGTGTAACATACTTAATTGAAAAAGTTCAGCATTCAAACAAATTTGAGCACTATTGTGTCAAGACGCGCTCCAGAGAAAGTAGTGGTAACTAAATCTTCTGAGGAATTAATATTATCATTATCATCTTCCGTCCAAAATGTGATTTTCAACTTGTCCCTACTTCATGAATCACCCTTTGCTTGCGTTCTCTGCCGATAGGTTGTTTTTACTTTAGGCAGGCTTACTTCCACCATATTTTTTACATTTTGCAGTCAGCGTGGCTAATTTAATGAAATCTTCCAACAGTATTTAGAAATGTAGTCTTGCTTATAAATACCTCTGCGATTTCAGAAGAAAAACTGCTCGAAAACTACAAGAGAGACAATGCGCTGAGCGTCTCTCCAGGCTTGAGGCTTGAGTAAAAAAGAAAAAAAAAAAAAAAGACTACAGATTCAGAAAAATCCGGTGATTTATTCAAGAAAAAGAGCTTCACAAATTGAGAAAGTCAGGTCAGTAACGAGTTGGTCTACCTCTGGCCCTTATGCAAGCAGTTTTTCGGCTTAGCATTGACTGATATCTTGTCCTGAGGGATACTGTTCCAAATTCTGTCCAATTGGTGCGTTAGTTCGTCAAAATTCCCAGCTGATTGGGAGCCCTGTCGATCATGCTCCAAACGTTCTCAACTGGGGAGAGATCCGGTGACCTTTGTAGGTCAATGTGGTATTGGCAAGCACGAAGACAAGCAGTAGAAAATCTCGCTGTGCACGGGCAGGCATTTCATGGCCGAAATGCAACTCCAGGATACCCTGTCATGAAGGATAACAAAATGGGGTGTACCGCTGTCCTGTAAAGATGCTGCTATGGAAAGAAATGGCACGGTAAACTATCATCAAGGGGTGCCGCGAGAATAGACCCCTTTCTGTGAGCTGCCTATTAATAGTCGTTATGGTCGCTGAAACATCAGTTGCACGTCGGATCGACGATAATGATGAATCTGGGGCTCTGAGTGCTTCTATGACGATTGTTCGATCGTCACGTTCTGTCTTCTCTCTAGGTCGACTGCTTCCGTCTTGACGCTGTTTCCGGCCATTATTCACCCATTCCTGCCAACGTCGTTAAATAGTGAAATCGCTCCTCTCCAGGTGTCGAGCGATTCATCGATTACTCCAGCCGGCTCCTTTGGGCCCAACTACACGTCTTTTGTCAAATGCTGACATATGCGTATATTGTTCACTCTCCTGTCTGCGAGGCGCAGTAACTGTTCAACGGAATGAAATTCGCAAAGAATTTATACGCTGATGTAGATATGTCCTCTGTTTATCATCCTTGCCAGCTGCGCAGTGAAATTCGGGTGCAGCGTCACACATCCATCCATCGGTGGCGATGTTTACAATACTGCATTCTCCGTCGGTATTTGTATGACTATGAATTTGTGACCAATCTTCATGACTCCTTTGGTTGCATCGTTTCTCTTTCTTAGAGTATATGTGACGTGGCGTAATTGCACTAGGGAGTTGTGCTGTCAGAAGATGTAGACAAATCTTCCATACATAATGTGAGTTAAAAACTTGGTGACAAGCTCTATCCACTGATTTCCGTCTATTTTCTGCATGTTTTGTAAGAGTTGCACATTGTCTTGTAAAACCGCGGAGGTACTTATGAATAGCCTTGCACTGTGTCTCCTGATTGAATATTGTTCTTGTGAGCTTTGCTACTGGTGCACATGTCGGAACTTTATGGCTATTTTAGAACTGACATAGTTTTATCAAATTTTATTATTCGTAACACAGTGTAAGACCTGTTTAAGTGGCTTATCATCTATGCCAAATTACTGAATGATTTCCCTCGAATATCACTGCGTTAGACTTTTTCGCTGAGATATTTAACTTATATTTATAAATAATGGGCAGAAATCTTATTTATTGGTTCGAAAATTCTTTGAAGGCTATCTCAGCTTCTGAAGTATTTATCAGAAAATTATCCCGCACAAAATAAGAATCCAATTTATTGCTCACACAAAGGACATAGTCAAAGTGAAGGAAAGCCTAATCAAAATGAAAATGCAGGTTGATATTCAAAGACAAGAGACTTCCACACGTCTAGGTAAATGACTGGATATACGGAGTACTAAAAGGGAAAAGAGGAGGAAATAGCTAGTAAATTGAAACGAGCCTAAATGGAAATCCTAGGTTGCCACAACAGTTCAATTTCATAATGGTGCTGCTTTACTAGCCGCAGTCCAGCTGGAGATGGTATGACCCAGGCAGCTGTAGAGGAACGTACAGGTTAATGTGAACTCTAATACGGGATCCATCATGACATTTCTCGATTAAATCATCACCAAAGACTAAAGGTTTAATAAGCGCCATAAAAAAGAATCTGTGACAATCTGAGGATATAACCCTAGAAGTATAGTTCGATGACTTGACAGTAAACCATACGGTCGCCGAAACACAAAGCTCTAGTAAAAGCGTACTATCAGGGGTACCCAACAGACTACACTATCATACCACTGTAATACAAGAGGCTTTGCGTGCGTCGGCAGTGCTGAGCGTGATGAGCCGAGCGGTTCTAGGCGCTAGTTAGGTTTAAGTAGTTCTAAGTTCTAGGGGACTTATGACCTCAAATGTTGAGTCCCATAGAGCTCAGAGCCATTTGAACCATTTTTGAGCGTGATGTACAGGACTTCGAAGAGAGGAGCTAGAAGTATTTATAAGGTCACAGAACCTGTAAAAAGTACAGAATAGAAGCTTTGGAAGAATGCTGAAGAGCTTCGAAAGCTGGGAAAAATTTAACTCTGTCGGGAAGGGAGACTGAGTTCCTAGACCTACAGCCATCTACCCGCATGAATCTAAGGCAACAATGATGTTGACACAAGTTTGGGAGCTCAAAGGCAAACCAAGACACCAGTAAAAAACTATTTCATTCTTTAAATTTGGGTTTGATGAGAGTACAAGATATACTAGGCAGACACGTATTCGACATGAAGTCAAGGTCTTAGGGCCGGAGGCAGTTATGCGTTGGCCTAGAAAAGAAGTAAAGCTCATATTAAGAGAAACAAGAACACTTGGGCGAGTGTACGCACTAATCGTTGAGAGGAGACACAAAAAGTGGAAACTGAGGTTGTCGAAATCGACGGGCTATAGCGGAGCATAAGAGCGACTCGCTTGGATCGACTGAGGACTGAATATGTAAGAATAGAGAGGAATGCGGCGGAACCAGTCACAGATGGATTGTTGCTCGAGCACTGGGATGGTATGGACAGGTCCGACGCATGGAAGAACAATGGTCACAGTGTTTGTTCAACTGGTCTCTGTCAGGTAGAAGCAGCCAACGGAGGCCGAGGGCAACGTGGAGGCGAAGTATAGCCAAAACCATGGAAGGGAGAGGTCTGTTGGAAGAAGACTGGAGGCAGGATAGAAGTATGTGGCATCTGAGAACAAGCAGCTGCTGATAAGTGGAAACGCATGCTTAAAAAGGAAAAAAAGGAAGAGAAACTGTTTCCCAACCGTACTGTTTCTCATTACGCTGTTGAGGTAGGGCGCATAGAAATTTATATGGCACCAATTATCGCGTGACTTTTCTAATAGATCAGTTGGAAATTTTATTTTGTATCAGGTAATGTGGAAAAGACAACTTAATGCGCCGATAGAGATGAAAAGCGTATTCCTTCAAAGGACGGTGACAGCATAAGACACGAATACATTCAATGTTAAAAAATATATCGGCTCAACCACTTGTTTATAGTGTAAAACACTAAGATTGACGCGTTTCGGAAGTCAAGCTTCCATCATCAGAATAATGTAAAAAAAAACCTGTTAAAACTCGCTAAAATGGAACATGCACCAGGCAAAATAAAATTGATAATAAAATTAAAACATCGTGGCTACTTCCCTTGTTGCAGCCATGTCTTCCAAGGTGCATCTCCACATAGTCATCAAAATATAAAAAAACTATAAAATGGTGTCGCCTATGGTGTTCAACATCTATCGACATGGCTCTCTCCTCTATGGTCGTAAACCGCCCATGCGTCTTCGTTGATACCACACACCACGTAGCCAAACACGACACTGAAACGCGAGTCAGCTCACGTGCAAGTAAACAAGGAAGCCACAGGGATGTCTATACAAAAAGATAACGTATACATGTTCCAAGGTCCTCATGAAATGGTGGTATCCTGCCAATTGCTAAAAATGTAGTTACTAAAAGAAACGAAGACGCACGGGCGGTTTATGATGATAGAGGAGAGGGCCATGTGGTTAGATGTTGAACACCATAGGCGACACCATTTTACAGTTTTTTTAAATTTTGGCGACTATGTGGAGATGCACCTTGGAAGACACGGCTGCAGCAAGGGAAGTAGCCACGATGTTTTAATTTTATTATCAGTTTTATTGTGCCTGGTGCATGTTCCATTTTAGCGAGTTTTAACAGGTTCTTTCACTTTTTATTATTCTGATGATGGAAGCTTGATTTCCGAAACGCGTCAATCTTAGTGTTTTACACTATAAAAAAGTGGTTGAGCCGATATATTTTTTAACATTGACATTCACAACCACGACCTCTTATCCAGTATGGATAAAATCAAAACGAATACATTCATTCTACGAAATCATCAACCTTTATTAACGATTTGTGGCAGCTGCAATTTGTTGGAAGCTGGGCAGCCAAATGACGGATGTTGTCAGTTGCTGCCGAAGTTGCGGCGCGTCACACACAGTACGGGCAGCGTTCTGCGTGCGACTCACGTATGGCTGTGGGGAGAGGCGGAGAGCTTTTCGTGGCTCTTTTTCACTTCACAAAGCGGCGCCGGCGTTAATTCAGTTTCCCCTTCCTCTGGAATTCAGAACGGCCCGTGTGCGTTAGTATGCCGCTTTAATTCGGACACAAGGGGCTAAAATTTGAAATTCCTTCCCCGCGAAGAGAGCCCGGAGAAAATGCCTCTCCTGCTGTATGGCTTCATTATCCGGGTCGCAGGATGTTCCGCGCTGGAATGAAATACGCGACACGGCTCTGCATAGGTTCAGCGCACTGGTAGTGGAAAGGGTCCGAGATTTTTTCGCTCAGACAAAAATGCTTCTAAAGATTTCATGTTTTTAAACGACCTGCCAACGTCACATTTTTATGTAATTAACTATACAATTACTACTATTCGTGTCGAATGATGACCAGTCTGTTTCCTATTACGAATAACCCACTGATTAAGTAGTCCGCATAGCATTTTTCAATGAATTCGGACAGCATCTGGCAATGTATGATTCATACGTGGTTTCTTCCGCAAACTTCATAAATGCGTAGAGAAAACAGCATATCAGTTGCCAATTTTATGGAATTAACGAAAAATAATCTGCCAAAGGCAAAAATCCATTTCCAGGAGCTTTATCTTGGTAGACGATTTATCGTAATTTCTTTTTTCGCTAGTAAGTAGAGGAGATTGTTGTGCCTTGACGTTGTTCATTTTGTGTTATTTCATTAAGTTTCCTGTCCATGTGTATCATAAAGTGTCAAGCAAAAGGATCCAGTTTAACGGCGGCAAAAAGGGGGACAATGCAATTATTGTAACTTGCAACTGAAACTGTTGTAAATAATTATTTTTGCTTTAAACAAAATGAAATTCATTTGCTTTTCTAGGAAGAAAGAAAATTTAATTCAGGGTAAAACAGTCATAGATAGTCAACGACGCCCTCTGTGACGAATGATCGTGTATGTAACTAATATTAACACATAAGATATTTTGTGAAATGTCAATCGGACTTCGAATGAAGATGCAGTTCGACTTTCCAATAATAAAATAAATACCGATAGAGCACTTCGGGCGCTCGAGCGTTGCGTCATCGGGGAGAGCCCTTCAAATTAATTTAAACTGCTAGAAATTATTTGCATGGACCTTGCCGTTGGTGGGGAGGCTTGCGTGCCTCAGCGATACAGATAGCCGTACCGTAGGTGCAACCACAACGGAGGGGTATCTGTTGAGAGGCCAGACAAACGTGTGGTTCCTGAAGAGGGGCAGCAGCCTTTTCAGTAGTTGCAAGGGCAACAGTCTGGATGATTGACTGATCTGGCCTTGTAACAATAACCAAAACGGCCTTGCTGTGCTGGTACTGCGAACGGCTGAAAGCAAGGGGAAACTACAGCCGTAATTTTTCCCGAGGGCATGCAGCTTTACTGTATGATTACATGATGATGGCGTCCTCTTGGGTAAAATATTCCGGAGGTAAAATAGTCCCCCATTCGGATCTCCGGGCGGGGACTACTCAAGAGGATGTCGTTATCAGGAGAAAGAAAACTGGCGTTCTACGGATCGGAGCGTGGAATGTCAGATCCCTTAATCGGGCAGGTAGGTTAGAAAATTTAAAAAGGGAAATGGATAGGTTGAAGTTAGATATAGTGGGAATTAGTGAAGTTCGGTGGCAGGAGGAACAAGACTTCTGGTCAGGTGACTACAGGATTATAAACACAAAATCAAATAGGGGTAATGCAGGAGTAGGTTTAATAATGAATAGGAAAATAGGAATGCGGGTAAGCTACTACAAACAGCATAGTGAACGCATTATTGTGGCCAAGATAGATACGAAGCCCACACCTACTACAGTAGTACAAGTTTATATGCCAACTAGCTCTGCAGATGACGAAGAAATTGAAGAAATGTATGATGAAATAAAAGAAATTATTCAGATTGTGAAGGGAGACGAAAATTTAATAGTCATGGGTGACTGGAATTCGAGTGTAGGAAGAGGGAGAGAAGGAAACATAGTAGGTGAATATGGATTGGGGGACAGAAATGAAAGAGGAAGCCGCCTGGTAGAATTTTGCACAGAGCACAACATAATCATAGCTAACACTTGGTTTAAGAATCATGAAAGAAGGTTGTATACATGGAAGAACCCTGGAGATACTAAAAGGTATCAGATAGATTATATCATGGTAAGACAGAGATTTAGGAACCAGGTTTTAAATTGTAAGACATTTCCAGGGGCAGATGTGGACTCTGACCACAATCTATTGGTTATGACCTGTAGATTAAAACTGAAGAAACTGCAAAAAGGTGGGAATTTAAGGAGATGGGACCTGGATAAACTAAAAGAACCAGAGGTTGTACAGAGATTCAGGGAGAGCATAAGGGAGCAATTGACAGGAATGGGGGAAATAAATACAGTAGAAGAAGAATGGGTAGCTTTGAGGGATGAAGTAGTGAAGGCAGCAGAGGATCAAGTAGGCAAAAAGACGAGGGCTAGTAGAAATCCTTGGGTAACAGAAGAAATATTGAATTTGATTGATGCAAGGAGAAAATATAAAAATGCAGTAAGTGAAACAGGCAAAAAGGAATACAAACGTCTCAAAAATGAGATCGACAGGAAGTGCAAAATGGCTAAGCAGGGATGGCTAGAGGACAAATGTAAGGATGTAGAGGCCTATCTCACTAGGGGTAAAATAGATACCGCCTACAGGAAAATTAAAGAGACCTTTGGAGAAAGGAGAAACACTTGTATGAATATCAAGAGCTCAGATGGAAACCCAGTTCTAAGCAAAGAAGGGAAAGCAGAAAGGTGGAAGGAGTATATAGAGGGTCTATACAAGGGCGATGTACTTGAGGACAATATTATGGAAATGGAAGAGGATGTAGATGAAGATGAAATGGGAGATATGATACTGCGTGAAGAGTTTGACAGAGCACTGAAAGACCTGAGTCGAAACAAGGCCCCGGAGTAGACAATATTCCATTGGAACTACTGACGGCCGTGGGAGAGCCAGTCCTGACAAAACTCTACCATCTGGTGAGCAAGATGTATGAAACAGGCGAAATACCCTCAGACTTCAAGAAGAATATAATAATTCCAATCCAAAAGAAAGCAGGTGTTGACAGATGTGAAAATTACCGAACTATCAGCTTAATAAGTCACAGCTGCAAAATACTAACACGAATTCTTTACAGACGAATGGAAAAACTAGTAGAAGCCAACCTCGGGGAAGATCAGTTTGGATTCCGTAGAAACACTGGAACACGTGAGGCAATACTGACCTTACGACTTATCTTAGAAGAAAGATTAAGGAAAGGCAAACCTACGTTTCTAGCATTTGTAGACTTAGAGAAAGCTTTTGACAATGTCGACTGGAATACTCTCTTTCAAATTCTAAAGGTGGCAGGGGTAAAATACAGGGAGCGAAAGGCTATTTACAATTTGTACAGAAACCAGATGGCAGTTATAAGAGTCGAGGGACATGAAAGGGAAGCAGTGGTTGGGAAGGGAGTAAGACAGGGTTGTAGCCTCTCCCCGATGTTGTTCAATCTGTATATTGAGCAAGCAGTAAAGGAAACAAAAGAAAAATTAGGAGTAGGTATTAAAATTCATGGAGAAGAAATAAAAACTTTGAGGTTCGCCGATGACATTGTAATTCTGTCAGAGACAGCAAAGGACTTGCAAGAGCAGTTGAACGGAATGGATAGTGTCTTGAAAGGAGGTTATAAGATGAACATCAACAAAAGCAAAACAAGGATAATGGAATGTAGTCTAATTAAGTCGGGTGATGCTGAGGGAATTAGATTAGGAAATGAGGCACTTAAAGTAGTAAAGGAGTTTTGCTATTTGGGGAGCAAAATAACTGATGATGGTCGAAGTAGAGAGGATATAAAATGTATGCTGGCAATGGCAAGGAAAGCGTTTCTGAAGAAGAGAAATTTGTTAACATCCAGTATTGATTTAACTGTAAGGAAGTCATTTCTGAAAGTGTTTGTATGGAGTGTAGCCATGATGGAAGTGAAACATGGACGATAAATAGTTTGGACAAGAAGAGAATAGAAGCTTTCGAAATGTGGTGCTACAGAAAAATGCTGAAGATTAGATGGGTAGATCACATAACTAATGAGGAAGTATTGAATAGGATTGGGGAGAAGAGAAGTTTGTGGCACAACTTGACCAGAAGAAGGGATCGGTTGGTAGGACATGTTCTGAGGCATCAAGGGATCACTAATTTAGTATTGGAGGGCAGCGTGGAGGGTAAAAATCGTAGAGGGAGACCAAGAGATGAATACACTAAGCAGATTCAGAAGGATGTAGGTTGCAGTAGGTACTGGGAGATGAAAAAGCTTGCACAGGATAGAGTAGCGTGGAGAGCTGCATCAAACCAGTCTCTGGACTGAAGACCACAACAACAACAACATACAATTATAATAGGAGGACTCAGAGGTTGGTCATTCCACAAAAAAAAACGAAGTTTTAAATACAATGGTCCAATTACTATTGCAAAAAACGTTACACTGAACACACACTAATCAGCCAGAACAGTATGACCACCGACCTACCATTGACATAAACCTGTCCACGCGACAGCAGCATCACCTGGCGAGGAATGACTGCTACTCAGACACACGCACGGTGTATGTACACTACTGGCTATTAAAATTGCTACACCAAGAAGAAATGTAGATGATAAACGGGTATTCATTGGAAAAATATATTATACTAGAACTGACATGTGATTTCATTCTCACGCAATTTGGGTGCATAGATCCTGAGAAATCAGTACCCAGAACAACCCCCTCTGGCAGTAATAACGGCGTTGATACGCCTGGGCATTGAGTCAAACAGAGCTTGGATGGCGTGTACAGGTACAGCTGCCCATGCAACTTCAACACGGTACCACAGTCCATCAAGAGTAGTGACTGGCGTATTGTGACGAGCCAGTTGCTCGTCCACCAGTCATCAGACGTTTTCAATTGGTAACAGATCTGGAGAATGTGCTAGCCAGGGCAGCAGTCGAACATTTTCTGTGTCCAGAAAGGCCCGTACAGGACCTGCAACATGCGGTCGTGCATTATCCTGGTGAAATGTAGGGTTTCGCAGGGATCGAATGAAGAGTAGAGCCACGGGTCGTAACACATCTGAAATGTAACGTCCACTGTTCAAAGTGCTGTCAGTGCGAAAAAGAGGTGACCGAGACGTGTAACCAGTGGCGACCCATACTATCACGCCGGGTGATACGCCAGTATGGCGATGACGAATACACGCTTCCAATGTGCGTTCACCGCGATGTCACCAAACACGGATGCGACCATCATGATGCTGTAAACAGAACCTTGACTCATCCGAAAAAATGACGTTTTGCCAGTCGTGCACTCAGGTTTGTCGTTGAGTACACCATTGCAGGCGCTCCTGTCTGTGATGCAGCGTCAAGGGTAACCTCAGCCATGGTCTCCGAGCTGATAGTCCATGCTGCTTCAAACGTCGTCGAACTGTTCGTGCAGATGATTATTGTCTTGCATACGTCCGATTATTGTCTTGCATACGTCCTCATCTGTTGACTCGGAGATCGAGACGTGGCTGCACGATCCGTTACAGCCATGCGTATAAGATGCCTGTCATTTCGACAGGCGGCTGGTCCCGGCGGAGGTTCGAGTCCTTCCTCGGGCATGGGTGTGTGTGTTTGTCCTTCGGACAATTTAGGTTAAGCAGTGTGTAAGCTTAGGGACTGATGACCTTAGCAGTTAAGTCCCATATGATTTCACACACATTTGAACATTTTCATCTCGAGTGCTAGTGATACGAGGCCGTTGGGATCCAGCACGGCGTTCCGTATTACCCTCCTGAACCCACCGATTCCATGTTCTGCTAACAGTCATTGGATCTCGATCAACGCGAGCAGCAATGTCGCGATACGATAAACCACAATCGTGATAGGCTACAATACGGAAACGTGATGGTATGCATTTCTCCTCCTTACATGAGGCATCACATCAAGGTTTACCAGGCAACGCCGGTCAACTGCTGTTTTTGTGTGAGAAATCGGTTGGAAACTTTCCTCATGTCAGTACGTTGTAGGTGTCGCCACCGGCGACAACCTTGTGTGAGTGCTCTGAAAAGCTAATCATTTGCATATCACATCATCTTCTTCCTGTCGGTTAAATTTCGCGTCTGTAGCACGTCATCTTCGTGGTGTAACAATTTTAATGGCCAGTAGTGTAGTGACAGTGAGCGTGCTGTCCGTGTGTAGAATGAGGGGTTTCGAAAGAGCGATCTTTTAATTTTGTTGCGCAGTGTAGTTACATAATGTGTGGACGGTTCAACCACACTCCGTCGGTCGTGCCCCATGTTGTACGTTGGAACAGGAGGAGGTCTTTTACCATGCAACACGTTATATTTGTGACTGAATGGAGTTTCTTTAATGTGTTGACAATTTTCCCCGTCTCGAAAAAGGAAATTTGTGTTAATTACCAGTAGCTTCTATTTCTAAATGATTTGTACTTGTAACTGGTATCTGACAGTGCTTATTCTTAATTTGACTTCATTTACTGATAATAGCGTGTAGTACAGTAATAATGAAACTGATAGACTATTAAGTGCTCTAATGTCAAATTTTTCTCTATGGCAACAATTTTAATTTTGAATAGAACATTTGTTCCTAAGTATCTGACCATATTGGAGCAGATTTCCACATTTGGACAAAACTTACTTTTCCGGAGTAATTTTTGTAATTACAGAAAAAGACTCCATATACACATAAAGAGGATACCACAATTTGAAAATGGAATAAGAATAACGTGCTAATTTCTTTTACTGGGCTGGCTAGAGGCGAAAGTCTGAAGTGTTCAAAGGAACAACGCTTTTCCCTACACATCTCACCGATTTTAATTGATTACTATTTCGTAACGAAACGTTGCTCCACGCTAGGACGTACTGTACTACAAAGAAAAGTATTCTCATTGTACGATGCATTCTCTGTTACCAAACGCAACTGAAACAAACGAAACTCATACCTTCTTTACGTATGCATCTACCAAGTGGACTTTTGAGTTTGAAGAACATTCTGGGAAGTTGGAATGGCATTTTGTTCTACATCTTCTATTATAAGGCAAGCATCTATGATTATTCCACATTTTTCTTGATGGAGCCACATTTGAGACCTGACAGTAATTTATGAATTTATGAGGACAAGTTGATAACTAACGGCACAGTTCTCAAGGCAGAGAACAAGGGTTTATGATCAGGGTATCGGAACAAAGTGCTCCATCTCTGCCACTCCCCTAATCTCACGACATATTTTTTCCGAAGCTGTTGTGCAGTTTTTGTCTTGTGACTGTTGGTAATACCTGTCCCAGTGTGTAGCTACATTACGACCGTCGTAGTTCTCAGCTTCACCGTTGCACATGACTTCTCCCTCGCCACGGAGAAGTTATGACTGCACTCTGTGAAGAAAGATAACGAGATGTAAAAAGTGTAATTTCTTTGTTTTGTGTCCGATTGATGGTACAAGCTGTGAGCCAGGACTTCTGTGTTTTGAGATGAGATCACTAATGGTGTACCTCTGATGGTGCATGTACTGGGTTGGTGCAGAAGTTCGTAGCGTTTTTCTGTAAGTTTAATAAACACAACAGATATACGTAACAGAGACTAGTCACCAATAATATATTCTTCTTTACTACTTACAACAGTCTGCCAACTTTGGGATATTTTTTCGATTTCGCGAGTGTAGATATCACGTGGTTTTGAGGCGAAGTCATGTTCGGATCGCATTTTCATCCAGAAAGGAAGTTCTCGAAGGTTGTTCAATAGGGAGCGGAGAAGGTGAAAATCTGAGGACGCAAGATGTGAAAAAGGTGGGTACTGATTGATTTCGTTTTTCTTGGTCTGCGCCTGCAAGATGTCTCAGCTGTTGACAACAAATGTCAGCCGTGATGGTTATACATCGGAGAAGAAATTCGCAGTACACCACATCGTCGCTGTTCCACCAAATGCTTAACAGTATCTATTGTGGATGTAAATGGGGCGTTGCTGCTTTGTTTGAGCTCAAATCGTCCTTTCCTTCCCCTACGTTAGCATAAAGACGCCACTTCTCGTCACCAGTAACAATACAAGACAGGTGTTGTTCACGAGACAGTTTATAACGAGTAAGCAAAGATGCACATATGACCAATCGCTGATTTTTGCGGTTTTGGCTTTGAGCATATGGCACCCAAACACTCGATTTTTGAACCTTCCCCATTGCATGCAAATGTCGCACGATGGTTCATCACATCTGCCGGTTGTCGAGTACACTGACTTCGATCATTGTTGACTAGTGCGTTTAAACGAACTCCGTCAAACCCCGAAGGTCTTCTTGAACGTGGAGAGACACTAATGTCAAAGCGATCCTCCTTAAAATGAGAAAACCATTTTTTACCATCTGTCCAGTGGCATTATTCCCATACACGGCGCAATTGTTTCCGGTCGCGTCCGCTACTTTCATCCCTTTATCAAATGGCTCTGAGCACTATGGGACTTGACATCTGAGGTCATCAGTCCCCTTAGAACTATTTAAACCTAACTAACCTAAGGACATCACACACATCCATGTCCGAGGCAGGATTCGAACCTACGACCGTAGCGGTCGCGCGGTTCCAAACTGATGCGCCTAGAACCGCACGGTCACACCGGCCGGCCATCCCTTTATCGAACTCAAGCAGTAGCATATGACGGAAATGTTTGATTTCTCCGGTGGTCACTCCATTTTATAGCGTACACAGCTCCACTCACTATTTCCAAATGACAATATGAAAACTCAAATAAGCAACAGTGAACTACAAATAAAAAATGACAACCGATAAACAGACCGATAGCAACCTGATTACCAACATGAAAAACAAATACATTACAAATTTATGCAACAATCTAACAATATCTGACAACCTAATATTATCTAACAGGAACACCGTTCAAATATATTGAGGATCTGACATAATGACTGCGAGCAATCTTCGTCACAACGAATTAGTGTTTACCGGAGAAGCTAAGTTTAGATTCTTTTCTGTCCAATATATACTAAGCTTCACGTAGCTGCTTACAACACGTTTGGATAATTCTGGGACGAATGCGTAATCAAGAAGACGCCAGTCTTGCTCCATTCCTGATAAAATCATTGGAACCTTAAAGACTAAATAGGAAAGAAGTAACAAATATGTAAATCGAAGGTTTAATCATTCAGGACTGCTCCGAATGGATGAATACGTTATTAAATTAGTAAGTGAAAAAGTGTAGCTAATAATGGAACAGAATATAATGCTTTTACAGAAGGCAGGGGCAGACAACAATAAATATTTAAGTATATATACGAGGGTAAGCCAATTATTACCCGCAATTTAGTTATATTTTTTATTTTGGTAGTACTGTCTTTTTACGTTGATGACGCATGCTTTATTTATTTGTTATATCTTTGCAATTTTCGTTATCGCTGCCGTGCTGTTAATCATGGCTGCTCCACTGTCTATTTGCACCAAAGAAGAGCAAAGTTCAGTAATCCGCTTCATGTGGTAGGAAGGCGTATCAAAGACCGAAATTCATCGAAGACTTTCGATGCAGTACGGGAACAGTGTTTTGCCACAACGGAGTGTCTACAAATAGATTGAAAAATTCCCAAATGGTCGCACAAATGTTACGCACAATGAAGAAGCCGGACGACGGTTTACCGCGACAAATGCAGAAACCATTGATCATTCACGTGAAATGATTCTCCTAGACAGACGATTAACTATTGCCGAAGTGGCACATCATCTGCAAATTAATCACGGTTGTGCCTACTAAATCATCCACAACAGACTTGGGTTTCATAAATTTTTGTGCAAGATGGGTTCCAAAACAACTCACACAGTTGCATAAGCAAACGCGCTTGGCCTTATGCAAAAAACATTTGGATCGCTATGGTAACGAAGGGGACAACTTCTTAGACGGATCATTGCTGGTGACGAAACATGGATCCATCATTACGAGCCGGGGAGTAAATGGCAGAGTATGGAATGGAGACATCGAAATTCGCCGTGCAAGAAAAGTTCAAGACCCAACCTTCTGCAGGAAAACTGATGCTTACGGTTTTTTGGGACACAAAACGTGAAGTACTGGAACATTATGGGGACAGGGGCACAACAATAAACAGTGTACCTTAAAGTGAGATGCTTTCTGCCAGGCTAAAGCCTGCAATTCGAAGCAAACGCCGAGGATTGCTGTCAAAAGGTGTTTACTATCACTTGTTTGGTCCACTCAAACAGGCATTACGGGGCCGTCGATTTGCCTCGGACGAAGCAGCGAAAGAAGCGGTGCATTCCTGGCTCGCAGCTCAACCGAGAACCTTCTTTTATGAGGGCATCAGGAAGCTTATACACTCCTGGAAATGGAAAAAAGAACACATTGACACCGGTGTGTCAGACCCACCATACTTGCTCCGGACACTGCGAGAGGGCTGTACAAGCAATGATCACACACACGGCACAGCGGACACACCAGGAACCGCGGTGTTGGCCGTCAAATGGCGCTAGCTGCGCAGCATTTGTGCACCGCCGCCGTCAGTGTCAGCCAGTTTGCCGTGGCATACGGAGCTCCATCGCAGTCTTTAACACTGGTAGCATGCCGCGACAGCGTGGACGTGAACCGTATATGCAGTTGACGGACTTTGAGCGAGGGCGTATAGTGGGTATGCGGGAGGCCGGGTGGATGTACCGCCGAATTGCTCAACACGTGGGGCGTGAGGTCTCCACAGTACATCGATGTTGTCGCCAGTGGTCGGCGGAAGGTGCACGTGCCCGTCGACCTGGGACCGGACAGCAGCGACGCACGCCAAGACCGTAGGATCCTACGCAGTGCCGTAGGGGACCGCACCGCCACTTCCCAGCAAATTAGGGACACTGTTGCTCCTGGGGTATCGGCGAGGACCATTCGCAACCGTCTCCATGAAGCTGGGCTACGGTCCCGCACACCGTTAGGCCGTCTTCCGCTCACGCCCCAACATCGTGCAGCCCGCCTCCAGTGGTGTCGCGACAGGCGTGAATGGAGGAACGAATGGAGACGTGTCGTCTTCAGCAATGAGAGTCGCTTCTGCCTTGGTGCCAATGATGGTCGTATGCGTGTTTGGCGCCGTGCAGGTGAGCGCCACAATCAGGACTGCATACGACCGAGGCACACAGGGCCAACACCCGGCATCATGGTGTGGGGAGCGATCTCCTACACTGGCCGTACACCACTGGTGATCGTCGAGGGGACACTGAATAGTGCACAGTACATCCAAACCGTCATCGAACCCATCTTTCTACCATTCCTAGACCGGCAAGGGAACTTGCTGTTCCAACAGGACAATGCACGTCCGCATGTATCCCGTGCCACCCAACGTGCTCTAGAAGGTGTTAGTCAACTACCCTGGCCAGCAAGATCTCCGGATCTGTCCCCCATTGAGCATGTTTGGGACTGGATGAAGCGTCGTCTCACGCGGTCTGCACGTCCAGCACGAACGCTGGTCCAACTGAGGCGCCAGGTGGAAATGGCATGGCAAGCCGTTCCACAGGACTACATCCAGCATCTCTACGATCGTCTCCATGGGAGAATAGCAGCCTGCATAGCTGCGAAAGGTGGATATACTCTGTACTAGTGCCGACATTGTGCATGCTCTGTTGCCTGTGTATATGTGCCTGTGGTTCTGTCAGTGTGATCATGTGATGTATCTGACCCCAGGAATGTGTCAATAAAGTTTCCCCTTCCTGGGACAATGAATTCACGGTGTTCTTATTTCAATTTCCAGGAGTGTATATCGATGGACAAAGTGCGTTGAAACGCAAGAAGACTATGTTGAAAAATGATGTTCTTGTAAGTTGAATATTTGATTACAATAAAATTTTGTAACTACTTTACGCATAATAATAGACTTACCCTCGTAGTATCCTACAATGACTACAGTGTCAGTTAACTCATACAAATGCTAGCGTGTAGCAGTCTATAGGGATATTAAGCAGCATTATAGTATACGCTCAGTCGCAGATGAAACATGTGGCAGACTTCAATTCATTGTCATAACACTAGAAAAATGCAATAATCCTACAAAGGAAATTGCTTACAAAACACTAGCGCGATTCATCATGGAATATTGATGAAGTGTGTGGGCCTCATACCAGACGGGTCTAGCAAGAAACTGCACAAAGAACGGCAGTTCCAACAATCAGATGTTTGACTCTTGGGAGGGCGTCACGGAGATGTTGAAAAAGCTGGGCACGCATGGATACAGGTATCAACTGTTCCGAAAAAGCCTACTTACAAGGTTTCAAGAAGCTGTATTTAGTGAAGGAACCAGAAAAGTACTATAGTACCTTTTGAATTTCTCGCCAGAGAGCGCAAAGAGAAGACTACAGCGCAGACACAGGCATTTAAGTAATCATTCTTCCCATGCTCTGTACTCGAATGAAACGGGTAGAAAGCATGATATGTTGTACCGTGTAAAGTGTCCTCTGCCATGAACTTCACAATAGTTTGCAGAGTATAAATGTAGCTAGATACAGAACAGAGATATAATACATCTCGACGCAGTAAAATGCAGTTACATTTCGATAGCAGTTGAGGTCGGGCTGATTGACGATTGAGTAGTTCAGCTGATGAAGATTGTGTGTGTGTATATGTTTGATGATGTTGAGGGAAGAATTCGTTTACTAAATGAATTATTTCAATTGAATTGATCACGAAAGAAAGTAACCAACATCTTCAAGAAAATGTTTGCAGTTACTTTAGTGATATGACGTTTTATCATTATTTGTAGTTCAAACCAATGTGCCAGTGACGGAGTGATTTGCAGCGGAGAGGCCTCTCAGAACTCGTTCGCTACACGCCCGTTGCAGGCTGCATTCGATGCGTCCAACGTGCTCTCTGCGCGCCATTCCGACCGGACGAGAGAATTTGCGCTGCGAAGTCGGCATATCTGGCTACAATCCTGGCTCCCGCGGCCTGTGGAGGCGCACTAATTGCGATCCGCTGTTGTGAAATGACGGCCGAGCGTCCGGCCGTGTTCATTAGGGCAGATCGCGATGACACGTGGGCACCACACAGCGCAGCGCGTATGTGCGGGCGCGCGCCCGCCGCCGTAACGGCGTCCTGCCACCGCGAAACTGCCGCCCCTGCAACATTCACCAGACAAACATTATACCAGCAAACTGTCACGCCACACGTGTCGGCTGTTCGCTGTCTGCTTGACCATCAAATCACTGCCTCAAAACAACGAAGAGAGCAATTTCTTTTCCTTTATTGAATTTCGATTGCCCCCGAAGGGGGCGGGCTGGCAATAGCTTAGTACGCTGCTCTTCAGCCTACAGAATTTTTAAAACATAAAAAGAAGATAAGAAATAATAAAAGCAGACGATAAAACGGTGACTTAAATTGTAAAACGGCGGAAAATTGTGGAATGTTGAAACATAAAACAATGGGTTGGCGATGCTAATAAAATAGACAGGAATCAGACAGGTAAAATAGTAGACAGATAATTAAAAAACACGGCGACAGTCTGGTTTCTGTTCGCACAAGAGATATAAAAATCACACCCAGCGACAGTATGATTTCTGTTCGCAACAGTTTCGAAAACACTGCATTAAAAAGTCGGCACGAAGATGACACACCACAGCCAAGGGCAGATGGGGAAAAAGAAGGGGGCGGGAAGTAGAGGAAAGACGAAGGGGGGGAGAACCAACGGAGGGAGAGGACTCATAAGGGGGGGGGGTAGGGCAGACACGAGATGGAATGGGGAAAGGCAGAGGAGGGAAATGCAAAAGGACTTGGGGAAGAGAAGGGAGGCAGAGAGAAGGTAGGTGGGAAAAAAACAGGATGGACGGTGGGGGGAGGGGGGGGGGAGAGGTTGCCCACGAAAAGGATAGAGGAAGGAAGGGGGAATGGTAGCTGGAAAAAAAACAGGATGGAAGGGGGGGGGAGAGGGAGCCCACGAAAAGGATAAAGGAAGGGACGGGGAGGTGAGGATCAGAGACGATAGGAGGGATAAATGGAGGGAGAGAGGCCATCATCTGGGAGTGGAAGTTAATGGAAGCCACCTTGGGAAAGGAAGGGTGTAGAGATGAAAGGTAGGGGGGACAACTGTGAAGGCGCAGCAGAGGGCGGGGGTTGGAGAGAAGAGGAGCAACCAGGGGATGAGGGGGATCAGGGTGGCAGGAGATGTAGAGTATGTGGATATGTTCAGGGAATAGGAGCAGATGGAGGAAGGAATCAGGTCGTAGAGGATCTGCATGGGGGATGGGAGGCGTATACGGAAGGTGAGGCGGAGTGCATGAAGCTCGAGGATCTGGAGGGACTTATACGAAGAGAGCAAAAGCTGCAGCAGCATTAAATTGGAAAGACTTTGCATATCTATGATGCTGTGTGGCTAATCCACTTCGTGGTTCGTGGTGCTCATTTTCTTTTGCTTGTTGCCTATCTAACGGCTTCCAGGGGCAACAAATATTTGATATGCAATATTCCATAGTACAAGGGACGTTCAGTAATCAATAAGACACTTTGTTTTTTTCCTTGGTCAGTTTCGACTGAAAGAAGCGGGATTTGTTGTGGAACATCGTGGAATATTCCCGCTTCAGCCCCTATAATTTCATGATGTTCCGATAGGTGGCAGCACTAAACGTAGCCTTCAGAATGGCGTCTGTAGCGGAGGTGCGTTCCGAGCAGAGAGTTGTCATTGAATTTCATTTGCCGGAAAACCAGAGCATTGAAGATATTCATAGGCGTCAGCGGAAATTCAACAGAGACCTCGCAGTGAACAAAAGTACGGTGAGTCGTTGTACGAGGGAGTCGTCATCGCAATAAGGTCGCTCAAATCTGTCCGATTTCCCGCTTGCCGACCGACCGCACACTATCGTCTCTAAAGTGTACTGTACTACACTCAGTAAATTGAAGAAACGACTTCCGCGTGTTTGTCGCTACAAAAATACAAATGAACTTCTCCAAGACAAAGTCTCAGACAAGTTTGCGCACCCGAGAGGAGCTTACAAAACTTCACTGGAGTTGTTGTTGTTGTGGTCTTCAGTCCTGAGACTGGTTTGATGCAGCTCTCCATGCTACTCTATCCTGTGCAAGCTTTTTCATCTCCCAGTACCTACTGCAACCTACATCCTTCTGAATCTGCTTAGTGTATTCATCTCTTGGTCTCCCTCTACGATTTTTACCCTCCACGCTGCCCTCCAATACTAAATTGGTGATCCCTTGATGCCTCAGAACATGTCCTACCAACCGATCCCTTCTTCTGGTCAAGTTGTGCCACAAATTTCTCTTCTCCCCAATCCTATTGAATACTTCCTCATTAGGTACGTGATCTACCCATCTAATCTTCAGCATTGTTCTGTAGCACCACATTTCGAAAGCTTCTATTCTCTTCTTGTCCAAACTATTTATCGTCCATGTTTCACTTCCATACATGGCTACACTCCATACGAATACTTTCAGAAATGACTTCCTGACACTTAAATCAATACTGGATGTTAACAAATTTGTCTTCTTCAGAAACGCTTTCCTTGCCATTGCCAGCCTACATTTTATATCCTCTCTACTTCGACCAGCATCAGTTATTTTGCTCCCCAAATAGCAAAACTCCTTTACTACTTTAAGCGCCTCATTTCCTAATCTAATTCCCTCAGCATCACCCGACTTAATTAGACTACATTCCATTATCCTTGTTTTGCTTTTGTTGATGTTCATCTTATATCCTCCTTTCAAGACACTGTCCATTCCATTCAACTGCTCTTGCAAGTCCTTTGCTGTCTCTGACAGAATTACAATGTCATCGGCGAACCTCAAAGTTTTTATTTCTTCTCCATGAATTTTAATACCTACTCCGAATTTTTCTTTTGTTTCCTTTACTGCTTGCTCAATATACAGATTGAACAACATCGGGGAGAGGCTACAACCCTGTCTTACTCCCTTCCCAACCACTGCTTCCCTTTCATGTCCCTCGACTCTTATAACTGCCATCTGGCTTCTGTACAAATTGTAAATAGCCTTTCGCTCCCTGTATTTTACCCCTGCCGCCTTTAGAATTTGAAAGAGAGTATTCCAGTCAACATTGTCAAAAGCTTTCTCTAAGTCTACAAATGCTAGAAACGTAGGTTTGGCTTTCCTTAATCTTTCTTCTAAGATAAGTCGTAAGGTCAGTATTGCCTCACGTGTTCCAGTGTTTCTACGGAATCCAAACTGATCTTCCCCGAGGTTGGCTTCTACTACTTTTTCCATTCGTCTGTAAAGAATTCGTGTTAGTATTTTGCAGCTGTGACTTATTAAGCTGATAGTTCGGTAATTTTCACATCTGTCAACACCTGCTTTCTTTGGGATTGGAATTATTATATTCTTCTTGAAGTCTGAGGGTATTTCGCCTGTTTCATACATCTTGCTCACCAGATGGTAGAGTTTCGTCAGGACTGGCTCTCCCACGGCCGTCAGTAGTTCCAATGGAATATTGTCTACTCCTGGGGCCTTGTTTCGACTCAGGTCTTTCAGTGCTCTGTCAAACTCTTCACGCAGTATCGTATCTCCCATTTCATCTTCATCTACATCCTCTTCCATTTCCATAATATTGTCCTCAAGTACATCGCCCTTGTATAGACCCTCTAAATACTCCTTCCACCTTTCTGCTTTCCCTTCTTTGCTTAGAACTGGGTTTCCATCTGAGCTCTTGATATTCATACAAGTCGTTCTCTTATCTCCAAAGGTCTCTTTAATTTTCCTGTAGGCGGTATCTATTTTACCCCTAGTGAGATAGGCCTCTACATCCTTACATTTGTCCTCTAGCCATCTCTGCTTAGCCATTTTGCACTTCCTGTCGATCTCATTTTTGAGACGTTTGTATTCCTTTTTGCCTGTTTCACTTACTGCATTTTTATATTTTCTCCTTTCATCAATTAAATTCAATATTTCTTCTGTTACCCAGGGATTTCTAATAGCCCTCGTCTTGGAGTGTCCGTTCTAATCCACCCTACAGCTCGGATCTCGCACCTTCCGACTTTCTTCCGTCTGGTCCAATGACGAATGTACTCCGCGGAAGTAGTACGTGGATAATGGCGAGCTTATTGATGCAGCAAAACGTTGACTCCAACGTCGACCATTAGAGTGGCATGCAGGATCTCCCAGTAAGGTGGCGTAAGGCTGTCGCATTGTATGGAGATTATGTTGAAAAATAGGGTTTGCAGGCGAAATAGTGGGGAATAATATGGTGTACTGGAATCCCACACACTTCCAGAAAAGAAAGTGTTGCAGTACTTATTGAAAGCTCTTCATGTGATTTTATTGTATTGTACTGTATGTTAACCGGGGACCTAGAAAGGACGGAGAGGCTCCGTCCCCGCCGCAGTCGCAGTGGTCCACAACCCCACGACGACTACCACAGTCCATTTCACCCCTCCGCCGCCCCACACCGAACCCTGGGTTATTGTGCGGTTCGGCCCCCGGTGGACCCCCCCCCCCCCCCCCCCCCAGGGAACGTCTCACACCAGACGAGTGTAACCCCTATGTTTGCGTGGTAGAGTAATGGTGGTGTACGCGTGCGTGGAGAACTTGTTTGCGCAGCAATCGCCGACATAGTGTAACTGAGGCGGAATAAGGGGAACCAGCCCGCATTCGCCGAGGCAGATGGAAAACCGCCTAAAAACCATCCACAGACGGGCATGTTCATCGGACCTCGACACAGATCCACCGGGCGGATTCGTACCGGGGACCAGGCGCTCCTTCCCGCCCGGAAAGCCGTGCGTTAGACCGCACCGCCAACCGGGCGGGCTTTCATGTGGTAACTGACCGAATTAAAAAAAAAAAAAAAAAAAAAAAAAAACCTAGAAATTGTCATAATCTGCTCATTAGAAGGTATAATCCTACGATAAAGATTTAACACAGTAAGACCGGTATTATCGATAGAAACTATGTTGAAGTCTTGAGTCAACCTAACTCACAGTGCACAAACTACCACGACTTTATTCACCCATAATTTGAGAACGATAGAACATAGCGACTTGCAAGAAAGTTTACACGTAATTCCAGCCCTTTACGGATCTTTCATTCAATGACAACGCCCTGAACAATGAGAGAAAAGGACTTTGTCGCTTACTACATTTTCGTCGTCCATGCAGTAGAACTGTCGCATCTGGCATGATGTTTTAATTTATTATCTCTTTTCTACTCAGTTCGCAACTTACGTTGCAGACAGTCTCCACATGTACCGCTGAATGTACCAGCAAAATTGTATCGTTGTACGACACACAGTTCAGAAGATGTGACGACATAAACTTCGAGAGGCGCGAAAAAACTAGCTTTTCTTAAAACAGAGCGTAAGTTATCCAGACTATATTCATGCAGTGTTTGATAATGAGAGCACTTAGGGACTTCCAACAAACTTTAAACATGGTAGGAAAAATTTGAACACACAGTACTAATGTTTCACATTAATATTTTTACCGAGTGAGGTGGCACAGAGGTTAGTACACTGGACTCGCATTCGGGAGGACGACGGTTCAATACCACGTCCGGCCATTCTGATTTAGATTTTCCGTGATTTCCCTAAATTGCTCCAGGCAAATTCCGGGATGGTTCCTGCGAAAGGGCACGGCCGACTTCCTCCCTGTCCTCCTTCCCTAATCTGATGAGACCGATGACCTCACTGTTTGGTCTCTTCCCCGAAACACCCCAACCTAGCCCATTAACATTTATTGAATGGTTCGTTATGAACTGGCATTCGGCTTCCTAGGCCATCGTCAGATAACGTAATACTAAACAAATAGTCCACGCAACTTCAGCGAGAGTCCATTGCTGTACAAATATCGTTTTTCGAAGATATTCCGTCCGACAGCATTCCTGGGCGTATGACTTTATGGCTTGTCGCAGTTTCTGCAATATGTCTTCATAGCGCTGCCCGTTGATTGTGGTTCCACACTCGAGGAACTCGACGAGAAGAAAGTCACTGAGCTTAAACGATGACGTCCGCCCTCATACTGCCAATAGGGTGAAGACTACGCTTCAACGATTTGGTTGGGAAACACTGCAACATCCTGCGTACATCCGAGATCGTTCACCGTGAGATTTTCACATCGCTGGCGAGCTGAAAAAGATATTCGAGGACGTCGGTTTCAGTCGAACGAAGAAGTTTAAGAGTGGGTGCGGTTGTGGATCCTTCAGCGGCCGACCACGTTCTACGGAACGGGAATTGATGGTCTCGTCTCCCAGTGGGATTGCCAACGGCCTCGCCGCAGAGGTAAAACAGGTTCCCGTCAGATCACCGAAGCTAAGCGCTGCCGGGCTGGGCTACCACTTGGATGGGTGACCATCCGGTCTGCCGAGCGCTGCTGGCAAGCGAGGTGCACTCAGCCCTTGTGAGGCAAACTGAGGAGCTGAGGACCTGGCTCAAGTCTGGTAAAGTGACATTAGGCTGGGAGAGCGGTGTGCTGACCACATGCCCCTCATATCCGCATCCAGTGACGCCTGTGGGCTGAGGATGACACGGCGACCGGTCGATATCGTTGGGAGTTCATGGCCTGTTCGGTCGGAGTTAAGTTTACTAGTCTTCCTGCGGGGTAAATGTCTTCACGCGTGTGGTGATTACTTTTGAATGGAACCATTCAATTGTTCCGTTGTGGGGTGGGGAGGGGGGGCTCAGTTTTCATTTAACTACCCCTTACATAATACAGGGTGGGCACGACCGAGTTCCTCATAGAAAATCTGGGAGGTTGTTCAAGGATATTTTCGTAGTATTTTGGTACATGGGGACCATGCTGTATAGTCATTACAAGGGAGTTCGATTTAGTTTGATTTCTTACCTCCATTTATCTTTGTACGTGTATTGCACTGAAAAATCTGCGCAACAGTGCAGTGTCAGCTATACGTACTATGTGTCTTGTTTGTATACAAATTTGTTCCATTCACTTGCAGTTTTCGGTGTTTTCAGCAGTAATGCCCACTTTTTTCTTCACCCTCAAACTTCCATTTGCAGCTGTTCGATTGAGTCTAGAGATTAATTGTACGCGCAGTGTTTGTTGTTCGTTAACAGTGATACACTGATGAAGAGTTGCAAAACTTGTAGGCGCAAGAGTGGTGTGAAATGGTTGCCGTCGTTGCTGGAACAGCTCAGCATGGCGCCGCCGTGCCCATCTTCCATAAGATTCAGTGAACCCAAACATTCCACAGGATGTATTCACATTCAGGATACAGAAATGGCTTCAGATTTGTTCTCCATTTTCGTCTTCATCCAATGACCGTCGTTTCCTATAGACAAGAGACCCGTCAACCAACAAAATGAAAAAATGCTGCTCATACTTTCACACGAATTGTTTACCCACAAAGAACATTATCGATACTGATACCCTTTTTCAGGTTGTACTTGATGTTTCTTTAAACTGTGCTGAAGAGCTGCCATCCATTATAGCATACTGGATTATAACATTTCTTCAAGTCGATGACATATTTGAAAGAATTCTGTTTGTATGATCGTATCTTCGACACTGAACCACACTGTCGACTGATGGCACACACATTTCGAAACCTTGGGGACACTAAGTTTTCGTTAGCACCAGATCGTATGTCTCCTGCACGCAACTCAACTGACTGCTGCGGTGAACGAACATATGCCCTGTTCTGTAGCACTTTTCAACACTGTTTCCACTCACGTTTCGCTTTGTCGTATGTTTTCAACGTGAGTTTATATAAAGCATATTGTACTTATACTTGAAATAAGTGTGTACGTGCTCGTCATATAATGTTAGCGCAGTATCTTTGCAGAAGGAAACACAACATAAAAACAAGATGACCACCATTTAATTGGTACAATCTGGATCTAATGAAGCCTCTGACTGCTCGACAAATTAATGATAATATAGCTTTGTCTGAGGACAAATGTTCGTATCGTAGCCCAAGAAGGTAGCAATGGCATTAGGTTTAATGGAGCAATACCTGAAAGTACTGCCACAGCTGCATCTAATTATATCTGCCTCAGATTTCAAAATGACACTGATATCAGTTTGAAAAACATTGAGTAAATTTTTCACATCTTTTCAATTAATCTTTTTTTCAAGCACTTCATATTCCACCCACAATATTTGTTTCCTCATTATTTAGTCAATAGTCTGCTATGGCAATTCCAGCTACAGGTTCTTTGCGTGGCTTTCATGTACCAGAAATCGAGCTGACAGCAGAAACATATTATTTATTTACAACGTTGTTTTTGGATGGTGCATGTTCCTAAATAACAACAAAGTGTTATTTTTATATAATATATAGATATCATTAAGAACGTTCAAGCACTACAGTCGTCATGTAAAGAACTTGTAGTAAGTTAAAAGGAAACGGGGAGAGCAAAATTTTCAAATCCAACTGCAGTATCGACATTCACGCATTTTTAAATCCCAAATAAAAAGGAATAAATAACAAAGTTAATGAAATTCATGATATTTGCAAAAGGTTGCAGACCTAAAAATGGTTCAAATGGCTCTGAGCACTATGGGACTTAACTACTGAGGTCATCAGTCCCCTAGAACGTAGAACTACTTAAACCTAACTAACCTAAGGACATCACACACATCCATGCCCGAGCCAGGATTCGAACCTGCGACCGTAGCGGTCACGCGGTTCCAAACTGACGCGCTTAGAACCGCACGGCCACACCGGCCGGCCTGCAGACCTAAGAAATACTGCTAAAATAAAAAGATAAGGAAACACTCTTGCAGAAAAGGCCTCTCTTATTGGATGATGGCTGCTAGGATTAAAGTAGCTCAGTGTTACAACACAAGGAGTGTAAAGAAAAGCCAGTCAGTAGCAATTTCTGGGTGCTGAGTTCCTCAAATACTCAGAAGATATTACGACGTCCATAGCCTGGTATCTTAACTTGAAAGCATTGTGGAATATTTTTCGGCTGTGCTTAACCGCTGCTGTATCTTCGTGCCTACCGTTGGCTTATAAAGTTCTTATTATAGAATCATAGCGTGAAGGAGGGAGAACCCGCCTGATGTAATCCTGACTCAGCAGTAACAGTTCTTTACGAGTTGCAGCTGTCTCAAGTTAAGGAAGCAAAATTTCAAGGCGCGTGTTTATAAAAAGGACGCCTGGCGATTTATTGTTTCATCACTATTAGTGTGCGTCCTATACTGATTGTTATTATGCAATACAGGTATATAAACGAAAGGAAGAAACAAATGTCATTTTGAAATTCATGTGTGAAATTTTTCTGTAGCTGTGTCGACTGTATTCACTGTTTTGAAACTTTGCGAATACCTTCAGGCTGCAAGAAAAGCAAATTTCAAATAATTAATTACTGAACATTATTTTAAAGAGGCTATTCGTTACAACTTGAATGTAATACTGAAACTTACGATTTGACACAATAGCAGGAGGTCACTTCTTTAGTAAAACAATCAGTTTCGGTCCAACAGTAGACCAATCCCAGGCACGAAAAACGACATTAGCTACAGGTCATGCATCCAAAGACGATTATTTGTATTTAGATCAACGTTATACAGTAACTTCATCAAACATACAGAACGCAGGGAAGTACTCCATTTACACATTGGACAATATGTAATCAGGGCCAACGACAAAGAGCTTTCAGGGAATGACTAATATTTTGTCCAAAGATCTTAGAAACACGAGTGATTTGGTGATTTCATACAATATCTTGACAAGGAATATTAACACCGTATATCGATCAAGAACTTATGGACAGTTTTGGTAACGTGGTTAAACTAAAGGTCCTGACAGATTTACTTCGGAGACTTTGACAGATTTACGTCAGATGTTTACAGAACACTCTAACATACTTTCGGACAGACATAGGCTATGTATTTTTTAATATATACGTTATAAAAATATGTATAATATCTATACTTCTAAATGAAAACAACTCGTAGCTTAAGATTGTTACCAAAAACCTTGAGGAGTTAACTAATTTAGTCGGCCGGAATAGCCGAGCGGTTCTAGGGGCTACAGTCTGGAACCGCGCGACCCTACGGTCGCAGGTTCGAATCCTGCCTCGGGCATGGATGTGTGTGATGTCCTTAGGTTAGTTAGGTTTAAGTAGTTCTAAGTTCTAGGGGACTGATGACTTAAGATGTTAAGTCCCATAGTGCTCAGAGCCATTTAACTAATTTATTTCAAATGTTTCCACGATACTCTAATAAACATTCGGAATGACATAGGCTACATATTTTATATATATATATATATATATATATATATATATATATATATATATATATATATATATATATATATATATAAACAGGCTAAAACTTGCACCGCAAATATTGTGGAAATGACAAGTGTCACTGATGTGCAGTTTTCGCAGAATGGACTGTTAGCCAATGAACAAATTGTAAAAACACTTAGAAAGTGTACTTTTCGTGTAAACATACACATTCTTATATGGAACAATGCCTGCTGTCATTAACAAACTAAAAGTAGGGTAAATTAGGGCGTCAATGGTGTTTGTTTCCGGATTCTAGTTCAAATCGTTTTCGAGATATCGTATTTCTAAAAGTTTCCACATCCACTCTTGTTTAATTCAACCTGCGTAGTTGCTAGGTACAATGTTTTTATGTTAGCTTCCAGTGTTTTTGTGCTTTCCTTGAGTGCACTGCGACTTGCTAGTCAGTGTGTGACAATCTAAGCAGTAGGTCGTGACTGGACGATGAGATTTATCAACGCAGAATAAGCCGACGTACTCATGGTGTTTGGAGAATGTAGGAAAAATGAAGATTGTTCTTGTACGGTGTATGCGGCAAGATAACCCAATAGTCGTCAACCTCTTCATATAGTTACGTGAAAGTGCTAGTGTAACACCTAGACAACGTAACAGAAGGAACCAAGTGTCGGCCGGCCGCTGTAGCCGAGCGGTTCTATGCGCTTAAGTCTGGAACCGCACTGCTGCTACAGTCGCAGGTTCGAATCCTGCCTCGGGCATGGATGTGTGTGAAGTCCATAGTTTAGTTAGGTTTAAGTAGTTATAAGTCTAGGGGACTGATGGCCTTAGACGCTAAGTCCAATAGTGCTTAGAGCCATCACCTCACCAAGTGTCGGCAGATGAGGGGGAAATTAGTGTTTTGCTGCTGTTGCAGTTGATCCGCACGTTAGCTCCCGCACGATCGCACGAGGAAGTGGCATGAGTCTAAGTGTCCTATGCATTCTCCATACTCATAGGACCCATCTCTATCACATCTCTCTCCATCAAGAGCTGCATGGAAACGATTATGAGACACTTATTAACTTCTGCACATGGGTATTATCACAGGATACTCCAGATGTATAATGTATCTATTTTAGTCACGAAGCCACAGTTGTCAATCATGCCTAGGTAAACCGCCGAAACATGCAGTATTGATCTGTTGACAATCCCCGTTGGGTTCGTCAGATCGAACATCAGCGTCCGTCGTGAGTATACTTGTGGTGTGGGGTAGTGAACCATCTGCTCATAGGCCCGTTTTTCATACACGGAACACTGAACGCGCAAAAGTGTCGCAGTCTCTTAACATCTTCCACGGATGCTAGAAGACGTTCCTCTGCAGACTAGGAGAAAGCTTTGGTACCAACACGATGGCTGTCCAGCCCACAGTCCACGAAGTACCACAGTACGTCTTCATGAGTTGCTTCCCACCAAATCATTGGACGGGACGCAGAGGACCGGTACCGTGGCAGGCCCAATCCGTGGATTTTACGCCTGTGGACATTTTTACGTGGGATAAAGCTGAAAGACGCTGGCTGCTAGGATATACCAACGACGCATTATTGCAGCCTGCTCGGACTTCTCCATCAAATGGTAGCACTCGTGCAGCAGTCGTTCCATACCTGGAAGTGTGTATTGCCGCTGCAAATGATCATTTTGAACACAACTCGTGATGGCCAATTGTCTCGTTACTGGTCAGAATCCACATAACTAGTGTATTCACTTCAGTTGTTCTTCAGTGTGTGCTACCACAGGTATAGTACAAGCCTCGGTATGGGAACTTTTCAAAATATGGTATCTCATAAGCGATTCGCACTAGAATCCTGCAACAAATACCACTGACATTCTCATTTACCCTACTTTTAGTTTGTTAATGTCAGCAGGCAATGTTCCACTTAAAAAGGCGGATGTTGCACAAAAAATACACTTTCAAAGTATGATTACAATCTGTTGATTGGCTAACAGTAAGAGCCTGTGACGACCAGTCCATTCTCTGAAAACCGCTCACCAATAGCACTTTCCATTTCCGCAATACTTGCGGTGCAAATTTTAGGTGATTCACCCCGTACAAATTAGAAACGTTGTTAGCAAAAATTTCGAAAAGATTTCTAACATTCTGCGTGGTGTCTGTTTGTTCTAAGTCGTGTCTCCCTACCACTTTCGCGCAACGACGCTCTGAGCGTGTTTTTTAGGGAATTGACTAGTTTAGACCTGGGACCTCTTGCTGGTAAGTCGACGCCAGAGCACACATAACATGTAGAGTTCCGAAGAGTTCAGTGAGACTAGTGATGATATAATCAAATACTTAATGATTTCAGCGTCAGCTCGACTGCACTAGGGACCGATGACCGTAGCAGTCTGGTCCCTTCAATCCCACAAACCAACCAACCACTGCACTCCCTGTAAAAGAATCTTAATACTAACTAAATTTAGTGGAAGGGGTTCAAGGCTTTCCTATTTTTAGTTAGCTAGTAAAAAACCTCGAAAAAGAAGTTAAGTTTACCATTGGAATTTTTATTCTACTCGCAAAACATTGTTTATAAATTGCGCTATTGATAAAAGGAAATATTTTAATACAGGATGATAAAAACCAACTGCGTTCAACAAAAATGTGAACGAATATTCCCTGAATGGGTTTCCAAGTTCTATAATGGTTCGAAGGATGACCTATGCCATATCACATCTATAGGTTTAAATTAAGTTTCATAAAAGAGAAAACTATCAAAAATGGTCTACAGTGAACCTCAATTATCTTTAATCACTTATTTAACTTGTCGTAAATTACAGTGGCTGATGTGGCTTCTCAATAATTATATAACAGAAAAATCATCGCGTTTCAGATTTTAACTTCAAGTGTTTTAAGCAATTTCAGTTCTCTGTCAAGGTTTCCATTGCAACACCAATAAACGAGGCTCAAAGAGAAGGGTATGGGGAAGGGGAGGTAGACAGTGAGATTTTTTTTTTTTTCTTTATTGTATTTCAATTCCCCATCGGGGCGGGCTGGCAGCAGCATATGCGCTGCTCTTCAGCCGAAAGACATAGAACAAAACAATAGAAGACATTTAAAAACAGCAAAGGAGAGAAGAAGGCGAACATAGATATAAAAAAGGGAGAACATCACGGAAGGCAATATACAAAAAACGGGGTGACTGTAAAACGGAGATAAAAAACTGTTTAAAAGTAGCACACACAAAAAGCCACACACTGCGAGGATTAAAAGAACACAAGGCACAGTATGACTGGAGCATAAAGGTGTTGACGGATGGCATAGCACACAATGTAACACTGACGGCGAACCTCAAGGCAGTACACAATTAAAATCACACCTCTTGACGCACACGAGAAACAGCACTAAACACAACACTGACGTGGCACACTGATGATGATCAATACAGAGGATCTGCCAGGTTCAAGGAGATGAGGGAGACCTGAAGAAGGGAGGGAGGGGAAGAGATGGGGGAGGGGAATGGGGGGCGCGCGGGAGAGGGCCAGGTAGGGAGGGATGTGGGAAGGAGAGAGGCAAGTATGGGGTGCAGGGTCTCAGGGGAGGGCAATGAGAGAATAGGAAATAATTATATAGAGGGGGAGGGTTGAAATGGATAGAGAGAGGGTGGAGGAGGAGATGGGCAGAGAGACAGGGCAGACGGAGATCAGGACGTACATCCAGTTCCCATACATATTTAGCAATTGCGAAGCATTGCCGCATTACTGTTTGTGAAAATTTCAAAGGAATGTTAAGAAACTTTAAAATCAAAGGACGTGTGGAACAAGTGGAACCACAGTAAATGATTAAGATTGCCGATAGATGGCGGGCACTTAGGCCTAGTGATGTCCTCTTTGTGTGCCCGGTCAGGTCATTGCTGCTCCATGATCAGTCGACGTATAGCTGTTAAAGAAAGTGAGAACGAGTAAGCAGGTGCCGTTATGACTCGTCAACTTGATGGGGGTGCGATATCAGCGCATGAGTCAGTTCGAATGGATCAGAATGACTGATCTCGTAATTCAGGGAAAGAGATTTGTCGAACCGCGACACTGTGGCTCATACAGGGCACACTGCTTAGGCAGTGCTACGCGTGTGCATAAAAGAGAGTCGTATGCTGCGACCCGTGGATGCCACAGAGCGGGACGACCGCCATGTTGGCCATGTTATCATAACCGATAGAATAGTGTCGTCCACTGCGTCGACTCGACGTTGGAACATTGCAAAGGGTGAGGACATGTCTTCGTCGACAGTTCGATTCTTTCTGCTGAGGACTGAACTAGTGGCATGCCGTTGTGTCGTCTTGCATTGACCAGGAACCATCAACGTATCAGACTGCTGCGCGCGTGTGAACGCCATAATTGACTTGCTGAGTGGCAAAATATGCAATTTCCCGAAGAGTCCCACTTAAACTTGCTTTAAAATGATGGCAGCATACGTGTTAAGATGCTATCATGGTGGCAGCTATTCAGCAGCTGACAAACGTCAAATATAGTCTGCTATAGCCAAGGGAAGTTTAGATAGGTTGAAGGAACTAAGGCCACCACAATTATATCCAGAATGAGTAAATACACCAAAGTGCGGTTTTCGCTGGTGTATAACCAACAATATGGGAAATTTTCTTATGTATCTTTTTAACAGAACGTATGGAGGCAGTTGAGGCGATCATATGGTAAACACAAAGTAGCCTGCACACTCAGAAGACCCTCTGGACTCTCGCAAAACGTAAAACAAGCGGTCTACGTGGAAACACCGACGACTCGCAAAGAAATAAATTCTTAACACTGGCCTTTGCTGCGATAAGACCTATGGAATATAATTTGCAGTATTATTTGTCCACAATCACTGTATAGCATGTGTTAATAACCAAAATCAACATTTTGAGTACTTGATATACCAGTAATAAAAATTAGCACTCGAAAATGTATGAGGTAAGTTTGTATGAGTCCAGTTTTCACAAGGCTGCGTCTGTGTCATGAGCACCCACTGCAATTAGCGCCTCCTTCCACTCCATCACCCCATCCACTCCCATTTCCTCTCCCTCTAGGACCATTGTCTTACATATAATGGCAGGCTATTATCCTATTGGTTGCTTGCCACATAAGGCTAAAATTTGTTTTGCAGTTTATTATCCTTATTGCCATAATTTACTATCTAATTAATATGGGCTGTTATCCTATTGGTTGGAGGACAGATTAAGGGTGTCTATTTAGGGTTCTCATAGCTATAATTTATAATCCAATTCTGATAATTAATTATCCTGTTATGCTTATCGCAAGAATAATTTGCTACCCTCTCCTCCCTCCCTCTCCCCTTTACTTTATGCAAGCATTGTTACCCTATTGGTTCCCTCACTTGTATGTGTAAGAGACATTAAAAAATTACAGACATCTTTATTTGTAATGGCTGCTGTATCAATATGGTGTCTGTTCTTTCGCACATGTCTGAAAGAACAGGCACCACATATACATTAAGAAAAAAGTATTAATTCAAAATCGTAATAAAGGGGTCGTGTGGCTGTTGAATTTCGATAAATTTACATTATTTGTCTACTTCATTGTTCCTGACACTGGTTGAGCTGAGTGGGTTCCAGAAATAGATTCTGATACATTCAGACCAGATTACATTTACGTATCTGCACTGTCAGGTCGTCACATTCCTGGACATTCGTAATTTCGCCTCTACACCACCAAAAATAACTGTGTAGGAAAAATTAATAAAGACTTTGTACGGGAATATTTGTTTTCTTATTTAATACCGTATATGGAATGAGCTACTTTCTTTAATACCCAACTGCGATTCAGATTAGGTGTCCAACTTGATTATCTTTTGCTGGAAAACTTCTTCCTCCAAATGTCTATCCAGAAAAACTTCTGACAACATAATGCTAGTTCTCAGAGCAACTCCGTATACGCCCTCAAATACGTGGATTGTGGCAGAAATGATGTTCATTACGGTGCTAGTTACTGCATAGTAGGCAGGTGTCTTGACTTTATCTATCTTAAATGCGGCTTTATGTTTACTGATTGTTACAAAATTCAGCTCGCTGACCACCATGACTGCCCTGACAGCATCTCCATCTACCAAAGGTGATACCAATATTACTTCGTCTTCTGTTGGTCATTTGTGGCCATCAAGACTCCTTATATACTCTATAAACGTCCAAGATGGCATCACTTCCGGTCATGTGATCATGTTTTCACTTCCGGTTATACCACCTAAATTTAGAAGGCTTCTGTGTGCTGTCCCCTAGTTGTCGTTAAGGTATGGAAAAGGAATATTTTTTAAAACATAACATTTTTTAATATTTACTTCGATAAATATACAGCTCTTGACTCCTCCTTTGTAGATGTTTTGGAGTAAAAGTAATGCTATGGATACAAAACACATTCAGGTTGCTTATTGTAATATGCATGTGTGATTATATTGTTTACGCATTTTTTCCCAATCGTTCATTGTGCCCTTCGTCTAATTTTTACAATTGGAAGTATGTAGTACTTTGGTATAATTGCAGGTGGCAGAACAATCACTAGAAGTGTAAATCCCGCGGCCTACAGCCCATCTTTCCAACTGCTATCGTTAAAGGCCGGACAACATGTATTGTGATCATCAAGGGCAGTGCTAGACGACACAGGTTTCGTGGAAGGAGGGTGTAAACACTGCAGATAGTCACTGGCGATTGGTAGCGTTGTGTGGAGAGTGTGCACTATCAGGAAAAGTCCTCTTTCAACAGTGCAACACTTGTGCCTATACAAATCGTAAAAAAGGCTATCATCTGTGATATGGCGTTCCAGGTACTGCCACACCCATATATCCTCCTGACTAAGACCCTTTAACTTCTTTAGACCCTCCTCAAACCATTTTTCTGGAGCCTGTCACACTCAAAGCATGACAACTGCTCGCAGTTCCTGGAAGTGTGGGAAATGATGTCCGCACAGAGGTTTCTTCATAGCCCCGAATAGGTGGTAATCAGAAGAGGCCTAGTTAGGAGAATACAGAGGGTGGAGCAGTACCTGGAACCCCATTTCAGCGCTGACAAACATGGCTTGCCGTGTAATATGGGGAGGAGCATTTTCGTGCTGCTAGAGCACTTTTTGTGATGATACACTCTCTCCACACACAGGCAACAATTGCCCATGAATATCCACAGTGATTATACCCTGCTTCCGCAGAAACCGCGTCGTCCAGCACTGTCCTTGTTGATCAAACTCCCTGTTGTAGTGCTATCAGTTGGGAAAATGAGCTGTATTTTGCAGGGAGTACATTTATAGTGATTGCCTTGGCAGCTTCGGCTAGAGCAAGGTACTACATACTTTCGACTTTAGTGATGAATCAAATGGTACATGAATGACGGACAAAAATAAAGTATAAGTCAATATGGAACAACCTTGAAGATCTTTGATCGTGAACTAAAAAAATTCCATCCTACATTCAGAATAAAAACTATCTACATTATTTATCAAAATACGTAAGATTTCGAGCATAAAAGACACACATAGCACTACTTCTGTAACTTGTTCTACAGCAGTAAAAAATACACGTCTCATATATTGTCGAACTGATATAAATTAAACGTTAAGCAGCAGTTGTCGACCAGTTTACTTTGATCTTTGTACCACGTATTAAAGAAACAAAGAAGTCTGTATTATTTATCAAAATGCGTAAAGATTTCTTTTACAACGGTGTAAAATACCCAGGGTACTACTGCTGTTCTATAGACGATATTGAACTTTTTAGTACTGACCTCAAATGTCTTAACAATATTACTCTGCAGCGGATAAAAATGCTGTTGGATGTTGTTTTTTAAACTTACGGAAGGCTGTCCTCGTGTTGTAGGGAGGTACCTATGCCGACACTGGCCATCACCTGCCTGACAATTTTATAAGTGTCCTGCGTTTTGGCAGTAAAATATTGATTCGAACACTTCACGGGATTGTCGTAGAATACAATAACTTTCGTAAACTACAACTGAGTTGCTAGATGTTTCCTGGAAACTGTACAAAAAAGGTGAAAGCAGGATTTACAAATGAAAAAGTCATCACCACCCTCTTTCTGTAAAAAATGGAGTCATTACTGCTTTTATAAGCAAAGGAATCAGTAACAATGCTCCTTAAATAATTAAGTGAGAATGGCTTACTCCGATTCTCGTAAGGAAATTGCATTCTGCAGTACCCGTTTTTAAATGTGCTACATAGTCCTGAACCTGGATCTGTAATGCAAAGATTCACACAGCACGCATTTATAATGAGTGCAGTGAATAGAGGTGCTTTGCCAGTCCTGTATGGTATAGATACATATGAGTGACAATGGAACCTGGTGCATGCATTACTGCCATCCATATATTTGTCTAGTTCCTAATTGTTGGAAATTGTATGTGAAAGATATTCTTGCAGGGCTGTGCAGTTGTTATTATACCCGTACTTGTTACAACTAAGTCGTAATACTTGTTTTTGAGGTACAGAAACTGTAGAATGAATAAGTTTTATAATTTGACTTGGCAGTAATCTATCGTTCTCGAAGTATCCATATTCGTCTAGCCTCTATTTTTTTGTCAGTTGGCTGTTAGCGTGTAAACGTCCATCGTGTTTATGGCACTGTGATAGAAAATATTACCTGGCTGTGAATTTGGAAGTAGTTGTAGCAGTTTATTTTCTTATTGTTATGGTGATTTACAAAGTCAGTGAAAGTCACGGCTGAGACAGCATTCTAGCTAATGGAATAACGCTGTTGCATGGTGACAGAATCCCAACTTAATCACTAAGACTATTAAACTATACTTCATCGATACGAAATATATAAAATACACAGGATGTCACTTATAATGCTGAGATGAGAAAACAGCCTCGGAATTGCATATGTGAATATCAGAAACCATCCAAAACAATTCTCAGGCTGACCTGGGTACCAGACAATTGGTCACAAAACCCACACACATGTCATATCCTTCTGAAATCCATCTGTTTGTATCAAAATGTGACGAACTGAACGTTGAGCTATAACAACAGATAAAAATGGGCTGAAAAAAAAACAGAGCACATAGCATTTGCTGCATGTTTGCACCTTTTCAGCATCTTCTCCGTGCAGTTGCCTTGATCGTAGAGGCAACTGTTAAACCACTACTCTCTAGTTCCTGCAGTACTTCCACTTAGGAAGTTACTGCATTATAGTTTAAACAGACCTGGGCTGCATCGTACAGTTCGTTAGCCAAGAGAGTTTGTTCCATCTTCTGAATGAAAGTAACGACTTTATTTTTAAAATAACTTTTTTCTGTCAGTCACGATTTTCTTTTTAAATGCACGTGAGCGTCTCGTCAGGTAGACACACCCCCACTGTAATGTCCACTAATAGGTGATGAGATAGTATGTGCACAATGCACCCAAACAGTATGCTACATGTCAATAAAAGTGTAGCAATAAATAGTGATAGGGGTAGTAATAAATTATCCTAATTGGGTAATAAATTACAGCTATAAGGATCCAAATAAACACCCTTATGTGCCATCCAACCAGCAGGACAATAACCTACTGAAATTCGGTAATAAATAGTCAGCTATCTTGAGTATATATTACAGTGATAAGGAAAAGTCTCCTAATTGTGTAATAGATTTTAGCAATAAGGATAATAAATTACAGTAATAAAGATCCCAAATGAATGCTTTTAACTCTCCACTGTCAATGGAATAGCAATCCACTCTGTGTAATTAATTGTAGTGAAAATGGTAATAAATTATGTCAATATGGATACTAAATAAACCCTTCACCCGGAAACTAACCAACAGGATACTGGCCTGTCATTTATAAGTAAGGCAACTGGCCTAGAGGTGGAATGGGGTGGTGGTGGTGGTGGTGGTGGTGGTGGATCATAAATCAGCCTGGATCCTCACGTCACAGACATAGACGGGGTGAAGACTGGGCTCATACCCACTTAGCCCCAGTAGTCATCAAAGATATCTGAGACCAATGTTTTCCTATATTTCGTACAGTAGGTTTGTAGGACATGTTCTGCTGACGGTGGGGCAGTGGGTTGTGGTGATATTGTCACTATTCATCTGAGATAACTGTTTTCCTACATTTGGTATAGTAGGTTTGTAGGACATGTTCTGCTTACGGTCGGGCAGTGGGTTGTGGTGAAATTGTTTCACCAGTCGATCAAGGCTCACATATCACGTTACTGATGGCCTCTCCAAAGGAATTTCCATAAAAAAAATACAATCGATGTCATTATCTACATCTACATCACATCTGCATTTACATACATAGTTAGTAACCCACTGTGAAATGGGTAGCAGAGGGTACTTAGCATGGTACCACATGATCGAGTGTCTTCTCATTCTAGTCGCATGCATATAAGCGCGGAAATAACGACTGATTAAGAGCCTCTGTGTGTGCTGGAGTTACTCTAATCTCGACTTTACGATCCCTACAACAGCGATACGTAATATTTCGGTTCTAGGTTCTGCATTTAAGACTAGTTCTTAAAGCTTTAAGTATAGGCTTTCATGGGGGAAATAATTCGGTATATGTAAACGTTAAAAATTACTTGTGGACATCAGAAAATATAGATTGTCCGCTATAACTTCGCGGAAATCACACCTCGATATGTTTTCCCTTTCTGAATCTATTTAGGATGACCCATTTTAACTGCCTCGCCCTAGATTGGGGCACTTAGAGCACGTATGTGGAGGATCTTGTTCATCTCGAACTACAGTGGTTCAGCGCTCAGGCTGCACAGTACTAGTATAATACTGGTACTGTGCTAAGACTGTACTAATACAGCACTTGCATGGGAACCGACAGCCCTTGGAATCGAATCTCAGTTGGACCATTTAATTTTTAGTTTAACGTAGGCCTAACTTCTCAGGTGTCTGAAGATTTGCCAGGAATGACACTTGGTTCTGACTCCACTTTAAGCAGTAGGTTCCCTCTCGACAGTAGGTTTATTAGGATAGAATACGGACACGCAAATGGCTGAAGTGGCGTCCAATTTAAACACTTTCACCAGGTTGTTGAACCGCACTTGCTTTACGCAATCAGGCTGGGAGAGCCACATGACATCGCAGTTTAAGCTCTCCATCTGCCTCTTTCGTCTGCTAGCTGTCTCCTATTCTCCAAGAGTCCCAGCTGCAGCAAGTCTTGGATTGCTACATCCATCTCTCTCTTCCTAGGTCGTCCCACTGGTGTGCTGCCTGATGGGAACCATCCATTGCCATTTTCGGCCACATCGGCATTGCATTCTCACTACATGGCCAGGCCATTGGAGTCTTTTCCTTTCCATCACTTTAAAGATGTTAGGCAGCTTGTATAACTTTTCTAGTACTGTATTGGGGAGTCTTCTCATTCTCCAATAGCTGTATCTCAGACTGGCCCACATTTTTCGTGAAGACGCTCCTCTCAAGTGTAAGCAGTCGGTTAAGGTCTATCTCTCAAGCGATTCAGGCTTGACCATCGTACAGTGCCACAGTCATTATTAATATTTTACACAGTCTTAGGTTTACCTGATGAGAAGTGTTTCTAGCTTTTAATAGTGTTAGGGTATAGTAGTTTCTATTTCCCACCTGCAGTTTTGCCTTAATCTGTGCTTGAGTTGATGTTACTTCAGTACAAATTGATCCAATATATTCGAATTGTTCCACATGCATATACTTGTATCTGGTACAGTTCACTGATACATCTTGGAGCTTTCTTTCTATGGTCATGTACTAAGTATTTTCAATTGCAATTTGTAGCCCATACCTCGATTTCACAAAATCCAATGTCAGGTGTGTGCATGCTGTCATATTTTCATTGTTGAATTGAATACCCTGAAGGTTCTCTTTGTTGAACTCCCACATTATCTTTTCGAGTAAAGATTGGAAAGCATAGGTGAAAATGCATCCCTGTGTCTTGATCCTGTTCTCACTTGGAAATTTTCTGTAACTTTATTGCCTGTCTTAACCTTTGCTTTGGTGTCTTTTAAGCAAATCTCTGAAAGTCTACCAGTTTCTTTTCATGCCAAATTCTATTGAACCACACACGTTTATTAACTATTATAGCGGTACTGGAGGCCTGTTTGATACGGAATAAGAACAATACGGAATAAGAAACAGTTAAATTCACTTGCAAGTACACAGATAGTAAGAATAGTTACTAACTAGCAAATTTTGCAGTGCTATGCACTGTGACGTTACCTGTGTTCGGGGTCGATAAAAAACAAAATCTGCACCTCCATTCAATCATTCCACAAATACAACATATGGATGTCGTCAATGCCACACCTCTGCTAACGACGCAACAGTGAACATGTCCAACACCAACCGTTGTAGCGAGCATCTTTTCTAAGTTGTTTACGAAATACTCATAAATATTGTACTATGAAGACTTGTTTTGGTTTATCGCTATAAACAAGGCACAAAGTACAAAAACTTGATGGTACAAGTTACCTTTAGTACTAAAAACCTGAAATTGACTGTATCCATTAAATTTCATTAGTCACGTATGAAATTCTTATGTCTAATGGTGAAACCGACTTAACTTATAATCCCATATTTTGCTACCATGAACTGAGGACCTATAACAACCTAATTATGTGATCAACCTACATCAACAATAAACCAGCAATGCTGTTTTTATAAATATGTTTTTAAGTAAAAAGTGGAATTCACGTTATGTAATTTAGGGTGGTGCCAAAGACTTTGCAGCCTTTTATCGAGATCGAATTTACTTTCTAATCGATAGTCGATTGTGAAATTATGTCACAATACGGACACAGTTCGATATTTCCTGAGCGTCGTTGACACCGGTGAGGCTATGTGCGGTAGAGGGTGGAGGAGGGAGAGGGGAGATTGTAGAGGTGACGTCATCTCCAGTCGGCAGCAATTATGCAGAATGGGGGTAACGTCAACAGCCTGGTGCATGTGGGCGGCTGTGGACATTAACGGAGATGGGAGCCCATTAGCACTGCTGCGTTACAGTCTGCACGTGCCTCACTCCGTAACGGTGCTCCCTCGTGTCCAGCCTGCCCAGTATTTATGGTCGCGCCCTAACCAGTTTTCTTTTTAATGGCAACTCTCATCTATAGAGGGAAATTTTAGTCTTCATAGGAAGTCAGATAGCAGCTGAAAGCGGTACTTCGTTGAGATTGTAATTCATATATGAAAATTTCAGTCTTTTTCTTTCGAAAACTCACGCCATCAGCTATTTGAATCACTTTTCACGTAGCATGCAAAGATAATAACAGCATTCTGTAACTAGGAATACCCAAGCTCAGTTATATGTGAATGCTTGTTTTGTTCTCGGCGAGCTTCGCTGATAAATTCTTCTAGGGACTTCAGACACGTAAAATTTCATTCGGAGCAACGTTTCAACAAGTTACATATCATCTGCACCAGATGATGATTACCTGAGAAGAATGCATCAGCTGAAGTTCAGTGTTACCGAATGTATTGTATCATTGTTTGATCGAATAACCAACGCTCCTAATGGGCGGTCATAATTAAAGTGCAGCTGCTCATGAAGGTCCAATGAGGGTTATAATGATCTTTTGACAGTAAAACTTGGTAGATATGCCAATGTGTTTATGCAGAACCGATTTACACTGGAAACAAAGTAGTTCCAGTTTTGCTACTGTACAGTATTTCTATGACGTTATGATACCCACGCTGTCTTTTGACAAACCATAATATGAGTGAACAGTATGGCTATTGAGAAGAGAAACGTGCACGGTTTGTGAAATTCTTGTGTGAACGGCTACAGTTACAGTGCTGCAGTGAGAGGGTATCGCCGACTGATAGTTCTTTTTTGTTTTGGTCATCAGTCTACTGACTGGTTTGATGCGGCCCGCCACGAATTCCTTTCCTGTGCTAACCTCTTCATCTCAGAGTAGCACTTGCAACCTACGTCCTCAATTATTTGCTTCACGTATTCCAATCTCTGTCTTCCTCTACAGTTTTTGCCCTCTACAGCTCCCTCTAGTACCATGGAAGTCATTCCCTCATGTCTTAGCAGATGTCCTATCATCCTGTCCCTTCTCCTTATCAGTGTTTTCCACGTATTCCTTTCCTCTCCGATTCTGTGTAGAACCTCCTCATTCCTTACCTTATCAGTCCACCTAATTTTCAACATTCGTCTATAGCACCACATCTCAAATGCTTCGATTCTCTTCTGTTCCGGTTTTCCCACAGTCCATGTTTCACTACCATACAATGCTGTACTCCAGACGTACATCCTCAGAAATTTCTTCCTCAAATTAAGGCCGGTATTTGATATTAGTACACTTCTCTTGGCCAGAAATGCCTTTTTTGCCATAGCGAGTCTGCTTTAGATGTCCTCCTTGCTCCATCCGTCATTGGTTATTTTACTGCCTAGGTAGCAGAATTCCTTAACTTCACTGACTTCGTGACCATCAATCCTGATGTTAAGTTTCTCACTGTTATCATTTCTACTGCTTCTCATTACCTTCGTCTTTCTCCGATTTACTCTCAAACCATACTGTGTACTCATTAGACTGTTCATTCCGTTAAGCAGATCATTTAATTCTTCTTCACTTTCACTCAGGATAGCAATGTCATCAGCGAATCGTATCATTGATATCCTTTCACCTTGTATTTTTATTCCACTCCTGAACCTTTCTTTTATTTCCATCATTGCTTCCTCGATGTACAGATTGAAGAGTAGGGGCGAAAGGCTACAGCCTTGTCTTACACCCTTCTTAATACGAGCACTTCGTTCTTGATCGTCTTATTATTCCCTCTTGGTTGTTGTTCATATTGTATATGACCCGTCTCTCCCTATAGTTTACCCCTACATTTTTCAGAATCTCGAACAGCTTGCACCATTTTATATGGTCGAACGCTTTTTGCAGGTCGACAAATCCTATGAAAGAGTCTTGATTTTTCTTTAGCCTTGCTTCCATTATTAGCCGTAACGTCAGAATTGCCTCTCTCGTCCCTTTACTTTTCCTAAAGCCAAACTGATCGTCACCTAGCGCATTCTCAATTTTCTTTTCCATTCTTCTGTATATTATTCTTGTAAGCAGCTTCGATGCATGAGCTGTTAAGCTGATTGTGCGATAATTCTCGCACTTGTCAGCTCTTGCCGTCTTCGGAATTGTGTGGATGATGCTTTTACGAAAGTCAGATGGTATATCGCCAGACTCATATATTCTACACAAAAACGTGAATAGTCGTTTTGTTGCCACTTCCCCAATGATTTTAGAAATTCTGATGGAATGTTATCTATGCCTTCTGCCTTATTTGACCGTAAGTCCTCCAAAGCTCTTTTAAATTCCGATTCTAGTACTGGATCCCCTATCCCTTCTAAATCGACTCCTGTTTCTTCTTCTATCACATCAGACAAATCTTCACCCTCATAGAGGCTTTCAATGTATTCTTTCCACCCATCTGCTCTCTCCTCTGCATTTGACAGTGGAATTCCCGTTGCACTCTTAATGTTACCACCGTTGCTTTTAATGTCACCAAAGGTTGTTTTGACTTTCCTGTATGGAGAGTCTGTCCTTCCGACAATCATATCTTTTTCGATGTCTTCACATTTTTCCTGCAGCCATTTTGTCTTAGCTCCCCTGCACTTCCTCTTTATTTCATTCCTCAGAGACTTGTATTTCTGTATTCCTGATTTTCCCGGAACATGTTTGTACTTCCTCCTTTCATCAATCAACTGAAGTATTTCTTCTGTTACCCATGGTTTCTTCGCAGCTACCTTCTTTGTACCTATGTTTTCCTTCCCAACTTCTGTGATGGCCCTTTTTAGAGATGTCCATTCCTCTTCAACTGTACTGCCTACTGCGCTATTCCTTATTGCTGTATCTATAGCGTTAGAGAACTTCAAACGTATCTCGTCATTCCTTAGTACTTCCGTATCCCACTTCTTTGCGTATTGATTCTTCCTGACTAATGTCTTGAACTTCAGCCTACTCTTCATCACTACTATATTGTGATCTGAGTCTATATCTGCTCCTGGGTACGCCTTACAAACCAGTATCTGATTTCGGAATCTCTGTCCAACCATGGTGTAATCTAATTGAAATCTTCCCGTATCTCCCGGCCTTTTCCAAGTACACCTCCTCCTCTTGTGATTCTTGAACAGGGTATTCGCTATTACTAGCTGAAACTTGTTACAGAACTCAATTAGTCTTTCTCCTCTTTCATTCCTTGTACCAAGCCCATATTCTCCTGTAACCTTTTCTTCTACTCCTTCCCCTACAACTGCATTCCAGTCGCCCATGACTATTAGATTTTCGTCCCCCTTTACATACTGCATTACCCTTTCAATATCCTGATACACTTTCACTATCTGTTCATGTTCAGCTTGCGACGTCGGCATGTATACCTGAACTATCGTTGTCGGTGTTGGTCTGCTGTCGATCCTGATTAGAACAACCCGGTCACTGAACTGTTCACAGTAACACACCCTCTGTCCTACCTTCCGATTCATAACGAACGCTACACCTGTTATACCATTTTCAGCTGCTGTTGATATTACCCGATACTCATCTGACCAGAAATTCTTGTCTTCCTTCCACTTCACTTCACTGACCCCTACTATATCTAGATTGAGCCTTTGCATTTCCCTTTTCAGATTTTCTAGTTTCCCTACCACGTTCAAGCTTCTGACATTCCACGCCCCGACTCGTAGAACGTTATCCTTTCGTTGATTATTAAAGGTTTTAAAGAGAATGATGTGAAATTCGAAAAGACCGGAGAGCTTGGTGTGGCATGTGTAAGAGGAAGGCCTCCTATCCCTGTGGAAGTTATTGGCGAGGTCGCTGTTGCTGTGACCGAGCGGTTCTAGGCGCTTCAGTCCGCAACCAAGCTGCTGCTACGGTCGCAGGTTCGAATCCTGCCTCGGGCATGGATGTGTGTGATGTTCAAATGGCTGTGAGCACTATGGGACTCAACTGCTGAGGTCATTAGTCCCCTAGAACTTAGAACTAGTTAAACCTAACTAACCTAAGGACATCACAAACATCCATGCCCGAGGCAGGATTCGAACCTGCGACCGTAGCGGTCTTGCGGTTCCAGACTGCAGCGCCTTTAACCGCACGGCCACTTCGGCCGGCTGTGTGTGATGTCCTTTGGTAAGTTAGGTTTAAGTAGTTCTAAGTCTAGGGGACTGATGACCTCAAATGTTAAGTCCCTTAGTGCTCAGAGCCATTTGAACCATTTTTGAACCTAATGTTGATCGCCCAGTGAAAGATCTACTTCATGAAAACTTCCACGGACATGCTATCTCTGGAGGTATTCGAGATGCATATGCTGCAAGATCACCTGATCTGAATCCATGTGACTTTTGGCTCAGGGGACATCTAGAAGAACGTGTTAGCCAGGGACACGGCTGTCTCTACCTGATGTGAAGGCCAGTATACAAGAATACGTTGCTCAGATTCCGGTGGAACTGCTGCAAGCAACGGTTGATCGTCATTTTACGAATGCAGCATCTCATCGAGTCTCCGGTGCTCATAGTGAACGAACTGTGTAAGCGGCGATTAAAGATAAAATCAACGTTATGCCTTTTTCACCTGTTTGACCTTTCCTGCCAACGTTCGCTTCCTAGGTTATTGCATATGGAAACATTTATACAGGGTGAACATTAATAAAACTGACAAACTTAATGGACGGAGTCCTGACTGGAAACAGAGGAAAAAAGCCCTATGAAGATGTGTCTAGAAATGGACGGTGCGTGTGCAACGACAACACATTTTCCCAGAACACAGTACAGAGTTGCACCGCATCCATGTTACAGCATATGTTCAACGTGGCCTCCATGGAATGCAATGTACGTGGTCACAGGTCGCATCATGGATTGCCGCACACTTTCGCACGTTCTGTCATCTCTCTCCAAATAGTCACAGGCGTCGTAAATACGCTGTTGGAGGATGTGCACATCAGGAACTGGTTCAAAATACACGACGCTTTTCAGATGTCCCTAGAGGTAAAAATACAGGGTGGTTTAAGCCTGGTGATCTAGCAGGCCGTGCCACAGGGCCTCCGCGTCCTATCCAACGTCCGGGGAATACTGGAAATTTGTGGTAAGGACTATGGGACCAAACTGCTGAGGTCATCGGTCCCTAGGCTTACGCAGTACTTAATCTAACTTAAACCAACTTACGCTAAGGACAGCACACACGCATATGCCCGAGGGAGGACTCGAACCTTCGATGGGGGGAGCCGCACGAACCGTGACAAGACACCTCAGACCGCACGGGTACCCCGTGTGGCGCCGGGGAAGATGATGAGAGATGTCGGCGAACTGTAATGCGGAAGTGGGATGGTACTCCATGATGCAGAAACCACATAACCTGTCATATTGCCAAAGGCACATTCTCAGGCATTCCGCGGGAAGTCCAGGTAAGTTTCTCCGTCGATGCGTTGTCGAATAAAAACCTCTGGAAGTATGTGGTCGCCAGGAATCCCTGCTCACACATTGATGCTGAGCCGATGCTGATAAGAAGCCTCAATGATTCTCCGAGGATTATCTGTAGCCCACATGTGACGATTAAGCAGATTGATGATGCCAATTCTGGTAAAGGATGCTTCGTCGGTAAAGAGGACTGATGACAGAAATCCCATAATTATGACAGTTTCGTGCAAAAACACATTGAAAAAATTCTTCCCTTAGAGTTGCAAGTGATCGGGATAGTAGCGGTCACCATGCAGGATGTACCCAATCGTACGATGGCTTACACAATACTGGCGGTCCGCTTGCTTGGAGCTTATACCGAGGTTCGTCTCAATATTCTATAGAACCCGGTTCATCAAATCTTGTGTATGCACAGTCCGCCGCCTCCCTTCACGTCGTCTGTTTGAAAGGACCCATGTTCATACAATGCCTAAAAAGGGCTTGAATTGTTCTGTGAGTGGCTTGTGTCTGAGAGGGTACTTATTTTGATATAGCTGTGCTGTATCTCGACCGTTTCCATCTGCTTGGCCGTACACAAACACCATCTCGGCTTGTTCCCGATGTGAAGACCGGACATTCTGCTGCTTACAGTGCGATGTGTCAATCACACAGACTGATACACACAAGGAACACACGGCACGTAATTAGAGGAACTACCGTGGCAACGATACATTTCTGGACTCATGTTCATAGGATCTGTTTTGCTCCATTTCCAGTCAGGAATCCGTCCCTGCAGTTGGTCGATTATGTTAATGTTCACCCCTATACGTTTTTCTCTCATTGACAGCGCCAGATTTTCACTTGTTGGCCAAAATTGGAACTATTTTTTACAGCGCGAATCGGTTCCGCATTAACGCAATAGGTGGTTCAAATGGCTCTGAACACTATGGGACTTAACATCTGAGGTCATCAGTCCCCTAGAACTTAGAACTACTTAAACCTAACTAAGCTAAGGACATCACACACATCCATGCCCGAGACAGGATTCGAACCGGTGACCGTAGCAGTTGCGCGGTTCCAGACTGAAGCGCCTAGAACAGCTCGGCCACAGTGGCCGGCAACGCTACAGAGTATCATCATATTTCGCTACCATACGATAACTGCAGCCCGTACTGGACTTCTGTGAGCTGTTGGACTTTGATTTTAACTACACATTACAAGTGAGGTAAGAACAAGTTACTAATATTCCTTCCTCCCTTCCTTACTTGACTACTTTCACGAGGCCTGTCCCATACCTTCCCCATCCCACCCGGTTTATGACGACATACTTTATCTAAAGTGAAGTACAGACCAACGTAATACCAAGATTCTTCGCTCCAAAGACGTTCTGTGCTTGAGTGCCAACATTGGCGAATTTTTTCAGATTTCAAAAATTTCGACATTTAACACAAACGATTGGTTGTACGGGTAGTATATTTTGCTACCATAGATGTATGGCTGATTAACAGTGAAAATAGGCCAAGAAAATGATGCTCTGGGAAGACCATTACACCCATGTTAAAATAGGTAGAGGTACCGTTCGAAAACTGCACAGCCACTAAGAAACACACTAATGCTCGATACTCCACAGTTTTTAATTTTTTACACCTCTTTTCTTTAAGAGTATAATAATTTTATCCTAATATCGGTAATCAGCTAATACCTCCATTTTCTTTTTCTTCTTCTGTTTTTCTGTTTATTGTTCTTTCTAATGTACCTTTCCTCATCCAGTTCTCCAATCAACCGTTTTTTGGCAGTGTTAAATGTTTTCAAAGTCAGGCTCCACCAATCTTTCTCAGTTATTATATTTTCTTTCTGACAGGCATCTTTTGCCTTCTTCCAATTTGACATTTGAAGAGCTTCCAGAGGTTATGCATTACTCTATGTAATTACACAATAACAGTTTTCAGTCAACAGTACTGATACATGTTTTCCGCTGTTTTCCGAATCCGCTCTGGGTGGATGCAGGAAAACTGAGTATACTGCATCACAAGGACGAAAGTGGAATTACTTCCCTCTGAGCGGAACGAAACAGTTTCGAAAAATGGATCACCAAGTGCGGTGTTACTAGGGTGTGGTTGTTACTTTTACCTGCCTGCACTTTCTCAGACATTAGCTCCAACACGAGAGCTCTTGAAGGAGCCACAGAAAGGCGGTCGATACCCAGAGCCTCACCTCGTCGCATAATCTTAACAACGATTAGCATGAAGTCTGCGATACCTGGTCACGCATCACGCAGGGCGTTGTTTATAGAACAGAAAGCAGAACATTAATGGTCGTTACCACAGGCACAATTTCTTGCTATGAAATGAACTAGAGGCAACAGTGAAAAGAGAGCAAATGCTTATGCCATGAAGAAGTCGCAGTGTCCCGAAAATGTGCTTAATCTTTGCTTTCAACTCACCGAAAGTTTCTGTGACTTACGAAATGGTAAGAAATATGAAGAAAGGAAATTTGTGCTGAAACTTTACTGAGAAGCGCAGTGAAATGCTATTAAACTAAGAAAGGAACTTGACCTACGCTGTTCAACAAAGCCCACGTACGGGGTTAGGTATGAATCAATTAGAACACGGTCGTACAAAATGTCTAGGAATGGTGTGACGTGAGCTATACAGAAGCTCGCTGTATTTCGAAGAGATCCCTATTCTTATGAAATAGCCCAGTATCTTATAACAACTCCGTCTTGTAAAAATGGATCTCGCAAAGACGCTTGACTTCATGTATTCATTGGAGCTATGTTAAGTGATACAAGTTAATATTGCCAAGGACAACCTCAGGGAAAGAGAAAACTGGTTGCACGCAATCACATACGTTGGTAGTATTACTTAAATCTTACGAAAAATACATAAACATAAAAAAAGTCTTATTTACATTTAAAAGCGTGATGAAGTGCTTGTGTACAGTTCTTCCCTGTGTTAACCTTTTTATCGGTTTTTTGTATTTTATGCTCTTAGAAATCGTATAAAATTTTGTTGTTCCTTCTTTTTGAACTGATGAAAGTAGTAAGATGTAATTTGGAGCCAGCTGTGTGATGTTCAGTTCAAGTAAACTTTGAAGAGGAGAAAAGAAACGAAAATAACGTTCAACAAAATGCCGCGAGGGTCACTTTCCAACATTAGAGCTCAAGATATTATCGAAATGCGTACTCATACTGAATTTATTTCCACTTTCGAAATCCAAATGGAGTACCCTGCACCCTCTTTCGTTAGAAACGTCTCTCTCAATAACAGTTATTTTCTCTTTCGGACTTAGCAGCGTTGGGACTATTGTTCTTCCTCTATCACTGTTTAAAGTATGATTCATTTTTCCTGCCGAAATAATTACATACGTGTCTTGATTCGCACTAAACAAAATTTGAGAACTATGAAAACAGTGGAGATGATTGGTATTGTCTGCTCCAATAAAAATCGCCGACCATTTTATCAAATGCGACTCCTTCACTGTGAGCTCACCAATCGTCTGTTCTGGATTAGAGATGTGCTTAAAACAACACCAGTGAAATACCCACCTAATAACATCAATAAAAAAGTAGTACTTTCTTTTTAGCTTTTCTTCTGAATATTTTAACATGCCTTAATCCGCCGGTAACGTCGTTATTAATATTCCTGGTCAATACGGTGGCAGTAAAGAAATCGTTAGCGCGCAAGCTCATCGTATCGAGATGTCTGGGACAAATCCCGCTTACCGTAGTAAGTATTTGGAAAAAAAATTCTATTGAATTCTGTGTTGTGTAAGAACCGGGCGTGTAAAAGAAATCTTCAATACCCTGTGTGACCAACAGTCTTAGAACTCCCAACCGAACGTAGTCTGATATCACCTTATGCACCTTCCTCTGAAGATATGTGTTCGAAAAGGAGCTACATTTATCTAGGTCTTCTATCAAAAACTATGTCCGTAGCGTGCTGCCCAAACAGAAAGGCAGGCCATTTTTTGTTATATCGCTCGATTGATAAGTAGTCGCTGAAAACAGTCTCATACTAAATAGTAGTTGACAAAATGTGATTCGAAGGAGGAATCTCGTCTTTGTTCTGGTCTTCAGTCCGAAGTCTGGTTTTTTGCAACTCTCTACGCTAATCTGTCCTGAGTAAGCCTCTTCATCTCTCCATAACTTCTGCAGCCTACACCTACTTGAGCATGTTTGTTATGTGTGAACCTTGGTCTCCTCCTGAAATTTTAACCTCCAAAGCTCCCCTTCATTAACTGATACAGGATGCCTAAGAATTAGTCCTGTCACCACACCTCTTCGTTTAGTCGAGTTGTGCTATTAATTTCTTTTCTCATCTAATCGATTCAGTACTTCATTAATTATTAGAACTACCAGTTTCTGTTTCGACTTTCTGTTGTCGGTGTCTATGTTCATGCGAAACACAAACTAGAAAATTTTCTCTGAACAGACGTCTAAATACTTGCGAGTCTCCATACAGAAAATGATAGTCCTGGCGTTGTGACGTCCCTTCCATCCTTTACTTGCCGGGAGGAGACGCGACTCGTAACGATGTTCGTCCCCGTCGGTGCGACATGGAACAGCACCTGTAACTCTCCTAAGAACACAACTCCTCGCGTGGTTTACAAATATTCTGTTATCTGTCCGCAACAGTCTGTATAGCTTCTGCGAACTGGTAAACCGCAGTCGTTTATTTTTATTTTTATGCCCGGTTAGTTTCGTGATGAAATAAAATCTTAATTCTTCATTTCATCATTACGGTCGTTTTTCACATCATACATATCGAGGATGAAATTTTGCTGTCTACTATTCCGTTGCTACGTCAAGTTATTAACAACGGTCCGACGTAACTCCAGAGATAACTTATGTTGGAGTAAATTTTTTTTTTTAATACGCCGTAATACTGGTTTAAACTAATCACTATTCACTATCCATTATTTATGTACTCACTTAGTCACTTAAAATGTTTAAAGAGTCAATCAACGTGCATTAATACGCATTGTATTGTCCGTTTAATGAGTTAGGCGACACGTAATATTTATTGATTGGCGACTCCATGGCGTGTTGGGTGCACCACGACCAAATAGTGGATAGAATTGGAAGGAAAATCAGCATTGGCTGTATTTTGTTGTTTTATTGTCAGCAAAATCGATTTTCGGTGACTTAGTGACCATCCTCAGTGCTGTAATATACAATTAAAATTGGTAGGCACTGGTATCAAGCTATAACTACAAGATTAGAGCGATCACATAAACTCATGTGATCGCTCTAAGCTTGTGGTTATAGCTTGATACCAGTGCCTACCAATTTTAATTGTATATTACAGCACTGAGGATGGTCACTAAGTCACCGAAAATCGATTTTGCTGACAATAAAACAACAAAATACGGCCAATGCTGGTTTTCCTTCCAATTCTTTATCTTTTGACTCAGATTTTATTGTTCTTTCTGTAATTAATTGTTTGTCCCTACAACACAATCACACCGATATATCATTCAAGATTAAATTCTGTTCAGTTCAGTAATCGTGACGCTGATGACAACTTTTGACTAATCGGCGTACTTGTCTTTCTTCGTGTCTTCGTTTTATTGTGTCCTACTCAAGACTACGAATTGTTTTTCTGTCGTTGATCCATTGCTCTCAAGGTTTGTAACTGTTCATCAGTACGAAGGCTAAGTCCGATAAACCAATATCACTCAACTAAAGTCTAACACTCGTCTTATTATACCGTCGCGTTGAGAACGGTAAAGATCAACTTTCATCCGTCGAATGACTGAGCAATACTTCAATCTCTATCTCACGAATTATCAAACTTCCAAAACTGAAACAATCTAATAGCGTTTGAATCCAGACAACTATTGCAACAGTACTCTAGAGCGACTCAAGAGCAACTAACTAATTGAACATATCAATATCCGAGTTGCATTGTAGTCGCATTGAATTTCTTTTTCGATGCGGCTACAACTCTCTTCCATGGTAAATGTTATCTTTGCCTGAATTACTTTCTTGGATTTAACCTTCGTTCATATGATTTTGATTTTATTTTATAGATTTTTGATAAAGAATCTATGATAATCCATTCCTCTTATCTCCTCTTTTTGTATGCTATTCTCAGTTTTTTTGAATAATATAGGTGTTAAATATTACCAGTGTAGATTTTATCGTCAATAGTTGCCGTCACTGGTAAGATGACTCATTTCCCTACTTTAAGTTTCCACAAAGTTTGTTAATTGGGGATTTCTGTCCTTGGGGCGTTACAGCGTACAAGTCTTATCGCGCTGTATTTAGTACTGTAAAACAAATATGCTGGTCTGTAACGAGATCGGGTGCCTACTACAAAGACAAAGAATAGTAGGGCGCCTAATTACAATATTAGTGGTGAGCATTTCGGGCATGTCACATTTTAGAAGTTTTAGGGCTTGGGGTAGTGTTAAAGAGTGATATGAATTTGTACGAACACATAAAATAAATAATAGGGATGGCGTATGGAATATTTAGATTTGTTAGGAGGGTTCTGCGAAAGTGAAGGAAATCTAGTACAAGATGCTAACGCGACAAGTCCTAGAATACTTTTCCAGTGTTCAGAGTCCTTATCAAGTAGACACGACAGACATCGAACAAATCAGGGACGCACTGCGAGGATTATAATAGGTCTTGCGAAATAGCGCGTGCGAAAATGTAACCAGAAGTGCTCGGAAAATTTAAATGGGAGTCTCTTGTAGAAAGACGACAAAGTTCTCAGGAAACTATGAGGAAAATTTAAAGAACCTGTATTCGAAAATAACTGTGCAACCATTGACCTACGATCAACGTATATCTCGTGTAGGATCTTGAGAGAAATATGAAAGAGATTAGGGCGCTTACAGACTCAGTTCCACACTCAGTAAGTGAATTTATAATATCGGTAACATGCATCCTCCGCCATGCGCTATACAGTCATTATGTAGATGTAGATCAGAATCCTCAGTCGCCCTATGACTCGTCGAATACGGGCATCTGGGACAGAAGTTACGTAAATAACGGAGAACATTAGTGAGAGCGGCATGATCGCTGGTATCTTGCAATATTTTGTACTTCGCTGACGTGCCATGAAATGATCCACAGCTTCAGGAGCGAAACTGGCCCTCAAGTGATATGCATTAGTGTTTTCAACTGCATAAACTCGTTATTTTCAGCTATCAGCTATGGTCTTGCAATACACTCCCAAGTAAATTATTTTGTAATGTCGCGTTATAGTAACATGAGGTAACTGTCATGTTTCGGGTTCGAGTCATGTAACGAATAACGGTAAACGCTAATTTGAAAATTATAGTCAGTATGTTGTTCTCTGTGAGTGACAGATTCAGCTTCACTGTAGCACGTTTCAAGTAATTACAGCGAGTGTAATGCAAAACTTTTGGCTCTGTTCCTCTATAGAACCGAGTGAGAAATTTTATTTAGAAACAGAAACTGCTGCTTCTTCTTTATTCCATAGCGCTGGAAGAATTGAGGGCATCAGATGGACAGTGGGAATGCAAAACGTTCAAAGTGACATTTTTTCAAAAAACACGTTTTCAGTTCTATTGTCTTCTCGAACGGTAGATTTGATCCAGGTTCGAAACCACGGAGAAGTAGACGGCGCATGGTCTTTGTACCTAGATGCGCTTCCCTCTGGTGTTCCGAAGTTTAAAAAATGTAAGCGACTTCTGTTGACTGCAGTTTTACTAGATATAAACCTAATTCAGTATTTCTATACTTTTATAACAAATAAATGGAACTTGGAACAAAGATTTTCTTCCTGCAATTTTGTCGAAATTTGCGTTTTTGAGGTCATGGCTGTGAACTGATTCTCGGAAAGAAGGAAACAGCAGCCAAACGTTGTTAATAAAGCTTTTTATTTACACAAACAGAGCCTTTACCCGTTTACACCAGACAGGTTGATCTTCAGACTGATGTTAACCTTTATATTACGTTTGTTGTTGTTTACATGGTTCTTGGGGAAAAAATCAGCGAATAACATTTCATCAGAGTGAGCTGTACTTCTATTATTTACTTAGGATTTTGTTATTGTTTACAGAAAACTGTTACTCCCAGATAGCTACAAATAAAGCTAGAGCGGATTTGGCCATATTTCCACTTGCTGTATGGAGTGGAATACATTCTTAAATACTGTCTGTCCAAAGACTTGATCTGATTTTTTGGAGATGCTAATTGGCTTATTAACTAATGTTGATCACAAACAACTGCTAAGAAAAGGCGCTTGTATTTTCTACGCGAAACATTGAAAGAAAATCAACATTTTGCTTAATAAACTCCCGTTGGAGAAGTTAAGGAAACTTGTGTTAGTGAGACAAAAATTATGTAGTGTCCATTATATTGTTTGTGAGACATCAGAAGAACCAGAAATTGAATGAAACGTTTGAATGAGTATAGACAGTATTTTTTTCTTCGTTCCACACTCGAATGAAATACGGAGGGGAGTGAATAACAAACGTATAAAATAGCGTCCGTAGCCACCCAATAAAATAAAAAATTTATCTAGCGCAGTATTCCTGCATGTGCTAACTGTATGAATAATTTTTCTTCTGAAATGGATGTAGTATAATCTCATTTCGCCTACAATGTATGTACTACAGACAATCGAAACACTTTTGGGTCAGGTATGTAACTATGGTTGTGTTCTCATCACAGTCGAGTACCCCATGTCCACACGACCGAAAACTGCGGTTCTGCTACTGATGCAGTAACACCTCTGACTTCATGTTTTATATATTGCTAATTTCAAATATAATTAGCTAATTACACAGTTCACCAACTTCGGACATTCATTAGTAGCATATGTTTGTGTTACTATTTAATCGAAATTATTTCAGTTCACAGTTTTAAAAATTAAAATTGGGAATTACTGTTGTTTTTCTTTCTTCTCTCAGTATTTGTGGCGCCGATTCCTTTATTACCGATAATGTGTGATGTTGTCTTTACAGTATTCGTCTTTCAAATAAAATGTTCCACTAACCGTGGTCCGTCTAGATTGGGAGGGGAGGGAGAATTACCCTGAAACGCAAGTGCAGTTAACTACAGAACTGAAGAGTTTATTACTTGCAGCTGCTGAAGATACGAAAGTAATTTTTCCTGAAGGCATTTTTATGCTTTTCGAAACATTTTAATTTACAGTACGTGGAATGCAGATTTAGCTAGCTTCCCTGCTACAACTCTAAAATTTCAACCGCCTGAACAGCTGTGTGTAAAACAGCATCATATAGTACTGTACACTGTCCCGTTCATTGTTTTGTTGCTCCAGCTTGAAGCGATTTCCTTTCCACATTTGATACCATTTTTTAAATATGCGACATGACTTATTACACATTGTGGTAAGCCAAGTAACTTTTATTGAAGGGCACAGTTAACCTCAAAGTGACACAAATACATGATACTATTTTTAACACAGTTACCAAGTCTCTGTAAACAACTGTCCAAACATACTACCAATCATTCAGTTCCTCGATTATATAAATTCGCTCCTTGATCATGGAGCCATTCCAGAACTGTTATTTGATTGTCATCACCATTGGAAAGTCTCTTTCGTCCCAGATGTTGTTTCATCTTGCCGGACTGATGGAAATCACATGTTGCAAGATTCGAATGTCCCCATTAGTGTTGACCACGTCTATACGGCCCTGCTCAGATTGTTGACACCATTTCACTTCGGGAGGACGCTACACTGCATTTGTCCACATACCGCCAGAATTTGTGTGAAGTTTAGATGTTTTTGCTCATAAGTATTCCTACTGTCCCGCGGACTCCATTTCTGCAGTACGTTTCTAGCTCCGGTGCCATTTTATTTTGCAGCGGAAGAACTATTTCTGCAAGAAACCCAGAACGTGGATTGTCTTCTGACGAACCGTCATTGATCTCAGCGTGGGACGACTTGTCTAACTTGCTTTTAGAACTCATGTGTTTGTATTAAGCGATACCGTAAATGATTAGCACATACCACAGCTTCAAGCAAGGACACTTTCATTACAATGTTACACACCATGCTATGTAAGTACGTGACATAACTTTCGAAACGCACAAACAGAAGACATCCATACATTAACAACGATGGAATGTATACACTGATACTACGCCACAAACTAGAAAACGTGTAAGTACTCACATGTAAAACTTTTTTTCTGATAAACAGTAACACGGCTCGGCAAGGGGGGGGGGGTACTGGACACAAAAACCTGAAATAGGAAATGGCCTACCCCTGCTACAAAAGGAAGTTCAAGGTACAAATATAGGTATGCCAGAAATATTAGAAATACGCAAGTTTATGCAATCATATTATGGTCTTAATAAAGACATTAATAGCTACAGGTTTTACAATTTTTTGCAGGCACAGTGCTCAACTTCGGAGCAGGGCATGAATTAACACTCATAACAGCGACGATTCTTCAGAAGGCCACTTATCGTGTCTTATTCTTATATCAGATCTACTGTTCATCGTAGGTTGACTCTAGTAGCCTCGAGATGTAATAGAAAAGGGAAAGAAGAAACCGTACTAAAACTGACATTTCTTTTGGGCGAAGAATAAAGAGATACCGTTGCTTTGTATATTTCCGATGTTAATTTATTTTGTGCGACACACCAGCGCAGAAAGGCTTAGTATTTCTTCAAATAACTGAGCACAGAGTTGCGTTGAATACGTAAATGATGCAATGACTTTTATCGATATTGAGTTTTAGTATTTGTTGAGTCCTTGGAGAGTTGAAGATGAGTGAAATAAACATAAAAAATAAATGAAATTATGCAACTGAATACTTGACAACGACACGTTGCAACTATCGCTGGTTTTTTAATAATCACCCGCATAGCTCGTTAGCTTGTTACAGGCTGCTGATGTTCTGTGTAGCACACGCAAAAGTCTTGTAATGGCGCCACACTTTGTACCTTAACGTAACAAAAGAAAAAACCACACTTCGAAAGAGCGTCTGTATTGGGCTCTTAGTCCATATCGCGCCAGCTTGTCAGGCCCTCGCGTGACGTGATTCCGTGCCACAACATATTTATGTCCCGTTTCCTTTAACCCATACATGAATGAATAGCAAATAAAAGAGATGACATGAAGAAAAGACAAGTCTATATGGATTTATGGCACTGCAGAAAATATGGTTCAGTTGTAGCAGAAGCTAAAGTGAATTATTTCTACGTTCTGTGTCACTAACCTTTCAAATTTGACAAGAGCATCTTACGCAAAAGAAAGGGTTTAACTCTGCAAACGAATTATGCTGCTGTGAGGTGACTTGGAAGAGTAGTGTGTTCAGGTCGGTAACGTAACATGTGTATGCATGGATGACTGTAATACGCAAGCTGCAGAAAGGTACAATATTTCATGAAGTGTGACATGGTCACAACGTAGCATACAGTGACTCAGAGTTTGAACTCGTTGCTTCCGCAGCGCTGGATATTGGAAAGATCAGTTGTTAAATCTTTTACTATGATAAATAAAGACTGCTCTCATAATATTTACTCTACGGTCAGCAGTGTTCTTTTTTATTAATATTATTTTTCATCTGGTATCTATTTCGTAGCAACTGCGTCATCTTCAGGCAATATAGCTTTGCGATCAATATGATACACCGCCGCAAGTACAGCGTCCTACGGTGGGATAACTGTCAAGATTAGTACTAAAGTACATTATGTGAATGTATTTGCGGTTGTATACCACATCGATAACAGAGTTATAGAGCAGAAGATGAAGCCATAGTTGGTTCTAAATCCGTAGCAAATGATCTAAAGACAAGTAAGACAGCTGAGTGGGGATCAAATAGCATGAGAACAGTCTTCGTAGAATTTGAATCGGTATTTAATCAAGAATTTTAGAATATTTTATCTGATAACTATTTTTTTGTCTCTTACAGTGCGATCTGAAGAACATAAATGATCGAAAATAGCAGTCAAATAAAATACTAAAGCAATGTGAACAGTTATAAGTGGGGGCAGCGTAACTTATTGCAGTGCTCCCCTTATAGTTATGCATTCTTTTTGTTCTTTATAGACCGATCTGAGGATGATCGTATTTGATGGAAACCAATAATCAAATGAACTATTTAAAAAGTCCTTGCACACAAAGACTGTCATAAGCACTACTATCATTAAAAACAATTTAATTTAAATCTTCCTGCTTATATTCCTTCTTCAATCCAACGTATAGTTCAGATGGCAGATGACTTGTACCCAAAAGAATATTCATGGTAAAACATTTACCTCAAGTTACGGTTTAGCTCTTTAAAACTGAGTGCAGTACTGAGTGAAAGGCAGAGACGCGGATTTAGTGTGGAAGTGGAACGGACTGGTTGTACACTGAAAGTCGAATATTCCTTATTAAAAAAACAAATATTAATTTTCAACAACTTTTTTTATACATTGACTGAACAGTCAACGCCGTGCCCTACCATTTCATTTATTTTGCTAATGGCAAGTGTTAGTCTCTTATTTTCGGTCCAACAAGTATTTAATCAGTTCCATTTTCCACTGAAATCTTTTTGTTTTGTTTTTTAACATACACTTACAAGAGCGTATGCAAACACACAACCCAAAAAATTTAAACAAAAATATTAAAATATGTTTTAAACAACCTCCACTGAACAATTTCATTTTAGACTCTTAAGTTGAAATTAAAAAAAAGACAATACCAGAAGACAGTTCTTTTGCAATAGTCTATAAACGAACAATTCCAGAGCACACTAGGCATTAAATTTCCACAAGTTAAATCAGTGTATCAAAAGCATTTACGAGAGCACTTGATAACAAATAATTTAACCAAAGCTCTCACCGAAGATGATCAACTTAATTTCTCACGCCTTCATTTACAGTTAGTTAACGAAAGAAATGCAGTTTATAAAATTCAGTTTACCAAGAACATTTACCGAGATATTAACTTGAGAAATCTCCACTATTTTAGGTAATTACTACACTATGTCAATACACACAGTTCTCAAACAAAAAAAATTCGAGTGTACTATACAGGATGGTCCATTGATAGTGACAGGGCCAAATATCTCACGAAATAAGCATCAAACGAAAAAACTACAAAGAACGAAACTCGTATAGCTTGAAGGGGGAAACCAGATGGCGCTATGGTTGGCCCTCTAGATGGCGCTGCCATAGGTCAAACAGATATCAACTGCGTTTTTTTAAATAGGAACTACCATTTTTTGTTACATATTCGTGCAGTACGTAAAGAACTATGTTTTAGTTGGACCACATTTTTCGCTTTGTGATGGATGGCGCTGTAATAGTCACAAACGTATGAGTACGTGGTATCACGTAACATTCCGCCAGTGCGGACGATATTTGCTTCGTGATACATTACCCGTGTTAAAAAGGACCATTTACCAATTGCGGAAAAGGTCGGTATCGTGTTGATGTATGGCTATTGTGATCAAAATGCCCAACGGGCATGTGCTACGTATGCTGCTCGGTATTCTGGACGACATCATCCAAGTGTCCGGACCGTTCGCCGGATAGTTAAGTTATTTAAGGAAACAGGAAGTGTTCAGCCACATGTGAAACGTCAACCACGACCTGCAACAAATGATGATGCCCAAGTAAGTGTTTTAGCTGCTGTCGCGGCTAAACCGCACATCAGTAGCACACAAATTGCGCGAGAATCGGGAATCTTCAAAAACGTCGGTGTTGATAATGCTACATCAATATCGATTGCACCCGTACCATATTTCTAGGCACCAGGAATTGCATGGTGACGACTTTCAACGTCGGGTACAGTTTTACCACTGGCCACAAAAGAAATTACTGGACGATGACAGATTTTTTTGGCACACGTTCTATTTAATGACGAAGCGTCATTCACCAACAGCGATAACGTAAACCGGAATAATGTGCACTACTGGGCAACGGAAAATCCACGATGGCTGCGACAAGTGGAACATCAGCGACCTTGGCGGGTTAATGTATGGTACGGCATTATGGGAGGAACGATAATTGGCCCCCATTTTATCGATGGCGATCTAAATGGTGCAAAGTATGCTGATTTCCTACGTAATGTTCTACCGATGTCACTACAAGATGTTTCACTGCATGACAGAACTGCGATGTACTTCCAACATGATGTCCTGCACATAGCTCACGTGCGGTTGAAGCAGTATCGAATAGCATATTTCATGACAGGTGGACTGGTCGTTGAAGCACCATACCATGGCCCGCACGTTCTCCGGATCTGACGTCCCCGGATTTCTTTCTGTGGGGAAAGTTGAAGGATATTTGCTATCGTGATCCACCGACAACGCCTGACAACATGCGTCAGCGCATTGTCAGTGCCTGTACGAACATTACGGAAGGCGAACTACACGCTGTTGAGAGAAATGTCGTTACACGTATTGCCAAATGCATTGAGGTTGACGGACATAATTTTGAGCATTTATTGCATTAATGTGTATTTACAGGTAATCACTCTGTAACAGCATGCGTTCTCAGAAATGATAAGTTCACAAAGGTACATGTGTCACATTGGGAGAACCGAAATAAAATTTTCAAACGTACCTACGTTCTGTATTTTAAAATAAAAAACCTACCTGTTCCCAACTGTTCGTCTAAAATTGTAATCCATATGTTTGTGACTGTTACAGCGCCATCTATCACAAAGCGAAAAAAGTGGTCCAACTAAAACATTCATATTTCTTTACGTACTACACGAATATGTGATAAAAATCGGGGTTCCTATTTAAAAAAAAACGCAGTTCGTTTGACCAATGGCAGCGCCATCTAGCGGGCTAACCATAGCGCCATCTGGTTTTCCCCTTCGAGCTAGACAAGTTTTCTTCTTTCAAGTTTTTTAGTTTGACGCTTATTTCGTGAGATATTTGGCCCAGTCACTATCAATGGACCACAACTGTATAACCGTACACAATGAGATGCTACAATAACAGAAAAGAAAACCTTTTATCAAAGTATCATGTGCAGACTAACCCTACTTAAAATTACTTAACATCTACCCACCCCTTGGACCGGTCGTGCCCTTGTACTACTCGTATCACACGTCTCAGGGCTGAGTACCAGAACAACAAGTCCTTCTCGACGAATACAGGTTACTGTTCGTGCCTTTATGCCACCAAACCAAATCAACTTATTCGTTACAGCGCTGTCCATACTTCTCACCTTCTTAGATGATCACCTTCACAACACAGTTCTACGAGGTTCTAGAACAAGACCACTCGTCCGGTGAAAACGAAACCAGTCCCCTCGTTTTCAATGACCAAAACTTTCAGAAGTTCCAAAAGCGACATACCATCATTCTGCACAAGATGGCTATCATGGCGTGCCGCCTTCTTCCTCCGAAGTAACGGAAGTCTGAGCTTGTGCCTTCCTTCACACACGCACGCCTATCTGCTCCCAGCAGCCACACCAAAGCCGTCCGCTCGCCAATTCTTGATGCGCATGCCCTCTCCCTTGCTGACTTCTCACGCCTCGTCTATACCACGAAAGACATGCTGTGAAGACAAGCCAGTCAATCTATCCCAGCAAAAAATCTCGAACCATCTAACATGGTTCACTGAGAGTAAGAAGTGCAGACCGAGGCAAGAAAATGTTGGCAACTACTTATTGGTTGTTGAGTGTTTGGCTTAGCTCGGGAAACTCTCGCTGCTAGCCTGGCCTGATTCCCAACGGAATCCACGTCAAGCTGCCTTCCTTTTGTCTGCCATGAAATCAAGTCGCGTGTGTCTTTGTTATGCGTACAATTATCATTTCTTGTGTGTTGTTATATCTGAGAACGGAGTGAGAGTGGGGGACAGAATGAAAGCTAATGAGCGCTACTTTCGAGTAGCACCAAGGAGCTGCCGACATTAATGCCTTCGTTAAACAAATGACTCACGGTCAACAGTGTGTGATGCCCTCACTTGGAGGACGCTGGGAATTTAAATCAAAACATTTTCGGAAAAATTATATGCTATTTTATCGTCTTCCTCTCAGCGCTCAAATACTGATAAAAATTTGCTCAATCATCGGGGTTCGACACAGTTACATCCTACAGTAGTAGAGCATCACAACTCTAAGGTGATAAGAACCTCGGCTACGGAGACACGTAAGAAGCGACAACAGCATCTAATTTTTCTCACATGCTCGAAAAGGACTTAATCTTTCGACTAAACTTTAAGTCAGCGTGTTTCAAATTACACTTTAACATAAGGTATAGACGGAAAATACAAGACTGTGGCAGCCGACGGATGAATGTGTGGCATTACAGCATAGCAATAACTTCAGCATGCAAGGATAGTAACCAGAGGATAAGTCTTTACCAGGACAAAGTCCCTGCCAATTTCATTCCGTGTACTCGGTTAGACAGTAACTATGGATCGTAGACAGGCGCGTGAACAGTACACACAGATGCCAGAATTTGAGAAAGGACGTGTAGTTGAGCACAAAGAAGCCAGTTGGAGTAACCGGCGAATCGCTCGACATGTGAACAAGTGATGCCACTGGCAGGAGCGCGTAAACCATGGCTGAACACGGCTTCAAGAAGAACGCAGTAGATCTGGAGTGAGGACAGAACGTGAGGAGCGAGTATTCGCCAGAGAGGCATTCAGAACCGCGGATGCACCATTATCATCAGTCCGACATCCAGCTAGTGCTTCAGTTTCAACACTACCCCCCTCTAATTGTATGTGTTTATCTGTGATGGCTGTCAATGTCGTGGTCGCAAAGGCGTGGTGCCGCTTGAAAAGTGAACTGAATTAGCCCTACCATTGATACCTGTAACCGGGAGTAACGTGTGGGTTAAATCCTCGAGTTGTGATAATTCTCTAATTTGATCAGGATCGGTACTTTGAGTCTAAGGCTGGGAAGAGCAGAACAAGTAGATGTTGATGATAAGTTTGTTACAAAAAAAAAAAACCTCAAACATATGGAGAGTGAACAAATATAGACAGAGAGCGTTAATTCCTACTCACTAAACGAGCTAGGACTTTCATTCGGGAGGACGACGGTTCAATCCCGCGTCCGCTCCAGGCAAATTCTAGAATGGTTCATTTGAAACGGCATAGCCGATTTCGTTCCCCATCCTTGAAATATTCCGAGCATGTGTTCCGCCTCTAACGACCTCGAGCTCGATGGGACATTAAATCTTAATCTTCTTTACTTCCTTTGAGATTGAAAAAACGTCTATGATGTTATAGCGTAAAGTCGAGTCGGGAACGACGGGGAAGAGAAGGCTGTGAGAAGTAGTTAGCCAATCGCACGCTAGCCGGCCCTCCATCCAGGACGACAATCCGACAGCAGCGGCCCCTATGCGGAGAGGGCATAAGCGCCGCGACCGACTGGTGACGGCCCAGTTCAATAGCAGCTTCAAGATTTTCCACTTGGATAGCAGCGTCAACGTTAGGCACTTCGATAACAGAAGAGGAAATACCTTTGCCTGTCAGAGATCAGCAGTCACTGCAAAGACTGATTATTTCGTATGTCGCCCTTTGCTTGCGACACATCTCTGTAGTTGCCAAAACTAAGTACTGTATTTGATTAATTGTAATAAAACCCATTGATACGAGTTATTTGACTGATTGTCTAGCGAAACGAGTATGCAAGGTTCGTAGATTGACGACGAGGCTGGACGAAACGTATGACGTGAAATGAAATCGCACCTCCATTTATTCAATGGGAATGCTAAGTGGGTGATACTGATTAGCATCGAAGTTAAGAAAGCTTCCACCCTGCATGGCACTGAAAGTAAAGGACTTTGCGATCAAACAAATGGAACTTAACACATTTGCTGTCAAAGATTGCCAATTTGCCGGGCCATGTTGCGTATATCACCGAATTCTGTGCCATGAAGAGCAATTCTGCAACGGTGATATGCTCACTGCTGCCGGCGGTCGTGCAGACTAAGTGCGTTGCGTAGCTGAGAATTCTGACTACACAGAGTACGGGAAACAGTGTCTGCTAACTCCTAGGGCCGGAGCTACGTCCGGCAGAGCGGTTCTAGGCGCTTCAGTCCGGAACCGCAGCTGCTGCTGCTACGGTCGCAGGATCGAATCCTGCCTCGGGCATGGATGTGTGTGACTTCCTTAGGTTAGTTAGTTTTAAGTAGTTCTAAGTCTAGGGGACTGATGACCTCAGATGCTATGTCCCATAGTGCTTAGAGCCATTTGAACCATTTTTGAAGCTACTTCCGTGCAGTGCCGGACACGAATCAAGAAGTCTGCTTGCTCATAAGCCAGGAGGAGACTCAACTCCTGTGTGCGGTTGTAAAGAAGCACTTCATAATGCCTAAATCCCCACGAAGAAGCGCAGGTTCGTATTTCTGCTCACACAGAGACGAATGATGACGTTCTAGAGGCAAAATAAGCACTTTCTAAACTAATGGTGAGACTGTTCACGTCTTAGTAGCAGTGTCTCAAAACGCTATCCAGCGAAATGTGTCCTACCGACACCCGCCAGTGAGTCTCCTCGTCACAGAGAGCCCAGTTTACAACAAACCGAGCCGCGTTAGCGCGAACTCTCCTTGCGACCAGTCAAGGTCGCCTTACGAATGGTGTACCTCCCACTCTGTCACGAAGCTCCAGAATTTCATTCTGGAAACATCCCCCAGGCTGTGGCTAAGCCATGTCTCCTCAGTATCCTTTCTTTCAGGAGTGCTAGTTCTGCAAGGTTCGCAGGAGAGCTTCTGTAAAGTTTGGAAGGTAGGAGACGAGATACTGGCAGAAGTAAAGCTGTGAGTACCGGGCGGAAGTCGTGCTTCGGTGGCTCAGTTGGTAGAGCACTTGCCCGCGAAAGGCGAAGGTCCCGAGTTCGAGTCTCGGTCGGGCACACAGTTTTAATCTGCCAGGAAGTTTCATGTCATGAAGCTGTCAGCCAGCCGCCTTCGGCCCACACTCACTTCAACAGTAACTTCTAGAACAAATTGTGACTCCGTCTGCAATTCAGCCAGCCAGACACGGTTCTGTGTCTTTTGGCGGGAATATGCCTTGGAGCCTGATGTGACAACTTTTGCAACCATTAGCCCGCATCTGTGCCAGGCATTCCACATGAATTCCTCGTGCTAAAAAGGGCTGGTTGTGGCGCTTTTACGGTTCTATCCCTACACTCGTATGCTTTCATCGTTGTTTCGCCCCATTAAGAGGAGACCATTTTCTCCGGCTTCACAATGTGGCTGCTGTCTTAGACAGGAAATACGCGGATTCTCTTTCCAGATCCATAAAACTTCCTTCCCCGCAGCGCTTGTTCAACGTCGATCACGGAGACCGTGAAGGACCACATTCGTCCAGCTGTCACAGCCAGCGCAAAAGACAGAAAAGTTAGTATAATGCAACCCAGTATCAACCAATTAATGATTAATAATTCGTTAACCCCACCTAAAAAGTACTGTCTCATACTAAGTAAATGAAATATGAATTGTCAAAATTACTCATGTAAGTTGGCAAACTATTGCCGTTCGCAGAACACACGGACTTAGAACGTGGTCAGGTGATTGGGTGTCACTTGTGTCATACGTCTGTACGATAGATTTCCACACTCCTGAACATCCTTAGGTCCATTGCTTCCGATGTAATAGTGAAGGGACAGGTACAGCACAAAAGCGTACAGGCCCACCTCGTCTGTTGACTGACAGCGGCTGGCACACTCTGGTAAAAAAAGTGACGATATACACTCCTGGAAATGGAAAAAAGAACACATTGACACCGGTGTGTCAGACCCACCATACTTGCTCCGGACACTGCGAGAGGGCTGTACAAGCAATGATCACACGCACGGCACAGCGGACACACCAGGAACCGCGGTGTTGGCCGTCGAATGGCGCTAGCTGCGCAGCATTTGTGCACCGCCGCCGTCAGTGTCAGCCAGTTTGCCGTGGCATACGGAGCTCCATCGCAGTCTTTAACACTGGTAGCATGCCGCGACAGCGTGGACCTGAACCGTATGTGCAGTTGACGGACTTTGAGCGAGGGCGTATAGTGGGCATGCGGGAGGCCGGGTGGACGTACCGTAGAATTGCTCAACACGTAGGGCGTGAGGTCTCCACAGTACATCGATGTTGTCGCCAGTGGTCGGCGGAAGGTGCACGTGCCCGTCGACCTGGGACCGGACCGCAGCGACGCACGGATGTACGCCAAGACCGTAGGATCCTACGCAGTGCCGTAGGGGACCGCACCGCCACTTCCCAGCAAATTAGGGACACTGTTGCTCCTGGGGTATCGGCGAGGACCATTCGCAACCGTCTCCATGAAGCTGGGCTGCGGTCCCGCACACCGTTAGGCCGTCTTCCGCTCACGCCCCAACATCGTGCAGCCCGCCTCCAGTGGTGTCGCGACAGGCGTGAATGGAGGGACGAATGGAGACGTGTCGTCTTCAGCGGTGAGAGTCGGATCTGCCTTGGTGCCAATGATGGTCGTATGCGTGTTTGGCGCCGTGCGGGTGAGCGCCACAATCAGGACTGCATACGACCGAGGCACACAGGGCCAACACCCGGCATCATGGTGTGGGGAGCGATCTCCTACACTGGCCGTACACCTCTGCTGATCGTCGAGGGGACACTGAATAGTGCACGGTACATCCAAACCGTCATTGAACCCATCGTTCTACCATTCCTAGACCAGCAAGGGAACTTGCTGTTCCAACAGGACAATGCACGTCCGCATGTATCCCGTGCCACCCAACGTGCTCTAGAAGGTGTAAGTCAACTACCCTGGCCAGCAAGATCTCCGGATCTGTCCCCCATTGAGCATGTTTGGGACTGGATGAAGCGTCGTCTCACGCGGTCTGCACGTCCAGCACGAACGCTGGTCCAACTGAGGCGCCAGGTGGAAATGGCATGGCAAGCCGTTCCACAGGACTACATCCAGCATCTCTACGATCGTCTCCATGGGAGAATAGCAGCCTGCATTGCTGCGAAAGGTGGATATACACTGTACTAGTGCCGACATTGTGCATGCTCTGTTGCCTGTGTCTATGTGCCTGTGGCTCTGTCAGTGTGATCATGTGATGTATCTGACCCCAGGAATGTGTCAATAAAGTTTCCCCTTCCTGGGGCAATGAATTCACGGTGTTCTTATTTCAGTTTCCAGGAGTGTAGAAGCTCAAAAGGATGTCAGTTTTCTTATAGGTAAAATTGTCGAGTCTTCCCCCAAAATCCGTGGAGCTGTGAATGTTGTAGAACCACTTCTCATTACCTTCGTTCTTCTTCGATTTACTCTGAGTCCTGAATCCATTTCTTGCAGTTATTCTTAATTTTCACACAGGAGAGCAATTTCATCAAAGAATCTTATCGTTAATGTACTTTCACCTTCAGTTTAAATCCCTTAACCTTTCTTTTATTTCCGTCATTGCTTTTTCGATGTATAACGTGAACACTAAGCGCGAAGACTATATCCCGGTCTTAAACTCTTTCTGATCCGATCACTTAGTTCGTCGTCCTTCGTCATATTGTTCTCTCTTATTTCTTCTACATATTGCATATTACCCCTCTTTCTCTTTATCTTATCCCTACTTTCCCCAGAATTTCAAAATCTTGCACCATTTTCCAGTATCGAAAGCTTTTTCCTGGTCGATGAAATCTGTTAAAAAGTCTTGATTTTCTTCAGTCATGCTTTCATTATAAACTTCAACGTCAGAACTGCCTTTCTAGTGTCTTTACCTTTTCTAAAGCCGAACTGATGGTCATCTAACAGACCCTCAATTTTCTTTCCCGTTTTTCTACATATATCATTCTTGTCGGCAAATTGGACGCGTGAGCTGTTAAGTTGATTGTGTGATAATTGTTGTGCTTGTCGGCACTTAATATCTTCGGAATTGACGAAAGTCTATTCGTATATCATCAGTCTCATACATTCTACATACCAACGTGAATAGTCGTTTTGTTACCACTTTCACCAACTAATTTACAGAATCTGATGAAATGACATCTATCCCTTCTGCCTTATTTGAACTTAAGTCCTCCATAGCTCTCTTACATTCTGATTCTAATACTGGATCCCCTATCTGTTCTAAATCGATTTTAGTTTCTTCTTCTATATCAGACAAATCTTCCCCCTCAGAGGCCTTCAATGTACTCTTTCTACCTATTCGCGCTCTCCTCCGCTTTTAAAAGTGGAATTCCCGTTGCATTCTTCATGTTACCATTCTTGCTTTTAACTTCACCGAAGGTTGTTTTGACTTCCCTACATGGTGAGTCAGTTCTCCGGACAATCATTTCTTTTTCGACTTCTTCACATTTTTCCTGCAGCAATCTCGCCTTGGCTTCCCGGCACTTTAGATTTACTGGTATCCCTTTTCCTAAATGATTTATATTGCTGTCTTCCTATCGTTCCCTGAACACTTCTTATTTCCTAGATGAATTGAAGTATTTCTTCTGTTACCCAAGGTATCTTCGCAGTAACCTTCCTTTTACCGATGTCCGTCTTTCCTAAATCTGTAATTGTGAACTGGAGATGTGCACTCTTCTTCAGCTGAACTGTCTGCTGCAGTATCCAGGTCCTTATCAAAATTCTAACGTGTCTCATTTTTCCTCAGTACTGCAGTATCTCCCTTCCACACTGATTCTGCCGTTCGATTATCTTTGTCTGTCTACAAAATTGTGTTCTGAGTCCATATCTGCTCCTGAGTACGCCTTAGAATCCAGTATCTGTTTTCGGAATCTCTGTCAGACTATAATGCAATGTAACTGAAATCTTCCAGCATTTCCCATGCTTTTCCAAGCATATCTCCTCCTATTGTGATTCTTGAACTGTATTAGCTGAAATTTATAGCAGAACTCGATTAGTCTTTGCTCTCTCTCATTCCTAGCAAGCCCATATCCTCCTGTAACCCTTTCTTCTGATCCTTCACTGCAGCAGGATTCCAATCCCCTATTATTGATAGATTTTCATCTCCCTTTATGTACTGAATTACCCGTTCCATCAAATCAACCCTATGCCACTTGTTACTTGTAGTGAGTCACATCCCTCCACCTCACTTAAGGCGAAAACAAGCTCTACTGAGGGAGGCCAAGAAAATCTCTTTATCACCCTCTCTACCACTGCACCAGAAATTCTGTCATCCGGCACAGCAACGATTGCGATCAAGGAGTAGGAGGAGGAAATTAGTGTTTAACGTCGACAATGAGGTATTAGAGACGGAGCACAAGCTCGGATTAGGGAAGGATGGGGAAGGAAATCGGCCGTGCCCTTTCAAAGGAACCATCCCGGCATTTGCCTGACGTGATGTAGGGAAATCACGGAAAACCTAAATCAGGATGGCCGGACGTGGGATTGAACCGTCGTCCTCCCGAATGCGAGTCCAGTGTGCTAACCACTGCGCCACCTCGCTCGGTGATTGCGATCAAGAGGACCAGCAAGTGTTACTGCAGGACAACTGATCGCGGATGGTTTTGATCTAAATGAAAGCTGGAAGCATGAATGGTCAACAAAAACATTGGGAAGAAGAGCCCATCACCTTGATCCCGCAAAGGAGCCAAAAGGTTTTGACCTACCGAGGAACCTCTGGTGCCGCCTCAAGAGGTTAAGGACTGGACATGGTTGTTGTAGCTACTTCAGGTACAAATGGGGCTGGATCATTTCACCAATGTGTGAATGCAATCAAGAATAGCAGACAATTGAACATCTAGTCCAACTCTGTCCATTCATACCCTGGAATTCCCGACGACTTGTTCACCCTGACACCCAGCTTAATTAATTGGTTGAAAAACACGGACTTTAAGGCTTAATCTTATATAATATGTATATTTTATAAAATCGTCTTATATCAACTGGGTATTGTATAAAATCATCATACGATTAAATAAAACCTGTTATATATCCTCATATACTTTATCTCTTCGTCTTTATCTTGCGTCGTCGGCATGTATATATCAGCTGTTGTTGTCGGTGTTTGTGTGATGAGAACAACCCTGTCACTGAACTGTTCTCTGTTACTCAATTTCTATTCTAACTTCCCTTTTTATAACAAATCCTATCCCTAACAGGCTGGTGGGACACGCGAGGGGAGACCACTAACCCCTTCTCGTGGCGCTCACCACTGCACCTACAGTCACAGAGCTGGTGGTTTTCTCCTCCGGGGCAGAGGCGCGACTGTTAATTGATGATCCGCTGCCAGTCTGCGGGACCCTATGTTCGTCGATGGCAACACGAGTCGAGTCAGGCACGACGCTGCGGAGATGTGAGCCATAGGCGCAGTAACGTTCGGCGTGCGGCGAGGTCTCCGTCATGCGACCGCCTGTGAGTGAAACTAACACTTATGGGATGTTGCATAGATCCCTATTGTTGACGTTGTATCGTTCGGACAATCCTTCGGTCCTCCATCCTTGTACCGTGTGACGAACGTCCAAATCGTCGAGCAGGCGTGCATATGTGCCTTCCTGTAAGCATTGTCACCAACAGCGGGCACGTGCGACCGGTGTGACGCGCAGTACGATATATGACTGCCAGCCTCCCGCAGTCTCACGATGTGGCCCGTCTTGGACACGCTGGCAAACTTTTCGCCTGGACACAGTGCACGATCAGGTGACGCCCTACAGAGGCTACGCTGTCGTACTGGCCGACATGCCGTTTGGGGCCCTCATGTGTCATCCGATAGACACGACGTCACGGCCCCAATCACGCTCTCAGAAAGCGCGGCCGACTGTGCAAAAGTAATCTCTGCAACATACCCGTTCAGTAGGCAGTGGATCGATCGGGTCCTTCTGGGTGCAGCTGTTTTTGTGACTATCAATGTGTAATATGAATTATTGACGAGTACGAATGATCACAGAGTGCAGGAGATCGAGGACGAGGAAGTAAGTATTCTCGGCCGGACGTCGTGACGCTGGCCAGTACTGGTGGCGCCCTTTGGCGGCGCTGACGACCTTGCGTCCGGCAGCGAAAGGTCGGTGTACTGCGGGTGGCCGTCGCGTGGCGGCAGGCGCGCCGCCGCCGCTGTGTTAAGTAGGTGATCCTTATCTCACGCTGTAAATCTGAACCGCAGCTCTACTCTAAAGACACGGAAGCTGCAATCGTTAGGAAGTGAAGCATGCCGTATCGGATTTCACGATCTGTCGAATGGAAATTACGGGTAGTCTTGACCTCGCAGTGCAACAGCGAAACGTATGTAACCGAGTGAGAGGGACATTGTGTAAGGAAGAGGGGGGGGGGGCGGGGGGAAGGGGGAGAGGGAAAGAGGCGGGACGAGGAAGAGGTTGGGGGGGGGGGTATTAGGAGGACAGGTTGCCATATAGGATACATGAAGAATAATGTGCAGACGAGAAAGGGAAGGCAGGTTAAATATAGCGTCTCGTCGACGTAAACGTTAAACATGAATGGAGATGTGAATCGACCGTGACCTCGTAGCGCAAATGAAGTGTTCCGACTAGAAAGGGTATAACGGATGTAAACTTTGGCAGCTGCTGCACAGTCTATATATCGTAGAAGCAGTGACGGAAATGAAGGATCAGGAGTGGGGTATGTAAGATTCGCTGATGATATTGTTGTCATTATCGGAGGGAAATTAAAAAGAAAAGATAGCTGCACGGTTGCTTAAAAACAGTCACTGGTCTTCTCATATTTACTATCATTATGCGTTTCTCGTGTAACTTATCCAGTGACATATTATGAACAGCCAAAGTAACAGATGTTATGTTACAAACATCTACAGAAATGCAACTGTCTTAAAGTCAGTTCTAAACGAACACTGTGAAAAATGTAAGACATTTTATAAAGAAATATATACTATTTTAGATACAAATACGTGAGACTTTGACGGAAACGTCAAAGACTGTCATTACGAAACTATAGAAAAATAGGTATGCTATTAATTTTTCAACTTAACTAATTGTTGAAGTTCCATACAAGTAATGACCAGTGCAATCGTGTGTGGTGGGAGGAAGGCTCGGTCGCGCTAGGTTGTGTAACAGTGTCGATGCACGTTTAAGGCGCGCCTCAGGTTCGTGGCCAGCATAAGTATCGTAAAACCAGCATATATAATCTGTAGAAATACAAATCTGTTTCAGTGCAAATTGGTCATGTAACTTACCATAAAAATAAATTTCATTTTTACTTTAAAATAAGTGCTCATGGGTCATCGTACCAAGTACAAAATACGTACATCATTAGATCAAGTTAGACTCCTCCTCCATCATGCAACTGTTGCATGGTACTCCGTCCGACCAAGGTTCTGCAAGTCCTTCCAAATCGTCGAACGGTTTGCACTCCATCTCGCTTTGCGTATCCGTTTATCCTCCCTACCCCACTTCGAACACCTCCGCATCCCCTATACTATCCATAAACTAGATTCCAATGACACCATTGTCTCCCCTCTGATCACCAACCCTGTTATGCTGCCGCGCCTTTACAAACGCATCTCTCTGTTCCTAAACCTACGCACACTACATATACTATCCCAACGTAACTTCAACCAACTCCCTCTCCCAGTAAAAGAGATACTCCCCGATATTTATCCCTCCTACCAACTTTAACTCTTCCCACCTATCCTACTCCACATCAGGGCTCCTCTTTTATTTTCTCTCTCCATCTATCCCCATCCCTTTCCTCTTGCAACCACTACCTAGACAACACACTACTCCTCACCCTCTGTCTTTCCTAACGACTTTATTTCCTTAGCTCCTACTTCACATCTTCATAGTTCTGTCTAATAGACCCATATCTCTCTACCCCCCCAACCCTGTGAATCCTGTGAAAAATAACTTTTCCTCCGGCAATACTTCTCACCCTAATGCAGGTCCTTTAGATTTTAAGAGAAAGTTCAGTGCTTCAGTGTTTTTATCAAAGATTTTCACTTTTTTTGAAATGTGTTATTTTCGTTTTTAACTGTGTCTTTTGTCTTTAATTTAAAATAGAAAACAGCCCCAAACTTTGTTTTATTTCTCATTCCAGATGGGACGGGAGATGAAATAACAATAATGAAAAAAAAAGACGAAGGTAAAATTTCACAAATGAATGATTACGTTTTGAATTTTGCTACGCAATAAAGACTCTTGGGTCGGTGCTCATTCAGCCAACTACAAAATCACGTACAGCATTAGTTTAAATTAAAATTTCACAAATGAAAGATTATCAATAGCCCAGATAATGGAATAAGCAGGAATGGGAAGCATATTCTATTTCGGTATAGGAACAGTTCGACAAAAGACTGAAAAAACCAGTTACGGTTGCTCGCTATATGCTCGTTGGTCAAGAGGGTCAGAACGAAGCTCTTAATAACGTAAATTTCCGTTTCCTCGATTATATCCAAAATAATACTCTAATTCTCAGTGTGCAATATTGATAAACAGTTTTGAATAGAGACTAAACGATGATTCTGTTCCCTTAAGTGGTATCCCAGGGCACTGTCACCACTAGTGTATTCATGCTCCCTGAAATTTAATTCCCTCTCCGTCTGGCCGATGTAGTAACATTCCAAGGTGCCACATTTTATGCCGTACACCCCGGAATTACACAACTTACTCTTTGGGGTTTCCAAACTGTCTCGAAGGATCCACCCAAGTTTGTTATTGGTTTGGAAACCGACCGGCACAAGAAATTTTTTGAACATATTTGCAGTTTCATCTGATACTTCTTAATGGTAAGACAACGGAATATGCCTAATATTTTCCTCACTGGTTGGTTATTCCTTTCGATTTTCCTGAATATTTTCTGCCCATATTCCTGATATCTTTCTAATTAAAACGATTCATCAAACCTATCTGAACAACTGACTATTTTCTTGTTTCTTTCATCATTGTCCAACTCAAACTTAGCTAGCCTCTGGGATATGGTGTTAAAAAAACAGTTTTATGATATCCCGGGCTCCCTGAGTCGGCGGTAATAACGAAGTCCGTATCTGCTGTTCTACGAAATATACCGTACGTAAGACAAGAACCCTCTCTCGTGGGATGCAAATCGAGGAAATTGAGTGAGCAGTTTTCCTCAAGTTTCATGGTGAAAGTTATTTACTCATGCATATAATTAGGGCTACCTCAAATTTCTGCACCCGTCTTTACTTCGTAAAAAAATACTCGTTAGAGTAGCATTTCTTACATAAATCACTGCTGATGTTGTGCATTTTCAACTTCTCGCGGCGTAATGAATAATCCATTAAATTTCGGGCATGCAGCCGCGCAAATAAAATTTCTTCTACTGATATTTCGGCCGCGTATCGTCCGGCCATCTTCAGAGCGAGTCACAAAACTGATGACAAGGTGCCAAGCGCGGCCTTATATGCTCCACCGCGGCGGTACTGCGCATGCGGGTCACAGATGCTGCGCCGCCTGTGGCGAAAGCGTACGGACGTTCGATGTGCTTATCGATGTTTGATCGGCGGCGATGACACGGTGACGACTTCTCTGCAATTTAATTAGTCCAAGAGCCGGATTCCATGCTTTGTCCAAATTGAAACCTTTATCTCTGTTTATTAAATTGTTGGCTAATCGAATTTCTATGGCTTCCTTGAATACAGAATCCCAAAAAGAAGAGGTGGATGTTAAAATCTTCACATCACTGTAATTCATGGAATGACCCGTATCAATACAATGTTCGGCCACAGCTGACTTGTCTGGTTGTAATAGGCGTGTGTATCTTCGGTGCTCCACACACCTTTCATGAACGGTGCGTGTTGTTTGACCTATGTATGACTGCTCACAATTTCCGCAAGGAATCTGGTACACACCCGCCTTACGAAGCAATAAATCGTCCTTTACAGAGCCGAGTAAAGCCGCAATCTTCGTGGGGGGCCGGAAGATCACCTTAACACTGTGTTTCTCTAGAATACGGCCTATCTTTGAAGAAAGAGCACCCACATAAGGCAGAAACGCCCTAGATCTGAAGAAATTACTATCTTCTTCCGCATCGTATACCTTCTTTTTAGGTTTTACATCGAATGCTCTACGAATTTGTTGCGGAGAATATCCATTCGATTTAAAAATACTCTTGAGGTATGTTAGCTCTCCTTGTAAATTGTCTTCATCGGATACACAGTGCGCCCGATGCACTAAGGTCTTAAGGACACCCATGCTCTGAGAAGGGTGATGGCAGCTACTGGCATGAAGGTATAGATTTGTATGCGTTGGTTTCCGATGTACGGCATGTCCTAATGTGCCATCACTTTTACGGCGAACGACAACATCCAGAAAGGGGAGGCACCCGTCTTTTTCTATTTCCATGGTAAATTTAATGCTAGCATGGATAGAATTCAAATGCTGAAGAAATCGATGTAATTCATCCATACCATGGGGCCATACCACGAATGTGTCGTCCACGTACCTCCAGAAGACCGTGGGTTTAAAACATGCTGAGTCCAGTGCCTTGTCCTCGAAGTCTTCCATGAATAAATTAGCTACCAGAGGGGAGAGGGGGCTTCCCATGGCAACACCGTCAATTTGCTCATAAAATTCACCATCAAACTGAAAATAAGATGATAAAAGCACATGTTCAAATAAGGCCGTAATGTTCTTATCAAAATGTTGGTTGATAAGAGCTAAAGAGTCCTTTAAAGGTACCTTGGTGTATAATGATACTACGTCAAAACTAACAAGAACATCCATACTATTTAGCCTGACATTGCTAAGTCTCTGAATAAAATCCATAGAATTACGAATGTGGTGACTACATTTTCCTACCAATGGTTTTAATAAGGAAGCTAAATATTTGGCAGAAAAATATGTTGGTGAACCAATAGTGCTCGTTATAGGTCTCATAGACAAATCCTCTAGACGCTCATCCTTACCCATCTTGTGAACTTTAGGAAGACCATAAAATCTCGGTGGTACTGCACCTCGTACTTTTAAACTTCTTATGACTTCCTTCGGTAGTGATGAAGCGTTCAGCAAGGCAGCAGTCCTTATTGTCACCTTGTTAGTAGGATCTTTGTTAATCTTCCGGTATGCACCAGAACTAAGTAGTTCTGATATGTGGTCTACTTAGTTCTGGTGCATACCGGAAGATTAACAAAGATCCTACTAACAAGGTGACAATAAGGACTGCTGCCTTGCTGAACGCTTCATCACTACCGAAGGAAGTCATAAGAAGTTTAAAAGTACGAGGTGCAGTACCACCGAGATTTTATGGTCTTCCTAAAGTTCACAAGATGGGTAAGGATGAGCGTCTAGAGGATTTGTCTATGAGACCTATAACGAGCACTATTGGTTCACCAACATATTTTTCTGCCAAATATTTAGCTTCCTTATTAAAACCATTGGTAGGAAAATGTAGTCACCACATTCGTAATTCTATGGATTTTATTCAGAGACTTAGCAATGTCAGGCTAAATAGTATGGATGTTCTTGTTAGTTTTGACGTAGTATCATTATACACCAAGGTACCTTTAAAGGACTCTTTAGCTCTTATCAACCAACATTTTGATAAGAACATTACGGCCTTATTTGAACATGTGCTTTTATCATCTTATTTTCAGTTTGATGGTGAATTTTATGAGCAAATTGACGGTGTTGCCATGGGAAGCCCCCTCTCCCCTCTGGTAGCTAATTTATTCATGGAAGACTTCGAGGACAAGGCACTGGACTCAGCATGTTTTAAACCCACGGTCTTCTGGAGGTACGTGGACGACACATTCGTGGTATGGCCCCATGGTATGGATGAATTACATCGATTTCTTCAGCATTTGAATTCTATCCATGCTAGCATTAAATTTACCATGGAAATAGAAAAAGACGGGTGCCTCCCCTTTCTGGATGTTGTCGTTCGCCGTAAAAGTGATGGCACATTAGGACATGCCGTACATCGGAAACCAACGCATACAAATCTATACCTTCATGCCAGTAGCTGCCATCACCCTTCTCAGAGCATGGGTGTCCTTAAGACCTTAGTGCATCGGGCGCACTGTGTATCCGATGAAGACAATTTACAAGGAGAGCTAACATACCTCAAGAGTATTTTTAAATCGAATGGATATTCTCCGCAACAAATTCGTAGAGCATTCGATGTAAAACCTAAAAAGAAGGTATACGATGCGGAAGAAGATAGTAATTTCTTCAGATCTAGGGCGTTTCTGCCTTATGTGGGTGCTCTTTCTTCAAAGATAGGCCGTATTCTAGAGAAACACAGTGTTAAGGTGATCTTCCGGCCCCCCACGAAGATTGCGGCTTTACTCGGCTCTGTAAAGGACGATTTATTGCTTCGTAAGGCGGGTGTGTACCAGATTCCTTGCGGAAATTGTGAGCAGTCATACATAGGTCAAACAACACGCACCGTTCATGAAAGGTGTGTGGAGCACCGAAGATACACACGCCTATTACAACCAGACAAGTCAGCTGTGGCCGAACATTGTATTGATACGGGTCATTCCATGAATTACAGTGATGTGAAGATTTTAACATCCACCTCTTCTTTTTGGGATTCTGTATTCAAGGAAGCCATAGAAATTCGATTAGCCAACAATTTAATAAACAGAGATAAAGGTTTCAATTTGGACAAAGCATGGAATCCGGCTCTTGGACTAATTAAATTGCAGAGAAGTCGTCACCGTGTCATCGCCGCCGATCAAACATCGATAAGCACATCGATCGTCCGTACGTTTTCGCTACAGGCGGCGCAGCATCTGTGACCCGCATGCGCAGTACCGCCGCGGTGGAGCATATAAGGCCGCGCTTGGCACCTTGTCATCAGTCTTGTGACTCGCTCTGAAGATGGCCGGACGATACGCGGCCGAAATATCAGTAGAAGAAATTTTATTTGCGCGGCTGCATGCCCGAAATTTAATGGATCACTGCTGATGTGTAAAAACTTTGTTACCCAAAACGTTCATGAAGTTTTATGAAAGGATACCTTTCCAACTAGGTGCTATTGCTAAACCATTTGTTTGAAAAAATCATTTTTGACTGAAGCAAAAATATTAAACGATAATGAAAGTTGGGTAAGTTCCAATAGTTCACGAAACGAAGGGAAATCAGCTTTGCCGAAGATGATTAGATTTTTAAAGATAATATCTAACATCTCTTCAATCGGGAATGCCAGACGAAACATCTAACATTTTCGGGAAGAGAAAGATGTAAAATAAAGTAATATAGTTTCCCTTTCCTGTTTATTCCATTATTTGAACTGTTTATAACCTTCCATTTGTGAAATTTTAACTTAATATAATGTATGTATTGTGCATTTGATCTCATGATCAAAGACCCCTGAGCCTCTATTTAGTATTAAAACTGAAATTATGTTTCTATGCTAAGTTACATGCCCAAATTTCACTGTTATAGATTTCTCTTTGATCATACACCGACAATTTTACTCATGCATACAATCAAAATGTAAAGCTCTTTGCAAGCTGGTTTTATGACAACATATTAATTGAATTTTTATTAAAACTATAGGATTTTTCTCCATATGTGAGTAAGCAGTTCTTAAATGTTTCATATGCTGACGCGCGGTTTTCGCAATAGTTGCTAAATAATTTAAATTTAATACTTAAATTAGCCACGAAACTGCTTGGCACTCTTCAACGTGCATCGACACAGGTACGCCATCTGGCCTCGTTGCTTGTACTGACCTTCAACAGCTAGGGTCAAACTCTATGATTATTTTTCTACACTTTGCTAATGACAGTCTTTGACGTCTACATCAAGGTGTCATGTATTTGTATCTAAAATGGTACGGATTCCTTTATCGAGAAGTGTTTTGTTCCTAAGCATTGTTCGTTTAGAACTGATTTGTATAAGACAGTTGCGTTTCTGTAAAAATTGATCCTTTACGATCTCATTAAATTCCCGCCTCTCCTCACACTGAATACCTCCGAAAAATGTAAAACATCCAGAAACTCGACTCAAATAATCCTAACGTTTTCCCCTCTACTTTTCAGTCCTCGTCTGCTGCCACACCTTTACCAATACATCCCACTAACTCTAAACCTAGACACTCTTCGCATACTCCCCCAAAGAAAGTTCAGCTATCTACCCCTCCCAGATCACGAACTCCGCCGTGACAGTCTAACCTACCAACTGTAAATCCACTCCATCCATTCCACCTCATCAAGATTACCTCTCTCTCTCTCTCCCCTCCCCTCCCCTCCCCTACCCACGTATCCTTACCCCCTTTTCCCCCCTTGTCTCCCGTTCTTCTGCCCCCCCCCCACTCTTCTTTCCTTTCCTCAACTATTAGCCTCAACAGTACCTCACTCTTCTGTCCCAACACACACTCCTACCCCATCGATTCTATACACCTGCCCTCCTCACTGGACAACATTTTCAGCAACAGTCTCCCCATCACAGGGCAGGTCCTTCCAGTTTTTAGTGCCGGGAAAATTCTTCTTTTAAATATCAGTGTTTCGGCATATTGTTTTAAACCTGATCTTGTGTTTCGTTTCATGTTTTATTATTGCTGTTTTTAACTAAAAGTTCAAGAAGTCGGTCTCTTGTCTACATAAAAGCTTCCATTTTATTTTCACCTTTCATTGTAATAGCGCATGTCTTTGTTCTTTGATTTTTTTTGTCTCATTTAATTTTTAGTTTCCATTGACTGAAGAGATGGTTGACTGTACCGCTGAAAGCTACTCTCCCCCCTCCCTCCACCCCACTCATCCCCGCCCTCTCACCTCGTCAGCTCATATTTGAACGCGCAGGGGGATGAAATAATAAAGAAAAAACTATAAAAATTGTAACATAACGTCTATTACTATGTTCATAATATGTCATCGGATGATGGGTTAAACCCGAAACGCGTCATTTCAGTTAATAAATAAATTTAGAGAAAAGCAGAGACTTTTTTAAGCAACCACGCAGCTTTTATAAATTCCTTCCAATAATTATATTCGTAATGGTTGCAGGTCTCTACAAGGACTTTCAGCCTGAGTTAGAAAACATTGCTGTCGTCAGAGGAAATTAAGAAGAATTGCAGGACGTGTTGAACTGAATAAACAGGGTAGGGAGCACGCATAAGGACTGAGAATAAATCAAAGAAAGGTGTAAGTAATAAGGAGTAGCAAAAGTGAGCTTATCGATGACCTTAACATCGAAAGGGATGACGATGAAATAGACGAAGAACTTCTGCTACCTTGGAAGCAAAATAACTGTGGCAGACGAAGCGATGAGGACATAAGAAACACACCAAGAAAGGCAAAAAGGGCATTCCTGGCCAAAAGAAATCTACTAGCATCAAGAAAACGCCCTTAATTTGGTGAAGGAATTTCTTGGTATCTGTGTTGGGGCACAATATGGTATGACGGTTGTATCATGGACTGTGGGAGAACCGGGAAAGAAGACAGTCGAAGCGTAAAAGGATGTTTTAAGATTAGGTGCACTAATAAAGTAAGGAGTGAACAGGTTCTCCGTAGAATCGACAAGCAGAGTTACAAATTACTTAAAAGTTAGAGGAGCAACATTTAGGCGCACTATAGAACATAAAAGAACAAGAACGGTGAGTGCATATTTACAGAGTTAGTAAAGTTTTCAGTGATCATTGCTAGTGACGCTCGCAGAACACATAATTAATGTTCGGAAAAAATGTAGTTTCTGTTTATGCCACGTGTATCAAGTATTGAAATATGACAAATTATTACGAATAAATCGAGTTTATTTCGATTTAACTGTAATTCTTATCAACTATTGCATGTTAATAATGGCCGGGATGTGAATGGTGAGCGTACTTAAAACTTCTATAATAAAGTTTTCCGACCGCGGAGTGAAACAGCAGACTAAAATTCACGTTGCATTAACTTCGAGAGGACTAATTATCTCCTATCTCGACCAATGGACTACTCAGATAGAAAGATGGAATTATGACATCAAGATTATGTGTGTGTGACTTCGAACGGATAAACGTAAACAGAGTTATCTGACTATTTCCAAAGTAAAAGGAACAATGAAATTAAATTATAAAGCTGGTTTCATTTATTACTGGCGCTATGTAATTTAAAACAATGAAGATAACAGTGATCGCAATTGCTTATCCAAACTGTCATTGTTAGCAGCAGATTCGATGTGCAGATGCGAACTCGCTACTCGTCAATCAGTGCTGGAGAATAACGAATAAAATAAAGTATTTTTCATTGATATTTTCGTTCTTGATGTCACAGTGTGTGATGAATCTGTGCAAATGTAAAGTGAAAGCGTTTATAATCTTGTAAATAATTGAAACCAAAGGGGCATTACATTAATGCAACATTTTGCATAGTCATAGCGATGTGTAACGACGATCTACTTACTATCAGGTGTTAAAAAAAGGAGACTGTAAAAATCTTCTGTGGGAAGAGGGTCCATCCGTTGCAGTTACTGTCTTCGTCTCTGGCTATGAATATTCACGGTACTTAGCCAAACTTGTAATGAGATTTATTCTAAATAATAACTAATGATATCCATAGAAGCGCGTCTGGAATTACTGTAGTCCCCTATAGATTTCTCATATGTGTTTTCATGGCATGTATTTTTTGTTCTAGAGAAAATGTTTCTGGACGAGTAACGTATATTGCTGGAAAACCAACATATCAATCATGTATCATGTCGTCCTGTTTAAGCATTTTCATTTCAAATAGAACCCTCATAGTTTTAATACGAAGTCCGAATCAATTTTACAGCCACAGTTTAAGACAGAATCTAAATTAATGAATTTCACGGTCAACCTGCTTACCGAACAAGGGTACATTCATCTGCATCCACATCTGATATATTCATCGATCAGTAAGCTATAGCCATTTAATTTTCTTTTCAGGAAGTGAAATTAGTATCAAAGGGATATTTAATATTTTACGGTATTTGGATTTAAATGCAATACGATATGCTGTCGCCCTTCGAAGGCAAACTTTTAATTTGTTCTGTGCATACTGTTGAACAGATTTGTCATTTGTATTTGCTCCTTATTGCCGGGCAAAAATACAGTACAGTGCGAAATATGAAAATTAACAAACTGTATTTGTATGGAGTGTAGCCATGTATGGAAGTGAAAAAAAATGGCTCTGAGCACTATGGGACTTAACATCTGAGGTCATCAGTCCCCTAGAACTTAGAACTACTTAAACCTAACTAACCTAAGGACATCACACACATCCATGCCCGAGGCAGGATTCGAACCTGCGACCGTAGCAGTCGCGCGGTTCCGGACTGAAGCGCCTAGAACCGCTCGGACACTGCGGCCGGCTCTGGAAGTGAAACATGGACGATAAATAGTTTGGACAAGAAGAGAATAGAAGCTTTCGAAATATGGTGCTACAGAAGAATGCCGAAGATTAGATGGGTAGATCACATAACTAAAGAGGAGGTATTGAATAGAATTGGGGAAAAGAGAAGTTTGTGGCACAACTTGACAAGAAGAGGGATCGGTTGGTAGGACATGTTTTGAGGCATCAAGGGAAGGGATCACAAATTTTGCATTGGAGGGCAGCATGGAGGGTAAAAATCGTAGAGGGAGACCAAGAGATGAGTACACTAAGCAGATTCAGAAGGATGTAGGTTGCAGTAAGTACTGGGAGATGAAGAAGCTTGCACAGGATAGAGTATCATGGAGAGCTGCATCAAACCAGTCTCAGGACTGAAGACCACAGCATTACAAAAAAAATAAAAAAATTAAAAAAATGCGTTTTTATGACTTTTTAAAATAAAGTCGCTCCTATTTTTTTAGCAGATTGTGGCAACGAACGCCACTTTTGTGCTCTTGGGCCTTTGTACAAGCGCTGATGACCGCGCAGTTGAGCGCCCCACAAACCAATCATCACCACCATCATCACCACTTTTGTGCTCAGCAGTGGAAATGTGTGTAGTCACGATGTACGTATATAAACTGAAATGAAGGTGGGCTCGTATTTTGCTGATCAGCGGAGCCAAGAACAAGCGAGAGGCATGCAAAGTGCGCTATGGTGGCCACCTGCAGCTGTAAGAGGTGCCATTTGCATGCTAATGTAGACGCCGCCAGGGGCCGAGGTCGGGGAGCCCCGGCGGCGGCAGGTGAATAACCCGCGACTGCACACACTCCCGCTGCAGCAGCAGGTGCTAACAGTGTAGTTATCAGCTCTGGTGTCGCAAGCGGGCATACACCTAATTCGAAAATCGTATTGCGTTCACTGCGGTAAACCACGTCGGGCAACATTTTACAAGGATGAAAGGAAAATGGATATTTATGAAAAGCAAGTACAAATGCACTATCTGAAGTGCTCTAGGGTTATCTGTTCTGAACCGTATGAAGTGGAGATAGCGGATTCCGGCGCAGTATCGGGGGTGGGTAGGAGTTATAAATGCGTCGTCACTTTGTACATTGGTGGAATTAACAGAAAACCTTAGATTTTGACTTGATGTAATGTATTGTTAATTGGTTAAATTAAATTTATGAATGGAGCCTTGCCCGTGATGTACACTTTCTGTTACACCTGTACACGCTTAGTGCTGTCCGACATGGCACTTAACTACCTGAAAGCGTACGTTTCTCTCTTTCAGTTATTTTCAGCTTCTCCTTTCACTCACGCACGAACATCATCATTACCAAAAACAGTTTGTGCTGGAAAAGCTGAAAAATACATCTTGGGAGGCGTCAGAGTTTCCTGTGTCATAATTTTAGAAAACTTGCTCAGTATTCTGGATACTGGCTATTTAAGGGATTTCTTTTGTACTTTGGTCATGTTAACTATAATTTTACACATTATTTGTCGATAGATAGATTTCCTATATTTCGGCTGTACGTTACCTAATATTTAAGAAAAATCAAGACACCTTTGTAGAATTAGAAAAAGCGTTCACAAATGTAAAATAATGCAAAATGTTCGAAATTTTGAGAAAAGAAAAAAGCTATAAGGAAGTATGGGAAATATATTGCATTATGATTATGTGTAAGAACCAAGACGAAACAATAAGAATGGAACATCAAAAAGATGTGATCGGATTAAAAAAAGGATGTAAGATAGATACATAGACTTTTTCTTTTACTGTTCATCAGTACATTGGGAAAGCAATGATGGAAATAAAAAAAGCTTCAGGAGTTGGATTCAAATTCGGAATGAAAGAATATCAGCGATGTAATTCATTTACTTTGCTTTCCTCAGTGAAAGTGAAGAACTACAGGACCTGTTGTAGGGAATGTACCGTTTCTTGAGCGCACTCAATGTATGTAGAGTAAACCAAACAAATACGTTAGTATTAAAGAGTTGCGGAAACGAGATTAGTGATAAACTTAACACCAAAGATGGCGAGCAGGAAGTAGAATAATTGAAGGATTTCTGCTACCACAGAAGCAAAATGGCACATGACGGACGGAATAGTTATGATATAAAAAGCAGGATAAGAAAGTCGAAGAAGGCGGAAAGCCAAAATCAAATATTAGAAGTGGAAGATCTGTTTGAGAATGTATGTCTGAGGCACAGCTTTGTATGGCAGGGAATCATGGACTGTGGAGGCAACTGGAGAAGAACAGAAACAGAGGGTCTGAGGTGTGGTGCTACAGAAGGATTCTGAAAATTATTTGGACTGGTGAGGTGGTTCTTCGCAGAATCAGTGGTTGAGGGTGATAGGACAGTTGTTAAGGCATCGGGAACTGTTTTCGTGATACTAGAGGAAGTTGTAGGCAGAGATTTAAATACCCTATTTATAGTTGGGGATGTTGAGTTAAGTGCCATTCTGAGCTGAAGAGGTTGGCACGGGAGAGGAATTTCTTCTCGGGCCACATCAAATTAGTCAAAGACTGATGACGTAAGAAATAGTTTATACTTCTCGTTTTGTGGAACAGATGATTAGTGCCAACAAATCTTGATCAGCTACAGCAATAATTAAATGTATAGACATGACTTTGATCGCCGCATTTGTTTTAAGGAACAGAGGGAAGTGGTTTTTCAGTGCTATTGCTTAATTCGCTGATAATCAATAAGTATAACTACACAGAGTGAACCGCAGTTTAACAATTAAAATTATGTACGTTGAGATATGGGCTACGTTAAAAACTACAGTGAATTGTGGAAACTTGTAGGTATCCAATAAAACGAATCAGCGTTGTACAATAGAGATGCCGCAGTTTAATGATTTTTTGGGATGTAGAACAGCTTTTCTACAATTGTGATCGGTTTGTGTTGTGTGAGTTGTTATAGTATTCGACAAATGTTCACGAATGCAAGAAATATTGTAAAAAACTTCTATCCTGAAAGATCTGGGTGTCTGTAAAATGAGTGTCTGCGGGCGGAGAGGGAAATAGGATAGAAAGAAAAGTTGCATGTGAGAGTGAGAGAGAATGTGATAGGTGTTTTATGGTGTAGGCAGAGTTGTTCTGTCACTAAATATTTTGAGAATATTTGCATGAAAACTAGTTGCTACACAACTATTCCTTGTATACTAATTCGCGGAAAAGTGAACCTGAGAATTGTAGTTAGCATGTGAGAATTACGGGACGCAAATACGCACAGGATCAATCGAATATATTAATTTTTATAAAAACGGGATGTGACGAGAAGTAAATGCTTAATTAAATTATTAAGCACGCGAGATAAATTTTCCTTTTGTCTGAATAGATTTACAGTAGCGAGGAATACATAATATTAACTGTGAACTTAAATTGAATTATTGTAGACAACATGTTTCATTCTTTTATATCCTAATCCTGCGTTATCCTCTAGTTTTCCTCATCTGACGTGCAACATCGCTTCAGTAGCAGAAAGCACGTATTCAAGCCCCCCCCCCCTTCCCCTGCAGGTCCGGGGGTAAGAATAGGCCCGAGGTATTTCTGCCTATCGTAATAGGCGACTAAAAGGAGTCTCACACGTTTCGGCCTTTATGTGTTGGTCCCCTGTAGGTTTTGACCTCCATTCTTCAAAATTTTTCCGAAGAGCGAGCCAACTGGGGAAGGGCGCCTTACATGGTGCATCGTGTCCATAATGCGTTGAGATCTTTAGCCCCCTTTCTCGTCGTCGCTTTGCAGTCCCGCTCATTCTCCATCTTTTGGGCGAGGATACATTCCTGTGTCCGGTTTCCACCATGCAAAATGCAGTGTCACTTTCTGCGCTGCCGACGACCATGGACTTCTTTGCACCTGATATCCAGCACGGTAGCCAGTCCGCTATGTTGGGGCCGCCATGTACCCTGTTGGTTGTAGCCCCTGACAGCACAGGGATCGTTCTGCTGATGCCTGCGCGGTTAACTCCCCACATATGCCAAGGAGTAGATACCCATTTCCCTGGGGCATCGGGACTCCTGGCATTGGCCATCCTGCCAGGTGGGAACTGTGGCACATCATCTCTTGCTGGTGGCCAACCACCAGCGGTCTCTAAGGGTTCGAGGGCTCAATTCAATGCGCAATGACCCCAAATCGTTCCCCTCTCTGGCCACACCATGGGAGGAAAGAACGTCTAAGGCTAGCAGTGAATGCTTATTCGCCCTGGTACCTAGTATGTACGAGAGCTGATGGGGAGTCTTTCATGACGCCTCAGTTCTTTGTAGAGGATTTAGAGGACAAGTTTGGGGAGTTGGAGGGCTTGTCCAAAATGCGCTATGGGTCAGTTTTGATCAAAACATCATCCTCTGCCCAGTCGTGGGCTTTACTCGCTTGTGACAAGTTGTGGGATGTTTCAGTTACCTTCACGCCCCCTAAGAGCTTAAATATGGTCCAGGGTATTATATTCCACAGGGACTTTCTTTTGCAGTCTGATGAGCTGCGCGCCAATTTAGAGCGGCGATGTCTTCATTTCATCTGGCGCATCATCGGGGTCCAAGGGATGCTCAGGTTGCCACCAGGGCCTTCATCTTAGTCTCTGAGGGTGATAGATTGTCTGAGGAGGTCAAGGTGATGGTCTACCGCTGTGATGTCAAGCCCTATATCCCTCCTCCAATATGGTGCTTTAAGTGCTGGAAGTTTGGCCATGTGTCTTCCTGCTGTATTTCCAGTCTCACATGTCAAGATTGTGGACACCACTGCCCAATACTCCATGTGCCCCGCCTCCCATCTGTGCCAATTGCAGAGAGCATCATTCACCTTGCTCGCCAGACTGCAGGATCTTACAGAAAGAGAGGAAAATCATGGAATGTAATACCTTGGACTGACTGACCTATGCTGAGGCTAAGCGAAAGTTTGAACGCCTCCATCCTGTTTCTATGACCTCCTCTTACACCGCCACTACAATTATTCTAGCCCCACCAGCTCCACCTACCCTAGTCACCTCTCAGAGCCGGAAGATTACACCTGCTCCCTGATGGTGGGGGGAAATTCCCTCCCTGTTGCTCCTGCACCACCTGCTTTGGAAGCAACAGAGCCCCAACCATTGGGGATGACCCTGTCCACTTCTAAGCTGGAGAAGCGTCTACCTTCTCTGGCTCCTCTCGCTCAGAAGGGGTTCCTTGGGTCCCTCCCTTCCCAGGTTTCCACCAGAGGGAAAGCTGACACCCACCAGTGTCTGAAGTGCCCAAAGGCAGCTGGTCATGGGGCTTCACGATCCTCCTCTGTTCCGGAGACTGACTCAGTGAAGCCCTCCCAGGCAGGGAAACCCAAGGAGCACTGATACAAGTCCAAGAAGAAGACCCCTAAGACCAAGGAACTTGTGGTGGCACCCACCCCACTGCTACCTACAAGCTCTGCATCTGAGGATGCAGTGGAGATTCTTGCATCTACTGAGGACCTGGATCTCATTGGGCACAATGGATGTCAACTACTCAGGGAATCAGTTGATGGTAGCAGGTGACCCTGAGGCGTAAACAGCCTCATTGAATGTTCAGTGCCTTCCCAGCCTCACGATCATATTCTCCTCCAGTGGAATTGTAGTGATTTTTTTCCACTACTTTGCGGAGCTCTGACAGCTTATCAGCCTTCATCCTTCCTTCTGCATTGCTCTCCAGGAAACTTGGTTTCCGGCGATGCAAACCCCCGTCCTCCGTGGCTATCGGAGTTATTATAAGAATCTGGCAGCTTAAGTGAGGATATCTGGTGGAGTCTGCGTCTACGTCCTTAACTCTCTTTACAGCGAGTGTATACCTCTTCAAATACCTTTAGAGGCTGTCGCTGTTAGGATGTGGCCGCCTCAGGCTGTTACTGTCTGCAGTATATCTTCCACTGGATGGTGATGTGCTAAAGCGTATATTGGCTACGCTGATAGCTCGACTGCCGCCTCCCTTTCTGTTACTGGGCGATTTTAACACCCATAATCCTTTATGGGGTGGATCCATGGCAGCTGGCCGAGGCACTTTCATTGAGCAAGTGTTGCCACAGCTCGACCTTTCTCTCTTAACTAATGGTGCCTCCACGCATTTCAGTGTGGCGCATTGCACATACTCAGCCATTGACCTTTCGGTCTACAGCCCTGGCCTTCTACCATCTGTACAATGTAGTGGTGTGCATGACGACTTGTGCAGTAGTGACCACTTTCTGATCTTTCTGTCACTGCCTCTGCGTCGCTCTTTTGGGTGTCTCCCCAGATTGGTCTTGAATAAGGCTGACTGGGACTCATTCGCCTCCATTGCTACTATTGAGCCTCTTTATAATGACACCATTAATGTGGTGGTTCACACGATAGCCACCGCCATTGTTTCTGCAGCAGAATCTACAATTCCCTGTTCTTCCAGATCCCCTCAGCGGAGGACTGTGCCTTGGTGGTCACCAGAGATCGCTGAGGCGATTAGAGATCGCTGGCAGGCCCTCCGCCATCACTGGAATAACTCATTGCCTTTAAGCAGCTCCATGCCTGAGCCCGACGACTTATTTACCAATGGAAGCTGGAGTGCTGGGAAAGATATGTCTCCCCATTGGCATCTGTACCTCTCCATCGCAAGTTTGGACCAAGATTAGGCCACTATAGTTATATCAGACCACCATCAGCGCCCCTGGGCTTTCCTTGAATGGAGCAGTCTGTACTGAATCAGGCATGATTGCAGAACCCTTAGCAGAGCATTTTGTTCATTCTATGAATTACCCACTGGCCCTCTGCTACCTGAAAGAGCGGTAGGAACATCGGAGCCTTTCCTTCCATATACGCCACCCTGAATCGTACAATGCTCCATTCCTTGCCGTGATACGCCTCCCGGGCTGGACTGCATCCATTATCATATTCTCAAACAACTCTCTGCGGATGGCCAGTGACACCTCCTCAACCTTTTCAACCGTATCTGAGTTGAGAGTGAGTTCCTATCACATCCCGCCATCATACCAGTGTTGAAACCTGGCAAGAACCCACTGGAGGTGAACATCTACCACACCATTAGTCTCACCAACGTTCTGTGCTCGAATGCAAGGTGAGCCAGAGGTTGAGGTTGCTGCTTGAGTCTCGGGGCCTTCTGGCTCTATCTCGGGTGGGTTCTGTAAGGGCCGCACTGCCACCGATAATCTGATCTGCCTGGAGTCTACCACCTGTATGGCATTTTACTCTTGGGAATCGATCTGAACAACGCTCATTGCTGGATGGCTGCAGTGTTTTCACTGCAAAACTTGTCGCCATCTCTCGCGCCCTGGAGTACATCCGCTCCTGCTCAGGTGAGTCCTTCGTTACCTATAGTGACTCCCTGAGCGGTTTACGAGCCATCGACCAGTGTTTTCCTCGCTCACGTCTGGTGATGGCTCTCCAGGAGTTGATCCATACTTCTGCCCATTGCGGCCGCTCCAGGCCATGTCGGCATTCCGGGTAATGAACGTTTTGACACGCTGGCCAAACATGCTATCAGTGCATCGGCCCTGGAGATTGGCCTTCCGGAATGTGCTCTCCAGTCAGTATTGCGGCAAAAAGTCATGGGTACTTGGGGTGATGAATGGCGCTCCCCGCCTTCCCCCAACAAACTTCGGGTCATCAAGGAGACAATAATGTGTGGCGCTCCTCCTTGCGAGCCTCTCGCAAGGACTCAGTTGTTCTCTGCCCGCTACGCATTGGCCACACCTGGCTGACGCACGGTCATTTATTGTACCGCGAGAACCCACCTCTATGTTGCTGCGGGTCAGCGTTGACAGTGGTCCACATCTTGTTAGACTGTCCGCTTTTAACTGCACTCAGACAGACGTTTGCGCTGCCTGATACACTCCCTGCTCTTTTAACGGATGACGCTGCAATGGTAGGCTTAGTTTTGAGTTTTATTCGAGCAGGGGGCTTTTATTGCTCGATATGAGGGTTTGTTCCTTTTGTGTGTTGCGCCTGGACTGTGGCGTACGGTTTTATATTGGGGCTTTTAGTGTGTCTCTTGGTGGTTGGCTTTTCGTTTTTTTGTTTCCATGTTCGGCCAACCACTGAACAACTCTGTGTGGTTCTAATTCCTTGTTTTCTTGTCTTCGTTGTGTCTTTCTTGTTCTCTGTCGTCCCTTGTTACCTCCGTTGCTTGTTTTTATTCCTTGTGGGTTTTCATGGTCGTGGAAAAAGGGGCCGATGACCTTTTTAGTCTGGTCCCTTCAACCCCCAGAAACCAACCAACCAACGTATTCAAACAAGTAACCCTAGGACCTTTGTCTATGACTGCAAATGAAAGTCGAAATGTTCAAAGAAAAATAAACTTAAGAGAAAACACACAGTTCACCAAGTCATCAAAGGTAGTAACAGACCATCAGGCAATCGTTTAGTCTGAAGAACGTGAGGATCTGTTTACCAAAACAATGCAAATGGAATTGTCTGATAGTATCTATGCTGTCTATAAAACAGTCTAAGTGTAGAATTAGCTGCAGAGTTGTGTAGAAGCCTCACCGATGAAAAGCTCACATTCTAAAGTGTAACGGAAATGAATTCTGCATTAATAGGTAAAAGACTATTATCAAAGACGAGGAGATGGTCTATTTGTCGATATCTGCGAGAGATTCAGTTCAAATTGTTTGGCATCTCTGTACTAAAAACTTAACTGCCACATAGAGGATGACCTGAGTAGGAAGGAGGAGGGGGGCTGTTAATCGTGGTCTTTTGTTTTTCTTCTCACCTAAAGATAATTCCAGTACTGTGTTTATTGCTACGCTGTTCAAAATAATTAGGTCTTAGGAGAATATGTGAATCTACGTCCGGTGTCTCAAATCTACAAAGGCTGAAAAATAATTAGTACACCCTTTTAGAGATTTCCCATTCAGTCAAGATTTATTGGTGCAACACTGCATATGAAATACAAGAAATGATTACATTTACAGATCAGTAGCACAAGCGGTTTTGACATAACGGGTATCAACTTCTGGAATACCAGTATTAGCACCTGGTGTAGCTTCCATAGGCGGCAATGCAGGCATGGAGTAGATGGTGTTCTAGATGTAGTGGACACCGAAAGATCCTGAGAAAGATCCCAGCAGAGGGGTCGAAACGTCGAAAATTTTAGAAGAAACATGACGCGGCCTAATAACCCAGAAGATTTTAACTTCGGTGGTAGGGATGTTGAATAATTTCCTGGGATTTTATCGAACGCCTGCTCCACCTGTTCACGAAGTTCTGTAAGAGTTGATTGACAAGTCTCACGTGTCACTTCTCATTCCATCATATCCCACACGCGCTAGACTGGAGTAAAGTCCTGGCTGGCCAGAGAAGTTTCTGCACGTCTTGCAGAGCGCGTTGAGCTGTACGGGCAGTGTGTGGGTGGGCGTTATCTTGGTGGAGTAACATCTCCTTCCCGTTGCAAGAACGGCAATATAACGCGTTTGACAACATTGTCGAGGTCTGGTTAACGTCCCCTCCAGAAACACCAAAGGTGAATGAGAATCGCACCCAAGACCATGAGGCTTGGGACGGGGCCAGTGTGTCTTGGACGGATGCACTCTTCGAGGCAGCGCTCACCAGGTCTACGTCTTACCCGCAAACGACCATACTTGCCTGCAGGCAGAATCTGCTTTTATCTCTGAAGACCTAGTGCGCCATTCCATCTTCCAACCGAGCCGTGCACATTAGTGCTATGGCGTGAGTGGAAGAAGGGCTAGAGGTGTGCGTACCTGTATTCCCACTGCTAATAACAGGTTGGTGACAGTTCGTGTTAACATATCTGGTCCCACAAGCCCTCTTATCTGTGCTATGGTTGCTGTACCATCTGCCACTGCTGCCATTATTATATGACAACCCCTGCGGCCGTCTGCTCTGCGTGGATCTCCAGAATATCGACTACGAGTGTGAGAATACTCACACCAGCATCGTTGCGCAACTGACGTGACACGTGGAACTTGAGTGACAATTATCCGAAAGGACCATCCTGCCACTAAGAACATTTCCTATTAAAAGGCAGACGCCGATGACGCTCCAGTAGCTATGCCTCAACGCTATCTGTCGGCGGGCGACAATGAAACTATAGTCGGTACATTTACTATTCCCAGGTGGCATATGCCGTAACCGGACCACAACTGACGTCGTGTTTCCAGGTGTATCTTTTTCTGACAATGTCTTTTTATACATGCGCTACGTGTGGCGTTACTGCGTGGCTTGAAATTTTCGCTTTCAATGTTTGCAGCAATTAAAGTCATTCGTCATCTACTGGCTGCGCAATTCATTGCTGTGATCTCTGAGTGTGAAGTAAGTAGCGGTGTCCCAGTGCTCTCTAGTGAGGTACAGAGGTGCCAGTTGTCATTTGCAAATGCTTATTAGTCAACGAAGCACATGCATCGCGACATGTTTATGCAATACGAGTTACAAGGAAGCTTGTCTGATCCAAAAAGGATGATGATGCCAAAGTCGTTAAGTGGCCAATTCATGCTTTACTTTGTCTGATAACATTCTACGATAATCACTTTTTTTTTTCTTTACTGTATTTCAATTCCCCATCGGGGCGGGCTGGCAGCAGCATATGCGCTGTTCTTCAGCCGAAAGACATAGAACAAAACAATAGAAGACATTTAAAAACAGCAAAGGAGAGAAGAAGGCGAACATAGATATAAAAAAGGGAGAACATCATGGAAGGCAATAGACAAAAAAACGGGGTGACTGTAAAATGGAGATAAAAAACTGTTTAAAAGTAGCACACACAAAAAGCCTCACACTGCGACGAGTAAAAGAACACAAGGCACAGTATGACTGGAGCATAAAGGTGTTGACGGATGGCATAGCACATAACGTAACACTGACGGCGAACCTCAAGGCAGTACACAATGAAAATCACACCTCTTGACGCACACGAGAAACAGCACTAAACACAACACTGATGTGGCACACTGATGATGATCAATACAGAGGATCTGCCAGGTTCTAGGAGAGGAGGGAGACCTGAAGAAGGGAGGGAGGGGAAGAGATGGGGGAGGGGAATGGGGGGCGTGCGGAAGAGGGCCAGGTAGGGAGGGATGTGGGAAGGAGAGAGGCAAGTATGGGGTGCAGGGTCTCAGGGGTGGGGGGGATGGAGGAAAATCCGCTCTGGGAGAAGGAGGAAAGAGGAGAAGGGGGCCCTGGGGAAGGGGGGGGGAACAAGACCAGGTTATAGTTGGAAGGAAGGGTAGATGTCACGGCAAAGTTCGTCATCCGGGAGGGGGAGGAGTTGGAAATTGCCCTGATGAAGGAGATGGAGGGTGTGGAGGTGGAGAGAGGGAGGGATACAGCGATAGAGGCGCGGCAACGGGCGGGGGGTGGAGAGGAAGGAGGAAACCAGAGGGTGGGGGGGATCAACCCTGCGAACAATGTAAAGGATGTGGAGATGTTGGAGGAACAAGAGGAGGTGGGGGAAGGGGATCAGTTCATACAGGAGCCGTGTGGGGGAAGGAAGGCAGATACGGAAGGCAAGGCGGAGCGCACGGCGTTCAAGGATTTGGAGGGCCTTGTAAAAGCGGGTGGGGGCGGAGATCCAGGCGACGCTGGCATAACAGAGGATAGGACGGATGAGGGATTTGTAGGTGTGGAGGATGCAATCCCCATGTCCGGCCGGACAGGAGTTTCAGCAGGCGGAGGCGGGAACGGGCTTTCTGCTGGATGGTCAGGAGATGAGGGGTTCAGGTGAGGTGTCGGTCAAGGGTGAGGCCAAGGTATTTCAGGGTGGGGGTGAGTTCGATAGGACGACCATAAAGGGTGAGGTAGAAATCATGGAGGCGAAAGGAGCGAGTGGTGCGGCCTATGATGATTGCCTGGGTTTTGAAGGGGTTGAGACGGAGGAACCACTGGTTACACCAAGTGGTGAACTGGTTAAGGTGGGTTTGGAGGGTACGTTGAGACCGTTGAAGGGTAGGATAGAGAGCCAGGAAGGCGGTGTCATCAGCATATTGGAGAAGGACGATAATCACTTAGAGCCTCGCTTATTTATACCTAGTCCTCGTACTGATTTATGTTGAGAACAGTAGGCATTTGCCTTACTTCCATGCATTCGTCGCTCTAATCTTGTAACTGAGTACATCCCACCTGTTCATGGATTGTATGGCCAGACTATATAATTTTTTATTGACTGTTAATATGTTGTATAAACGTTTTCTGTGGGAGACGTATCACGATGTATGAAAAGCCCTCTAGTGGCTGCGTTCTTACGATCGCTGAGCGCCTACGTAACGTCCTGGCGGCCGAGCCAATAGAGGGTGCTGATCATTAATCTGTCCCTTCTCCAGTCTTTTTTGTCATATAGATATTTTATCTTTCATGGGTAGTTTATAGGTTGCTGTAAGCAATGTATTACATATATTTTATTTTGGCCGTAAAGTCACCGTAAAAGTGTCAGTCCTATTATCTTTATATAATTTCCTTTTAATAATTTTATACGGTTAACTGTATTCGTCTTATTTTATCACAATTGGTAAAGCTGAAATGCTAAACACCTTTTTTCAGAGCTGTTTCACAGAGGAAGCCCGCACTGCAGTTCCTTCTCTAAATCCTCGCACAAACAAAAAAATGACTGACATTGAAATAAGTGTCCAAGGAATAGAAAAGCAACTGGAATCACTCAACAGAGGAAAGTCCACTGGACCTGACGGGATACCAATTCAGTTCTACACAGAGTACGCGAAAGAACTTGGCCCCCTTCTAACAGCCGTGTACCGCAAGTCTCTAGAGGAACGGAAGGTTCCAAATGATTGGAAAAGAGCACAGCTAGTCCCAGTCTTCAAGAAGGGTCGTCGAGCAGATGCGCAAAACTATAGGCCTATATCTCTGACGTCGATCTTTTGTAGAGTTTTAGAACATGTTTTTTGCTCGCGTATCATGTCGTTTCTGGAAACCCAGAATCTACTCTGTAGGAATCAACATGGATTCCGGAAACAGCGATCGTGTGAGACCCAACCCGCTTTATTTGTTCATGAGACCCAGAAAATATTAGATACAGGCTCCCAGGTAGATGCTATTTTCCTTGACTTCCTTAAGGCGTTCGATACAGTTCCGCACTGTCGCCTGATAAACAAAGTAAGAGCCTACGGAATATCAGACCAGCTGTGTGGCTGGATTGAAGAGTTTTTAGCAAACAGAACACAGCATGTTCTTCTCAATGGAGAGACGTCTACATACGTTAAAGCAACATCTGGCGTGCCACAGGGGAGTGTTATGGGACCATTGACTTTCAATATATATATATATATATATATATATATATATATATATATATGACCTAGTAGACAGTGTCGGATGTTCCATGCGGCTTTTCGCGGATGATGCTGTAGTATACAGAGAAGTTGCAGCATTAGCAAATTGTAGCGAAATGCAGGAAGATCTGCAGCGCATAGGCACTTGGTGCAGTCAGTGGCAACTGACCCTTAACATAGACAAATGTAACGTATTGCGAATACGTAGAAAGAAGGATCCTTTATTTTATGATCATATGATAGCGGAACAAACACTGGTAGGAGTTACTTCTGTAAAATATCTGGGAGTATGCATGCGGAACGATTTGAAGTGCAATGATCATATAAAATTAATTGTTGGTAAGGCGGGTACCAGGTTGAGATTCATTGGGAGAGTCCTTAGAAAATATAGTCCATCAACAAAGGAGGAGGCTTACAAAACACTAGTTCGACCTATACTTGAGTATTGCTCGTCAGTGTGGGATCCTTACCAGATCGGGTTGACGAAGGAGATAGAGAAGATCCAAAGAAGAGCGGCGCGTTTCGTCACAGGGTTATTTGGTAAGCATGATAGCGTTACGGAGATGTTTAGCGAACTCCAGTGGCAGAACCTGCAAGAGAGGCGCTCTGCATCGCGGTGTAGCTTGCTGTACAGGTTTCGAGAGGGTGTGTTTCTGGATGAGGTATCGAATATATTGCTTCCCCCTGCTTATACCTCCCGAGGAGATCACGAATGTAAAATTAGAGAGATTCGAGCGGGCACGGAGGCTTTCCGGCAGTTGTTCTTCCCGCGAACGATACGTGACTGGAACAGGAAAGGGAGGTAATGACAATGGCATGTAAAGTGCCCTCCGCCATACACCATTGGGTGGCTTGCGGAGTATAAATGTAGACGTAGATGTAGATGTAGTTTCTATAACAGTTATCAAAATTTAGAAGTCTGTTACATGTATTTTACCTAATACGTTTTTATCAGATTATGGTTCTTACGTAAATTAAGAATACATCTAAGCCCACAGTAGCGACATCTATGAAGGATGTAGGCAAATAGATTTCTGCTAGCTACTGCACTTCAGTAGTTTTGTACAATAACGCCAGTTGCAAAATGACTGTGTGGACGTTGTGGACTATTTTACACCATATTTTAAATTTATGTGACGATGCTATGCTGATTGTATTTATATGTTTTGACGATGCCATTACGGCCCTATCACATTAGGGCATGGTGTAGAACAGGTACGCTTTACCTTATTTCCCAGTTTTTATGGTAGTATATTGTGATATGAAATGCTGTATTGTGTTGAAAGATAGACTGCCCGCTAGGTGTATATAATTTTTAAGTTGTAGATCTGAAGATAGTCATTACTGACTAAAACCTGTCATCGTCAAAGCAATTTATATTCTCATCAAAGACTGGAATAAAAAAAAATGTCAGGTCTCTTCGCCGCTACGCATGTCCACAGCCGTCGTTACTCCTGTCATCTGTGACTAGTGGAACACTGCAGTCGCCTCAGTGCCGGTTTTAGATTGCTCCATTCTGTCATGCACGGTATACTTCAACCACATCGACAACCGAACAGAACTGAAAGCATTGATATAACCCGATAATATAGTACTCACTCAGGAATTGCGTCATGTTCATACTCCCCGGAGCTTTCACCGCCGGATACGTCTCTCGTGATATTTTACACAGTAGCAAGATATGATGACTGCTCAATGCCCAGCGTCCCTTTTGCAACTACAGTCGCCTTGCCGTCAGTCGATGGAGCTGTAGACGTGGCTCCGTTCTTTGGAATTTTGTCTTACTGCAAACAAGCTCATTACCTTGCACAAGGTACGTAACGTGGTTGGACAATAATTCAAAGCTGAGGGAACAATATTTCTGTACCCATGGAGCCACTGTGCGCGAGACCGTTGGATAAGGCGTTCCGAAACCCATCGATTCCATGGTCACGGGATCCCCATACACGTGAGCAGCAACATGACGGAACGATGTACCGCAGTCTCACTAGGCTACGATCCCGCCGCTGCCGTATGTGTTGGTAAACGTTCGTTCTAGTCACATGAAGCATAACTGAAGCCTTGCCCCGATGCCGAACGGCACTCGCAGTAAGTTTTTTGAGTCAGAAGATAACGTCTGGCTAAAGTCGGAATCAATAATTGGAAGAATATAAAAAGCGACTGATGCTCTTTCTCATGGTGCCTCAGAAACTGTTTCGGATTGGGGAATAACACGACCTCCTGAGAGACAAAGAAGATTCTTGTGCGATCTCTGATTGAGAAATTCAATGCTTAATACACTGAGGGGAAAAAATCGCAATACCAAGAAGGAGTTGTGCGACAAACGAATATTGGTGGGCGCATTCCTACATTGAAAGACGATGCATATTCAAATTTCGAGCCAGTCGCATAAGAGTGGCGCTTGTAGCTCCAATATGAGGAAACCAAACAGATTTGATTTAAATACTAGCGGTAACATTTGTCAGCATTAGTTACCTTTGAGGTTGGACGTGGTGAGTTGATGTTAGTCAAGAACGTCTTGACAAAGACCGCCTTTATGGCGTTGCCATTTTAAAGGGCAATAGTGCAGATGTTTCATGGCCTGCAGATGCGAACTCTGTTACGCGAGATTTCACCCACTGACGTAGTCAAGTCTTGTTACAGCTTTTCTTACTGTTAGTTTATCAAAAATCGGTGCATTAATTTAAATTTCGTTAATGTTAATATATTATAGGCAATGAGTTGCATGATCTTTTTTTCATGTTGTTGAGTAACTTTAAAAATTACGAGGACGTGCTGAAAAGTAATGCCTCCAAAATTTTTATGTGAAAACTCAAAGTTTTTTAAATAATGCAGACTTTATTACCATTCTACATTTTTATTCTTCACATCTACGTATTTGCAAACCTCTGCCGAATTGTAACACAGCTTTGTTTAACGTTGCTAAGCTGGTGCGTGAGAAGCAGCGTGCTGTAATCGAGTTCCGAATTCGAACGCTTTGTGCACACGTGGAGCACCCTCTCCTTCAGTGGCCGGCCCGAGTGACCGAGCGGTTCTAGGCGCTACAGTCTGGAACCGCACGACCGCTACGGTCGCAGGTTCGAACCCTGCCTCGGGCATGGATGTGTGTGACGCCCTTAGGTTAGTTAGGTTTAAGTAGTCCTAAGTTCTAGGGGACTGATGACCTCAGAAGTTAAGTCCCATAGTGCTCAGAGCCATTTGAACCATTTTTGAACCTCTCCTTCAGCATGACAACACCAAACCACACAAGAGCGCTGCGACGTCTGCAACAGGCCGAAGCCTTGGGTTCGCTATCACCGACCGTCATTGGGTCCCGACTTACCCGCATCCCATTTTCGTCTGTTTCCAAATGTTAAAGAAAACCTTCGACGACTTCACTTAGATAGCGATGTAGCGATGCAAACAGAATGAGGTTGCGGCTCCGTCAACCAATTCCAACATTTTACAGCGATAGTATCAACAAACTGGTCTCTGTTGGGAGAAATGTGTTCGTCACTAGGTTGACTATGTTGAGGATAAAATACGTAGATGTGAAGAATAAAGTTGTAGGATGTTAATAAAGTTTGTTTTATTTAAAAAGCTATAAAATTTTCACATTGATTCTGAGGCACCACTTTTCAGCACGCCCTCGTATTTACGAATAATAATTACAAAACTTTAATATAGTGCATATATTTATGCTGTTTTAATAGCGAGCACTAAATTACCCTACATATGGGGTACAGATTAATGCGGAACATCAAGACGCTGTAACCTTGTGAAATCGACAAATCTGATTAAGACTACTGAATTTATATTTTAAATCAGACGATTCAGAAACTAACGGTGATCCCTACCCAAGAAGAAGCTGCTGAATGCAACTGAAGTTGATAACAACTGAAGCTATGACGAGAACGATAGTAATCCTGCCGCAGTGATAGAGACGCCATTTGGTAGATATAGTTTACGTTTATAGTTCAGGCGTTTCATTTCTGTGCTCGATCTTCTAGGTATCTGTGAGATCTTCAGCAATGTAACGCCAAGCCACAAGTTGCCTGTGCTGTTATGACTATCTCGATACAGAGGGTGTTAGACTGTCGGTCTGTGCATCACGATCTCCAGATCTCTCACCTACTGAAGACATCTCACTGTGGGTTGCCGAGACACTACCACGCCACCACTTGTTAGCCACTACGACTGACGATTTCTGGCGTAGAATTGAGGTCAGAGCACATGTTCCTGCCAATGGTGGTGGTTCTGCGTACCGAATTTTGCACGCTATGTAACACACCGCCCGCTCCCACGCAAAATCATCTACAAATATAACGCTATATTCTTATTAATGTACTAAATATGCACAATAAGTAAATTTTATGTAAGTCTGCAGGCTTTCGTGGCCGTTGTCACTGAAGTTAAAATCTTCTGGTTTGTTAGGCCGAGTCATATTTCCTCTAAAATATTTTAGAGGAAATATTACGTAGTCCTTTAACATCAAGTAGATTTTATTTATTGTCATCCTTCTTAGTGCTGCAGCAGTAACGGCTATTAACGTTCGTTTAATGTTTTGCTGACAAGACGTATTTGATCTGTAGTACTGTAGCTGCACCATTCAAAGACCCCGCCTAAAGAGAATGGGACATGTAGCTGCCTGCTGTCGTTAAGACAGGCCCAACGCGGTGCAACGCTGGACGCAGACGGAATCACATTTTCGTGGCTGCAAGGCTACTGGCTAGCGGTTTCTATACACAGTAACATCTTAAGGCCAACCCCGGGCACGCAGCGATCACACTAGCTTCCTAAATAGGTGTATCAAACACTTTAGTATTTGCTGAGTATTTCATACACCTATGTGGGAAACAAGCGTAACAACTGCACGCCACTGGATGACCTGAGGATGGTACTGTGTACCGAAACCGCTAGCCAGTACACAAAACAAATAAACTGCGACTGCAAATACAAACATATACTTTTTCACTTGCAGATGGTCTGAACTTCGGAGAAACCATAGAAGTTCTGTCGTCAATGTGGAGAGATGGAAAAAAGTTTCAAGGGCCTGTTGGCATCGAAATATTTAAAGGAGGGCATCTGAAACAGATGGTGTTTTCACTCTGTGCTTCCTTAGAAGGGGCAGGTTGCCTCAAATCTCAAAGACCTTCCACTCAACACAGCGCTCATACACTATAGTCTTGTTTTCTTCTTTACAAGCTGCAACCCTGTCAGGTCTACCCTCTATGCGCTTTGATATAAAAGCATTTCCGATGGTAATATTGAGATTTAAATTTGATAGTCAACATAACTACATGCATTCTTAGTCATACTAGTCGGTGCTCATTTCCTGTTCCATTGTTCATATCGTGTTTCACAACAGCCCTTCCAGTTCTATCTTTATTAACATATCTTTAAGAGAAGTGTCCAGAAGAGCAGGGGCGTCTCTGATGCTCACATTTTCATCATTTAGAATGTCTGATGTCGTTCCCCAGTCGCCTTGTCCTTAAGTTGATGAGTTTGTCTGGATGTCTCTGCGACTAAAAAGTGATTATAAAGAAAGATATTTTACTGTCTGACGTTCGCGTTTCAATCCCTTTTTCAGTTTATATATTTCCACCTGAAACTGATAGTATGCGTTTTTTTAAAATACGTGTATTACTCAAATTTTCTGAACCTTTGTATATCATATACAATTTTTCTTCACGTTTGTGTTGCTGTAGAACTGTCCCAGGTTGTCTTAGACAGTCCGCTATATTACTTCGAAATTTTCAGAAGCAGATATAAAAATAGCGCCGTCGACTATCGAATAACCCGTTTTATGGATCTATGTGACAAAGAGCCCGCTAGCTTGGGTTGAAATCACGAGGCAGATGTCGGTGGCACCCTGTACCGCGGGTTGCCTATAGAGAGCACCACTGGCTTCGTTAATTACTTGCGGTCGACGCAACATCCTGTGGTCCCTGCTCTTTCAGACCACTCGTCACCACTTTTAATCAGTTAGACCAACGAGAAAGCTCACCGACCATACGCTTTTATTTTGGGCGGACGATTTATTGATCTGTAACTGGTTTCGGGCCTGTATTCGTCTTCAGACTGCAGTATGTCTTTTGCAATTGAACCACAACAAGAGCGTTCTTAATCCAGTATTTAACAAATAATAAAAACTTTTCTACTTATGTAATTGTTAAGGAAGGTTCTTTTGATTATATCGTCTACCTGGTACAACATACCAATAATCTATTAGCTACCCGTTTAAAATTGTTAAGATGATCTGGTTTCCTACAGATTCTCGACAATTTCGCATTTACCATCCAATTCGTTCTTCCTCGTATGTACGCGCAATCTTATAGGTCGCAACAAATCTACATCTGACAATGCATTCCACGAAATTTGGAACATTACTAATACGTAAAAGTACAATGTACACTTACAATAACTATTAATTAAAACGATACAAATATGTGTTTCACTAAACTACGTACTGTATCAGAACTTTTAACTTTACATACAAAATAGACTTGAAAACGTATGCGCAATTTCTCAAAATCTGAACTCAAATATACAGGGCTTAACTCAATACCTTAATCGACTTTGAGAACAACCTCCTTACGTCAAAACAAGAAAAAATGTCTAGTAAATATGGGATAAAAACGCGTACTTTCAGAGCTATGAGCAGTTTTTCATCCCTTCTAGTGAACAAGTGCTCAGAGCTGTTAAGGTATGTACACTACTGGCCATTAAAACTGCTACATCAAGAAGACATGCAGATGATAAACGGATATTCTTTGGACAAATATATTATACTAGAACTGACATGTGATTACATTTTCACGCAATTTTGATGCATAGATCCTGAGAAATCAGTACCCAGAACAACCACATCTGGCCGCAATAACGGCCTTGATACGCCTGGGCATTGAGTCAAACAGAGCTTGGATGGCGTGTACAGGTACAGCTGCCAATGCAGCTTCAACACGATACCACAGTTCATCAAGAGTATTGACTGGCGTATTGTGACGAGCCAGTTGCTCGACCATCATTGACCAGACGTTTTCAGTTGGTGGGAGATCTGGAGATTATGCTGGCAAGGGCAGCAGACGAACATTTTCTGTATCCAGAAAGGCCCGTACAGGACCTGCAACATGCGGTCGTGCATTATCCTGCTGAAATGTAGGGTTTCGCAGGGATCGAATGAAGTGTAGAGCCACGGGTCGTAACACATCTGAAATGTAACGTCCACTGTTCAAAGTGCCGTCAATGTGAACAAGAGGTGACCGAGACGTGTAACCAATGGCAACCCACACCAACACGCCGGGTGATACGCCAGTACGGCGATGACGAATACACGCTTCCAATGTGCGATCACCGCGATGTCGCCAAACACGGATGCGACCATCATGATACTGTAAACAGAACCTGGATTCATCCGAAAAAATGATGTTTTGCCATTCGTGAACCCAGGTTCGTCGTTGAGCACACCATCGTAGGCGCTCCTGTCTGTGATGCAGCGTCAAGGGCAACCGCAGCCATGGTCTCCGAGCTGATAGTCCATGCTGCTGCAAACGTCGTCGAACTGTTCGTGCAGATGGTTGTTGTCTTGCAAGCTTCCCCATCTGTAGATGCAGGGATCGAGACGTGGCTGCACGATCCGTTACAGCCATGCGGATAAGATGGCTGTCATCTCGGCTGCTAGTGATACGAGGCCGTTGGGATCCAGCACGGCGTTCCGTATTACCCTCCTGAACCCACCGATTCCATATTCTGCTAACAGTCATTGGATCTCGACTAACGCGAGCAGCAATGTCGCGATACGATAAACCGCAATCGCAGTAGTCTACAATCCGACCTTTATCAAAGTCGGAAACGTGATGGTACGCATTTCTACTTCTTACATGAGGCATCCCAACAACGTTTCACCAGGTAACGGCGGTCAACTGCTCTTTGTGTACGAGAAATCGGTTGGAAACTTTCCTCATGTCAGCACGTTGTAGGTGTCGCCACCGGTGTCAACCTTGTGTAAATGCTCTGAAAAACTAATCATATGCATATCACAGCATCTTCTTCCTGTCGGTTAAATTTCGCCTCTGTAGCACGTCATCTTTGTGGTGTAGCAATTTTAATGACCAGTAGTGTATTTTAAAGCCTATGTTTACTTGAGTTTTTTCTTGTTTTGGTGTAAGGGCCCTTTCCTCGATGTCCGTGAAGGGAATTTAGTCACACCCTTTAATATGTTATCACAGATAGGCCTTTGGTATCTTTATTTGAGTAATGAAACGTACTGAAGTGAACTAAGTCTACAAAGACATATAACTACAGCATGTCTCACTAAGAATCGTCGGGCGTATTTTCTTCTATGTCTCGACAGATATCTGTAATTTCGCATTTGCAACTTGTACACGGTGTCAGCTCGAAGAAATCCTGCTAACTGCTTCTTTCATGCGACACCCAGCATCGATGGTAAGCATCGTTTTGTTTCCCGTTACTAACAAAATTATTTTTAAATTTGAATTTTACGTGTCCATTCGACAGAATGGCCTCAATTTAGCCCAGAGCGATATTCGTTTTATCGATATGTATTATCAGGGACAGTAAGACAAAAAGAGTAATCACTACAATGTCGCTATCGCTCACGCTGTTTGCACCGTGGAGAAGCGCTGTTCAGTCGCTATGGAGTACTAATTATTCTTTGTGTTTCACTGTCCCTCGTAAAACATATCGATAAAACGAATACCACTATACTAATTTGGGACCGCTGTATGGAGTGGGCACATAAGATTCGTATTCAGAAATGATTTTTTTTTTTTTGTAATGGGAAACAAATGGACGCTTTTCTTCTACGCTGGGCATTGTATGAAAGACGTAATAGCAAGATTTTTTTGGGTTTACTCCAGCTACATACTGAAAAAAGGAAATTGCAGATATCTGCTGAAAGAGAAAATGCGCCAGACGACTCATAGGAGAGACATCCGGTCAGTATATCTGACTAGTCGTATCTATGTTAAGCAAATGTTTATATGAGAAACAAGTGGAACGAAAAGCTTTATTTTTTGTTCTAAAATACCGCCTGTCATACGTAATACGAAAACTGTACTACTTGTCTTTGTTACAGTCGTAGTTTCTTAAAGTTAATTTTCTTGGCCGTAGTACAAAAGAACTGAAATCACCTCATGAAGTCTCTCTTCCTAATATTCTAAATGCGCAGCTGAAAAACAACTTTCTTAAGGATGTATTATAGGGTTATCTTTGAAACTACTTTCTGAGTCACTATTCTTGGTGTTTAGTTTTGTTTTAAAACAATTTCGTGAGAAATTCATAGTAAACATTTTTTCTTTAGCAATATCGGAACTAGTTCAGAGTAAAACTGCAGAATTTCCCAGAAAAAAGTCGTTGTTTCAGGTTAAACGAGTGTGTTTTTATATTTCCCTTCCTTACACAATACGAAGAGCTACAGTGTATCCCCATCCTGTTCTGTACCTCACTTAAAACAAAAATATCTCTTGCCACTACCACTTGATTCCTATTTGACATTATTTTCATCAAATCTGCACAACTTCAGTGGTTGCCTTCTATTGCTACTTTTGTCCCAAACAATTACTACAGTGGTAAAAAGGGGTCTCAATTCAGCTATGAAGCAACAAATAGCTCCGTGGTCAAAAACATTATTTAATCGTTCAAGTAATGCGCGAAAAATCTAATTCGTTCTACATGCAATATTTATCCGGACATGGGCAGAATGTCCATAAGCAAATAAGTAACAGCACGTACTATCAGCAGAGCCTATTAGCAACCAACTTTTTTTTTTTATCGGCTGTTTTCGAGCACACAACACAGTACACAACAATTTACCATCCACAAAAAGATAAAATCCACTCCCTACGGATGTGGTTGAGTCATCGCATAAACTAGTACTCATGTATTCAGTCGAAGAGTCGAAACCAGATTCGACACCAAATAGACGTCAAGTCTACCTCAGTCAAACAAAATGTTTTGGACGTCATCTTACTTAAGACAGCTCATGGATTTCTAAACGTATTTAATACTACTTCTAATCGTCAAGTCGCACTCCAAGTCAGTCCACTACAACGTGAAATTATCAGAACCCTTTGTCAGTTACAAACCTACTGATCAACTGTTGCCTGTCTTCTAAGTCTCGGAAAGATTTATACGTCTGATACCACTGCATTATTAGCTGTGGACCACCTTTATTAAATGACAGAATCAACTAATAGATGTCCACTCGATCGAATGATTTAGCGCTACCGCTTTGATACCTCTGACCCGCTGGGAGAAAAGATGTGTAATGAGGCCGACCACCAAACGTCGGCACGTCACGAGTTCTACAGAGACAAACTTGCAATACTGGCTTTTGTGCTTCCACTTATGTATCATCCACTGTCGTTTGTATTTTAAACTCCAGAGCAGTTTATGAACGCAAATGACTGCAAGGCGTTAACGGTTTCAAACACTTTTTGATTAGATAGTAAACCTTTTTTTGGCTGCTAGACTGTGACCTGATCTCCTCTAATGGTCTTTGTGCTACAAATGAAGTTAATGGACCCACACAGTGTCGAGGGGGTGAGAACGTCACTCGAGTAGAGTTCGTCAAGGTCGCTTACCTTTGCATTAATTCAGTTCAATAATATATTACGCCGCACCATTACAGCGCCTGCAGTTTCACTGCACCATACAGGTGGAAGGCGTGCTGAATGATGTTTCACAAGTTAAGAAATCAGTTTCGTACATTATGAAATTGCTTCAGCCAAAATACTCAGTTTCACTTCATACAGTTCAATGTACACTGATTTACTAGTGGCCAGGATAAATAACTGGCCCCTTACGTTCAACGGTGGTTGCATGATGTTACATGTTTCATTACGAAAATAGTACTATTCTCATTAAGTTCCGACATAACTGAATACGACTTTTTGTTTGTTTGTCTGAACATATGATTCGTGCTATTTTTGGAGTGGCCGTATCACTTAGTGCGTATATATTTCTCCAAAAACAATTTACTTTCTGAACTTCTGATATTATTAGAGGGCACTTTCCTACAAAGAAAAGGCGACTTTTTACACTATTAACACCACACTATCACTTGATAATAATGGCACGGTGCTTGGATAAAGAGACCATCCATGCACCGAACACGTACGCCGACTCACCCTCACTCAGATTACTGGCGCTTAGTTGGCGACCAGTTGGTGCCTAGCTAGGCCCCATTCTGGGCACGTAATTCGAAATGTTCAAAGATAAGCCTACGGCTGAACGATAATATGCTTAGGTATCCGAATTTGTCTGATACATAAAAAAATAATGCAGTATTTAAATGCCTTGACAGTCGCAACTATTTATTTCGTTCCTCAGTGACTTGTATATCTCTAATCCTGAATTTCTCTGAACACTTCCTTCTTTCATCGATCAACTGAAGTACTTCTTCTGTTTCTTTCCCGTCTGACATGTGTCAGTCTCTGATTGTCTACATTATTAAAAAATTATTTAAGCCAAGCTGTCCCCACATATATGCATGCCAGTACCTATGGTTAACATTTATCGTCGAATCACGTGACCGTGTGCTTGTTCTCGCCGTGGAGGGGAGTCATTGTATTTCTCATTCTGGAAACATCCCCAGGCTGTGGCTAAGCCATGTCTCCACAATATCCTATCTTCCAGGAGTGCTAGTTCTACAAGGTTCACAGAAGGGCTTCTGTGAAGTTTGGAAGGTAGGAGACGAGATACTGGCACAATTGAAGCTGTGAAGACGGGTCGTGAGTTGTGCTTGGGTAGTTCAGATGGTAGAGCACTTGCCCGTGAAAGGCAAAGGTCCCGAGTTCGAGTCTCGTCTGGCACACAGTTTTAATCTGTGAAGTTTGGAAGGTAGGAGACGAGATACTGGCACAATTGAAGCTGTGAGGACGGGTCGTGAGTTGTGCTTGGGTAGCTCAGATGGTAGAGCACTTGCCCGTGAAAGGCAAAGGTCCCGAGTTCGAGTCTCGTCTGGCACACAGTTTTAAACTGTCAGGAAGTTTCATATCAGCGCACACTCCACTACAGAGCGAAAATCTCGTTCTAGCTATTGTATATTACGCGTCTCGTCCTATAACTTACCCCTTTTTTTCTCAGAATTTCGAACATCTTGCACCATTTTACACTGTCTAACGTATCTCGATTTTTCTTTACTCTTGCTTCCATCATCAATCGCAACGTCAGAATCGCCCCTCTGGTGCTTTTACATTTCTAAAAGCCAAACTAATTGTCATACAACACATGCTCAATTTTCTTTCCCGTTCTTCTGTTATGTTGCTTTTGTCAGTAACTTGGATGCATGATCTTTTAAGCCGATTGTGCGATAATTCTCCTACTCGTCAGGTCTTGCAGTCTTCGGAATTGTGTGGATAATATTTTTCCGAAAGTCAGGTGGTATGACGCTAGACTCATTCATTCCACACACCAACGTGAATTGTTTTGTTGCCACTTCCCCGAATGAGTTTAGAAATTCTTATGGAATGTTCTCTATCCTTCTGCCTTATTTGACCCTAAGTCCTTCAAAGCTCTTTTAATTTCTGATTCTAATATTGAATCCGCTATCACTTCTAAATGGTCTCCTGTTTCTTCTTCTGTCACTTCAAACAAATCTTCCCAATCAAAGGCCTTCTTTCCACCTATCTGCTCTCTCCTCTGCATTTAACAGTGGAATTCCCATTGCACTTTTAATGTTACCACCCTTGCTATTAATTTCACTGAAGGTGATTTTTGACTTTCCTATATGCAAAGTCAGTCCTTCCGACAATCATTTCTTTTTCTGTTTCTTCACATTTTTGATGCAGCCTTTTCGTCTCAGCTTCCCTGCACTTCCTATTTCTTTCGTTCCTAAGTGACTTGTATTTCTGTAATCCTAAATTTTCATTAACATATTTGTGCTTCCTTCTTTCATCGATCAACTGAAGTATGTCTTCTGTTACCCATGCTTTCTTATCAGTTAACTCCTTTGTCCCCCCATGAACCATGGACCTTGCCGTTGGTGGGGAGGCTTGCGTGCCTCAACGATACAGATGGCCGTACCGTAGGTGCAACCACAACGGAAGGGTTATCTGTTGAGAGGCCAGACAAACATGTGGTTCCTGAAGAGGGACAGCAGCCTTTTCAGCAGTTGCAGGGGCAACAGTCTGGACGATTGACTGATCTGGCCTTGTAACATTAACCAAAACGGCCTTGCTGTGCTGGTACTGCGAACGGCTGAAAGCAACGGGAAACTACAGCCGTAATTTTTCCCGAGGACATGCAGCTTTACTGTATGATTAAATGATGTTGGCGTCCTCTTGGGTAAAATATTCCGGAGGTAAAATAGTCCCCCATTCGGATCTCCGGGCGGGGACTACTCAAGAGGACTTCGTTATCAGGAGAAAGAAAACTGGCGTTCTACGGATCGGAGCGTGGAATGTCAGATCCCTTAATCGGGCAGGTAGGTTAGAAAATTTAAAAAGGGAAATGGATAGGTTGAAGTTAGATGTAGTGGGAATTAGTGAAGTTCGGTGGCAGGAGGAACAAGACTTTTGGTCAGGTGATTACAGGGTTATAAATACAAAATCAAATAGGGGTAATGCAGGAGTAGGTTTAATAATGATAAAAAATAGGAGTGCGGGTTAGCTACTACATACAGCATAGTGAACGCATTATTGTGGCCAAGATAGACACAAAGCCCATGCCTACTACAGTAGTACAAGTTTGTATGCCAATTAGCTCTGCAGATGATGAAGAAATTGATGAAATGTATGATGAGATAAAAGAAATTATTCAGGTAGTGAAGGGAGACGAAAATTTAATAGTCATGGGTGACTGGAATTCGTCAGTAGGAAAAGGGAGAGAAGGAAACATAGTAGGTGAATATGGATTGGGGGGAAGAAATGAGAAAGGAAGCCGCCTTGTAGAATTTTGCACAGAGCATAACTTAATCATAGCTAACACTTGGTTCAAGAATCATAAAACAAGGTTGTATACCTGGAAGAATCCTGGAGATACAAAAAGGTGTCAGATAGATTATATAATGGTAAGACAGAGATTTAGGAACCAGGTTTTAAATTGTAAGACATTTCCAGGGGCAGATGTGGATTCTGACCACAATATATTGGTTATGAACTGCAGATTGAAACTGAAGAAACTACAAAAAAGTGGGAATTTAAGGAGATGGGATCTGGATAAACTGAAAGAACCAGAGGTTGTAGAGAGTTTCAGGGAGAGCACAAGGGAACAATTGACAGGAATGGGGGAAAGAAAAACAGTAGAAGAAGAATGGGTAGCTCTGAGGGATGAAGTAGTGAAGGCAGCAGAGGATCAAGTAGGTAAAAAGACGAGGGCTAATAGAAATCCTTGGGTAACAGAAGAAATATTGAATTTAATTGATGAAAGGAGAAAATATAAAAATGCAGTAAATGAAGCAGGCAAAAAGGAATACAAACGTCTCAAAAATGAGATCGATAGGAAGTGCAAAATGGCTAAGCAGGGATGGCTAGAGGACAAATGTAAGGATGTAGAGGCTTGTCTCACTAGGGGTAAGATAGATACTGCCTACAGGAAAATTAAAGAGACCTTTGGAGGGAAGAGAACCACTTGTATGAATATCAAGAGCTCAGATGGCAACCCAGTTCTAAGCAAAGAAGGGAAGGCAGAAAGATGGAAGGAGTATATAGAGGGTCTATACAAGGGCGATGTACTTGAGGACAATATTATGGAAATGGAAGAGGATGTAGATGAAGATGAAATGGGAGATAAGATACTGCGTGAAGAATTTGGCAGAGCACTGAAAGACCTGAGTCGAAACAAGGCCCCGGGAGTAGACAACATTCCATTAGAACTACTGATGGCCTTGGGAGAGCCAGTCATGACAAATCTCTACCATCTGGTGAGCAAGATGTATGAGACAGGCGAAATACCCACAGACTTCAAGAAGAATTTAATAATTCCAATCCCAAAGAAAGCAGGTGTTGACAGATGTGAAAATTACCGAACTATCAGATTAATAAGTCACAGCTGCAAAATACTAACGCGAATTCTTTACAGACGAATGGAAAAACTAGTAGAAGCGGACCTCGGGGAAGATCAGTTTGGATTGCGTAGAAATGTCGGAACACGTGAGGCAATACTAACCTTACGACTTATCTTAGAAGAAAGATTAAGAAAAGGCAAACCTACGTTTCTAGCATTTGTAGACTTAGAGAAAGCTTTTGACAACGTTAACTGGAATACTCTCTTTCAAATTCTGAAGGTGGCAGGGGTCAAATACAGGGAGCGAAAGGCTATTTACAATTTGTACAGAAACCAGATGGCAGTTATAAGAGTCGAGGGGCATGAAAGGGAAGCAGTGGTTGGGAAAGGAGTGAGACAGGGTTGTAGCCTCTCCCCAATGTTATTCAATCTGTATATTGAGCAAGCAGTAAAGGAAACAAAAGAAAAATTCGGAGCAGGTATTAAAATTCATGGAAAAGAAGTAAAAACTTTGAGGTTCGCCGATGACATTGTAATTCTGTCAGAGACAGCAAAGGACTTGGAGGAGCAGTTGAACGGAATGGACAGTGTCTTGAAAGGAGGATGTAAGATGAACATCAACAAAAGCAAAACGAGGATAATGGAATGTAGACGAATTAAATCAGGTGCTGCTAGGGAATTAGATTAGGAAATGAGACACTTAAAGTAGTAAAGGAGTTTTGCTATTTAGGGAGTAAAATAACTGATGATGGTCGATGTAGAGAGGATATGAAATGTAGACTGGCAATGGCAAGGAAATCGTTTCTGATGAAGAGAAATTTGTTAACATCGAGTATAGATTTAAGTGTCAGGAAGTCGTTTCTGAAAGTATTTGTATGGAGTGTAGCCATGTATGGAAGTGAAACATGGACGATAACCAGTTTGGACAAGAAGAGAATTGAAGCTTTCGAAATGTGGTGCTACAGAAGAATGCTGAAGATAAGGCGGGTAGATCACGTAACTAATGAGGAGGTATTGAATAGGATTGGGGAGAAGAGAAGTTTGTGGCACAACTGTACTAGAGTAAGGGATCGGTTGGTAGGACATGTTTTGAGGCATCAAGGGAACACAAATTTAGCATTGGAGGGCAGCGTGGAGGGTAAAAATCGTAGAGGGAGACCAAGAGATCAATACACTAAGCAGATTCAGAAGAATGTAGGTTGCAGTAGGTACTGGGAGATGAAGAAGCTTGCACAGGATAGAGTAGCGTGGAGAGCTGCATCAAACCAGTCTCAGGACTGAAGACCACAACAACAACAACAACAACAACAACAACTCCCTTGTACCTATTTATTTCTATCGAACTTCTGCGGTTGCCTTTTTATAGGTGTCCATTCGTCTTCAACTGTTCTGCCTACTGAGGTGTTCCATATTGCTGTATCTATAACCTGAGATAACTTCAAACGTATCTCGTCATTCATTAGTACTTCTGCATCCCACTTCTTTCTGTATTGATTCTTCGTGACATCTTTAAACTTCAGTCTACCCTTGATCACTACTATGTTGTGATCTGAGTCTTTTTTCTTCTGAGGGCGCCTTAGAATTCACTATCTGATTTAGGAATCTCTGTCTGGCCTCTAATATTCTTCGTGGTGTATGTATTTTCTAAGTCGTGTCTCCCTACCACTTTCACGCAACGACACTCTGAGCGTGTTTTTTAGGGAATTGACTAGTTTGAAATTGGGACCTGCTACTGGTAAGGAGACGCCAGACCACACATGACATGTAGAGTTCAGTGAGACTAGCGATGATATAATCAAATACTTAATGATTTCAGCGTCAGCTCCACTGCACTCCAAGTAAAAGAATATTAATACTAACTAAATTTAGTGGAAGGGGTTCAAGGCTTTCCTATTTTTAGTTAGCTGGTAAAACAACGTCGTAAAAGCAGTTAAATTTACTATTGGAAATTTTATTCTACTCACAAAACCTTGTTTATCAATTGCTCTATTGACGAAAGGAAATATTTTAATACAGGATGATAAAAACCAACTGCGTTCAACAAAAATGTGAACGAATATTCCCTGAATGGGTTTCCAAGTTCTACAATGTATCGAAGGATGACCTATGCCATTTCACATCTATAATCTAGCTTTAAGTTAAGTTTCATAAAAGAGAAAGCTATCAAAATGGTCTACAGTGACCCTCAGTTATCTTTAATTACTTATTTAACTTGTCGTAAATTACAGTGGCTGATGTGGCTTCTCAGTAATTATATAACAGAAAAATCATAGCGTTTCAGATTTTAACTTACATAGCAAATGTGAATACCATGAGCTTCAATCGACGATCGACACTAGTATTACGTAAAAAGCGGCTGTAACAGATGAGACTTCTGCAGTTCTGAGTGAAGCCTGATGCGCTCAAAAATGAGGCATCACGTGCGTTCATTGCCTTGTCGGTGTTCGTCAGGGAGTGGCGGCCAGCACAGCTCCATGCACCTCGCCGTCTCAGAAGCAACTGTCTCCTAACTTCTCCTTACTACAATTTACCGAAGTTGGTTTAAAAAAAAAAACTATCTGGCTGTGTTTTCATCTGAACAATCAGGGTCTCAATGTTAACCTTAAGCTCCACCTACAAAAATTCTGTCCATCCAATGAGAAACGTTATACTTTTCGTGGTGGGGCAATGTTTTTAACGTTTGCAACGTAACAGAGACGCGAAAAAGTCTCACGCTAAAAGTTGCAGCTGGTGTGGCCTTTTTAGTGTTATCGTAAGATCTATACTGTTCTTCTGGAGGGCTCTATCTTTTAAAATGGGCTTGGGGGTGGTCCTGATGGTTGGCTGGCGACGTAGGTGTCCGCCCCTTATCGTAGGGCCTTCTAGCTTAACACTGTTCTGCTCTCGGCTTCTGTTCTCGTTTCTTCCCTCGGAACTGCGTCTGTTTCACGGTGGTAAGGTATGACATGCATTTAGGCGTTCTTGTGTTAGTCTGTGGTATTCCATTTGCTCACTCGTTGATCGTATTACTTTCGTTAATTTAATGTCAGGATTTATTCAGAGCTATGTGACATACTGTCGGATTTGCTTATCATGTCAGGGTTTTCATGGAAGGTGTTGGATTTGCCTGCCACCTTACAGACCATGATGTAACCCAACTGAAATCTTTCCGTATCACCCGGCCTTTTCCATGTGTACGTCCTCCTCTTGTGATTCTTGAACAGAATATTCGCTATTACTAACTGAAATTTATTACAGAACTCAATTACCCTTTCTCCTGTCATTCCTTGTTCCAGGGCCATATTCTCCTGTAACCCTTTCTTCTACTCCTTCCCGTACAACTGCATTCCGCCCCCCCCCCCCCCCACCATGACTATTAGATTTTCACCTCCGTTTACATACTGTATTGCCCTTTCAACGTCCTCATATTTCTTTCTCTCTCTCCCTCTCTCTCCCCTCTTCTTCTTCTTCTTCAGCTAGTGACGTAGGCATGCATACCTGAACTTTCGTTGTCGGTGTTGGTTTGCTGTCTTCTGATAAGAACGAGCGTATCACTGGACTGTTCACTGTAACACACTCTCTGCCCTACGTATGTAAATAAGAAGATTGAGTGAATTTCTTACAGTTTTGTCCGAGGATGTTCCGCATTTAACTGTCTACGGACCGACTGTATAAAGCAGTTGACTCTAGATTAACAAAATTTTATGGCACCTCAAGCTGAACAAGGAAATTTGGGCTATTCAGACGATAATCCTAGAGTATATCGCTGTGAAATTTGGCGAATCAAGTAGAGTTCAGCTGGAGCTGTCAGATGGTCGTCTGGCGGTAATTCAAAACAACAACTTTGTTTTCCACAAATTCGAATTAAAAAGAAATAAATAAAGTTGTTGCTAGCAAAAAAATCAGTGAATATTCGAATATGACACTAACACTGATCGAGCATTAATGTTTTTTTAGATCGGTAATATTAGGTTAACAAATTATCGGCTGTGTAAGTAATTAGTGCCGATAATCGCATAATAATTCTTGGAGGTGGCTTGTAATTAAAGTGATGATAGATATTAAGCGCCAGTGTAAGACACGGAGATATTTTCAATGAAAATTTAAGTATATGGAATTTGACAACAGTCAATAACGATTGAAAACTTATTTCATCACTCCTCTCTAGCCTGTAAGTACAGTAGTTACAGAATTCACACTTAATTTTGAACTTCAAAATAAGTGCTTAAACTGTTATGCAAATTGCACGCACGTTGGTTAACAAGAACAGTAGTATGCACGTGTAAATTAGTTTATAACTACAACGCGGTGGCGAAATGGTGGCACCATGGAATACAGTTCAAAGGACTTCTGGTTCGCTTCCACGATAGCTGGATTTATTTATTTATTTTCTCACTTGCCACTTCTTTCGCCTCTGGCAGTGTTTGTTAATGTGTAAAATACTGAGGTGTTTAAGTTTAGGATTCAGAGTAAAACTAAATCGCGAGGCTGTTATTATTGCGGCAGAATTTGACTTGCACAGTACAGTATAGCTGCCGGAACATCGAATGAAGATCCTGAATGAACTGTAGCCTGCAGTGTTGTTTGAATCTGCATAAAAACAAGAAAACAACACGAACACAACGGATAAACTGTCTTATGTATTCGATCGTATTAAAATGTTTACGAATCACAGCATATAACTTCGGGAACAAAATTTGCATTGTTATCATAGGGGCTTCAGGCAGCGTCTGCTCATTTTCCGTAACAGCAGGTCTGACAACATTATCGCTTCCAGTTCTATGCATTTCAACCTGGAAAAGTTTTCAGACTGTTTTTGCTCCAGTTTGCACAGCACATGAAATTACAAAAAGATGAAATGTAGTAATTATAAAGCGAGTCTTAAACCTATACCCTGTCATTCACAAATGCTCTCCTGGTCCTTTTCTTATCATTGACTTAATACATTTTCAAGTCTCTCCAGTCACGATTTGTTCTACGAATTCTTCGCAGTTTCCTTATTGGCCGCAGTAACTTTATCAGCACGATTTACAACATAAACCGTTTTCGACTTGGGAGAACTTTGAAGATCCCAAGTTTCTGCTTACTCTCTTCCATCTTTACAGCCCCCTCGTTAATAAATACTGTTTATCTACGATTTACGATTAACATCGGTGGTCTTAGCGTGATAATGATGTCAATAGCTGATTTTAGCAGTGTTGCCAAGTATGTTTCTCGCTAATTTGGGTCAACACTGAACCTCCTTCTGTGGATCTAAGTTTAGTGCTAGACAAGAGAGTTGAGCCATAAACAGAGTTCAGTTTCTCAATTAAGATGGAACCTCCAGTCAGCGATGTTTATACAATAAGCTCTTTCAAGGCCCTAAACATTTTTTAGACAGAGTAAAAATGAGTTCAAAATCTTTGCTATAGATTCTCGTTTTTTTGGGATTGTGAAACAAGCGGATCAACTAATGTGTTGTTATGTAAACAGGAAATGAACAGCACATTGTACCTGCAGAAGTCACCCTCATTTTTCTAACAGTGTTATGCGAGGACGGAGTATAAGAAACATGTTTTTCTATTCAGAATAACAAACTACTCCAGTTGACGGAAGAAACAATAATCAGAGGAATAAGTCAACGACAAGGGAAATGATGGCATTAAAGACACAAAATGTGTGTTGATAGGGCATTTAGTATTCTGAAATACTCTTATTATGACCATTTTCTGGTCACCATAAGAGTCTTTCAGAAGGCTAGATGCAAAAATTCTGGAGCTAAACTTCTCTGGTTCGAGTCCCTGGATGGTGGATACTCGGGAGGAGGGTGTCAGGAAAAGAACAGAAAAGGCCAACGATCTATTAATAGGAGCGTCGATTGTATGATCATATTTGTCAGTAACATCAGTATATTTGTCTATAATAGAAACGGTAACAAGCTGCTGAGGCAGTTGGTGCTCACATATCTGAGCCATGGTGTCTGAACAGTGTGTGACATCAGTGGAGGGAGAAAGATTATCACATGTTGGAAGACTTAACGAAAATAGGCATAACTATATAAATTGTGACTGATCAAGTGATAATGCGTCAAGTGGAAGTGGCACATCAATGCCATATTACGACAAACATTAATCAAATGATTGCGGAATATCAAAAATTTGAAAACTGCAAGAAAATTCGAGAAGCTGAATACAGAAATGAGCAGGATCCGCTTAGTTTTGTTAATGATTACAAATAGAGTGCAGGTGATTCAGACTATTAATAGCAACAGTATCAATGCGTGGTACAACTGCTGTAGACATTAGTACAATGAGTTAGTATCAGCAATGCAATGAGCGAATTATTCTGAGGTCAGAATCGAAATGGACACTTTACCTTTCCGGCACAGCCAGATTATGAAGAAACAGAGAGGACCTCATCGTGACAGGGTGACATAATCTAGCGATGAACAACCGTACAGTAGATGGAACCACATCAAAGGTGTATCCGTGGAGGCGCCTGACTACCATTTTCCAGAAGCTTTTTTAGTAGCTGCAACAGCAACAGTCCACATGATTGATGTGGCCTCATAACATTACCCAGTACAGCCGCGCGGCTGAAATCAAGTGGAAGCCGTTCTATTTCCCTAGGCCATGCAGCTCTACGATATGGTTTAACGATGATAGCTTCGCCCTTGACAGAACATTCTGGAGAGTAAAAAAGAATCCTCTGTTAGGATTTTCGGCAGGGAAAACCAAATCCGAAGCTCTATGCGTGGAATGTTAGATCTCTTAATCGGGTAATTACGATAGAGAATTTAAAAATCGATATGGATAACTTGAATTTATAGCGGGTATTAGTGAAGCGCTGTTCCAGAAAGAACAGGATATCTAGTCATGTGAGTACAGGGTTATCTTCACAAATCAAATGAGGGTGTTGCAGGAGTAGTTGTAATATTGAAGTAGAGTGTGAGAAAGTGACTGAAGTACTATGAAAGACATAGTGAATGAACTATCGTTGTTAATGCAGACACAAAGCCAAGACCGGGCCCAAAAGTCCACCTAATATGTTCCTATTAGCAATGCAGATGATTAAGATTGAAACGATGTGTTACAAAATAAAATAAATTGTATAGTACGTTAATCGAGACGAAAATTCTATTGCAATGAGGGGCTGGAGTTCAGTAGTAGAAAATTTGATGGAGGCCATAATCGCGAAGTACAGCCTTGAAAACACGCTGGTTTCTAATGGATGGACAAGGAAGTGATTTCAGACACCGCCGCCCAGAATTGACATCGGAAGGCATCAGGAAATGGCATAAAGGATGTCAATGACATCTCTACATTCACAAATTTTACGCTCGGAAACGACAGTTTGCAAAGTGATGGAAAACCAGACGACCTTCTTGTCAAGCGTTTCCACTGCTGACATCCTACGGACGATTCAACGCTTTTCTATGAACATCGCAGGGCTGCAACCCCATTGAATATGATCTCACCTCTTTGGAGTGTAAGAAGACCGCAAGTTTTTCAATTATATACAGGTTGGAACCACTACGGACCGTTCAAAACCGTTCGACAAACTCTTAACATGATCCGAAGCAAAAAATGGTGTTTATGTTCATCCTTCCTTCCCAGCCCCCTCCCTCCCGTGGCGTGTGCAAGGGGGCGGGGAGGTGGGGGGGGGGGAGGGTGTGTGACAGAAACGCACGTGAATAAAATGGCAAAGGTCCCTCTGAGATCACCAGTTTGGCAACGCAATCAGTGCTATCTGCGCACCTTTGTTCGGCACTTTGAGAATGTCTCTGGACAGACAGGTACATCTATCGATCTCTACATGCCAGCCATGTAGGCAACCCAACCCTTTCGACGCCCCCCCCCCCCCCCCTCATTCACATAAAGTTAGCAGGCACGAGTGTGTTGCAGGTAGCCCGTCCCACCTGCGGGTAGGAATTGGTGAATAAATATCTCTATATAGGAACATTAATAAAATGGCCAGCAAAGGTGCCCGAGTTGCATGAAGAGTTTTGCCGAACTGGAGGTTCTTAGAGAAACCTTTTGCCGTTTCAATCACTTTTAATGTCGTACCCCTCCATGCACACAGCACAGGACGAGGCGAGAAAGGGGGACGAAAAAACGTGAACAGCCTTTTCTGCTTCAGATCACGTTCATATTTCGTCGAATGGTTATGAACGATCCATATTGGTGGACCCCATATACCAAAGCTAAACTTGCGGTCATGCTGCTCTCCAAAGGGGAGAGATCACGTTCATTTGGGTTCCAGCTCTGCTATGTCCTTAGGTTTGAATCGTCCAGGTGAAGGGAGAGGCCAGCAGTGGCAAAATTTGACAAGAACGTCGTCCTGTTATACATCGTACTGCACGCTGCCGTTTTCGAGCGCAAGCTCCTCTTGAGGCCTTTCCGTGTGAATTCTGTGTGGCAGTGTGACATGTTTTTCTCGAGCACCCATAAGAAACCCGCGTGACTCCAACGCTGCCGTCGCGGCTGTGACCTCCGTTGCAGAGACGTCAAACGAAGAGGTGTAATGTGGCTGAGAGGGGTGTGACTCATCGCGCGATACATCCACTGTGGCGTTGAGCAGAATTGTGGTGAAATTTTGTGCAATGTGACATCTTTAAGCCACCTTACACGTCACATGAACTTCTGAGCTCTGGCCTTTTCTCCGCTTGCTATCTGAAGTGTCATCAAGGCCAGGGGTGACGTTGCAGGTAGTACGCTTTAGCGCTATTACAGAGGAAGGATGTAGGCACCTCTGGGCCAAGTTTCAAACTTATGCGTCGCAATCGGAGACAATTACCGGTTTAAAAAACGTGACTAATTGTGAAGTGGAATGCATATCCAGGAGCACATGTGGACTCCCAACATAATGTATTAATTGTGAAATGGAGATAAAAGCTCATGAAATCACAGAAAGGTAGGAACTGAATGTGAGAACTGGATAAGTTGAAGAAGACCGAGGTCGCAGAGTTTCGCAGAGTATTTTATCCATACTCAGAAACTGTAGATGTATATAACGAAATATTAAGCAGCCAATTGCATGAAAAAGAAAAAAAGATTTCTTTACCGGTTACGGAAACTTCGTGTTCTTCTTCAGAAGGTTATACCTATCGCATTATTTGTGAGTGTCAACAGCAAGAGGCATACAGCAAAATGCCGTGGTCATGAACAAAAATATTATAAAGAAGCAAAACAGACATCATGCAGGGACAGGGGATAATGAGATAATTATGCACGATAGAGAAAATCGACACGGCATATCTGGAAGACGAAACGTTAGATTAAAGGGTCCTACCCCACGAGAAATAGATTGTAGATCTCTGAAAGTGTATACGCTATGATTACAACTGAGGCTGTACGATAGACAACTGTGTCGAAGTGTGATACAAGAGAAGGAGAAAGCTCATGTAGAAGAAACAAATAATCCAGTAATGCGACCGTTATTTCAAATAAACTAGACTGGATTTGGTGATATACGTCTGAAGTTTCTGAAGTCTGTGGAAGGTACGGAAACTTTTACAGGAGCTTGTGTCATAATCGTATGTCTTACAACCAAATTTAGAGAAAAGCATTATTATCACATTCTCAAACAAAGAACAAATAGGTGAAAGTGCAATATATCAGATGATCAGCCGGTTCGTTATCAGGTGATCAGAAGACATAGAGGATAGAAATTTAATTGAACAGATGTTACGTGACTATCAGTACTGCTTAAGTAAAGGAAAATGACGCAGAGAAGAAAATACGATTGTGTATTGGAAAGAAGAAGGGAAATCACGATACTTCCCCAGTAACTGTGAAACTACAGACACCATTCGGCAGTAAGGAGATGTTCATAGTCGCGAGATGAGAGCGGTTATAGTGCAGACACAGAGTATCTTTCAAATCTACGAATACAGAAGTATCAAGGAGGAAAAATCCGTTTCGAAATATAGTACTCTTATCTGTGACTTCCGCTTCACTTAACATGGCCGCTATCTCTAGACCACGGGGGACTTAATAAATCTGCAGTTTAATACTAGAAATCGATATAAACAGCGTGAAATAGCGAGGCAACAGCGAGGGCTGAACGCGCTGCAGGCTATCACTGTGGGTTAGCCTTATCACGTGTGTTGCGAGGGCTCGTTAACTGATCCGTCAGTTCTGTCCAAATCAGGTAGTGCAGATGATGTGTAGCTCTATGGCGGCCGTGATTACTGTACGAGCTCCGAACCACACCTCTAAACGCCATACTATTGTTGCCGCTTCTTGAGAGCGGGCACAGGAAACCGTATAAAAGGTTCAAGCGGTAGGGAGCTAATTGGGAATGCCAAGATGCTGGGACCACAAAATGAAGTATACTTTAACAGCAATGTATTCTCAGAAACAATTAAACTCTCTACAGTGAGAAAGTACAGTTAAATACAATCCTTGAATTGCATGGGAGTAAGATGATAAAAATAAACAACGAAGATTGCTCTACTTCGGCGGGCCAAAATGAAATAATCAAGGTAAGTGCTATGCACCTGTAACCAAATTTTTAATTCCCATAAGGCGTTACTCGTTAAAAGACAATTCAAGAACGTATTGCTATACTAAGCAGCTACACAAATGGCTTACGGCCCGATGATAAATATCTGCCAGGCCATGCCGTTGCAGCTAATAGAATATTAAAATTTTCATTGAGGAACACGATGCCTCGGCCATGAAGATCAGCTTACGGCAACAATGGTCAGTCTCAAGAGTACAGAACTTAACTACAAGGAACTGCAATAGCATTTACGACAGATGCAGGGTAACAGAATTAACGGCCGGCAGCCATGCAACAAACTTTACAATTGGTGAAGGTGCTTCAGGATTTACATGAAAGTAGTAACTATTTTAATGGATATTAAGCTGACGTCTGAAAACTCCTCTGCGGGCGGGCAGGTTATTAGGTTTATAAACACAGATAGCTTTACGACGCAATGGCCAATAAAAACAACAGATTAAACTTATGTTAAAGGCCGCCTCTAGACGGAGTTGTTTGGATCTACTTAAGCAGGATTTAGAACAAATCTGTAGCTTTACATCAAACAGAACTGAAATATAGAACACGTAAGCAATGCAAACGCCTAATTTCAGAGGTAATAAGGGAAGCAAACAGCCGACCAAATATACGTATAGACGAAATCAGCTAAACTCGGTAAGCAGAAACGGCAAATAAACGAATAACAAGATTATTACAAAGGCTGCTATTTCGGACAAGAAATAATACAGACTGATTAGAATCAGCTGGCCAGCAGTCTTACCAAAATAGATACCTCTTCCACAGGTGCATGAGGAATTCACAAAATGATTTTGTTAATACCACATGACGTACCAAAGCATATAACGAGGCCCCTTTCTGTGTTTGCCCCTAATCAATAGTGCATTAAATAATGGCTAATACGTCCAGTAACACACATGTATAAGCAGAATTAAACAGTAGTCTAATAAAATATAAAACACCAACATGTAGGAACAGTTCGAGGAGCAATGAAAGCGTTAAATACGGTACGCCAATGAATTAAACCGTTTTGGCAAGCACTGAAAGAATTGAACACTACTCTGCTAAAGCACTAGTGAATTGTACAGGGTGACACGCGGGAGACGGACGGTTTTGAATTGCGTAGTACTGTGGGTGCGGTGGTGGGAGGTGGTCGTGGTGGGGATAGTTCTGATCCACACAAGACGCCATTTCATTTACTCAGTCACTATGGAGCAGTGTGACTTGCAGCGTCTCGTGTTTTTTCTATGACAGTTTCGTGAAAAGTGGTGAGTCTATTATTGCTACGCAGCGATTGTTTCGTGGGGGGTTTAATGTCGGTCGACATGGAGCTGTTCCGAGCTGTAACACAATCCTCAGATGGGTGGAAAATTTCAGATGAACTGGAAACATACTGGATAAGAAGCATCCTGGCCCGAGACGCAGAGTAACGACAGTAGAAAATGTTGAAAGGGTACGGCAAGAGGCAGTCAGAAGCCCAGAACGATCAGCTACACGTCATGCTAGTGAGTTACGAATCAATCGTGAGTCGGTTCGACTAATTTTGCATAAAGAATTACAATTCCATCCCTACAAAATGCTCTTGTCCAACAACTTAAGGAAACTGATTTTGCTGTACGAGAATACTTCGCTTACAGAATGCAAGTGATTTTGGGATCGAATGAAAATGAAATTTTATTGATGAGCGATGAAGCTCATTTTCATTTAAACGGGACCATGAATAAGCAAAACCTACGTTACTGGGCTCCAGAGCATCCACACCTTATCCACCAGCGTCCTTATCCACCAGCGTCCTTATCCACACTGAGAAAAATTAACAATCTGGTGTGCTCTTGGCTCTGTTGGCATTATTGGACTTTTTTTTTAAGAGAACGGGGCCACAGTTACTGTTAATTCGGTTCGTTACATTCGTATGCTTGAAACATTCTTGAAACCAGAACTACGAAGACGACAAATCTCTTTAAAACGCGTTTGGTTCCAGCAGGATGGGGCAACAGCGCACACCGCAAACATTTCAATGACAGTTCTTAGACGCATGTTTCCTGGCCGGATTATCTCACGTTTTGGCAATGTTTCTTGGCCTCCCAGGTCTCCCGACTTGTCATTATGTGACTGTGGGAGTACCTTAAGAACTGTCTATAACCACAAATCACGAAATTTGGACGAGTTGAAGAATGCAATCATTCAAGAAATTGCTGCCATCCCTGCAGAGATTTTAGTCCGTGTGATGGAGGATTTTGAGAAGAGACTTGAGTCCTGCATTCGAAATGATGGGCATCACCTATACGACATTATTTTTCACAAATAACTTTGTTAACTGAAATGGCAAATAATGAGCTTATATTTTGTGTATATAAATATGCATTAATTTTAAAGTTGGCTGAGTATTATTTCATTAAAAACTGCCCGTCTCCCGTGTGTCACCCTGTAGAAGGTTGACGAACAATGAGTGGATAATATGCCAGAAAGGTAGCGTACAGGTAACCATAACAGTAAATCCGTCAAACACTATTCTAATAGAATGAAAGACACCAATGAATTAAAGAAGAATGGCGAGCACTGAGTGAGTAAAACGCCACATGATGATCTACAAGAAAGCAGGCTTGCTTTCAGAGACAACCCAGCCATGCTATCGAGTAACATTGCGTGTATATGCACCTCTCCCAACCCCCCCCCCCCCCCCACTCCCCACCCCTCCCCGCCCGACAAAAGAAAAAAGAACTCTTTCACAAAAAATCTCGAATATGTGTCCAGAAAATCAACTCAACACAGCTTAGTAACAACATACAAAAGAGCGCCTTTTAATCACAATATTGAACAGAACGAACAACAACAAACACCAATTACACCCAAAGGGACGCAGGATGTAGTTCCTCACACATCAGTTTAGAACAAAATTACTGCCGTTACAGAAGACCACACCATATAGCCCACAAAATAGGCATACAACGGTTCCCCGAGCAGACTCGCTTCTTACAATGGTAGAATAGCAGACAGTCAAACCAGCGTGGTTTGCGCCAGTAGCACTCCACAGGCCATGCCACCACCTTCCGGCTATGTTCGGCCCAACCGAGCGCCCACATGTCCTCGGTAAAGACGGACCTCCAACTGCCCGGTCTGCTGTCCCGTAGCCAACCCAGCGCGTCCCTGTATCCACGTCCGCCGCCGCTTACGTACCCTCTCGCTGGTAGGCGCCCCCCCCCCCCCCTCCCCCCCCACCGGTATCCCAGCAAAGGGCCAGGGGATAAACGCTTAGCAGATACATTCGATACTAGGGCATCAAGAACGCCGCGTGCTCATGGCACCTGTGTTTCATAATACGATGTTATCCGAATGTATAATTGTAAAGAAAATGTAAACATTTCCGCCATTTTCGTGGACGTGGAAATACAGAAACATGTTGAGGTGGAAATCATAGGCAATCAAAGAGTACTTGAATCTTCGTTGTTGGAATCAAAACAACCTAAAGCTATGGAACACAGTTATTCAAAACAATGTTACATATTTTTAAATAAGCAGATTACGCTAATAAATCCAGTGCGAAGTATAAAAATGACCGGTTCCTGATTGTCTCTTATCGGTTTTAACAGTGTTTCATCCAACGGAATAATACTCTTTAACTATACAGAATCAGGTAAAAACGATAGGCTGTATGTAGGTGAGAAATTAAAAGATGTACGAAAGTACGGCAAACATTGTTCTTTTCATTGCTTGCTTCACTTAATGACCCACAGTTTCAGCTTCTTAATGCGGAAGATGGAACTCGACGACTGGAATTTTGTCGCTTTGTAAGTGTGCATCTCTGACTTATGACGTTCATACTGTTGTGTGATAAAGCTGCTCTCAAGGACAGGTCTCATGTAGAAATTTCCAGTGAAGGAAAATCCGTTAAATCCTAGTATTAAACCTTAACACGTTAGAGAAAAGAATGAAAATACTTATTAGTATCTATAAAAAACGGTATCTTCATAAAAGATGTAGCAGTAGTGTTGCCAAAAAGATGAAAAGCATAATTAAGTTCTAATGTTAATTCCACTTACTTGATATCAGATCTTCAAATTAATGACATATTTCTACATTTATAAATTTCTTCCAGAAGTTATTTGCGGGCTATTTATTATTATTCTGAGGTTTCTTTAGTGCTCCTACACTACACCCATTGCAAATGGGATACAAGGTAATGACTGCCTGTTTTATACATTTTTATTTAAAAAGTTTGTTTCAAAGTCTTTGCAAAAAATGGTTCAAATGGCTCTGAGCACTGTGGGACTTAACTTCTGAGGTCATCAGTCCCCTAGAACTTAGAACTACTTAAACCTAACTAACCTAAGGACATCACACACACCCATGCCCGAGGCAGGATTCGAACCTGCGACCGCAGCGGTCGCGCGGTTCTAGACTGTAGCGCCTAGAACCGCTCGGCCACCCCGGCCGGCCAAAGTCATTGCAATAGAGATTCCGAGGGTGATCGATCACGTCACGGGGAGCAACTTTCACTAGAGACGAAAAGTTCAATGACGCTTTCCAGCTGCGCTAGGCGTTCCTCAGTATTCGCCGGGTTTGGGACGACGAGTTTTCGTGGATACGGCAGAGCGTACAAACCAGGTGTGTTGCATAGTCCCTACCCAAGAATCTGACAGAGTGATTTTCAACAGTAAAAAGTTAAGAATAGACACCTGGAGCAAGATTTTTGGAAGCAAATACACCGCAAATTTTAATACTGCCCGGACTACTATCTTTCATGTTGAATGGATGGCTGTATTGTAGAAACACACATTACGTATGCATGACGCAGAATGCCTATGCCACACTACCTCTTAGAGGAACAGAAGTTGTAGCCCATCACGTAATCTATCACTCGTAGACGTTTGATGTAAATACTTTCAAACACCCAACATTTGTAGATTTATTATCTTCTTCTCCCTCTCCATTGCTGGATGTTGGAGACCACAAGACGCATATTTATTCTATGAACTACAGTATGTAGTAGTTGATCTGGGTTTAGTAATCCTGTCCGCTGATTCATGTTATCTAAGTATATGTATAGGCAGGAGGGTAAACTAATAAAACTCCCCCAGCAAATATTTCATGCACCTTAAGTCGTGCAACTCGACTCACACCTTCCCTACCTGGTGCAAATTATGTTAGTTGGTTGCCTTCCTTAAGGGGCATGAAATACTTTCCAGTTAAATTTTGATACCCTGTATAACAATCTAAATTCGTCTGTTTCTAAATTTGAGTTATCAACAAACGTACTATGGCATTAAGTGCTACACACACAAAAAAATACTGTCTTCACTCGTCACCGAAAAATACCTGACATCCTAAATTTGTACTTTCTACCACTCGGATCTTGTGGTAGAGCACAAGAACACGATTACATGTTTGTGTTCGAACGATTATTATTTCACTAATTCTTCGATTAAGACGTGACAGGATCCTTCGATACCTGCGTTATGACTCTGTTGTATGAATATTTATCTGAAAAGTGTGTGCTGTAGATGAATACGGACACTTGAGCCATGTGCAGGCTGTGGCGCAGGCTAAGGATATGCAACAAGTCAATTGCTTTCGCTCTGTGAACTACGCACGAATTGTTTATTAAGGACAAGAGAATCGAAGAGGCCACAACAAGTGACACTGATGCAGTAATTCAGTCTTGCAGACAGCAGGTGAGAGATAGTGTTCTGTCAAGTTGTGAAGATAAGAGACGCAAAATTAACAAGGAAAGAGAATGAAATCGGCTGGCATTCATCTGTTATGATATAGGGAAACTAAGGATGAATTGTGAAGATGAAATGTGAGCTTGAACCGCCTTTCCTGTTAGATACAGCATGTTGTCTTAACCAATGAGCAATTGGTGGATTGTGTGAAACATGGCAGAAATAGTCTTTTTGAAATGACAGCACTTGAGCGTTCAATACATGTAAGCCGTTTACACACATGCCCGTCAACCCCTTTACTTTACAGTTATGGTAAGTGAACTTAATTCTAGGTTTAATGCGCAGTTATACATAATATTTATGTGAAGAAATTTGTCTATGGAGTATTTGTATTGGCTGCTAGAGCTTTTAAACAACCGTAGAATTTATCAAGTAATTAGATTTAATAATTTTTCTTTCCTGCGTCATGAAACGTTTGGGAAAAGCTTAGACTACTTTAGTTTCCTTTCTAATGGTGTATTTATAAAAAGCATGCTGTGTTTGAAATGAAACTGAATTTTTACGACAAGTTTACTTATGGAATAAATAAACTGTTAGACGGTAATCAATGCTCCTGGTTGTGTAAAAGGCAATGTACAATATGTGTGGTGTATTCTCAATGAATAAACACCATTCCTACTGCTCTTTGTATGTGTTTGCATCGATCTGGAGCTTATTCATTAGTGACCCTCTTATGCTGAGGTGGAACGGACAATTTACGAATAAATATCGGTGTCAATGTTCGCAGCTCAAATACAGGGAGAAGCTAAAACTGTTAACCAAAATTCACATGCTCTCACTCTACTGAGAACTCTCAGCAGGTGGAAACTTTGCAAGCCAGGGCCAGGGCTTTCTTTCCGCTTCGCGCTTTCGACGATTTCTTTGCTTCATCAATCAGAATGAAAAATGGAACATCATATTGCTCCACTGCTTTCATTTTTGCTTTCTTTTCGGTGATCAATCTGTGTAATGGGCCCCTTACATTAATTGTCGTTTCGGCTGCGAGGAGTTAGGCGATCGTTACCCGGTTCTCAGGAAATGAATCCACGCTAAATGTGAGGAGAACGTTTGGAGCTGGTACCTCCTACAGCAGCCTCGCCCCTGCACATAATTGGCGAAAATTTCAGTTAAGATTTAAGCCCAAACGCAATTGCTTTAAGTGATACAGTTAAGAACAGACGAACCACAAAGGCAAACAGTGATGTACTAAGCCAGAAAGATACTTAGGGACAAGTATGAGTTGAAGAGCTATTTATTGATTCGCTTGTTGATACCAGGCTTCAGATGTTCTTTTAAATCAGACACCTTACACACTACACACTGTGCGTACATACAGGGGTAGGAAAATCGTTGGAATTCAAAACAGCTTTCGGTCATCCCAGAATGGATAAATATAGGTCCTGTATGGTTTTCAAGGGAATCTTACACTACTCTTCCAGAGAAATAGTGGCAAACTTAGATAACAATGATGGAGGTGGATAACGAACACGGACCCTTCTCTCCAAAGTAGACCATGAAGACTCAATAGCATTAATATTTGATGACTGTTACGGCTTGGACACATGCCACAATTCATCCTCGGCTTGGACAGATGCCACAATTCATCCTTGTGCTCATATAACCAGTGCTGGACGTTGTGGGCTGTATGAATAGGTGGCCTATCGTCTCGGAGCGCAGCGTCACCATTGGGGAACAATCACTGCACCACTGGATGGATCCCATCAGCCAATGGCGCCCGCACAGGGCTGCTGGGGTGGAAGAACTCAGTCCAGTTTGAGGATACACAGAATTAATATTTATTTATAAAAATGGATTTATCCACCACTGATAACAAAATAGACACACTCTGATTTCCAACAGCAGGAATAACTTCAAAATGCTCTGGCCTCATTGTTATTAAAAATAAAATACAGATACAGCCAAAGAGAGTCAAAACAATCAACCTTACAACAAAAGCAACAAGGCTAATTTAAATTTGGTTACAAAAAGCCGTTAAAAACTGACAGGAATCAAACTTGAATAGCATGAAAATTTGACTTCAACTATTTGGTTTTAAGTTATTTAACAAGTTAGTTAAAAACGTTTAAATCTTCCTTCAGACTTACCGAAATCACCAAGGCTTACTGGCAACATTTTAGTTAATTAATTTTCAAATAATCAAAATGGATTACAGAGTTGTTGTGCTTGTCAGGCCACAAACAGCATAGGGTGTTTAGTTAACTCGGGCACTCGACCCGACGCAACGCCATAAGCAATGCAGCAAGGCTAACAACAGCTTGATCTAAAACACAGGAAAATGACATCAACACAAGGCTCACTTTTAGAAGTTACCACGGCAGGCATGCTTTACCGTATAAGAGGAGTAACTAACGTTTGGACAAAAGCTTTACAAACTGTCACTGAGAGAGTTCATATGGTTCAAATGGCTCTAAGAACTATGGGACTTAACATCTGAGGTCATCAGTCCCCTAGACTTAGAACTACTTAAACCTAACTAATCTAAGGACATCACAAACATCCATGCCCGAGGCAGGATTCGAACCTACGACCGTAGCAGCAGCGCGGTTCCGGACTGAAGCGCCTAGAACCCCTCGGTCACACCGGCCGGCTCACTGAGAGTATCTATAAACAAATTACACTGATGACGCATCCACGAAAATGTACTGAGTAATATATCTTTCAGACTCTCCATTAAGTGAACAGAGAACCTCTTACTTTAGACATGATTTCAAAATTATAATTACTAAACATACATAAAATTACGAAGGGTACTATATTCACACGAGAGTGCTTTTCACCTCACTTGAAACCCACTAGTAATATTAATAGTCAAAAACAACTCTGAATCTTGATTTAAAATCAAAACTTTTTTCCTTTGAGATATTTAACTCAGATACTTATACTATAAGTGCTTCTAAGGAATCGACTGAACTAACTTCATGGAGATCTCGCAGCCAAAGGAGTACGTGCCTTTAGCACATTATTAAAAGCCCTTAAGATGACTGAGACATTTCTACCAAATGCTCTATGCCCCACAAATCATAACACAGTCAAACATTTTAAGCCATAGAAGCACAAAGTTCAAATAACAATCATGGCACTGTCAGAGCACGAAGGTCAGATCTGCAGCAGCAAGGCAGTTGACAATTTAAAACAATCTTCAGTCGGCAGCAGCAGAGGCAGAAGTAGGTAGCAAGCACCGCACCATCTCCAGCACAGGCCATGGCGGACGCGGTCAGGCACAAACAGCCCACGAACAGCGACTGTGTCTGCTTCGTGACCGCTGCCAAACTCCAGTTCCGCTAAGAGGAAGACCCCGCGCAGCGCCGCACAGTACAGCCACACTGCCACTGCTCTTCCACTATGCCAACTCCTTGCAGTGATGCTCCGTACTAACTCACCCCCGTGGCCGCGGCTAACCAACCTCAGCGCTCCTACCAATCCTCAGTGCTCGGAGACGTAAAACCAAGACGAGAGAAGAACACCGCAGGGTGTAACGGATAAGATATAGCTGCCCAAATAATCACCGACTCCTGCCTTCTTTCTCCTTTAGGACGTCAACACGGCTAGAAGTTGGAAAGACTGCTGTCAAAGGCAGCAAAGGAGTTGGAAGAGTAGTTGAACGGGATGGACAATGTCTTGAAAGTATGATATAAAACGAACATCAACAAAAGCAAACAGAGGATAATGGAATGCAGTCGAATTACATAATCCGATGCAGAGGGAACTGGATTAGCAAATGAAACACTTAAAATAGTGGATGAGTTACGCTATTTGGGCAGCAAAATAACTGATGAAGGTAGAAGTAGAGAGGATATAAAATGCAGGCTAGCAATGGCAAGAAAAGATTTCCTGAATAAGAGAAATTTGTTAACATTGAGTATAGATTTAAGTGTCAGGAAGTCTTTTCTGAAAGTATTTGTATGGAGTGTTGCCATGTATGGTAGTGAAACATGGACGATAAACAGTTTAGTCAAGAAGAGAATAGTAGCTTTTGAGATGTGGTGCTACTGAGAAATGCTGGTGATTATATTGGTAGATCACGGAACTAATGAGGAGGTACTGAACAGAATTTGGGAGAAGCGAAGTTTGTGGCACAATCTGAGTAGAAGGAGGAATCGGTTAGGACACGTTATGAGAAATCTAGTGATCATCAGTTTAGCACTAGAGTGAAGTGTGTGTTTGTGGGGGGGAGGGGGGAGGGAGGAGGGGTGGGGGGAAGGGTAAAAATAGTTGAGGGATACTAGGAGATGAATACAGTAAGCAGATTCAGAGAGATGTAAGTTGCTGTAAGTTGCAGTAGTTACTCGGAGATGAAGAAGCCTGCACAAATAGAATATCGTGAAGAGCTGCATCAGACCAGACTTTGGACTGAAGACCACAACAACAACAACGACAAGACTAACTGTACTGAGAATATAGGTTGGGGTGTGCCTAATGTGAGAAGCGCAGAGAGATTCAAACAGTAGGATGTCTTTTTTAACCGAAGCCAGTGGGAGCTCTTGATTCTATAAATATTTCTAACAGCTAGTGTCTTTACTTGTTAGTTATATATAACAGGAGCAGTTTCCGTGGTACAATATCAAAGGTTTTCGTGGCGGTGTTCAGTCTACTTGTTACTCATTCGATAACTGTAGGAAGATGATACTCGATGAATGTCGGCAGAACTACTTACAAGTAGAGTTTGCTTGTGCTCATGATCGTGCACGCCAGTTGCATCATGTTTGTCGGCGATTCAACTAGAGTGGCCAGGTGTGTCCATTGCATTGCTGTAACAAATAAGCCAGCAGAAGGGGCGACAGATGTTGCATGGTAATCCTCAAATGCCAGCAGAATTAAATCGAACGGACTTGCTGAATTGCGCTTGGAGTATCGCCAAATTTAGGTCGTCGTACGAGAAGAAAAAGAGGTTTTTCCTAAATATAACTTGAAATTAATATATTGTTTAATATAATAAGTATAAAAATTTGAAATACATACGGGACTCAGTGAGTCTGATTATTTCTTTTAGGCCACGCGGGGTAGCCGTGCGGTCTGGGGCGGCTCTCCCTATCGGGTTCGAGCCTTCCCTCGGGCATGGGTGTGTGTGTTGTCCTTAGCGTTAAGTTAGTTAGATTAAGTAGTGCGTAAGCCTAGGGACCGGTGACCTCAGCAGTTTGGTCCCATAGTCCTTACTACAAATTTCCAAAAAATGTTTATCTCTTTTGGGGACCTATTAGAAACATGGTTTGTCAGCAGTGTGCTAAGCCGCAAGACGATTTGAGAGAATCCGTGAAAACTTCCAGTGGATCCAGATGCAGAGATTCGTCGGAAAACTGCACGATTGTGCTTAGAACAAGGCGGGAAACATTTTGAACACCTTACAGTACACCGGAACAAGATGAGTCTTCCAATAATTTGTTACATATGTTAAAATTGAAAATAGATTTTATTGAAAGTTTTCCTTAACGCAACATTGTAAAAAGCACATTCATTATCCTTTCAACTTCCCTTTTCTTTTCTTGAGTATTGTTCGAAAATCAGTTTCAGGATTTTTAAATAAATAACAGAAATTGAGGAAAATACAAAGACCTTATCGACAAAAACGGTTTAGAGAGCTCTTTCCAAAGATGCTATTTTTCCCCATGTTCCCATTTGAAATTCTGTAGTTGGGATACTTTTCTTCATTTATCATTAACTTACACCCAAGGTAAGGTTCACCATTCTGTTCGGCTAAACTTCGTGTTACCATATGAAGTTCGGACGCACCGTTTGCTAGAGAAAGTACTGTTATGGTACGTCTGAAGCAAGATCAAACTGAGGACGGGCTACAGATGCATATAATGTGGTGTAGGACATTATTTTAGGAGTAAATTGATTAGGTATGACGGTTACTTCCATGTTTATTCTTTCGGACGATTCTCTTAAATGTCATTCTACACTTCATTATTACAAAATTGTGATCGGAGTCTACATCCGCACCTAGGTGTGCTTGGCGCATTATCTGGTGTCGGAATCTCTGTCTGATCATGATGTAATCCAGCCGGATGTTTCCCATGTTTCCCGGTCTTTCCAAAGTAATTGCTTCCATTGTAATATCTGAAAACAATAACTGCTGAATATGTTTTGCAATCTACATGAAAATCTGTAAAATGTACTATCTGTTATAAAATGTAAGGCAACAAATCAAATCAAATAAATCTTTCCAAAGTATACCTTCTCCTCCTGTGATTCCTGAACAGGGTATTCACTATTGCCATCTGAAATTTATTACAGAACTCCATTAGTCTTTCTCCTCTCTCGTTCCTACTGCGAAGCATATATTCTTCCTTAAGTCTTTCTTCTATTTCTTCCCCTACAACCGCATTTAAATCTCCCATGACTAATAGATTATCACCTCTATTTACATACTGAGTTACCCAGTCAATATCCACATATACTGTCCCTACCTCTTTACCCGCCAGGTTAGCCAGGAGGGCTAATGCACTGCTTCCTGGACTTGGGTAGGCGCACTGGCCCTGAATCGAATCCGCCCGGCGGATTAACGACTGGAGCCTGTGTTCTGGCTGGCCTGGATGTGGTTTTTAGGCGGTTTGCCACGTCCCTCTAGGCGAATACCGGGCTGATACCCACATCCCGCCTCAGTTAACACGACTCGGAGACATCTGAACACGTTCACACTATTCCATGGATTGCAATAGACGCAGACAGCTGGTGTACACTAATTCCGTCCCAGGGGGGTACGGGGTGGCAGCATGAAGGGCTTCCAGCCACTCCTTAACTTTAACATTGCCAAATCCGTACCTAACCATGCCGACCCTGCGATACCGCGGGATAACGGCACAAGCAAAAGGAAGAAAGAAAGACTTTCTCTACCTCTTCTCTGCTGCTTGCGACGTTGGCGGCGTTAGTTTGCTGTCGAAACTGATGAGAACGAGTCTACCACTGACCTGTTCAGAGTAGTTCACTCTCTGCCCTACATTCCTATTCATAACGAATTCTACCCCCATTATTCCATTGTCTGCTGATGTTGATATTATCCTATATTCATCTGGCCAGAAATCCTTATCTTCTTTCCATTTCGTTTCACTGATCCCCACTGCATCTCGATTGAACCTTTGCACTTCTCATTCAGATTTCCTAGCTTTCTTAGTACGTCCAAACTTGTGATATTCCTTGCTCCGACTCTAGAATGTAATACCGTCGTTCGTTATTCCATCTTTTTCTCGTGACAACCTTCCTCTCCCGGAGATCTAAGTGGCGGCCGGTCGGGAATATTTTGCCATTGCACAGCTCATCACGTCACATTTTTCAGTTACAAGCCACATGTGCTGTGGATACAGATTATTAGTCTTTAATGCAGTCTTTTCCATTGCCTTCTGCACCCTCATGCCTTTGCTGATTCTTCGCCTTTTAGGAGAAGTTCCCACTCGTAGGGCAATACAGTGCCCTGGAGTCTTGTCCGCCTCCCCATTCTCTTTGACGTGGCCGTTGGTAGAATGATGATGACTTCTTATGAAGAAAGCCTTCGGACACCATTGTTGATGATTTGTATTCGAAATTCAAGCAGTGGCTGGGTTTGAGCCCGGGTCTCAGGACGTTTTGATTGTGCTCAAAGACGGTACCCCTAGACCAGGGGTGATCTCTGCTCTATGTGAACAAAAGTGTAATTCATTCAGGATATCTTACTTATGGGTGGGCGCTCGATTACAATCGCCATGACCACTCTTAACTCACGTCCACAAGATGGGAGCGATACTTCATCCTGACCTCCGTACATCCGTTTCCTCCGTTTCTGTTGGGGTCACCTCCCGGCCCCAGTGACATTCACGATGTTCTGTGTTTTATAACCATCTTTTTTAACTATCATCATATTTTATATTCGTTTGATGTATACATGCACAGTACGTAAGAAAGCTCATGTTTCCACTTTAGTATATACAATATGTTCTATATTATAAACATCGATACGATTTGTTCGCTTGCACTCTGTATCCGTTGCCTCAGATGATAGGCTAAATTCCCGAATACCAGTCTGACAAGTAAATACTTACGAAGTACAGCTCGTAGTTAACAACAAGATGTCATGTAACAATGTATCACGGATTGGTGCCGGAAGCGGTACATGGTTAGAGCCATTTCCTTCCAACAGACTGGCCTGAAACCAATATGTCGTTGCGGCTCTTGGACATTTTACGGAGGACTGAATATTAAATATGTTTTCGATCGTGCAGTGGGTCGTCTAAGGAATAACGATAATCCGTGCACACTACGGAAGACACGTGGAACAAATTGGTCGTTACCTTCATCGATCTCAATTTACTAACTCTAGTCGTTCACGCTAACGACCAGCCTGCACGAAGCGGCAAGCTGTTTTCCGTTACAGTGGTTGCTCTACATGTTTCTTTCCCTGCTGCATCCACTCTGCCAAATTTATTTATTCTTTTGTGTTACCTATTAGAATTATATCTCTATGATTTATGTTTCCCAAGTAGAATGAAATACTTTCTTTCCTTTTATTGGCGTCTGTTGTGTTATCTGAAGCGCATTCAATGATATGGATAAAGTTATAGTTTTGGCACTTGGGAGTAGTCTGTCTCAGTTACATTCATGTTGTAGTCGTTATACAATGAACTCATCTGGTGGACGGACTCAGAAACAATTGGGAAAGATAGGTTTCTGAGAAAGCGTCTCTTGTTGTTGAGACTCAGTTGTCTACATGACAACGAGATTGTGATGTTGCATTGAAATGAAGTTAGAAATCGTTATAACATCATTGTTTAGCGTATGTTGTTTCTCGTTCCCTGTTGTGCCTAAAGTCACCCGGATATCCTGAGCTGCCAGCGATGTGACCTGCAGAAACCGATGTTTCTGTGGGATACGTCTAGTTGAGGAAGGCATTATTTTGGTAAAAACTGCTAAGAGCATTTTTGATTTTGGCCGAACATTAAAACTTGTCAAATGTTGCTACACATATTGTAACAAAGACACGCAAGAAGAAGAATTTTGAAATTTCGAAGTGCCGTGAGGCCTACTGACCAGAATAACGCCGCCATAACAGGCAATAGTCTTACCTGTATATGTTTCCCATTTATAAATACAGCAAGTACAGGTACCGCGCAAAGGTCTTATCGGTACGCATGCGACAGCCTACGTATTTAATACACTGAAGTGGCAAGGAAACTGGTATAGCCATGCGTATTCAAATACAGAGATATGTAAACAGGCAGAATACGGCGCTGCGGTCGGCAACGTCTATATAACACAGCAAGTGTGTAGCGCAGTTGTTAGATCGGTTACTGCTGCTACAACGGCAGCTCATCAAGATTTAAGTGAGTTTGAACGTGGTGTTGTAGTCGGCGCGCGAGCGATGGGACACAGCATCTCCGAGGTAGCGATGAAATGGGGATTTACCTGTATAACCATTTCACGAGTGTACCATGAATATCAGGAATCTGGTAGTAAAACATCAAATCTCCGACATCGTTCAACGTAAGTGCAACCCTTCCGCGAACTGCTGCAGATTTCAGTGCTGGGCCATCAACAAGTGTCCGCGTGCGAACCATTCAACGAAACATCATCGATATGGCCTTTCGGAGCCGAAGGCCCACTCCTGTTCCCTTGATGACTACACGACACCAAGCCTTACACCTGGCCTCGGCCCGTCAATACCGACGTTGGACTGTTGATGACTGGAAACGTGTTGCCTAGTCGAACGAGTCTCGTTTCAGATTGTATCGAGCGGATGGACGTGTACGGGTACGGAGACTACCTCATGAATCCATGGGCCCTGCGTGTCAGCAGTTGACTTTTCAGGCCGGTGGGGGCTCTGTAGTGGTGGGGGGGGGAGGGGGCGTGTGCAGTTGGAGTGATATGGGACCCCTGATACGTTTAAATAAGGCTCTGACAGGTGTCGCATACGTTAGCGTCCTGTCTGATCACCGGCAGCCATTTAAGTGCGTTGTGCATCCCGACGGATTCCAGCAGGACAATGCGACACACCACACGTCCAGAATTCGTACAGAGTGACTCCAGGAACACTCTTCAGAGTTTAAACACTTCCGCTGGCCACCAAACTCGCCAGTCATGAGCATTATTGAGCATATCTGGGATGCCTTGCAACGCGCTGTTCAGAAGAGATCTCCACTCCGTCGTACTCTTAGGGATTTATGGACAGCCCTACAGGATTCATGGTGTCAGTTCCCTCCAGCACTACTTCAGACATTAGTCGAGTCGATGCAACGTCGTATAGCGGCACTTCTGCGTGCTCGTGGAGCCCTATACGATATTAGGCAGGTGTACCAGTTTCTTTGGTTCTTCAGTGTATGTTCCGAAACACCGCGCATAGAAACGAGATTTTCCGATGCTCATCCCTCGTGTGCTATTAGTGGTAAAAGGTAGGGTCAAGTGTTGCGGATTGTCCTTGGGCTAGCGACCATATGTAAGCCCAATAGAAGGATTGTCTTTGTATGACTAACCTACATTACAGTGTGAAAGTGTGGATACTACACATTTCCTCCTGCTTAGGCAAATGGAGCAAATCGTACGGTTCGATTTGCATTTGATGTGGTCTACGGTGGGGTCGATGGGACTTACACGGAGGCATTCATGTGCGTTTCCTCGGAAAACAGTAAAGAAAGTTTTTTTTTAGTATAGTTTCGCTGTCACCAGCGAACTAAAACACAGCCATAAATTCCGAGACGGTTATGCACAGCAAATGGGTGTAGTTTTTACGATGTAGTCTCAAGATCCCGATCTCGAATAGCCTTGAAAATTTTCTTCACATCTTTATCCGTTTCAGGGATACAGCGGTTCAAAATTACCCTGCAAGTACACGTAAAATACGCACTTAAAAGTCCGGTGTGTGACAAAAACGTACTCCATAAATGATGTAGCACGAAGAAATATGCTGCAAACCTCTCCATTATCATCCAGGAACCCCAGGTTGTGGTACAGATACACATGAAAATTGTTTTGGCGCGTAAAATAGGTCTGAGGTGAAAATTAGTTTTGCACAATTTTAGTTTCGCATGAGTAATACATTTTACTGACCAATACAGTTTTTTCATACGAGTTCCACGCCCTGCTGCAGCAGGGAAAAGAAGGAAACCAGCGGAAGAATGCTTCTGTCTTAGCACGAAATATGAGAAAATGTTCCCGTTTATTTAAAAAACTGACTGAAATATGGGAAACCAGCCGCCTCATTCTATCTTCTTCAACACCTTTAGATAGTTTGCCAAACATTTTGCATGCAAACTTATTCGCCCTTTTTTATGCTAAGAGAGAAGAAGATAGTGGCAGTGCCAAAGAGATGGTAGGCAGTGATTGTTTTATAGAAAGAGCGATGGAGGCAATGGCAGTGTGTGAGAAAGAGCAGCCGGCCTCTGTGGCCGAGCGGTTCTAGGCGCTTCAGTCCAGAACCGCGCTGCTGCTACGTCGCAGTTTCGAATCCTGCCCCGGGCATGAATGTGTGTGATGTCCTTAGGTTAGTTAGGTTTAAGTAGTTCTATGTCTAGGGGACTGATGACCTCAGATCTTAAGTCCCATAGTGCTTAGAGCCATTTGAACCATTTTTTTTTTTTTAGAAAGAGCGGGGCGCATTGGCAGCGGAACAAAGTTGACTGTGACGGAACAGTGACAGGAAAAGAGAAAGAGGAAGTGTTTGAGAGCCAGTGATAATGAGAGAGTATATGACAACGACGACAAGGAAGGGAGAGATAGTGACACTGAGAAGCAGCGTTAGGAAGGAAGGAATGAGATATTAGCGGTAAGAGAGAGCAAGAAGGAGACAGTGTGAGAGGAGACTGTAGTTGGAGGACAGAGTGAAGGGGTCTGTGGTTGTGACACAGGAGGCAATGACAGAGAGACATAAAGAGATAATTACAAACAGTTTGGCTGAATGTGTGAGTGAGAAAGAGCAACCGGAAGTGGATGGGTATGAGCAACTTAAAGCTATGGACTAGTGTGTGTGAGTGTTACAGCTAGGGGAGCTTACACCAGTTTGAGGCGAGTTGCATGTTAAAAAAAGGGCGAATATGTTCGCATGTCAAAATTTCTGGGAAACAGCTTGACACTCCATATCCGACCGGCGAAAGAAAACGGCAAATGAGCTACGTCGAAACTTTGTCCAGGAGAGATTCACTCATTCTTTCTTGCTTTACATGGACGTACAAGTGATTCGATTCAATTTTTCTGATATCAGGGGTCCGTAGCGTCAAATCGAACATGTTAAACTGCTTTACAATTACTAGAAAGTGAGTGGTCGAAAAGGACGACGAAGAGAACTGTCTACAGGCTGTCCTCGTTTATTCTATTTTGCAGTGTCATCATTTAATGTGCAATGGACATTGTATTTAGTAAGAAGAGAGGGGCTTTTTCATTTGAATAAAGAGAAAATCTTTAGTGGAAGTTTTAAAGGAACTGTTTTCAGAATTTACCTGATGCTACATCGACGTAAAAAAAAAGCAATACCAAAAAATAATAATGTTGAGTTATGAAATTTCGGAAATGCACTTGTCTAGCTAATGTATTTAAGTGATTAACATTGGGAGATCTAAGGTTAATGTAAGCGCGAGATAGTCCATTGTAAATGTTACTACTGAATAAGTTTTCAAATGCCAAGATCGCTAAAATCATTTATTCTTATATATGACCGGTTTGACAATTCTCCGTTGCCATCTTCGGATCTATGTTTACATCATTACACAATCTTCTATTTCAGTAGAGTAAGTGGTGCTATAAAAATGGTGTACTCTGAAAAGTCGACTTATAGTATAGCTACGATGCCAATGTGGACGCGCGTTGTATAATATTACTTACTGTACTGAAGGTGAAGATTGTGTAATGATGTCAACAGAAACGAGGATGCTAACAGGGAACTGCCGAAATCGATCATTTGTATGAATAAATGATTTAAGCGTTATTGACATTTGAAAATTTATTTAGTATTCATAATACTACAGATCGCCCCCACGCTGACGATGTCAGAAGTGTATACATTGCAAATGTGAAATGCTGATACGTTAATAACCAGTGTAATCGCCAGAATGTTGCGTACTAGAATGTAAACATGCATCAACCGTGTTTCACCGGAGCTGGATGGCAGTTTGTGGGATAAGGTCCCATGCCTTTTGTACTTTGTTGGTCAATAGAGGGACGGTTAATGTTGTTTGTGGATGACACTGAACTTGCTGCTCAATGTCCCATGTGTTCTCGATTGGAGGCAGATCTGGTGATCGAGCAGGCCAAGGGAACAGGTCGGCAATCTGTAGAGCATGTTGGTTTACAACAGCGGTATGAGGACGAGTTATACAGTTGGAAAACACGCCTTGGATGCTGTTCATGAATGGCAGGACAAAAGGTCGAATCACCAGACTGACAAACAAATTTGCACTTAGGGTACTTCGGATAATCACGTGATTGTCGCACTCCAGACTCCCAACTGTGGATGTCTTGGAAATATCCTCTCACTTGATCAAATTGATTGGCTAATTAATTATATCGATATCCTTTGTCTAGGACATTTTCTCCCTGCTTCCTATTGGTGGATACAGGGACCGGAATATTTGGCGGGGTTCGATCCTGCAGCCACACAGTTTCCAAACTCTACTGGATTTGTTTTCGCATGCCTCCCATCGGTGGTTGCTGACAACGTTAGATCACTTGGCAGGAAGTCTACTGCGTTGGAGGTAGCCGAAAATTTGAAATTAAAGCTCAGTTGCATATGATGGGCTTAAACAATCTGTGGCGTGTGTGCTCACGATACCACTATCAGAAACAATAAATTGTGGCAATCTGATGTTGCGATTGGGTTTTTAATGCAGATTAGATCTCTCTGCTGCGTTCGGAAGGAGGAGGAAGGGCCTACTGCGTGATAGGATAGAGCCAACAACAACAACAAATACCCGTGCAAGACAGAGTCCACTGCGATGTTGAGCCGTGCTGCGGATCGCATTGGTGCTGTTGTAGGTTTCCGTCCTCTGTTGGAGGCCAGACTGTATCGTTTAGTTGACATGGTTGCAGTTGTTTGTATTCTTCTTACGTTGACTGGCGCCACTTGGTTTTGCAAGCATTGCCTGTCCGCTAGTGGCAGCAGTGACGTTATCGATATGTAGTAACTGTGACCCTGTCTTTGAGGTGGCGTCGTTGTTCTTCCGGGTCGTGTGAATGAGCAGTTCGGTTTTGGACTCCAGAGGAGCCAAGAGGGCAGTGCGGGCACACGCCGGGACCGCTGGCGGCACACATGCACTGCCGGATGGAAGGGCTGTGGTTGCAAGGGTACACGACCTAGTCGTCAACTGGATCCGACAGGCTTTAAGTTGAGTGGATTTTAATCCTAGCAGTGAAACCTCCACCATTGTGATATCTCGCGATTCTCCAGTGACTTGGGTTCGTGTTGCTGCCCGCAGTGTCGCCAAGACGAAGAGCAGCGATTGGAGTGCTTGGGGGGGGGGGGGGGGGGGGCGGGCAATCTAATTAGCTTCCCTCGACTTCTTGTTTCGAATTGCTGAATTGCTGCATTCTATGTGTTTACGTGTTACTATTTGTTAAGTTCAACCAGCGGTATTTTTCCTGCCTGGTGACCGCTAATCCCTCCTGTGACCTGGCCTGCCCTGGAGGTTAGTGTATGCAACGGCAGTGTACGTTACCTCACCTTGCCGCTGCTGTCCGGTAAGGCATATAGTTTTGACAGTTTCCTTGATTTGTAGGTCGGTTGGTGTTTCTTCTACTCTGGTAGTAGCGGTGCCTTTCTCCTTTCGGACGTAGGAGGACGTAGTGCTGACCGCCGGTTCCGGCTTTGGCGTGGTGTTCCATTGTTGCATTGGTTATAGGACGTTAGGTAGCTACAGCAGATTATCATTAGTCGTTCGTTAGACTGCTGCTAGTCTGAGTTACCATCTTGTGAAGTGAATGCAACTCTTGGCTGCCTTTCTCATCGTTTGCGAAAGTGTTTTCGGTCTGAACTACTCAGAGGCCGATTCCTGGACCACAGCCTGTGACTGGCCCTTGTGTTTTATTGTGTTTTTATTTTATTATTGTATTACCAAGTTACCATCATACCATCATTTTTCTCACCTGTTTGGTGATCAGTTGCTTGTCCTTCTGAATTTACCTTGTTATTATATTTGCTGCTTTATTGTATGTCTCTAAATTTTTTAAATATAATTGCCATTCTTGGCGTTACAGCAAGTTCAAACGGTTGTGCTACCAAGTTTACTATCATTTTGTCTCACCTGTTTGGTGGTCAATTGCCTGTCTTTTAAATTAGCTTTTTCTATTGCCTTGCTGTTGACAGTATGTTTGTTAAATGTTTTTAATAAGTACCATTCTTGGCGTTAAAGGCCTTCAGCCTTGACTGTCACTACTTGTCTTAAAATCTAATGGGGCAATCGTGTTTTAGCAGTTAACCTTTAAGACCTTGGTGATTTGTTTTCAATATTTTAATAACTGTAGTTCGTAAGTTGCAACAAGTTAAACAGTTCTTAATTTATTGCCATTAAGGCCTTCAGCCGTGAGTGTCGTTACTTGTCTTAAAATTTTAATTTGGCAATTGTATTTCTTCAGCGAGGTTTAAGACGTTGGTCACTTGTCTTTTATGTTTAATAACTGTAATTGTAAGTTGCAACAAGTTTAATCAATTCTTAATTTATTGCCATTATGGCCTTCAGCCGTGAAACAATTCTTAAATTATTGCCATTATTTTAATTTTTTGTTGATTTTAAATACATTGTGTGTGATTAAAGAAAACCACGATCCAGTCCGTAATTAGTTGCCATGACTAGAGTCGGAGTTCGCGGAAACACTCGCACGCCCCGCGCGCTGTGTCCCGACGTCCACATGCAGCATGACAGTCCCCTCATATGCCAACGGTGCCAATGCCCAGAGTTTAGTGAAGACTACCACCACAGTTGTGGCCGCAGCCGCAATCGTGGCTGCTCGAGTATGCCAGAATGCACCATCCCCCGCCATCTAGGGCATCAGGGGATGATTGTACTGGTAGGAATTGAGACGCTATCAATGCATCCAGCACAAACATCTATCATTTTGAACCTCCTCTCAAGCAACACACACGTCCTCTTCTATCCCCGCTCATCCAGTACACTGGTCACGTCGTTAGGCCCGCTACTGCAGACACGGGTAGACAGACGGGCACATTCTTTGTACCAAACCGCCCTTCACAGGCTGAGCGTTACTTCTGGTTGCCTACTCCTCTTGACCACCCTTGCAGCCAGCCACGATGCACTGTGAAACAAAGAGCTGGCTTGGATGTGTACGATAGTTCTAGCCAGTTCCACCCTGACATCCCCCTCCCCTCCCAGTTTAAAAAATCCACTTTACCCAATTCGAGATAGCGATGTTATTGACCATATACCTCATATTTCTCACACAAAATTCAGATTTCTCGCTCTTATACAAGTTATTTTCGAAGACAAAAGAAATCAGTGCATATACGCTTGTTCACATCGCTAAAGTATCGTTACTTGTTGTGAAAATCCTGCAACAGTATGGTATAGGATACATTTCCTCTAAGTATTTTGTCATTAGGTAGAAAATAGAAAAAAATCTCTTGTAATCAGTTTAATATCCGTTATATCATGCACTGCAGGACTAGAATATTAAACTCAGTTTTGGCCCATGACAGAATGCTAAGATCTACTTCCTCTCTTTGGAACAGGCTGAAAGTAATCAAATACCTCGCCACATTCGAAGTCTCTGAAGGTAACAGCGAAGAGAAGTTGTAAATACCACGTTTATCCTGCGTATCACTTAATAGTTTCCGTACTACATTTGATTTTATTACGATACTCATCTCTCCCTTTGTAAGTGGGAGATTGAAATTTCGTTAAAAGATATCGCCGCAACGAAGAAAACGCCTGATTACCACTCCAGCTCAAGAATCGCATCCATGGTACACTAGCCGTCACTTCCACTCACCAGGCGGCACGTCATTGGTATCAAATTCATAGGTTGGTTGGTTGGTTTGGGGAAGGAGACCAGACAGCGTGGTCATCGGTCTCATCGGATTAGGGAAGGATGGGGAAGGAAGTCGGCCGTGCCCTTTCAGAGGAACCATCCCGGCATTTGCCTGTAGTGATTTAGGGAAATCACGGAAAACCTAAATCAGGACGGCCGGACGCGGGATTGAACCGCAAATTCATAGGCTATTTGATTAAATTGATCTGGAGAGTCACTTTGAATGGTAAGTAATAGAGAAAAATAGTGAATTTGAGCTAGGTATTGGCAACTGTACTACGTTTACGAGCAACTTTAGAATACATGACGGGAAGGGATGTCATGATCGGGTGGGCAAAAGTGACATAAAATCGATAAAACTGCAAAAAATGACATGTAAACTGTGGGGAAATACGCCAAATTGTGGGGGAATTGAGGGGAATAAGGGAGTACGCTTGGTGCAGGAAAATTCCTGCACATGGGAACGTGGATGTGACAGCAAGAGAAATATGAGAAAAAGTTGGCATGAAAACACCAGGAAGCAGGGAAACAGTCATTTTTCGTCGAGTGCGATAAGACTGTTGGAATAGAATATTCAATGTGGATGCCCACCAAACGCAGAGAAATAAAATTATATACGTTGGATCAGAAGCCCAGGTGTGACTCCAAAGTTATCAGCAACCGCATTATAAATTTTTATGGTGTCCTCAGCTAAGGAGCGTTGTATTACCTGCTGGGGTGACTGCAATATACAACTACGGAATGGATCGTGTGTCTGAACTCGTACAGGAGTTTTTAGGTGTTTTAAGCCCTAACAGTCAGTATTTACAGTGTGCTTCTCTGTACTCACCACCAATCACAACCATGCAGTGTCAGCTAACAGACGCCTCACAAACGGTTGCCGTATGGTTTTTTTAACAACATTTTACTGTATGTTTCTTGAGGTAATAGTGATACATGCAAGTTGACTCTCCTTTGATGTTTTCCTGGAAAAGAGAGCCATCTACCTCAAAACTGACATGGATCCGCGTTAAAGGCTGGTGGAAGGTAGACTGAGTGATCAGTTGAGAGATATGATATAATGGTCGACTGATGTATTCTTGAAAGAGGGAGGTGTTGAAGGAAGTCATTATCACGCATTTAATGATTTTTTCCCGTTTTTCTCTCGGGGTGTATCAGTTCTGTGGTATAACCTGGGATCGACTCGTACTCAATTGCGTGTTTTGTGTGTGACTTAGAGCACAATCTACCTGTGATCGTTAACAGCAAACTTTTCCATACCACAGTCATCAGAAGACTTCCAACTCATGGGTGCTGAAAATTGTCCATCGATAGAAAACTTGTTTTGGATCTTCCTCTAGACGAACGAAGATGTATGTGAAGTAGCCCATTTCTCTGCCACATTTTGGACGTAAATCGAGCCTTCAGTTTCCTATAGGTACGAAGCGACTGTTACTAAACTTTTCATATTCGTCCTATCCAAAATACATCTTGTGGGTCACCGGGGAGAGGGCAGGTCGTAGGATCTTTTAGTAGGTTGGTGTATAACATGCACAAATATTCTCGAATAAAATCAGACAGCACATGGGTATCTCAGCAATATGACCATACACATATGGAAAACTGCGGAAAAATACGAAAAATGACATAAAATTGGTAAAATTCGAGGAAAACCTGGCATAATCACGATAATTTGATGTGAGATACGTAAAAATTTGGAGAGTTACGGTGAAATATGTAAAATCGCGAAAACCTAACAAAATTACGGAAATTGACTGAGACTACATAAAATTAGAGAAAAAATACCATGAAATGAGTACTGAGAAAAATCTATAGAACTGAATGTTATGGAGGAGGAGAGAAGACTTACGCTACATATTCACATCTTAATAGTGGAGAGAGGAGGCATTGTAGAGATGTGGCGTCAAGGCGAAACGGCAATATTATCCCGCATATGTGCAATACAACTTAATATCAGACCTTGACTTCTGTGTGCAAGGGGAAGGTTGCTAGGGGTGGTGGTAAATTGTGATAGGACGCTGTCTACTGATCATAGTGTTTACCTGTAACCTCCCTCTCGCTTATCGACCTTAATGACAGTGAAAAATTGAACCACGTGTACCTAATGGAAATTTGGGAAAAGCAATCGTCTCCGAAGTTAATCTGTTGGCAAGAGGGAGGAAGGTTACATCTAAATGAAAGGGAAAATGAAAATGAAATTGGTGTAAATTAATTTTGAAAAAAGGGTAAAGTTAAAAAAGAAAGTAAATGTGCGGTCGTTACATTAACAATTAACTGGCGTTAATTAGATATTTGAGATTTGGGGAAGATTACAGTCGCCAGTCCTATGGACAACTACTATAATAACTGAAAAAGAAACGTTAATGCACATATAATTAGCACTAAAAGTGTGCAACTGAAGGTTGACACGTGTTGTGTGAAAACTGAATGTTTGTCGGAAGTAATAAATTTCGCTACACTCTGACTTAATTTAGCAAAAGAATTAATAAAACCGGAAAATTGAAAGTTAATCTAGTGACTGAAATTAATAGTGAACTTTGTTTCTGATGCACTTCGAAATAAAATAAAATAAGGTTAGTCTTGGGCTACCTCAACAATCATCTCAAAAGCAACTTGGATCTACGCAATTTAGAAATAAGAGATTTAACTCTGAACTTGAATTAAATGATTTTGAACAATTAACAGTAGTAAAATTTAGTACGTACCAAGCTGAGATGCAGTCACAGGTAAGCTAAAATATGGTAACAAAACTCGCACTCTTAATTTGTGCTTGTGTAATCCAAATATAGTTCTGTTTCGTTATTGTAGCCAGCTATGAATACTTTAACTGAAATTTGAAATTAAAGCAGTGAAATGGAAAGATATTACTTTAATGCTGCCGTTTGAATTTCAACGACACACGGGTTCATTTCGGAAAAGGAAGGGACCCTGCTTGGTAATGCAATTGCAACAAAGGTTCATGCTAAGTTATTGTATTTTAGTGATGCAAATGGAACAGTTTGAAAAGCTGAGGTCTGCCATACAGTTCTAAAGCTTTACATGCTTTCAGTCTTCCTTGTTGGTTGATTGAGGGTTTGAAGTCGTCGATCGAGGAGGTGGCGACAATCACTTATTGCCGGCCGTCGCTGTTGCAGAAGCTGGATGTTGGCGCGCCTTCTTCTCGACACGGTCACCAGGCGAAACGGGCTGTTGATGTGTGCCAGCTATGTTTCCCGTCCGCGACACCGTGCCAGAAACTATCATAGCAAGTCGAGCGCAATTACATGCTGCCAAACCCCAAAAGTGCGGCAACTTGCAGGAGCGTAACTCAACACACCTGCTCTACCGCCCTACTTCAGCCAGACTCTGCTCTGCCCGCGCTCCACGCGGCAGAGTTAACACTACCCAAGTTCCTTAACACTTTGGTTCTCCACCCGACCTATCGATGTAATCGTTCGATAGCATAGCTTTCCTTAGGCAAGACTCAGCGTAAAAATACAAATAATATTTACAAAAGAAACCAATTATACATCGACATAAACACACACACACACACACACACACATATATATATATATATATATATATATATATATATATATATATATATATATATGAAAACAATTACAATATATAAAGACACAGAAATGTCATTTCTTCAGGTAACAAAATAAGGTAGAAAATTAAAGTAAAGTAGATGGAAATAGGAGGATATGCATTTCCGACGTTACATACCTTCCCGTAAGATATCTTCATGTGCATTTTCGGCTACCGACGATCATTCTGTAGGACTGTTGTGGACATATCATAATTTCCGAATCGTAATCGGGCTTGAACTTCGCAAACAGTAGGCGCTAGCCAACCAGAACGCCCCAAAGTGCATAACTTCGGCAGAGAAACTCTCCTGCCAAGAGCATTGCAGGAAATCACGGTCAGGCTCTATCCTATCATGCAGTAGGCCCTTCCTCTTCCTTCCGAATGTAGCAGAAAAAACCAATGTAGGGGTTATATAGTGCATTAAAAACCCAATCACAACATCAGATTCCTCAATTATTGTTTCCGATAGTAGTATTGCAAGCACACACACCAGTCCAACTCCTCCGCAGATCGTGTATGGACATAGCATGCAACTAAGTTTAATTTAAAAATTTTCAGCTACCTCCAACGTAAGGGACTTCAAACCTGTGTCAGTATCGATCGAGAAGAGGCATGCGTAGCAAATCCAGTAGGTTTTGGAAACTCGGCAGTTGCAGGTCGAATTTCGCTAAATATTCCAATCATAGTATCCACCAATAGGAAGCAGTGAGAAACTGTCCTACACAAAGGGTATGGATTTAATTTATTAGCCAATCAATCTGATCGAGTGAGGGAATATTTAAAAGACATTCACAGTTGGAGGTTTGCCAGGTAAACACTGCTTTGTTTGGGGTTTGGTCGGAGTGCACGCGTGGCAGTGGCACGCAACAGGCGATGGCCACTTGAGAAAGAGGTAACATGTGTTTCGACATGAATTTCTCATATGTCAATATTAAACGGTTAACGCTCTCTGCTGCTTTTGTTCAGGCATTAGCGCAACATCCTGCTTGTCAGTCGCGTGGTCCAAATGAGTGTAGTGCGGTCTCTTGGACATTGTCACATGGTGTGGCCTGGCGGAACAGTTGACCCGGTATGAAATACCCTGCAGATCGTGTGAAAAATTTTTTATCACTGTAATTACATGTGGTGATTATGTTCCTCGTACTTTTGGGATTAAAAAAGTCGCAATTGTTTAAATATATTGCATAGTGCCTTGACTTCCTCAAAATGTTACATAAACAATATTCGATACACAGCAATCGATTTCCCCCAATTTCTTTAAATAAAAAAATAAATAAACTCTATCCCAAACACTGCCTTGTATCCTATAAATTGTTTAAATGAACATTATGGTAGCCACTGCCTTGTGTAGCAGAAATTGTTTAAACAATATTCCAGACACTGCAATCTATTTCCCGCCAAATGGCCAATCAATTGAGTCACTTTCCCGCAAATTTCCGGTTGGGAGAGGGCAAGGGGACTGGGTTGTTTCGCAGAGGGGAAGGTTAATTAATTGAACGATTTAATTAATTAGTCAATAAAATTGATATCAAAAGTGTGCTTGCACTGGCGATGGAAGTTCCCAGAGGGTTAAGGGAGGAGGAGAGGAAGGGGGACAAGGAGGGGGACAGCGAGTGGTGGGTGTGTTTCTCAGGGGTCGTAATCCACTTAGCAGAACAACAGGTTAAGAACCTGTCAATTAAGAGAGGACAATAGGTTTGGCCCTGAATGTATGCTTTCCCCTGCCAAATATGCGATGGTCTTCCCCCTTGGCAGTGCCACGTGGCCGTCAGTAGCCAGGTCTTCTTGCGACTGTACATTCTCATGACCAGCGCTGCCAGCAATCACGCTCAGTGGCTACATTCCTGTCAAGTCTTCCTGCAGTATCGCAGAAGGAACATCCAGCTTCTCATAGCTCTATTACATGACCTCGTTCAACCTCAGGGAGGTACTGATAATGACATCTTTGTCAAACGTAAAGCATCCTTGACTAACATCGACTCGACACGTCCAATCGCAAAGTTTAACGCCCACGACCGGTACAGCGTGTATTTAAAGCAAACCTGATTTGCAACTTCATAGTCGCACCGCCAGCGCCAATCTTATGCGCCTGGCGTGAAATTTGAACGGACGTCATCTTCCAGATGTAGAAACACACCTACTGATGTTCTGTTATGTCTAGGTGTATGCATTGATGAGGGGTTGAACTGGAAAAAAAACACACTGAAGATCTGCTGAAACGTTTGAGTTCCGCTACTTATGCTATTAGGGTCATTGCGAATTTTGGCGATATACACCTCAGTAAATTAGCTTACCACACCTATTTTCATTCTCTGCTTTCGTATGGCATCATATTTTGGGGTAACACGTCATTGAGTAAAACAGTGTTCATTGCACAAAAGCGTGTAATCAGAATAATTGCTGGAGCTCATCCAAGATCATCCTGCAGACACTTATTTAAAGAGCTAGAGATCTTCACTGTAGCCTCACAATATATATATTCACTTATGAAATTTGTTATTAACAATCCGAACGAATTCAAAAGTAATAGCAGTGTTCATGGCTACAACACTAGGAGAAAGGATGATCTTCACTACTCAAGGTTAAATCTAACTTTGGCTCAGAAGGGAGTAAATTATGCTGCCACGAGGGTCTTTGGTCACTTACCAAATAGCATCAAAATCTGACAGATAGCCATACAGCATTTAAAAGGAAATTAAAAGAATTTCTTAATGACAACTCCTTCTATTCATTAGATGAATTTTTGGATATAGTTAGTGGGTAATTTCCCCAACTCCTACAAAAAAAAAAAAAAAAAAAAAAAAAAATTAAGAATATTGTCATGTAATATTTTGTGTAATGTAATATCCTGTATAGACACCTTTTATTAACCTGACACGTTCCACATCGTTACGAAGTATCGTATTCATGATCTATGGAACAAGTACTAATCTAATCTAATCTACAACTCCTTCTTGGGGTTGCGACCGTTTTGCTGTGGGTCTATTTAGGGAAAAAGAGGTAAGTTAAATGAAGATGAGTGTTGTGCATTCTGAACCCTGTTCGTCGCGAATGCGAGTCCTGTGTGTTAACCCCCGCGCCAGCCCGCTGCAGAGATTATTGGGTGTCAGGTGTCACGACGTGCTCCTCGAGTGGCGGCGGCGGTGTTGCGCCCACCGTGCGGTGTCTCGATCCATCACGGCCAGGAAACAGTCAGTGGCGCAGCGCGCTTCCTGCGGCAGGCACGCAAACTAGCCGCTGCTCGTCTGCTGCGGCAGGGGGGTACTGTTGGCTGAGTAGCTACTGCGGCTATCTGAATTCTGAAGAGAGCAGTCGCGGTGAAACAGCATTCATTCCATCATTCTATCTCTTCCGTAGATCCCACTGCGAAGAATATTTAGTGGTGGAGATTGATAAGAAACGTACTGGGGGTAAATAGTAATTCTTTAGAACGTGTAATGATCCTACCCTTAAATGTTCCACAATTGTACTTAATAACAACGTTGCTACGTGATATTTTCGCTGCTGTAGCAATTATTTCCGAGCTTAAGGATAGGATTCAGTACGTCGCAGTAGTAACTGGTACTTATCTTGTCAAGATGGCTTCAGTTTCTGGATTTCTTCTTCTGCTGCTAATCAGGTTTTGGGTGCTGTCTAGTAATTGTATCTTAAACATTAACAGTTTCAGTTTACCACAGAAGATTATTTTTATTTTTCATATGAACAGACATATTTTCACAAATACTGCATGAACTCCGTCAAAAGCAGCTGACAGAATATGTATACTGTTTATACAATCCAAAGAATTTCATAGAAAATTGTCCGATCGTGAAAGCAAAATGAACCAAACTCCAGAAACTCCAACCCCACTCTGATGAACCCTGAAGTTACCTAACTCGATTGGCACCAAAAATCTAAAATACGTTACGAACCTAGGTTCCAGTACCTTCTAGAACAGGTAGTAAGTGAAATACGCTAAAGTAACTTTTGTTACTGAAACTGTTTGTCAGGTTTTATTTGCACGTTCTTTCCTGAAAATAGTTATTTCCGTGAAGATTTATACGCTTAATGATTAATAACAAAGTTTGGAAATTTTAAAAATAGAAACTTCCTGTTATTTTATAATATCGATTTCATTATCGATGGTAAAATTATTGAAATTGTGAATGGACACAGATATTTTCTTTACAGTAAAAAATTACAAATTATTTCATCTGACAAAGACTTCTTTTCAGACCAAATACTTTTAAAACTGTGACTGGGAATTTTTATAGAAAAATATATAGTTACGGAAATATTGTTTTTTTAATTAGGAAACTTCGTAAGTGTTCATAGATAAGAAATAAATAATTTACGTAATAAAGTCTGGCTAAAATTTAGATGGTATCAAACATTTCATAATTTGAGTAGAAGATGATTCATTATAGACGACACCGAGCGAGGTGGCGCAGTGGTTAGCACACTGGACTCGCATTCGGGAGGACGACGGTTCAATCCCGTCTCCGGCCATCCTGATTTAGGTTCTCCGTGATTTCCCTAAATCGCTTCGGGCAAATGCCGGGATGGTTCCTTTGAAAGGGCACGGCCGATTTCCTTCCCCATCCTTCCCTCACCCGAGCTTGCGCTCCGTCTCTAATGACCTCGTTGTCGACGGGACGTTAAACACTAATCTCCTCCTCCTCCATTATAGACGTAAGGTGTAAGGGAAGTAGAGACGAAGCATTTGATATAGCACACTTGTGATCAGTCAAGCAGGGAAACAACCTCAGACTGATGTACCAAACCCAAGTGCTCTGAGCGAAGTTCTGAATATCCTCTCGCCATCTCAGGCTACCGCCTTAGTCTTAACCGTCTCGAGCTCATTTCTTCTTCTCGCTAAAAACACTCTTGAATATTAAACATCTTACAACGGCATTTGAAAATTGTAAAATTGACATTTTTGTAAATTTTTACCTCAAAATTGAATTAATTGTAACGGAGCAAAGTTAACTATTGGACAGTTTCTCTGGCATCTGTGTCACTATCAGCTAACCCTGTTCTTAGTGAGCGATTACAATTATAGGTTGCGTATCTAACAGCTTCCAGATTTTTAGTATTTTATATAAATACTGAGAGAATTTAAAAATTTTAAATAGTCGTAATCTACTCACTAAGAGGTATAACCCTACAGTAAACGTTGAACGCAGCAAGACAGTTATACTGATAACGTAGTGAAGGATCTTGTGTGTAATATTGAAACAGTATCAAATAATGTAGTTCATGAAATAAGTTCGTGGCTTGTGGAAAATAATTTGATGCTAAATCACAGTAAGACTCAGTTTTTACAGTTTCTAACTCACAATTCAACAAGAACCAATATTTTGATCAGACAGAATGGGCATATTATAAGCGAGACGGAACAGTTCAAGTTCCTAGGCGTTCGGATAGATAGTAAGCTGTTGTGGAAAGCCCATGTCCAGGATCTTGTTCAGAAACTAAATGGTGCTTTATTTACCATTAGAACAGTATCTGAAATAAGTGACACTTCAACACGAAAAGTAGTCTACTCCGCATATTTTCATACGCTTATGTCGTATGGTATTATTTTTTGGAGTAATTCTTCTGATTCAAAAAGGGTATTTTTGGCTCAAAAACGGGCTGTTCGAGCACCTCTTGTCGACCCCTATTCAATAGTCTGGGAATTCTGACATTGCCCTCATAGTATATATTTTCTTTAATGTCGTTTGTTGTTAGCAATATTAGCCTATTCCCAAGAGTTAGCAGCTTTCACTCAGTTAATACTAGGCAGAAATCCAATCTGCATGTGGAATGCACTTCCTTGACTCTTGTGCAGAAAGGAGTGCAGTATTCTGCTGCATCCATTTTCAATAAGCTACCACAAGAACTCAAAAATCTTAGCAGTAGCCCAAACTCTTTTAAGTCTAAACTGAAGAGTTTCCTCGTGGGTGACTCCTTCTATTCTGTCGAGGAGCTCCTGGAAGAGCTAAAAAATTAAGCAAATTCCAGTGTTACATTGTTGATTTTCTTTATTTAAACTTACTTGTCACCTGAATATGTTTTTTTATATTTCATTTTATCTGTTTCTAATATCGTGTTATAATTTCATGTATTGACTCGTTCCATGACCATGGAGACTTCTCCTTAATTTGGTCCCACGGAACAATAAATAAATAAATAAATATCAGAGACTGTTCGTACGTACAGAGACAGAATAAACTCACAGCGCGCAAATTACTCAAACTACATAAACTACATCGTCCGTAATTGAGAATGAGAGCGCTTAGCGGCTTCCAACGAACTTTACTGATAATGTCAAACTTTAACGGAACTTTTTCTTGGTGACACCTCTCAAACATGATGAACAGGAAAAATTATAACTTGCTATGTTTTCGTTGTTTATTTAGTGAAACTTAAGCATCGTGCATGACATTTTAATTTATTACTTCTTTGCTGTTAATTCTATTTGCAGCATATTTTGAAGAGGATATCCACATATACCACTGATAGTACTGTCAAAATTATGTTATTGTACAACATATTATTCAGGAGATATGACGTCATAAACACTGAGATGGATGAAAAAACAAGCTTTTGCTTAAAACGGAGGGAATATTACCCGAATTAAGTTTATTGACTGTTTGAGTGTTTGATAACGAGAACGACTTCCAACAAACTTGAAACATAATTTCAAATTTTTTCTAATCTTTCTTTCACTTTCATGTTTAACGGTAAATGTGTAATACATTAACTCATCTGTGAAGTAATCAGTTGTTTGAAGCTCCTTTATGCATGGGAGTTCGATTCTTTAAAGAATGGGGGCGGAATTTACTGGCTCTTTCTACGAGAATGCTATGTTTGTTAGAGTTAAGTCTAGAAAGAACAGCAAAAGTAATTAATTTACAAAATTCTTCTTTTCTTTCATTACGCTCAAGGGAAAGCTTAACAGACTGTTGGTACCAACATGAAAAATTTCAATACTCTTACCGACTAAGCCAGTGGCGTAAGAGGGCGGAATGATATTCAAAATATCGCGCGGTGCACACACGCTTTGGGTTTCATAGGCCAGTTTCATAGGGTTTCCCTCTTGATGGACCATAACTGCCCTGTATCAAACTCTAAGTCTCTATTTCGTTTACACCACTATGCTACGTTGTAGGTAGTTACACTTTACACCCTATGCGTGGAGAATCAGTTGTCACAAAAAAGGGGGTGTAGTGTATCGAAATTTTGCTGTCACTAATCTCATTTCACTCCGTACACGTGCTATAACTGGACATAACATGATTAAAGGGTGAGGCTTGCAATGGTATTAGGGTCTTAAAAGGCTGTTGTTGTATTATACTTCCGCATACGGATTCAGTAACCTGCGGAAACTACAACTCAGCGCCATGTCGCGCAACAGATACACCCAATAATCTGCATCAACATTTGAAACGACATCAGCAAAAACTGCTAAAAAGTCCAAGACCGGTCTCACTTCACTGACAATACATTTTAAATAAATTTGCAGAAGGACTATTTACATCTTACGCTACTATTATTTTCCCTAAAAGGGCTCGTCCACGAATTGTTCCTGAGTAGGGTCAAGATAATTGCTGCACATGACCTCACCAATGTTGTGCAATACTGACTGATAAAACCGTTAAAGAATGATCTTTATTGTACCGTGTACACATGTGACATAACGGCCAGTTTCGCCCTGAGACTATTTTTAAATGTCTGCATTTGCAATACCAAATAGTGCAAAAGGGTAAGACGCATAGTAAACATTGTTATGCTTTGCATATTACAAATCCTGTTTGTTGGTCAAATAACGTTTTGCATATTAAAATTGTTGAGTTAACATACCAAAAAGTCTAGCGCGCTTTTATTCTGTTTTATTTCATGAACGCCTAAATACGTTGGTATCCTTGTTAGTATTTTAACCTCATGAGCCAAGGTTTAGAACCTAATGATGAGAGTATTCTCTCGCCGCATGTTGTTGACTAATATGTAGGACATCAGACTGTTGAATGCAACCAATTATTGATGTTTACTGTGAACATTTTGCTAAACAATGTACTTTGAAATTGAGAACCAATACTTGACAGTGAAAAGACGGTGTGAGGTGCTGAAACAGCAATGAATGCCGATGCTCTTTTTTTTTACTGCTTTTGTTGCTTAGTAAAATACTATCGCATCACAGTTTAAGGAAATTTCTTGAGAAACAATACGCAGCTTAACGTTTTGATACAAAAAGGAGGTAGCTTAAGTTTTTTAAGTTTTTACTAAATCAAGAACAAATCTATTTTAAAAATCATAATTCTCATTTGCGTAAATTTTTTTCTGATGAAGCTTCTTAATGGGTCAAATAGCCTACATTAGAATAATATTCGCAGATGTACCATCAAAAATATGCAACTATATAAATATTTTCTACGGCTTTTTTGTATTAGTTCCATGAAATCTATACAGGGTGTTGCAAAAAGGTACGGCCAACTTTCAGGAAACATTCCTCACATACAAATAAAGAAAAGATGTTATGTGGACATGTGTCCGGAAACGCTTAATTTCCTTGTTAGAGCTCATTTTAGTTTCGTCAGTGTGTACTGTACTTCCTCGATTCACCGCCTTGATTTCATACGGGATACTCTACCTGTGCTGCTAGATCATGTGCCTTTACAAGTACGACACAACATGTGGTTCATGCACGATGGAGCTTCTGCACATTTCAGTCGAAGTGTTCGTACGCTTCTCAACAACAGATTCGATGGATTCGTAGAGGCGGACCAATTCCATGGCCTCCACGCTCTCCTGACCTCAACTCTCTTGACTTTCATTTATGGGGGCATTTGAAAGCTCTTGTCTACGCAACCCCGGTACCAAATGTAGAGACTCTTCGTGCTCGTATTGTGGACGGCTGTGATGCAATACGCCATTCTCCAGGGCTACATCAGAGCATCAGGGATTCCATGCGACGGAGGGTGGATGTATGTATCTTCGCTAACGGAGGACATTTTGAACATTTCCTGTAAAGTGTTTGAAGTCACGCTGGTACGTTCTGTTGCTGTGTGTTTCCATTCCATGATTAATGTAATTTGAAGGGAAGTAATAAAATGAGCTCGAACATGGAAAGTAAGCGTTTCTGGACACATTTCCACATAACATTTTCTTTCTCTGTGTGTGAGGAATGTTTCCTGTAAGTTTGGCCGTACCTTTTGTAACACCCCGTATATTTGGAACCTGAAATCGAAGGGAGAAGGAGTATGGTTACTAAAAGTCATTTTATGTTAAAGAGGTACTCTCTTGGGCACACTGAACATTTTTGTTTTGTACACAGTAGAACACTGTCAGTACAGTAGACATTTCCTGCAGCGATGTGGAATATTTTTATCAGTTCCTTGAGTAACTTCAGACACAAGTACCTTTTCACTCGCCTTCTCTATAATGCAGGTGTAGTTACCTCATCTCCTTCTTTTTCGCTTTTCGAAATTTCCTATGACATAACCTCAGGGCATCAGTATGCGAACAAGTTCTGGCTACCTATGATTTACACCAGCTCTTACATTCAACAAGGAAGACAGGTATTGTCTTAAAGCGTGATTTTATTTAGAGAGACACGGATGTCTGAGAATAAACAGGGCACTTTTACATCTTCACTCAACATTGAAGCACACAATGGCGATCTTAAAAGTTGCAACAGCACGAATATAGAGCGAAGCGAACTTCAAATTGACATGAAGTATACTATACGATTAGGTACGAAAACTTCAGCGCAACCGCAAGATTAGGTACGAGTAACGCCATCTACATTCGATATATAGGGAATGATCAAGGGGATGACCATCTCTGAGCACATGAGAAACGTGTGATATTCGTGTTTTTGTTTTTTGAGGTAAAATAAAATGTAACGCTACATCTGATGATATAGTTACATTTCGTACACTTTTCTTTTAAGAAATCTATTTTCTGTCCATATCGGACGCCCCTGTAACCGATGCACCACGTGGAAGGACCCCTTGCTGCCGTACGTTCGGTCATCTTCGGGAATTACCGAAGCCCTCTTACTGGAACTACGAAAAATTAATTTTATACAAGCGATTTTCAATTCATTTCTATCTACTCACACAGAGGATGATTGAAAAATTTAAGTTCCAACAAAATGGTGACACGTTGAAAAAATTTTGTTTTTTTCACCCAAAAAATCGAGGAAACTGTGTGCTGAAAATAGACTTTTGAAGATACCCTAAAACGACTTCCTAAGCTGAAAGAAAATTCAATTTAGAATACCGGCATAAAATTGTAATCAAAATCGTACGTGCCGTTCTCGAGTTATGTTTCTAGTCAATTTAAAAAATACGGTTTCGAGAAAAAAGAAATTTGATGTTTTGGTTTACTACTTATGCACTTAAGTTAAACGCATCTCTAGTCAGCGCTCTCTGGACCAGACAGTAATCCTTCCGGATCCAAAAGGTCGTCGATCTTCTTCGTCGCGGCGGTAATCCTGTGGGCCGTTGTGGCACCTTCTGTCATCCTCTGTTCTGCTCGCTCGATACGCTTTCCGTCTACTTTTGCGCGGAAGTTCTACATCTACATCTACATTTACACTCCGCAAGCCACCCAACGGTGTGTGGTGGAGGGCACTTCACGTGCCACTGTCATTACCTCCCTTTCCTGTTCCAGTCGCGTATGGTTCGCGGGAAGAACGACTGTCTGAAAGCCTCAGTGCGCGCTCTAATCTCTCTAATTTTACATTCGTGATCTCCTCGGGAGGTATAAGTAGGGGGAAGCAATATATTCGATACCTCATCCAGAAACGCACCCTCTCGAAACCTGGCGAGCAAGCTACACCGCGATGCAGAGCGCCTCTCTTGCAGAGTCTGCCACTTGAGTTTATTAAACATCTCCGTAACACTATCACGGTTACCAAATAACCCTGTGACGAAACGCGCCGCTCTTCTTTGGATCTTCTCTATCTCCTCCGTCAGACCGATCTGGTACGGATCCCACACTGATGAGCAATACTCAAGTATAGGTCGAACGAGTGTTTTGTAAGCCACCTCCTTTGTTGATGGACTACATTTTCTAAGCACTCTCCCAATGAATCTCAACCTGGTACCCGCCTTACCAACAATTAATTTTATATGATCATTCCACTTCAAATCGTTCCGCACGCATACTCCCAGATATTTTACAGAAGTAACTCCTACCAGTGTTTGATCCGCTATCATATAATCATACAATAAAGGATCCTTCTTTCTATGTATTCGCAATACATTACATTTGTCTATGTTAAGGGTCAGTTGCCACTCCCTGCACTAAGTGCCTATCCGCTGCAGATCTTCCTGCATTTCGCTACAATTTTCTAATGCTGCAACTTCTCTGTATACTACAACATCATCCGCGAAAAGCCGCATGGAACTTCCGACACTATCTACTAGGTCATTTATATATATTGTGAAAAGCAATGGTCCCATAACACTCCCATGTGGCACGCCAGAGGTTACTTTAACGTCTGTAGACGTCTCTCCATTGATAACAACATGCTGTGTTCTGTTTGCTAAAAACTCTTCAATCCATCCACACAGCTGGTCTCATATTCCGTAGGCTCTTACTTTGTTTATCAGGCGACAGTGCGGAACTGTATCGAACACCTTCCGGAAGTCAAGAAAAATAGCATCTACCTGGGAGCCTGTATCTAATATTTTCTGGGTCTCATGAACAAATAAAGCGAGCTGGGTCTCACACGATCGCAGTTTCCGGAATCCATGTTGATTCCTACATAGTAGATTCTGGGTTTCCAAAAACGACATGATACTCGAGCAAAAAACATGTTCTAAAATTCTACAACAGATCGACGTCAGAGATATAGGTCTATAGTTTTGCGCATCTGCTCGACGACCCTTCTTGAAGACTGGGACTATCTGTGCTCTTTTCCAATCATTTGGAACCCTCCGTTCCTCTAGAGACCTGCGGTACACGGCTGTTAGAAGGGGGGCAAGTTCTTTCGCGTACTCTGTGTAGAATCGAATTGGTATCCCGTCAGGTCCAGTGGACTTTCCTCTATTGAGTGATTCCAGTTGCTTTTCTATTCCTTGGACACTTATTTTGAAGTCAGCCATTTTTTCGTTTGTGCGAGGATTTAGAGAAGGAACTGCAGTGCGGTCTTCCTCTGTGAAACAGCTTTGGAAAAAGGTGTTTAGTATTTCAGCTTTACGCGTGCCATCCTCTGTTTCAATGCCATCATCATCCCGTAGTGTCTGGATATGCTGTTTCGAGCCACTTACTGATTTAACGTAAGACCAGAACTTCCTAGGATTTTCTGTCAAGTCGGTACATAACAGGCTCGTCCGATCTCAAGTTCTAGTGCGTTCATAATTTCCATAATGCCTGTTGGCCGTTGTTGAAATTACATGTTGCAACATTGGCCGTGACTTCGACTATTTTTTCCGCGCTTTGAATGGTTTTCTAGACAATTTTTCACAAATCGCCTACAATAAAATGGATATCCCGGAAATATTTTAAGCAAAAAAATCGATTTTCTGAAATTTCAAAGAGATTTTTATATATATATATATATATATATATATATATATATATATATATATATATATACTCCTGGAAATGGAAAAAAGAACACATTGACACCGGTGTGTCAGACCCACCATACTTGCTCCGGATACTGCGAGAGGGCTGTACAAGCAATGATCACACGCACGACACAGCGGACACACCAGGAACCGCGGTGTTGGCCGTCGAATGGCGCTAGCTGCGCAGCATTTGTGCACCGCCGCCGTCAGTGTCAGCCAGTTTGCCGTGGCATACGGAGCTCCATCGCAGTCTTTAACACTGGTAGCATGCCGCGACAGCGTGGACGTGAACCGTATGTGCAGTTGACGGACTTTGAGCGAGGGCGTATAGTGGGCATGCGGGAGGCCGGGTGGACGTACCGCCGAAATGCTCAACACGTGGGGCGTGAGGTCTCCACAGTACATCGATGTTGTCGCCAGTGGTCGGCGGAAGGTGCACGTGCCCGTCGACCTGGGACCGGACCGCAGCGACGCACGGATGCACGCCAAGACCGTAGGATCCTACGCAGTGCCGTAGGGGACCGCACCGCCACTTCCCAGCAAATTAGGGACACTGTTGCTCCTGGGGTATCGGCGAGGACCATTCGCAACCGTCTCCATGAAGCTGGGCTACGGTCCCGCACACCGTTAGGCCGTCTTCCGCTCACGCCCCAACATCGTGCAGCCCGCCTCCAGTGGTGTCGCGACAGGCGTGAATGGAGGGACGAATGGAGACGTGTCGTCTTCAGCGATGAGAGTCGCTTCTGCCTTGGTGCCAGTGATGGTCGTATGCGTGTTTGGCGCCGTGCAGGTGAGCGCCACAATCAGGACTGCATACGACCGAGGCACACAGGGCCAACACCCGGTATCATGGTGTGGGGAGCGATCTCCTACACTGGCCGTACAACACTGGTGATCGTCGAGGGGACACTGAATAGTGCACGGTACATCCAAACCGTCATCGAACCCATCGTTCTACCATTCCTAGACCGGCAAGGGAACGTGCTGTTCCAACAGGACAATGCACGTCCGCATGTATCCCGTGCCACCCAACGTGCTCTAGAAGGTGTAAGTCAACTACCCTGGCCAGCAAGATCTCCGGATCTGTCCCCCATTGAGCATGTTTGGGACTGGATGAAGCGTTGTCTCACGCGGTCTGCACGTCCAGCACGAACGCTGGTCCAACTGAGGCGCCAGGTGGAAATGGCATGGCAAGCCGTTCCACAGGACTACATCCAGCATCTCTACGATTGTCTCCATGGGAGAATAGCAGCCTGCATTGCTGCGAAAGGTGGATATACACTGTACTAGTGCCGACATTGTGCATGCTCTGTTGCCTGTGTCTATGTGCCTGTGGTTCTGTCAGTGTGATCACGTGATGTATCTGACCCCAGGAATGTGTCAATAAAGTTTCCCCTTCCTGTGACAATGAATTCACGGTGTTCTTATTTCAATTTCCAGGAGTATATATATATATATATGTGTGTGTGTGTGTGTGTGTTTGTATGTATACTAGCCAAACCACCACATAAGAAAAATATACAGTCATGTACAATAATACGCAATAAAACAGACATATGATGCTCTTCCTACGTCACTTGATACTACAGTGTCACATAATAAAAACTGACCATTTAGTAAGAACTACATCATGTGTAACATTGTAACATCATGTGACATTGCAATAGCATCATGTGTCCATTACTATGTATAATTTTCTTATCTGGTGGTTTTCACCAAATGATTAGCAAAACAAATATACATTTGTATCGGCTTCTATTGTATTTGTTTTACTGTAGTTTTAGTGCATATGTGTTGGCTGTGACTTTACTATAGCGTACACATATTTTGGAACTTGTTTTTTGATCTTGATCTTTGGCCTTGTTCTTTGACTCTGGCTTGTAGCTTCTTTGATCAGCACATGCGTGTTAACCTACTGGATGTTGTTGTGCCTGAGTAATAGTGCTGTGTCTTTACTGCTAACACAAGGCTTCATTTTTCAATGGTTTATGTTTGGTTAAGCCTGTTTTATGGCTTGAAGTACCTTTCTGTGATGTTTGCAAGTGTAGCTATGACATCTTTTCTGGTTAAACAGCAACCATGACGTGCGGAGTTGTCACAATATTTTTCGTAAGTTCACTTTATTTTTCCGACTAATAATTCTCATGAAAACTTAATTCTTACTGAATTTCTCAGCTATCACTTTGTTTCCATTTTTGTAGCAGCACGGTGAAGATGATTAATTGTCGAAACCAGTTGTGAATACATATATTGTGAGACAGCACAGTGCTTACCATGCATTTCTCCAAGTATATCAATGGTGTTCACAGTCACCGGAAAAAAAAGTCTCAGCGCCCTAAAGGATAAACATATCCTTCAATCGGCTCTGCAGTCATTCTGTATCGTTGGAAAGGGGAATTGCATTTACTTCCTCGGTAGCTGCATCACTTACCATAATTTCACACATAACTTTCACGGCTGGTAGTAATAAACTTTTCGCAATGTGTGGAGTTTCCCAGATTTAGCAATCAGCAATGACACAAGATATGGCGCTAAAGTAGCTTCCGCATTTGTATTACCATTCACTGCAATCTTTGACACTGCACATTTACTGCATTTTATCTCCCTGAGTTTGTTTATAAAAAAATCTATCGATTTACCAATGTGTTCTTTATGTTTTATTTTTCTACAAAGACGTCTAAGATTAAAAGGTTTCATGTTTTCGTTGCTCAGTACTTCATAGCACTGAGGCTGTTGGCTGTCATCACTGCCTATATATGCCAATCCATAACGGAGTTAGTCATCACAATATCTGCATAGTTTTCTCTTCTTTCCTTCACCTTCAATTGTAACAGCTTGCGAACATGAAAAGTCTCTTTTCAGAAGCATTGTCCGACTTAACATCACCAATAATGTCATTTCACTGCAGACGATTGTGACAATCTATCCATTGCGAACTTAACAAGTATCACCACGCAAAAGAACATTAAGCAGCTCAGGAAACCAATGGCTGATGACAAATCAGTGTGTACACATTTGCTGTTCGTTCCTCTCCACTCACGTGACATGTGTCATGCCATGAACACGTGGCACCTATGACTGTCTCTAATACCTCTTTTCTCCTCTTTCCCTGGTCTATTGTTTGATGGAATGTTTGAGGGGGAAAACATGACTAACGCCATTCGTTGAAGCTGGAGGTGTGTGTGATAACATCATACTTAAATCCCAATCGAGTTAAACTGGCAAAGAAAATGCGCACGATAAAACTTATTATTGTAGCTAGTTCCGAAACCACCAGAGGTTGCAACTGTAAAATGACGTTAAAAGATTGAAAAGCTGAGGGGCAGTTAAACCATATTTTTCTTATCTACTCACATGATCCTGCTACTCAAGAGAAAAGAACAACATCCGAATGTAGTTTCTCTTTGTTGGTTACAGGTCCCAAGTTTTATAATTTTTTTTATTATTAATTGATCACTTATGGAAAATTAAAGTTGCAGAAATTTTTTTTTCAACAGTAATTAGACCGCAGTGGACTCGTATTATTGTTTCAGAGTTGTTCTTATCTTTGATGGGACGGAAGCGGCTAAAAACCGATGTTGTATGTGTGTATGTCATTTTGATATTTTTAATTTTTTCACGAACCGTTTGAACCAAAGGGGAGGCTTGATATTTGTAAGCATAGGAATAACTAATATTTACATTATTTTTATAAATCTGGAATTGATGGTTGTGGTGGGAGCTTCCGTCACTTGAAATAAATTCCGAGGCAGTGTGCAGTTAACGTACAACTGCTTTTGAAAAAGTACCCTATCAAAGAAGGTATTTCACTTGAAGCAGTCCTATCTAGCAGATGACCAGCTTCAGGGCAGAGATTTAGTAAAGTAGAAAAACATTTAAATGTACAAACGGTTGCGTTATCTCAAATTGCTTTCCTTTTAGTGCCGTCCGTGGTGGCCGAGCGGTTCTAGGCGCTTCAGTCAGGAACCGCGCGATTGATACGGTCGCAGGTTCGAATCCTGCCTCGGGTATGGGCGTGTGATGTCCTTAGGTTAGTTAGGTGTAAGTAGTTCTAAGTTCTAGGGGACTGGTGACCTCAGATGTTAAGTCCCATAGTGTTCAGAGATATTTGATTTTTTCCTTTTAGTAACTGAAAAAATGCTCCTTGCTCAATAGCTGTGAATTTCATCCTGTCCCCTGGCTAGGTCCCGTGGACCCCACTTTGGAAAACACTGCTATAGAGGGGTTTGAAGAGATTTGTGCAGAAGTGCGTTATTCGAAGTATTGCTTGAAGCAGCAGGAGCACAGAGTGAGACACGCACGTCTTTATGCCACATGGCAGTGCTTTCGTGTCTACAAGTGACCGCTTTCCCACGTGACACACACTCTCCGCCCACTGATGATCTGACTGCTCACGCAATGGTTGTTTACCGATATGTGCTGCGTGCTACGTAAATATCAGCCAGTGGCTGCGGGTACCGGCACATTTCTATTGACGTCGTATTACGGTGGATACAGTTCAATTGACGAAGCAGAAAATGTTGTCAGCTCCTCCTAACGTTATGGAACTATAGTTCTAGAAACGATGTAAGCGACTCATAACACTTTACATTTCGAGATTAAGTAATCATTTAACTTAGTAAGTGCAGATAAATTTGGAAACAGTTCATCTACCAAATCCGAGAAGTAGCGTCAGAGACACGAAGCGCAAGCAACGAAATGACGTTTGTTAATACCCATGACAAACGCTACTGTGGACATTACAGATCAATGCTTGTTTAATGATATTAGCTCTAAGAAAAAGTGGTCCAGTTGTTTATTCATTTTGGCTTCCCCTGCTTGAAAACCCGAACAATTATCTACGGGTATCGGTTATTTCATAACGGTATCCATAAATATGTATTTGGGTACTAAAATTGCTCGAAAAACAAGGGAAGGCTAGAATTTAATCCTGTCCAACGTCGATGACGATAGAGACTGAACGCAAACGCAGACTGATCAAGGATGAGGAAGGAAAACGGCTGTTGCCTATTGAATTAGGTGATTTTAAATCTGGGTGATCAGACCAGAATTTGAATGCCGTTAATCCAGAATAAGAGTCTTGTCTCTTAGTTTCTGCTACGTCTTACTCGGTTTACTTTCAACAATTCGGAAACGTTCTACACTCCTGGAAATTGAAATAAGAACACCGTGAATTCATTGTCCCAGGAAGGGGAAACTTTATTGACACATTCCTGGGGTCAGATACATCACATGATCACACTGACAGAACCACAGGCACATAGACACAGGCAACAGAGCATGCACAATGTCGGCACTAGTAGAGTGTATATCCACCTTTCGCAGCAATGCAGGCTGCTATTCTCCCATGGAGACGATCGTAGAGATGCTGGATGTAGTCCTGTGGCACGGCTTGCCATGCCATTTCCACCTGGCGCCTCAGTTGGACCAGCGTTCGTGCTGGACGTGCAGACCGCGTGAGACGACGCTTCATCCAGTCCCAAACATGCTCAATGGGGGACAGATCCGGAGATCTTGCTGGCCAGGGTAGTTGACTTACACCTTCTAGAGCACGTTGGGTGGCACGGGATACATGCGGACGTGCATTGTCCTGTTGGAACAGCAAGTTTCCTTGCCGGTCTAGGAATGGTAGAACGATGGGTTCGATGACGGTTTGGATGTACCGTGCACTATTCAGTGTCCCCTTGACGATCACCAGTGGTGTACGGCCAGTGTAGGAGATCGCTCCCCACACCATGATGCCGGGTGTTGGCCCTGTGTTCCTCGGTCGTATGCAGTCCAGATTGTGGCGCTCACCTGCACGGCGCCAAACACGCATACGACCATCATTGGCACCAAGGCAGAAGCGACTCTCATCGCTGAAGACGACACGTCTCCATTCGTCCCTCCATTCACGCCTGTCGCGACACCACTGGAGGCGGGCTGCACGATGTTGGGGCGTGAGCGGAAGACGGCCTAACGGTGTGCGGGACCGTAGCCCAGCTTCATGGAGACGGTTGCGAATGGTCCTCGCCGATACCCCAGGAGCAACAGTGTCCCTAATTTGCTGGGAAGTGGCGGTGCGGTCCCCTACGGCACTGCGTAGGATCCTACGGTCTTGGCGTGCATCCGTGCGTCGCTGCGGTCCGGTCCCAGGTCGACGGGCACGTGCACCTTCCGCCGACCACTGGCGACAACATCGATGTACTGTGGAGACCTCACGCCCCACGTGTTGAGCAATTCGGCGGTACGTCCACCCGGCCTCCCGCATGCCCACTATACGCCCTCGCTCAAAGTCCGTCAACTGCACATACGGTTCACGTCCACGCTGTCGCGGCATGCTACCAGTGTTAAAGACTGCGATGGAGCTCCGTATGCCACGGCAAACTGGCTGACACTGACGGCGGAGGTGCACAAATGCTGCGCAGCTAGCGCCATTCGACGGCCAACACCGCGGTTCCTGGTGTGTCCGCTGTGCCGTGCGTGTGATCATTGCTTGTATAGCCCTCTCGCAGTGTCCGGAGCAAGTATGGTGGGTCTGACACACCGGTGTCAGTGTGTTCTTTTTTCCATTTCCAGGAGTGTATTTAAACACCGATACACTTAATCAAAGAAAACTGCATGTCGTGAGTTTCGTGAACGCAAATCTGGATTACGCAAGGGAGGGGCAGAAATTGACCACGGCCTTTAGGAGGAATGATCTGCACTCATCCAAACAAACATTACTTTTACTCGCACAAGATGACACAGTCATGTCTCACGGAGATTTGAACTCCATTCGTGCAGAATACGAGCCTAGCTAACAGGATAATACGACAGTTATTTAACTGTAGTAATTTGAACTACTGTTCTATTCCACACAGCAAAAGGAGAAACCTGGTCATAAAGTATATTGCTTAAGAGTCAAATGTCGACAGATCGAACGCTTTTAAAGTATGAAATGTTGCAGTTATTACAGCTGTTACCGAGAGTTAGTGTATGAAGATGATCGTTGACAAAATGAGCTATAATCTATTCATCGCAGCTTCGTCGGAAGAGTTTTGCGTTGATCGACAAGTGTTAGAAGCAAACTTGGTCCTCGCTTCAACGTAAGATCTTTTTTTTTCCACGACACAATGAAGCTAAATCTTAATGGAGTCGAGGACGTTTTCTTTTGTATTGTTCCTGCTTAGTAAACATTTCAGTACTAGTGATTTTATTGTCTCCTTATCACACTGAAATAGTATGTTTATGATTAACATCTGCCGTAAACTATTTAACTGGATCCAAATTCTTTCGTTTTGAGCTTCGGTAGCATCACATAACTTCGATCTAAAACGTACAGTAGCTGCTGCAACATGTATCCGTTCCGCAATCCATAAAATTCCGTAAAGTAAACACATTAAACAATGCATTAGTCACAATCAGAAGACATCATGCTAATACCTCTAGCCTCAATTCGGCTAGTAGGAGTATCCAAAAGTTTCACCAGGTATGATGTATCCAGCTGAGCACACTCGATGAATAAATCCTGTGGAGCTAACTGCGGGGATGTTGATTGCTACGAATCACCTGCTGCTCCAGATAGGGGAAGACATTTGGAGTGGGATTGAGATCGGATGATTCCGCTTGGAAGTCGAGCTACCGTAGTGTGCCTGAGTGTTCTTTAAAGCAGGAAAGCTTGCACGCAGGCTAGTGATCATGGCTGATGTCATCTTGGAATATGGAAGTGTCCATAGCATACTCATCATGATGTTGTAGAAGAAACGAAAAACTTGGCCTTCACGAATGTTGGAATAAACATCTTGCTTCATTTTCTCGGCAACATGAATGAGTGGACATAATTCGTAGTACGCAAAAAATCCAAAAACCATCACCTCTGATGGAGCTAACCCCTCCATATATTTAATTTAAACTGCTCAGTGGGCAACCTGTCCACTCAACGGCTTGCATAATTTGAAAAGAGACAAGACCGGAACGCGCTGAATCACACATCACTCCTTCAGTCGGGTACTGTCAAGTTTGTGTGTTGTTTGGCCCGCTCACGAAGTGAAGGTCTGTGAGCCTCTGCGAGAAAAGGCGTTTTCTTTTTTTTGAGGTTTCGTTCACATGTCTTTTGCGTTCCTCTGCAATATTCTCAGAAACTGAGATGGACCTGCATTCACTGATAGCAGTAAGTCCCATCGATATTGAAAAAAACTCTCATTGACCAGATGTGACTCTTGTGTCTGGTCCCTCTCCATTAGGATCTTTTTGCGATCACTGTTTTTAAGTGGCTGTGACTGGTACACAGTTCCTTGCAGAAACTTTGGACAGATGACGTTGATAGCCAAATAAATAGGGCAGCTTCATTCACGGTATTGTCATGAATCCATCCAACCACGATGCATCATTTTTGCCCCTGTGTCACGTCACGTCACGTCTCCACGTCGGCCCATGTTGCTGTGTTGATTCCATACAACCGACTGGCACGAAAACAACACTTCACTACCATAACTCACGATAGCAGGGAAGGGTCAGGTGACCACTTGGTACCAGTTCTGTACCATTTAGGTCGCTCCAAAGCGACTAATATACTCTTTTAAGGGGCTGAAAAAATATTCTTCTGAGGACAGTTGTCAGAACAGTGTGGACACGACATGTAATTTACACTGTTAAAACGAGAGATTTAAATCGCAGACCAGTACAAATGTGCAAAGTCACAGAAGCAGGTATCGTGAAACTCTACTTCGGAAGGATGGCCGGCCGTGGTGGTCTAGCGGTTCTAGGCGCGCAGTCCGGAACCGCGTGGCTGCTACAGTCGCAAGTTCGAATCGTGCCTCGGGTATGGATGTGTGTGATGTCCTTAGGTTAGTTAGGTTAGTTAGGTTTAAGTAGTTCTAAGTTCTAGGGGACTGATGAGCACAGATGTTAAGTCCCATAGAGCTCAGAGCCATTTGAACCATTCGGAAGGATGTTTTGGTGTGAACTTGCTCAGGTTCAGCTCCTCAGCTGGTAGCAAGTAACTCTTAGAAACAATAGAAACAATTGGTGAGCCCAGTCGGCCGGTGTGGCCGAGCGGTTCTAGGCGCTTCAGTCTGGAACCGCGCGACCGCTACGGTCGCAGGTTCGAATCCTGCCTCGGGCATGGATGTTTGTGATGTCCTTAGGTTAGTTAGGTTCAAGTAGTTCTAAGTTCTAGGGGACTGATGACCTCAGATGTTAAGTCCCTTAGTGCTCAGAGCCATTTGATCCATTTGGTGAGCCCATAGGCAAGTGACCGTACTTTAACAAATGTTAGCTCTGGAATAAATCTGTGGAAATTACTGTTTCACTACAGATTGTTATTGTTAGCATTTAATGTCTAACACCACTTGCCAAAACACTGAGTACCTTGCTCAACGCCCTTCAAGAACTCAAGCGATGATATGCTTTATTGGTCACCGTTTAAATACATAGTTATCATGTTTGCATGTTTTGTGTATGCGTGCGTGCGAACGCGCGCGCGCGCTTGTGTGTAAGAGGAGAGAGAGAGAGAGAGAGAGAGAGAGAGAGAGAGAGAGAGATAGCATTAAGTTTTGCAATTGAGGGGCTCTGCACTTAGTTCAGCACACTCTAAGAAAAAAAAAAGGGGACACACCACGAAGGAAGTGTCCGAATGAGACGGAAATCGATAGATGTGATATGCATCTACAGAAAAACAAATGAAACAAATGATTATAGTTTCAGAAAAACTGGATGTTTTATTCAAGAACAGAGCTTCATAATTTTTGCGTGTTTTGGATGACTATTTGGCTTGGGGCTATGCTACCATTCTCGTAACGCTCTCACCAAAAAAGTTGTCATTCTGTTTATATTATAGTTGTTTATCGCAGGATCACTTTCCGTTTATTTGACATTTAATTTCTTGAGCAGATATTATTCAGCATACATTCTCCTGTGTCATCTACATCAATTACAGAAATTAGGACACAACTCTTTTTATGGATTCTTCGTTTGCCTTTTATTTAATATGTGATTCTATATTAATTCGCAATCCTAATCAGTGAATAGGTTATTTGACTGCAGGATCAAAGCTTCAGACAGATTATCATACACAGTGAGATAGCTGCCAGGCCTGAATGCAGACATGCCCGGCTAGACCCTGCGATATCATCCAGCTATTCTTTGTAAACAGAGCGGTGCATAGCCCATTTACTTAAGGTACGAGCAACATCAGGTAAGGTCGCAATTGGTTTTCTCGTATGGGACGCTGGTTAGAGAACCTAATACTCAACAGAATATCCGTCAGGTAACTTTGCATTGAAAAATGGGTCTTGGACTTCTTTGAGGAACCATTTTAGTATTAAACTCCCTGGCAGATTAAAACTGTGTGCCGACCGAGACTCGAACTCGGGACCTTTACCTTTCGCGGGAAAGTGCTCTACAAACTGAGCTACCCAAGCACGACTCACACCCCGTCCTCACAGCTTTACTTCCGCCAGTACCTGGTCTCCTACCTTCCAAACTTTACAGAAGCTCCGGTAGAGCACTTTCCCGCGAATGGCAAAGGTTCCGAGCTCGAGTCTCGGTCCCGCACACAGTTTTAATCTGCCGGGAAGTTTCATATCAGCGCACACTCCACTGCAGAGTGAAAATCTCATTCTGCATTTTAGTATTAATTTGAAATAAGATAGGGAAACCACAAATAACCAAAATTTTATTACCAGATTTCTATTTAAATCAAACACCTCCGGAATACACGGCTGCTCGATTTTCTGTGATTAATCCAAATCGCATGGCTACAATGCGATATAGGTCCACAGAAGTAGGGTTTCGAATCTCTTAAGAAGAACGAAAAAGAATGTAGAGATATATTCTTTAAAATCATCTCTCATAATAAACGATTCTAATAATCCTAGTGAACTGTGCGAGGTAAGGCACATAAAGTTAAGCCTGTCCTACAAATTGCGGTGTCAGCCGTAGCCTATCAGTAGAGCAGAGCCCAGTGTCTCTTTTTGTTTCCTTGCGAAAGCATTTCACAGTGCCTAATCGGTTTCGATCGGCCCGTGACAACCATCAGACTAAAGGCACATGTTGCACGTGGTAGCGCGACATTACCGCTGCGTTGACAATCACCGCTTCTCCACCACACTGACTTAATGGATTTATATTGCCTGCTGTTGGCTTCACCTCAGTTGATTACGTTCCGGTAAGCCGATTAAGTCGACCTGAAGTTATTCTGCAGGAAAGGGAAAGTTTTCCATGTGAAAGGTTGTTTGAATGTTTGTAGTTTGTCGGTTATAATCTTCAACGAAAGTTGGAAACCTATTGAAAATGCGCCTTGCAGCGTGATACACCCTCTATTGAACAACAGTTAACGGCATGCTCGCTACATGAACATCCTTCTTCTGTTTTAACTACATTGATACTGCTGTTCACGTTGTCATTCTCAGCAAGTGTATTCATTTTGCGTGAAGTCTGTGCAGAAAACCACAGCTTGCTAAAGAAACACCTGCGGAAGGTGTGAGCTTCACTGACCTGTGTTTACTGTGCCTCAGCGGCTGCTCTTCTTGTGTCTGGCGTTTAAATGATTCAAATGGCTCTGAGCACTATGGGACTTAACATCTAAGGTCATCAGTCCCCTAGAACTTAGAACTACTTAAACCTAACTAACCTAAGGACATCACACACATCCATGCCCGAGACAGGATTCGAACCTGCGACCGTAGCGGTAACATATTTCGGTTCACTTTCATATTAAAAAATAGAACCCGCGTTGTTATACGTATTAGAAGTTCAAAAATCGCAATTTTCATGACACCTTTCAGTTTATAATCATCGCAGAGTGACTCATAAAAGTTTCGGTGCCACTACTTACATAAGAGTGTATGGATAATTATTTAAATTCCTTTTTGTATTAGATTTATAATAAGGAATCTAGCTAAATTAGTGCACATAAACTCAAAGTAGGCCAACAAAATCTGGTTTATCTCTGGACTGTACCACCGGAAAATTGGTGAAATTGTAGGTACTATATTGTGAAAACAATAAACAGGGTGAATCACCTGAACCTGCCTCTGGGTTTTATGCAACTCTCAGCTCCTTAAAAATACTATGCGCAAGATTTTCACATTCTCTCGTTCGCTATTTCCAATCTATTAGTCCTAAAAAAGAATTACCAGGTCCATTTTGTAAGAAGTTTGATGTATTTCTTGAACCGGATACTTTTGCACTAGAGACTGTGGTTTTCAACTTATTCAAGAACAACGTAAAAAAGAGACCTTCAAGTGCGGTTTTCTTGAATACTTCTAAAGCCGTGGCCTCTAGTGAAGTACAAAATTCAAGTAGATTAAATTTCCTACAAGAAGATCGAGTTAATTTTTCTGTATGACTAATAGCTCGCGCGTAGTGAGCAAGAGAATGTGCAACTCTTGCACGTGATATTTGAAGACACTGTTATTTGCATTAAACTCACCGACTGGGGCAGATGGATCACCATTTATACTCCCATAGGAATTCACAATTCCCGACCAAAACGGCTAAAACACCTAATTTTTCTAGATCGATTAATTAACAGACATGTTGTCCTCTTACAAGGGAATATTTTGGTAATCATAAACATTAGAGCTACAAAACTGCGTAAATAAATTTTGGAAATAAAAATTGGTTAAAGCGTAACATTATGAAAGATGAAAATTTTTGATTGTGAATAACTTTTGAATTAGGAGGTTTTGGGAAAAGTAAAATGTATACTGAGAAGAGGAATCTAGAGGATTTCATATTAGGTAGGGGTACAAAACGGTTGAAATGGCTCTGAGCACTATGGGACTTAACATCTGAGGTCATCAGTCCCCTACAACTTAGAACTACTTAAACCTAACAAACCAAGGACATCACACACATCCATGCCTGAGGTAGGATTCGAACCTGCGACCGTAGCGGTCGCGCGGTTCCAGAGTGAAGATCCTAAAACCTCTCGGCCACTACGGCCGGCAGGTAGGGGTACAGTGCTACATTCAGTACATTCCGATTTACTTATTAGCTCACTCCAAATTCTGTCTCCACATCTTTATACCTATCCTCAAATTGAGAATATTTGCTCACAAAAATTAGTTTTAGGTTATCAACGTTAGTAATAGCGAAGTTACGTTGTGAACAATCAGATTGTAAAATCCCCTTCTTAAGCAAGGAAATAAATAATGTGTGCAAAAGTGGTACATTTCTTATTCATAGAACTACATCACTTAAAGGAAATAACGTAAGTAACGTAAGAACAAGTGGCTGGTTGCAACATGCTCTGTTTATCATTTCGTACAACCCTGATGTGTCTATTTAGCGCTAAATACATTCTCTGTGCCTGATCTAAGTTGCTCTATGTGTTATCACACGCTGACAGAAAAATATTACAAGTTAACTACAAAACGAATTTGAAGATCTGGAAGAAGATTTTTGTCGAGAGGGTGCTCTCCAGTAAATGCATCACAACTTGAGCACGCTTGTATGCGTGCGTACGTGTGTGTGTGTGTGTGAGAGAGAGAGAGAGAGAGAGAGAGAGAGAGAGATAGAGAGAGAGCGCCTACGCGCTACACGTGGTTGGTTACTGGAGTCCGCTCACACGACCACCGCAGGTAGGGCGGGCTCGCGCAGCTGGGGTTGAATTTCATCCAGCAGAGTATATGGCGGCGGCTGGCCGCCTGTCGATACAGGGTGCGCCACCGCTACTGATGTATCGCTCTGGCTCGACATGCACGCGAGCTCTTGCAGGGCCGACCCTCAAACCTAGTTTCCAAAGTTCGCCACGTGGGAACCGCGAAATATTCCGTGCAACTTCTGCGTCCTACTCTCGTGAAACATTTCCAGTAATCATTCATTCGACTGAATACGTGCTCTATGTTTGTTTTCTCATAATGACACGCAGTGCGAAAATAGTTTGCATTTGTGGCGATCCATATGCAAATCTGACACTGCGCCTTCTGTGAATTTTCGTATATTCTTAGTATGTGTGCGGCTGCAAGTAAAATAAAATACTCAGTGTCAGTGAACTCAGCTCTTCAAGGGTCTTACAGCAGATGTCACAAGAAACAATTTCCTTACCATTGTTGCAAAAGTGCACATACAGCTAACCTTTGAGTTAATGACTTTTTACTATCTTTACCCTGGCAACACATATACGACGGGCCTTCAATAAGTGATGCAACATGTTTTTTCTCCGCCAGTTTCTGCTGAAAAATGCGGAATTTGCTGTGGGACATCGTGGAATATTCCTTTTTCAGCGCCTGTTGTTTTACGAAGTTTCGATGGGTGGCAGCTCTATGCTTAGCCTTCAAAATGGCGTCTGTAACAGAGGTGCATATCAAACAGAGAGCGTCATTTGATGGAAACCCAGAGCATCAGAGATATTCATTGGTGCTTGCAGAGCGTCTATCGAGACCTAGCAGTGAACAAAAGCACGGGGAGTCGTTGACCGAAGCATTTGTCATCATCGCAACAAGATTGCGCAAACCTGTCCGATTTCGCGCTTGCCACCAGCCACATACAGCAGTGACCCTTTGCGGACACTCTCATTCGAGGTGACCGACGGATCACAATCAAACACACGCAGCACAACTAGACGTCTCTGTTGGTAAAGCTGACACACTCGTCCACCAATTGGGGTACTCACTGAGTGCCTCGCCACCTAGCAGAAGACCATAAAGAGCAATGGACCATCTGCGCATCTGTGCGCTTTACGAGGCTGATCTTGATAGTTTCTTGTGGAATATCGCTACAGACGATGAAACACAGGTTCATTACTTCGAACCGGAAACAAAACGGCAGTTCATGGAGTGGATAAAGTTTAAATCTGCATCCTCAGGCGGTGAAGTCATGTTGACGGCCTTCTAGGACTCTGAAGGGGTTATTCTGTTTGATGTCATGGAGCAACGATCAATTCTGAAGTGTATTGTGCTACACTCAGGAAGTTCGACTTCAGAGTGTTCGTTGCCACAAAACTACAAACGAACTTCTTCCTTTTCCACCAAGCGAGGTAGTGCAGTGGTTAGCTGGACGCGCACTCTGGAGGACGACAGTTCAAACCTGTGCCTGGCCATCCTGATATAGGTTTTCCATGTTTTCCCTAAATAGCTTCAGGCAAATGCCGGGATTGTTCCTTTGAAAGGGCACGGCCGACTTTCTTCCCTAACCCGATGGGACCGATGACCTCGCTGTTTGGCCCCTTCCCCTCCTTTCCCCCAAATCAATCAACGAACCATCTCCTTCTTCATGACAATGAAAGGCCTCACACATATCTGCGCAACCGAGAGGAGCTCGCAGAATTTTATAGGACTTCTTCCTTATCCATCCTGCAGCCCAAATCTTGCATCTTCCGACTTCCATGTGTTTACCCGGGAAGCAGTACTCCGTGGGAAGAAGAACATGAGTGATGGGGAAGGTTTCTGATGCAGCAAGACGGTGGCTCCGACGTCGACCAGTAGACTTGTAACGTGTGGGCACACAGGCCCTCCCAGTAAGCTGGTGTCAGGACGTCGCACTGAACGTAGTTTATGTTGGAAAAAAAAAGAAAAGGATTTTGTAGCTAAAAGAGAAGAGGAATGTGATGTGCTGGAGTCCTGAATAAAACAAACCTGCTTTAGGAAAAAAGTATTGCATTGCTTATTGGACGCTCCTTGTACATGTAATGGAACGTGCTGCAACTTATACACCTTTATATTCCCGCATAAAGCGAAAATTGCAACAGTTATAAGAAATGGCCCGAACGAATCGAAACACCGAGGAAGCGTATCACAGTAAGGACACCATAGCCCTAACATGTTTTACCGACAATTTTAGTGTGACGCTAAGATTATGCACTGGAGACCTGGCAAAAGAGGCGAAAACGCAAAAGCTAATTCTGGTATGTCTCGCCGAGTTAAAATGGTGCGACGTGTACATGTGAGTTCGACTAGTGCCAAGGGTCTTTGGAAATGGATACGCTATCAATTTTGTTTCGTTCAGTTCACATTGCACGCCACTGGCAGACAGAGACATATTAGAATTTTCTAAACAGAAACGCTAGGAGTGTTAAAAGACGTATTTGAATCTAACCAAATACTATCCACGGATATCCGGAGAAATTTATCCAAAAGGGAACAAGATTCTAAAATAGCATTTTTTTATATAACTGGTTCAGTGAGCTACGAAACATGTTCTACCCCAAGAACTAATGTTTATGGAATGTATACAAAGCTTATTTTATCACTAATGATTGGTAATTATGTACTTAGCATTTTTAAGGTAGATTATTTTAGTAGATAAATGGTAAGCATATTTCGATAGCATATTCAAAGGAAATCTTTTTTGTGTTATTAGTACGAATGTGAATGCCACCTTTTATATTCGGCAATCTCAAAATATATTCTCGTATTATTAAATTCAGGCCATCCGAGACGTTACGAAATACAAGCAGTAAATATTGACAAAAACTTAATTCATATTCTATTAGCATTAGCCAGGTACTAAAAATTAAAACTCTGAAATTAAAAAAAACCTGAATAGATGAGAAAATTATATTGAAATTGAGTAAAAAGAATCAACAAACTCCGACACAAATGCTCCTCGAACTGGAGAAACAGGGAATCAACTTCAAAAGACGCTTATTAAAATCTGATAACACATTGTTTGCTTACAGAACTTACCATGTTAATGGATTTATTGCATTAGTTTCTTGATGTCTGTTTTTTAATATGCACTGGCATAACTAAAATTGGGCATTATATTTTGTGAACTACATTTTTTATAATGACTGGGTGCAGTTTAACCCAGTTCATGGGGTGGACGTCTTTTTGACCTTGAAATTTCACAGTTTTTTCTTTCGTCCGAGATAATAAAAATATATATTCTATTTTCGACTGATGTACTTAGCACTTGCTTTAATAATAGATGTACATAACTACAGTATAGCGTGGTTTTCTTCAGGGGCTGCTACAATAGCTTTGTCGTGTAAATCTGGATGTAGAATCAGCAACCTATCTTCTTCGCCGGCAGACAAACTACAGTTGTCATTCCGTTGCATAACAAACAGAAGCGGCGACCCTACGGGAAATTTGGACGGATGGCGTGCACGTATGCTACTGCCATTTTCATGCTGCGCGGCGAACTGGTATCGGAATCGACACGCCAGGATGTTGGATCAGTCTCTCACTGCAACTTGATAAGGGGTGTATGAGGTGGCGACAGAAGACTCGATTTCTTCAAGAAACCGCTGCCGCATGGAACAGATGGTGCAATTTCCCCCGAACAGCGTGACAACTATAAATACCAGTGACAATATTACCCGTCGCTCGGTAATGCTAAATCTGCTGTTTAGAAGAATCGTAAACAATCACAGTTAGAAACTCGTGAGAATTCTATTATGAATAAAAAATCTGTACTCCGAAATAGAGGAGGCGGCAAGGGACCCTGTTGCTCCCTTCCCTCCTCCCTACGAACGGCTGTGGTACCCGTACTACCCATTAACTCTTCCAACTACTCTAAGGCTTTCCAACATCTCAGTAGCAAGAAAACCGCTCCTCACAATTCACTGCTGTTCCGTAATCACCCTCTGCTTGATAACACCGGTTATGCCACTTTGAATCTTACGTCGCCACACTTTTCCCATTGCTGATGAGCCCCAATATGCTTGCTCCCTATTCCCAACAGCCCACAACAGCCAATGCACACACTGAAAGCTCTGCCTTACCTTTTGCCCCCAGCTTCCGGTAGCAATAAAACGTGCTATAGACATAACGTTTTTAACTCACCAACACAGCATAAGAGACTGAACACATGCTTCGTAAAAATTGTCCCTCGTCGCTACTGCATAATCAATGAACATTTCAAAAGAGTGATCTCTCCTTCCCAGAAACACTTCCTATCACCTCCAATGCCATCTTTCATACAAACTACAATCCTGAGTTGTGGAAAGTTACCTGAATTACACTCCTGATGATCCATTAGACTACCTTCAGAAAAGTCTTGCAATTCATCCTCTATCAACACATCCACAAATACAGATATCTGCAAGTACCCTTACCTCACAGCCAGGATGTCTTCCATCCAAATTCATCCCTCAACGGCAAACGATTATAACTCTACCAAGCCCAGGCCCGTCAACTTAACAATACAAAATCCACATTTTATCGCGCATTTGATCTCGAGAAACTCGCCCTGAGTGTGTTTTGTCGTGTGGTAACGTGTTGGCAAAGGTGCTGCGGCAGATTTCTTGTTGCATGTTCTTGAGTCCGTTCAAAGTCACCGTGTTTATTTGCAGGTTCGTTCGCCAATCTCCCCAGCGTCTCTCCAACTCCACGTCAACGTAGTGTACTACGGAGCTGTAACACGTAATGATCAAAATAACTCCCTTCGTCATTATAACAGCAAGAACAAAATCGGAGTCATTCACGTTACAATCAACAATAGACATAATAGAAGTCGGGGATAATGCAATGATAATGTTCGCTTTTCTTAGGCAAGGAGTAACGTCTTTGGTTCCTACACACAGCACAGTATTTACAGTTATTTACGTAACAAAGTGTGACATTACAATATCCTATTAGCCTTTCAGTCTGTTCTCCTAACTTTGTATTCTATATGTCACGCATACTTGACGTCATCGCTTCCCTCGTAGGTGCCAACCCTGGCATGCGGCCACGCCGGTACCTGCACACCCAACAAGTACTATAAATGTACACCCTCCCTACCGTCTTCCAAAGCAGCTTTAGCCGTCTCCCACCCTCTGATACGCCTTTAAAAGACAACAAGCATCTTACCACAAGTTTTAAATATTTTTTGTATATGCTGTTCCGGTGTGTCAATAAATTGTATTAAACGAATTTTTATGCGTATTACACCAGAGTTACAGCTTTTTCTATTTTTCCGGTACTGGATTCGAGCAAGGTTTATGTTCAAGCCGTACATATATAAGATCACGCCATATACAATGCCGGAAAAAAATCTCAGCACCAAGAAGGGGCTGTGCGACATAAACGAAAGCAGGTAGGCGTGTTTCTACATCCACGGCAGTCGCATTAGAGTGTCACTAGTAGCCCCATTATGAGGACGCAAAGCGGGTTTGGTTTAAATACACTCCGTAACAGTCGTGAAGGATAATTACCTGTCAGGTTGGGCGTGGTGAGTTGATGTTAGTCAAGAATGCCTTTGAGGCGACAAAGACGTTGTTATCGACAGCTCACTGACTTTGAACGAGGTCGTGTAGTAGGGCTACGAGTAGCTGGATGTTCCTTCTGCGATACTGAAGAAAGACTTGTTATAAATGTAGCCTGTGGGCACGATTGCTGGCACTTGTAGTCACGAGAATGTACGATCGCAAGAAGACCGGTCTGTGGACGGCCACGTGGCACTACTGAGAGGAAAGACTATCGTGTTCGGCATGTGGCTCTTCCGCATCGTACTGTGCCTGCTGCAGCAGCAGTTGGCATGCCACCACAGTGACACAACGAGTGTTACTAATCGGCTACTTCAAGGATACCTCCGAGCCAGACCCCCTGTGGCGTGCATTCCACTGACCCCAAACTGCCGCAATCTGCGACTTCAGTGTTATCAAGCGGGAGCTCATTGGAGGGCAAGGTGGAGATTTGTAGTATTTTCTGATGGAAAGCTGGTTCTGCCTCGGTGCCAGTGACGGTCATGTATTGGTTAGAAAGAGGCTAATTGAGTGCCTGCAACAAATCTGTCTGCGTGCTAGACACACTGGGCCTACATCTGGAATTATAGTCTGGGGTGCGCATTCTGAATCTACCTCTTTGATTATTTTTTACTAAACACTGGCATACAGAATTTTCCCTGACAAAGACAACTCAAACTTAACGTATTCATTTATTTTCCACAATATAAAAGCCCAACGCAATCTGACTGCTATACATTGACAACATGACTTCCAATAATTAACAAATGGTTCAAATGGCTCTGAGCACTATGCGACTTAACTTCTGAGGTCATCAGTCGCCTAGAACTTAGAACTAATTAAACCTAACTAAGCTAAGGACATGACACACATCCATGCCCGAGGCAGGATTCGAACCTGCGACCGTAGAGGTCACTCGGTTCCAGACTGCAGCGCCTAGAACCGCACGGCCACTCCAGCCGGCAATGATTAACAGAAATGAATGGCCCTGAATTGCAAGAAATCCTAATAATACTAACAAATCCAAAAAATATGAAATTAAAGAAATATGGAACTACCTCCAACTTTGTTAATTGCCTAAACTCATTTCAGTCACTAATCCCAGCAGTGCAAACCCCATTCTTTTTCATAAGTCACTTACCTCACAGAGAATCTTCATAACACGAACTACAGCAATTACAGCAAGTAGCAACTACAGCCAGATAAATAAAAAGATTCTAACTACTATAGACTATCTACTAGGAGGCATATGGTTAGCGAAAGAAAGATTTTGTTGAATAGGAAACAATGTATTTAGAAAATTTCACCTTATTTATGTGACATGCAGTTCCAAAAATTTTATAGTCTCAATAATTCCACTGCCGCAACATCATCAACGAAACATACATCATCATACATTTCCTTGCGTATTTGCTTGTAAACACATCATTTCATCTCACTTTACTATGTATGTCCTACCAACACACAGTCTCCACAAAGAAAATCATGTATATACACTTCCCTATCTACTCGCTAACTGCTAGTCCGTCCAACTACAGAATCTTTTGTCAAGGGCAGAGCGCTGTCAGCGATATTGACACAGTCTATAGCGCTAACATACAGACAGGCTACTTACATTTCGTATGAGAGCAGGATCACTCTCGTGGCACTGCCCTGACTGCAAGGTTGGGTGTCAGTCTAGTGATTCGATTTGTTGTATTGCCATTCATGAAAAGCATTCCAGGGAATGTTTTCCAACAGAATAACGCTCGCCCACATACCACTGTTGTAACCCAACTTGCTCTAGAGAGTGTAGATATGTTGCTTTTCTTGTTCGATCATCAGATCTGTCTTCAATCGAGCACATACGGGACATTATGGACGACTACTCCAGCGTCATCCACAAACAGCATTAACCGTCCCTTTACCGAACGACCAAGTGCAACAGGCATAGAATTCCATTCCACATACTGACAACCGGCACCTGTAAAACATAGTGCAGGCTCGTTTGCTGCTTTCATTCAACGTTCTGGCTGTTACACCGGGCCTTGCCACGGTTCGCGTGGCTCTCCCGTCGAGGTTCGAGTCCTCCCTCGGGCGCGCGCCCGTGTGTGTGTGTGTGTGTGTGTGTGTGTGTGTGTGTGTGTGTGTGTGTGTGTGTGTGTGTTGTTCTTAGCGTAAGTTAGTTTAAGTTAGATAAAGTAGTGTGTAAGCCTAGGGACCGATGATCTCAGCAGTTTGGTCCCACAGTAACTTACCACAAATTCCAAAAATTTGTTTTACGGTTGTTAATGTACCAGCATTCCACATTGCAATGATTTACCTCGCGCTTACATTATCCAGCTGTCTTGCAATGGTAATAACTGAAATATGTTACATAGACAAATGTTTTCCTGAATTTTCATCACTGTACATGAATTATCTTTTGTTGTTACGATATTTCCCGCCAGTATATTTATCGAAATAACAGTTTATTAATAGTGTGGGTACTGTTTACTTACTTATACGGGGTTTTTGACGTTATTTATGTGCTATGGCATTCTTCTGCTTCGTCATATCTATAATGTAACTGCGTAATTGTCATAATGTGGATATAATTTTCTATTAGGCCTATTTGTCAGAGATATAATCTGCGACACTTTGCGTTATCTTAATGAAACTCGATTTTTATTGAATGTAATATTTATGGCTGTCTATTGTTCTACATTCTCTTTATACTAAGAAATATTTTGTGAAAGTTTTCAATATGTATTTTGTTCCGAAGTTCGTTTTTTTCGCTAAGATAAAAACACTACCTCACAAAACATTTAAGCACCCAGAAGGCGAGGAGGGAACGAAGTGGAACTTCACTGGTTAAGAGGTTAGGGCCTATGTGATGTTATGCCATTGATTACAATATTGAGTGAAATTTACAACGAGCTTGGCAGGATGAGCCCACTTGTCAGCATGAAGTTGCCTCCCTTCTGCCTTGAATGCTTGCACTGATTCAGCTGGGAAGGATGCCATAAGGCCATTGTATTAACACCTAAGGCAAACTGGTTCACAAATATAGTAGCTGGTGCTTGATTTGCTCGATACTGACACTGGGGCAGAGTTGACGATTAATTTGGTCCCACACATGTTCTATCGGTGCAGAGCTGAGGATCTTGCTAGCCACGAGAGTACTTTAGCGTCGTGCAGCAGTTCATAGACACACGTGCCATGTTTGGTCGAGTACTGTCCTGCTGAAAAATGGCGCTATGGTATTGTCGCATGTGAGATGAAGCAGGAGGGCGCAGGATATTCGTGAAGTACCTTTACTCCGTCAGAGCTCCGTCAATCACTACCAGCTGCGACCGGAACTCATACCTGATGGTTCCCCACGCCATGACGCCAGAAGTAACGCCGCTGTGCCTCTCCAAAGCTTCGGACGAATGGATCCTCTCCCCAGGTTGCAGCCATACTCGCGGGCGATGGTTATCGAGGTAGTTCAGAATCGCAAGTCATCACTAAACACACTGCGACGCCATAAATCAGCAATCCGTGCTTCCCAGTCACGACACCACTCTAGAGACAGCCGTTTGTCCTTCGCAGCTGACACTTGGGACCGTAATTTCTTCGTCCGGTTGCTGCTAGTCTCCGACCAAAGGAATGAGATGAAGCAAAATGTTGCAGGGAGTCCTTTACTTGTAGAGGGCTACGATGTGCTTGGTGCACGATACGACGATCGTCCCTTGCAGTGGTCAGTTATGGTCGACTGGTTACGCCTGCAGCACGTGCTCATGCAGTCCAACATTGGACCATTGTCACCTTCGAACGCCCCCACAAATCTGGATTTGATCAGCTGGCCAATGGAGACTCTCACTAAGCCCCCTCCAGTGCTCTGTGAGGTACCGTTAACGCTGTCTCACTATGAATACGCTTGATTTCCTTCGCAGAGATCACTCAATATCCACGCTGATCATGTCCATTGTATATCCTACCAGGGATGGTAAAACCACTAAACACGCACAAGAATAATGCAGTCTGATGGCCTAGCACTAAACACGAACAACACTAATGCACTCTGGTCTCCTTTCTACCTGTCACAAAGCATTGAAAACCTAATCATTTACATAAGAGTACAAAGTCTAATTGACACCCCACAATGTTTTCTGTATGCTTCAATTTGGTGGTAGGTAGAATAATGAAGTACACGCCGGCCGGAGTGGCCGTGCGGTTCTAGGCTCTACAGTCTGGAGCCGAGCGACCACTATGATCGCAGGTTCGAATCCTGCCTCGGGCATGGATGTGTGTGATGTCCTTAGGTTAGGTAGGTTTAATTAGTTCTACGTTCTAGGCGACTGATGACCTCAGAAGTGAAGTCGCATAGTGCTCAGAGCCATTTGAACCAATGAAGTACACCTCTGGTAGAATACACATACAATTCATTTCATGCAATTGGTTTGACATCATCAATCGCAGCTGTACTTTTTAATAATAAACATTACACGTAAATATTTTATCATTACATATCGTCAATCTGTTGTTGTATGTGTTTAAAATGGTTTTGGCTGAACTGCGGGAAATGACGTTTCCCTGCCCAACTACACTAAAGTTACACACAGACAGTGATGGGAGTGGGATATTAGACTTTAGAGGACGAAATTTTCACTGTGCAGCGGAGTGTGCGCTGATATGAAACTTTTTGGCAGATTAAAGCCGTGTGCAAGACCGAGACTATAACTCGGGACCTTTGTCTTTCGCGGGCAAGTGCTCTATCGACTGAGCTACCCAAGCACGACCCGTCCTCACAGCTTTAGGTCCGCTAGTACTACGTCTCCTACCTTGCAAACATAACGGAAGCACAGGTGCGCAGGAGCGCTTCTGTGATGTCTGGAAGGTAAGACACGGAGTACTGGCGGAACTAAAACTGTGAGGACGGGTCGTGTGTCGTGCTTCGGTAGCTCAGTTGCTGGAGAACTTCTCCGCGAAATGCAACGATCCCGAGTTCGAATGTCGGTCCCGCACACAGTATTAATCCCTCAGGAAGTTTCAAGATTAGGCATTATCGTCAGGTCAGCATCTAGGTCATTAGAGATGGAGCATAAGTTCGGATTGTTTCGAGGATGGGAAATGAAATCAGCCGTGCCCGTTCAGCGTAACATCTCGACATTTGTGGGAGCGATTTAGGGAAATCACAAAAAATCTGAATCTGTAAGGCAGGACACGGATTTGATTCATCGTCCTCCAGAGTGCGAGTCCATTGTACTAATTACTGTGCTTGTTGGCTCGGTGAAAATTGGTACTTTCAGTGCCGGCCGGTGTGGCCGAGCGGTTCTATGCGCTTCAGTCTGGAACCGCGCGACCGCTACAGTCACAAGTTCGAATCCTGCCTCGGGCATGGATGTGTGTGGTGTCCTTAGGTTAGTTAGGTTTAAGCAGTTCTAAGTTGTAGGGGACTGATGACCTCAGATGTTAGGTCCCATAGTGCTCAGAGCCATATTTTGATACTTTCAGCGATAGAGCTCAACAATCAGTCATCCTTTTGTTGCAAGTTTTATTCGGCAAATCTAGTTTTCGGCTAGTGCCTAGCCATTATCAGTACACCATTTAATAGTATCAATGCATGTTCTAGTACGTCAGCCCCCATTTGTTAAGGCTTCTGTCACAGTACATTAGCGACTACTATTACAGTCGCTGAGTACACCGACGTTCCTAATGGAAGGTAAGTAAATGATGATACTGTTTCGGTTCGTTACTAGTAGCTGGAGACTTCATTAGTGATGTCTTGTCAGGGAGAAAAAATTCTCTATTCGTAAAACGAGCAAGTTTCCTCGAAATATAAATGCAACATTCACGCGATATGTTTGAAAATCTTACTAGCAGTTGACTGGATGTGTGTAATACTTATGGCGGGTGGCATCATCGATTTGACGTCGGTAGCCTAGCGTGTTGTGCATCTGATAGACGGTACACAGCCGTAACGGCGAATGGGCGCTGCAGTCATGGTGTTGCCAGCGAAGCCAGTACTTAAAGAGCGCCAAGAGCCACTTGCACAAGCGATAAAGGCTATTGAGCCGTGCCCGGCTGACGTTGATGCCGTTTGTTCTTTGGCATCTTGTCGCAGTCGAGTGGCGTCTTATTTCTCCCCGAGTTACTACCATAACGAGTTGCTGACCTGCCTCTGTCAGTGGCAGGACCAGCGCTTTTCGATACTAGTACTGCTGTACCGTCTTTGGTGTGACAGCTATAATTCCGTGTGGTGGCGTGTGCGGCAGTCGGTCGGTTGGGACAGAGCAGCGAGGAAGTCTCCGTGGCGCGCACACGCGGTCGGATTGTGAGGTGCTAGCTGCGAGAGCTATAAGTTTGTTGCCCACCGAACCTGGACACTGAAGTTGAGTGATTAGTTAACCTGTTATGAAACCTCAACTGCTGAGACATCTCTTCGTTCATTACTGGTTGTTGCTTCCTGGGCCGTTCCGACTAGCAGCAACGTATGGTGTGTTGGAGTCGGCGAAATTTTGCAGCCGTCTTCCTGTATGGTCTTTAACTATTAAATTTGTTGTTACTTATCAGTGAAGTGCAGCAGCGGTATTTTCTGCCTTGTGGCCGTTAACGCCCCAGTTACCTGCCCTGGTCGTTAGCGTAGTTTTTCGGCTGTGTGTTTTTCCTCGTTGTGTTGGTGCTGTCCACCACGGCGTTTAGTTCGACAGCCTTTTAGTTGTTTGTTCATATTTTTTCCTTAAGAGTGGTTATTGTGCCTTGGCTGTTCTTAGATGCCAATTTGGAAGACATAGTGCTGCTGGTATCTTCGTCCTTGGCTCATATTTTCCGTTGTCGTACTGTTGATAGGGCGGAAGGGACTTGATTAGGTTGTTGGTCGGTCCTTTAGCCGTCCATGGGTGGGGTTGCCATCCGATTGTTTAACCTTACTCTTGGCTGCCTGTCTCACCTCACCTTACATTAGAGCTACCTCCTCAGGCCGACCCTCGGAACACTGGTGACCACTTCTGTTCTGTTGATTTTACATCGTGATTTTCATTTTAGTCTAATGTACTGTGCGAGGCCTTCAGCCGTATGTTAATGTAGTTTGTTTTAATTGCAAATAAGGCCTTCAGCTGACTTAAATTAAAAATTTCAAGACTGATTTGTTTAATCACTAATAACTAATATTTTGAAAGTTTGTTCTATCCGAAATTCTTGTTATCCAGGCTCTAAGTCCTGAGTAGTTCAATGTCTTGTGTGTGGCCTTCAGCCGAGTATTTACGTGAAATATTTTTTTTAAATAAAGCCTTCAGCCGCGTGTATTCTTTAAAGCAATTTCTTATAACTTGCGTTCAGGCCTTCAGTGGTTTTTTTTTTTTTTTTTTGGTGTGGTTTGGGCCTTCAGCCCAGGAGGTATCACAAGTTTTCTTAACTAGGCCTTCAGCCGTATTGTTTTAATTTGGTCCTTTTAGGACAATGTGTAATTAAGTGATACTTAGGAAAATAAAAGTTTGTGTGTTTTGTGCAACTAACAGAAACTGATTATGGCCCCCTCCACAACCATAACCTGATCCGCTCTATCCTGCGAAACTATATTTCAGCTATAGGACATGCTAATGAAGGCGAACTTTAAGAAAAGAACATTTGTTATTCCTGAATGTTACAAGGGGTCAATGCTGAACTCAATAAAAAGGAGCGAAGGAGACTTAGAAGACTTTATCGAACAGACCTCACGGCTATAACAGTGTGCTGCAACATTCAGATACATTACGTTAGAACTGTTCTTATTCTGACTCGGACTCAGTTTGGAACACTGACTTTGTGCAAGAGCGAGGAAGGGAATGTGTGAGTCGTATTCACTAATCCTACTGAATCAAAACTGGAACTTTGGAGGAATTAGCAAACTCTGATGTACAAAGAATATTGAAATATAACGCCAATTAAAACACAAGCGACAATCGTAAAAATGCATAATTCGGGATAGATAACACAATTTGTAGCAGCTTAGCGCAAGGAGAAAGAGATATGAAGCCTAAGGACTTTCTAGCTTATACGGGAAATGTTTCTCAACTGCTAGAATAATGAAGAAGCATAAAGGACTTGTGTTCATTCCACCTACCATGGCGGCAGCTCTTATGGGGCCTGTGAAAAATGATCTGCTTTTGTGGTATTCCTTGTCAGTTTGATAAAATCTACATAGGGAAAACAATACACAGCGTACAAGAATGGTGAATCGAACACCAGCGACAGAGCCACCATCTACAGACAAACAAATCTGCAGTGGCTGAACATGTCCAATGTCCATTTCATGGATTACGGAAAGTCATGCCGTTGGTCATAGTCTCAACGTATTTGGATTCAGTTGTCAAAGAAGCTGTGGACATACAATTAGCAGATAACCTGCACAACAGAGTCGGCGGTTTCCAGTAACAAAAATAGTGACCTTACGAGCGATGTATCACATATATAAGTTAATCATAAAGTGGAAGGTTAAGTATAATGTTGCTGGCAAATTGCAGCTATATAGGTAGGTAGGTGTGGTGCTGCGCCGGCCAGGGTGGCCGAGCGGTTCTAGGCGTTACAGTCTGGAACCGCACGACCGCTACGGTTGCAGGTTCGAATCCTGCCTCGGGCATGGATGTTTGTGATGTCCTTAGGTTAGTTAGGTTTAAGTAGTTCTAAGTCCTAGAGGACTGATGACCACGGCGGTTAAGTACCACAGTGCTCAGAGCCATTTGAACCATTTGTTACAAGGAAACGAAGATATGTATGATACGCCGTCTGAAAGAGAATGATGCAATCTATAAATTGAGCATGTTATACCAAAAAGACAAATAATTTATTATAATTAAATATTATGTTATTACTATTCAGTGTCAGAACAGAGTATTCCACAGTTACATGAAAAGATTAACCTTTGCATGAGAGATTTGTAGTGCTGTGTCTAATTGTTTGTGTATACTTAATAAGGAATTTATGACTCAATGTTTACAAAACATCCGTTTGAATCACGTAATGAGGGACTGACGGGAAAAATAAAGATGCTCAGTTGACTAGCAATTTCCGTTACGGTTTGTGCAAAGTGTAAAAGTAGTTTAACGTTAGAAATTTTGCATTGTGTAACTAAAAGAAATTATATTCAACTGAAGTTCTTCCAAGAAGAATTATTTAAAATGCTTAAAATCTGTAGAGATATGTGAACGGACGTGCAGATGCTGTTTTAATCTAAGTAATTGGCCACTTGAGGGAGTTGAGAAGGGAGCAAGCAGAGAAATTTTAAGGGTCTTGGTAACTGTTCTTGGGGGGGGGGGGGGGGGGAGGGGGAGGGGGGAAGGGGATGTAAAGCGCCAAGAGATGTGCTGCCTGCTGCCTGTAATAAGCCACACGTGGGTTAAAGTCTGAGCGAAGGCTGCAGCTAGATTGGACAGAGCTACTTCAGTACAACATCGTGGAACTCGAAAATTTGAACGCATTGTAATCTGATACCACTTTTGATACTGAACGTTGCTGTCGGTGAACTGTTATTCGTGTAGACTTGAGTGAATCGTTACATGTGGGGACATTTTTTTCAGGTTAACGTCAGGCTGCGCCGCGCAATGCCATTGGAAAAAATAAACTTTTTGCCTGTGTCCGCTCAGCGTGCTTTGATGCAGTGATATTTCATTGTGTTTGTTTCACTGTGTATAATATTAGCCACTGTAAGATCACCATTCAGTATAATGTTTTCTTCAGCTAAATAAAATTTTGGTTAAATATTAGTACCGGTGTACGGGTACCTCTTTGTCCTAACGGACTATTACTGTATCATGTTGTATATTTCGCATTTATTTTGTTCTGCAGTTAATTTATTGGCTTTTATGATTGAAAAGATTTCATTAGGACACAGTACAACAGTAAAAAAACATACTCCTAGACTATTAGCCGAGCTATTCATTAATTTATGGTTGTGTGATCCCCTTCCGCTGGTTGGGAAGTAAAGAATTTTCTTCTTGTGACAGTAAATTTCACTTCAGTTAATTTACCACAAACCTCGCCGGTACGTTGCAATATCATGGAAACCACTCATTCCGCCTCTAGACTCTCAGAGGAACCATTGTTCTAAGTCTCATCTTCCTGAGATTCCAACATCTGTCACCCATCTTAATAATTCGTAAGCGCTGCGGATCTGTTGACTCTACACTTACCATGGAGGAATAATAAGGGGTGTTGCCATGACGTCACAAACTTGAAGCAGACGTCCGCCATGTTACCAGTTCCAAATATCTGCTTCTGGAGTTATTGTTTTGATCATAAATGCCAATTTGCGTCATTTACGGGTGTATTAAACATTCAGATTACAGTTTAGTCTTATGTACTAAGTAATCATGTTTCATTCGTACGTGGATTCTTTCAAGGATTTTTTCTTTTGTATACACCAACTGCGGTTGGACTTTTTGCTTTTGTTGTAGTTGTTCTATTTATGTTATTTGACTTTAGATTTCCTACTAATTCAACTCTTTGGGCGAATGTGAGAAGAAAAAATTTGAAACCGATAGCAAAATACTCGTTTGTTCTCAGTATTTTCGGGAAGAGGACCTAAGCCGAACTACAGTTTCGTCAGTCCGTAATGACGAAAATGCTGGATAACGAAAGTAGCCTGTTCGTATCACACATTTCGTGCTCATTCGTAACGCATAACAAAAGAAGTATACATTAACGACGCGAAATACCTCGTATCGCTGGAGCAAATATGCAATTAAGACCAGAGAAACCTTTTTAAATGCCTTTTCCACCCTATGATATTCGCGAAAGCACCGTAACGTTTTCTATTTAAAACAGTCGTTGGGTGCACATGACAGAAATCAAGAACATGAAGCAATCGTAAACAGCTGTCTGCTAATGTTTTGATGCATCTAACATGGCGGCACAGGCTTCTGAGCAACGACAGCGCAAATCTGTAGTGTCCCTGTCCCCTTGTTATAACTCCATGACACTAAGTTTTACTCTCAGACGCGTAAAGTTTCATCTATGACTGCTGCTCTTGTTGCCGACTCTCTTATCTCTGACGCGCATGCATTTACTCCACAAGATTTTGTTAAGTGGTTTTCAATGCAGGCATCGACTCACCTTGAAGACGGCTAAACGTTTAGCAGCCTAAATGTCTGAAGAAGATGAAAGATGATGGAGCTTTTTATGTTGGGTGAGGTCAGTTTCTTTCCAATCCTCTCTGAAATATATGCATGATATGGAAACGTTTAAAATTAGTTCTTTCTCTCTACTGGGTTCAGAGTAAGCCCTTTCCATGCTCTCCCATGCTACACAAATCAATTTCTGTCATAGACCACGGATACCCATTACGCGCAGCCATATACTTGATTATTCCGAACTCCCTTCCATATGCCTCTATTGGATAAGATTCCATATCATGGACACGTATCAGAGAGTATTGGAAAGAAACTGATGTCAGCCAACGTAGCTCCTGCATTTTTATCCAAAAAAAGTTTGGGCAGTAGGTTAAGGAAATGCGAAGTCTTCAAAAAAGATTTGTTTCTGCTATCTCGAACTGTATCGTATTGAGTGCGATACAAGCGAGTTGTGTAAGAGCAGATACATTGTCCAGGAAGGCCAGAAATTTTATGCGAGTTTTAAAGAACATAAAAGACCTGGCCATTTCCTGGTTAGCTATGAAATACGTTTAACTGACAACCAGCATCAGCTGCGGTGGGTTAGCGGTAACTTAACTGTGTTACATACTGGAGAGAAAAGTCAGATTATCAGTGTCCTGGAAGGAGCTAAAATCTTACGAAGCGTTTATTCCCATCCTGTCGATAAAATTAATGGACGCGCTGAACTGTATCACAAAATTATTTTAGTTAATTAGTTATTGAGGCTGTTTAAGGTGCAACAGTAAACCAACATACCCCTAGGCTATTAGCCGAGCTGTACATTAATTTATGGTTGTGTGCTCCCCTTCTGGTGGTTAGGAAGTAACAAATATTCTTCATCTGACGGTTAATTCCGCTTCAGTTAATTTATCATAAACCACACTAGTACGTTGCAATACGAATATATATGTGGTTGTGTTCGGCGTCAGTACGTAAAGGCTAGTATTTACTGTTACATAGTTTTCCAATTTGTGCAGCACGAGAACGGTGTTTATAGAAGCTATGTAAATAAATCCACGCAGTATGTGACTTCTTTTCCGTTTATATTGCATTTTACATGTTTCAAGCATCTGGTGACTTCTGGTGTCCGGTCCTGATGTCCGTTTCTTCCGATTTTTCTAGGTCCACCCTTTTATCATTTTAACACGGAACTTTAGTTGCATGACAGCATTCGGATGAGGATGGTCTCAGACGGTTAAGTGATTTTATTTGTAAGTAATGTCCTGTTCTCTCTTTCAATTTGCTTTAACTCACTTTAGAAATTTTAGCCGTGTAGTTCTTTACCTGACATTTCAGACACGAGGATTCCCCTCCTGTAGTCCTGTAACAAATATTTTCATTATTATAGTTTATATCAGATGATGGAACTTTAGGTGTTCCGAAACCGGTCTTGTGTACAATAAAATATTGAGATTGTTGACTAAGCAACTGTGTTTCTTTGGTTCCTTCATGTTTCAAAATAATTTTTAATTATTACAGCTCGCTTTAAAAAGTAAAATGCGTCGTCATATTATGAAGTTATAAAAATGTGTTGAAACATGGTAGACAAACGTGTCGTAAGGGCGCACAGGCCGAGCTTAAAGCTAGAAAAAGGAGCTTCAGCCATGTCCGCAAAAATAACACTGTGTGAGCTACATTATCACTAACCTTAATTGAACGAATTCTGGTTGTTTCGTTTAGTGAATTACGATTATTTGGTGTGCGAGGGTTATGACAAGAAACGATTTTTAAATGAGCCCTGTTAACAACATAAAGTTAAAAAAGCTCTGTGGACTATGCTGTGGAGTGTAAAACTATAGGAATGTGAAGGAAACCGTTGTGGCAAATATAAAGAAAAAAAATCTCTGTAGGCTATACTCTGGTATGTAAAACTACATAGGAATGTGAAGGAAACCGTTGTGAAACAGCACATATAAATGAAACTCTTGTACCAAATTGCAATACGTAAAATGTATTTTAATAAAGAAGAAAAACGAAGAATGAACTACTCAGCGTTCGCAAATACACACTATTTTGTACCAATGATATGTTAATATCAGTGGTGTAATTAATCCTAACTTCTACTACTATTTTCATGTCACATCTTATAGAATTATTCCCCCCCCCCCCCCCCCCCCACCACCCCCCAACTTGGAAAAACTGGGCAGTACGGCTGTGGGCCCCTGACAGTGCGGGATCCAGTAGCAAGTGCTCCATGGGTAAACCGCCTCTGACCGCCTGTTTTTTCCTAAGAGTAGGAAATAGTCGGTCGGCTCGCTTTACATTGCCTCCGAAAGCTGCAATACTAATAGTTCAAAAGCGGGCCTCCAAGCAAATTAAACACTGCGCTGGAGACAGAGAAATATGAGGCGATGAGAACCATAAGCCCTGTTCCACTATTATTATCTGGTTCGGCGCTCTTCTATCTGGTAATCGCAACATTTCGTTTAAAACTTTCAGTAGTATTCTTCAGTTAGACTGAATTACACGAGGCTCGATGGTTAAATCGATTACTTTCCGTTTTGGCCTCCGTTAGCGGTTCAGGGACGTCATACACTGCAACGGGTGGGATCAATGGGTAGCGGATGTAATTAGTTTTGGAGCAGACGATGTAGTACACCGTCAATACGAATCTCCTTGTAAATTAGGTTTTCATTAACCTAGTTAATGAAGCATGTACTCTTGCGTAATGTGCTAGTGTGGTATGTGCTCCTTATGGCTTACAAGTACCGTAATACGCCCTTCAAGACACCCAACGTAATAATACAAGGAATGGATTTCGCTATGCTTCTACCGACTTCATCGAAAGCGACGACACCCAGTGAAGCACCAGTAAAACGGACACGGGCATCGGAAGATCCCTCGCAGGCATCACTCTAGCCTACGGCTGTACTACCGGTCGATATTCAATGATGAATATCAAATACCACCACGAGCAGTGGCTTCCAACTCACGTCGTACCACAGATGGTTGATAAGGAAGGACTAGACGAGCGGGGGTAGCCCCTTGCCACGGTTCGCGCGGCTACCCCCACCCGAGGTTCGAGTGCTCAGTTAGTTCAAGTTAGATTAAGTAGTGTGTAAGCTTAGGGACTGATGACCTCAGCAGTTTGCTCCCAGAAGACCTTACCACAAATTTCCAAATTTCCAAGGAAGACTAAGCTAAGGACTACGCATCGTAACTTACATTACCTCACCAGATATCTTCTGAGGCCAACAAGCGAAGATTTTGTCAATATCTTCGTGAAACTATTGTAGACTTCCTGTAGTTTTACTAAAGTGTCAGAATACGATACAGTTGCCAATGTCGGAAGTAGTATGCCAAAACCGTTGAGCCCACCCCATTTATTTCCAGTAAGGATATCCATCTGTCCCATTATCAGCTTCTTTGATAAATGACTGAGTAGAACTGCGAACCTGTAACGAGTTGGATTTAGACCAGCCCCCTCCACTCCTAGGAAGGGAAAAAAGGTGGGCATTACTGTTGACAACGGCGATTACTGAGTGTCACTGCTATAAGTTTGCTATAAAAAAATGGAAATCAGAAGACAAATGAAATGTAATTATGTTATAGCGAGCAACTGCCGAAGTCCACGGGTCCCTTCCGTCAAAATACTCAGAAAAGGTCCATGAACGATTTCCGAAATGTTGTCGATGAAGTATTTTAAGGAAACTTGACTCCCACGTAACGAACTCTTACAGTACGTTGTCCGATGTGTCCAATCAGCTCTTGATAGCCCCTTTCATGTCAGATGACTTGCGCGACATTGTTCCCGCACAACAATTCACTGTGTGCGGATGGGCTCCACAAGGAAATATTATGACAATTTTTGTCCTCTTTTTGATGAGCAAATCACAGTGCTTTTCAACGACATGAATCCGCGCCCCGACATCCGTCCTGCACTCCGAGGGGAATGTCGATCGGAAAACCTCCGGAACGGCGGCCACCCTCTTCTTGAGCCGGTCCGACGAAGGAGGGGGTGGTGATGACGATGACAACGACGACGGCCCCGGGTCCACGGCGGGCGCAGGAACGGAGTTGAGCTGCTGCGGCGGCGAAGGCGATAGGTCCAGCTCCAGCAGTTGCGCAGACGGCGCCGAGGAGGCCCCTGGGAGCGGCCGTCCCGGCCATAAGATCCCGGTAGGATGTAAACCTGGGGACAGAAAATCTGTGGAAGAATCTCGCAATCGACAAGCACGAATCTGATTCTGATGGCAGCGCAGCAGCCCAGCAGGACCTTGAGTTCAACACAGGCATGCGCCTAAATTCTGAAGAATTGTTCCTCTCTCCCAGCGCCTGGTGCGACCAAAAACTCTGAAAAGAATAGAATCATTGGGCCCAAAGCGATACTGGCGGAGCGAGGGAGGTGCCCTGCGCTTAGGTGAGTGTTGCAACTAGAGCAGCTAAGTCAATATGCACTCACTGAGACGGCGATGGAGACTTTGGTCAAGCTGTAAACGTATGCGGCGGGGCCAATAGAGTTGTAGCACGAGCACGACACTGTGACGTCACCTGTTCAATGTGGGTGTCTATGCCCGGCCATTACAGTTCTGACGCGCTACCTGTTTTGTGCGTATGGTCTTGGTGAAGCAATAGCAACATATGTTTTTGCAACACTCTAGAAATAAGCAAACGCGGCTCTCCACCGTCATTTTGCAATAAAATCACCTCGTGCTGGACGGAGAGACTGTGCCGACGAGCAAGATATAGGCGCGCATGAGAATTCTGAATGGTTTTTACTGAGCGAGGCCAAGCAGTACGGGTGTAGTGCAACAAAAGGTTCAAGTCAGGGTCTACTTTTGTGGCCTGCGTAATTTTCCTATAGTGTAATGGAAAAGTCTCTAAAAGTTCAGTGTCCTGCGCGTTTATCAAATGGGACCTAACATCTGAGGTCATCAGTCCCCTAGAACTTAGAACTACTTAAATCTAAGTAACCTAAGGACATCACACACATCCATGCCCGAGGCAAGATTCGAACCTGCGACCGTAGCGATCGCACGGTTCCAGACTGTAGCGCCTAGAACCGCTCGGCCACCCCGGCCGGCGCGCGTTTATCTGACAAGAAGATGCGGCAGTAGCTTCGTACTCAGAATCAGGACCAACAGAAACGGGAGAAAGGGCGTCAGCATTTGAATGCTTCGACGTGGGCTGGGCTGATATTTTGACAATAACAAAGCCTACCGTTGCAGCTTCTGAGCCGTGCGCGGCAGAACAGTTCTGGACGGATGAGACAAAGGCTGAAGTGGCTTAAGGTCTCTCACTCGGTAAAAATTCCGACCAAGCAGATAATGGTGAAACTTTGTCACGCCACAGATAATAGCGTGCGCTTCCTTTTCGATTTGAGAATCGTTACATTGAGTCTTGATCAATAACTTGGAAGTGAAAGCAATCGGCATGTCCTGTGAACCAAATCTGTGCGAGGGCACATCTCCGATTTCGTACGAAGAAGCATCCACTGCCAAAACCACAAGCTCGAAATGAACAAGGCGTCTGACACTCAATAAGGCAAAAAAATGGTTCAAATGGCTCTGAGCACTATAGGCCTTAACCTCTGAGGTCATCAGATCAGTCCCCTAGAACTTAGAACTACGTAAACCTAAATAACCTAAGGACATCACACACGTCCATTCCCGTAGCGGTCGCGCGGTTCCGGACTGAAGCGCCTAGAACCGCTCGGCCACGGCAACCTGCTCAACAAGGCATTTTTAAGTTTCTGGAATGCAACCTGTCACCTTTTTGTCCAAACGAAAGGCACGTTCTTCTGGTGCAGACGATGCAGCTGAGCCGCGATCTGGGCTGCATCGGGTATTCACCGGATGTAATAAATCAACTTTCCGAGAACTGACTGCAATTCCGTCACATCCCGCGGGGAAGGGAGGTCCGGGATGGCCAGAAAAAACGAGTGGAGGGGATTGACACCATGACTATTACGAACACGGCCTAAGTACTGCATTTCAGTCTGAAGAAAGGCACACTTGTCCAGGCGACACTTCAAACCTGCAGCTGAAAGTACTTGAAAAAGCTTACGAAGGTTATTGATATGTTTTTCGGTGTACGTCCTGACATTACAATATCAGCGAAGTAATTTGAACAGAATGGAACTTTTGCAGTAAGATGTCCCAAGTAGCTTTGGAATATGGCAGGCGCAGAAGCGGTGCCATGGAGTAAACGCAAAAATTTGAACAACTCTAAATGTTTGTTGACCACAAACAGTTTCTGAGACTTCTCATCTAGCACAGTTTGCAAATACACATCGCGCAACGCAGTCTTTGAAAAATAGTGGCCTGCACCAAACCTGTCCGTTTATTCCTCAGAACATCAATTATTGTTTTCGAATTCACAGTGGATTTAAATCCAACACAAAGACGAAGTCTTCCAGAAGGATTTGGTCTGATTACTTCGGGAGAAGCGCATTAACTGGACGCGATAGGAGGAATAACATCACTGTCTTGCCATTCTTTAAGTTCACTTACAACTTTTCCTCTAAGCGCATGAGGGACGGGACGCCCACGGAAAAATTTAGGTTCAAATGGCTCTGAGCACTATGGGACTTAACATCTGAGGTCATCAGTCTCCTAGAACTTAGAACTACTTAAACCTAACTAACCTAAGGACAGCACACACATCCATTCCCGAAGCAGGATTCGAACCTGCGACCGTAGCGGTCGCGTGGTTCCAGACTGAAGCGCCTAGAACCGCTCGGCCACACCGGCCGGCAACATTTAGGTTGTTCGTTGTCATTTATTGTAATGTGCGTCACAAAATTATTTTCTCTGCCATGTCCTTCAGAAAATCCATCAGGAAACTTCGCAATCAATTAAGAAACACTGTTTTATGGGTTGAATGCAGAATCAGAAAGTACATTGTCCTGAATACGAAGACGAAACAAATCAAATGAATCTACCGCAAGTACATTTTCTCAGTCCTGTGAACACAAAATTGTAAATGTGACTCTTCTGGTATGAGACCGGAATGTGGCAGGCTAACTGCATATACCAAGCACTGGAATATTCTGACTGTTATACGCACTAAGTTGCGTGCAAGATTTTCTCAACTGTGGCATGCCCAACTGTTCATCAGTGGCAGATTAAGCAACGTAACGGAAGCGAGTGTCTAACCCGAAGTCGCATACAGCGTCCGGCAGTTACTAAAATCACAAACAGTTTGTTCAGCTGTCGTTGCACAGCACTTGGGCGGGGTGAAGGCAAATCCTGCATTTGGTCATTACTAGTACCGGTAGCCAGCTTAGAAAAAACTTCATCACTGAGTGAAAAGGTGATCCGCGCTTACTAGAGCAAACATGGGTAGAGATCTTTTTGTGTTGTAAGCACACACTGTACATGACTTGGCTTTCCACGGGCGAAGCAAGAAGCTTCCCGCGAAGGGCAATTTTGCATGTTATGCCTGGAAAAGCAGCGGGGACATGATTTCACAGCGGACACACGCGGTGACACTTGTTTACTCTGTCCACAGTGCTGTGGCCCGTTCGCGCGTGGTGGACAATCGTAAGGCCGTACCGGTTTATCACTTTGCGTTACACTGCAGACGGGAGCTATTTCAAAGTTTTCCATGGCACTGTCACATTAGTCCTGATGTTCAATAATCTGTAACACTTGTTTCAAAGTAGGATCAGAATGTTTGACGATTTGTTCACAAATCCGACTGTCGGCACATTGTATGGCATTGCACATGAATCATTGCGTCACTATAGTACTGTCCACATCTACACTGAAATCGACACTGTCGTATCAAAAACTGAAGTTCAGTGACCTACTGACGGTATGTCTATTCTGGATTTTTTCCTCAATCGAAAGAACTTTTAATCAGTTGCAGCAACCTGTACCTGACCCTTGTGATACTTAATGAGGGCGGGAACTAAATCTTCAAAAAGTACCAGCTCTGTCCTATTCCGATCGAGACGGTAAACTCCCGTGCCGGCCGTTGACAATAAAGAAGAAGGTTTCGCAGTACGTTGTACTTGGTGTGTAGCATACTGGTGTTGAACTGAGGGTACCACTCGATCCATTCCTCTTGTTCTTTGAAAACTTGGGACGTTGGAATGCACTGAGGCGGTGCAGGGGAGGTAGCTGGCTGTTGTGGCGGAGACGCTGCAGCCGCAGCTTGTGCATTAATGAGCTGCTGGACGGCCGTCATCAACATTGGTATTTGGTATTTCTGAAACTGAGTGAACCGCATTAGATCGAAGCCAGTAGCGACTGGAGGTGTTGGGGCCGGTGGTGTAGGAGGTGGGTTAGAGGCCATATTAATAAGAGGAGCGCCGCAACTAATAATAATAAGCAATATAAATACACAATAGCGGAAGCGTTGCGGCTAGTCTGCAAGAAAGAACACAATTAGTAGCTATGCACCTCTGGAAGAAAAGAGACGGGGCGGTGAATAGAGAAGGCAGCGTTGGTTCTGGAATCCGCGCCGCCACATGCTGAGTCGGCTACTGTGGGAGTCAGCACGGACACAAACGTGGAAGGAGAGAAGCTGCAATGGACTGTGGCAGGAATTCAAAATGATCTGTACACAAAACTTCCAGATGAATAGAACAATTTATTTCTAAAAAGGAGAGAAACATAATTTCTCGTTATGAGGTGGCTTGATGTACTTCCTATGCCTCATACAAGCAAGTACTTTATGCACTATTACTACTCGCAGAACGCAGGCTTTCTTCCTATTACGCAGCACTAATGCTCTCAAATACTGCAAGCGAACTGGGGCTGACCGGCAATGGGCGGCTGTTTAAACCAGCGTTGACAGTGGGCACTGAACTCTGTCTTCCATGTGTGGCGGCATCCGCTCGTTCCATTGGCTCGCGGGCCAGCGTCTTCATGATGCCATTTCGTCGCTCTGCGCTGATCGGTGTGCAGTCTATCCTTTAGGACTGTACAATGTTCTTCAGATGTGGAGCCTTCCAAGAGTACTAACTGTTTTAGCCATGCTGATTGCATTCCAAATTCACTGAGGCCATCATATCATGACTGGACTTACCGCTACTGTTTCTGTCTTCTCGAAGCAGCAAACAGGACATCATCAGACTAGGGCGCAGTCCCAGTCAGGCTTTGCTGGCTTAGTGAGCAGTAGTAATTACACTGCTGACGCTCGGTGCGGAAATAAATTGATTTGAGTTTAATGCGACCTTCTGTCAAAGTTTTGCAATGCTTTGAGAGTCAGTGAAGCTAACATCATTTGTACCACACCTTTCAACGCTAACAACTTAGGTAACTTGGTGATGATGTGGACGACGTGCTCCATGACTTTTTCAAACACTTTACTCTGAGGTGACGAAAGTCGTGGGATAGCGATACGGACATACACAGATGGCGTTAGCGTCGCGTACACAAGGTATAGAAGAGCAGTGCACGGGCGGAGCTGTCATTTGTACTCAGGTGATTCATGCCAAAAGATTTTCCACGTTATTATGGCCGCTCGTCGGGAATTAACAGACTTTGAAAGCGTAATGATAGTTGTAGCTAGAAGCAGGCGTCATTCCAGTTCAGAAATCCTTAGAGCATTCAGGACCCCGAGATCCACAGTGTCAAGAGTGTGCCGAGATCATTAAATTTCAGGCATTACCTCTCACCGCGGATAACGCAGTGGCTGATGGCCTTCCCTTAACGACCGAGAGCAGCGGCGTTTGCGTAGAGCTTTCAGTGCTAACAGACAAGCAAAGATGCGTGAAATAACCGCAGAAATCAATGCGAGACGTATGACGAATGTATCCGTTAGGGCAGTGCATCGAAATTGTGCGTTAGTGGGCTATAGGAGCAGACGACCGATGCAAGTGCCTTTGCTAGTAGCACGACATCGCTTGCAGCGCCTCTTCTGGGACCATGACCATATCGGTTGGACCCTAAGCGACTGAAATACCATGGTCTGGTCAGGCGAGTCCTAATCTCAGTTGGTAAGAGCTGATTTAGTCGTGTGTGGCGCAGACCTTACGGAGCCATGGACAAGGCTCTGTGCAAGCTCGTGGTAGCTCCATAATGGTGTGGGCTGTGTTTACATGGAATGGGTCGGTTCCCCTGGACAGATTGATCCGCTCCTTGACTGGAGTAGACCATTTTCGGCCGTTCATGGACTTCGTATCCTCAAGCAACGATGGAATTTTTATGGATACAATGCGCCATGCCACCAGACCGCAACTGTTGGTGGTTAGTTTGAAGAACATTCTGGACAGTTCGAGATAATGATATGCCACCAACATCATCCGACACGAATCCCAGAGAACGTTCATGCGACGTAATCGAGAGGTCAGTCCATGCACAAAATTCTGCACCGGCAGCACTTTCGCAGTTATGGACTGTTATAGAGGCAACGAGGCTCAATATTTCTGCAATTAACTTGTAATGGCTTGTTGCGTCTATGCCAAATCGAGTTGCTGCAATACACCGGGCAAATTGAGGTCCGATACGATATTAGGAGGTATCCCATGACTTTTTCACCTTAGTGTGATTATAAACAACTTGAAATAGATAAATGATAGAACATTCGATTCAGTAGTCATTAGTCGTAAACATAGGCATGGTCATGTTTGTCAACCAATCAGTGACGTTAGTTACGGAATTAAACAGCTCATTCAGCCAGCATATCAACGTACGACGGCATTAACTCTATTTACGGAAGTCGGTGTATACAGGGTGGTCCATTGATAGGGACTGGGCCAAATGTCTCACGAAATAAGCATCAAACGAAAAAACTACAAAGAACGAAACTCGTCTAGCTTGAAGGGGGAAACCAGATGGCGCTGTGGTTGGCCCGCTAGATGACGCTGCCATAGATCAAACGGATATCAACTGCGTTTTTTTAAAATAGGAATCGCCGTTTTTTATTAGATATTCGTGTGGTACGTAAAGAAATATGAATGTTTTAGTTGGACCACTTTTTTCGCTTTGTAATAGGTGGCGCTCTAATAGTCACAAACGTATAAGAACGTGGTATCACGTAACATTCCGCCAGTGTGAACGGTATTTCTTCGTGATACATTAGCAGTGTTAAAATGGACCTTTTACCAATTGCGGAAAAGGTCGATATCGTGTTGATGTATGGCTGTTGTGATAAAAATGCGCAACGGGTGTGTGCTATGCATGCTGCTCGCTATCCTGGACATCATCATCCAATTATCCGGAACGTTCGCCGGATAGTTACGTTATTTAAAAAAAAAAAAAAAAAAAACAGGAAGTGTTCAGCCACATGTGAAACGTCAACCACGACCTGCAACAAATGATGATGCCAAATAGGTTTTTTAGCTGCTGTCGCGGCTAATCCGCACATCAGTAGCAGACAAATCGCGCGAGAATCGGGAACCTCAAAAACGTCGGTGTTGAGAATGCTACATCAACATCGATTGCACCCGTACCATATTTCTATGCACCAGGAATCGCATGGCGACGACTTTCAACGCCGTGTACAGTTCTGCCACAGGGCACAAGAGAAATTACTTGACGATGACAGGTTTTTTGCACGCGTTCTATTTAGCGACGAAGCGTCATTCACGAACAGCGGTAACGTAAACCGGCATAATATGCACTATTGGGCAACGGAAAATCCGCGATGGCTGCAACAAGTGGAACATCAGCGACCTTGGCGGGTTAATGTATGGTGCGGCATTATGGGAGGAAGGATAATTGGCCCCCATTTTATCGATGGCAATCTAAAGGGTGCAGTGTACGCTGATTTCCTACGTAATGTTCTACCTATGTTACTACAAGATGTTTCACTGCATGACAAAATGGCGATGTACTTCCAACATGATGGATGTCCTGTACATAGCTCACGTGCGGTTGAAGCGGTATTGAATAGCATATTTCATGACAGGTGGACTGGTCGTCGAAGCAGAAGTTAGAACAGGCCTCGAATTTATGTTTGGTAGCATTACTGGTGTTTTCGATGTACAAAAATGCCGTAGTAGGAAAAATGCTTTGAATTATATAACCAAAGCAGATGCCGAACCTATTTCCAATTGTAATGAATCGGCATTGTCATTTAATGTACGATTACGCACGTTCACTGGGTCTGACGTCCCCGGATTTCTTTCTGTGGGGAAAGTTGAAGGATATTTGCTATCGTGATCTACCGACAACGCTTGACAACATGCGTCAGCGCATTGTCAATGTATGTGCGAACATTCCGAAAGGCGAACTACTCGCTGTTGAAGGGAATGTCATTACACGTTGTGCCAAATGCATTGAGGTTGACGGACATCATTTTGAGCATTTATTGCATTAATGTGGTATTTACAGATAATCACGCTGTAACAGCATGCGTTCTCAGAAATGATTAGTTCACAAAGGTACATGTATCACACTGGAACAACCGAAATAAAATGATGAAACGTACCTACGTTCTGTATTTTAATTTTAAAAAAACTGCCTGTTACCAACTGTTCGTCTAAAATTGTGAGCCACACGTTTGTGACTATTACAGCGCCATCTATCACAAAGCGAAAAAAGTGGTCCAACTAGAAGATTCATATTTCTTTACGTACTACACAAATATGTAATAAAAAATGGGGGCTCCAATTTTAAAAAACGCAGTTGATATCAGTTTGACCTATGGCAGCGCCATCTAGTGAGCCAACCATAGCGCCATCTGGTTTCCCCCTTCAAGCTAGACAAGTTTCGTTCTTTGTAGTTTTTCGTTTGACACTTATTTCGTGAGATATTTGGCCCGGTCACGATCAATGGACCACCCTGTATAATCTAAGCCAACAACCTTCAAATTGGACATGCTTTGCACTGCTTTAGTTACTTCGACTCACTCGTAAAATGTCATTACGTGGACATAGTCCAAGGGATGTAAATAATCACTCTATGAAAAACGTTAATGATCAACATAGAACCACATCTTTAGAATAATACGTGCATAGGAATTTTCAATAACATCCTTATTTGATACTTAATAATTATCTTTCTCTTAGTGTAACAGAAGGTTTGTTGATAGACGTAGATATTTGACACCAACGAATCCCATTTCTAATCAGTGGCTGTATATATGCTGCCAGTTAATTTCCTTCAGTCAGAATTATAATTTCCATGCTTTCGTAGAATAAGAGGATACCCTTCATGACAATAGTTCAGTTATAATTCATAGTCGTAGAACTGAATGTTACCATTTACGTACCTTACTTACTATTTTACTGTCAGTTCTCTAACGTTTATTAGCCACAATAATTTTATTTTGCGGTAGGCCTTCGTATTTGTGGATAAGCCCTAAGGGGCTCTAGATTCCATGTTATTTACGGATAAGAAAGTGCCCACATAACATTTCACCTCCCCCCTCCCCATACCCTTCTATCATTACTAGTAAGAGTTAGTCAGCTCTCAGTTTATCCTCAGACTTCAGCACTGAATTTTGATTGTGTAATGCTGTAACTATAAACAGATATACATTGCATGTTATTGCGTATCTTGCCTGTAGTATACATTGTAGTTTATCTTGACGATGGTGTTAAGCTGTAAAAGTTAAGGTTTTCTGTTTGTTGCTGTATTGATTGTGTATATACACTGAGGTGACAAAAGTCATGGGATTCCTACTAATATCGTGTTGGACCTCATTTTGCCCGGCGTAGTGCAGCAACTCGAGGTGGCGTGGACTCAACAAGTCGCTGGAAGTAACCTGCAGAGATGCTGAGCCATGCTGCCTCTGTAGCCGTCCATAACTGCGAAAGTGCTGCCCGTGCTGGATTTTGTGCTCGAACTGACATCTCGATTTTCGATTGCCGGCGGGGTCAGGGATTTTCTCTGCCTCGTGAAGACTGGGTGTTGTGTGCTGTCCTTAGGTTGGTTAGGTTTAAGTAGTTCTAAGTTCTAGGGGACTGATGACCATAGATGTTAAGTCCCATAGTGCTCAGAGCCATTTGAACCATTTTTGACATCTCGATTATGTCTCATAAATGTTTGGTGGTATTAAGGTCGGGTGATCTGATTGGCCAAATCATTCGCTCGAATTGTCCAGAACGTTCTTCAAAACAATCACAAGCAGTTGTGACCTGCCGACATGGTGCATTGTCATCCATAAAAATTCCATAGTTGGTTGCAAATATGACATCCATGAATGGCTGCAAATGGTCTCCAAGTAGCGGAACATCCAGTCCATTCCATATAAACGTACTCTCCACCATTATGGAGCTACCACCAGCTTGCACAGTGCCTCCTTGACATGTTGGGTCCATGGCTTCATGAGGTTTGCGCCACGCTGGATCCAACTATCAACTCTTACTAACCAAAGTTGGGATTTATCTGACAAGGTCATGGTTTTCCAGTCTTATAAGGTCCAAGCTATATGGTCACGAGCCCAGGAGACGAACCGCGGCGATGTCGTGCTGTTAGAAAAGGCACTTGCATCGGTTGTCTGCTGCCATAGCACATTAACGGCAAATTTCGATGCACTGTTCTAAGAAAAACGTTCGTCGTGCGTCCCACGTTGAGTTCTGCGGTTATTTCAAGCATTATTGCTTGTCTGGTAGCACTGACAACTCCGCTGCTCTCGGTCGTTAGGTGAAGGCCGTCGGCCACTGCGTTCTTCGTGGTGAGAGCTGCTGCGTGAAATTTGGTATTCTGGGCATAATCATGACACTGTGAATGTCAGAATATTGAATTCCCTAAAGATTTCCGACATGGGATGTCCCGTGCATGTACCTCTAACTGCCATTACGCATTCAGAGTCTGTTAACTCTCTTCGTGCGGCCATAATCACGTGGAAAACCATTCCATATGAATCATCTGAGCGCAAATGATAGCTTCGCCAAAGCACTGCCCTTTTATACATTGTATAATGATACTACCGTCATCTGCGTATGTGCCTTTCGCTATCCCATTACGACTGTCCCCTCAGTCTGTGTGTGTGTGTGTGTGTGTGTGTGTGTGTGTGTGTGTGTGTGTGTGTGTGTGTGTGTGATTCAATGAAGAGCTATTTTTATCTCACTTCGTATCTCACTGTTTAAGTTATTGATCAATTTTTGTACTTTAATATTAAGATACACCGATGAGCCAAAACACTATGAACACTGCCCAACGCGAGGTTGAATGCCTCCTGATCGTGTTGCGGCTACGTGACGAAGAAAGGAAAGAATGCAAGCGGAAAAGAGACGAATTTGCTGTCATTAAAGCGAAGATAAGGGCCGAAAATGCAGAAATTCACTGGTATAAGCGGTTTTGACAAAGGGCACAGTGTTGCTGCCCTGCGGCTGGAAACGGGAATCTCTGAAACGGTGAAACTGGTCTCCTCTTGGTGTACTCTTGGCGTGAGGACCTATGGAAAGTTGTGGACACATCGTGCAACAACTAGTAGGCCGTAAGGTATTGGACGACCACGTCCCATCAGAAAATGTAGAGGTCGAAGGATCTCTCACTGTGTAATCCAGGATAGGCAGCGATCTGTGGCAGAACTGACCGCAGTGTACAACGCTGCTGCAGGCACAAGTGTTTCGGAGCACGCTGTTCAAAGAACATTGTTGAACATGGAGCTCCGGCGGCCGGGGTGGCCGAGCGGTTCTAGGCGCTACAGTCTGGAACCGCGTGACCGCTGCGGTCGCAGGTTCAAATCCTGCCTCGGCCATGAATGTGTGTGATGTCCTTAGGTTAGTTAGGTTTAAGTAGTTCTAAGTCTAGGAGACTGATGACCTCAGATGTTAAATCCCATAGTGCTCAGAGCCATTTGAACCATTTTTGAACATGGAGCTCCACATCACATGACCCACACTTGTTCTTGCGTTGACCCATAGTCAGTTATGATTTCAATGGGCACAGAATCACTCAATTTTCACTGTGAATCAGTAGAAACGCTCGCCTGTCGATTGAATCGCATTTCCTGTAACACCAGGTTTATGGTTGGGTCCTTACACACCGTCATCCAAGCGAATGGCTGCACGATACATTCACCGCGCCATATATGCAGGCTGGTGAGGGCAGGATTATGTTACAGGGTAAATTGCGTTGGGCTTCCATGGGATCTGTGATGGTAATCGAAGGCATCATGACAGCGGTGACTTATGAGACCGTTATTGCGGACCTGCGTCTCTTCATACTTGAAGTTTCCCCCTATGGCGGTTACATTTTCCAGCAGGATAACTGGCCGTGTTGCAAAGTCAGAATCGTGCTACAGTTGTTTGAGGAACATTGTAGTGAACTCACATTGATGCCTTGGCCAGAAAATGTGCTTGATGTGTACACATTGGCACACATATCGGGAGCCAACTGCATGCTCATAAACCACCATCCAGTAAATTTCGAGAACTGCTTGACTGTGCATGGATATCTGGTGTCATATTCTTCTAGAGTTCTGTCTAGGACTTGTAGAATCCGTGTCAAGCACAATCTCTGTTGCACTGTGTTTGAAGAGTGGAACAATACACTATTAAGTAGGTAGTTATAATTGTTTGGCTGCTCAGTGTATGAGACATTTTAGGTTCTGAACAGAAAGAGAAGACCATGTGTGCAGTTGTCGTGTTACTTGTAATTCCTGTAATTTATATGTTTCGTCGGTCAAAAGTTTATACGACAATAGTTTTGAATATCTTTTACCATAAACTGAGGTTATAGGGCCTACATGTAATATGAGCGTTTCTGATAACACTAATCTATGAAGCAACTTTTTATTCCAAGTTGTATGCTCTTCATGTAAATCTTAATAAATATTTCACTATTGTGAAGACAGAGGTTCTGTTACATTAGGGTGAACACACAGACGTATAATGCTCCTTTTGTAATATACTACTTCCATATCGACTTATATTGCCGCTGGCGACTATGATGTATGTTATATGTGAAGGTTTATGTTCCTCAGAAAATTGTTTTTTGTTTATATTCTGGTTAACACTGCAAGACATTTTACGTTGAGGTGATGTTACATAGTGTAATGCACATGTTTAGAAAGGCGGCTAAAACACTGTTATCCTCTGCTTAATAGTGTGTTGGTCCACTTTCGGCAGTCCAGCAGCTATCCTGGCACGGATTCAACAGGTTTCCGAAGATATGTGACACTAGACGCCTAAGCACAGGTCAAGCAATTCCTGTAAACTACGGCCGGTGGTTTGGGGGACCAAATCTGGCGCCCGGTACCATGCCAGGTGTGTTCCATCTGGTTCACATCAGGGAAATTTGGTGGCCAAGAAATCAGCGTGAGTTCACTCTCACGCTCCTCAAATCATTGTAGCACCATTAAGGCCTTGTGACAGGGACAGTTATCTTCCAGGAAGATGCCATCGCTGTCGGGGGAGACATCAAGCGTGAGGGGATGCAGGCGATCAACAATATTACTCTCGTGATCCACAGCTGTCATAGCGCCTTCGGTTACCACTGCCTGTTTCTGTAGCGCGGTGCATGTTTCGAGCTGCCGTTATCGCGTGATTGGAAGCTAACAACGACCTGGTGTAATACGAAACGCGATTTATCTGAGCAGGCGCCATCTTACAATCTCGATCATCCCGCGACCCACCGCAATCACGACTGTCAATTTTGTTGCGTCATCATGTAATGTTCGTCTGCTATGGACTCACATTTTCAACAACGCGTGCTGAACGTAGTGCTTCGAAGCGGTTCTGTCTGTATGAGCATTGTACCATGTCGTCAGGTATGCCACAGACCGTCCATTATTCTGCTTTAAAGAGCGGACAAGCCTCCGATCTCCACGTTCTGTGATGAGGTATGGATGTCCAAAACCTTGTCGCCTTTCAGCGTTCTTCAACTACTTTTCATAGATCAGTGATCGTCAGTCAAACTTTGGGTCGGGGGCTGCTTGCGACCCTAATGAAGTAGTCGTGCGGCCAGAGATTCTCAGCCGTATTTTATAATAATATGCGTCTAGCAACTAATAGTCGAATCCAAAAACGTCAGCTAACCTTAAGATCTCCTAAAGAGTGGACATTTCCTGCTTAGTAACAGTCTAAAGTACAGTGACACATTTATGACCCGTGGTGCACCACAGTTGTCTATGCACCGGCTTAGGAAGCGACAATTCGCCACGCACGGTGTATACTTTACAGTGGCGTCACACGAGCAGTTTACAAACTTAGCCGTTTCGGAAAGTCTTCCACCCTTCGCGCGAAAGCCAATGATCATGACCTTTTAGATGTCGTCGTCTCATCCGCGTCAGTGATACACGTAGAAGACAACAATGAAAGACACCGACTGTCACTTCTGGTTCGGAATTACTGATGGTGTCCCTGCATTAGTTGTATCTTATCTGTTCTGTTTTCTCTTTTTATTTATTTTTTGGGGAGGGGGGAAAGGATAGGGGTCGCGCAGGACGTCGTTTTCCCTTATTCTTGTGGGCATACTCTTTGCTTTTGCAACTCGGCGCTTGTAGCGATCGTTGATCTCGTTTTGTCTTCCTAATCGGCGAATGAGTGTGTTGAATGAACTTCTTGAGCAAGTTCAACACTTTCTCAGCGATGTTTTAAATGCAGAAATGGTATGCTGCTGTGCATCTGCGTCGTGAAGGTTCTGTTATGTCCCGTAGTGAAGTCGTGAGATATGCTCTCACCACGTGTGTTTCTGATCCGGAAAGATATCGAGCTAATTTGGCATAATTATTTGTTTGCTCTTTGAAGCGTTGAAGTCATTCTGCCAATTATCAGCCTTTTCTTCCAAGTCACAACAGGAATACTGAATTGCGATCGGACTGTCATGGCACATAATGAGAGCTTTATATATAGAGAAGAATTATTTATCAGCCTCTTCATCCAGTTACATGAAAGTGGTAGAGTAAAATCTAGATAACGTAACAGAAGGAAAAAAGTGGCTACATTAAGAGGGGGAAATTAACGTTCTTGCTGCTGTTGCATTTAATCCGCACGTTAAGTCCCTCACAATCGCCCGAGGAAGTGGCATGAGTCAGGAAAGTGTCCTATAAATTCTCCATCGACATAGGTTCCATCACTATCTCTTCTCTCTCGACCAAGAGCTGTAAGGTTACGATTATGAGAATCGTTTTAACTTCTGGACATGAGCATTAAAGACAGGATAGTACAGATAACTCACATATCGTGCTTAGCTATGAAGCCACATTTACCAATCATGGGCAGGTAAACCGCCGAAACACGCACTATTGGTCTGTTGACAATCCTCGTTGGCTTCATTAGGTGCAAGCGTCCATGGAGTGTGAACGTGTGGTTTGGATACTGAACCATCGGCTCATAGGCCCGTTTTTCATAGCAGCCTCCTAACAGACCATCTTCCACAGATGCTAGAAGACGTTCCTCTGCGGACTAGTAGGTACCAACATCATTCCTGCCCAGCGCATAGTGCTAGAAGCACTACAGCATGTCTTCACGAACTGTTTCCAAATCGTTGCGTTGGATACAGACGACCTGTACCTTGCTCAGCCCGTTCCCCAGATTTGACACCTACAGAGTTTTTTCTGTAAGGAAATGTGGAAGACACTGTCTACAAGGACATACCAACTACATCCCCATGATACACAACGACATATTACAGCAGCTCTCTCAGACATCTTCGCTGAAATGCTAGCACATGTGAAGCAGTCGTTCCTTATCAGACTTGAAGCGTGTATTGCCGCTGCCGGTGGTAATTTTGAAACACAACCTGTGATGATCAATTGTCTCGTTACTGCTCAGAACCCACATAACCAATGTATGCGCGTGTGTTATTCTTTAGTGTGTGCTACCACAGGCGTTGTACAACTGTCGGAGCAGGAACTTTTCAAAACGGCTCGCGCTAGAATCCTGCAAAGAACACCGCTGGCATTCTGATTTAATGCCAATAGGCATTGTTCCATTTAAAAAGGCATATGTTTTCACAAAAATAGACATTATGATATTACAGTATTATGACCTGCTTATTGGTTAACATTACGAGCCCCTGGCTGTCAAAGCATTCTATGAAAACCGATCATCAATAGCACATTCGATTTCCGCAAAATTTGTGGTGCAAGTTTTAGGCGATTCTCACAGTATATGGATGTTGCTAGTTTGTCATGAATCGTTAGTGAGACTGGCACGTACAGCTGGTTTCAAATGTGTTTCGCTTAAAAAACTTTCCTCGTAGTTGTTCTCTTGTAAGAATTGATGGCCCTACAGTAAGGAGAGAAATATGACATGCCCTTTTAATGTCTGTGTATCGAGGGTTGTGACTGGTTGAATGTGAGTACTTTTCGAGATGCATTGACTTTAGTTGAGCTGTACCAACAATTCGTATGGTGGCCTGCAGGTGGCGATGTTGTCCGCAAGGGTTATGTCTGTGTCGGAGCGCCTTGTTTACTGGCTTGCGCATGGCCGCGACGTATGGCACTTTGCTGGCAACTATTCCTGTGTTGGTTTACGTTCTCTCTGACGCATCTCGGTTGAATATGCAGATTTTAAGGGTCCTGAACAACTGTCCTCCATTTCAAATATGGATGTACGAAGAGTTAACAACCGTTGTCGCCTCATTCTTCGAAGGTGCTCCTGCAGATTGTTGTACATCAGAGAATTGCAGTTTCTGCGTGTTGGACAGGAGACGGCGTTGTGCTGGTGCCGGTGCACGAGCGTAGCTTCCGGCTGATGTTTCTTCTACTTGCCTGCGTTGATCTCTGCTTTAGTGAACGCCTTTCCCGCCATCCTTTGGATGCAGAGCATCTTCAGCCGGATGGCAGTTGTGACAATGAACCCTTCACCTATTTCATCATTGATTTCATCTTCACTGCGAGAGAAACTCCCTGAATATAAGCCCTAATTAGTTTAGTTTTCAACGTGTGAAAACTAAACAATGGAAAGTTTCATATCCCCATCATATTCGTATCCAAGGTGAGCGTTAGACAGAGATGACCACAATCTCGATGTTTCGCCGTAAAGGGATGCTTGCATTTGCTTCCTAGCCAATCGTATAAATCTCAAAAGTTCACAACGGGACATCGCAGTTTCTTCCGAGGTTTCTGTTATTGCTGTTCATTTGTTGCCCTCTGGAGTTCGCAGAGTTGGAAGGTTTCAATCGTGTTTCTGGTCTCCTCTCATGCTGAAGGTGAAATTCTCCGTGGACTGGCCCGTTTCTTCCCCATAAGTTGGATGAAGCTGCTGTGATTTGTTGCTGTTGTGCATCGCCTATGGTACATGCAGCTGGGCGTTTGCACCTATCATCAGTGTCAGGCACTTTTGTCTCTACGGTAAATACTCTCAAAATTCGTATCACTGTTCCATTGGCAATACAGTTCCCATTGTCCGAATCACTGTAATTGGAGCGAAGGATGAGTCGTCCGGCTCACTAGACTGAAACCTTTGCTGGGTACATAAAACCAGGCTTGAACATTACTATCCGCGTACCAGGAGACGTCTTAGAAACTTGTGGGGGTGTCAGATTGCTGTCGACACTATAGCCTGAACTACTTTTGGTATGCTCACCGTCCTAACAATGAGATGGTTGACGTTTGCCGCTAGGACTTTGCCACTCGTGTCACTCGTACGCACAGCAAACTGTCCTTGTTAACATGTCTCTTACTCCTCTGACCCCTCTGACAGCAGACGTCTCGTGGGGAGACAATAGTACCTTAGAACCCTTACTTATTTGTAGTATTCCGATATTTATCCATATATCCGAATAAACAGTGTTATATTATTATTGGTGTTTATATGAGAGTGTTTATGTGCAATTGAGTGGATACTAATAAGTAGTTCGTACATCTGATAACAACTAACTGAAGTACTTGTACAGACATGATGCTGAAAACAATGGGCTCTAATCTTCCTTGTATGTCTGACGTAAGAGATCTGCCTTTCCTTGATATATTATGCGAGGCTTACATTCGTATTGTCATATGTATTGCGAGTGTATCAACGTCCTTTTAGTACTATGTTTACGATTATATGTCATGTGCTTTCATACCTTTCGTTGTGTGGATCAACGAGACGATAATCTATAATTTAAATTAGTTGTAAATAAAAAATGGTACTGGCGATTTAAACAAATCGTTCCTGAATCATTTGACAGCTGTGTAGCACTGCCTGTAGAAAGAGATACTGAAACGTTTTAGGATGTCACAGAGTCGTTCTCCACTATATGTCGGTACGACGAACACAGCGTTGGCTTACCGTCTCATCTGCCTCCTCACGTTTAGATTAACCTTACTTACAAACTATGGACATTATGCATAATTTGAATTAATCACTAGTGAATTAGTGATTTCTGCTAAAAAATTGCAAATACTTTTTCCTTATTGTAATCTAGGACGAACCACAAGACGTTTTCGAAACATTTTCCGATATAATCCAGCATCCCTAAAAGTGTCTGAAGTAATCCGAGCATTATAGATGACTCGTCCATGGTGTTAAGAGCATCGTACTCGTAACAACTCTTAATTACCTCTCATGCGTATCCTTCCGTTCGGCAAGCTACTGCAATTTTCACAGTGAAAACTTTCCATTCTTAGACACCAGTCAATAATACTGTGTGCATACACAGTACGAAAAACCACAGCTGATATAAGACGCCTGACTTTCCGTTAAATAAACCATGCAGGGGAATACCTACGATATCCCTTCAAAAATATGCAGTCCATCGTTTTTGTTACTGTTGTAGACCACTGTATGTACGCTCAATTGAATTAAAATGTCTTAGATGTTGAATATATTACTATAATTTTGAAACGTCGCAAAATTTTGTTTCCTCCTAAAAAATTCCTTGTGTTGTGCAAGTACTTTTGATGTCAGTATTCTTGACATAGCCACAGACACCGGTATGAAATCTGATTTTAAGTAACGATGATACATTTTCTCAGAAGAGCACCGTATATCTTATAAATTTAATCGTTTTGTTTTGTAGTTATATTCTGCAAGTCTCAGTACTCCTCATAGTTAACGATCTAGTCTGAGAGTGGATACGGCTACACTATCCCCACATAGTAAAAATAAAAAAATAAAAAATAAAAAAATACGGAAATGGCAGAATGTAAGTTTTCGGATTGCCGATAAAATCGATCTCAATCAATAATTAATTACTTAGCTTCATTGACTGCTGGCAGATACCAACATACACACATTTTTTCAGTCAAGTCTTTTCCCTATTATGTACGAAGTTAATATAAAAGCGTCAGTAATAATATGGGAAACGCTTTTAAATGCAACGAATTTAATTACTACTCCGGGTTTTTCCTGTATTATCGTGTGGCGTTATGACTGTCACTAAGAAGCTTTGACTGTAAAACAGCAGACAATTACCTAGTTAAACGACGTTGCCGCCTTCTGTTTGCGTGTTGCACGGTGAGTCCGAAACAAGAGGAGGGATGAAAATGGAGGGAATGCAAACAAACTGAATGTGGGGGAACGAAATGGAGTTTATCACGCAAATCCAGCAGGCGGTTTACACCGCAGCGGTGCTGAAATAAGCAAGACAGCATTTCTGGATGCTTTGGGCTTTGTATTTACAAAGAAATGATTTAGTCCTACATTGCCAAACTTTTTCCGCATTCGTAGGCGCAGACTATTTTCCCAGAACCACAAGTTAAAAATTAACAGTAACTTTAACTTTCTCTTGTTGTGCTCTTTGGGTACTATGCGATCGCTATATTTTTTTGCACTTGACATCGATGTGATGGCATGATTTCGTTGTTAATTACTCCGCTATGATTGGTGGCGTAGACGGAAGTACTCTAGTGTACTATTACACATAAATTGTACTTCACTTGAGGAACTATTCGACGTCGGGAAACTACCACCACGGCCTGATATTTAAAAATAACACTAATAAACGTTTACTACGTGAAACTGGCGATGATTCGACTAAGGTCCTATCTGGTAAAGTTATTTTGATACTAATTTTGCTCAGTACAAAGTGAAAGGAAGGCTAGGAGCAAATTTAGAATGTTATTAAAACTATCTTCGTTTAGCGGAGTGACAAAAATGTACTTTGCTGTTAAGTTATATACATTTACTTTATACACATTTATTTTAAGCTTTTCTGAATGACTTGGATACCCGTTAAACTACCCCGAGAGAAAGAAATAGAGAAAACGGAAAATGAGGTTCAAATGGTTCAAATGGCTCTGAGGACTATGGGACTTAACTTCTGAGGTCATCAGTCCGCTAGAACTTAGAACTACTTAAACCTAACTAACTTAAGGACATCACACACATCCATGCCCGAGGCAGGATTCGAACCTGCGACCTTAGCGGTCGCGCGGTTCCAGACTGTAGCGCCTAGAACCGCTCGGCCGCCCCGGCCGGAGGAAAATGATGAAGGGAGATGCAAGAAGGGAATTAAAAATTAAAGTAAAAGAACAGAAAGAGGGAATACATGCGTACTGAGAAATATCCTCCCACAACTGTTAAAGAAGAGAGATAATGCTAAAATCTAGAGGTCTTCTTTTGATTAAAACACAGAAAAAAAGCTCTCCTGGTGCGACTAAGGACACCGATATCGATGTGTACAGTCTCGTCACCAGCAATGCAGGAGAAACTAATAAAATACGTTCCATACAAGTGAAACACAAGAATACTACCACTTTGGTGTCTGAGACTGATGAGATTATATCGGTTTCTGTCAGTGGGCTAGTTCTCCATGTCGATTCTATTCTATATTCTAATAATATTCTACGACTAACAGAACCATTACTGGGAATATATTTTCCCGTGTGTCAATTCAGAGATTACTCCGTGATAGGATCCTCTACAGGCAGAGAACTTACGGTCGTATGTTCAAGAACGTTTAGATCTCTGCTGAGAGAATAAATAATACACACCATATATTAAGGAACAGAAGAGTGTTCAGAATCCAAAAAAGACGAACAGTTTCACATCTGGTGCGAGGAAAACTGAATGATTATTGAGGATACATAATCTGTTGCTGCAAACTTCAAAATAAAATATTTTCAAATAATACGAGGGGCGTTAAGTAATTAATACAACAATTCCTTCTGGAAGAAGATTGGTTTTATTCAGGGTTTCAATACACCATACTAAGCCGACTCTTTTGGCTACTAAACCCTATTTTTCAAAATAATCTCCGTTTACTGCGAAAGCCTTAGGTCACCTATTGGTCGACGTCGGAGCCAACGTCTTCCTGCATCAATAACCTCCCCGTCAAGCTATGCACTGCTTCCGCCTTCTTTTGGAGGAACAGATGGAAGTCGGGAGGTGAGAGATACGGGCTGTAGAATGGATGAGAAAGTACAGCCCAGTGAAATTCTGTGAAATTCTGTGAAATGCTCTCGGGTGCGCAGACTTGTGTAAGACCTTGCGTCGTCATCGGGAAGGAGAAGTTCGTTTGCGTTTTTGTGGAGACGAACACGCTGAAGTTGTTTCTTCAATTTCCTTAAGATAGCGCAATACACTTCCGAGTTGATCGCTTCACTATCTACATCGATATCTACATGGATACTCTGCAAACCACATTTAAGTGCCTAGCAGAGGGTTCATCGAACCCCCTTCACAATTCTCTATTATTCCTATCTCGTATAGCGCGCGGAAAGAACAGACACCTATATCTTTCCATAAGAGCTCTGATTTCCCTTATTTTGCCGTGCTAATAGTTTCTCCCTATGTAGATCAGGATCGACAAAATATTTTCGCATTCGAAGGAGAAAGGAGGTGGTTAGAATTTCGTGAGAAGATTTCGTTGCAACGAAACACGCCTTTCTTTTAATGATGTACAGCGCAAATCCTGTATCATTACTGTGACACTCTCTCCCATACTTCGAGATAATACAAAACGTATTGCCTTTCTTTGAACTTTTTCGATGCACTCCGTCAGTCCCATATGTTAAGGATCCCACATCGCGCAGCAGTATTCTAAAAGAGGACGGACAAGCGTAGTGTAGGCAGTCTCTTTAGTAGGTCTGTTACATTTTCTAAGTGTCCTGCCAATAAAACGCAGTCTTTGGTTAGCCTTCCCCACAATATTTTCTGTGTGTTCCTTCCAATTTAAGTTGTTCGTAATTGTAATATCTAGGTATTTAGTTGATTTTACGGCTTTTAGACTAAACTGATTTATCGCGTAACCGAGTTTAACGAATTCCTGTTAGCACTCATGTGGATGACCTCATACTTTTCGTTATTAAGGGTCAACTGACAATTTTAGCACCATTCAGATATCTTTTCTAAATCGTTTTGCAGTTTGTTTTGATCTTATGATGACTTTATTAGTCGATAGACGATAGCGTCATCTGCAAACAACCGAAAACGTCTGCTCAGATTGTCTCTAAAATCGTTTAAATAGATAAGGAACAGCAAAGGGCCTACAACACTACCTTGGGGAACGCCAGAAATCACTTCTGTTTTATTCGATGACTTTCCGTCAATTGCTAAGAACTGTGACCTTTCTGACAGGAAATCACAAATCCAGTAACATAACTGAGACGATATTCTATAAGCATGCAATTTCACTGCAAGCCGCTTGTGTGGTACAGAGTCAAATGCCTTCCGGAAATCCAGAAATACGGAATCGATCTGAAATCCCTTGTCAATAGTACTCAACAATTCATATGAATAAAGAGCTAGTTGTGTTTCACAGGAACGATGTTTTCTAAAGCCGTGCTAACTGTGGGTCAGTAGACAGTTTTCTTCGAGGTAATTCATAATGTTTGAACACAATGTATGTTCCAAAATCCTGCTGCATATCGACGTTAACGATATGGGCCTGTAATTTAGTGGATTACTCCTACTACCTTTCTTGGATGTTTGTGTGACCTCTGCAACTTTCCAGTCTTTGGGTACGGATCTTTCATCGAGCGAAAGGTTGTATATGGTTGTTAAGTATGGAGCTAATGCATCAGCATACTCCGAAAGGAAGATAATTGGTATACAGTCTGGACCAGAAGACTTGCTTTTATTAAGTGATTCAAGTTGCTTCACTACTCGGAAGCCGGCAGATGTGACCGAACGGTTCTAGGCGCTTCAGTCTGGAACCGCGCGACCGCTACGGTCGCAAGTTCGAATCCTGCCTCGGACATGGATGTGTGTGACGTCCTTAGGTTGGTTAGGTTTAAGTAGTTCTTAGTTCTAGGGGACTGATGACCTCAGATGTTAAGTCCCACAGTGCTCAGAGCCATATTTTGAACTACTCGGAGGATATTTACTTCTACGTTACCCATGTTGGTAGCTGTTCTCGATTATAATTCTGTAATATTTACTTCGTCTTCTATTTTGAAGGCATATAGGATGGTTGTGTTTAGTAACTTTAGTTTGGCAGCAATGTCTGCGATAGTATCTCCATTGCTATCGCGCAGAGAAGGCATTGCACCCCCCATTGACTGTTTCTTGCCGCTAACGTACTTGAGGACAAGCATGAGGGAGGACAAGCAGAAAAGCCCATTCAGAGTCCCAGAAGATCATTGCCATTTTATCGGCTGAGAGTGCAGCCTTGAACTTTTTCTTCGGGCGAGAGGTGGTGCGGCGTCGGTCACGAATTGCCGTTTCGTCTCCGTTTCGTAGCGATGAACTGATGTTTCATCACCTGTGACAATATTCAGTAAAAACTTGTCACAATGAGCTTCGTAACGTACAAGCAATTCCTCACAGATGGTCCTTCGTTGCTCTTAATGGTCTTCTGTTAGGAGGCGGGGACACCAGATCACACACTGCCTCGAGTATCCCCAACTGGCAGACGAGTGTGTCAGCACTACCAACAGAGAAATCCAGTCGTGCAGCGCGGGGTTGACTGATCCGTAGATCATCTCGAATGAGAGTGTCCGCAGATTCGAACATTGCAGGGGTCTCATCCGTGTGTTGCCGGCTGGCCCGGCAGGACAGGTTTGCACGACCGTGTTGCGATGATTACAAATGTCTCGCCCAACGACTCACCGTGCTTTTGTTCACTGCAAAGTCTCCGTGAACATTTTGCAGGCGCCTATAGGTATCTCCAAAGCTCTGGATTTCCGCCAACAGAAAATGAATGGTAGCTCTCCGCGTGTAGCGCACCTACTTTTCAGACGCCATTTTAAAGGCTACTATAGGGCCGCCACCTATTCGCACTTCATAAACCTGAAGAGGTTGAAGCGGGAATATTCCACAAGGTTCCACAACAAATTCTGCATTTTTTAACCGAAAGTGGCCCAGAAAAAAAAGATGGTGTATTACTTGTTGAACGCCCCTTATATTCTTTCCAAACTCCAGAAAAACAAAAGTACAGCAAGTGTGTTGTCAGTTGCTGATAAGAAACGCACTATACAACCACATAACGGCATTTTTGGCCGATGGGTTGTCTAATTTAATTTTATATGATGAAGCGGATCATGTGATCAGAAGCTACCACTCTCAAGTTTCGGAAACTACGCACTTCTATATTTCTCTACGTAGTCAACATTACAAGATAGTAGTGAAGATACTTGCATCAGCCTGATATTTCTTCATAGGTATCTGTCTCACCTTAGAAACATTCGAAATAGTATCTTATATTCACTGTTAAGTCATCAATGTATTACATGAACAGTCATGGTTCTGTACATCTATTAAGGACGCACCAGCTATTACGTCAGAGTCTGCAGATGACTGTCTTTTCAGGATATAGTGCCACTGTCTTTTCGTTAAATTTTGAATCTAGCCACCAACCTGGTTGGATGTACCACAGGAAAATAGTTTATCCAGAGTTCCTCAATGTATAACAAATTTTAGAAGGTCTAAAAGCGACGTATCAACCTGGGTACCACTACTCCTAGCATTGACGATGTCTGAGAAAGTATGAGCTGGGTTTCACATTACTACGTTTCCCGAATGAATACCGACTTGCATACAGTTCAATTTACTCCTGTTAGGGCATAATGTTTGGTCTAGGATTATTCTACAAACAGAAGTGAGTGTTACAGGGCGGTTCTGCTGACTTTTCGTAGCTACGTTTTCAGATCACCGGGAATATTTTTCTGCTCATATAACGTACGGTAAATTATGACAAGAAATCCATGGGGTGCCGTGGCCTTGCTGAGTTTTAGTGATTTAAGTCCTTCAAACGCGCGTCCGGCCATCCTGATTTAGGTTTTCCGTGATTTCCCTACATCACTTGTGGCAAATGCCGCCATGGTTCCTTTGAAAGGACACTGCCGATTTCCTTCTCCATCCTTCCCTAATCCAATGGGACCGATGACTTCGCTGTTTGGTCCCCTCCTCCAGATCAACCAATCACTGATTACTATGGCGCGCATCTGTCCAGCAGGACGTATGTTGAAACAGTGTAACACTCCTTGATTTTTCTTTGTGAAAGAACATTCGAAGATAAATTTCAACATTTTTTTTATTTTTATTTGCTATTTCATTTTTAAATTTTCGGCCTTGTCTATTCTGCAAACCATTTGAGCAAAACATCTTTACATTTTTTGAGAGGTTCTGCAATAATATTTGGTCAGGATAATTACTGATGGCTACACACATTGCTCTTATTTTAAAGTCACATTAACCTATTATGTTATGTTTCGTATCTGTTGCATATTAGGCGTTTCATACTACATATTTACGGCGTGACTCAAAAGTTTTACTGAATCACCATAGATAAAAAAGACAGATGAGAGAGAATTCTTTCCCTATTGTTAGGAATACTTCAAACTTAAGTTATATCACGTGTTTTTTAAGTATATCTACAGTAGAAGAATACAGTACAATACCAGCAGCAAAAGACGATTTAGATATGTTCCATTAACGTGCATATGTTCTTCGTCTTATTCAGTTGAGTATCTCAGTACTTGTCCTAGGAATGCAGAGCCGGCCGCTGGTGGCCGAGCGGTTCTGGCGCTACAGTCTGGAACCGCGCGACCGCTACGGTCGCAGGTTCGAATCCTGCCTCGGGCGTGGATGTGTGTGTTGTCTTTAGGTTAGTTAGGTTTAAGTAGTTCTAAGTTCTAGGGGACTTATGACCTCAGCAGTTGAGTCCCATAGTGCTCAGAGCCATTTGAACCATTTATTTTAGGAATGCAGAGAAAATTTTTAGAGATAAATGATCTCTTTCCCCGCTCTTCTTGCACTAAACTGTTCGTTATATTCTAAAATTTTCACTGTTTTAATGAAATCTAATGGAATTCTTAGCATTCTTCTGCATGTTTACGGAGGTAGAATCGATGCTTTATTCTTTTAAGATTGTTAGTACAGATTAGCTGAAACCGAATGAGAAGCTTTGTCAGAAAAATAGAACACACTGCTCCGCTCTATAAATTCGGTGGTGAATTGCAAATGGCAAAATGCACTGAAACGAGCTGGATTAAGAAGAGGAACTGATCGTTGAGGGGATACGGAACAAAACGTCTAATGAACTTGTCCGAAAATGCATAGTTTGCATGCTAGAGACAATTTATTCAATCACACTTTTTACGAAGACTACGGTCTAATTCGCGTTTTACCATGCAGTCACAGTTACAGTATGCATGATTTCCTGTGAGAGGGTGGTTCTGTGCCTCATACGTCATGCCCTGGCGCCCTCTCCTACCATAGCTTAGGTAAATGTGTCCGATTCACTTCTCTTTCTGACTCACCTTTTAATAGATGTGGTACAGCGTTTTACACAATGGCTCCGTATTCGAAACGAGACCTTGTCGACATGGTGTTTACTTACGGAAACTCAAATGGCAACGGGTGGCGGGCAGCAAGGAGACCTGTCCCCGCCGACAAAAACCGCAGCATTCAATGATTGCAACAATGTTTCGCCGTTTGTCTGAGACAGGGTCGTTTCAGGACGCAAGGAAATAATGAAGGACGTACGAGAATTGATCAGACACCAGACTTGCAAGAAAATGTGATAACACTGTGGAAGGTGACAGCCGTGTCAGTACCAGGCAGTTGGCCCGCCAGTACAAGATAAACCAGATGACCGTGTGGCTCAAATGGCTCTGAGCACTATGGGACTTAACATCTGTGGTCATCAGTCCCCTAGACCTTAGAACTACTTAAACCTAACTAACCTAAGGACATCACACACATCCATGCCCGAGTCAGGATTCGAACCTGCGCCCGTAGCAGTCGCGCGGTTCCGGACTGAGTGCCTAGAACCGCTAGACCACCGCGGCCGGCAGATGACCGTGTGGAACATTCTTCATTACAATTGTTACCACCATTATCACCCTTACCAGCGTGTGCAGGGCGTACTAGCGACAGACTTTCTACACCGGGAGCAGTTTTCTCATTGGTTTCTTCATCAGGCAACCACGATTCCGGGATTTGTTTCATCTATCCTATTCACTGGTGAGGCAACCTTTACGCGGAGTGGTATCTTCAACTTTCATAACAGTCATCTGTGGGATAGTATGCAGCCGGTATGTGTGGGGCCGCGCCGGATTAGCCGAGCGGTCTTGGGCGCTGCAGTCGTGGATTGTGCGGCTGATCCCGACGGAGGTTCGAGTCCTCCCTCGGGCATGGGTGTGTGTGTTTGTCCTTAGGATAATTTAAGTTAAGTAGTGTGTAAGCTTAGGGACTGATGACCTTAGCAGTTAAGTCCCATAAGATTTCACACAAATTTGAATTTATTTATTTATTTTCTGTATGTGTGGGCCGGGATAATTGGCGACCGTATTTTGGGACCAGTCTTCGTTCCACGTCGTCTAACAGGCCGGAACTATCGGCGTTTGTTGCGGGTGACATTGCCTCCCATTCTGGTAGAAGTGCCATTGATGATTCGAATGGTTATGTGGCTGCTACATGATGGTACTCCAGCCCACTTCGCCGTTAACGTCTGGGCGCATCTCAATCGTGTCTTCCCTCGTCGATGGATCCGGACGAGGGGGGTCCAGTTGCAAGGATTGCTCGTTCACCGGTTCTCAACCAGTGCTATTTCTGGTTATGGGGCTATCTCAAAAGTACCGTGTATGCAAACGTGGAGACACTGCAGCGGCGTATTCGTGCTGCCCTTGACACCGTTCAAATAGAACCTGGCCGTTGTGAAAGTTCCCGGGTTCGATTCCCGGCGGGGTCAGGGATTTTCTCTGCCTCGTGATGACTGGGTGTTGTGTTCTGTCCTTAGGTTAGTTAGGTTTAAGTAGTTCTAAGTTCTAGGGGACTGATGACCATAGATGTTAAGTCCCATAGTGCTCAGAGCCATTTGAACGTTGTGAAAGCTTGAGACAGAACACGCTACGGCGCGTACACGCAATCGTTGAGGCACATGGAACCGTTTTCAACACATGCAGTAACCGTAGCTGCACGGTACAGTGCGTATTAGACCGCAGTCTCTGTGACAATGAACGACTGAATAAATGGTCTCTTAGCATGTAAACTATTCATTTCCGGACACAAGTTCACAGGACCTTTTTGTCCTTTATCCTCTCATCGATCAATTCCAAAAGTTTTTACACAGTGGAAACATATATATAACCAGCTTGTTTCTATTACAGAATAAAAGCCAATTCATTGTGGACGAAGAAACAACTGCGATTTAAATTTGTGTAGGCATGTTACGTCATCAGTCGTTTTTGGAATTTGGTGCACTACACTGTAACAAATTCCGAAAGTGTGTGGTTGCGTATCATACTCACGTAAACAACCAATTGAAATCCAATGTTTATTCTACACTCTTAGTCGTAATTTTAGCGAATACCGCGTACTCTAAACTAAATGGCTTCCGTAGCCAACGCACCTTTCAATAAAATAATTCTGATATTAGGCCACGTCATTATGAAACACTAAATCAACTAAAATTCTGTCGTTCTACCAACTTTGCACAGTTTCCTCCTGGGCGACTAACCCCAATCGCCACTTCACTTGTAGTGTTTGATAATGACACGTGCCACTAACCACAATGATTTTATTCAGGCTCTCTACTCTAGTTTTCCCTTTTTTAAGTGCGACTAGTTTCCCACGAAGTCGTCAAGCAGTCAGAATGATGTGTCGGATACAAAATGAGATGAATTAAATGCAGTGAAATGATATAAGTGGATCGATGGGAATGGAATTACTGAAGATGCAAAAAATGAAATTTTATCAGTGTAACGCTTTCAGATAACATGAAGAAGCAACGCAATGAATTTGTTGAACCCCTGTACACGATAACTCACGGTCCTCCACAAACCCCGTTTCCCCATTGGTGCCAGTCCAACATACTCCGTATGGGAACGTTTTCGGAAACCATAGTTGAAAATTTCAGTGACCAAGTTTGAGTAATGGCTGTAGGCGCTCTTTCGTAGAGGCTAATGCTCGGGATAAGCAAGAAATCCCTGTTCATAACCTCGTATGGCACAAATTCCCATTTGCCAGTACACGTTGAGATACTGTTAAAAATAAATTCGTTGCGGCTTTGGTGTACTCGAACCATCCTATTACGGAGACACTCTCCCGTCGGTCGTAGCATAAGGTTGGTCTCTGCTGGCAGTATTAAAGTGCATTTATGCCTCAACTATGCGCCGCTCCACTATGCTGAATGTGTCGCGTTTTAAGATAGAATTGCGAGCAGTCGTAAGTATTAAAACTATCAAATCCACCTCTGAATCTTGTTGCTCTTTATTTATTTACAAAGCCACCATCATTTCCCGTAACGGTGTAATATTTTAAGTGAAAAATATATAATGTTTAAAATGTAATAAAGAGTAAGAAGATAAGCATAAAATTCTAAGGTGCTCAAGCAAGTAAAAGGATAAAAAAGTCCCGGCAGTCAGTTATTTTACCTTGACGAAGGTGGCGATGGCACGTTTTTAAAGCTCGGCATGAAAAACCAAAGTGACACAACTTAGCAACCTAATGGAACTAAGAACAGTTAGGGTTTAACGTGATGAATTTTTATACGGTTGTTGAAGCATGCGTTGAGAAGCCTGTCCACTCCATGTGATATTTCATTTACTGGATATTTATTTTGTCAAAAAGATAATTTTGCCTGCGTACTTTAACACTGACACCTTTGTCTGATCCACTATCCTATTTACGCTTAGAATTTTGAATAGTTACCTGATAGATTTTAAAAGCCAAGCTTGTATCGAGTATACTTCCTTTCTTCCGCATTTTTGTTGTATTGTAGCGTTCGTTATAGACAAGTCTTACAGGTCCAGCAAAGAATTTCAGCCTGCCACGAAAGTTCAGTATTTGTTTCAGCGTGCAGTATTGGAGCAGATGTGACATCCTTTGAACGTCGTTTCCTGTTTATAGTGACCCATTCATGAATAGATTGAAATGACTAAGTTTTTAATTTATTTTGTGTTATTCTCATCTGCTGTGATCCGCACGTGATGAGCAGTCGCTCTCCTTGCATGTGACTATATTTTATTGCTCTGATGGCATGCTCCTTGTAAGAACACATAATCATCTTAACTGAAGACAGAAGCAGTATTCACGTATTGCATCTGCCTAAAAAAAAATCCTGTAAAGTTTTCGATGTAAATTTCAGTTGTTTAGATGGATATAGAGAATGAGTCTAGTATTCGATTCTCAGGAACTACCTAAAACCACTTAATCACTGACCGCTGATTGTATGTGCACTCTGTCACTGCCTGCCCCAAGCACGGAAGAGAAAGGTGTAGATGGGAGACTCCTTTTGCTTAGAGGTATGGCACTAACAATATCAAAACAGTACAAGTTATAAAGTCTTTCAATTGAACTGCGACAGATTAATCATCGAAAAGGTAAAAGGTTCTTAAGGGTTTTATCTTTGGGGAAGATATCATTCATAAAGGCAGGGGAACTTGTATGACTGCATAAAACGCGACATAAAACGGACGAAGCAGGCAATGTGCAATAGGAAAGTGTGGGAAAATGCAACAGTTCTTCACTATCAGTGTGGCTCACAAAAAAGACAAACTTTCAGACAAGGAAATTAATTATGAGTAGTCGGCTTTTACCTTTCCTCTTTACATAACTACAGCATATTAGTATTTAATTACACAACTCAAGTTATGGAAATTGACAGTAATAATTCCCAAATCTTGAAGTGTCACTTTTTAAAAAAATACGTGATTGTGGCCGATGAACGTAAGTGTAATATATATATATATATATATATATATATATATATATATATATATATATATATATACAGGGTGAGTCACCTAACATTACCGCCGGATATATTTCGTAAACTACATCAAATACTGACGAATCGATTCCACAGACCGAACGTGAGGAGAGGGGCTAGTGTAATTGGTTAATACAAACCATAAAAAATGTACAGAAGTATGTTTTTTAACGCAAACCTACGTTTTTTTAAAATGGAACCCCGTTAGTTTTGTTAGCATATCTGAACATATAAAGAAATACGTAATCAGTGCCGTTTGTTGCATTGTAAAATGTTAATTACCTCCGGTGATATTGTAACCTAAAGCTGACGCTTGAGTACCACTCCTCCGCTGGTTCAAATGGCTCTGAGCACTATGGGACTTAACATCTCAGGTCATCAGTCCCCTAGAACTTAGAACTACTTAAACCTAACTAACCTAAGGACATCACACACATCCATGTCCGAGGCAGGACTCGAACCTGCGACCGTAGCGGTCGTGCGGTTCCAGACTGTAGCGCCTTTAACCGCTCGGTCACTCCGGCCGGCGACATCACACACATCCATGCCAGAGGCAGGATTCTAACCTGCGACCGTAGCTGTCTCGCGGTTCCAGACCGAAGCGCCTAGAACCGCTCGGCCACCAGCTGCCGGCACTCCTCCGCTGTTCGATCGTGTGTATCGGAGAGCACCGAATTACGAAGGGATCCAAAGGGAACGGTGATGGACCTTAGGTACAGAAGAGACTGGAACAGCGCATTACGTCCACATGCTAACACCTTTTTATTGGTCTTTTTCACTGACGCACATGTACATTACCATGAGGGGTGAGGTACACGTACACACGTGATTTCCGTTATCAATTACGGAGTGGAATAGAGTGTGTCCCGACATGTCAGGCCAACAGATGTTCAATATGGTGGCAATCATTTGCTGCACACAATTGCAATCTATGGCGTAATGAATGTCGTACACGCCGCAGTACATCTGGTGTAATGTCGCCGCAGGCTGCCACAATACGTTGTTTCATATCCTCTGGGGTTGTAGGCACATCACGGTACACATTCTCCTTTAATGTACCCCACAGAAAGAAGTCCAGAGGTGTAAATCAGGAGAACGGGATGGCCAATTTATGCGTCCTCCACGTCATGGTAATGTACAGTCTTAGACACAGAGACTAAGTCCGAGTCGTTTACTTAAGGTGGCAAATAAAACTGACCGCCCCTGACAACTCCAAGTCCGGCCATCTGCACAATCTGGCAACACTGTAATATGCGGAAGTGTTAGGAGGAAGTGTTGTCTACTTCCGAGTTGATATGGATGGAGTGAGCCCGTGGTCTTGCGGTAATCGTCGTGCATTCTAAACTTAGAGTCGCATGTTCGCGTCCAACTGTTTTTTTTGTTTTTTTAACACATATCGGTCGAAAGTTATGAGTCTGATTGAACATCTAAGACAATTCGCTTAACATTCTACCCACCCGCAATAACAAGTATTCCAGAAACAATTCCGCAGGACAGCTCGTGGCTGCGTCGCGATCATAACAGCTTACGCTCCAGCGTTTCCTCGCGCTGCAGAGGATACCGGCCACTGGCCAGACGCCACCCGCCGCCTGAAATCCGGCGCCGCCCATGTGAAGGCGGCGCCACGCTGTCAGTGTATGTATCAATGCAATTTTCGAATTTGAAGTTCTAGTTATCATCTTGCAGTTAAGCTTTGAATTTTGCATACTTGAAAATCATGAAATACAGTTAAGCATTGTAAAATTGAGTCGCAAGTGGAAAAAGGTGTAACATCTGCAACAACGTTTACTTTTGGTATAGCAGAGGGGTGAATGTAGAGGAGCGAGTGCTTTTGGGAAAAATACGCCAGAAAAAGATATTCTTGTTTCAACAAAGACCGTTTTGGCATGAATGAATTTCAACATTAAGGAAGTCTCAACTACTGATATATGTGACATTTTACCATTTTACCATCATGCGACATTTGCATTCAACAGGCAAAGTTCAGAAGTGTGCTGTAGCAGTACTGCATGCTCTAATTCGAAACAACAAAAATCAACGGAGTGACTATTATTGAACGTCATTAGGTCGCTCATTGAGCATTCCTTTGGATTACTGTTACGGGTGACGTGTTATGATGCCTTTATCGCTGCCTTCCTAAGAAGAAATGAAAGGCTGAGCCCCACCGAAAGACGTAGACTAGAGCAAAGAGTAGTGTGAACATAATATTTTACATTTGATAGCTCCATAAGTGTGTTGTGGACTACGAATTCTGCCCCAAGGAGTGTGTGTAACACAGCTGGAATTTGTCGTCAACAACTGAGACACCTTTCGGTCGCAGTGTAAGAAAGTCGAGCAACAAAACTACATCACCTGTGCTACTGCATGATAACTCACTCTGTTGATCTGAGAAACAAAACTATCCAGGAGTTTGATAGGAAAGTCATCTCTCGGACACTTGTGTTGATAGGGAAGTCCTCTCTCAAGCACTTGTCCCTCTCGTCATATATTCGTAAAATTTTACCTTTCCCACTCTTGATTGATCAACCGTCAAGGCAATTCACTTCGAGAGGAAAGTACTCATAAAACTACACTGGTTTAATGACATCGTTAGAACCAGTGCTTTTCTACAAACGTAGAATTTGCTAACGACTTTAGCATAATTAGATTGTTGTAGACATCATGAAAGAAAATTCAGCTGATGATTAATTTCTCTTTAATGATCAATGTTGCGATTAGAAAACTAATGGAAAATGCAATTAAAATATTCACTGTGCCAATACAAATTAAATTCAGCTTACTACAGAAACATCACGACGGCAATCTATCTTAATAAAGCATTAAGTTCAAAAATGGTTCAAAGGTCTCTGAGAAGTATGGGACATAACTTCTGAGGTCATCAGTCCCCTAGAACTTAGAACTAGTTAAACCTAACTAACCTAAAGGCATCACACTCATCCAAGCCTGAGGCAGGATTCGAACCTGCAACCGTAGTGGTCGCACGATTCCAGACTGTAGCGAAGCATTAAGTGTCTGTAAGGCGATTGATCCTATTTTAACACGAATTAGTAGGATGTTACCGATTTTTGAGTTCGAAAAGATCTGTATGTACTTCATTTCCTGTATCACTCGCAAGTATTATGAAAATGTGGCATTTCATAGATAAAATTATGTATTCACAACAACAAAAAATATGTCGGCAGACAACAAAAGTGGTATTATGAAATTGGCAGTACCGTAAGGTTTCCGATCTGACACTAAGTATTACTGTAAGTAGCAAGCCGAATTTTGCTCGAGCGTTATCTTCCGATTTCCTTATTGAGTTTGTATCTGCCTGATTGTAGCTCTACTACAAAAGAATAAAAAATCTAGAAAGGCTTGCACCTGATAGCCAAGCATGTTGCCTGAGAAATGGTATTTTCCTATAGTGGGAACACATTCTTTTGTGGTTGAATTGTTGCCAATATCAGTCAGACGTGTGCCATTGGTCTAAGCGTTACGGTGTTGAATTTGTACCAATGATTTTTCTACAGGTTTTTTCTGTTCCAAATAGAGAGTTGAAGTCTCCCTTTAGTTTTATTACCTCATCTTGGTGAATTTTGCTCATAGTATTTTCGAGTGTGTTCCAGAATTTTTCGACATTTTTGGTGTTTTTCTTATTTTCGATCTTGGTGGGGCCATGTGCATTTATGAGTGTATTTTTTACTGGTGCTCTGAATGATCATAGTCATAAGTCGATTGTTGACGGGTGTGATTTCTTTGACAGAACTTATGACAGATCTGTGTTCGAGAAATGCCATGGCAAAGATTGTTACGCCTTTTGCTACCTTATGTTTCATTTCGCTCTTGAAGATGCAATGGTTTCCGTAATGCAAGGTTTCATTGTCAGTCGTGGTTCTTGAAGAGCAATGATGAGAATTTTTTTCGGTGTGAGATTATTTATTATGTGAGATTAATTAGGTTTCATATTTGGATCAATGTATCGATGTTTTGTTATAAAAAAAATTCTTATGTGTGTGAAATCATATGGGACTTAACTGCTAAGATCATCAGTCCCTAAGCTTACACCCTAGTTAACGTAAATTATCCTAAGGACAAACACACACACCCATGCCCTAGGGAGTACTCGAACCTCCGATGGGACCAGCCGAACAGTGCATCGCTCCTGCGCCTTAGACCACTCGGCTAATCCCGCGCGGCATGTAGTTTTCAAATGCATGTTTTCTGCTTGTAGGGAAATTTACAAGAGATCTTCAGTATCCTCTGCCGTGCTAACCTGGACTCCCCAGAATCCAAAATTCCAAACGCCGCCTGTCGACAGTTTGCACAGTTCATGTTTGCTTGTGTTTAATTGGTTTGGCCTCGGTGATTCCAGGACCGGACAGGACCAGAGGGTGTTGAAGCCTTTGGAAGCAAATAATTTCAGCCGAGCTAATTGAGCTAATAGACGGTGACCAGAGTAGCGGTAATTTTCACTCAGACGTGTGGATTTTGTGTTCAATTGATTGAGTAGACGTTGCGGATTGTGTTAGTATTTGGTTCACCCCAAGTACTTGATTTCCTCGGTACCACCCATATGGGGGAGGGTTTCCCCTATCGGCCCCACGGGATTATTATTATTATTATTGTCATTATGTCATCAGAAAATCCGATATGGTGCAGCTTCCCACCACTGAAATAGATGTGCATTGTTCGACTCAGTATTTCCATCACATAAATATGTGTTATAATTACGTTACATTGCTGCTAGTACCCATATATCTCACTTTTTCTTGGGCAGTTGCTACCTGTTACTCCATCATAGGAATTTATGTGCGCAGCATTGTTGCAATACAGAAGTTCAAATTATCCGATTTCTGTAATTTCATTTCGATACCAGATCGTTCTAATCGGATTCAGCCAGTCACGCTTAATGTGGATATCCGAATACGACTCTCATCATTTGATAGACTGGGTAAACCACATTCTTAATCGGACGGTTTAATCTAGATCACTTATTTATGACAGGGCATAAATTCTTAACCACTGTAGAAAATAGTAATACAATGTGCTTATCACTAAAATGTTATTTAAATATAAATATATGAACGAACGAGATAACAGTTTATTTACAGGAGCAGAGCCCCTGGGCTTCGAACCTGGACGTCCTGCTTACTAGACAGACATGCTGATCACTGCACTATTATTTTTTTTAAAGTTTGAGAAGACTTTCAGCACCAGGTAGGCGGAGGCGAAGAGGGCAGGGGTCGAAGATCCGAGGCCTGACAATGTCTCCCCCATACCTGTCACTGAGCAGCTGCATTATTCCCATGTATTCCATGTTTGCACCCATACATACCTTTAAATTGTGGAACAAAACTGAAGTAGAAATTAAGGTAAAATAAATTACAGATTACCGCCTCCAATGGCGTGCGTTCCATGTAGAACATAGCTTATAACAGTGAAAAGGGTGACGGAAAAATACATAACAAACATTCATTCAGAAATATATTCACAATTTAAGTTAATATGCTCTTAACCACAATCCGAGTTGGAGTCTCTCTTCAGTTACAGCTAACCAGTGCGCACCTATTGCGCTATTATAAGAACCGAGCTGCAGTATTTTGGATTTAAAATTTTGTAAATTGGTTTTCAGAACTTACGAGACCAAGCTGCTTAGGTCGTCGGTCTATAAGCTTACACACTACTTAATCTAACAAACTAAATTACGCTCTGGACAATACACACACGCATGCCGGAGGGAGGACTCGAACCTCGCCGGCCGGTGTGGTCGTGCGGTTAAAGGCGCTTCAGTCTGGAACCGCGTGACCGCTACGGTCGCAGGTTCGAATCCTGCCTCGGGCATGGATGTGTGTGATGTCCTTAGGTTATTTAGGTTTAAGTAGTTCTAAGTTCTAGGGGACTGATGACCACAGAAGTTAAGTCCCATAGTGCTCAGAGCCATTTTTTTGATTCGAACCTCCAACGGTGGGCACTGTCGGCACACAGCAGCGAACCTCTTTTCAGCACCTATCTACACACGCTCCTCGTCAGACGCGAATTCCCATCTTTGCCGCATACCACATGCGCGGTTCTTTCGGGAATGTCTGAAAGGGAAGACACTACGAATCCGGTTTAGAAGCTGGTCAGGCACAAATTTTCATCTGACGCCGTTGTTGTATTTTAATGCGCATGACAGCCTGGACATCTGTCCTTCAATCTTTAATTGATTAACAAGGCTGTCTATTTCGATTCTTAGTGTCTGTTCTTTTGGACATTCACACACACACACACACACACACACACACACACACACACACACACACACACATTTTTATCGTAAGTGCTATTCGGAAAATGTTTGGCAACTCAGTGATAGTGCTGGACTGGAGCTGCATCAACCTACTCATTTCACTAGATATTGTTGTAATTTTCTGAACAATTCCTGTTTAATAAGTGACAGCGACAGTGTCTCTCATCGTTTACTTTGTCGGAAACCTGCTTCTCTCTGCCCTAGCCTATACTATAGCAATGAGTGATTGCTCACATTCTTGATACCTCACTGGACGTGCTACTGCAACTGTAGCTAAAGATTCAAATCCCGCTGGAAAGGTATGTTTCAAGTCAGATGGTTTTGCTCCTCCCGTACTGTCATTGAAAAAGATCACAACGAAATTAAGTATAGGTATCCTATGAAACCCTTGAGTTCGTACTGTGGTGCTGTGAAGATGAAAAAGTAGTTTTTCACAATTATCAGATGACAGATGGAATTTGTCAGATTCCACTAATTATGATTGCATTATTAACTGTTGATTCACTGGCGCTTTTCTGCCGCTTATTGTAACTGTTATTTGAATGTCAGACCTGGAAGAATAGAAACATCAAATTTTCGCCATATGGAATGTTCGAATTCACCCTAAGTCTTCACGTTTCGAACAAAGGCACAATATCCGTCAGGAAAGCTGACATCAATAAGCCAGGCCATGCCTGTCTTCTGGTGGATGTGCCAATGACAGTGATCTCAATAACAATATTGTACAGCAGATATACATTGCCAACTCAACCACTGGAGAAGTTCCAAAACTGTGAATCGCGTCTGGTGAACACGCTTTCAAGGTTTCTGTCCGATTAAGTCAGTAAAACACAAATAAATACCGCAGTTATTTTTTATGCCATTTAGTTTGCATTCAGTGCAGCGATATATTACAAGTAATTGCACTCTAGCCCCTAAACCTAGCTACAGAAATGCGAATAAGACTCATTGACGTATAATGAGGATCTTGCGGCCCTTGCCACCCGCAACTTTGAAACGAAGCTGTAGCCAATTCCGAGGTCACTCACAGAACACATCAGTTGGTATTCTTCCTGGCGGTATAACTGAAACTTGGCAACAGCGCAGAATATGTTTGGCTACTCTGTGACCGACGAGTTACTTCCTTGATGGCACAGAACTATCCTGCTAAATTCACTTGATATTATCGTGCCATTTCAATTTAATACTGAGTGCTTCTCGCTTGAGACGTGACATAAGGATATCAGTTAATCCTTTTGAGTCTACGAAAGTCGTTCCACATGAGAAATAAAACTACTGTCGCCTCGTATGTTGCGGTTTATCTGCCATAGCGCTTACTGGGTCAATAAGTAAGTGGAAGACACCGCGCCTATTCGCTAGTTCGTAGGTAACGTGCTTGCCTGTCAGGTGCATGCTGCCTCTGTTCGCCTTTCGAGCCTCGCCGACAGCTAGATTTTTAATTGTTTTGTGGCAGAGCTACAAGCAGGCAGATACATATTCAATGAGGGAATCGTAAGACAATGCTCTAGCAAAATTCGTCTTGCTTCTTTTAATAACCCTTCGTGTCAAAGCGAAAACCTTGAGGTACTGCTAAATTCATAATGCCACGTTTTTGTTTTCTGCCGACACAATTTTATCTATGAACTGCCACATTTTCATAATACTTGCGAAGCAAATCATGTGAAGTAACACTTCACCAACTTCTTGGTAAAGTGGAAAAAGCAGTACCCTTTCTGGATGCTCTCTGTCTCTTCCTGGATGTCGAGTAATACGACCTTCGAGTAAATGGTTAGAGATGAAGAACCTAGTGGTGAATGAACTCATAGATGAGCTGAATGTGGGAGACAACTCTTGAAAAGAATAAGTAGGCGATCTATTCACAGTAAGACTCAGAAAATTTGCTAGTACTGTTAAACCTATGTGCACTGAACATTGTGAAAAAGTATTTAAAGACGAGCCCCACGAAAATTGGTGTAGTATTATTTATGGGGAAGCATGTCCAGCACACATACTGAAAAATTATGTTTCTCGATGAAACTTTAGATAGGGTTGTAGTGTATCTAGAGGTAGCCCTGGATGGAAAAGTATTATGAACACCTCACATAAAGAATATGTTCCACTGCGAAAGATAATCTTATAAGCACTAGAAGCTACTGTAGGGTGAACTGGGGTCGAAACCCAGTACGTACTGGATATACATCCCTGCAAAAAGACCAATGATAATTTATTGACCTATAATATGAACAAAGTCGAACAGAAGGTGGCTGCTAGGGAGCCTGGCAGAGTGCAGAGACTGGCCTGCTTTCACAAACAGATGCAATTAGCAGGACATCCACTCTTGGAATGGATATTATGCTAGACATGCCCGCCTTACATCTGTGGCTTAAAATGGAGGCATCGGCAGGGACATAAAGGCTAAAAATTGGCAATAACTGGATCTAGATAGAATATACGGAATCCCAAATCAGTAAGGCGATGGGTGGGGAAATTCCGAATAACTACACAATAACTTCCAGCTGTTTCAATAAACTTTGCCATGTAACAGTTGGAAGCAGGGAGCAGTGGAAAAACGAACCACAACACAGTGCAGGAGACATAATATAGTGGTTTACTGACAGGTCGAAAACAGATGAAAGTACCAGGTCTGGTGTACTGCCTAGAATCTCTTTAGGGAAGATGGCCACAGTATTACGTTTTATTTCTGTCCGCATGTGCACGGAGGAAAATTAGAGTAGACCCTACAAAAATCGTAGCATCTACTTTTATTCAGACAGCCAAGCAGCTCTGAAATCTGTATCAGCCCCTGCAACTAGATCGAAGGTCGTTGCAGAATGCCATGAAGCATTTTCTTTCGGGCATGTCCGAAAGAACAGACACCACACATATATCCATATACAGGGTGTTTCAGGAGGAATAGTACATATTTTAGCAGGTGGTAGTACAGACGAAAAAAATTCCATATAAATGCGACCACTTTTTATTGAGTACAGAGATACAGCTGTTAGTACGTAACGCTAACAAACTCAAGGCAAAGGCAAATGAGGACATTCAAAGCTGATTTTCAAAAATTCAACCAACCAACTTCAATGCACATTTGACTACTCTTGATAACACAACGTGTAGCCTTACTGAGGTCGTCTTTGCATTCTTTTATGAGGGCTGCGCTATTCATAACCCGAAAGATCAAATCGGCTCTTGGGTTTACTTTTTATTTGTAGACTTCGCCTTTAACCATTCCCGCAGGCAAAAATCCAAAGAGGTAAGGTCCGAGGACCTTGAAGGCCAAGAAAAGTGCCCGTATCTAATGATCCGCCTTTCGGGAAATGTTAGGTTTGGATAATCTGTCACCTGACGACTACAATGTGCAGGAGCCCCGTCATGCTGGAGGAACATACGCATTCTTGTAGCCAAATGAACATGCATCTCGGTTCTTACAATAGTGCAACAGATGCGCGCTGGTTGGATGTAACTGAAGAGAGACTCCGACTCGGCTTGAGGTTAAGGGCGAATCCCACGCGCATGGCCACGAGCAATTGGGAGCGGAAACTTAATGTTATCGGAACCTTGTTGAAGGACCATGACATGCGATTGTTAGACCAACTGCAGAAAGTTCACTTTATAAATACATACATACTTAGCAAAATATATCATGTCGCAGCAGTCTTACCGATACTGCAGGTCACTGCACATAAAATATTAGCTGTAGCCTTTTGGTATGTGGTGAAACAAAATATCTTAAAAGTATCCCTCCACACGGCGACTTTGCAGAGGCAAAATGGAGTACTTTGAATTAAAGACGCGCTTTTAAACTAATACATGTCACTAAGACAGGCATCAAGAAACTTCTGTTCCTCTCGTTAGATCCTGGGGATAGGAACGCTGCGGTCGCAGGTTCGAATCCTGCCTCGGGCATGGATGTGTTTGATGTCCTTGGGTTAGTTAGGTTTAAGTAGTTCTAAGTTCTAGGGGACTGATGACCACAGTAGTTAAGTCCCATAGTGCTCAGAGCCATTTTTTGATAGGAACGCTCCTGATAATGTAGCATGCCAGCCTAGATTACGTCCGAAAGCACAATGGCGATTGGAGCTGTATAAGACTTCCACCAACAATAGAACCGTCTATGATTATATTACCACACATAGTCTTTACAAAGCAATTCCGGTAAATTAACCTACAAAAAACTGGAGGAACGTCTGGAAAAATATCAACAATAAAATTCTACCAACTAGAGTCAGTGCCGTATGGCGCGACGTTGTAAACGAAACCATACCCTCAGCGGAACGATTATGGAAATTCAAAGTGAGACCAGCTCCATACTGCGACAAATGTCGGCTTGTAGAAACTGTAGCGCACATCTTCTTATGTGAAAATAGAATCAGAATTTGGAACTGGACTAGGAAGAAATTAGCACTATCAACAGAATCGCAGAAAGTCATATACCGATAACTGAAGCTTTACAACCCGACTGGAAATGTTACCCGTCCGTAAAGAATGACAGTTGATCGTGGCTTCTGGGACTGTGTGTTTTACGTCGTAACAAACAGAACTTACAAGAGTACATGTTTTATATTACAGAAGAACGTTTTACGCTGAAGAAGAATAACAAATATAAGGAATACTTTCAAATTTTTTTATCTATTGCTTTATGTGGACTACGAAGAGGTGGACAGTTTTTTTTATTAGAAGCAGAAAACTGTTCATTCACTTTCTTTTATCCTGGAATATTCTTTTACGTTGGTTCTAAAATCAGAACTGTTCTAATTTGGCAAAACCCCTCCGGCTCCAAAATTTTTTTCGTTTGTGGAAAAATATATGGCTTCCTTACAGACCTCACATGCATCCAGTACAAAATACCTTAAATTGTGAATATATTTCTGAATGAATGTTTGTTATGTATTTTTCCGTCACCCTTTTCTCTGTTATAAACCATGTTCTACAAGATACGCACGCCATTGGATGCGGTAATCTGTAATTTATTTTACCTTAATTACTACTTCATTTTTGTTCCACAATTTAAAGGTATATATGGGTGCAAACATGGAATGCATGGGAATAATGCAGCTGCTCAGTGACAGGTATGGTGGAGACATTGAGGCCAGGCCTCGGATCTTCGACCCCTGCCCTCTTTGCCTCCGCCTACCTGGTGCTGAAAGTCTTCTCAAACATAAAAAAAAATGATAGTGCAATGATCAGCATGTCTGTCTAGTAAGTAGGAGGTCCAGGTTCGAAGCCCAGTCGGTCACAAATATTCATCTGCCGTCTTAGCTGTATTTCAACGTGCTGTGACAGTGTGGACGTCCGTCCTTCGATATTTAAGATGCAATTGTTTTTTTTTAGGCAATAGAGGTGATTTGCGAACATTTGTCTTGCCATCAGTGTAAGGGGACTTCAACGGCATCCAACCCTTAGTCATTGCTTTGTGCCGTCGCTAACCCATGTCATATATATGCGAATCAGATTGTAGTTAATATTTAGTCAAATAACGAATGTACAGTATGCCGGCCGGGGTGGCCGAGCTGTTCTAGGCGCTACAGTCTAGAACCGCGCGACCACTACGGACGCAGGTTCGAATCTTGTCTCGGACATGGATGTGTCTGATGTCATTAGGTTAGTTAGGTTTAAGTAGTTCTAAGTTCTAGTGGACTGATGACCTCAGAAGTTAAGTCCCATGGTGCTCAGAGCCATTTGAACCTTTCATGAAGTATACAAGTATGCTTCACAACCTTAAACTGTTTGTTTTTTTTACTTCACACTTCATACTAAAATAAAAGTTATGATATGAGAAGAGGAAATGACTGATATGCTTTTCAGGAACTTAAGTTTTTCGTGTTTTTTTCTCACTTCATACCAAAACAAGAGCGCTACTTTGAGCAGAGAAAATGAAATATACGCTTCCAAGACATAATATTTCCTTGTGTGCTACTACTGCATACATGAAAGCCCTGCAGTTAATTTTTGTATGTTGGATAAATTTTGATTTCACCTCACATTCCTTTGTGAAAAGGTTCCTATTTTCTTGGGATTCAAATAGAGTGGACATTTCAGCGCTGGTTATATTCTGATGACTGATGACATGATACCCGTTACAATTGCTCCATGGCACCTGTGAGTGGAGTCTCACGTTGATTACTATAAGAACACGCAGGCAGTGATATCCGCTCACTGCAGTCAGAGCCAAGGTGATTTCTTTCTGTTTATGGCGAAGCGTCTGCTGCAGTGTCCACGCTCAGCCAACATAAACAGATCGCGGCGGCATTGGGCACTGCTAATCGCTGCACTTGTCGCGAGCCTCGACAACAAGAGCGCACTGTCTCTGCTAATGATACTATGGAGTTAATACATCTTACTTAACGTAACGTAATATGCAGGTCGTGGGTTGGGTAAAAATTCCGTTTGTAACTTCCCATCGTATTAAAATACTTTACAGTCATATTTGATGCAATATTTATTCTTGGTTGTCTCTCTAATGTTAATAGTATTGAATAAGATTGTGCGTGAACACACACACACACACACACACACACACACACACACACACACACAGTTATTTATTCCAGTGAGGGTGACAACTACTGTGTGTTGAACAATACATGCAGCAGTCAATTCCTCAGTTGGTGTCGAGTGGATGGGGTTTTTCAATTACCTTGCATAGCAAGAATTGTAAGGCGGAGACTGAAAGTAAATGGACTTGTATCTAAACAGCTGCGACAAAGCAAAGCTTGACCGACTATCAGATAATTGTCCACATGGGTTTTGTGGACGAGTATACTTTTAGCAACCAACCCACCCACGATCATTACGTAAGATTTCGCGAAGTCGTAGGGGCATTGATTTCATTAAGTCGTCGACAGTGTAGCGTGATGGTTTACTTCACACCATACGTTTTCTATATTCATCCAAAGGTCGCTTGCATTTGTAGGTCCACATGACAATGACCTTTTTACCTCTTCCCACATATTCTCTATCTGGTTGATGTAAGGTGGTCGTGGAACAAACGGCAACAGCTTTATGCTCTCTTGGCCCTGAAACCGATGTCGCACTGCTCTGCTATGTTGGATGGGGCTCTGCTCCTGTAAATAAACTGTTATCTCGTTCGTTCATATATTTATATTTAAATAACATATTAGTGATAAGCACATTGTATTACTATTTTCTACAGTGGTTAAGAATTTAGGCCCTGTCATAAATAAGTGATCTAGATTAAACCGTCCGATTAAGAATGTGGTTTACCCAGTCTATCAAATGATGAGAGTCGTATTCGGATATCCACATTAAGCATGACTGGCTGAATCCGATTAGAACGATCTGGTATCGAAATGAAATTACAGAAATCGGATAATTTGAACTTCTGTATTGCAACAATGCTGCGCACATAAATTCCTATGATGGAGTAACAGGTAGCAACTGCCCAAGAAAAAGTGAGATATATGGGTACTAGCAGCAATGTAACGTAATTATAACACATATTTATGTGATGGAAATACTGAGTCGAACAATGCACGTCTATTTCAGTGGTGGGAAGCTGCACCATATCGGATTTCCTGATGACATAATGACAATAATAATAATAATAATAATAATAATAATAATTCCCGTGGAGGCCCGGGAAAAGAATAGGCCTCCGGTATGTTCTGCCAGTCGTAAAAGGCGACGAAAAGAACAAACCACTAATAGGGCTAACCCCCCTTTTAGTGTGATTAGTTGGTTCAGGACAGAACTAATGAAGCCTCGGACAAGCGCCGTCATGGTCGGGGACGACGCTTGAACCCTATGCCCGCCCACAATGGTAACGACACTGCTAGCCAACTGGAAAATGATTTAAATCCAAATAGAGGTGTTTTGCAGGATATGCTTCCTGCAACCACCCTAGAAGGAAAACAAAGACAGAGAATGAGATGGTAAGATGAAGTTAATCGACACCTCATGTTCTGTTATTACCAAGCAACAAACCTAGGAACCAACACAACTGGATACAGATCACAAGTATACACAACATTTATTACCAGATACCCAGAATTAAAATTTTTAACAGAACAACGACTAGCTGATCAGATCCGTGTAATAATAAAAAATAACAGGATACCCCAGTCAGAATTAGATAACATCAAACAACAAGTACAACAAATACTGGAACAAAATAATGTGCAATCAGAAGAAGAAGAAAATACAGTAATGGACTCAAACATCCCAGAGCAAACAAACAAAGAACAACACGCACCAATTAAACAATCAGAGGAAAACGAAATCTTAAGGCAGCCACCAGAACAAGCACAAATAGAACACAAAGTGACACAGATATTAGATATAGAAGAAAAATTTCAGCTAACATATATAGAATACAAAGACACAAATACAGACATTAGACCATTCTTGCATAGACCACCAAATAACCCACAAGTCGAAACAACAATAAAAACTATCAACACAATCATACACAACAAAATAAATGAAAACACAACTATGGAAGAGTTACAACTACTGGTATATATAGGAGCACTCACTACACTAAATATACACACTAGGCAGAGATCAGAACCAACCAACACACAGAAGAAACCCACAAAACCAGCATGGCAACACAGGCTACAGATAAAAATAGAAAAACTGAGAAAAGACATCGGACAGCTAACAATTTATAAGAAATGAAATCTCGGGAAAAAAACGAAAAAGGTTAGGTAAAATCTCACAACAAGAAGCGACAGAGCAATTAGACGAAAAGAAGCAGAAATTACAAGCATTCGCCAAACGACTCAGAAGATACAAAAAAAGTGAAAATAGAAGGAAACAAAACCAAACATTCAACACAAACCAAAAGAAATTTTACCAGACAATAGATAACACACACATTGAAATAAACAATCCACCAAACATAACAGACATGGAACACTTCTGCAGCAACATATGGTCAAACCCGGTACAACATAACAGGCATGCACGGTGGATACAAGCAGAAACAGACACATACAAGATGATACCACAAATGCCTGAAGTGACAATTTTGCAACATGAAGCCACCCAAGCAATTAATTCTACTCACAATTGGAAAGCCCCTGGAAATGATAAAATAGCAAATTTCTGGTTAAAGAAGTTCACCTCAACACATTTACATCTAACTAAATTATTTAACAGTTACATTGCAGACCCATACACATTCCCTGATACACTTACACATGGAATAACTTATCTGAAACCTAAAGATCAAGCAGACACAGCGAACCCAGCTAAATATCGCCCCATAACATGCCTACCAACAATATACAAAATATTAACTTCAGTCATTAAACAGAAACTAGTGACACATACAACACAGAACAAAATTATAAATGAAGAACAAAAAGGCTGTTGCAAAGGAGCACGAGGATGTAAAGAGCAACTGATAATAGATGCAGAGGTGACATATTAAGCTAAAACTAAACAAAGGTCGCTACACTACTCATACATCGATTACCAAAAAGCTTTTGATAGTGTACCCCACTCATGGTTACTACAAATATTGGAAATATATAAAGTAGATCCTAAATTGATACAGTTCCTAAACATAGTAATGAAAAACTGGAAAACCACACTTAATATCCAAACAAATTCAAATAATATCACATCACAGCCAATACAGATTAAGCGTGGAATATACCAAGGAGACTCATTAAGTCCTTTCTGGTTCTGCCTTGCTCGGAACCCACTATCCAACATGCTAAATAATACAAATTATGGTTACAATATTACTGGAACATACCCACACAAAATCACACATTTGCTATACATGGATGATCTAAAACTACTGGCAGCAACAAATCAACAACTCAACCAATTACTAAAGATAACAGAAGTATTTAGCAATGATATAAATATGGCTTTTGGAACAGACAAATGTAAGAAAAATAGCATAGTCAAGGGAAAACACACTAAACAAGAAGATTACATATTGGATAACCACAGCAACTGCATAGAAGCGATGGAAAAAACAGATGCCTATAAATATCTAGGATACAGACAAAAAATAGGAATAGATGATAGAAATATTAAGGAAGAGCTAAAAGAAAAATATAGACAAAGACTAACAAAAATACTGAAAACAGAATTGACAGCAAGAAACAAGACAAAAGCTATAAATACCTATGCTATACCAATATTGACCTACTCATTTGGAGTAGTGAAACGGAGTAACACAGACCTAGAAGCACTCAATACACTTACACAATCACAATGCCACAAATATAGAATACATCACATACATTCAGCAACAGAAAGATTCACATTAAGCAGAAAGGAAGGAGGAAGGGGATTTATCGACATAAAAAACCTACATTATGGACAGGTAGACAATTTAAGAAAATTCTTTCTAGAACGAGCAGAAACTAGCAAAATACACAAAGCAATCACCCACATAAATACATCGGCTACACCACTACAATTTGATAACCACCTCTACAACCCTTTAGATCACATAACATCAACAGATACAAAGAAAGTAAATTGGAAAAAGAAAACACTACATGGCAAGCACCCGTATCATCTAACACAGCCACACATCGATTAAGACGCATCCAACACATGGCTAAGAAGAGGCAATATATACAGTGAGACAGAAGGATTCATGATTGCAATACAGGATCAAACAATAAACACCAGATATTACAGCAAGCATATTATTAAAGATCCCAATACCACAACAGGTAAATGCAGACTTTGCAAACAACAAATAGAAACAGTAGATCACATCACAAGCGGATGTACAATACTAGCAAATACAGAATACCCCAGAAGACATGACAACGTCGCAAAAATAATACATCAACAGCTTGCCTTACAACATAAACCTTTAAAAAAACACGTTCCTACATACAAGTATACACCACAAAATGTACTGGAGAATGATGAATACAAATTATACTGGAACAGAACCATTATAACAGATAAAACAACGCCACATAACAAACCTGACATCATACTCACCAATAAAAAGAAGTAATTAACACAACTAATCGAAATATCCATACCCAATACAGCAAATATACAGAAGAAAACAGGAGAAAAAATTGAAAAATACATCCAACTGGCTGAGGAAGTCAAGGACATGTGGCATCCGGATAAAGTTGACATTATACCAATTATACTTTCAGCTACAGGAGTCATACCACGCAATATCCACCAGTACATCAATGCAATACAGCTACATCCAAACTTATATATACAACTTCAGAAATCCGTAATTATTGATACATGTTCAATTACCCGAAAGTTCCTAAACGCAATGTAACATATACCGTACAGTTAAAAGGAAGTGACGCTTGATCAAGGTCCGCGTCACTTTCATTCCGAACCAGACCTAAGGTCTGAGAAAGGAAAGATAATAATAATAATAATCCCGTGGGGCCGATAGGGGAAACCCTCCCCCATATGGGTGGTACCGAGGAAATCAAATACCTGGGGTGAACCAAAATCTAACACAATCCTTAATGGTTACTCAATCCGTTGAACCCAAATTCCACGCACGTCTGAGTGAAAATCACCGCTACTCTGGTCACCGTCTGTTAGCTCAATGAGCTCTCCTGAAAATATTTGCTTCCAAAGGCTTCAACACCCTCTGGTCCTGTACGGTCCTGGTATCACGCAAGCCAAACCAACGAAACACAAGGAAACATGAACTGTGCAAGCAAAGTCAACTTTACCCCAGGTGGTACACAACCCGGCTGTCGACAGGCGGCAGTTGGATTTTCGGATTTTGGGGGGTCTAGGTTAGCACGGCAGAGAATATCGAAGATCTCTGGTAAATTTCCCTACAAGCAGAAATCATGCACGTGAAAACTAAACATCGGTACATTGATCCAAGCACGAAAACTAAATAACCACACAAAAGAAATCGACCAACAAAAAATTCTCATCCTTGCCCTTAAAGAACCACGACTAACTGACACTGAAACCTTGCATTATGGAAACCATTGCACCTTCAAGAGCAAAATACAGCAAAAGGTAGCGAAAGGCGTACCAATCTTCGGCATTGCTTTTCTCGAACACGGATCTATCATCAACTCTGTCAAAGAAATCACACACATCAACAATCGACTTATGACTGTGCTCATTGAGAGCACTAGTAAAAAATATACACTCATCAATGCACATGCCCCCACCAACATCGAAAATAAGATAAACACCAAAAATGTCAAATTCTGGAACACACTCGAAAATACTATGAGCAAAATTCACCAAGATGACGTGAAAATACTAATGGGAGACTTCAACTCTCTATTTGGAACAGAAAAAACCTGTAGAAAAATCATTGGTACAAATTCAACATACCGAAACGCTTAGACCAACGGCACACGTCTGACTGACTTTCACTAATAATTCAACTACAAAAGGATGTCTTCCCACTTTAGAACAAACCAGTTCCCAGGTAACATGCTTGGCTACCAGGTGCAAGCTGCTTTCGTTCGCCTTTCGAGACTCACTGAAAGCAAGATTTTTAATACTTCTGTAGGTGAGCTACAAGCAGGCAGATACAAACTCGAGAAAAAATTCGGCTTGCTACTTACAGTAATACTTAGTGTCAGATCGGAAACCTTACGGTACTGCCAATTTCATAATACCACTTTTGTTGTCTGCCGACATATTTTTTGTTGTTGTGAATACATAATTTTATCTATGAAATGCCACATTTTCATAATACTTGCGAGTGATACAGGAAATGAAGTACATACAGATCTTTTCGAACTCAAAAATCGGTAACATCCTACTAATTCGTGTTAAAATAGGATCAATCGTCTTACAGACACTTAATGCTTCGCTACAGTCTGGAATCGTGCGACCACTACGGTTGCAGGTTCGAATCCTGCCTCAGGCTTGGATGAGTGTGATGCCTTTAGGTTAGTTAGGTTTAACTAGTTCTAAGTTCTAGGGGACTGATGACCTCAGAAGTTATGTCCCATACTTCTCAGAGACCTTTGAACCATTTTTGAACTTAATGCTTTATTAAGATAGGTTGCCGTCGTGATGTTTCTGTAGTAAGCTGAATTTAATTTGTATTGGCACAGTGAATATTTTAATTGCATTTTCCATTAGTTTTCTAATCGCAACATTGATCATTAAAGAGAAATTAATCATCAGCTGAATTTTCTTTCATGATGTCTACAACAATCTAATTATGCTAAAGTTGTTAGCAAATTCTACGTTTGTAGAAAAGCACTGGTTCTAACGATGTCGTTAAACCAGTGTAGTTTTATGAGTACTTTCCTCTCGAAGTGAATTGCCTTGACGGTTGATCAATCAAGAGTGGGAAAGGTAAAATTTTACGAATATATGACGAGAGGGACAAGTGCTTGAGAGAGGACTTCCCTCTCAACACAAGTGTCCGAGAGACGACTTTCCTATCAAACTCCTGTATAGTTTTGTTTCTCAGATCAACAGAGTGAGTTATCATGCAGTAGCACAGGTGATGTAGTTTTGTTGCTCGACTTTCTTACACTGCGACCGAAAGGTGTCTCAGATGTTGACAACAAATTCCAGCTGTGTTACACACACTCCTTGGGGCAGAATTCGTAGTCCACAACACACTTATGGAGCTATCAAATGTAAAATATTATGTTCACACTACTCTTTGCTCTAGTCTACGTCTTTCGGTGGTAGTTAGCGATAAAGGCATCATAACACGTCACCAGTACAGTACTGCAAAGGAATGCTCAATGAGCGACCTAATGGCGTTCAATAATAGTCACTCCGTTGATTTTTGTTGTTTCGAATTAGAGCATGCAGTACTGCTACAGCACACTTCTGAACTTTGCCTGTTGAATGCAAATGTCGCATGATGGTAAAATGGTAAAATGTCACATATATCAGTAGTTGAGACTTCCTTAATGTTGAAATTCATTCATGCCAAAACGGTCTTTGTTGAAACAAGAATATCTTTTTCTGGCGTATTTTTCCCAAAAGCACTCGCTCCTCTACATTCACCCCTCTGCTATACCAAAAGTAAACGTTGTTGCAGATGTTACACCTTTTTCCACTTGCGACTCAATTTTACAATGCTTAACTGTATTTCATGATTTTCAAGTATGCAAAATTCAAAGCTTAACTGCAAGATGATAACTAGAACTTCAAATTCGAAAATTGCATTGATACATACACTGACAGCGTGGCGCCGCCTTCACATGGGCGGCGCCGGATTTCAGGCGGCGGGTGGCGTCTGGCCAGTGGCCGGTATCCTCTGCAGCGCGAGGAAACGCTGGAGCGTAAGCTGTTATGATCGCGACGCAGCCACGAGCTGTCCTGCGGAATTGTTTCTGGAATACTTGTTATTGCGGGTGGGTAGAATGTTAAGCGAATTGTCTTAGATGTTCAATCAGACTCATAACTTTCGACCGATATGTGTTAAAAAAACAAAAAAAACAGTTGGACGCGAACATGCGACTCTAAGTTTAGAATGCACGACGATTACCGCAAGACCACGGGCTCACTCCATCCATATCAACTCGGAAGTAGACAACACTTCCTCCTAACACTTCCGCATATTACAGTGTTGCCAGATTGTGCAGATGGCCGGACTTGGAGTTGTCAGGGGCGGTCAGTTTTATTTGCCACCTTAAGTGAACGACTCGGACTTAGTCCCTGTAGCGGCCGGCCAGCGGTCAGTTTTTATGTCTAAGACTGTACTTGTACGTCAGTGAAAAGAGCAATAAAAAGGTGTTAGCATGTGGACGTAATGTGCTGTTCCAGTCTCTTCTGTACCTAAGGTCCATCACCGTTCCCTTTGGATCCCTACGTAATTCGGTCCTCTGCGATACACACGATCGAACAGCGGAGGAGTGGTACTCAAGCGTCAACTTTAGGTTACAATGTCTCCGGATGTAATTAACATTTTACAATGCAACAAACGGCACTGATTATGTATTTGTTTATATGTTCAGATGTGCTAACAAAACTAACGTGGTTCCATTTAAAGAACGTGGTTTGTGTTAAAAAACACACTTCCGTGCATTTTTGTATGGTTTTTATTAAACAATTACACTAGTCCCTCGCCTCACGTTCGGTCTGTGGAATCGGTTCGTCAGTATTTGATGTGGTTTAGGAAATATATCCAGCGGTAACGTTAGATGACTCACCCTGTATATATAATATATATATATATATATATATATATATATATATATATATATATATATATATCAACAACTTGAAAAAATGAGAAATTTCTGAAAACTGGGTAAAAAGAGCTTTTAACTAAGAAGACGACCACGTTACAGCCCCCTGTCAAATCCAGACGTTCACGCCATGCGGCTTTTAGTACACAAAGTAACAATCGTAAGGATCACTGTTTTTCATAGGTATTCAGATTACCAGGTCCATCACTGCAATAATCTAGACAATTCTTGCTTTGTTTACATGCAAGGAAGCTATCATGTCAGTTTATTACCTTCACAAGATCACAATGGAAATGACAAAGCGGTGGTTAGCAACTGGACTGACTCGGCATACCAATTTGCAGAAGTGAAACCATTCATATATGCCGGAAGCAAGATTAGTTGGCCATCCATCGCCATTTATATTCATAGTGGTCATGGGTGAACACTGAAGCGGCGCCTCAAGAAGTCCCGGTCCTCTATTGTATGTTTTCATATGCCTCGCCACTAATAACCACGCATCACGAAACAGAAAGAAATGAAGGCCCTTAAAATTGTACAGGTATCTGTTGCAGACGGTTTCGAATCACTTTAGTTTGATCTCTTAATAGATATCAGATCTGTGGAGAGTACAATACGAAGTATGTGGAATGCAGAAGTAGATACAGCAAAGAGCTTGTAGATGCTCTATAGCATCTCACAGTGTTTGACTTTCGTACTACGAGTGTAATACATTTTAAACCATGAAATGAATTATTCATTTTTTAAAAGAATTCCTTCAGTAGTCAAATAACACCATTGTGAGAAGTCGTCTCGGAAACTGTAGATTACCATGTGTCACTTATCACTTAAGTGAACGTAGACTACGGTTTAATACATTGGGACAGCTCACCACTCAAAAAAGACTTGTATAACAGTTTAGCGAACATTTCAATGTGTGGGGTACAAAAGCAGACACACGTTGTCTGCACACGTTCTGTTGAAGGTGCATCAACTGAACGGGCAATAATTCGAAACTGCCAGGCACGTTAAAATTGTTTGCGTGACTGGGACGAAGCTTTAATTACCAGTTATACTTGGCGTATCATCGAACATTAGCTAAGAACGCGAAATACAGTAGCTCGGAGCATAGAAGTTTTTAGTGATTTCGGTATGCATATCTAGTCGCATCCACCAACAGCCACACGTCAAGAATCAAGGAATTAGGAATTACGCCACGACCAAATATAATTGTTTATTTGGCTGAGAAAGGGTCAGTGATGCTCTTGCAGATCAATGTGACAGACACTGCGCTGCACATATATAAAAAATGCAAACTGCGGTAATGGTGCGCGCACCAAGTGGACATGTACAATGGTTGGAAATAAATACTATTGAAGATAGAGCAAAATTCTGTTCCGACAAGAGTTTAATCAGAATCGTTTGAAATGCAGTGTTGAAAGACACTGTTGAAGATCAGATAAACTGTAGTGTACGAGAAACAAAGGGACTAATCAAGTATGTAAAGAACTGAAGAGACAACGTTTCGTAATATTTTAAGATACATTATCCGGATATCCTATACAATGCGTAACTGACCACTAGATGTCACTATAGGCGGATCTGCCAGCGTAGGAGGCAGGAAGTATTGTGTTGGTAGTAGGATTGTAGTAATAGCGGAATGGGTCTATCAGGAGAGTTCAGTGACCTCGAATGTGGACTAATCATTGGAGGTCACCTGAGTGACTTATCCATCAGGGACATTTCAACCCTTATAAAACTGCACAGGTTGGTGATGTGACTAAAGTGGAAACTCTACGGAATTTTTTTTGGTCATCAGTCTACTGACTGGTTTGATGCGGCCCGCCACGAATTCCTTTCCTGTGCTAACCTCTTCATCTCAGAGTAGCACTTGCAACCTACGTCCTCAATTATTTGCTTGACATATTCCAATCTCTGTCTTCCTCTACAGTTTTTGCCCTCTACAGCTCCCTCTAGTACCATGGAAGTCATTCCCTCATGTCTTAGCAGATGTCCTATCATCCTGTCCCTTCTCCATATCAGTGTTTTCCACATATTCCTTTCCTCTCCGATTCTGCGTAGAACCTCCTCATTCCTTATCTTATCAGTCCATCTAATTTTCAACAATCGTCTATAGCACCACATCTCAAATGCTTCGATTCTCTTCTGTTCCGTTTTTCCCACAGTCCATGCTGTACTCCAGACGTACATCCTCAGAAATTTCTTCCTCAAATTAAGGCCGGTATTTGATATTAGTAGACTTCTCTTGGCCAGAAATGCCTTTTTGCCATAGCGAGTCTACTTTTGATGTCCTCCTTGCTCCGTCCGTCATTGGTTATTTTACTGCCTAGGTAGCAGAATTCATTGACTTCGTGACCATCAATCCTGATGTTAGGTTTCACGCTGTTCTCATTTCTACTACTTCTCATTACCTTCGTCTTTCTCCGATTTACTCTCAAACCATACTGTGTACTCATTAGACTGTTCATTCCGTTCAGCAGATCATTTAATTCTTCTTCGCTTTCACTCAGGATAGCAATGTCATCAGCGAATCGTATCATTGATATTCTTTCGCCTTGTATTTTAATTCCACTCCTGAACCTTTCTTTTATTTCCATCATTGCTTCCTCGATGTACAGATTGAAGAGTAGGGGCGAAAGGCTACAGCCTTGTCTTACACCCTTCTTAATACGAGCACTTCGTTCTTGATCGTCCACTCTTATTATTCCCTCTTTGTTGTTGTACATATTGTATATGACCCGTCTCTCCCTGTAGCTTACCCCTACTTTTTTCAGAATCTCGAACAGCTTGCACCATTTTATATTGTCGAACGCTTTTTCCAGGTCGACAAATCCTACGAAGATGTCTTCATTTTTTCTTTAGCCTTGCTTCCATAATTAGCCGTAACGTCAGAATTGCCTCTCTCGTCCCTTTACTTTTCCTTAAACCAAACTGATCGTCACCTAGCGCATTCTCAATTTTCTTTTCCACTCTACGGAATAACAACAGCTAAACAAAGACCAGGCAGACGTAATGTAATGACGATCAGGGACTGTCGAGCATTGCGAAGGATGGTTGTAAAAAAGTCGCATGAAATCAGCGGAAGAAAGCACCAGTGAGTTAAAAAATACTACCAGCAGTCCAGATAGTACAATGACTGTGCTTAAGGAGTTAAATAGAATTGCTCGTAACTGTCGAGCAGCTCGTCATAAGCCATACGTTTTTGTATTCAATGGTAAGCACGGCTTGAAGCGCTGTAAATAGAGGCACACATGCGCAATGGATGGAAATGAGCGTTTGGAGTCACTGGCCGTAAGGCCCCATACGGTGCAGGTCCGGCCGCCTTGGTGCAGGTCTTATTGCATTCGACGCGACATTGGGCGACCAGCGCGCCGGATGGGGATGAAATGATGAGGAAGACAACACAACACCCAGTCCCTGAACGCGGAAAATCCCCGACCCAGCCGAGAATCGAACCCGGGCCCGTAGGACAGCATCCGTCACGCTGACTACTCATCTATCGGGGCGGACTGCACAGTGGATGATGACTGGAAACGAGTGATTTGGAGTGATGAGTCATGCTGTACCCTGTGGCAACCTGGTGGAGTGGTTTAGGCCTGGCAAATGGCTGGAGAACGTCACCTGTCGTGTAAAGAGCCACCAGTGTAGTCCGGAGGAGATGGTGTTAAGATATTGGTTGTTTTTCATGGTTAAGGTGTGGTCTTATTGCGCTTAAGGCAACGCTAAACGTGGAAGGCTATAAATTCATTTTACTTCATCGTGTACTGTCTACGCAGAGGAACACCTTGGAGACGATGACGGTTTGTGCGACAATCCTGTCAAAGCAGCATCTGTGAGGCAATCTTGCATAGGAGAATACGGTTCTTGAAATGGTCTGGCCTCAGAGCCCCGATCTGAACTCAATGGAACGCGTTCTGGATGAGTTAGAACGACGACTTCCCTCAAGAGCCCAGCGTCCAAAATCAGAAACTACTCTGGTTTTGGCTCTTGAATGCGCTGCCACTACTCTACGGGCATTCAGAGACGTCATTGAAAGTGTCCCCAACAGAGTTCAACACGTCATAAGGGCGAAGGGTAGGCCTCATGGGATAAAGGACGTCTATGAAACTATCCTTTTGCTTTGGACGTTGATTCTCACACATATTGTCGTTGAAAATGATGGTACGCTGTGATGTGGAAAAAAGATGCTCTTGAGAACTGTTGCCACTTTTGCCACCTCCTGGGCGATTCAACAACCCCACTGGATGGACATATGAGGCTGCAAACTCATTGAACATGGTCTCATTTATATGGAGTGCAGTGCGACAATTTTTTCTCTGGTACTAGGGACCGCTAAAAACCATTCGACGAAATTTTAACGTGATTAGAAGCAGCAAAGAGTCTTTATGAAACTTCCTGGCAGATTAAAACTGTGTGCTGGACCGAGACTCGAACTCGGGACCTTTGCCTTTCGCGGGCAAGTGCTCTACCATCTGAGCTACAGAAGCACGACTCAAAAGCCGTCCTCGCAGCTTCAATTCTGCCAGTACCTCGTTTCACACAGTTTTAATGTGCCAGGAAGTTTCGTATCAGCGCACACTCCGCTGCAGAGTGAAAATTTCATTCTGAAAGGGTCTTTCTACTTTTCCAGCGGTCCTGTTTCACGTCTTCTTGTGGCGTAATCTGAGGAACAGCCTACGAAAGTGACATGTGAGAAGACCCTTCCCCTCTTCAGTTTTCAAAACCCTCAGTAACACAGACTCACATTTATTAAGAATTTTAAAAATATACCTTTACAGAGAAAACCTGTAAAGTAGCCCAAGATGCCTGCAACCATTTTATACACCTCCGAGGCCAGCTGCCCGCCTGCAGGCACCTATGACTAGTTCACACCTTTTCTCAGTAAAGACATTTTTAGAATTTCCAATAAATATGGACGGGTACTACCGGAGGTAGTGCCAAAAAGGGGCAGACTTAGAGGGACCCTTTGCCATTGCGTTCAGACGTGTCAATCTGATTCCCTTCGTCACAAGAGAGCATGAAACAGAGACACTGGAAACTAAGGAGCCTTTGCTGCTTCAGATCACTTTCAAATTTCGTTGAATACTTCTGAACGCTCCATAGTAGTACTACAAAATACACCAGAGCAAAAATTGTGCTCGTACTGCACTTCAAAGGGGTGATATCACGTTCAATGGGGTTGCAGCTCCGTGATGCCGAGAAGTTGTCAACAGCGCCGAAGTTGTCAATAACATCTTCCTGTTGCTCATCGCTCGCGATCGTTTCTGAAAGTGGCGATTTGATTGACACGATTTAAACCACTCCATGAGGCCTTTTTGATTCTGAGGGGCGATGTGTACTAAACGTTTTCGACAGTCACTCTTAAGAACCCTTTGTGATTTCCAGACTGGGCGTCGCAGTTCTGACCTCTAGCACAGAGGCTTCGAAAGGAGTGGAATATGGGTAGAGAGGCTATGACGACTTTCCTATCACGTGACACGCCCTTAGTCGTGTTGGGCGGAATTCTAAAATTTGGTGCCAATTTGACAATACTAACCAACTTTACACGTCACTTGAACTTCTGGGCTGTAGCCATTTTTTTACATGTGGCGACACCTTGCCGTCTGAAGCGTCGTCGAGCATGAGGGTGGCGTCATAGGGAGCCACGCATTTGCAGCGTTACAGAGGTTTGTATGCCTTTAAGGCAAATTTCAAACATATGCGTCGGAATGGAAGACAATTATGGTTCTAGAATGAAATTTTCACTCTACAGCGGAGAGTGCGCTGATATGAAACTTCCTGGCAGATTAAAACTGTGTGCCGGACCGAAACTCGAACTCGGAACCTTTGCCTTTCGCGGGAAAGTGCTCTACCAACTGACCTACCCAAGCACGACTCACGCCCCGTCCTCACAGCTCTAATTCCGCCAGTACCTCGTCTCCTACCTTCCAAACTTCACAGAAGCTCTCGTGCGAACCTTGCGGAACTAGCACTCCTGGAAGAAAGGGTATTGTGGAGACATGGCTTAGCCACAGCCTAGGAGATGTTTCTAGAATGAAATTTTCACTCTACAGCGCCTCGAGTTCGAGTCTCGGTCCGGCACACAGTTTTAATTTGCCAGGAAGTTTCGACAAATATGGAGTTCCGCAAAATGTATTCTGTAATTCTGTTGCACATACTGGCATCAAATTCGGTGTTTCTCATGGAAATAGAATAATCTTAGGTACTAGTATCGTAGACCTGAAACAGACGAATAGAAAGAACTCCAGCACCCTAACAATTTTGCCCCCAACAGGCACGGTACCTTACAGACTGTCACTGTAGCCTGTGGCCTAGCGTTTGTGAGAGGTGGCAGCTAGAATGAAAGCAGTCGTCCAGCCGCCAGCCCTGGCCGCCGCCGTCGCTTCCGCCGCCCCCTCACCGCTCTCCGCCGCCAGCCCTGCCTGCAGCGACTGCTCGCGCCGCCTGGCACCGCCGCCTGGCTGTGGCGGCGACGGTCAAGGGCGCGCGCCCTGCGGCTCATCACGTGCCGCGACGCCTGCAGCCCGTCTGCGCGTCTGTACCTCCGCAAGCCGTCGTCACACGTGACGAGTTAGCTAACGCTGACGTGGCGCTCTACGAGTTTTGTGACGTCACATTCTACTACTTCACGTTCAGCAGCGATTCCGAAACGTTAAACGAGATAAATTCTACGATATTTCGGAAACGTATCACGTAATGTGGAACCAATAAGGTGCAGGGACGTTCTCTGTGTCACAAGCAGAAGTTCTCAGACGCTATATTGTTCACTGAGGTGGCTAAAGTCATGGGATATCTCCTAATATCGTGTCTGACCTCGTTTTGCCTGGCGTAGGATCTACGTGCAATGGACTCAACAAGTCGTTGGAAGTCCCCCGCAGAAATATTCAGCCATGCTGCCTCTGTAGCCGTCCATAACTGTGAAAGTGTTGCCAGAACAGGATTTTGTGCACGAACAGGCTTCTCGATCATGTCCCACGAATGTTCGATGTGATTCATGTCGGGCAAAGTGGGTGGCCAAATCATTCGCTCAAACCGTCCGGAATGTTTTTCAGACCAATCGCAAAGAGCTGCAGCCCCATGAAAAGCCACATTGTCATCCATAAAAATTCCATCGTTGTTTGGGAACATTGAGTCCATAAATGGCTGCCAAACGTCTCCAAGTAACCGAACATAGCCAAATGCAATCGATACAATCAATGGTCGGTTCAAATATCCCACACCATTATGGGGCTACCATCAGATTACTCAGTATCTTGTTACCAACTTGGATCCGTGAGCTCTGCGCCACTCTCGGCCCCTACCATCAGCTCTTACCACGCGAAATCTGAACTCCCCTGATCAGACCACGGTTTTCCAGCCGTCTAGGGTCAAACCGATGTAGTCATGAACCCAGGAGACGACTTGCGTCGGTCATCTGTTGTCATAGCCCGTTAACGCAAAATTTCGCCGCACTGTCCTAATGAATACGTTAGTCGTAGTCCCACATTGATATTTTCCGTTATTTCACGCAGTTTTACTTGTCTGTTAGCATTGACAATTATATGCAAGCGCTGCTGCTCTTGGTCGTTAAGTGAAGACTGTCTGCCACTGCGTTATCCGTCGTGAAAAGAAATGCCTGAAATTTGGTATTCTCGGCACTCTCTTCAAACTGTGGATTTCGGAATACTGAATTCCCTCACGATTTTCGAAACTGAATGTCCCATGCGTCTAGTTGAAACTACAATTTCACGTACAAAGTCCATCATAATCACGTTGCAAACATTTTTGATAGGTGATTGCAGAGCAGATAACTGCGGGAGTAGGAGGACCAGACCCATTTCAGGATACAATATGACAAACTACTTCCATTATTTACCACAACATAATAGGATAACAGCATGGCTCATTGGCATCAGCACAGGTATTTGAACTACAATAAACGGTTCTTAGGCGGTAAAAATAGGCCCGAGAAATACAATATACAATAATTAAAAGTGTAAATTCTTAAGGAAAATATATTTCTATAGGAATGCCTCAATCTAAAACAAAATCATTCTTGTAACGTCAACAAATAGGCATAGCTAGTGAAATTATACCGCAACTGAATTTGAATTACAGTTCCCTGAAAAAAAAAATGATCACAAGGATACAACCAGTTTCTTGTCAAGAGGACTTTATGCATGATAATTTCACAGAATTTAAATCAACTTATCTTAGAGAAATAGAAAAACAACCTTCAAACAGCAATTTTAGCTTGTCTACTCTGCAGCTTGATGAGCCCAGTAGAATCAGTGCCCTGTACTTCCCCTTTCTGAAAACTGCACGATTTAAGTAAAACCTTTGCTTAAGGGAGGCGCTTTCTCATCAACATTGTGTCGTTGCACTACAATCCTTGTAGAGCGAAGGCCCAACTGACTGTGCCCGACGGCAGCAGCAAAACCTAAGGCAGCCTCGAACATGACACAGACAAAGAAGCTGCACTCTACAACATATGGAAGACCCATAAATTTATGGGTCTTGTGAAGCCGTCAGACTTTTACTCAACGCTAATCTAAGACAGTAAACATTCAATGAACATATTTGTTTCGGTAAATACCACACACACATTGTGGCTCACACAGACAAACTTTCAGACACGGAGGTGAAAATTAATTGTGACTAGACGGTTCCTGCCTTTCGCCTTTACACAACCACAGTGAAAAATGGACAGAATGTTAGTATTTAATTAGAAAGCTCAAGTTACAGAAGCAATGGGCGACTAAGAGGTTTAACTGAACTAAGTAACAGCCAATACCAGTAACGTGCAGCAAACAGATTTGAAATTTACAGTTTTTATAATGACACTTCCCAGATTGACTGTAGTTCAGCAATCACTAACAGTAGGAGCTTAGCGTTTTTATCTGGCTTGACGTTAAAACATTTTAAATGGTACATGCCTGGCGTGACCATAGAAAACTCATTTTAAAGGCACACCAACCTGATATGAATACACATAGCAGGATAGAAAGGGTAGAACTCGGGCACTGCTCAGCCAGAAAGTAAATTAGCGCAATCACAACATGGAACGCTTACCTGCAGAACAATAACTGCCAATAACATGGTATTTCGGAGCACAGAACATAAAACGGGTCACCCGCTAGAAAGGTCGCCGTTTGTTGGCAGCAGCATGGGGATTGGAGACACTGCGAGATGCCACAGGACAGGACACAGCCGCACGCAGACCCAACCGCCCACGGACAGCAACGGCTTCCACTGCGGATGCCGACAACCCCAGTTCCGCTACGCCGAAATGGCCTCGCCGTGCCAACTCAGTGGTGGCGCTCCAAACCAACAGCGGCGCCGCACTGCTCCGGGGCTGACTGCTCGCTGCGACCGCCGTAGCCGCACCTCGCTCGGTACTCGGGAGTACTGCCCTCCCTCGAATGTGTTCATACCTGCCTTCAACCTCGCGGGAAACCGACCTGTCAGCCCGTCTTAGACTGCTCCTTTTAAACTTCACGTGGCCAATCACGACACGGAAAAAAAAAACTGAGGCTGAGAGCCGACACACGACTCGCGCCAAAGAGACGGAGAAGGCGCCACGGTCCACTTTTCGCATTAACCACTTGAGTACAAATAACGGGTCCGCCAACGCACTCTGTCCTTTTATACCTGTTTCTGTGCATATCGCTATCCCATGACTTGGCAACTCAGTGTATTTGCTCTGTTCAGTTGAAATACGTATTCGCTTTTTACGCCCTATGAATATACAGGGTGTTACAAAAAGATAAGGCCAAACTTTCAGGAAACATTCCTCACACACAAATAAAGAAAAGATGTTATGCGGACATGTGTCCGGAAACGCTTAATTTCCATGTTAGAGCTCATTTTAGTTTCGTCAGTATGTACTGCACTTCCTCGATTCACCGCCAGTTGGCCCAATTGAAGGAAGGTAATGGTGACTTCGGTGCTTGTGTTGACGTGCGACTCATTGCTATACAGATTTTCTGTGAACGTTTGGGCAGGCATTGTTGGTGATGTCTTGATTTGGCCCCATGTTCTTCCACCTACGCTCAATGGACCACGTTATCATGATTTCATACGGGATACTCTACCTGTGCTGCTAGAACATGTGCCTTTACAAGTACGACACAACATGTGGTTCATGCACGATGGAGCTCCTGCACATTTCAGTCGAAGTCTTCGTACGCTTCTCAACAACAGATTCGGTGACCGATGGATTGGTAGAGGCGGACCAATTCCATGGCCTCCACGCTCTCCTGACCTCAACCCTCTTGACTTTCATTTATGGGGGCATTTGAAAGCTCTTGTCTACGCAACCCCGCTAACAAATGTAAAGACTTTTCGTGCTCGTATTGTGGACAGCTGTGATACAATACCCCAAGACTCTTCGTGCTCGTATTGTGGACGGCTGTGATACAATACCCCAAGACTTTTCGTGCTCGTATTGTGGACGGCTGTGATACAATACGCCATTCTCCAGGGCTGCACCAGGGATTCCATGCGACAGAGGGTGGATGCATGTATCCTCGCTAACGGAGGACATTTTGAACATTTCCTGTAACAAAGTGTTTGAAGTCACGCTGGTACGTTCTTTTGCTGTGTGTTTCCATTCCATGATTAATGTGATTTGAAGAGAAGTAATAAAATGAGCTCTAACATGCAAAGTAAGCGTTTCCGGACACATAACATATTTTCTTTCTTTGTGTGTGAGGAATGTTTCCTGAAAGTTTGGCCGTACCTTTTTGTAACACCCTGTATGCTGTTTCTAAGCATCAGCACACTGAATCTCTCAAGAAAGCGTCGTTATAGGTACGATTTGTAGCAGTAATTTGGCGGGAAACTCGTATTGGTGGTCATGGAATTTCGTATTAAGTTCTCGTTTTAGCCCGCATGTTATGAAAGTACGACGTTTTCGGGTAATACGCCGTTTGAAGGCAACGACACATCGAATATTCGTCAAAAACGTGTCGTTCTTGGTAGGATCTGTTATCATTAAACGCCAATTAATATTTCCGATCCCGGCGGAGGTTCGAGTCCTCCCTCGGGCATGGGTGTGTGTGTTTGTCCTTCGGATAATTTAGGTTAAGTGGAGTGTAAGCTTAGGGACTGATGACAATGGCAGCTAAGTCCCATAAGACTTCACAAACATTCGAACATTTGAATATTTCGGAGATTAAAGTCTTCAGAACACTGTAGCATAAAAGGTCGCTCACTGCAGAATTTCAGCGTAGCGTAGTTGACAGGGGCGCCTCGTTACAAAATTAGTCGCGGGTTACCATTTCATTGTATCCATTTTTTTCACCTCTGCGTTTTATAAAAAAGGTTGTGGAATTTCCTCATACAATAAATAGAAATAACTTCTGTAATATTTGATGTTTTGTAAATGTGTGTGAGTTTGTCCGAGTTTTTACATTTTTATAAGCTTATGTCCTTATTGACTGGACATGTGCCAGTATCTTTCCTTTTTGCCTTATTACATGTTCATGTACATTTAAGTTTTTATTTATACATGTTACTGACCGAACAACATGACTAGCATATGGGCAACGTACGTTTTAAGAGAGCTAACGTGGGGATTTCACACGCGTCCATTTTGGAAAACGTACCGTACGATTTGCTAGCCAGATGAAGCTGATAACTGCCGGGTAGTTGTCAGAGAGCGGTAAACAGGTTGCCCCGTGTGCCGACGGCGCTGTGTCGGGGTGTTACGTTGGATTTCTTTACATGTTGTGATAAATAAAACTGTCAATATATTCGTGAAACTAACATTGTGGCACTTAATGTGAGGATCCGTCGTGCCTTGCATCAGGTGGATGCCAAGATTGAATCACACTAGAATTATCGTATAGAACTAACCTTCATGCACTTTTGATAAATAATACAATTTGGACATGGAAATAACATTGTGGGAGTTAATTTAACAGACCTTCATAGTCTGCACCAAACAGGTACAAAGATCACGCCACAGTCGTGTTTTGATGCTAAGAGTATCTTAACATGTAACTTACAACAGTAGTGACAATAAACTGAGCCACGTATGTTTAGCAATGTTGTAGAACAAATTTAGACGTATTTGGATAAATAATGCAGACGATTTTCTATTTCTTTAAATTGTTATTTTACTTGGAAACAAAGATAGAACCACAGTCAGATCTGTGCGCCAGATGAAGTAAAGAGAACAAGATGCTGGCTCTGGCAGATAATGATTGATTGTTTCGTTTTTAATGGCGGTAAAATACTTGGTTGTGATTAGGAGAACATATGCGTATGTTTGTTTAGAATCTTTCTGATCGATCTTTTTCTAAGAAAAGGGTGTTACTTAGGAGAGGGGAGGGAAGGCGCTGGACAGAGGAGAGGAGAGGGTAGGGAGAGAGAGAATTAGAAAATTTCGAGGTAAAATTTTAGCCAAAGAATAGATTTCTCTCCTATTACGAGATAGATGGAAAGGGTACATATAGGCCTTTACAAGATGGAGAACTTGTCTGTGGCATGATAGGAGAAGAAAGTACTATCGATATACAAGGCATACGGGACACATAATTAATACAGCTTTGGAAGTGTTCCGAGGAAGTAATGGAGAAGGGAGATAGGCAGGAGGAAGGTAGGTGCTAAAATTAGTACACAGTTTTACTAGCTTAGTCTTAGATCTGAGATAACATACAGTTTCCTAAAAAAAGAGTATATCCACATTTAATCATAAAAGAACCTTTAATTCAAGTCAACCGAGGTTAATAAACAATAAAAGGCTTTTACTGCGGGAGTAAATCAAACAAATTTTACTTCTAAAACTCAGTTATATGCTTCTGGTTCACTGGTATTGACAAAACCAGTCCACTGGAGCCTTGTAATGGTAATAGCAGTTAGACAGAATAACAACTAATACAGAACTATAACACAGAAAAATAAACACCACTAAAATTAGTATTTAAAATATGAAAACACCAATTTAAACAGGTACTGAAAACTGGCTACCAAAAAGCGAAAGTTGCCAATTATATACTTTGAAACGTTTAACGTTTACGGAAAATATACACAAAAGATTTATAATTAAGTGCTTAAGAAACTATGTGTTGCACTGCACTGACACACTAGAAATTATCATACAGCCTAAGAAAACCAGCTGAGGTAGTAAAAGATCAAGAGACAGTCATAGGGTATACCAACTTAGTAAAAGCGTTTGACAATGTAAGAAATACAATCGATATTCTGAGAAAAATAGGAATTAGCTATTGGGAAAACACACAACATATAATGTGTACAGAAGCGAAGAATGGAAGACCAAAACGATGTGCTCGGATTAAAAATTATAAGTCAGGAATGCAGTCTTTCAACTCTAACGTTGAATCAGTACATCAAAGAAGCAATGATGGAAACAAAACAAATGTTCAAGTGTGGGCTTAAAATTCAGGAGGAAAAACTATCAATGATAAGATTCGCTGATGATATTACTGTCAGCAAGAGAAGAATTACAGACCTAGAAAATGGATGAATAATGAGTACAGACTATGGTTTGAGAGTAAAACTGAGAAATATGAATGTGATCAGGAGTGACAAATGAGATTATGAATAAAGCTGGTGGCTACAGAGCAAATGAAGTCCGCAGCTCGTGGTTGTGCGGTAGCGTTCTCGCTTCCCACGCCCGGGTTCCTGGGTTCGATTCCCGGCGGGGTCAGGGATTTTCTGTGCCTCGTGATGACTGGGTGATGTGTGATGTCCTTAGGTTAGTTAGGTTTAAGTAGTTCTAAGTGCTAGGGGACTGATGACCGTAGCTGTTAAGTCCCATAGTGCTCAGAGCCATTTGAACCATTTTGAGTAAATGAACTGAAGCTATTCTGGTACTTTAGAAGCAAAATAAGGCAAAGAGGCCACTTCTGACCATAAATGTCTAGTAATATCAAACATCGGTCTTAATCTGAGGAAGAAATTTATGAGAATCAACGTCTGGAGCACAGCATTTTATAGTAGTGAATCATGGATTGTAGAATAGTCGTAAAAGAAGAGAATCGAAATATTTGACATATGGTGCTATACAGAAGGAAGTTTAAAAATACATGGACTGATAAAAGACTAAGGAGTTCCAATATTGAATCTATGAAGAATGGAATACACTTTCTCTACGTTACGTCAGTGTCTATCGGTGAGCTGGAACCAAGTAGTGTCGATTCAAGTCGGAATGACTTATTGTATTCCATTAATGAGCGGAAATAAAGTTCACTTATTCTTGCTTGCTGGGGTACGTTAGTTGGCGTTGATATGTGGCCGCGACACAAAATTGTGGAAAATACAAGGATAAGGGACAACATGGTAGGACATGCGTTACGAAATCAGCGAATAATTTACATGGTGCTAGAGGGAGCTGTAGACGGTATAAACTGTTGGAGAACACAGAGATTGGATTACATTAAAAAATAACTGAGGATTTAGAATTTAATGGTACTTCTGAGATAAAGAGGTTGCAGAGGAAAGCGGGACGGGCCACGTCAAACACTTGAGAAGAATGGTGCCCAAAAGAAAAATGACAATAACCACAAAAAAGTCTATCTTTCGCAGTTCTGGGAGCCGGGGTGATGCAAACCTTTTTTTGATGTGTGTAGTTAACAACAACGTCGTTAGGTATAGATACTACCGGACGTGATGTCACTTCCACCTAGACCATCACTTTAAAAGTTAATGTTTTTACGACCGTTACAAATTCATATCACGCGAGATAGCTCGTTTGTTGTGTCTTAGCTTTTTACTTTTGCAGTACGGGAGATTGACTATCTAAGCAGGCGCGGTGCCTCATGGCTCCACGAAAATAGCCTGCCTGCACGAATTGCTGGGAACTGGGTTAAACCGCCTGAGAATCGAAAGTGTACGCGTCCTTGGTCCCAATGCATGCAGTATAAAGAAGCAGAGCCCGTTTATCCTATGTTAATGAGGAAAGCTTGATACCAAGAAATAGTGGACGTCTTGTAGTGATACTATCTCTTATCAATAAAATTAGTTTCACACTAACGGTGCGATGTGCTGTAGCTGTACAGGATGGGACGTCAAACATTTCAAATCAGAAAAGCACTGTGGTACTGAAGAATCCATCCCATCTTGATCGTCCACTCTTATTATTCCCTCTTGGTTGTTGTACATATTGTATATGACCCGTCTCTCCCTATAGCTTACCCCTACTTTTTTCAGAATCTCGAACAGTTTGCACCATTTTATATTGTCGAACGCTTTTTCCAGGTCGACAAATCCTACGAAGGTGTCTTGATTTTTCTTTAGCCTTGCTTCCATTATTAGCCGTAACGTCAGAATTGCCTCTCTCGTCCCTTTACTTTTCCTAAAGCCAAACTGATCGACACCTAGCGCATTCTCAATTTTCTTTTCCATTCTTCTGTATATTATTCTTGTAAGAAGCTTCGATGCATGAGCTGTTAAGCTGATTGTGCGATAATTCTCGCACTTGTCAGCTCTTGCCGTCTTCGGAATTGTGTGGATGATGCTTTTCCGAAAGTCAGATGGTATATCGCCAGACTCATATATTCTACACACCAACGTGAATAGTTGTTTTGTTGCCACTTCTCCCAATGATTTTAGAAATTCTGATGGAATGTTATCTATCCCTTCTGCCTTATTTGACCGTAAGTCCTCCAAAGCTATTTTAAATTCCGATTCTAATACTGGATCCCCTATCTCTTCTAAATCGACTCCTGTGTCTTCTTCTATTACATCAGGCAAATCTTCACCCTCCTAGAGGCTTTCAATGTATTCTTTCCACCTATCTGCTCTCTCCTCTTCATTTAACAGTGGAATTCCCGTTGCACTCTTAATGTTACCACCTTTGCTTTTAATGTCACCAAAGGTTATTTTGACTTTCCTGTATGCTGAGTCTGCCCTTCCGACAATCATATCTTTTTCGATGTCTTCACATTTTTCCTGCAGCCATTTCGTCTTAGCTTCCCTGCACTTTCTACTTATTTCATTCCTCAGCGAATTGTATTTCTGTATTCCTGATTTTCCCGGAACATGTTTGTACTTCCTCCTTTCATCAGTCAACTGAAGTATTTCTTCTGTTACCCATGGTTTCTTCGCAGCTACCTTCTTTGTACCTATGTTTTCCTTCCCAACTTCTGTGATGGAACTTTTTAGAGATGTCCATTCCTCTTCAACTGTACTGCCTACTGCACTATTCCTTATTGCTGTATCTATAGCGTTAGAGAACTTCAAACGTATCTCGTCATTCCTTAGTACTTCAAATGGTTCAAATGGCTCTGAGCACTATGGGACTTAACATCTGTGGTCATCAGTCCCCTAGAACTTAGAACTACTTAAACCTAACTAACCTAAGAACATCACACACATCCATGCCCGAGGCAGGATTCGAACCTGCGACCGTAGCGGTCACGCGTTTCCAAACTGAAGTGCCTAGAACCGCACGGCCACACCGGCCGGCCCTTAGTACTTCCGTATCCCACTTCTTCGCGTATTGATTCTTCCTGACTAATGTCTTGCACTTCAGCCTACTCTTCATCACTACTGTATTGTGATCTGAATCTATATCTGCTCCTGGGTTCGCCTTACAATCCAGTATCTGATTTCGGAATCTCTGTCTGACCATGATGTAATCTAATTGAAATCTTCCCGTATCTCCCGGCCCTTTCCAAGTATACCTCCTCCTCTTGTGATTCTTGAACAGGGTATTCGCTATTACTAGCTGAAACTTGTTACAGAACTCAATTAGTCTTTCTCCTCTTTCGTTCCTTGTCCCAAGCCCATATTCTCCGGTAACCTTTTCTTCTACTCCTTCCCCTACAACTGCATTCCAGTAGCCCATGACTATTAGATTTTCGTCCCCCTTTACATACTGCATTACCCTTTCAATATCCTCATACACTTTCTCTATCTGTTCATCTTCAGCTTGCTAAGTCGGCAAATATACCTGAACTATCGTTGTCGGTGTTGGTCTGCTGTCGATTCTGATTAGAACAACCCGGTCACAGAACTGTTCACAGTAACACACCCTCTGCCCTACCTTCCTATTCATAACGAATCCTACACCTGTTATACCATTTTCTGCTGCTGTTGATATTACCCGATACTCATCTGACCAGAAATCCTTGTCTCCTTCCACTTCACTTCACTGACCCCTACTATATCTAGATTGAGCCTTTGCATTTCCCTTTTCAGATTTTCTTGTTTCCCTACCACGTTCAAGCTTCTGACATTCCACGCCCCGACTCGGAGAACGTTATCCTTTCGTTGATTATTCAATCTTTTTCTCATGGTAACCTCCCCCTTGGCAGTCCCCTCCTGGAGATCCGAATGGGGGACTATTCCGGAATCTTTTGCCAATGGAGAGATCATCATGACACTTCTTCAATTACAGGCCACATGTCCTGTGGATGCACGTTACGTGTCTTTAATGCAGTGGTTTCCATTGCCATCTGCATCCTCATGTCGTTGATCATTGCTGATTCTTCCGCCTTTAGGGGCAATTTCCCACCCCTAGGACAAGAGAGTGCCATAAACCTCTATCCGCTCCTCCGCCATCTTTGACAAGGCCGTTGGTAGAATGAGGCCGACTTCTTATGCCGGAAGTCTTCGGCCGCCAATGCTGATTATTTATCTAAATTTAGGCAGTGGCGGGGATCGAACCCGGGACCGAAGACGTTTTGACTATGAATCAAAGATGCTACCCCTAGACCACGGGTAAGACTTGAAGGCAAGCTCCTGCTTGCCACATGGGCGTGGGGGCGGAGTGGGTAGGAGTGAGCATGCGAGGCCTGCTAGCGCTGTACCCGGAACCACAACCGGGCAGAAGCGCACGAAAGGAGGGCGGAGTTCAAGGAGCAGGATATAGTAAAAGTGGATGAATGCTCGGTTCGGTCTGGTATAGTGCATAATGGGATTGTGCACACGTCCATGCGCCTACCCCGCTCTGGGGTACGATACGGAAATGTCGCGTGGGGAACGTCAGTCGTCAAGAGAGGGGCGGGAGTGCCGACCGCGTGTGGCACCACCCAGCTGAGCGGGGGGTGACGTGAGAATCGCGCCAAGGTAAATGGCGAAGAAGGTGCAGTAACGAAGTAGGTGCTCGATTTCGTTGTGGGTGGTTTGAGAGTACTGCCAGAAGTCAGGGCGTGACTTATTTCCGTCACTATACAGGGAAGTTATAGTCCATCCCTTGACCCGTACAACAGCATGATATTTGGTGCTGAGGTAGAAGGCAACGAACTGTGCACCCAGTTCCGAGACGTCGCTAGTGGCAGAGCAAATCAGGTTGTGGGCATCGTCGTCCACGAGGTGGCAAATTGCGCAAAGCTAGTGTCCGACAATCCGACTACATGAAGGCGTTGATCTGTGGCGAATTTTCCTCATATGACATGGTACCATGTAGCCCGCGCATTGGAGCGGATGAAAGACTGGTGGAGAAGACGCTAAACCATAGCCACCGTGTCGACGGAAGTTTGAATTCGACGTTGTTGTGGGATATGCACCGAAGTAGTGAGTGAATAAGTCTTTGGTTCGAGGAAGGCACATGCTTGGTGAGTGTGATCATACCTGCAGCCAACAACGAAATCAGAAATGTGCTCCAGGTGGGACGTGACGTGGCCTACTTGCACCGGTGGGGATAGGGTCGCAGGCGTAAGAATGTCCAGTAAGCCGCGCGTAAGGGAGGCGTCCCCGTTCCACTGCTTGTGCATGGTGCCCATGTGCGAAGACACCGCTGCCTGGAGGCTGCGTCCAGTAGTTTATGGCAGTGGGAGTACCTGTGCGATGTGGACCGTCTAGGACATCACACGTTGATTGAGGTATTCGACACATTGTAAAGAACAGAGTCGGCTGAGGAAATTTTGTCGCACTGCCGTGCGGATTAGTTTGAGAGTACGCCTAAATTGATGGCAGCGGAACGGCGCACTATGGAGGAGCAAATAATATCAAGGTATCTTAGGTTCTGTACGCACGGGAGGGGCCGCGTCCAATGGGCATCGCAAAGGATTTAGCCATATTCATGATACTGCCCTCTACAGTTCCTATGTTGATATTAAATAGAGTATCACCTGGTTTATGTCCGCTATCGGACCAAGAGGCGGACATCGTCTGTGGATGCACGACAACGAAAAGTGTACTGTCGAAACCTGAGACCAGAAAGGTGGATCGTCACGCCCCCAATGAATAGCTCCAGGATCATGGCATATTGTCAAAAGTGGGAAACCTTGTCCTTGTCGAATGCACTGTCAAAGTCCATGGCAACCACCGTGGCTCGGAGTCTAGCTCAGAAGGATCTATAACAAATGATTTAAAAATCCTTCACAATGCACGCAAAGGGTTGTTACTTAACAGTAATAGTCGGTAGTGTGCCGACGCTTAGTATGCCGGCGCTACGCATCTACTTCCTCGCCGTACGCAATCAAGGTATGTTGAACGGCAGGTTTGGCTCATTTAAGCCGCCAAGACAACGTTGTGCAGTAGTAGGTAACGCATTGAAGACATTCAGGATCGTGGAGGTGGCAGGGACGATTGCGCCAGACCATTTGTTGCAGGAAATGAACACTGCAATGTAGGTACAGAGGTGCGAAAAGGCCATGGGCCAAGGAGTGCAGTAATGAATTCCCGACGGACCCCGGAGCTGCAGTGTGCGGGTGTACTAAAGTTCTAAAATTCATGCACAAGCCCCATTTTGAATGTTTACCTGTTGAGTGGTATTTACAGACTTTCATAGCGGCCAGTGCTCGACGTCTTCTGAATAGACTTTGTACTGAAAAGTGACAGATTCATAAATATTTTGTATCTGTATATATTTCTACATTCAGATCCACTGTTAGCAACTGATGCTGCAAATACAGCAACAAAGCTATGAATTATTTTTACTATTTGATATTAAATGTAGAATAAATTAATATTTGAATTGATTGTACTGTTCTCGGGTCTCCAGCCGGGTGCAGTCATTTTCAAACCACGATATTTCGTCTGCGTTCCTTACCGTCATCTTCAGGTGATACCTGCAGACTGAGAGTCCGCTGAATCTCCTCCCCTTTATACACTGATCGCTCACCACCCCTTACCCCGTGTTCTGGGGCACGTGGCGCTGCGTGAGGGGTTGTGGGGAGGGGCGGGCTACTAGCTGCGAACTGTGGCCTTCGTCGGGCGCGGAAGTCGCTTTGGGTCGGCGCTGTGCTTTTAGTTGGCTGAGTGCTGGGTCCCAGACTTTGCTGAGGTTGAACCCGGCGTCTCTGTTGATCAGCCCATCAGCTACACGTATTTCAATCGCCTCCTTCAGAACACAGTCCCAAAAAGACGAGGTCTGCCGCAAAAGTTCCGTTTTCGCGTACTCCGTAGTGTCTCTAGTATCCATGCAATGCTCCGCAACCGCAGATTTTGTAGACTGCTTCAGTTCAGTGTGCCTTCTGTGTTCTTGACATCTTTCTTCGATTGTCCGTACAGTTTGCCCGATGTATGCCTTACCGCATTTACACGGAATACGGTAAACACCCGGTTTGCGGAGCCCCAGGTCATCTTTTACTGTACCTAGCAGGGCACGGGTTTTCGGAGGTGGGCAGAAGACACATCAAATGTGTGACAATGTAGAGGCAAGCTCCTCCTTCAGATGTATATCGTGGTGATGCCTCCTTAGAAGAGAGTATGTGTACAATATAGAGGACAAATACCCAAGAGAGGAAATTAGAGTAATTCGCTGATTTAAGACACGTATCATTAACGTCAGTTTCCAGTATAGATTTGGGAACGTATAGGGGTGTTAGAACGATACGAATTACCTCGAATAAAACGATTCATTGACAAATAGCCAACAAAGATTCAGACGGTATCGTTCTTGCGAAACGTATTTATGTCTTTAATCTCACGAAATAATTGGTGCTATCAATAGGCGATGTCAGATTGATTCCATATTTTTAAGTTTCCAAAGGCTTTTGATTCCGTTCCTCACAAGCGACTTGTAATCAAATTGCGTGAGTATGGAGTATCATCTCGCTGCGCGACTGGATTCGTGATTTCCTGTCAGTAAGGTCACAGTTGATGTTCCCCAAGAAAGTGTTATAGGCCCTCTGCAGATTATGCTGTCATTTACGTTGTTATAAAGTCATCGCACAATCAAAACCGACTGCAAAATATTTTAGACAAGACATGTTTATGGTGCAAAAAGTGGCAGTTGACTCTAATAATCAGAAATGCGAAGTCATTCAAGTGGGTACTAAAAGAAAACTGCTAAATTTCAGTTACACAATAAAGATGTCAGTTCAAATAAAGACTTAGGTTTACAGTTAAGAATAACTTAAACTGGAACGACCGCATCGATAATGTAGGGGAGAGAGCAAATTACAGACTGCAATTTATGGGCAGAACACTTAGAAAACGCAACAGGTTTGCTAAAGAGATTGCTTGTACTACGCTTAGAGACTGCTTATACTACGCTTTTCCGCTCTCTTCTGGAGTATTGCTGTGTGGTGTGGGATTGGAATCAGATAGGATTGACGGAGGACATCAAAAATGTTCAAAGAAGGACAGCTTGTTTTGTAGCATCACAAAATAGGAGAGAGTGCCATGGACATTGGGGTGGCAATCATTAAAACAGAGATGTTTTTCATTGCGGCAGGATCTTCTCATCAAATTTCAATCACCAACTTTCTCCTCAGAGTTTGAAAAATGTTTCGTTAGCACCCTCCCACATAAGGAGAATTGGTGATCCTCATAATAAAGTAAGAGAAATCATAGCTCACGCGGAAAGCTTTACTTACTCGTTTTCCCCGCGCTGTGTTCGACAGTGGGACGGTAGAGAAATAGCTTGAAGGTGGTTCGATCAACCCCCTGCCGAGTTATCAAGTAAATATATATATATATATATATATATATATATATATATATATATGTAAAGGGGCATGGTTCAGTGACAGGAAGGGGTAGACGTCGTGGTTTCGATCCCTGCCCATCCTGTCTCCACTGGCTCCAAGCTGATCACTCTACTTCCTGGAAAAAAAAAAAGCTATGGCACCCGGGAAATAAAAAAGGTGGTAGAGCACTTTCCTGATAGAAGCCTAGGAATAAAGGTCTCGAGTTGGAGCCTCAAAAAGAAAAAAAAATCACCTAGCATCTTCTATTAGTGATCAAAAAGTCCTTGGTTGCAGATTCGAACGCCGCCATTGATTAAATTTTGAATAGGAATCGTCAGCAAAGGCAGACGAAGACTTCCGGCAGAAGAAGTCATACTGGTTCCTCCAACGACCTCGACAAAGAGGGCGGGCGAGCAGACAGCTATTCAGGGCACTCGTTTGTCCTTGGTGTAGGAAACTGGCACTAAAAGGCGGAAGACTCAGCATTGATCAACAGCATGAGGATGCAGAAGGCCATGTAAATCACTGCCCATGTAAATCACTGCATTAAAGGCAAGTGGCCTATAAACAAAATTTCATGATGATCTCTCCACTAGAAAAGATTTCAGACTAGGCCCCCGTTCGAATCTCCGGGAGAGGATTGCTAAGTGGGAAGTGACCACGAGAAAAGACGATAATGTTCTAAGAGTTGGGGCGTGGAATGTAAGGAGTTTTAACGCGGTAAGGAAACAAGAATATCTGCAAGGCACTCGATAACGCTGAATCTACATATAGTGGGGGTTAGCGAAGTGAAATGGGGAGACAAGTATTTCTGATCGGATGAGTGTACGGTAATATCAACAGCAGCAGGAAATGTTGTAACAAGTAGGATTCGTTATGAACAGGAAGGTCGGTCATAGTGTATGGGTCAGTAGTACTCATAAATCACTTCAGTGACGCGACAAATATTTACATGCCTTTTTGGAAAGGCATTTTTAAGAACGATTCCCTGCACGACAGACCGTCAGTTGACTGGGACTGGTGCGCTACTGCATCGTCCTACAGGACCCCCTTACCTAGAGACGGATATGTTCTTCCAACATGACAAATTCCTAGTTGTTAGGTGATACATCATCTAAACCTAAGATTACCCAGAAGATGGATCGGCAGAAATGGTCATGTTGCTTGGTCGCAAATGTCACCTCACCCCTTTAGATGTTTTGCTTAGGAGGTTGGTTGAAGGCGAAATCTAAAGAGAAAAGTCTTCTTCTCCTCACTTCGCATATTAGGCAAATTGCCTGTAATGGTACTCTATCTCTTGTCTGGTCTTCCTGCATTTCTTCTTCATAATTTAGAGCCCTTACTGAGATTCTTTCTCCACCCTTACTGCCTACACGTTCCTTCCATTTTCTTCTGCTTTTCCTCTATTGTTTCATTTAGGGTATATATTCTTAAATCTTTCTTTATATCTTCTTTTTCGATGTTCTATTGTACATCCTTCCACTCTTCTTAGAAATTTCATTTCTGGAGCATGTATTATACTGTCTTGGTGTCTTACCGTTGCCTATGCTTCACTTCCATAAGTTGGTACTGCTACTGCTTTACAAAATATTGGCTCTCAGCCTGTTTTTTGGTACCTTCTTATTTCTCCAACGTTCATTAAATAGGAAAAGAAGTGTTACATGTAGGAGTAACCATATTTCCACAGTTCTACATTAATGCAGTTTAATCCAGTGGCTTTCATATCTTTTGTAGCTTTTAGAGCTCCATCAGTTCTCTTACATCAGTACCCTCCAGGCATTTTGTGCCATTCAGTTCAGGTGAAGTCGGAATTAAAGTACATCATACCACAATATTTTATAATGAGCTATCCATTCGTCCTCTCCTATATTAACAGCAAGAATATCATCATTGTATTATCTGTTTAGTGATTTCGTCACTTCATATGCCAAGTATGCCAAGTACATCATGCTCTATATTGCTAACAAAGTGTTCCCATGATTCTGCGTACACATTCTGAGCTGTAATTCACATTATTTCTCTTATCTTTATAATCATTACACTTTTAATTTTTGGGATTACTTAATTAGGTCTTGAAAGCTTCTTGTTTTTCTTTAATTGCTGGCGTTTAACTCCTTCCTCCTCTGCGATTCCTGTATTGCCTCTTTTCCACAGAATCTCGTCATCTATGTTCAATATGGCTGTTTTTAAGTTTCTCCAATGTTTTTACAAGTTTTCTACCATTTCTAATTTTGCTAATGGTTTCGCCATCCGCTTTTGGTAGAGATCACTTATGCTGCCATCTCCTAAAAGGTAAACTTCAAAAACCTGTTCTTCCTTTTGCTTCTTAATTGATCTCCTCGGTCTTCTCCATTTTCCGTAGATGTAAATTATTGACACCAGTAAGAAGTGATTTGATCCTATATCTTCTCCTTAATAAACTCTGTTATCTTAAATCTGCCCAAGAAGTCCCTCATTCATTATTATATAAGCTATAATAGATCTATGTCCTCTTGCTGACCAGGTAAATTTGTGTACATATTCCCTCCTAAAGATACTATTGATAATTTTTAAAGGATTAAAGGTAGCAAAATCTCTATTTTTCATTACATACATTTTTTCCAAATGTTCCTACTATTTTTGGAATTTATATCTTTCCAGTTGTGACACAGAGATCTCCCATAAGCAAAATTGATTTTTATTGTATCTGTCTAAGATCACTTCTAATTTTTGTGAAAGGCCTACGACTCGTCAGTTTTTCCTTCTTCTAGGCCGTAAGTTGCTATTGGTCTTAGGATTTCTCTTGGACTTCTAATTCCTACTAGTACAATGCGTTCATTTACATATTTTTACATATTCATAGTTCAGTATTTTATCTTCCGATTTTTCATGAATGTAGATGGCACACCTTTGCTTGCTCTTTGTTCATGCTTCACTCCGCTGTAAACTATAACACAGTCGTCTACATATTTAGCTCCAGTTGTTTTCTATTTTGTTTCTGTAATTGCTGCAAAATGTAATTCCTTTTCTTTCAAATACTTAGCTAATTCGACTTCCTTAAGAGCCATTTCTAGGTGGAAACGTCCCAAGCTTCATTAAATTGATAATTTGTCCTGTTTCAAAGGCTATAATGAGTACTGCAAGTACCTTTATTGAGCATCTGAATGGGGTACGGGCCCATCGCAGGTAATACTTGTGATGAGACTGCCATCTCTGAGCTTTGTCAGCCACAGCTCCTAAATCGCATGCCACCAACATAAGAATCAAATTGATCGTTAGGATTATGAATAGTGTGCTGCCGCCGTAGAGGAATACCAACACGAATTCAGAACAGATGGACGTGATATTGTCTCGAGAATTCGAAAGTGTATTGAAGCCAGGGGCGGTAGTTATGATAATCAACTTTGAAACTAATCATTTGCCTTTGCTTAACACCCTCCATGAGTATTTGTTTGGAATCCATTTTGTTGGCTGTATTCCTGTAACCAATCAGAAGTGGACACTTGTTAAATGGATTGTTTTATTCGAATTAGTTTCCATGATCATCTTCTAAAAATTTTACTACTGCTGCTGAAACGTTATATATATACAACCACACGTAATTCTTAGACAATAAACAAGTCCGTTACTACACCGAATTATAGCTCACAGTTAACATTACTCACACATAACCCTCCTTCCAAAATGTGAACGACACCTTTTTCACCAATAATGAAGTGAATAACTGGATACACAGTACTCAACATAATGTAATAAATATGATGACTCTCAAGACTAAATACAATAACCAAGATGCGTACCAATAACGTACTTCACTACAACCAAGTCATTCAATCGTCTGAGCAGTGAATGAGCCTTTACGAGCTGTAACGACCACGCGAATCCACATGGTCTAACAGTTGCAAACGACCATCTCGACCAACATCACGTTTTTATGTGGCTGTTTAATGTCGCTCAGAGTTCACAATTCTGCGGAATGGCGGTACGGAGCACTTCCAGCGGGCCCCTTCATAAAATTCTTCATGCACACTCGATCCAACAACGGCTTGAAACCTCCAGTTGGCTGGCTATGTGCCCCGACCATTCCAACGAACCACCTGGGCAAAAACTGTAGCGACTCTTCATCTGACGTGTCTGTTGTAGCGAGAAGTTTTTGATGTCCCACTCCGGAAGATTCTGCACGTACGCTGCCAGCAGCACGGGCGCGACCTATCTCGGAGTGCCCTCTGTCACCGCGGCCGCCAGAGGCACCACTCGGCGGGAATTCAACCTGGCGGCCACTGGCGCCGAAATCGAACCGTCACAATTTATTCTACCTAGCTAAGGTTCAAGTTTTACGTGAGCAGCTATTCAACAGCCGGCACGTGGTAGCCTACTTCTTACATTCTCTAGGCTGTTCTTTGGTCAGTTCCACGACTAACAGCAGCGGTGGGTCCTCTGCCAACGCAGAGAATGGGAAGCGAAAGAAAAGTGAGTGAACCTTGTGGCTATCACGCACGGCCGAGCAGGTCGATAGGGGCCCACGGCCTGAGCTCAGCTCACCCCTGCCACGCTAGGCCGGCCCGCGTCACGCTGCCGGCTGCCTCACACGCCGTGACCCGCCGCACTGCCCAGAGGCACGCGACGCGGCCGCCACTCAGCACCGCAGCAGCTGCTGCCAAAGTTCGCCCGTATCTTTCCTGTTTACAGGCAGGCAGTCACAGTGGCAGCTGGTATGGCTGTGATACTACAGATCGAGAGTATGGAGAAAGCCGTACTTGTATCCAGAAGTTCAGCACGATTAGAGGATAGGAAGAAAATAGAGCGACAATAGATGAGCACAGTCACTGTATTTAACCGTCAAGGTGAAAGGATACCGTATCTTCCGGTGGACACATTCATAGAAAAATACACATTAATGGGTCATTCCCGTGTTGACAATGCTTGTTGTTCGACCAGAGGGCGTGTGAATTTTGAAAAAGTTGAGAGTCAACGCAATGGTGTGAGTGAGCCAGTAGAACTCGTCACAAGAAGATAGGCTGAATCAGAGTGGAACGAAGATATGTTGAAACAATCTCGAAATACACACAACAGAAATATCTAAGCTCACAACGATTTTCTCAATAAATTATGTGCAAATGGTTCAAATGTCTCTGAGCACTATGGGACTTAACATCTGAGGTCATTAGTCACCTAGAACTTAGAACTACTTAAACCTAACTAACCTAAGGACATCACACACATCCATGCCCGAGGCAGTATTCGAACTTGCGACCGTAGCAGTCACGCGGTTCCAGACTGAAGCGCCTAGAACCGCACGGCCACACAGACCGGCTAATAAATTATGTAATAGTAGATCTAAGTTAGTACGCTACGCTTTATTAATTAAAGAGTCGCAAGAGTTTCTCTTTTAAAAGACCTTGAAATTAATCGACACCAAAGAATTTTGACGAACGGGCATCCATCCATATGGCAAGCAGGATATCCACTTTAAACTAATTATCAATCAGGTTTAGAAGGCAAATTGGGATGTAGACTGGAAATTAATGGCAAAAGCCTCAAAGCATTTAGCAAAAACCCATATGATCAAACGGGAAATAGGACGCCCACTTCAATAAGCAATAAATTGAATATATTAATTAAAAACACCAAAAATTTTAATAAGCGCACATGCACTCGCACAGAAAATAGGGTGCACACTGTACTATAAAACAAGGTTTTAGAGACTGCAATTAAATAACCAATGCATTGGCGCTCAAAAAAAATACACGCTTCGAATTAGATAAAAACAACTTCCTTAACAAATGGCCTAAAGCAGAGCACATCGTGCATGCCAAACTAGTAAACAAGAAATTAAATACACACACAGTGAACAACACTTGAGCCCCACAGTACAGGGAATTACTACACCAAGTAAGGGTGACAGTGCCCGGAAAGATACATGGAAACGAATGAAAGTATGTTCACTCAATTTTGCAAGAGACCAGATTGAATACTCAATTCAGAGTTAGTTACGAATCTCAAGTAAGGAGTTCATTACACCCAATTGTTTTATAACGCACAAGACTTGAAGGAAAATAATTCTTAAAAGCCTAAATAGTTAAGGAAACTAGAAAAACAGAGCTGCGGCATACACAAAAGTGACAATTTTAAATCTCGCTCGTCCGGCTCTGGGAAACAGAATTTACGCTGTCAGTAACACGACGAGCAGAATGCGTAGCACAGTCTATTAACACTTCTTGAAGGATTGAAGGAATTGGTCACACACAAAATGTTCTTGTACCAAGCTGCAGCGTGCGACGCAACGAAGTTACCACTAAGGAGAGTTCCAAAATGTGCTCAGTCGTAATAAGCGTCCGGCAAGCTGCCAGAGATGACACGTGACCATGGTATGACTGCCGCTTTCCTACAGAGGTGCGAATCCACTGTGCTGGCCGGTGCTCACTGGAACATTGTGCCATGGCGGTGAACGTCAGGCGGTGCGGCGGCGGGGTTTCTTCCGTCCATTACCTGCACCTACTTGTGATCTCGTTGCAGCAGATCGCCGGTAGGAAAGCCGAGCAGAAACCTACTGACTGCAACTCGCACAAGGCTGCATGCAACATAACAATTCCAAGAATCTGGAAAAAGTCTTAATTTTGAATGAAAGGTGGAAATACTGGCAAAACTTCGGTATATTCTGAACTTTCACTGCCAGGCCCGTGCTAATCTTAACACAGTCATGCACAAACCCTTTCATTCACGTTAGCAAGTTTATGGTAACTTACTTCCAGTAAACTGAGCAGCTACTAAACACGGATTGTTCTTAGACGAAAATGCTCGCCATTCTATTAAGTATATCAGTGTCTAATGCACTCAAGTTTTTAGTCATCGATCTGCTAAGTATGCCACACGGAATTACTGTTTATTCTCATACAGAAAATTAGTTAAAAATCCGTGATTCCTGAAAAACACAACGGAATAAATATACCTTCACTTTCAAACACTTGTGAATTATGTAGCACAACTAAAACCGGAAATTAAAGCTTCCTTCGGAGATCATGCTACACACGAACGTACCATTGTAAGGCTGGGCTCCGACCTCCTTAGACTGCTGTAAGCATTCTACATCTCCAAGAGAAAAGACGTGCATAGAATACTCCATTCTGATTGGTCAGTTTTCGTCAAGGCCAATAGAAAAACATTATTCTCCCGCGTTAGTCCGCGCTTTTCATATCCAACCAATGAACAAATTATACACTTTTCAACTGTACTTTTTCCAAAAATAAATATTTAACATTCTGATATTTTGTTTATACTTAACGTTATTAACTATTTTCATTTGCATTCGAATTAGCTTTCCTTTTACCATAAACTTACTTAACATATTATGATACAAAATTCCCTGTCACTCAACGTTCATCAATAGAACATTGATCTACATATTTACTTCAGACTACATTCACGCATCATTCACACTACTAAAAGCATACACAAAACTGTACAAACGTAAATAAATAGAAAAGCCTTCAAGAAATAAACAGAACAATTCACAAAAACATTCTCTTGGGCTCTTTCGTGAGTGCCTCTGTGCACCACTGTCCACTCACAGATGAATATTAGAACTACATATTCAACTGAACCCGCTTCAGACCATCTGTCACTGTGCACGCATGAGTCATTCTCCCAATACTGATGTTCTAGTCAGGAGAAATATAAGGCTCACACCCTCTATGATTATAAAGTTTTTTTCAAAAATTTTTGAATTGTACATATTATCGATCCTGGCTTCAAATTTTAAATCTTTCAAAAAATTCTCATTCTTAAGAACTAAAATTACAGATTTCTTACTCTGGACTTCGCAGACTACAACTAACCTAGCCTAATCTTTTAATTTTTCTACAAAAAATCATTTCTTTCTTCACAAAAGTGATGCAAATTTTCAAAACAAATTTTCAACATTTTAATAAATTTTTCAACATTCTTAAATTCATATTTCATGAAAGTCTTTTGAAGTTAACTACTTGTTCAATTTTTTAAAGTCACTGCAATTTGTGTCCATCCATTTAATAATGGTATTTTATCCTACCTTAGCACCAGCATGTCATTATAGTCTTTTGTCACATACATTTTCCTGGTTTTTGATTATGGCACCTTTACACTGTAGCGTCCATAACATTCCTCCATTCTCCACATATCTATCCTTCCCATGTTTACATGCAAAGTTGTCCCTGAAACCATACTTCTGTCTAAGACTACTTTCTTTACATAATCCTAATACACAATCACTTATTATTACAAGAAATTGTTTACAAATTTTATTTTTCGTTCCACTTGACTTCAAATGAAAGTAAATTAAGAGAGTATTTGCTTCTTTATTTTGCTTTAATCAGAAAGACCAAATGTAATAGAAAATTTTTTTCAAGAATTTATTTTCTTTAGAATACATAATGGTTTTTTTAAAAGAAACTAGTTGCTATTGAAAGCAAAACTTAAACTTTTTCTTTACTTTAACTCAACTTGAGAACATTTAATTTTGAAAAACACATTTCATACAAAGCAATTATTTACAAACATTTTCTAATACATAGTTACCACTTTTACACAGTAGATCCCTTTGTATCACTTCTTCTTCCTATTTTTTACCACTATTGAACACAAATCAAAACTTTTTATTTACAGTATATATATAATCTTCATATTCATTCATATTCCATTCATTATAAATATTCTTCAGCTTTATCCATGTGTATTTTTCGTTATATTTGTTAATCTTCCCTTAACTATGTGGCCACAGTACATCCCTTTTCATCATTATAACATGCCTTTTCCTGACCAATACACTTTAGTGTTTATCATCAACATCTCCTTTATTAACTGCACTTGTCACACAAGGTTACTTTCATTTTCCTACATTTCACTCGTCTCTAATTTATTTTTGCATATTCCAACAAGGTATTCCTTCCCATCTGCCATTATTTTAACTGATACATTAATGCTTCGTACACTTCCACATACCATGGAATAACTTCTCATATTACTAAAGTCAGTCCTTACTGTCAGCTTACAGCAAGATAATGCACCTTTTTTCTACTTCCCCTTTATGTCATCACCTTCATACCTTAATTATTTTCCTCATACCTATGTCGTCACTTCGCTCCATTACAATTTGACCCCCATTTCTCTCACCATAAATCTTATTTCGTCATAAGACACCATAAAGCCCTCTAATGCTTTCAAACACTTTACCTTCACTGATAGAAAATTAAAGATTATAGATTCAGCTCAGAATGACAGAAGAGGAAGATTGACAATACAAAAAGACCCTGAAATAGCATTTACAATAACTCGAGGACCTGGTGTTCGTCAAGCACCTAGCATTGCAAAGGTTGCAACGCCTCTGAGGCCTCCAAGCTTAACTCACATCTAACTCTGGACTGATGTATCTTTTGAAGCCCAATGGTTTCACCAATTTCCAGTACATTAATCTATACACATTTAGGTGTGGTTTTTCAGTAATCCTAAATGGGCCCATATATTCATCCGCACGTGAATAGCATTTGTATTCCTTGACTAAGCCTGGTTGATCAGAGAAAACATTTTTGTGATCTAGTAGAACTTGTTTTAGTTTGTCCCTTTGATGCTCCTCTAAGTCTGGCACCTCTTTCACTTTTTGTTCTATTTCATTTCCTCAGGGTCCACTCCCATATCATCCCCATACTCATTGTAGCACTCAAAATCTTCATTCCTTCTACAATACCTAATTGGTATACTGGCTACTTCTTCTTGGGTCAAATTATTTTTTCCGAAAAACTGGTACAACCACATCTTTCCCATTTATTTCAAAAATTACTACATTTTCATTAAAATTTAATCTCCCTTTGTATTGGTTAAAGAAATCTACACCAATTAGCATTTTTATACATAGATCTGGGATTAGTAGGAAGTTATGAAGTACTTGCACACATTTATTGTTACTGGCAACAGGACTTCGTATTTAACAGATTTTTTAACTTTTCCTGTAGCTACAATTATCTGCACCTCCATTACTGGCATTATTAGAAGCTCATTTCTATTTGGAAAAGTTTCTAACTAACTTTACTCGCAGCACATAAATCACTGCCACTACTTGCTAAACACTGTACTTCTTCGTTACACACTTGCAGATTAATTGCTGGCTGACTCAACTCCTTCCTTTCATTGCTAGTGCCAGAACCCTCCTCCAACAAATCGTTCACAACCTCCCTTCTGTCGAAACCTTCCCTTTTTCCAGAAATTACATAGATTTTTGCACAATTGCCCTCATCACTTTCGGTTCTAGGCGCTCAGTCCGGAACCACGCGACTGCTATGGCCGCAGGTTGGAATCCTGCCTCGGGCATGGATGTGTGTGATGTCCTTAGGTTAGTTAGGTTTAAGTAGTTCTAAGTTCTAGGGGACTGATGACCACAGATGTTAAGTCCCATAGTGCTCAGAGCCATATGAACCATTTTAACCTCATCACTTTTCTCCCCCATACTAACTATACGTAAACGATAAAAACGGAAGAATATGAACACACATGAAGCTTTTGAGCACTTCTGGAAGAGATGATTATACGCAAATGTGGCGTAGCGACAGCTTGGAGGTGTTTCCAGGAACGTTCGCCCTGAAAGTTTTACAGGTGAACATCTGTGAAGTTTGGATGGTGGGAGACGTATTGGCGAGAGTAGAGCTGTGAGAACTGGTCGTGAGTTGTGCTAGGGCAGCTCAGTTGCTAGAACGCTTGCCTGCGAAAGGCAAAGGTCCCAATTTTTAATGCCGGTCTGGCACCAGCTTTAATATGCGAAGAAGTTTCATGGTTTACTAATTATCCTTTGAAACAAACCATTTTTATTACGAATCCATCTTCTGTCGCCTCCTACAGGCTTCCTTGTTTTCCTGCTGGGGCTTCGTTTTGTATCGTTACTAGCTTTGTGCAGTGCTGTATACTTCTGTGTGAAGAATTCGTTGGCTATTGGTTGTTGTTTAATTTATGAACCTTGTAACTGTACTACAGACACGTTACTCAATATGTCTATTTTTGACAAGATGGCGAAGAGAAAAGCAATTTCTACTATATGAACAATATTTGTCTGTTCCTGAATAACTTTTTTAATTAATTGTGTAATGCAACTACAGTGTAATTATTTACAATTTTGCAGGTAAGCTGGAAGCATCATCTTCAAATGGAACGTGCCTAGGGAAAAAAAAAAAGGGCCAGGAACTTTTTCCACGTACCTAACAACGTCTGTAAACTGTAGAAATCAACATAAGGTAAGCGTCCGCATTTTATTAAATTCCGGCGAATACTTCCTTCTGTCGTGAAGAGCTGATTGCTACGAATGAGTATCTACTGTTACTAAATGGTTATTTACTGCATTTCTCATGGAATCATTATTATAAATACTGGCGTAACTGTTTTGTAGCATAGCTATTAATGTATTTCCCCTTTATTCCTTTATTATTGATATGGATTTATCTCCTTTGGCGTTATCAATTATTCTCTGTGAGATTAATTTACAATTTGATAGGATTGATTTTCAGATTATTATACACTCTAAGACAAAAAGAAGGACTCACCACGAAGGAATTATCTGAATGGGACGGAAATCGACAGATGTGGGGTACGTGTACAGACAAGGAATTGGTTACACTTTCAGAAAAACTGAATGATTTAGTCAAGAGAAATAGCTTCACAGACTGAGCATTGTATTCATTTGTTTGTATAGCTACATTACATCTACTGAGTGAGTGCGCCTAGTTTCTGTCACTTCCGACAGATAGTATAGCTTTAGCAGAGTTTCAAAATGGCGTCTGTAGGTGATTTACGTTACAAGCAATGTGTCATCATTGAATTTCTCACTGCACAGAAAGAAACTGTTGGGAATATTCACAAACGCTTGTGAAAGTCTGTGGAGCATCTGCTGTCGACAGAAGTACATTTAGTCGCTGGGCACGGAGGGTGAGGTCAACAGAAGGCGGTTCGGCGGAGCTCCGCGATTTGCAGAGGTCGGGGTGACTATCCACACCTGTCACACCTGACACACCTGACCTAGCCCCCTCGAACTTCCAATTGTTTGGACCATTAGAGGATGTCATTCGTGGAAGACATTTTGAGGACGATGAGGAGGTGATTCACACACAGTGAAGTACTCGCTCCGCCACCAGGACAAGGACTAGTACTGACAAGGCATACACGCACTTGTTTCGCTCTGGATGAAGGCCATAGAACGGCATGGAGATTAAGTGGAAAAATAGGGTGTGTAGATGAAACACCATTCTTTCGTGTGTGTAATTTTCGTCATGCTCGAATGTGGTGCATTACTTTCTGGGCAACACTCGTGCATATATATAGTTCTCACCTCACGTACACAAGCCAACAAGCCATGAGGCTATGGAAACCATTATATATATATATATATATATATATATATATATATATATATATATATGTAATGAGGCTATGGAAATAATTTTATATATATGTGTATATATTGCTTCCATAGCCTCATGGTTTGTGTACGTGAGGTGAGAACAATGTGACTTTGGGCAATACAAGATTATTGTCACAAATGAAAATTGTTGTGTTGTGGTCTTCAGTCCTGAGACTGGTTTGATGCAGCCTTCCATGCTACTCTATCCTGTGCAAGCCTTTTCATCTCTCAGTACCTACTGCAACCCACATCCTTCTGAATCTGCTTAGTGTATTCATCTCTTGGTCTCCCTCTACGATTTATACCCTCCACGCTGCCCTCCAATACTAAATTGGTGATCCCTTGATGCCTCAGAACATGTCCTACCAACCGATCCCTTCTTCTGGTCAAGTTGTGCCACAAACTTCTCTTCTCCCCAATCCTGTTCAATACTTCCTCATTAGTTATGTGATCTACCCATCTAATCTTCAGCATTCTTCTGTAGCACCACATTTCGAAAGCTTCTATTCTCTTCTTGTCCAAACTATTTATCGTCCATGTTTCACTTCCATACATGGCTACACTCCATACGAATACTTTCAGAAATGACTTCCTGACACTTAAATCAATACTGGATGTTAACAAAATTCTCTTCTTCAGAAACGCTTTCCTTGCCATTGCCAGCCTACATTTTATATCCTCTCTACTTCGACCATCATCAGTTATTTTGCTCCCCAAATAGCAAAACTCCTTTACTACTTTAAGTTTCTCATTTCCTAATCTAATTCCCTCAGCAGCACCTGATTTAATTCGACTACATTCCATTATCCTTGTTTTGCTTTTGTTGATGTTCATCTTATATCCTCCTCTCAAACACTGTCCATTCCGTTCAACTGCTCTTACAAGTCCTTTGCTGTCTCTGACCGAATTACAATGTCATCGGCGAACCTCAAAGTTTTTATTTCTTCTCCATGAATTTTAATACCTACTCCGAATTTTTCTTTTGTTTCCTTTACTGCTTGCTCAATATACAGATTGAACAACATCGGGGAGAGGCTACAACCCTGTCTTACTCCCTTCCCAACCACTGCTTCTCTTTCATGTCCCGCGACTCTTATAACTGCCATCTGGTTTCTGTACAAATTGTAAATAGCCTTTCGCTCCCTGTATTTTACCCCTGCCACCTTTAGAATTTGAAAGAGAGTATTCCAGTCAACATTGTCAAAAGCTTTCTCTAAGTCTACAAATGCTAGAAACGTAGGTTTGCCTTTCCTTAATCTTTCTTCTAAGATAAGTCGTAAGGTCAGTATTGCCTCACGTGTTCCAGTGTTTCTACGGAATCCAAACTGATCTTCCCCGAGGTTGGCTTCTACTAGTTTTTCCATTCGTCTGTAAAGAATTCGTGTTAGTATTTTGCAGCTGTGACTTATTAAGCTGATAGTTCGGTAATTTTCACATCTGTCAACACCTGCTTTCTTTGGGATTGGAATTATTATATTCTTCTTGAAGTCTGAGGGTATTTCGCCTGTTTCATACATCTTGCTCACCAGATGGTAGAGTTTTGTCAGGACTGGCTCTCCCACGGCCGTCAGTAGTTCCAATGGAATATTGTCTACTCCGGGGGCCTTGTTTCGACTCAGGTCTTTCAGTGCTCTGTCAAACTCTTCACGCAGTATCATATCTCCCATTTCATCTTCATCTACATCCTCTTCCATTTCCATAATATTGTCCTCAAGTACATCGCCCTTGTATAGACCCTCTATATACTCCTTCCACCTTTCTGCTTTCCCTTCATTGCTTAGAACTGGGTTTCCATCTGAGCTCTTGATATTCATACAAGTGGTTCTCTTCTCTGCAAAGGTCTCTTTAATTTGCCTGTAGGCGGTATCTATCTTACCCCTAGTGAGATAAGCCTCTACATCCTTACATTTGTCCTCTAGCCGTCCCTGCTTAGCCATTTTGCACTTCCTGTCGATCTCATTTTTGAGACGTTTTTATTCCTTTTTGCCTGTTTCACTTACTGCATTTTTATATTTTCTCCTTTCATCAGTTAAATTCAGTATTTCTTCTGTGACCCAAGGATTTCTACTAGCCCTCGTCTTTTTACCTACTTGATCCTTCTCTGCCTTCACTACTTCATCCCTCAAAGCTATCTATTCTTCTTCTACTGTATTTATTTCCCCCATTCCTGTCAATTGCTGCCTTATGCTCTCCCTGAATCTCTGTACAACCTCTGGTTCTTTTAGTTTATCCAGGTCCCATCTCCTTAAATTCCCACCTTTTTGCAGTTTCTTCAGTTTTAATCTACAGGTCATAACCAATAGATTGTGGTCAGAGTCCACATCTGCCCCTGGAAATGTCTTACAATTTAAAACCTGGTTCTTAGATCTCTGTCTTACCATTATATAATCTATCTGATACCTTTTAGTATCTCCAGGTTCTTCCATGTATACAACCTTCTTTCATGATTCTTAAACCAAGTGTTAGTTATGATTATGTTGTGCTCTGTGCAAAATTCTACCAGGCGGCTTCCTCTTTCATTTCTTAGCCCCAATCCATATTCACCTACTACGTTTCCTTCTATCCCTTTTCCTACACTCGAATTCGTCACCCATGACTATTAAATTTTCGTCTGCCTTCACAATCTGAATAATTTCTTTTATTTCATCATACATTTCTTCAATTTCTTCGTCTTCTGCAGAGCTAGTTGGCATATAAACTTGTACTACTGTAGTAGGTGTGGGCTTCGTATCTATCTTGGCCACAATAATGCGTTCACTATGCTGTTTGTAGTAGCTTACCCGCATTCCTATTTTCCTATTCATTATTAAACCTACTCCTGCATTACCCCTATTTGATTTTGTGTTCATAACCCTGTAGTCACCTGACCAGAAGTCTTGTTCCTCCTGTCACCGAACTTCACTAATTCCCACTATATCTAACTTTAACCTATCCATTTCCCTTTTTAAATTTTCTAACCTACCTGCCCGATTAAGGGATCTGACATTCCACGCTCCGATCCGTAGAACGCCAGTTTTCTTTCTCCTGATAACGACATCCTCTTGAGTAGTCCTCGCCCGGAGATCCGAATGGGGGACTATTTTACTTCCGGAATATTTTACCCAAGAGGATGCCATCATCATGTAATCATACAGTAAAGCTGCATGCCCTCGGGAAAAATTACGGCTGTAGTTTCCCCTTGCTTTCAGCCGTTCGCAGTACCAGCACAGCAAGGCCGTTTATTTATTGTTACAAGGCCAGATCAGTCAATCACCGAGACTGTTGCCCTTGCAACTACTGAAAAGGCTGCTGCCCCTCTTCAGGAACCACACGTTTGTCTGGCCTCTAAACAGATACCCCTCCGTTGTGGTTGCGCCTACGGTACGGCTATCTGTATCGCTGAGGCACGCAAGCCTCCCCACCAACGGCAAGGTCCATGGTTCACGGGGGGGAAAACTGGTTGACGCAAATTATGCCATATTTTGAAACATATGCAGTAGAATGACGTAGTCGATGTTATGCAGAAGTTGTAGATGCAGTACGGATGTTATGGATCTTGACATATGTATTCTAGATTGCAGTGGTAGGTAGTGGTGAATAGGCCAACATCTCGTCGGATAGGTTGCATGAAACATTCGGAAATACGGACGAATAACACCCAAAGTCTAAATCTACCGTGGGCATAAACGTTGTTGGTACACATAAGCTGGAGTAGGTGTTTCAATCAATTAAATATTGTAACTGAAATGACAATACATTAGAGTCAGAGCACACAGGCTTCGACGTACGGCTCAACACGAATATATATATTTTTTATCTTTAATATCGTCTTGTTAAACAGGCAGATCACTGTATTTCCTCTACTAATTTATGACGTTTTTTGTTTTTACTTCATAACAGTGCATAAATATCACATTCGCATTCTTTTAGAGTCGTTGTCGAACAAAGTTATACATCATATACATTGTTCGTTTTAAATCAGCAGCTGGTACCATCCATGTAGCTGGGCGTTAATAATGAGTCTAGACTAGTAGTCACCGAACTTATGAAACTTATGAGCTACCTTACCGTTTTTAAATCCAATTGTGAGCTACCTGTAGAAACTATAAACTCACATCTGTAGTAAATGTGGAATGAATATTATTTAAACTGTACATAAGAAAATGAACCTCAAATTGAGTTGTGCATAAGAAGTAAACTGAATTGTAGTTAGTAACACTTTACAAATGAAAACGCACTTATTAACTTTCATGAGAAGAATGGCACTTTTTATGTCTCAACGAATTGTTTAATGTTGGATGAGTAGGTAGTGACTGCCTCTCGAATACAGCTGCCCAAGTGTTCATTAGTCTTTTTTTAAACTTGTTTTTTTATATGAATTTCGTACCCGAAAGAAACCTGAAACAGACAATTAGACATGAACATTGCTTCATTTCGAGATCAACCTGGACCATAATTGGTGATTTTCTTTAGGAACAAGGGGCCAAATATTTTGAAAGTTTGATGTAATCATTATTGAAGATAAATAGTTTTGAAACAGTTCCAGCTCCACTATAGCATTTTCTTCTTGAAAATCAAAATTCCCCTTGACACAAGTACAAGTAGGATCTATAACATCAGTCTCCACAAAAGGCTGTCTGACAAACTATGAAAAAATTGAAATATTGGAAGCGTTTGTTGAAATGATTCTCAAATATGAAGAACAATTTGAAAGTATTGTTTGCTTTTGTTAGGACGTGTTGAAGGGCCTTAGTTGCCAAGTATTTATTTCAAACAAACAAGTGTTTGTATTCACCCTGGATGAGACTTTTTCTCACAGTTCCAGCATGTTTGAGAATAAAGCAACATCTGAAAGTGTTACCCCAATGCCTTTATTCTTACCCGAATGTGCCAGTTAAGAATATTTAACTTAACGGTGATATGTGCAAGAGAATTAAAATCCTGTATGCAAACCGGATCTTCTTGTTCACGGAAGAATTCGCCTACTCATTAAAAAAAATTCTACTAAGGCAGGCAGCACCTCTTTATAACGTTGTAAACCTCTGCCTCTACTAAGACGACGAAATGCTGTATGAAGCAGTAGATCACCGTTCTGGCAATCAAGTTAATGAGACAGTGCTCTGAACAAACATCTCTGAATTGCATCTGCTCTAAGTTCATTCACTACTTTTACGACTGTTTTCATTACATAGTTCTTGTATAAAAACTTCTCACACAGTGACTGATGGTATATTACATGATAGCAAGACGGAAATTTATTAAATCTATTGTGTTTACGACACAGTGCTGAGAGTCCCTGACCTCCGCCTACGATCAGTTGCTAAGCCCACCAACTTCTTTACAGGAACGTATTAACAGCTGACACGGTCCTTAACTTCTAAAAATATGTCCAGTCCTGTAGTTCACCCTGTTAGTGGCATATTCTTTACCAGATCCTCTCTCAGTTAAATGATCAAATGCCAAATTGCAAAAAACCGTCAACTGAGCTGTATAAACTAAAGGTATCAGTTGCTTTGTCGAACTGTGGGGAAAAATAGCTGCAGCAATGAAAATGAGTTTTAAGTTAGGAAATAACGTCGGAAACGTTAGAACTCATAACCTAATTACTGTATTTGCAGACAGCTGTACAGATGTAACGGCAGTCATTATCTCAGTTTTATTTCTGAAACTATCAAATAATAAATCTGCAGCTAATAAAAACGCAAATTCGGTTAATTCATTGTCTTCGTACGGTTTCTTATTCAGTGCAATAATTTCTGAATCTCGGTATGGCGTCTCAGCTGCTGCTTTACCTTTGACTAACGGTTAAAAAAAATAAAAGAGTGAAGTATGAGACGTAACGGCCGTCTTGCATTCGAAATTTTAAATTGTCTTCTCAACACTGTTTGTTAACTTGAACTGCCTTACGCGATTCGATTCTACATCATTTTGAAATGATAATTGCGTTTGAAAATAGTGTACAATTGAAACGTGCAAGGCGGTTGCGATCAATAAGCGACGTGGCTAAGAAAATTTAAAATTTTATGTTAAAAAATTGATTGTCGAGCATTAAGTTTCGATTTTAGCTGCTTTACCTTTTCTTTGTTTGAAGTAAAACGCAATGGGAAATCCTATCCAACCCCTGAGTGAACGGTTTTGAAGTTCTCTTCTTCCAAACTCATGCATTTGCACAACAACAGTAAACACACATATGGTAATACACCAGGTGTGATAGATACAATTGCTTATTTCCATAATAGTTACCAGTGCTTGCATTTACGCTCGAAATAACGCCAAGGGTAAATAACATGGAAAAATTGAATAAAGTAAGAACTCTCACACTGCAAAATCCTTCATACATACGAAATAGATTTTGCTCAATCTAATTTATTCAAAGCTTATAGTTCATTATCAAAAAATGGTTCAAATGGCTCTGAGCACTATGGGACTCAACTGCTGAGGTCATTAGTCCCCTAGAACGTAGAACTAGTTAAACCTAACTAACCTAAGATGGCCGCCGAGTAAGTGACGCCAGAAACCATTTCCAGAAAGTTAAGTGATTCAGACATGACTATAATTTAGTTTAACGCCGACAACAAATTAAATACGTGCATTAGTGTATCGTTTAGTCTTGCCGTTAAAGGTTTGACTTTTCTTTGCGTATTTTTTCAGAAAACACGAAAAGATCGTAACTTCGCGAAGTCGCGCTTAGGCTTAAATTTTGTAAACGTGTTTGTTTCTTGTTTCACGGTAATTTAACTAGTTTCTCGGTAACAAATAAGTAAACTACCGTAAATAGCGTATAACTTCATTGTTTTAATACAGATTTCAGAAAAACAGCGTAACTTTATATCAGAAACTTGCCTATATACATTTGTTTATAGGCCTAATTATCGTAACGTTTTTGGAGAATCAAAGTTAAAGTATCTCGTTTAATTGTCCTTTTTTTCCATTCCATCGAGTGAAATACATAATAAATAGCGTATACCTTCGTTGTTTTAATACAGTTCTCAGAAAAACAGCGGAATTTTAAACCAGAAACTTGCTTATATACATTTGTGAATAGGCTTAATTCTTGTAACGTCATTTTTGATTTTCGGTAATTTAATTGATTTATTCTAGCTAAAGTATTAATTTTGCCATGAGTGAGAAGTGCCTGACATGCCGTAGAATTGTTAGTTCCGGGGTTTGGTGTGATGGATGCAGTAGTTTTTTTCACTGGGGGGACTGCAGTGGCGTGGGTGTTGGGAAAGTGGATCAGGCTCATCAGTGGTTATGTAGGATTTGCAGCAGAGATAGGAAGATAGTGGAACAGGAGGGGAAAATTGCTGCCCTTCAGGCTGAGCTAGATCAGGCTAGGGAAGATCTGGACAGTTAAGGAGGGAGAAGGGCAAAGAGAGGTGGGAAGTGGCAACAGGTAGCAGAAGGAACAGGCCTAGAACTAAGTCTGACAGTTTTGTGGTGAATGTCAAAAATAAGTTTGACCTGTTGCTTCAGTTAGAAACTGATGAGCCTCAAGCAGAGGTAGGTGTAGACAGGACACAACAAACTTTCAATAGGAAATTGAAAAAGAATGTAGGAAAGTTATCGAAAAGGAAGAAAGTTTTGTTGTTAGGCAGTTCTCATGCCAGAGGTGTAGGCCAACTTCTGCAGGAGGAATTAGGACCAGAATACCAGGTCACAAATTTTTTCAAACCAAGTGCTAGTCTGGATCAGGTGACAGAGGATTTAGGTTCACTCTGTAAAGGATTTACCAGGGAAGACACCGTGGTTATTGTGGGAGGGCCAGGGAACAGCATCGACAGAGATCCTGGGTACAGTATAGAGTGTGACCTGGTAAAGATTGCGTCGGCATCGAGACACACCAATGTTGAATTTGTATCTGTCCTGAGACGCCATGACCAGCCTCATTTGAACTCTTCTGTTGGGAGAGTTAATTTGGAGTTGGAACGGCTGCTTGGGTCGGGTGCGGGGGCTCATATTGGTGTGATTCCTGTTGATTATCTCAATAGGTGGGACTATACCAGGCACGGCCTACATCTCAACAGGAAAGGGAAGGGGAAACTGGCTGGGGTAATAGCAGGAAATTTAAGGGGGGGAGGCACTGCCATGAATGGTAAAATACCAGTGGTTACAGGTGTTGGAGCAGCACCTTTTTTAGGATAGGTAAGACAGAAAGATGTCAAGTTCAACGAGAGGTCAGGATTGAAACAAATGTTCAGTTTAGGAAAGAAATTAAACAGCACAATTCTAGCACATTGGATCACCAATCGCAGCTATCAATTATAAATTTTCACCAATCACCAGAAATTTTATCTCCACCAAGTTGTATCTCAGTCCCAGGTAATTGCATTGATGAATTAAAGTCACCCAACCCAGTTGACATAATCTGCCTCTCTGAACACCATGTGACCACTGGTATAGGAACTAGGCCTAAGCACAATGAGAAACTCAGACAGGAGAGTACTGCAAATGTTAGAATAAGGAAAGGTTCTCATAAAAGTATAATTAAAAATAATGTAAGTATATTTCATCAAAATATTGGGAGCTTAAAGAATAAAGTAGATGAGCTTCTGGTTTGTTTAGAAGATTTACAAGCTGAGAATGAAATAGATATACTATGCCTGTCTGAGCATCACATTGTTACTGATATGGATAAGGTAAATGTAAGTGGTTATAAGCTCTCTGCACATGTAATGAGAGAAAATATGAAAAAGGAGGAGTTGCCATATATGTCAAAAGTTATCATTGTGCAAAAAGTATAGAAACAAAAAAGTTTTGTGTAGAGAAACATATAGAAGCATGTGCCTGTGAGCTTAAATTAAATAAAAGCACATTTATAATTGTAACTGTATATAGGTCCCCATCAGGAAATTTTCATCTATTTCTGAAAAATTTGGACTCCTTGTTGTGCTATCTGTCAGACAGGGGGAAGCAAATTATTATTTGTGGGGACTTCAATGTAGATTCTCTGAAAGAGGGTAATAGGAAAAATGACCTTGAAGTATTACTCGGTTCTTTCAATTTGACACCCGTTATTGATTTTCCTACTCGGGTGGTAAAGGATAGCAGCTCACTGATAGATAACTTCTTTATAGACCAAGATAAGTTTAACCAGATAAATGCTCAGCCTGTTGAGAATGGTCTTTCTGATGATGGTGCACAGCTAGTCACAATATATGACATAGCTCCATTCAGCAATACTAAACAGTCCTCCAAAGTAGTACGTTCAGTCAACGATTTAACAATTGCAAATTTCAGGGAAAGCCTACAGCAGTTAGACTGGGATGAGGTGTACCGTGAACCTGATGCCAATTTAAAATATAATTTATTTCATGACATTTTTGTAAATGCATTTGAAAACTGCTTCCCCAAGAAAATAGTTAAATATACTCGTAAGAAACCTTGTAACAAACAATGGCTTACTAAGGGTATAAAAATATCTTGTAACCGGAAAAGGGAACTGTATCTGACAGCAAGAAAGAGTAGTGACCCAGAAACTATCAAAAATTATAAAAACTACTGTGTTATATTAAGAAAAGTTATTAAAAAATCCAGGAGTATGTGTATCATGTCCGAAATCAGCAACTCTGATAATAAAATTAAAACAATTTGGAATATTATTAAAAGAGAAACAGGTCAACCAAGAGCAGAGGAAGACAGTATTACCATCAAATTGAATGAAAACTTTACGAACAAAAAGTCAGAAGTTGAAAATATTTTTAATAATCATTTTCTAAATGTTGTGGATATAGTAGGATCCAGGTGTTCATTAGAAGATGCTAGGCTGTTAATGGAAGAGGCCATACCTATGCAATTTGATACAATTGAAATCTCACCCACTTCTCCCTCAGAAATTAGGAAAATAATAAACTTGCTTAAAAGCAAAAACTCACATGGAATTGATGGCATTTCCAGCAAAATACTAAAAGCTTGTTCTCAACAGGTAAGTAAGATTCTCAGCCACCTGTGTAATAGCTCTCTGGAACAGGGCATTTTCCCTGATAGACTGAAATATGCTATTGTTATACCTTTGCATAAAAAGGGAGATAGATCTGATGTCAACAATTACCGTCCAATCTCCCTTCTAACAGCTTTATCCAAAATTTTTGAGAAAGTAATGTATTCAAGAGTAACTTCACATATCTGTAAAAATGAAGTACTAACAAAATGTCAGTTTGGTTTCCAGAAAGGTTTTTCAACAGAAAATGCCATATATGCTTTCACCAGTCAAATTTTGAATGCTCTGAATAACCGAACACCACCCATTGGGATTTTTTGTGATCTCTCAAAGGCTTTTGATTGTGTAAATCATGAAATTCTGCTAGACAAGCTCAAGTATTGTGGCATGAGTGGGACAGTGCACAAATGGTTTAATTCGTACCTAACTGGAAGAGTGCAGAAAGTTGAAATAAGTAGTTCTCGCAACATGCAAAGATCAGCACATTCCTCAAACTGGGGAACTATCAAGAATGGGGTTCCACAAGGGTCAGTCTTGGGTCCTTTGTTGTTCTTAATATATATTAATGACTTGCCATTCTATATTCATGAAGAGGCAAAGTTAGTTCTCTTCGCTGATGATACAAGTATAGTAATCACACCTGAGTAACAAGAATTAACTGAGGAAATTGTCAATACTGTCTTTCAGAAAATTACTAAGTGGTTCCTTGTAAACGGACTCTCACTGAATTTTGATAAGACACAGTACATACAGTTCCATACAGTGAATGGTATGACGCCATTAATAAATATAGACCTTAATCAGAAGCATATAGCTAAGGTAGAATATTCCAAATTTTTAGGTATGTCCATTGATGAGAGATTAAATTGGAAGAAACACATTGATATCTGCTGAAACGTTTGAGTTCAGCTACTTATGCAATAAGGGTCATTGCAAATTTTGGTGATAAACATCTTAGTAAATTAGCTTACTACACCTATTTTCACTCATTGCTTTCATATGGCATCATATTTTGGGGTAATTCATCACTGAGGAATAAAGTATTTATTGCACAAAACCGTGTAATGAGAATAATAGCTGGAGTCCACCCAAGATCATCCTGCAGACATTTATTTAAGGATCTAGGGATATTCACAGTAGCTTCTCAGTATATATACTCTCTTATGAAATTTGTTATTAACAACCAAACCCAATTCAAAAGTAATAGCAGTGTGCATAACTACAATACTAGGAGAAAGGACGATCTTCACTATTCAAGATTAAATCTAACTTTGGCACAGAAAGGGGTGAATTATAGTGGCACTAAAGTCTTTGGTCACTTACCAAATAGTATCAAAAGTCTGACAGATAACCAACAAGTATTTAAGAAGAAATTAAAAGAATTTCTGAATGACAACTCCTTCTACTCCATAGAGGAATTTTTAGATATAAATTAAGAAAAAAAACCAAAAATATTTAAAAAAAAATAAAAAATAAAATAAAAAAATAAAAAAAATAAAGAAAAACAAAAAAATAAAGTTGTTATATTAACTTAAGTATGTTGTTAAATTAACCTAATTATATCATGTATTGGAAAATTCGACTCGTTCCACATCATTACGAAATGTCGTATTCATGATCCATGGAACTAGTATTAATCTAATCTAATCTAATCTAATCTAAACATCCATGCCCGAGGCAGGATTCGAACCTGCGACCGTAGCGGTCTCGCGGTTCCAGACTGCAGGGCCTTTAACCGCACGGCCACTTCGGCCGGCAGTTCATTATCACTAAGTCTCAGAACATAAGCACTGGAAACTTCAAGAGAGAATATAATCATATATGTCAGTACTTCTTTAAGCAGTGTTCTCAGTTCAGGACGAAAGTGATGAGTTTTTTGCTTGAATACGACATTATTACAAGAACCGTAGCTTAGCATGAATGCTTAAGTCGAACTATCAAACTATCCACGTTAGCAGATGTCTTATGTGTCCAAGAAAAACGTAACTAGCACAACTTCACGCGTATCATTGTACTATGAGCCTAACTGAGTAGTTTTCTTGACATAATGGCAGCTTCGCGGGAAAAACAAGCAGTACATGTCATGAGCGAAGTCTCAGCTCAGTGGAACAATCCAGGTGAATCAACCGGAACGTCACCACAATGTACCGAAAATGTCCCTGCGGGACGGTTTGGACGTCACTGGTCTAGACGGAGTTTGTATAGTTGTTATCCCGGTCGATTAAGTAAAAGCTGCCATGTGTCCAGGCTGACTAGCGACGGGAGAACAGTGCTTGCGCGTGGCTCACACGACATTTGTTGTGTATGCTCCTGTAGTATTCTGGACGTCACACGCACAGGGAGGTTCCATTTTATTACTGGAGAGTACTGGTACAACGTAAGTGGTAAAATATAGTTCTCAGCAGGTGCAAATTAACTCTGTTCCTTTCAGTATCATTTGAATTTGCGTAAGTATTGCCTATCACTCGAACGAACTTTCAATTATTTACGTTCTCATTCAGAGAAATTGTCCGTAGCACAACAGTTTTGTTGTTATTATTATTGCGTTTTAAGACTACCACCCAGGCTCAGATACCTAACGACATTAATAACGATGAAACTTCCTGGCAGATTAAAACTGTGTGCCGGACCGAGATTCGAACTCGGGACCTTTGCCTTTTGCGGGCAAGTGCTCTACCAAATGAGCTACCCAAGCACGACTCACGCCCCGTCCTCACAGCTTTACTTCTGCCAGTACTTCGTCTCCTACCTTGCAAACTTAACAGAAGCTCTCCTGCGAACATTGCAGAACTAGCACTCCAGAAAGAAAGGATATTGCGGAGACATGGCTTAGCCACAGCCTGGGGGATGTTTCCAGAATGAGATTTTCACTCTGCAGCGGAGTGTGCGCTAATATGAAACTTCCTGGCAGATTAAAACTGTGTGCCGGACCGAGACTCGACTCGTGAGTCGTGCTTGGGTAACTCAGTTGGTAGAGCACTTGCCCGCGAAAGGCAAAGGTCCCGAGTTCGAGACTCGGTCCGGCACACAGTTTTAATCTGCCAGGAAGTTTCATATCAGCACACACTCCGCTGCAGAGTGAAAATCTCATTCTGGATTAATAATGATCGTGCAACATTTCCAATAAATCCTCTACACACGTCTATTTGAAAATACACTCCTGGAAATGGAAAAAAGAACACATTGACACCGGTGTGTCAGACCCACCATACTTGCTCCGGACACTGCGAGAGGGCTGTACAAGCAATGATCACACGCACGGCACAGCGGACACACCAGGAACCGCGGTGTTGGCCGTCGAATGGCGCTAGCTGCGCAGCATTTGTGCACCGCCGCCGTCAGTGTCAGCCAGTTTGCCGTGGCATACGGAGCTCCATCGCAGTCTTTAACACTGGTAGCATGCCGCGACAGAGTGGACGTGAACCGTATGTACAGTTGACGGACTTTGAGCGAGGGCGTATAGTGGGCATGCGGGAGGCCGGGTGGACGTACCGCCGAATTGCTCAACACGTGGGGCGTGAGGTCTCCACAGTACATCGATGTTGTCGCCAGTGGTCGGCGGAAGGTGCACGTGCCCGTCGACCTGGGACCGGACCGCAGCGACGCACGGATGCACGCCAAGACCGTAGGATCCTACGCAGTGCCGTAGGGGACCGCACCGCCACTTCCCAGCAAATTAGGGACACTGTTGCTCCTGGAGTATCGGCGAGGACCATTCGCAACCGTCTCCATGAAGCTGGGCTACGGTCCCGCACACCGTTAGGCCGTCTTCCGCTCACGCTCCAACATCGTGCAGCCCGCCTCCAGTGGTGTCGCGACAGGCGTGAATGGAGGGACGAATGGAGACGTGTCCTCTTCAGCGATGAGAGTCGCTTCTGCCTTGGTGCCAATGGTGGTCGTATGCGTGTTTGGCGCCGTGCAGGTGAGCGCCACAATCAGGACTGCATACGACCGAGGCACACAGAGCCAACACCCGGCATCATGGTGTGGGGAGCGATCTCCTACACTGGCCGTACACCACTGGTGATCGTCGAGGGGACACTGAATAGTGCACGGTACATCCAAACCGTCATCGAACCCATCGTTCTACCATTCCTAGACCGGCAAGGCAACTTGCTGTTCCAACAGGACAATGCACGTCCGCATGTATCCCGTGCCACCCAACGTGCTCTAGAAGGTGTAAGTCAACTACCCTGGCCAGCAAGATCTCCGGATCTCTCCCCCATTGAGCATGTTTGGGACTGGATGAAGCGTCGTCTCACGCGGTCTGCACGTCCAGCACGAACGCTGGTCCAACTGAGGCGCCAGGTGGAAATGGCATGGCAAGCCGTTCCACAGGACTACATCCAGCATCTCTACGATCGTCTCGATGGGGGAATAGCAGCCTGCATTGCTGCGAAAGGTGGATGTACACTGTACTAGTGCCGACATTGTGCATGCTCTGTTGCCTGTGTCTATGTGCCTGTGGTTCTGTCAGTGTGATCATGTGATGTATCTGACCCCAGGAATGTGTCAATAAAGTTTCCCCTTCCTGGGACAATGAATTCACGGTGTTCTTATTTCAATTTCCAGGAGTGTATTTGAACACCTTGTACCTTCTCCACGCTTCAATTGTCATTCACAGCTTTGCCTGTCATCCTCAGGGACACGTGTCCTACATGGCACAGGCACAATCAGGTGTGATTGATACCATTGCTTATTTCCATAATAGTTACCAGGACTTGCATTTATGTTCGAAATAACGCTGAGGCTAAAAAAACATGGAAAAATAAACAAACCTAAATAAATAAAACAAGAACTCTCACTCTGGAAAATCCAGCGTACAAACGAAATAGATTTCGCTTGATCTAATGTATTCAAAGCTTATAGCTAAACAGTTATTATCACTATGTCTCAGAATATCAACAATAGAAACTTCAAGACAAAATCTGATCAGATACACCAATGACCACAGTAATGTCATATAATGTTCTTAACAAGTGCATTATTTATCCATTTACTCAAAGTCTTTGGAACATTTTGTTATATTTGAACACAAACCTTTCCTGTCCATGACACTTAAAAGATTAAAATTCAGAACAGAAACAGATCTTAAGAACAACATTCTCCAACGCGTAACATATATGTAGATACACACAAATGAAATAATTCCATTTACTTCATTTTCTCAGAATAGTGCGAAATGTATCTTGACATTAGAATTCGTTAACAGGCGTACATATGAAACGTCTTCCAGTACAAATCAAATCAGACGGTCACCAGCCATATGTCCTTTAGTAAAATGTCTTTGACCGTCATTTGTGCCTAACGTTTCAGTCAGCATTCTTGAATGCGTCAGATATACAGTCAAAAGTTATACAGTTAGAAATGTTTACTCAAATTAACTTTTGTACACATTATTGCTTACCATGTTTTGCTGGGAGAAAAAATAATGGTTAGTTCGTACACCTTAATTATACCATAGTAAATACGGGTATCTTGAACATCTAAATGTGTATAAAATTTCACTAAAACATTTCTTACATCCAGGTCCATTCTGACGCTGCCCCCTGCCTTAGCGACCGCTACCAATGGACTACAGTAGGGGTATACGGAGGGTCCTATTTTCCATATTTCACGATCACGGAGATGTAAATTCAATTTTGTCAAGTCTACTCTAATATTCATCTCTTCTACTTTCAACTGACATTGTCCTGGGAGAGATCTATTTTTGCATTCCTCTCCCTATAGAACTCGATACCAAGGATACATTCGATTACCAAATTATCTACCACCGAGAACGTGCCTTTAGACGTTACATTTTCTGGTATGATTGGAAGACAGACTTGTATTTTAACATTTTGAGACCTGGCCTCAACGGCTCCGAGGATACTACAGTTCTATACCGTCAATGTTGGCACTTAAATTACGTCGCAAACCCTTTTGTGATAATTAGTTGACACAACATTCACAACCACACATGTATCTATCATAATGTTAATAGGTATATTCGCTATTGTTGCATTAGTAGATGATTGGAATACAGCAACAGGCTCCTTCTTGATATATATTCTGCCATTATATCTTAGTAAATGCACTAGTGGATTACAGTGATCGCCCCACTTCATTCTGTAGCCGTCACCATGGCTGAAGATGTGATCGCTTTTGGTTTTCCGGGTGACACGGTGAGGCTGAGTGATTTTCATTGGTCACTCGAGCCATACCGATTATCGGGTGCTGTTCTCACCAGTTCTGATCATTCTGTCTCATTTGTTATTGCTTTTGATTATATCAGTGGTTGTTTGTGTTTACACACCACTGGTTTCCCAGACCTCTTTGCCTGTGGTTACCATGGTTATTTGCCAATTACTTCCATGGGTACTGTAGTTATTTTACCAGTGGTTGTCGATGTTATTATTTAGGTATCTGGTATTACATCTCCTGTCTGTTCACTTTCTTTTCTTTCATGTGACAGAATCCATTTCATTGTGCCCGGACGATTCACTTGTCAGAGCGGCTTGTGTGGACACAAAATACACAAGTGACTCATTCCTTCCGTTGTTACTACGGGTTTTACTGTAAGTGAGTGGTGATGGGCCTGCCACACTGGCAGCTTTTGCTTTTGCCTACTCAAGAATGACGTCAATTGAATCTAGCAGTGACATAAAGCGATCCAGATATGTTTGCGGTATATAAGTTTTTCGCGAATGTCTGTAGGCAACTTGAAGATTCACAGGACGTCTATATGAGATATGGGTTCATCCTAATATCTTGTTTTATTTATGCACTACTTACAGTACTTTGAAGGCTTCCTTGTTCCGTAGAAAGACTTCCGATTGAATACTTATTTGTAGAATGTTTCCCGAATCCCCACGGACCAGTATTTTGAGAGAAATGACCCGTCAAATTGTTCCTAAGTGTGGCAGTATCCAGCGGCTTCTATTGCGCACAGGGTTGGGACATCGAGGATAAGATCCCTTACTAATGGGTTTTCTGCATATCCGTCCAGGTACATGGTAATACATCATGAAAGGATTTAACAAAAATAACAGGATAAATAGTTTTTTTATAGGTCACGAACACCTGAAATTGCTGTGTTTCAGTAAACGTTTCTCTAGAATAATTGATGAAGTAAGTGCAGCCCCCACCACATAAAATGTGTCAGTGAAAAGTGATTTTATCGGCGCGACCTAATCTTCCTGTAGCCTACTTGATTGTGGAGCGTCATCTGGCACTGCATCCGAGCAATGTGCAACTGATGGAACTTTCTGTACCACTCTTTTCGCTTCCACTGTTTCTTGTTTCGTATCTTTTACTTGGGTGGCAATAGAATCACGGTAGTCAATTAAGTCTTTTCGTTAATTCTGGTTGGTTATTTTCATTGAACTATTTCGTCCAGATATCGTACTTGTACTGATTTGTTGCATAGCATCATTTACTTGTGATTCGACTAATTTGCGATGTGATAGTATTAATTTTCAGGTTGTTATATTATGTTTCATTAATGGGATAACATTTTGACACTCAATGGGGAGAATTTCGCTAATCTTTCCTGAATTAATCAAAATAATGGAACACTGGTCTTTACTGAGCAAAATTCAGTTTCAAGTAACGTAGTAAATTTAGTGACCATTCTACTTATGACCTTTTACCAATGGTAGTATAGATGCTGCATGCGTGTATTATCAGCAATGTAGATATGTTTATTTATGTAAGAAGTTTGAATTTTATTTATGAGTCAACAAATAAATGCAGGTGTTAATTAAAACCTCCTTAATAATGGAGCTGCAGTAATGCTCGATAGTTTGGCCATCAGAGAGTACACATTACATTTCTGAAACAACTGTTTCGAAGATCGCTGTATAACAGAAAAATGCTTTGATCACATTGTGTGATTAATTATTTCTATGACTAATAACAAGTAGATAATTAATGGAGACACTATCGGTTCGGTGCATTTGTTTCACAAAAAATACAAACATCACGGGTCTGTGTGGCAAAACGTTACATGAATTCTTCTTAGCTGGAAACAACAAAGGAAGAGGGAAGAATGCAGAGCATACTGTACTTCTCTAACAAACTCATAGTTACAATGTTCTGTACAGTATGAATGTAGTATATATTGTCACAGATAAAAGTATGAAAAATATAATATGATGATTTTTCATACATAAATACAGTTTGATAATTTTTGGAAGTATATTACAATATCAGTAAACGCAAAACTATTGCTCCATAGAAATTTCAGAAATATTTCAATGAAGTTTACTTACCGTAAATAAGCCGGAAATTGAGTTTAATAGATGTTTTATTGTCTTAGCTAACCATGTTTGAAATACTGTATTGAGATCGTAAGCATGAAATTTGATACAAGTTTTGCGGATGAAACATAAGCAGTTGTTCTACCCTTTGAATACCATAGCTACTGCCTGTAGCCGCCATTTTATTAATTTTGTTTTGAAGTGTGGCTGTCTTTAGCATGAAACCATCGATGCTGCTGCAAGACAGACATTTAGTGGTACACCGAGATACTTCTACGAGTATAGAACTATGCAGCAGTCAGTAATAGCGTTCAAGGCAACAGTCTGCAAGGAGATCGTGCTATATTAGTATAGGAGATTGTGACGTGCTGTTTTTTCCCCCAAAGGCATTAAAACGTAAGTTTGAGTTTATACTACTGCCGTTATGAGTGGTTTTGAAACTAGGGCAGTAAGTAGATTTGATACATTGCTTGTTATTTAGATTTATAATTTGATTTAGGTATTATAAGTTCATCGAAGTTTCAAGATGTGGGATTGTATACAAGAAAAACACGAATTTGTTTTCAAATATATCACATGCAGTGAAGGTTGATTGAAAACTACACGTCCTAATGCTTCCAGAATGAAACCACAATCTTAAAACAATCGTTTGCTAACTTTGTGGCAATTTCTTCTTGTATTCGTTCCTTACTACGATAAAAAAGTTAATTTTGTGAAAAATTTTAAAATTAGATTCCATAGTAAAAACAAGTGTTTACTTTTTTCAGATTTCTTGTATATATTGTTTACTATGATAATAAACGTTAATTTTGTGAAAAATATTAATACTATATTTTGTCATATCGTTGGGCCTCAAAGGATTGAGATTAGAGTTTCATCTCCTGTTGACGTCCGGTATCTAACGAAAGCAAAGAGAAGAAAATAGACACAGGACTTCTTTTTCCGAGCCCAACAGTCTAGGCCTGGGTATGACCCTTGGTTAGATTTTCGATATTTGGTTTTCTTGCTTTGTCATTTCATTTTCGATTTCTAGTTTATTAGCCATTTCATACACTACTAAAGGGACCCATAGTGAATAGCACAATGTCAAACAGTTCATAAAAAAAGTGAGAGTTCGAAACTGGAAGTAGCTAACATCTGATACGGCTTTGCCAATATTCATGGTCCGTCATGCTGCACTGGGAACAGATGATATGGAGCACGAAACTGTGTTATACCCAATTATTTATATATAGTGCAAGACACGGGAGTGTCTTGGAGTTGAAGTACGAGGGTAAAGTGGAATAACCCAATAAGAAGACATGAAGAATCCCTTACGTATCATAAGAAACAATGGATGTAAATCTTCCGAAATATGAGATGGTGAAGATACTTTTTTTGCTTGTGCGCCATCAGCTTCCATCTACTGCTTCTCGGATTTATTATTTGTCATCCAGGGATGGAGCCACATTTAATCCACAGTAACAAATCGGCTCTAAAAGTCACTAAGAAATGTCGGGGTAGTACTTTTGGAAAAGGAACGACCGATATCCGTTTACAGTCCGGGCTTGTGCTCTGGCTCTAGTGCCCCCGCTGTCGATGGGATGTTAAACCGTAATATTTATTCCTTTCCTCTAAAAGTTGCTTGAAGTCTTACTGAGAAACCACCAACCAACCTGTCATAGTTCAGGTGTTGTGACATCATAAACACTGAGATACGACAAAAACTGTCGCATAATGCTTGACGTAAGATTTATTACTCCTTTGCTACTAAGTCCATTCACAAAGTATTTTGCTGACAGTATCCGTGTATTCCGCTTAACGTACCTATACAAATACATCAATGTACGGCACATAGTTCTAAAGATAAGAGATCATAAACAAAGAGATGCGTGAGAAATTATTGCATCATGCATGAAGTTTTGATACTGTACATTTATTCTTTACTACTAAGACGTTTCTGCAGTCGAGTCAGCTTAAGGAAGTCCTTGACACTGGAAGCGCTTTTGACAGCTTTCAACTGCGAATTGCAAACAGCTGTAGGTGAAAGCGACACACGTCTATAGAGCCATGAAGAGTCACTGCCGTAGATAGTTATAACATCGCGTTGTAGATACGCGAAGCAGCTGCGCCCAAATTACTTAAGATGTACGTTTCTGATAGAAAATTGCCAAAATGAATTCCCCGACAATGACGGGTTTGTCAGCTAGTTATCAATTAGTCACCTAAAAGTGTGCTATAAGAAGACATGAAAATTAGGATTTAGCGTCTATATAAAATGATCGCCTTTAATCATTCTCGGTTTGGGAACGGATAGTGAAGCATTATGTCGGTGTTCCCATCAAAGGATCCATGCTCTCATTTGCCTTAAGCGGTTTAGGGAAAGCACGGGAGGCTGAATCTGAATAGACAGACGGGGAACTGATCCGACTCCCGCCAGAATGCGCGTCCAGTGTCTCAATGATTCGCTGCTATATTACACGTTACCCTTTTAATCAAACCACACAAAGATTGATTCTTCTAAAATAAACATGGTAAGACAGTGACGGTATAAAAATGCAGATTCATTCCTATAAAACAGTAATCAACCACTGTTAATGATATTGTTTATTAACAACAAATAGGCCAGTTACTGGTCTAGAACCTAAGCCTTAATCGTCAGACGTCTTTTGACGTTTAAAATTTCATTTACCTAATGCTGCACGTGCGAAGTTCCTGATTATCGTTGAGGCAAAAGTTAAATGCAGTCTTTAACGTGAAAAGCCGTCCCACAATGGACCTGTTGTTCTTATAAATTAGTCTCTGGTGTAAACAACTTGTTACGGTACTTTTTGCAAAATATTCCACGACTTTCGTAATCTTCACACACCTTCTTTTTAATTACCGGTACGTTTTATACAATATCTCTGATTTCATATAGTATGGAAACATTGTCTATAAGGATTTCTCATCAGCATGAATAAGGAATGATGTAATCTCTTTTTCACGTCGCTAAACATTACCTTGCAGGTCATTGCCAGGAGAGATTTATATATTAAGGGTATCACTGGTGTCAAGCGCGCTGTAAATCTCGTATTTGACGCTATGTTCGCCAAGAGGTGAAACCTCGATCAGTGCTGCCACCGCACAGACGGCGCAGCAAATACGTACCAGGTTGGTCGCTGCTGCCACCGTCGTTCCTTGCGGACGGTCTGTCAACTACTTGGTGGAACCAACAGCAGCAAGCTACGGGTCGACCGGTGTTTGTATATCTTAGCCTTTATAATTTGATAAACAGTTCAAACAGCAAACGCACAGAAAAAAATTGAATTTTCCAGTTTTAAAAGCACACTAGTGAGCTTTATACAGTGCTTGCTAATGTCATAACTGAGGCCGACTGTGAACGAAAAGTAGAAAGCACCGTCATCTTGCTCACAGTGGATACGCTATTCACTAACAGGAAATGAGAAAGTTCAGATAGGAGTGCCGAGATGAATTCTGAATGGAAAATTTTCCCCAAATTTCGGTGTTATGCGTAAATATGACGAAGATATTACAAAAATTAGGAAACACGATAAAAAAAGGGAGGATTTAAGGTTGAGGCAAGACAAAACTCCAAATGCTGTACTTTGAATGTGCACTGCTTAGAATTTTTGGAGCTCTTGATTTCTGTTCACTTCATGTGAAATTTTTGAAACGAGAATGCTAATGAATATCCATAACTTTGCCGAATATTTAACGAATATAGTAGTAATACCGAATTTTCAAGACAAATTCCAGAATTTTCGAATTCCTGTAATATTTTCCGTTGCTAACATACAAATTACACACACTTACGGAGCTTATCAGACGAGTTACTCAATGTTGTTAAACGTGAGTCCGATGCAAGTTAATACTTCGTGAACCAAACCATATACAGGAGAATTTGCACATTCTGATTGAGCTTTTCGTAAGGAGCTTACTACAACGTTAAAACAATAAATATAGCTTTGATGCAGTTTAATATTTTGTGACCAAACCAGCTACACAGTAGAATTTGGCGTGAAAGAGGAAGTTCTGTAGCTGTTGAGCAGCTTACCCGACAGCGAGCAAATTTACCTGAGTTATCTTCTCGAAACATTCTTTGGATCACCGACGCCCGATGGTCCGTTGCCTTATGCTTGCACCGTGTCTTACACGAGATTCCCAAGAAACTGAACGTACTGCTAGCTGTACGAGACAGTTTGACTGAAGCCGGTCTGTTTTCTAGCCTAAACACTGGATTTGAATACTGGTTGAAGAACGCATAACCAAAGCATGGAGTTAATGCCGCATATTTTCTCCGCGGCCTAGTTATATTAATCTGAAATACAACATTGGAGAATATTACGGTAGCGAGTTAATAGAGAATAGGACTCACTGTTTTGCCTCAAAATTGCAAGAAGCTAGGAGTTTTTTCATAACAAATGTGTTCGATGTTCTTGTGTGTAAGAGATGTGATGCTCACACGTTCAACTCTTTAAAAATGTTGGACATTGGCTTAGTTTGATCAACATATTTAAGACGTTAGATGGTTGAACGAAAGAATATGTTCCTCTGTGTTGCAGGCTGCCGTATTAACGCTACCGGCTCTTTAACATCCTTTATTTGGCGAGTTGCGAAAATACAGTTATAAAACAACCATGAGACTTGAATACACGATCCAGTACAGCTGTTTCAATGTAAGTAACGAAGTTTCTGTTGTCAGCCAGAAACCAGCATTTATTCATCCATACATTCTTGAGATATCAGTACCAAATATTCAGGTGAAGTTTAGTGGTTTCCTTGCAGATATAGTAGTGAAGAGGCGACTTCAGGTTGGTGTTTACTATTCGTTGTGCGTGTGTTCCATAATGATGAACTTTTACACAAAAAATATGACCGGTACTGTGAGTCTAGTTTAGTTCATTTTCTGCACTCACTGTACGGACTTAAGTGACACCGAAACCTAAAATGGATTTCATAAATAAGGGAAAATTACCAAGTCAATCATGCCAGTGTTTCTTCTACGTACAGATGATCGGATTAAGGGGTCACTGATTTGCTTCTGGTATCTACCTCACCCTCCGAAAACCAGCTAACGGTGTGGGGCGGAGTGTACTTCTGGAACCACTAACTGATCCCCCTTCCCTTTTACACTCGCAAAAGGCGAGTGGGAAGAATGATTGTCGGTAAGCCTCTGTATGGCTCTGATACCTCGAACTTTCTCCTTGTTGTCATTTCGCAAGATGTATGTGGGTTCAAATGGTTCAAATGGCTCTGAGCGCTATGGGACTTAACATCTGCGGGCATCAGTCCCCTGGAACTTAGAGCTACTTAAACCTAACTAACCTAAGGACATCACACAACACCCAGTCATCACGAGGCAGAGAAAATCCCTGACCCCGCCGGGAATCGAACCCGGGAACCCGGGCGCGGGAAGCGAGAACGCTACCGCACGACCACGAGCTGCGGACTATGTATGCGGGAGGAATTAATATGTTATTCGACTCTTCCCAGTAAGTGCTCTCTCAGAATTGAAATAGTAAACATGTCGATGATGCACAACACCTCTCTTGTAACTTCTGCCAATGGAGTTTATGGAGCATCTCCGTAACGCTCTCGCGCCTGCTAAACGATCGCGTAACGAAGCGCGACGCTCTTCGTTGGATCTTCTCCAGTCCCACCTCGTAAGGGTCCCAGAGTGAAGAACAATACCCAAAAATCGGTCGAACATGCGTTTTATAACTCACTTCCTTCGTGGATTAGTTACATTTCCTCAAGAAATGGCTCAAATGGCTCTGAGCACTATGGGACTTGGTTCAAATGGTTCAAATGGCTCTGAGCACTATGGGACTTAACATCTCTGGTCATCAGTCCCCTAGAACTTAGAACTACTTAAACCTAACTAACCTAAGGACATCACACACATCCATGCCCGAGGCAGGATTCGAACCTGCGACCGTAGCAGTCGCGCGGTTCCGGACTGCGCGCCTAGAACCGCTAGACCACCGCGGCCGGCCTATGGGACTTCTGAGGTCATCAGTCCCCTAGAACTTAGAGCTACTTAAACCTAACTAACCTAAGGACATCACACATATCCATGCCCGAGGCAGAATTCGAACCTGCGACCGTAGCAGTCACGCGGTTCTAGACTCTAGCGCCTAGAACCGCTCGGCCACTCCGGCCGGCTTTCCTCAAGATTCTTCCTATGAATTTCAGTGCGGCAGCTGCTTTTCCCAACATTTGCTTTATGTGGTTCTTCCATCTAAGGTCGGGATGGTATTTCACGGAAAATAATGTAGCCAGCGGTTTACCATCAACAGTGCTGTTGTATAATAGTGGATTTCTTTTCCTATGCGTGTGGAGTATCTTACATTTACCGAAGTTCAGGGTCAACTGCCAGAGCCTGCACCGTTCATCGATCCTCCGCAGGTCATGCCACCAATCGATAGTGTCTTCTGGCGTTGCTGTTCTATTATAGACTATCACGTCGTCTTCTAACAGTCTTAAGAGCTCCCGACCCTTTCTACTAGACGATTTCTTTACACGGTAAACAGGACCGGTGCTGTCACATTTGGGTTACTGTGGAAATTACATTTACATCCCTCGATTTTGTTCCGTTAAGGACTGCATGTTGAGTTATATCCGCAAGTAAGTCTTCAATCCAGTCGCAAATCTGGCCCGATATTCGATAAGCTCGCATTTTTTTTTCCCTCTGTCAGTATGGGACAGTGTCAAATGCCTGCCTGATGTCAAACAACACGGTATATAACTGAGCGCCTTTGCCTACAGCACTATGGATCTCACGGAGGAACAGATTGAGCTGAGTTTCACGTGATCTCTGTTTATGGAATCCATGTTGAATTTTATAGAGGAGATTTTCGTTCTCAAAAAACGTCACAGTTCTTGAGCATAAATCATCTTCCATAATTCTACAACACATTGACGTCATTTTGCGCGAGACAGCTGTAGTAAATACAAAGTGAGGAACACTCCAAGCGCTAAGAAAAATGTATAATATAAATTTAAACAGATATAGGTTTCAAGACAACGAAAGGGCTTAGGGAACTATTACATACAGTATTTCTATGCGTGTGGGATGTATTGATTAGAATTTTATCCTAATTAGAGTTTATTTTCAGTGTTTTCAGTGCAGAATAAGAATGAAGAATGGTGTGGGTACACGACGGCAAATACATGAAGCATTTATCGATTGAAATTTCATGAGAAGATGTTGCAGCAACGAAAGATGCCTTTTTTAATGTCATCATCTTCGTGAATTCTCGCTCCTATTTCGCGATAGCGCAAAACGAGTTGCTCCCCTTTGACCATTTCAAATGTCCTCCGTCAGTACTATCTGATAAGGGTCCCTCACTGCGCAGCAGTATTCCAGAAGAGGACAGACAACTGTAATGTAGGCGGTCTCCTTAGGAGACCTGCTGCATTTTCTAAGCGTTCCATCAATAAATCGCAGTCTTTGGTTCGCTTTCACCACAACATTGTCTACGTGATCGTTCCAATTTGAGTTATTTGTAATTGTAATCCGTAAGTATTTAGTTGAATTCAGAGCCATTAATTTATGTGGCTTAGTGAATTTCTTGTAGTATTTATCTCGATGACTTCACACTTTTCACTACTTAGTCAATCGTCACTGCTTGCACCATACGGATATCTTGTCTAAATCATTTTGCAATTGGTTTTGGTCATTTGATAACGTTACGAGATGGTAAATGACAGTGCCAACTGCAAACAATCTGAGAGGGCTGATCTCTGAAGTCGTTACGTACATCAGGAACAGCAGAGAGCCTGTAACACTTCTTTCCCGAACGCCACATATTACTTCTGTTTTACTCGATGACTTTCCCTCATTTAGAACGTACTTACGACGGTACTGGGCACTACGCACTGTAAAAATTCTTTGAAAATTATGAACATATTTACATAGGTCCGCAGTTCGTGGTCGTGCGGTAGCGTTTTCGCTTCCCACGCCCGGGTTCGATTCCCGGCGGGGTCAGGGATTTTCTCTGCCTCGTGATGACGGTGTTGTGTGATGTCCTTAGGTTAGTTAGGTTTAAGTAGTTCTAAGTTCTAGGGGATTGATGACCATAGATGTTAAGTCCCATAGTACTCAGAGCCATTTATATAGTTGGTGGTGGTGCTCTTTGCCGATTTTTGATAAAAAAGTTGATTTAGATTGAATAGTTAGCTTGAGCCCCCACGTGCTATGGTACGAATATATATGTTACACGCAACACTCAGCTTAACTGAGCGGCCCCAGAGATGTGGCTACGTTTTGCGTCATAGGGTGCCAGCTCACACCTGCCGTCAACTCAGTTTTCAAGTTTAAATAAAATGTATAAAAAGAACCATGCAGGCAGGTATTGCGGTGAAATTTAAAATGTTGAGTCACTCACGTTGATTTATAATTCGAACAAGCAGTTTATTTCTATTTTTCCACGAATAGTCTTCAATATATTGACTAAATATTCAAAATGCTGTCTGAGGGGCTTTTACGTAAGCGAGGTCATTAATAACTGATGCCAGAACACTTCACTATAAAATTCATATGTCACGATCACGGCACTCGACAATCTGTTCACGGTTCACAAAATACACTGTTGTCTGCTGTCCAAAACCACTACATTGCGCTCAGCTTGATCGCTTTCGAACGTCGCTACATACATACTAGTCTCCGACCATGGCTACCAACCCAATACTACCGCCTGATGGGCACTCAGATCAATGCTTAATTCGCACCTCAGTGTCACTCTTAGCTCCGTTTTTATCAATTGTTCTCTGGTATATAAATTCCTCCAAGCGCACCATACGCTCCCCTGCCAAGCTTCTGCTCTGTTTTTCCAAGGTCGCGTAATCGCTAGCTGCTCGCCACGGCTCCGTAATAAACGCCAGCCACTTGCTCTGCGGCGGAAAACTGTCGCTCTAATCTTCCCCCACAGCTTGTACGCTCACAAACTGTGACCTTCCTGACAGGAAATAACGAATCCAGGCACACAACTGAGACGATAGTACGAAAGCACGCAATTTGATTAGAAGTCGATTGTGAGGAACAGTGTCAAAAACCTTCTGGAATCCAAAAGTATGAGGTCAGTTTGTTATGCCCTGTCGGTAGAACTCATTACTTCGTGAGAATCATGAGCTATTTGTGTTTCACAAGAACGCTATTTTCCAAGTCCATGTTGACTATTTGTCAATAAATCGTTTTGTTCGAGGTAATTCATTATGTTTGAACACAATGTGTGTTCCAAAATCCAACTGCAAATTGACGTTATTGATACGGGCTCTTAATCAGGGGATTACTGCTATTTGTTTTTTTGGATATTGGTGTGACCTGTGTAGCTTTTCAGTCTCTAGATAAGGGTATGTCAGCAAGAAAGCGATTGTATATGATTGCAAGGTATGCAGCTATTGGAGGCCTTACCTTGCCTTCGCCGAACCGAGGATATCTACTTCTAAGTTGCTCATTATGGCAGTTGTTATTGCTTCCTATTCTGGAATATTTACTTCTTTGCGAAAAGAATTTCTGAAAACCGTGTAAAGTAACTCCAGTTTGGTGGCACTGTCATGGTCACCAGTAACGTTACCATTGCTGTGGCGCAGTGATGGTATTGATTTCATCTTGGCGCTGATATACTTAACATACGACCAGAATTAGAATGTATGGAGGCTTAATGCTCGCCAGTGTGTGACTAGAATGTAAACTAGTAGTTGAAAACTTCACGACCAGGTTATCAAATGGCGTATTCCAGCAGGATAGCGCAATATCCGACACTACAGTTAACATCACAAACGTCTTCACGAGTGTTTGCACGGTCTACAATGAACAGATGCTCTAACTTTAGAAGATATTTCTAATTACAAGCTAAACGTCCCTGAAAAAATCTGAATGAGTGACACCAGGACGAAAATGTCCAGTAAAATCTGAAAATACTGTCGATTGAAAATCACCTTAACTTAATACTATCTGGCCATCTTCGAGACAGACTTAGCCTAAAATGTAACCAGGATCCAAAATAGTTGGCGGATAATAATAAAATCTTTACAGGAAAGAGAAACAGCGTGCGTTTATACAGTAGTTTGCAACCTTGAAATGTGTCTCATACCTGATATGAACCAATTCAGCTAACGGAATAAAAATTTGAAACATAAGAATTCTTGAATTATATACTAAATAACGTCTAAGCGAGTAGGTCACGTTGTAACAATATGAAGGACAGAAAAAGCAAGACACCCTGCAGTATTTACTATATTGTATCGAAGTAATGAAAAACAGTGTATCAGCACACCGTGCAAGCGATGAAGTGACGAAAACTGTGAAGAGTTCTTACACTGGCAACAGTTGCGCTTGGCCGGCCGGAGTGGCCGTGCGGTTCTAGGCGCTACAGTCTGGAAGCGACCGCTACGGTTGCAGGTTCGAATCCTGCCTCGGGCATGGATGTTTGTGATGTCCTTAGGTTAGTTAGGTTTAATTAGTTCTAAGTTCTAGGCGACTGATGACCTCAGAAGTTAAGTCGCATAGTGCTCAGAGCCATTGTACTGTTACGGTTGATTATTTCAAATGAAAGGCAGGCAGACGGCGAAAGCTGTTGCACGCAAATAGCCTCCTCCCATACAATTACGCCACTCGATTCTTCGATGTAGCAGCATTTGGCAACTGTTATAAATAGGTGCATTATGGAGTATAATACCATTCGGGCAACAAAAGTTTAACATTATGTCTTCACTCCAGATGGAACAATTTCTTAAGAGGAGCCAAAACGAAAATATGCGCGTCATTTGATAGTATGTAGGGACTGGTGAGGAAGGGAGAGAATGTTCTTTATTGACTGTAGCATAAAGCGCCCTACACACGAGTGATAAATTGCAGTCACTGGCAATATCGTCTGCAGTTGATCACTCGCTTCGACCACACCACACACAAGAGATTTTACCAAGCAGATTCACCCAGTATTTCTAACACCATCTTTGAACGGCGTTGTGTCACTTAAGTTCTTCCACGGTAAATGATAAGCGACGTGATGTCCAAATATTTACAAATATTTCCAAAAATAAAAAGGGATTGGAGTTTATTAAACTTGCTATGATATGCTTTCTTGGGAACAATATGATACTTTTAGAGTTCGTTGCATTTTACATCTGCGCTAGGTGTGTTGTACAAATCATCTCAGTCTATATTTTGCAAATACCCTTTAAAGTCTTTAATTCCTATTGCATTTCTTAGTCTTACAGTTTAACTTCAGTTATGCAACGGCTTTGCAATCACGTTGCGTTAGTGGAAGTGTTATCGATGACATTGTTGGTTTCCAGAAAATTGTAAATTCTGTGTTGATGAGTTAGATTATATGAATAGACGAGGACTTTAGTATATCTCTGGAATAAGTGGGCTACAAAATTTTAACTTACCTAATTGTTTCACAAATAATTGAGAATCAGCATCTGGACCCAGTAGATTGTGACTAATATTACGAACTTCCCATGAGTTTCTAGTTCTACGATTGAATTCTCAAAATACTGCTCCCTGGAAAGTCCAGAGGTATCATTGTTTCTAAAATTGTATTCTTTCTAACTATAAGTGGCACTTCCGTCTTCACCTTCTCTTTTCTGGGTGGTTTATGTTCGCTAACTCTAACACCAGGACCCTACTCCATAAGGCACAGTGAATCAAAACGTAACTAGGCAACTTATGTGTCAACTACGTAATAATGCTTAATGAGTGGTAAAACGAGTTGCAGTAAAACAGCCATATGGTCAGGCATGGCGATCTGCGATGTGTCTGCAATAGCGCGATCTACGGTCCGATCAAGCAACATGGCTATGAACTGCTGCGATCCATTGTTCGTGTGTCTAGCCTTTGAGACGGAATTCTCATGGCTCAACTGGCAAATAAGGAAGGAGCTACTTTTGTTACGTGGTGCCCGGTGGCTGTTAATGTAGGTCAGTACCAGAGTTCTGTTTTCTTATTAGGTGGTTTAAAGTTTTCGATATCTTGTTTTGATTTCGTTCAAAACCGAAACTAGTGTGATAGCAATGTGTTTCTTATAACGACGTCGTGTGTGTATTTCACTTTTAGACTTGTATTGTACGTTGTTTGTATTCTGTTTGATTTTTGTTCGCATCCGTAATATTTGGTAGAGTGAATGATTCCATATTTGTTGACTGGTTGGTTTATTTTGGGGAGCGGATCAAACAACGAGGCCATCGGACCTATTGGATTAGGGAAGTATGGGGAAGGTAGTAGGCCGTTCTCTTTCAAAGGAACCATCCCGGAATTTGCCTGAAGCGATTTAGGAAAATCAGAGGAAACCTAAATTCGGATGGTCGGACGCGGTTTCGAACCGACGTCCTCCCGAATGCGAGTCCTGTGTGCTGACCACTGCGCCACCTCGCTCGGTGCCAGATTTGTTTCTGTTTCATATCCAATAGAAGTTGGATTCCTTATATAGTGTTCTGTGAAAATTTGTTCCTGCCTACTAATCCATGTGTACACATCTCAGTTTAATAAGTATATTGCTCAGATTCTACTTTATATTTGTTCACAATTGTTGTTCGTACTTTCTCAGATTTAACTGAGAACGCCATGTTAGCAGCTTCTGACAGAATTGGTATCCAAGTTTAATGCATCTTGTCACAGTATGAGTATGTATTTTTGCTTTGAATGGTGTTACTTCTTGCTATTAAGTATGCTTTGTAGTATGTGACATAGTGCCCAGTTATTTCGAAAGGTACTATCATGCAGCAAAAATATTCTACATCAGGAATGCGACGGAAGAAAAGTATCCAGGAGGCACAGAGGTCAACCCTCTATGGGACGTATGTATTGTACTTCACAAAATGGAAATCGTTGAAATTCAAGAAATGTTCAAAAGACACATCTTGCACCATGAACATCGAATGACAAACGGCGTGCCACAATGATCACAAAGGTTCGCACAATCAAGACCGAAGCTGAACTCCCTGGGAGTTACAGAACGTGCAGGACGCTCAGCTAGGTACCCGCTTTTAAAGAATGCATACAAAATCATATAAGTGGAACGAGTTGGTGAGGACTGATGGAATGCGATGAAATGTAGCCGAATGCGAAACTGTCTATCGTGGAGCTTGTAACGTCTAGAGAAACAAAAACAATATATTATGTAGTAATTGGAGAATTAGATGTATCATATTGTGTCATGGTATAAAATTATGTATTTTTTTTATTATTTATTTCTGAAAAAGTCTGCGTCGGCGAGTAATAAAACCGACACAGAAGATAAATGTTAAACAGAGATTAAAAAAGGAACTAGTATATAATACGTGTTGAATATGAATGTCTTTGTCGTCTTAACTTGGAAGTTGTGCGAGTAAGATCTCCTGTTGTTGTCGTAGAGAACGCCAATGTAGCATTCTTTTGTCGAGACTAAGCAATGTACGCCATTACGTGTGAATTCACACAGGTCTGTAATCACTGAGATATTTAAAGGTTTTAATAGAGTTGTTTAAATGAAAACTTGTATTATTTATTGTTAAGCTTGCTTGCATATTATCCCATCCTGTTGAGACATTTTTCAGTTATATAAATATTATCTGTGGTGCTGAGCTGCGTGGAGAACGAAGAGCCGCTGCCGCGGCGTATTTAAACGACTTACAATATAGTCGAGCATACCGCAAGGAAGCGGTAAAATAATAGTAAAATAATATTATTTCTTTTAGCTCCCAGACTGGCAGTGAAGATCAGCAGATTTTATGATGTGTTGCAGATTGACGCGGGCTGCTGATAGGATATAATTTACAGTGCAAATAATTTAATGTACCTTCAGAATCTGATAGGAATCTTGCTGTGCTCCGTTCTGATCTGGCAAACTTTATAGTGACAACGTATTTTTTAATGAGAGTCTCATGTTCTTGGGCTAGTCGTGGTATGAAATAGCATTTTAACGAGAAATAAAATCCACTGCGAACTTGTGTTTTTGAACGATCATACGAACTGTAACATCAGTGTTCATAACAAAGTAATTTCAACTTTTAATCACTATGAAGTAGGGAAGATATATTGATTCTTAGCATGAGTTGCAGTTACGAAAAATCGTTCCTTGAATTGTAGGCCAGATCCAGAACAATCAGACTTCCACATATACATTTTATTCCGCTAAAAGGTAATGATGATAAAGAAAAGCAAAGCACAGCATTGCTAAAAGTATTTCACGTAACTCTTCTCGTAAATGTGTTGTTACAAAGAGAATAAATAAACCAAAGAGCAACAATTTTACAATCCGCGAGAGAGTGGCGCGCCACAATGATCACAAAGGTTCGCACAATCAAGACCGAAGCTGAACTCCCTGGGAGTTACAGAACGTGCAGGACGCTCAGCTAGGTACCCGCTTTTAAAGAATGCATACAAAATCATATAAGTGGAACGAGTTGGTGAGGACTGATGGAATGCGATGAAATGTAGCCGAATGCGAAACTGTCTATCGTGGAGCTTATCGTGAAATTGGTGTCCTTGAAGGCGTTGCTGCCGATGCTGTGACAACGTGTTTTATAGCCACAGTAAAAAAAAAAAAAAAATCTAGAGGGTGAATTTGCCCGTGGGTTTCAGATGATGGGAACTGCAATGTTACCGCTTTGAGTTCTGTGCTTTAGCTGCTCGAATTAATGTGTTAAGAAGGGATAGTTTGCTTTAAAGGAGTGTGATTTTTATACACAGGCCAGGAGTCAAGCAAAAGCAACTTATTTTGACCAGCTATTGACCAAAAGCAGTGCTCATACCACATTGTACGTCTCTTACACCCGTTGCTGTAAAGTAAATATTCCCTGCTGCCCTTGGAAGATGACGCACACGAGAAAGACTCATGAGGGGCAGAGCACCTCCAACTTCTCGCAGCTCATTAAATAACGTTCTAGCCAGTTTCCCATCCAGATTAACAGTCGGCATAATATTATACTAATGCGTTAAGGTATTGATGTCAGTTGATATTGATACAGTTGCCTTGGTACCCCTAATTTCCAGTGTTCCTTTCCTATGCATTTCCTCTTCAAATCCCCATTGGTCGCAGCTGAACACAAATTCCTTGTTGAACGATGGTATAAGCTTGTTTATCCCATTTACGAGTTTTCGGGCCAATCCTGCAGTTTTCTGTGCTGAATAAAATTAACAATTTCTTTTTATTTCATTATCTTACGTCTTCCAGTTCTTTTGCAGTGTTTGAAGTTATGCAGCCATCCATTGCGTCCCTTGAAATCGCTGTAACCTATGTAGCATGCAGTTTGATATGCATAACGTAGTAGGTTACTATCATGCACAATCTGTAAATTGTATTGCGCATCCTTGAAACGCACAAACATCAGTTTTTGTAACAAGTGCGCCTTGTCCTTCCTTGAATATCCGTAGATTTTCTTATGCACTACACGGTTACAGTACTGCGGACATATTCGAAATCTGTTCATAATTGTTTTTGTACTATGCTGCGGATGATCTTCCATGTACGTAATTTTGTTTAGCAACTGCTCCTAGAGTAACGATAGTCCTTTACTACGTTTCACTGGAGACGGGATTTGTAGGTCCCTGTCAGACAAGGATGATGACCTACTTTGCTCGACATCTGTTTTAGTATCATTTTCACTTGTTAAGCACGTATCGTCATCATTGTACTCCTCACGTACATTGTCCGCACAGTCGAGCGTGAACGCATTCCACTGAATCATCTTGCAGAAACACTAATATTTCATCTGCCACTTACTGCTCTCTTTGCGAAATTCCTTGGGTTCCTTTCTGAGGAAATGTTAACTTCAGCATCTGTTGTTGTGAATAAAGTCCATTGCTTTCTTTTTTTAATTTATTAGGTTCAGGCTTTGCTTTGTTTATTATCGCCATTGCTCTGGTTCCTTAGCCTACTGTTGTGCTCGCAGTTAGATACATCCAGTCCACCTGCTGCTGTCATTCACAACCAATATTATGGTTGCGTGGTAGAAAGTATTGGTCTTTTGCTGCCTGGGTTCCTTGTCAGTGGAAGTAGCAACGCCATTCAAAGCATAGATGCATACTCATTCCGTGATAAGATCTAATAAAATTGAATACCTGTTCCGTCGAAAGTTGCTAACATGCAGTTCTGCATTAAATGGGAGAAGGTACGAAAACGGGTACAAACTAAAATAGAGTATGAACAATATACTTATAACACATTAAATAGCGCAGTTCAAACACGGATTTGCAAGCAGGAGCTTACATGAACTCATAGAACGTTATGCAACGAATGCAGCATTTGTTTTACATGAAACAGGAAACAAATATGAAATCTTTTACTGCACACAATATTAAGGATGCACGCAAAAATAAAGCGGAGTAAAAGCAACATATTCACAATGCAATTCAGAGAATGCAATACAGATAAGAAGTCGTAGTCAGGAACATATTGCCATGGAACGATCTTCTGTGTAATGGCGTATCAGATGACTTGTAGGTTTTGACATGGGCTAAGGCGTATTTATTTGCACTTGATACAGAAGAATGCTGAAGATTAGATGGGTAGATCACATAACTAATGAGGAAGCATTGAATAGGATTGGGGAGAAGAGAAGTTTGTGGCACAACTTGACCAGAAGAAGGGATCGGTTGGTAGGACATGTTCTGAGGCATCAAGGGATCACCAATTTAGTATTGGAGGGCAGTGTGGAGGGTAAAAATCGTAGAGGGAGACCAAGAGATGAATACACTAAGCAGATTCAGAAGGATGTAGGTTGCAGTAGGTACTGGGAGATGAAAAAGCTTGCACAGGATAGAGTAGCATGGAGAGCTGCATCAAACCAGTCTCAGGACTGAAGACCCCAACAAAAACAACAGTGGATTCACATTCTAAATTGCAATATTGAGCTTTACTCAAACAAATAAATAATTTTACAGTCAAAAGGCGACCACGACGTCATTTACAAAATTTTACATTATTGTGAATTCCAGCTAAGAGATATTAATTTTCGTTTTCGTTTTGCATTGAGATTTCTGGCACATATTAAGAAGATGTGCTGAAAACTAATAACTCCGAATTTTTATGTGAAAACTCTTGAAGTATTTTAAACAAAACAAACATTATTAACATTCTAAATCGTTATTTTTCATGTCTACATATTTGCAGCCTTCCATCGCTAGAGGGTAGTGTGTTAACATGGTGGTGTGTAGCATAATTACGTCGATGCGTTAGCAAAACAGTGCTGTAATCGAGTTTCGAATTCTAAGAGTTCTTCCACACATGGAGCAATCTTTCCTTCAGCATGACAATACCAGACAACTTACGAGTGCTGCGACATCTGCAACAATCCCACGCCTTGCGTTTATTGTCATCGATCATCTTCCACACAGTCACGACACGGCCCATCCGATTTTAATATGTTTCCAAACTTTAAGAACAGCAGAGATGACGTTGTGGCTCCGTCAGTAAAGCCAAACTTTCTACAGTGATGATATCCAGAAACTGGTTTCCCGTTGGGATAAATGTCTTCGTCACCAGGGTGACGATGTTGAGAAACAGATATGTTCACATGAAGATTAGAGGTGTACAATATTAATAACGTTTGTTTTATTTAAATGTTTGAGAGTAATCACACAAAAAATTCCGAGGCGTTAGTTTTCAGCTCGCCCTCGTACACTGCCAGGTCACAAGAACCTTCCGGTTTCCAGGCACGCAGCATACTACTATACTACGAGGCTCCTGTGTGAGCCTTTTCATCTCCGAATAACTACTGCAGCCTACATCTTTCTGAATCTGCTTACTATATTCATTTCTTGGTCTCCCTCTACGATTTTTACCTCTCACATTTCCCTCCAGCACTAAATCAGTGACACTTTATGTCTCAGAATGTATCCTGTCAATCACTCCCTTCTTCTAGTCAGGTTTCAGCACAAATTTCTTTTCTTCCCAATTCTGTTCAGTACCTTCTCATTGGTTACGTGATCCACCCAACTAATCTTCAGCATTCTTCTGTAACACCACGTTTCGAAAGTTTCTATTCTCTTTTTATCTAAACTGCTTATCGTCCATGTTTCACTTCCATACATGGCAACACTCCAGACAAATACCTTCAGAAAAGACTTCCTAACACTTAAATCTATATTCAATGTTAAAGAATTTCTCTTCTTCAGAAATTTTTTTCTTGCCATTGCCAGTTTAATTTTATATCCTCTCTACTTAGACCATCATCAGATATTTTGCTGCCCAAACAGCAAAACTCCTCTGCTATTTTAAGTGTCTCATTTCCTAATCTAATTCCCTCAGCATCACCTGATTTATTTCGCCTACATTTCATTACCTTCTTTTTGCTTTTGTTGATATTCATCTCATACCCTCCTTTCAAGACACTGTCCATTCCATTCAGCTGCTCTTCCAATTGCAATGCTGTCTCTGACAGAATCACAGTGTCACAGGCAAACACTAAGGTTTCTATTTCTTCTCCCTGAACTTTAATTCGTACCAAAAATATTTTTTGGTTTCTTTTATTGTTTGTTCAATGTACATACTGAATAACATCGGGATAGGCTACATCATCATCTTACTTCCTTCTCAACCACTGACTCGCTTTCGTGCCCCCCGACTCTTATAACGTTTTTGTTAACGAATACCATGACTCGTTACACAACCCCTGAAGGTTTTTCTTTTGATGGAATCTACGAAACACGATGAATGAATGGATGAATGAATGAAGATCATGTCCTCTTAAAAGGACGCGCGTCATAGTGAGCTGTTACTTCGGACTGGAGTAATAGCTGAAACCGCAAGCGTAAACAAGTAAATGTACAAACAACCGAGGCATGAAAGTCATTTACTGTAAATGTGAATGTTCTAATAAACTTTTCAGTAACAAAATAACTTTACCTAAGGAAACTTCATTAACTGATGAACCACTTCCATAAACGAGACTAATACTATTTCGCTTTAAATTTAGTGTAACATTGTAACTTTCACAAGTGAGAAGACAAACTTTTTCGGCTAGGAACGTATTGCATTTTTGTACAAGCCTGCTCCAACTCTTTTCGTAGTTGTCGAATGGGATGCTTGTAACTGAAGCGTTAAGCCGCACGACGTAGCTGCAGTTGGTTCCACTCTTTTTATCCTGAAGTACTGCTGATTGTGTGTGGCACACAAATGTTAATAACGTGTGAGCATATATCCGCACATAGCCGAATGCTTTGCTACTTTGAAATGGCTTCTAGTATGGGCTTGTTGACTGTCGTATTGCATTTAATTAGAAACATATCAGAGATCATGAAAGTAAAAATATCCATCGGAAAACATACGTTTGAGACTAAACCAACATTGAGAAACTGTCATAAACCGAGAGTACTACAACACTATTTGGGATAACCAATTCCAAAAAAACAGTAGGATTAAATCACATATCAGCAGTAACATAGTTGCGGCTCCCCACGGTCGGAGGTTCGAGTCCTCCCTCGGGCATGGGTGTGTGTGTTGACCTTATAGTAAGTTAGTTTAAGTTAGATTAAGTAGTGTGTAAGCCTAGGGACCGTTGACCTCAGCAGTTTGGTCCCATATTCCTTACCACAAATTTCCAATTTTTCCAATAATACAGCTGGTAAGAACAAAGATATGACCTACAGAATACCACAGAAACAAATAGCCTGTAACCATATAACATCGCTGACTAAACCGTCAATACAGCTGTCAGTTAACGTCATTATGAAATAAACTTTCATAACTGGAAAACTGTTGCAGCTATAGTTCAATACCTACTACAGCTCAGCCAGCATCAAAGGACACTAGTAGAAGAAATTAAGACAGCGATATGATATAGACATCAAGAGAATCTTATGTAAGTAACAAAGCATAATTCTGTAATACGATAAATTACCTACTTCAAAATCTGAAATATTGTACCCTATTATATGTTTCCACAAATAACCTGACGATGGCTATTGTAATAAAAATATAATCGAACGCAGCAGCTTATTGCTCTCATAGCAGAATATACACTCCTGGAAATGGAAAAAAGAACACATTGACACCGGTGTGTCAGACCCACCATACTTGGTCCGGACACTGCGAGAGGGCTGTACAAGCAATGATCACACGCACGGCACAGCGGACACACCAGGAACCGCGGTGTTGGCCGTCGAATGGCGCTAGCTGCGCAGCATTTGTGCACCGCCGCCGTCAGTGTCAGCCAGTTTGCCGTGGCATACGGAGCTCCATCGCAGTCTTTAACACTGGTAGCATGCCGCGACAGCGTGGACGTGAACCGTATGTGCAGTTGACGGACTTTGAGCGAGGGCGTATAGTGGGCATGCGGGAGGCCGGGTGGACGTACCGCCGAATTGCTCAACACGTGGGGCGTGAGGTCTCCACAGTACATCGATGTTGTCGCCAATGGTCGGTGGAAGGTGCACGTGGCCGTCGACCTGGGACCGGACCGCAGCGACGCACGGATGCACGCCAAGACCGTAGGATCCTACGCAGTGCCGTAGGGGACCGCACCGCCACTGCCCAGCAAATTAGGGACACTGTTGCTCCTGGGGTATCGGCGAGGACCATTCGCAACCGTCTCCATGAAGCTGGGCTACGGTCCCGCACACCGTTAGGCCGTCTTCCGCTCACGCCCCAACATCGTGCAGCCCGCCTCCAGTGGTGTCGCGACAGGCGTGAATGGAGGGACGAATGGAGACGTGTCGTCTTCAGCGATGAGAGTCGCTTCTGCCTTGGTGCCAATGATGGTCGTATGCGTGTTTGGCGCCGTGCAGGTGAGCGCCACAATCAGGATTGCATACGACCGAGGCACACGGGGCCAACACCCGGCATCATGGTGTGGGGAGCGATCTCCTACACTGGCCGTACACCACTGGTGATCGTCGAGGGGACACTGAATAGTGCACGGTACATCCAAACCGTCATCGAACCCATCGTTCTACCATTCCTAGACTGGCAAGGGAACTTGCTGTTCCAACAGCACAATGCACGTCCGCATGTATCCCGTGCCACCCAACGTGCTCTAGAAGGTGTAAGTCAACTACCCTGGCCAGCGAGATCTCCGGATCTGTCCCCATTGAGCATGTTTGGGACTGGATGAAGCGTCGTCTCACGCGGTCTGCACGTCCAGCACGAACGCTGGTCCAACTGAGGCGCCAGGTGGAAATGGCATGGCAAGCCGTTCCACAGGACTACATCCAGCATCTCTACGATCGTCTCCATGGGAGAATAGCAGCCTGCATTGCTGCGAAAGGTGGATATACACTGTACTAGTGCCGACATTGTGCATGCTCTGTTGCCTGTGTCTATGTGCCTGTGGTTCTGTCAGTGTGATCATGTGATGTATCTGACCCCAGGAATGTGTCAATAAAGTTTCCCCTTCCTGGGACAATGAATTCACGGTGTTCTTATTTCAATTTCCAGGAGTGTATAATTTTCGAATGTGTGACCACACCATTTCAATCGTCTTCGTGGGACTGCAACACTGAAGGATTTTAGTTATTATTAGCAGTAATAATTAGTAATTTCGTTGAGTAAAGAATAAGACCAAGGTGAATTCATTAAATCAGATTTTGTCTCTTGTGTTTACATTGCATCTGTGTTTTCATTCAGTAAATAGAGAGAACATGTTCTGCAGAAATGCTGACGAGCGTATAACTGTGATTATTTCCGAGCATGGAGTTTGGTTGGATACATAAACAACATCACAGTAAATACGTAAATAATGTCGTTTATTATACCACCTTTTGCGACTGTAATAAAAGGTTACTTAACCTATATGCGTTTCCCTTTACTTCTAAGCATCTTCACTGGTCACTGTAACAATATAGTTTTCATTAGAAATCTAACCACCAAGATTGTAAGCAGTTCTCATATTTAAATTACTACTATCAAACGGTATTAAATGGCTGTTGTTTCTCATTATTGTTTTGTTTCCTGCTTTATTTCTAATGTTCTTCGACACACAGGCATTCGCATTTAGTACACTGCTCTTTCACTGACTCTGATTACACTGGTCAACACTCATTTTCTTGCCAAGGATATTTGAGTGGCTTTAGGATGGGTTAGTGGTGCTGAGGACGAATATAGCAACAAGTTATGCAGTTTGGCTCTAGTTTTTGAGATAATGCATGATTTATTCAAAAAATTAGAAAAAATTGCTAATACTGAACTCCAGCGCTACAAACTACAATGAAAAAAGAAAATAATCTTTATAAATAGCTTCTATGAAAACCTGATAGGCATTTGTCCACGTATAAAACATAATTGAAAAGTTTCTCTATAAGTATATCATTTTCCGTCCATGACGAACCGCTTCCTGCACGCTTTCCTTTTATAGGTCTCTTCAGAACAGTCACGTTGCAGATTCCAGCAATAATCTGCCATCATATGCCTGTCCCATCTTCCTTTATATCTTTCCTCTATTCCTTTCATATCTTGATGGAACCGCTCTCCTTGTTCCTCACTGAAATCACCTAGACTACGAGGAAATCGATCCAAGTGGCAGTGAAGGAAGTGCAATTTTATGCTCATGTTAGCTCCTAAGTTTTGAAAGTTAGTGAGCATGTTTTTGACCAGTTCCTCGTAATTGGGAGCTTTATGATTGCCCAAAAAACATTTTACAACAGCGACAAAACTGTTCCAGGCCGATGCTTCAGTGACAGTCATGACACTTGTAAAATTGGTATCGTTGATGAGCCTGCGAATTTGAGGGCCATCAAATATTCCTGCCTTAAGTTTTTCACTACTGAGTCCAGGGAACGTATTGCAGATGTATGTGAAGCAATTACCATTTCTGTCTAAAGCTTTGGTGAATTGCTTCATTAGTCCTAACTTAATATGTAATGGTGGAAGAACAATCTTGTCCCTACTAACCAGAGGTTCATTAATGATGTTTGCTTCACCAACAGCCATATGTTCCCTTGGAGGCCATGTTTTCTGCTTCCAATGTTCGTGCTTTGCCCTACTATCCCACATGCAGATAAAACATGGGTGCTTTGTGTATCCACTTTGTTGTCCAAGCAAGAAGTTCACCATTTTCAAATCAACACAAATCAACCACTGGTGCTGCATATACTGAATTTTCTGCAGAACCATCTTGATGTTAGCATATGCTTCACAAAGCTTTGTTGAGTGGGCAATTGGAATAGATGCGTAACGATTGTCATTGTGTAAGAGAACACATTTTAAACTTCTAGTGGAACTGTCTATGAAGAGACGCCAGTCCTCTGGTCTATATTCCGGCAGCCCCAATTCAAGTAAAAGTCCAGGTATATTGCTGCAATACACTATAACCTTTTCTTGGTTGAAGTATGGAAGAAGGTTTTCTTCTCTCGTCCGGTAAGCTGTTATTTTAACACTTGAATGAAGACAGTTCTTTTCCTTAAGCCTGGATGCTAAGAGTTCTGATGCTTGCTTTGAAAGATTGAGTTCTCGTATCAAGTCACTGAGCTCCTTCTGGTTGAACTGCTGGGGTTGTGTCTCACGTCCTTCGTATTCCGAACCACTACTTGTACATTCCTCGCCGTGCACATCGTCATCTGATGATGTTAGCGTGGGTAATGTTGTGAAGGTTGGTACAGGAACATCGTTGCTGTGCACCACCGGTCTTCTTGCTGACTCCAAATCGGGATATTCCCACTTTCGTTTTTTGAACCTATTAAAACCTTTTACATTAACAATGCAAAAATAGCAATCATCTGTATGGTTCTTCTGCTCTCGCCATACCATAGGCACTCCGAAGTTTAAGCTTTTTCTTTTTCGTTTTGTCCACTGCCGTAAGCACTCCACACAGCATTTACAAACTTTATGGGGTGCCCACGCCTTGTCTTGATCTCAAAGTTTAATTCCGAAATATGCCAGATACGCTTCCTTCACAAAAGGAGTGATATTCTTCCTGTTCTTTTGAAGAACGTATTCACCACAAATGTAGCAGAACTCATCTGGATGGTTCACGCAAAGACGGCGTGAAGAACTCATGTTTTCCTAAAACAAAATTGCACAAATACTACATATTATGCAGAACTTTCTTGTATTTGCATGTCAATCACATCCAACAAACATCATTAATTGTTTTGTGTGAAATGAATACTCACCTCTTATTTGCTACGTCACGATGAAAAGGTTCTATCTCCTTGAAGCTGCACTGTACATGTGTGTGACTTTCGGCCATCGCCATTTTTCTTGTTTACACTGAACGCTACCTATCGGCTGTTGGGGGGATTACCTCGGCCAACAAATGAATGTCGAGTACCGCCGAATTCAAATCTGCACAACCCTCAATATCTTCAACACACGCACCGCACAACAGGACTGAATACATGCTGACAGTGTGATGTTTGCAAGATGTAATCCTCAACCACACAGATGCACTCCCTGAGCACAATTGTTTAATAAAGATAGTACAATATCACTAGTTAAAAAACAGGTAGCAAATACATTACACCATATATGGACCCTGCAGTCGATATTATCCACATGAAACTCTCATTTCCACAAATAACCTATATCTCAAAAACCAGAGCCAATTTGGAAAAAGTACAAATATACTCGGAATGAGTATCATAACAATATCCCATTTTCGTTCAAACTTCCCTGGCAACGAAAAAAAAATTTTATTTTGTAGAGCTGTGTTATATTTTCGTTTTCCTGTTGTATATCTCCACTTATATCCACTTATTTCTCATTTTCTTTGTTTAGCTGTTGCGGGATGCTATCGTCTTTTGTTTTGTATTGGTTATTGCGGAAGCGACTGCTATTCCTCTTGGGTGTATGTTCATATTTTTCGACTGGAGTGTGTGATGTATACATATGCTAGCTGACAAACCTGGCATTGTCCGGGTATTCATTTTGCCAATTATCTGTTAGAAAAGAAAACAAAAAATGAATGATTTTCTTTGTGGACTACAGAAAAAAATCCATTCCTATGTGTTCGTGAAAACATCGTTGAAATTATAAAATAGTCATACAAAGGAATATGCATGACGTACAAATGTGTACGTACAGTATCCAAAAAGCTATGAAAAATTAAAAAAAAGTTCAAATGTGAGTGAATTTCTAAGGGACCAAACTGCTGAGGTCATCAGTCCCTTGACTTATACACTACTTAAACTAACTTATGCTAAGAACACACACACACACACACACACACACACACACACACACGCCCGGGGGAGGACTCGAACCTCCGGCGGGAGGGGCTGCGCAGTACGTGACATGGCGCCTCAAACCCCGCGGGTAAAAATTGAATAATGAGTCCTGGTCTGGATGCGACTCATGGTTCCACGCTCATTCGTGTTTTCTTGATTTCGGCCTTCTGCCGAGTCTTGAAAGTTTAACATTGAACTCACTCAGGATTTAGATTTTTCCGCATCAGCGATCGGTAGTCATGAAGATGATAATGTCTGCGGCTCGCAGTCACAACAGCCCGTCCCACACCGGCCACAACTAACAGCCACTGTAGTACGGCTCAGGGCGACCCGTCAGCAGCCATCTCAGTCTCAGCCATGGTAAGACCGCGACTGCAATGCGCTCATCAAACCTCGGAAGTCGCGACAGAGTGAGGGGAGCGAAGTTCATTTCCCACTGATGTACTCAGCCCTACGCACTTCACACACTCGTATGCCTGTGTTGCACAATTTTCTGTTTCAAGGGGATCTTTTTTGCGTATTGAGATAACCACACGTTTCGATTCGTCGTTGAGTTGGTTCCTGTGATCTTTCTAATCCTTTCATTATTTCTTAATCTGTTGTGCGCTTTGTTCTGATTCTTACAGTTTCTTTTTCGTTTGTAATTTTTTTATTATAAAATTTTATATCACATTCTGAACTCACAACTTGCGTCCTTTGTGTCTGGGCACCACTTCGGCTGTAATTGTCCAGCATCATGCAAGGGTCGACCGGAACAAGTTTTTTTTATTATTTTACTCTGTTGCAGTAATTACAAAGTTCTTTCTAATCTCACCTTTAATGTGTTCTGCTTAATTTATATGTTTTCTGAATAAATCTTATATCTGTCTCATCAAACTATGATTCCTTAAGCCGGCCGGGGTGGCCGTGCGGTTCTAGGCGCTACAGTCTGGAACCGCGCGACCGCTACGGTCGCAGGTTCGAATCCTGCCTCGGGCATGGCTGTGTGTGATGTCCTTAGGTTAGTTAGGTTTAAGTAGTTCTAAGTACTAGGGGACCGATGACCTCAGAATTCAAGTCCCATAGTTCTCAGAGCCATTTGAACCATTTTTTTTTTTATAATTCCTTAGCTAACAAAGTAATTCATTCAAGTGAATGCCAAGTCTTCCAACCGTAGCAGCAGGTGAAGCCCTTGATAAGTTCAGGAACTTTCACTATGTGATCAAAAGTATCCGGACACGTGGCTGAAAATGACTTAGAAAATCGTGGCGCACTCCATCGGTAATGCTGGAATTCAGTATGGTCTGCGGCCACCCTTAGTCTTGTGACAGCTTCCATTCTCGCAGGCGTACATTAGATCAAGCGCTGGAAGGTTTAGTGGGGAATGGCAGCCCATTCTTCACGGAGTGCTGCACTGAGGAGAGGTATCGACGGCGGTCGGTGAGGCCTGGCACGAAGTCGTGGTTCCAAAACGTCCCAAAGATTTTCTATAGGATTCAGGTCAGGACTCTGTGCCGGCCAGTCTATTACAGGGATGTTATTGGCGTGTAAGCACTCCGCCACAGGCCGTGCATTATGAACAGGTGCTCGATCGTGCTGAAAGATGCAATCGCCATCCCTGAATTGTTCAACAGGGGAAGCAAGAAGGTGCTTAAAACATCAATGTAGGCCTGTGCTGTGATAGTGCCACGTAAAACAACAAGGGGTGCGAGTCCCCTCCATGGAAAACATTACCACACCATAACACCACCGCCTCCAAATTTCACTGTTGACACTACACACATCGTCACATTGCGTACGGTGATTCGTCACTTCACACAACGCTTCTCCCCTCTTGAATCGTCTGATGTTTACGCTGCTTACACCAAGCGAGGCGTCTTTTGGCATTTACCGGCATGATGTGTGGCTTATTAGCAGCCGCTCGACCATGAAATCCGTGTCCCTTCACGTTTCCACTTTACTTATCACATCTGAAACAGTGGACCTACGGATGTTCAGAAGCGTGGAAATCTCGCGACACAATTGACACACAATCACTTGATCCTGTTCTAAGTCCGTGAGTTATGCGGGGCGTGCCATTCTGCTCTCTCACAATGTCTAATGACTACGGAGGTCGCTGATATAGCGTAGCTGGCAGCACAATGCACCTAATATGAAAAACGTAAGTTTTAGGGGGTGTCCGGATACTTTTGATCACATATTGTATATTACGGCGTTTACAGTGTGCACCGAAGTTGATTTTTCAGGTACCCTATCATTTTGTATGACACTGGATGACAGAACTGATATTAAATCTAATTTGTATACCCAAGGAGCACCTGATAAGCTAGAGGTTGTTTTCACAGCATAAAGGGCTTCTGGCAGTTGCCGCAGAAGTTCATTACTTTGCATTATTCGTGCCATAATTTATTGCCATTATAGTTTATGATAATTTTTTAAGTTATGAGAGCATAATGATAACATTTGGTTGTCTGCTTTGCATAAATACCTGTCAGTTTTGTCCATATTCCAATTGAATTTTCTTAATGTTGCCCCTTTTTTATTGGAGCATAGGTTTATTCATCACTCAGTCTTCCTACAAACCTTAGTTATTATCTTCAGATCGCCAGAAACGCACACACCGTCTTCTATGATTCCATGCTTTCCTACTACCTCATTAACAATACCTGTCAATTATTGGATACAAGGTCAACCTGTTAAGCAAAACACTGATTTTCCATTTGACCCAAATATATTTCGGCACCTCTGTGCCATCTTCAGTGGCTTTTCCTTTATTCAGGCCGTAATTCTACATTATACAATTACGCAGGACCTTTTGAGGTCTATGGAAAAACAATGTTTTACATAACAGGCGGACCTTACGTGGAACAATGTTAAGTGCAAACGCAGAGAATGCAAGAGTAGTAAATCCGAATGATGAATACTTGCTTACAATTACCTTGGTTTCTGCACCAAAGACAAATATTACCTACATTTACAGTATTCTTACAGTTTAGATATAGTACTTCCGTTTACTTGTTAACGCTAATACAGGAAATATAAACAGAAAATAATATTCCATATTTATAATAATCATCAGTAAGATACTTAGATAATCATGACCGTTGATACCAAATTTTACATATCAGTATTATTACGTTATACTTTTATTCCTGCTTGCTCAGTCTATGGTGCTTGCACTACCTATCGGTACTTCTCTCCATGTTAAGACGAAAATACAAATCTGCCTCTCACTGTGTCATACTTTCTACAAACATTCAGGTTTTGGATATATTTTCGTTCCTAGAAGACGAGATATTAACAGAATTGGGAAGTATTTTACTCCAAATTATTTGAAATTTTAAAATACTCTAGAAATTTCTTGCATTCTCTCATTTTACGTTACTGAAGAAAGTTCAGCACAGTTTCGTGCAAAAGCGCTAGTATTGCTAAAGTTAGGTCTGACAATTCCTTTCGCCATTTCTGTAATGTTAGCGTTATTTAACAACATACGAAAGAGTTTCAACAGTTGCAATTTACAAAGTAATTAAATAGCGTATGCGGTTAAGGCTATTAGCACAGAAATACTGAAACGAAAGGCTACTCTTCAGACCATTATCCAGATACTGACTGTAGCCAATGGACGAATTAATTAATTAGGATGCTGATGGAAGTCTCTGAAGATGTGCATACTACCAACAAAAAAAGAAGAAAAATATATTTCGGTAAACCTGAAAAGAATTTAATTTTCTCCAAAAATGTAACTTACATTACATTTTAAGCAAAACTTGTTGCTTTTTTTCGGTTCATACTCGTCTGATTATTCACGGATATTTATTTCTTATTTCTGTCGTTTGGAATAACGCAGCTACATGAACAAGAAGGAGGCGGCCGAGAAATGGAAGAAAGCGCAACAAATATTCTACGACGTGAAGAAGAAAGCGTCAGCAGTGTGTTCCACACAGTGCACAAATTGGTGACATTGTGTCTACAGTTGCGGAGTAACATATAGCTTTTCTGGGCCACTGCCATTGTGTCCCTTCTCCAACTACAACTGTAAGAACAATGTTAGTGGATAAAAATATCCGGACACCCATATGTAATGCGGAATCGACCACTAGACAGTATAAGAGGATGCAGGGAGTAATGTATTGTCAGTAGAAAAGCATAACTAGTCGGTCAGGGAGTTCGGTGATATCAAGCGTGAACTAGCCACGGAATGTCACCAACAGAAACATTTCAACCCTTCTAAAACTACACAAGTCGACTACAGGTGATGTGATTATGAAGTGGAAACACGAAGAAAGAACCACAGCTAAATTAAAACCGAGCAGACCTCAAGTACTGACCTACAAGGACCCTCGAGCACAATCACATGAAATCAACGCAACAAAGTTCTAAAATGCTAGTAGCAGTGCACCTACCACAATGACTGTTCGCAGTGGCACAGTGGTCGAGAGTCAATGGTAAGCAAGGCTTGAGGAGGTGTAAAGAGCAACGCCACTGGACCGGAAACGAGTGATTTGGACTGACGAATCGCACTGTATGCTGTGGCAATCAGTTACAAGGGTTTGGGTTTGGTGAATGCCTGGAGAACCTTACTTCCCTTCATTTTTAGTGCCGACAGTGAGGTACGGATGAGGTGACGTTACGACATGGAAGTACATTTCGTGAGTAGGGTTTGGAAACACTGTTGTGCTTAGTAAAACACTATGTGCGGAAGGACATGAAAAAATTTTACAGCATTGTTTACTGCGTACAGGTAGAGGAACACTTCGGAGACAGTGACTATTTGTATCAGCGTGACAATGCGCCCTATCATAAAGCAGCATCTGTCCAACAGTGGTTTGTAGACAATAAGATTCCAACAATCCAAACGTCAACCCAGTGAATCACCTTCGGTATGAGTTACAACGTCGACTCAGCTTCAGACCCCAACGTCCAGAACAGAACTCAGACAGTATATTCTCTGATTTCGGCTCTTGGAGAAGGATTGGGTTGCCGTTTTTCAACAGACATTCAGACACCGGCTTAAAATTATCTCCAGCAGAGTTCAAGGTGATTCTGTATTGATACTGTGAATTGTGAAGGGCAAGTACAATACAGTAGTACTTATCAAAAGCGCCTATGTAGGGCAAATGTCACCATACTTATAAAGTGACAGTTTGCATAAAGATGACTAGAAGGCATCATCATGTGAGATAGGCTGTTTTTTGAGTTACACCTCAAAAAATAAAAAAAATCATCACTGCTGCTGGGAAACTAGGTAAACAACTACTTCAGGAGAAAAGCAGATGAAAATGACTAGTTGTCAAAGCAGATAAAAGTGTATAGTAGTCAAGCTGAGTGAGTACAAGAGAGAACACTGACTATTTTTAGAAGTAGAAATTAAACAGCAACGTACATGTAAATTCCTATATTTTATCTTCCAAAGTCAGAATGGAGTCAATATCTGTCGCAATATTTTTTTTTCTTTCATACAGAAGGTATTACGCAATTTATTAATGCCTTGGTGCTTGATAGGGGGTATTTTACGTATTACTTATATCGTAGATTATTCTATTCGTTGTAAGGAGTGGGCAAGAAATGACCACCTATATGCATCCTTCCAAATCTCTCAATTCTCACAACCCCTAAGCGACCTAAGATGCACTCAAGATTTGTGGGTGTCTGCCAGGAATAACCGTTCGCTAAATTTAGTCAACAGAGCTTCCCAAGAAAAGTGTTATCTGTCTTACTACGATTCTCATCTGTCTATGCTGAGAATATGTGTGATTCTTTCATTAGAACTATACCTACCTGGTATCATCCTACAGGGGTATCTTCTAATTCCTTCAGGTCTCCATGATAAAGAAGTAAAGTATTGGAGTAAAACTCAGGGAGAGGTAGAATTAAAAATATGTCATCTCCTTAACATACACACTACACTCAACGATTGTGTTTCTTTGTTTGCTTGCTTATTTCGGTCAACATAGTGTCTATAAAACCCGTAAAAATACTTCGGGAAATGAGCGTAGTTAAATATATAAAATAAAGACGCGCAAATAGCTGGGTAAAAACACATTTCTTCTACTCCCTCCTTTCGCATTAGCACACAGCTACCTTTAAACACACAAAACTAGAAGCTCTTGACACCGTCTGTCCCTTAATAACTCCTAATAAAATATAAAATGCAGATGAGAAAAGACACAAAAGAGCCCGTACAGATATTCTGGTTGGTTGACCACTTACACAATAGCGTGACATGTCTGTCATCGTCTGCACACATCTCCTGCTCAATGGAACAGGCAAAACCTCTTGCCCAATGGAACAGGAAAAATCTCAAACAAACAGGATATAAATCACAGTTAAACATGGAGAACTGTAATTTGTACACTACAAGTACCACAAACGAGTCGACATTCACTTCCGAGGAAGTTTTACGTCAGGGGGCTGTATTCAATTCGAAGATATGGTAAGCAAATTTTACCGCCTTTGTTTGGCTTGAAGGAGGTACCCCACATTCTTACAGTTGCTTCTATTGATTGCAACTTGTTATTCAGCATTTACCACGACCCTTTTATTCGACACCAGATCGGCAAAAGAATAACTGAAAATATCAAGCTTCTTGTGGTGGCCATTTTCGCAGCAGCTGTATACAAATTGCAGTAGTTTAAAAGGAAAACGCCTTTTGCTTGTCGAACATTAAGTTTTTTATTTAACTTGTGTACCCAGATGCGTTTCCTCTTATTCACAAACCATGTATCTGAGTGCTGACTGTTTCTGTAAGTGTGGGTGATTTGAAGTTGTATGACTGTGTCAGTTGTTGTAGGTTTACAGTAAATTTCAATGCTATGCTAATTGTTTTCTTTTTTAATGACTACACACATCTAAGAAGTTCATTCGGTTATCACATTCTTTTTGTTTTATGAATCTTATTTTCATCTGCGATCTGTTTATATCTGCATGGAACTGGTCGATTTTTACGGGAGGTTCGTATATTAAACGAAGGATATCACCCATATATCTGATCCAATACAGTATGTTGTAAATCATTGTGATAGCGTTTCTAAATATCAGGTTTTCTTTACGGATTATGTAAATGTTGGCTACATGGTTAAGCTAGATTTAATAAAATTCAAGCACATTTTTATAATAAAATGGAAAGATACTTACGGATCAGTGTCTACTTCAATGAACTGTTGTTAAATCTATAACATAAATTGCAGACGGTAGCACATATGAGCAGACGGAAAAGGACACCCACTGAAGATCCCTTGTAAACAAGGTGCAACACATCTGGGTGCACAAGTTAAATGATAATCTTAATGTGCAGCAAGGAAAAATGTTTTTCTTTTAAACTACTTCGGTCTGTGTACAGCTGTTGCCACCAGAAGTTACTTGTTATGCAAGCCCTACCAGGCATTTCGAGTCGGCCTCTTCCACAGATTTAGAATCGGTCCAGTAATGTTGTACTTGACTACATGAATGTAAAGATTAAAAACAGTGCGTCTAGTGTTAAAAAAGCGAAGAAAGCAGTTCAGAAAGTATGAGTAAAATATGAAATCAAATCTTTGTACTGAAAAAACCAAACTTCATCTCAAAATCTATAAAACTCACATGCAGCTTGCAAGTAATGTTAACGGTGCTGCTGTTTTCTCTTGTCTGGCCAACAAGGTTGAAATTTACGCAGACACTGTCATGAATGAAACTGAATGAAAAGATAAGAAAAAGATTACACAGCTCATGGGACAACCAACAAAACACACAAACATAAACCATAAATAACCAAAACACACCAATTTTACCCTAGACTGAGGAATTTCACAGCCACACGATTAAACAATGAAGGAAAAAAGTATTTAAAAAAGGGATTGAAATATAGTGCAAATATAAAAGCAGAAGAAGAATTCATAAAAAACTCCATAGCACAGTCAGAAAGTGTTCTAAGATGAGAGGAGAAAAGTGAAGATAGCATTATGAACATTGGGCTAACAAGAGAACTGATAACAAAAGATGTATTTAAGCTATAACATACAGAAAAGTAGAATTACAAGGCAATAAAAAGACAGACTCCATAACAGTAAAAAATTCAGAAAGAAACTCCAAAGTGAACACATCGTTATTTCCAAAGCAGACAAAGGGAATACAGTTCTTCTTGTAGACAAAAAACAATACATTGACAAAATACAGGAGTTCCTTTCACAAAATTATATTAAATAATTGAAATCAGAGACAACAAACAGATTTCAGGCTAAGGTAAAAAAAAAAAACTTTAAAAATAGAGCCTACTAACGTGATGAAAGAGAAAAAGGAAAATTAATATAGTATAATACCATTGCAGCCACCCTCTGATGCCAAGCAAAGGATCAATAAATCAAATATTCCATTAATACCCATTGTTAACTTCAAGAAAACTCCCACTTGCAGGAAACAAGTTTACATTACTTCCTAAACGTATAAAACAAATAATGACAGAACTATAAGGATCACCTCACAATTAATAGACTAATGAAAGATCAAAAAAATCCTAGATACAGGTATCCTACTCTCATTTGGCATAGAAAATAAGTACTCTGACATACCAGCGGCAGAAAATAAACTTTATAGGACAAAACCAGACGGATGATAGTCAACTACCAAGTGGACACATCAAAGAAATACACAAGCTGCTGGAATTGATAACTGAACAGAAATACTTTCAGTTTAATGATGATTACTGTTTACAAGAAGATGGACTGCCAGTGAAATCCCCAGTGTCAGGTGCTCTAGTAAATATTTTCATAAACCTGGTAGAAAAACTGATATGTACAAATGTTGCTAGAAGGAATTACAACCTACTTTATTTGGTCAGATACCTGGTAGATATACTTTGCTTAAAAGATGAACCTCAAGCAATAATCGAACAGTTGCATGCAGATATAAACATAATGCACAAAAAATAAAATTCGCAATGGAAAAAGAACATGATAACCAAATTATCTTCTTAAATACAAGAATTAAAAAACGAGCAGCATAACATCGAAATTTACCCTAAGCCTACAGCAACTGACACATTCACACATTGTCACAACAAACACCCACAAAAACCACACACAGGTCAGAACAACAATGAGATGAAGAATACATGACAACAAGGCGAAGATAAATGATTGTACACAATGACATACAAGCACAAACTTATGCATAAGATACAAACATTTTCAAAATAGAAGGCATAGATATATCATTCAAAACAAGTAATTAAATCTGAAAGTACAATCCAAAAATAAAAAAAGACGGACATCCACCAGAAAGCAGAAATATACCAACTGCAATGCAACATATGTGATGGAAGTTACATAGGATAATTCAACATAACATTTGACACATACAAAGGATGTATTGTAGAACTGAAATGTGGGATAGGCCTCTCAAATTTTGCAGAACGTTTAAGAGAAAATAATCATAAACTTACTACAAGAGAGAGAGAGAGAGAGAGAGAGAGAGAGACATGTAGTCAGAATAAATAATGAAAGATGTCTCTTACAATTACAACAAAATTATCATATATACAAAACAAAAGCTGCAAAGACGCTACTACTGAATGGACAAGTGAATATGACTAAACATTCATTGCTTACACTGGTGATCAATACACAGAAACATATAGATGATCCCAAAGTCCATTCCTCTCCTAATTATACAAATGAAAAATAAACAGAAAAAAGAAATAATAAATAAAAATGAACAAAATTTTGAAAAGAACAAAAATAAATAATAAAATGAAAATTAAAAAAGTACACACACACACACACACACACACACACACACACACACACGCACGCACGCATAAAAAACTTACATCAACACACATATAGTCAAACAAAAAACAGCTGAAAGCAAAAACTGTGAAAGCAACACATACAGAAACAGATGACCCTTTAGGCAGCAGGCACAGAAAATGGCAGTTACAGCGCTGTATTTTGAAAAAAGATGTGACTGTATGGAAAATTGCAAGCTTTCAACCAGTTTGCCACTTGAGAGGAAGCTGTTCGGCTCATAAACAATGAATTAGATGTTGATATGTAAATGCCTTTTCATTTTATTATAATAGCTCCAATAAACTGCTTTAAATCCTTTATGTAGAAATAAAATTTCTTTGAACTTTCTGCTATATATTTCGACAGTTTGAGATGTAAATTTTTATTAGCGTCATTAGCAGGTTCTTAAAAATACACTAGATTGTTTTAGTTTCCTCTCTCTAATGAAAGAGCCATAATGGTCTCGTATATTCTTCTAAATGGTAGCATTTTGGTGACTTTAAATATATTCAAAAAAGAAGCACCACGAAGGCATTTCTTGAACGGGACGAAAATCAGTAGATGTGACTTACATGTCTAGACCAACAAATGATTACAATTTCGGAAAAATTGCATGATTTATCCAAGGTAGGGGTTTCACAAATAGAGCAGCCTAGTAATGCGTTGGTCCACCTCTGATCTTTGTGCAAGCAGTTATTCGGCTTGGCATTGATTTCCAGAGTTGCTGGATGTGCTCCTGACGTATGTCGAGCCCAATTCAGTCAAACTGGTGCGCTAGATCTTTCTGTCTAGACGATATTCGACGCTCCATTTTGCTCCTCTTCATGGCATGCCATCCAAGGTTTATATTTCAGCGAGATAATGCCCGCCCATACACAGTGAGAGTTTCTACGCTTGTCTTTATGCTTTATAAAACCTACCTTGCCCATTAAGTCGGCGCATCTCTCCACAGATGACAGGGTTTGGAGCATTTGCGCAGGGCTATCCAACCAGCTCGCGATTTTGACGATCCAACGCGCCAATTGGACAGAATCTGGCACGATATCCCTCAGAAGTACATCCAACAATTATATCAAACAATGCCAAGCTGGACAGCTGCTTGCATATTGGCCAGAGGTATACCAAGGCGTTATTGACTTGCTCAATTTGTGAAGCTGTTGCTTTTGTATAAATAATCCACTTTTGTGAAGTTGTAATCATTTGTTTGTGTGCACATTTACATCACACCTGCAGATTTCCGTCACACTTGCATAACTCCTTAGCATTGGGTAATTCTATTGTTTTAGAGTGCACATTTAGTTACATTTTTAGCATCATTCTACTTTTGTTAGTTTAAACTACACTGTCTAAAATAAGAGGTAAGTGACTGTCAGTCTTACTAAACATAAATACTCACCTAGCCACCACGTCAAATATTCTGCCTTCAGTGATTGCTGGCGCTCTAGTAGCATCATCTTCAATATCTGTCACCCTGAAAAGTGTTTGTAACTACGAAATCTTGCATCTGTGATGTCGGATTAGTTACAACCATTAGGCTAATACTATGTACGAAGTGTTGATAATAGTTGCCCCGATGCAGAGACCTTATCGTGCATACTGTAAGGAAAATGAATACAACACTAATCTCTGAAGTTATAAATGAGGGAGGGACATATTCTAGTAAAACAGTATACTTAGTAGCTGATAACAAACAATAAAACGTACTTTAATATCACGGCCCTCTAAAATCCAGATTAAATTCTGTTTGCTATAACACAACAAAGTAACAAATTGAGAGTGATTTCATCATATGGAGAGATGTTCATGTGGGTCCTTCGACCAATTATTCTGTATCTATAAAATGCTCATTGATGAAAGATTGTACAATAAATAATGAAATGGTGATTGCTCAATTGGTTTAACATCCAGGGAAGTTTAGGAACAGGGGAATTAACTGCCGGACGTTTAAAGTGTTACACAATGAGACGTAGCAGTGGTATGTCATCCCGATCGACTACACAATATCAGATAGGTTTATTTTTCTGTCAATCGCAGTTTTTATTTCAAAATGACCGGTTTCGGACAATGGCGCCCCTCTTGAGAGTAATCAGTCTTAACGGCCACTATCAGTAAGTTACAGACTAGTCAGTGTTAACGGAATAGTTTTACTTTCATGTAGCACAGAGGACCTGATAGGTGGATTAAGAGTGGTTACTGTGTAACTACGATATATGATCTGAAGGTGAGTGCCATTGCTCGAAACCGCTGATTTAGAAATAAGAAGTACTATCCACGGAGGGAAATAAGCCCATTTTGTACAAGGAGGCGCATGAATAACAGACTGCCCGCCAGTTACGTACGAATTGTTTTCCGCCACGAGCAGATAATAACAAATAGATAAACATGTAATCATTTAAATAATAAAGAAATAACAAATAAGCTGAGGCGAAGGTCTATCTTCGCTTAACAACATAACAACAAATAGATAAACATGTAATAATAAAATAATAAAGAAATAACAAATAAGCTGAGTCAAAAGTCTATCTTGTCTTGTGCATTAGATTACAATAGGTGCTGAAAATGACCTCCTTGTGAATCAGCACACTTTTATGCGCGCTCCAACATGTTAATACACACTATTCACATCTCTGCCACGTCAATTCTCAGAATTTCATTACGAAAAAAAAAATGGCTCTGAGCACTATGGGACTCAACTGCTGTTGTCATCAGTCCCCTAGAACTTAGAACTACTTAAACCTAACTAACCTAAGGACACCACACACATCCATGCCCGAGGCAGGATTCGAACCTGCGACCGTAGCAGTCGCACGGTTCCGGACTGCGCGCCTAGAACCGCGAGACCACCGCGGCCGGCCTTTCATTACGAATATTGTCTTTCAAGCCTTCTATCTTTATTGAGTTATTTGCGTAGACTTTTCTGTTCAGACTGCTCCATGACTAAAAGTCCCAAGTTGCTGGGTCCGTCGACGGCAGTGGCCACAATCGTTTGGTGACGACGGACTTTTCTTCTGAGAATCTTTCATGAATTCGTGAGACTGACTCGCCTGACGTGTGACAGGTCGCCCCATACTGCGGACGTTCACGAGGGGACAACTGTGCGTAAAATTCCTGAATGCATTACACAGCAGTGTTTACTGTTGTTGTTTGGAAAAGACTGGAGCAAAAATCCGACTTATTAACACGGCACGCCACATTTCGCTTTTCTTCACCGTGCTTCCTCATTAATCGAATAGGGATTGTATGTTGAGCACTGTGTAGCGTTCTGGGAGTCCACATGTCCTGTCAGATGGAACCATGTTTCATTACTCACGTAACACAGCAGTGGATCCAACATTCCACTCACGATTATTTTACATAGCCACGAACAGTTACGCACTCGCTTTACCTTGTCTTCCTTCTCCAGTTCTTGGACACACGTCATTTTGTAGTATTTCATCCCTCATTTTCCACCTAAAATACGTTGACAAGACCTACGCGAAACGTTCAATTGTCGCGACAATTTACGTGTCTACTTCTTTTGACTCTGGAACATTCGTGCTCGAATATCCGGTATCACAGCACCTGTACGAACGGACGGAGCTCGATACATTTTTGCGTTTGCAACTGATCCTGTAGTATGCCACTTTGTCGCCAAATCCTGTATACTGTTCGTTCCTGGTAAGGAAATGCCGGGGAACTTGTTTGTAAAAATGTCCCGCGTTTATTTAAATGAACCGGTAGAGACGTACGCCTCCACTATTCCGATTATTTCTTGAAGAGAGTGCATCTCACTGAGATATTTACTTCAAACGAGTTAGCCAAGTTGCAAAGACACTGGACTCGCATTCGGGAGGACGACGGTTCAATATCGCGTCCGGCCATCCTGATTTAGGTTCTCCGTGATTTCCCTAAATCACTCCCGGCAAATTCCGGGATGGTTCCTTTGAAAGGGCACGGCCGACTTCCTTCCCTAACCCGATGAGACCGATGACCTCGCAGTTTGGTCTTTTCCCCCAAACAACGCAACCCAAGTTCAAAGGTTTTCGTTCTGGCAATACAACCCGTGGCCGCAACAGCTTCGAAGCAATATATGGCAATTAGCGGGCGACAATGAGCAATCTAGTACTCGGGATCGCAAATAGCTCACTATGACAAGTATGTTGGTTTTCATAAAATAATACGATTTTTGATTAGATGACTGTATAAGATTACAGGTTTTTTCTCTTTTTTGTGTATGTGGCTTTCATAAAATTGAGTTTCCCTCTTTTTACTACAGCATTTAATTTTTACACTGCTGTACAGCGAAAAGGCGAGAGACACTATTTCGTACTGGGCAAGCGGAATTCAGTTAGCTACTGTTGTTGTCTCGCCGTCCATAAACGGAGAACAGCATTTCAGTCGGTGATTGAAGTTACTCGCAGTTAGGCCCCGCTAATGGAAACAATGAATAAACATTGCGGGCCGCCCGCAGTGCCGCGCCGGCTGGAGAAACTCTTTAGGTTGTCGCCGGCGGCTGGAGCCGTGCGGCAGGAACGCGGCGCGCATTCTCCGCTGTGAATTGCGAATTCCTGCGGCTGCGCGGGTACCCGGCACACAGCTCGCTAGGGGCGGCGCGGCTGCCCACCCGCCCAAGTCTCAGGATGAACAGGCGCAAAAAAGAAACCGTGGCTGCAAATCGCACTACGGCAGCGCCGGCGACTGCAGCGGGTGGCTTTCGTGCGAAAACGGGAAGAAAAATAAGCCAAGAAAATCGATATGCGGAAAGGCTGCTCGTTGAAAAACAACTGAATACAACAAGAATCACCACATTATCATGCAATAATTAATGAACAGGTTCATCAGAGAAAACTACGTCACAACGTGGTGCAACATTTTTCTCGGTATAGTCTCATCATCATGCAATAGTGGCAATACAAAATATTTAACACAAATGGTAGAAGCTGTGAAGCAATGGTAAGGTGCAGGGCTAAAATGAATTAAGACATTCTTTAAAACAAATTTATTATCAACAGCTCTTACCCAACAGTCATTAGGAAACATTGTCTTTAAACCCAAAGCAATTATAACGTCAATTAAAAGTTTAAACTCAAGTTCGATAACTATTTGTGATAAAAAGTTTGAAATGCCCAAGGCTATTTCAAAATACATGTAATAGCCTTTAAGGGGCTCCGGAACGCCCTATACTTGCAATGTTAAAATAACGCTTATAAATTACATCTTTCCTCACAAAGTATTTGAGGTAGGAAGTTGAACTTTTTACAGATTATTTATTGGAATATGGGCTACAACTTGACACAGGGATTTTACAAAATTTTAGTTCAGTTATTAAAGATGATTTTTTTTCAATTGTAATGAAAATTCACAACGTTTTTTTGCAATTTTTTATTTATATATTCAAAAATATACAGTCTTTTGGAAAAAGGCTGTGTTAAATTATGCAGACGGTACTGTGTAACATTTACTGAAAGTTTGAAACAAATATATTTGGAAGATCCTTAGAAAACATGTAATTAGTATGAGAAAATAAAAGTTTTGGGAATCGAGTGACAAAGATTGGATTAACTTTTTTTTGCATTCCAGGTCCATAGGATGGATTATCTTCATCCTCTGCAAACTCCTCCTCCAGCTTCCTCTTGTTCCTCCTCCTGTTTACTCTTGCTTGTATTTCTAGACTCTTTACAGCCCTGTCTGCAGCCCGAAGGCGTTCCTTGTCTAAAGCAAGCATCGCTCGTTGTTGTGTTCGTAGATTTTGCTACCATTTTCTTCAGTTGCAGTTACTGCAACACTGTTCCAAAAGGTGGTCATGTATGAACACTTATGACATTTCAGTTGTATTTCACTAGCAAGTCCTACGTGCTTTATTATGGAGAGTTCCAGACCAACTTCACTACAATGAATACATCTTACACAGTTTGAAAAAATTCCTTTGAGAACCGACATATCAAATATTTCATTCACATCCGATTCGCCCATAAAACATTCATAGTTTTCACTCATTGAACCAAGCTTCTTCTGTGAAGTATTTTCTTTTCCACTTTGACTGCTTTGGGCAGGTGTACTTGAGAGGTTAGGTTCACTCACTTGGTTATCGTCTTTATTGTTTACAGTAATAACACATACCTTTGGCTTTCCAACATTTCTCCTTTTCTTAAAAGCCTTCAGAGGATTTCTAATAACTTTACTTTTACTCATTATTATACTTCAACAAAACAGAGACTCAAGAAACAGAATTAATTACGAATATTTTCGAGATAACGACAGAGTAAATAAACATGAAACAATCGACAATCACACCAGCGATATATATTGAACCATCACAGGTTAGCCACAACACATACTTTATCTCACATCACTAAAATGTACCTGATGAACACGGACGTTAATAATAACACCATTTGACAGCAGTTTAACAGCGCCACAGTGGGTCACGCCCATGTAGAACACATTTCAAAAAAAATTGAAAAATAGTTGTAGTCTTCGGAATTGAATAAATTATATATCTATTAAAAGGTAATAGTATGCAGATTCAGAAAACGCAAAAAAGTAAAAATTGAACTTTTCATGATTTTGAGCCTTTCCGGAGCCCCTTAAGTAAATTTACAATAACAAATTGACAGCAGTTCAAACCTGAGAACGGTGTTAAGATAAATTTAACCAAAGCACTTGAAATACACAACAAATTACATCGGGACCTCCTTATCACAAGTCTTGTACACGCTCTTTTTTGTGCCACAGTTTAAAAAAATCAAATGTGTGTGAGATCTTATTGGACATAACTGCTAAGGTCATCAGTCCCTAAGCTTGCACACTACTTAACCTAAATTACCCTAAGGACAGACACACACACCCATGCCCGAGGGAGGACTCGAACCTCCGCCGGTACCAGCCGCACAGTCCATGACTGCAGCGCCCTAGACCGCTCGACTAATCCCGCGCGCCCGCATCTCGTGGTCGTGCGGTAGCGTTCTCGCTTCCCACGCCCGGGTTCTCGGGTTCGATTCCCGGCGCGGTCGGGGATTTTCTCTGCCTCGTGATGGCTGGGTGTTGTGTGCTGTCCTTAGGTTAGTTAGGTTTAAGTAGTTCTAAGTTCTAGGGGACTTATGACCACAGCAGTTGAGTCCCATAGTGCTCAGAGCCATTTGAACCATTTTTTTTAATCCCGCGCGGCGCTACAGTTTAAAATTTGCTCATTTGCTGTACAGGAGTACCGCACAATTTGAAATGAGTTTAGGTGCAAACTTCTTCAGATTAACTCCCAATTATGGTGCGTGAACAATCCAATTACAAAGATAATTACTTAACTCATGAACAAATCTGCAGCATTAGAATTCATCCGTTGCTGCCTCAGTGAGCTTACAGAGCCGTAGTCTTGCCATCTTATTTTATTTCACGCGTCAGTTCTGGACACACTTCCTGGCAAAAGATTACACACATAAATTGGCGTGAAAAGACCTGAAACATAAATCATTTACCATCGGTCCTATACATGCATACAGACAATGAGACACACCAGGGAAAACTCTATGACAGCCTTGTAACATGAACATTTAAGATAAATAAATAGCCAGACACGAAATAGCGGCCGGCCGCGGTGGTCTTGCGGTTCTAGGCGCTCAGTCCGGAACCGCGGGACTGCTACGGTCGCAGGTTCGAATCCAGCCTCGGGCATGGATGTGTGTGATGTCCTTAGGTTAGTTAGGTTTAAGTAGTTCTAAGTTATAGGGGACTGATGACCACAGATGTTAAGTCCCATAGTGCTCAGAGCCATTTGAACCATTTTTTGAACGAAATAGTGGAATCAATGGCGCCCCACAAGAGCAGACACAATTACAATTTTGCAAAATGAACAACTAAAACACACAGATGGGCAAGTACTCGATAATAAGGTTACTCCGCTTCACGTGGAGTTATCAGTACTCGTGTGTCAATGCAACCAGGCCACAGCGACAACGGCTGTGCGGACCTCCAACCGTTGCTTTAACTTTCGATCTCCTTCAGGCAAACATCAATACTACCTGTACTGTACATGCAAAAGGGAAGCTCCTTTCCAAATTACAGCTTCCCAAGCAACGGCTTTCCACTACAACTAGGCCACGCTGTCACTCCTGGTGCGGCCAAGTCGTTTTCCAGCACATGATGATGATGATGATGTTTGGTTTGTGGGGCGCTCTACTGCGTGGTCATCAGCGCCCGTACAAAGTCCCAATTTGTTCACAGGCCAATTTTTTTGTCAGTCCAATCTAGCCACTGTCACGAATGATGATGATGATGATGATGAAATGATGAGGACAGCACAAACACCTAGTCCCCGGGCAGAGAAAATTCCCAATCCGGTAACAAATCGAACCCAGAGCCCGTGATCCAGAGGCAGCAACGCTAGCCACTTACCACGAGCTGCAGACATTTCCAGCACATACATGGACTGCTCCCCAGCACGTGCCCGGCTCGTCAACTTCCTCGTGCGGCTGTTAACTCGAGACTCCTTCGCTGTCCGAACCACGCCACCTCGAGGACTACGTTCGCACCACAAGGCGCCCTGGCAAAGAGATTCAACACAACCAGCGATTCCACCAGAGAGACAAAAAGTTGACAAATACCAAACTCTGCGGAATGTTTCAACGCACGGCACAACAAATACACGTACATCTTAAATCAGTTTCCAATTTTGGTATATTTTGCGCCCTACCTATGGAACAAAATAAGCATAACTCATATGAGAGCGAGTTTGCTTCGTATGCTAGCCTGTTGCAAATACAAAAATGTCAACAATCAGTCACTCTGTTCATCAGAAATCGGAGTCTTCTTGTGATGCACTTTCTTTGGTACATTACTGTGGCTCACTAGATTTTGTTTTCCACTTTGTACAGACTTGTAAAGAAACTTACAGCCGGCCGAAGTGGCCGTGCGGTTAAAGGCGCTGCAGTCTGGAACCGCAAGGCCGCTACGGTCGCAGGTTCGAATCCTGCCTCGGGCATGGATGTTTGTGCTGTCCTTAGGTTAGTTAGGTTTAACTAGTTCTAAGTTCTAGGGGACTAATGACCTCAGCAGTTGAGTCCCATAGTGCTCAGAGCCATTTGAAACTTGCACCATGTTCTTACAATCGATTTCGCTATCGATGTGTCGATTCTGATATGATATGTCGCATTGCAACGTCTTTTGAACTCTTTGGGGAAGCACATTAGTAGACGAAATATTTGATAATAAGATGGAATAAAATAATCTAATGTTACTAATGACAACATAAAAAATTACAAAGATATAGTTATTGAACATACAGATTGTTAGTTAATACTGATTATTATGTATTTTCAAATTTAACTGTACTGAGTTTAAGTTGGTGAAGATCATGAGTTCTTGAAATCTGTAATTTATTTCAGAATATTATTTTCCAAATTTTGATAAATGTTTCCTTTTCCAGCCACCGTCGAATAACTGCCAGTATGGCTTCAAAATGCATGAAGTGCAATGATGATTGTTAATTATTCATATACAACGGTGAAAAATATTATTTTTTGATAAGAGTGAACATAAAGGATCACTGTCAGAGCATTTAGAATGACTAATTATAAATTTGTATTTGAATGATATTTAGGAGGGTCCTTCCGAAATATTGTCTCCTATTTATTATGGAACACAGCACGATAACATAGGTAGAGCAAGATGTCAGCTCTCTTTTGCCACTACCATTCATGACAGATTTTTTGCCAATCTTGAACAAGAGCGTGCATGCTGCGCTTGTAAAATCCAGAACCTACTGCGCTTAGCCACTGCCATGTAGCTTTGACAGCAGCATCGTAATTGGGAAAACGTTGGCCACGTAGTCTATCTCTCATAGGCCCAAAGAGATGGAAGCTTCATGGTACGAAATCAGGTCTGTATAGCAGAAGTGGTAGGATAGTCCATTCAAATTTTTCAAAGACTTCCATTGTTGAAAAACTGTTGTCGGGCCTGTCGTTACCGCATTGCAAGCGAATTACTTTTCTGGCCTGACTGCAGTTTCCAGCTTCAGCCTAGTGAGTGTTGTTCTGTACCGTTGTCAGTTGACAGTTGCTTTAGGCTCCGGGACTCCCAAATATCCTCCACTTCGTCTCTACTGCACACATAATTCTACCAGGAAATGCCTCTGACCTGAACATCCTTTTTATTGGATCTACTACTCCATAAACTGCGTTTTGGATTCTAGTTCATAATAGTGACACCACTTCTAATCTCCTGTGATGATTACGCTCAGCAAATTGCCTGAGTATTGATGTATTATGTATATATTTTTCCTTCATCTTTTTCAAGCGTCCGCGAGGCCCATTTCACACACATTTGGTAGTAAGCGACGTTACGAAATATCTTGTCAAAGGCATTACAACAGATATTGAGGTGTATATACAACGTTTTAGTCGTAATTCGTCCATCACACGGATGAGTTGATATATGGCATCACTTTACTCACGTCTATTATATCATCGCCGTACACCGTTAGCAAGTATCGACGCATTTCAACTGGCACGACTTGCTCATCAGCGAGGACTTAAATGACGTCCTTCTGTTTTATACGCATCTCGATGTCAGATGCTATTTTGCAACGCTCCTCTGCCGTTATTATCCGTCGCAGGGCATCGAAATCAACAGGACACTTATAGGAAAATTTAAAAAAAAGTGCTTACACCGTAGCTGACTTGGCCATTCTAAGTCAGGATAAACAGTAGAAGGCATTGTTGTTCAGTAAGAAAATACGAGTATAGTACACTGTAATGTTTTCTTTCAAATGTGTGTCTTGTACAGTACAATTTCTCTCATCAAAATAACATCCATTAGGAAAGAGAAATGCGCTTGAAAACTATGGTATACCCTTCAGAATGGTAAACTGTAGCAGTGGGTCCTCACGTCTGTTCTAGCTTTATTATAACAGATCCAGATTTCGCCAAGTAACTAGCCATTATGAGTGCAGTATTTCGGAATTGTTATACATGCTCTAGTACTTTTACACCTGTTGTTCAGGTTCTTGTCACAGTTCATTAATGACTAGTCTTTAATGAAATGTGACAAGAGCCTGCACAACAGGAGGAGACGTAATAGAGCATGTATAACAATTCCGAAATACTGAAGTTATAATGGCTAGTGACTGCCCTAAATCTGGATCTGCTATAATAAAGCTAGAACGGAAGCAACAAGTGATTGCTGCACTTTGCCATTTGACAATTTCTCTATTTTTTGTAGTTGTGAGGAGGTACAAGAAAGAGGCTTCTCGCGCATTTACAAAAAGGGTTACTTAAAAAAAAGAAAAAACCACGCTTATATATTTCCCGCAAACTCCCTCACTACGAGGTCCTCCTCCATCTTTAAAGTCCTTGTGTTAAGACTTTACCTTGCTTGCTTCCTTATGAATAGCACATGTTCCTCTTACAATCACTAGATTATTAAATTACACGGCAGAACGGTCGTTCTTATAGTTGTTCTATGCAACAGATTTTTGAGGGCAAAGGACATCCACGACTGTCAGTAACATTTCTACTGAATCACAGCACCAATTTCACCAAAATTTCTCTACTATCTGTTCTGACCCTTAGGCCGTTTTCAAATGGCCATAATTGAGCAACAGGAGCCCATCTGTCAGTTGGCTCAGACTGATATTCGGGAAGGAGAAACCAATGATCCCCATGTGGTACTAAGAGCTTTTGTAGAAGGTATTCGTGGTTCGAAGTTTAGTGGTGGTCTTCGTTAAATATTGCATATAATAAATTTAAAGTTCTAACCAAGGTCACACCGAGGTTATGTTGGAGTTTCATTGCAGAGGAGAACAATCTTTTAACACGAACTAGAAACTATTAAAGCTAGTTCACCTCCTCGTGGTGCACCCTTGGTATCCCGTATCGTGAACTAAATGAGCCGGCACAGTACTGGCGGAAAGATTATCCTTGCATCACAATGGTTAATGAAGTAATATGAAGGCAATTATGCTTCATTATTATCACTTGTAAATATATTTACGTCAGTTTTAATCTGAATAAGTAGTTCTATTCCTTTAAAGTTGTACGTTTCAAGATTCAGTGATATTTCTTGAAACCCATTGGTTTTGATTTGAACTGCATTGATGAACAGTGTGACAGCGGAAACATAAGCACCACAATCTCTCATTCACCAATAGTAATTTAAGAAAATAATTAATCCCAATTTGTAATTTCTACCTCTTGGATGCAAACGTTAAACAGAACTGGCGCTAAATTTCATTCCTGCGCTGAGTTACATTTAAAGTCTGACGTTTTATAGATTTTCCCTTTAATTATTCCAACCGATTTTGAGATTCAAATTTATAACTAGAAGGGTAAACATTTTTATCTTCTGAAGGTGGAAGTTCAGAACACTAGCATAAGTTAGAGTATTCCGTTTCTTTCTTTTTTTTTCATTTGCAGTGGTGTTGCAAGCCTTATTTCTCATAGTTAAATTTTTGTTTGGTAGTCCTAAACCGATGTATGAGCACTAGTCTCAATTAGATGTTGCCCAAGAAAGGTGTAAGTCAGAGCTGCAAGTTTTATTGCTGATCAGCATCCGTACTATTCACTGCTTTCTCGCTGAACATGGATTGTGGAAATGGTTGTGCCTGGAATTGTATGGTGAACATTTAAAGAAAAATTTTTGATAACAATAGTCTTATATTCATTTTGATACGGAGACTGGATTGAGGCAGGAGGTTATTGCCAAACCCCTTCCTCCAGTTACGTAGTTGGTTGCAGAAGCGCCGCGCGCCATTGTCAGGATGTACTGCTCCGGCAGACAGCACGCTGTAGTTGTGACGGGTGCTGGCGTCAGCAAGACCGCCGAAGGCTACTGCGTGCTGCCATTGATGTTTATAGGCGCAGTTTTTGGTAGTCTGCCTGCATCATGGTAGCAGAGTATCACACCGGGAAGGACTGTTTTAATCTGTAGTACCCTACATGTCCGAAATCGAAAGCGTATGCCCACACTGGGCGGTGATCAGCAACGATCAGGAGCTACAGGAACAGAGAACAGTGACAGTGTAACCAGACCATTCCCGAACGTGCGACTCATCATGAAGTTGGTCACCAGCAGAAGATAGTCAGCTGCCAGGTAACCCCAGTGGTGCAGAGGTGCCAAGTTGTCTGTATACTGTCCTCAGTTCATACAGACACCTGCCGCTACTGGATACGAAGCCCAGGAAGGTGACTGGATGATTCGGCCGGCAGTGCAGTTGTTTTCACATCGAATTTAACGCCTAGAGAAAATGGTGGTTTTCGGTATCATCTACGCGTCGGAGACCATCTGAGAACGTCTCTTAGAGGGTGGGTGTTTTTGAGATTGGGCTGCCCGACCCAGGATGGACAGCAGCCCGGGACATCCAGGCGTCACCATTAGCTGGTAATGGCTTCATTCGTTATGTTTTCCTTTTTTAGCCAGCACATACAGCAGCCTTGCCACATCTGTGCTACTGCCCAACTTCACCCTTCAGAGAAGCTGTCTAACTTTGTCAGTGTCCTGAAGAAGCGCTTGTGTGGACTTTACACTGACGCTTGCTTCCCTCTGTGTGAGATTTTGCTGAGCATCACAGGAACGGTTCATCGCTCCTGATGGAATCAAGGTGCAACATTCATCCCTCCTTGAAGAACCAGCTCTTCGGATTGTGATCTCTTTAGATTTCTAGACCACAAATATCTTAACATGTTATAAATTGACATAAAAATACAATACTTTTCTCTTCCTCTTACTCAGTTGTCAGCGCAAACCACATGATTCACTGGCTGTTCCTCAATTTAAATGATATTTCCTACGGCTAGCTTCATCTGTGCGCTACTTGTGCACTGGAGGCTCGATAGTTTCGGCGGCTTCCCGTTTGAAGTAATGTTACATAAAGCAGGCTCAGAACCACAACAGTATCAGAAAACAGAACATAGTGATAAACGTATTGCGCCGTTCATCTTGATACAGCCACACACGCCACAACATCTGTTCTACGGAAATGCTACATTTCTGCGCGGCTATCAGTTCATCCAGCGAATGGAGAGCTGATTTTAGGATGTCATTGAAATGGTTTCAACTTAGGATTAAACAGCCAGCCGGTTGCACATAAATGGTAGGTACATTGACCTAGGTTTCTACACTTACTAGGGGTGTCTACATCAGTATAAAATAGAATTTGGAGCAGCTATGCTCAAGTCAAAAGTACAATAAAATGTTCTAGCTTTTGCCACGTGTGCCCAGCTGGGGACAACGTTTAAGTAGGTTAGGTTCTGAATCGGCAACGCATCTAATAGGTTTTCTGACCAATACAAAGACATCTGCATTAGATTCATTATAGTCGTCTCAGCTGGACGACAGAATGTAGTTCCCGCTACATCGCAGGCTGTACCATTAATTAATATACCTCTACCCTGCAATAACAGCCTCGTCACACCCTGTTTGCAACTGTTTAAAGTCACAGAGGTAACGCAGTGTATTCCAATCCCTTGGAAGTACAGGAACCACATGTGTTTTGCATAAGAATAACTGCATCTCATATACTTGCGTGTCGTTGTAATCTATCTTGGTTGGGCATATTGCACGTATTCCTCCTTGGCATAATCGAAGCTCGCTTTAACATCAACATATAGCTCCCTTTCTCCTTTGAAAAAAAAAAAAAAATACTTCCTGCATCCTTCACCCGTATGTATCTGCTCACAGCTCCCCATCTTACCATGTAGTGGTAAATCGTAACACACTCGTAATGTGGATCAACACTTGCGACATATATTAAATCTGACTCTATCAGTGTTAACTTCAACCGTTGACACATGATAAAACGATTGATTTCACTATATGCTGTAGGGATCTTGCTACGACAATTATCAGTTCTAGTAAATTTAGTCAGATTTGTATCGTGTTTATATCTTGTTTGACGCAGCCCATGGTCGTCTTCCTTTATCCTCTTAGCTTAGTAGTTAATTCCCGTAACAACCAAGTAATGTTCAATACGCATTGCCCTAGATTTGACTGGTGTCATACGCCAGTCCATATCCGCTTTGTCTGTGTCGTTATTTCTTACACTTGTCCCAATCTTCTATCCAATTCCCTGAGATCATAAGTATCTACCGTTCAATAATTCCTAACCTGTATCTAGCCATCCCCTCTTTTGACGCAGCAGTATGTGCGGTGCTAATTCCATCACTTGGCGCAACTGCTCCCATAGCCGTTCATGTGGGAGCCGCAACTCCTGCATCTCTTCTAATATTCCTTTCCTTTCGGCTTCATAATGCAATTCGGAGAACATCTCCTCCTGTCCCTCTACCTCATTCCTCACTTTCCACGCTTAAATTAACTTCAGCGTCCACTGATGTCTAGTTAACACTATGTCCTCTGGCCAGGACAATAACACTCCTCCTTGGAGTTCCTGATTCCATAGTGCATCCACTGTTCGTCCCCGGAAGAAGTGTACACTCATAAGAATTACTGGACACGTTATTGTTCTCCTAACTGGTAGCGCCACATGGGACAAAGGAATCCATTTCAATTTCCCTCCCTCTTTTGCAAGAGAGGATGTGCATGCTTCATCATTACACAGTGCACCCCATTACCAGAACATGGCTCAATTTCAGTTATACACTATGCTGTCTAGCAACCGCATTACAAGAAATAGTGAAACCAATGTAAAATAAATTATCCTGTACTAACAAGTTATAACAACTCCATTTAACTAGGACAATTATATGGCCATAACATGTTTCACCACAAAGCTGTTCTACATACCCTGTGAAACACGATACTCACCTGCACATCCTGAATGGCTATAGCACCTCGCACATATCATATGATCTAGCTCCTGTCTTTTCCCTCTTTCTTTCCTTTTGATTTTTTCGCAGGTAACAGCACTGCAAGTTATTGTAAAACATCCAAGGCACCTGTAAATGGTTTAATGCATCCTAAGTGAGCAATGTAAGTTCATATCAGTGAAAGCAACTTCACATTCACAGATGCTGCCATCTCGATGACTTGGTATGGCCCCTGGTAATGCGTAATAAGTTTCTTCGTTTTCCCTTTGGCTTGCAGGGACTTGCTAACATGGCTCTGGGCCTGTCCTATACTCAGGTAATTTAACAGCAAATCACTGCCTTCATTCTCGCTGACTGATGCTTTTAGAAATGCTTTCCTCACCTGCTTCCACACACCTTTTAACATTTTTGCAAAATTTCGTATTGATTACATATTTTTCCTAATTTTAGGTTTATTAACTTCGAAAGGTGATGCCATGTTGCGAACATATTCCGTCTTCTTTGGTGAGAATCCAACACTGTCATGCTCTTTTGAGTGGTATGTTGCTACCAATGGAATGGGTAAACGTCCCAGTCATTGAGATGACTATCCACATAACTTAACGGTTTTCCGTGGTACAGAGAACATAATCAGTCCTCTCCTTTGCCTGAGGATGTAAGGCACTAGTTCTTAGTTTGCAAATTCGCAGAAGATGGCATAGTTGTTTAATTAGTTCATATATGATCTGCATTTATTGTGTCATATTCACCATACTTCAGTAACCAGCTGTTCACAATTGCTTGTGTTACTGCACTCACTTGTTGATTTGGGATGCTAATTTTTTTTGTCATCAGTCTACTGACTGGTTTGATGCGGCTCGCCACGAATTCCTTTCCTGTGCCAACCTCTTCATCTCAGAGTAGCACTTGCAACCTACGTCCTCAATTATTTGCTTGACGTATTCCAATCTCTGTCTTCCTCTACAGCTTTTGCCCTCTACAGCTGCCTCTAGTACCATGGAAGTCATTCCCTCATGTCTTAGCAGATGTCCTATCATCCTGTCCCTTCTCCTTATCAGTGTTTTCCACATATTCCTTTCCTCTCCGATTCTGCGTAGAACCTCCTCATTCCTTACCTTATCAGTCCACCTAATTTTCAACATTCGTCTATAGCACCACATCTCAAATGCTTCGATTCTCTTCTGTTCCGGTTTTCCCACAGTCCATGTTTCACTACCATACAATGCTGTACTCCAGACGTACAACCTCAGAAATTTCTTCCTCAAATTAAGGCCGGTATTTGATATTAGTAGACTTCTCTTGGCCAGAAATGCCATTTTTGCCATAGCGAGTCTGCTTTTGATGTCCTCCTTGCTCCGTCCGTCGTTGGTTATTTTACTGCCTAGGTAGCAGAATTCCTTAACTTCATTGACTTCGTGACCATCAATCCTGATGTTAAGTTTCTCGCTGTTCTCATTTCTACTACTTCTCATTACCTTCGTCTTTCTCCGATTTACTCTCCAACCATACTGTGTACTCATTAGACTGTTCATTCCGATCAGCAGATCATTTAATTCTTCTTCACTTTCACTCAGGATAGCAATGTCATCAGCGAATCGTATCATTGATATCCTTTCACCTTGTATTTTAATTCCACTCCTGAACCTTTGTTTTATTTCCATCATTGCTTCCTCGATGTACAGATTGAAGAGTAGGGGGCGAAAGGCTACAGCCTTGTCTTACACCCTTCTTAACACGAGCACTTCGTTGTTGATCGTCCACTCTTATTATTCCCTCTTGGTTGTTGTACATATTGTATATGACCCGTCTCTCCCTATAGCTTACCCCTACTTTTTTCAGAATCTCGAACAGCTTGCACCATTTTATATTGTCGAACGCTTTTTCCAGGTCGACAAATCCTATGAAAGTGTCTTGATTTTTCTTTAGCCTTGCTTCCATTATTAGGCGTAACGTCAGAATTGCCTCTCTCGTCCCTTTACTTTTCCTAAAGCCAAACTGATCGTCACCTAGCGCATTCTCAATTTTCTTTTCCATTCCTCTGTATATTATTTCTGTAAGCAGCTTCGATGCATGAGCTGTTAAGGTCATTGAGCGATAATTCTCGCACTTGTCAGCTCTTGCCGTCTTCGGAATTGTGTGGATGATGCTTTTCCGAAAGTCAGATGGTATATTGCCAGACTCATATATTCTACACACCAACGTGAATAGTCGTTTTGCTGCCACTTCCCCCAATGATTTTAGAAATTCTGATGGAATGTTATCTATCCCTTCTGACTTATTTGACCGTAAGTCCTCCAAAGCTCTTTTAAATTCCGATTCTAATACTGGATCCCCTATCTCTTCTAAATCGACTCCTGTTTCTTCTTCTATCACATCAGACAAATCTTCACCCTCATAGAGGCTTTCAATGTATTCTTTCCACCTATCTGCTCTCTCCTCTGCATTTCACAATGGAATGCACGTTGCACTCTTAATGTTACCACCGTTGCTTTTAATGTCACCAAAGGTTGTTTTGACTTTCCTGTATGCTGAACCTGTCCTTCCGACAATCATATCTTTTTCGATGTCTTCACATTTTTCCTGCAGCCATTTACTCTTAGCTTCCCTGCACTTCCTATTTATTTCACTCCTCAGCTACTTGTATTTCTGTATTCCTGATTTTCCCGAAACATGTTTGTGCTCTCTCCTTTCATCAATCAATTGAAGTATTTCTTCTGTTACTCATGGTTTCTTCGCAGCTACCTTCTTTGTACCTATGTTTTCCTTCCCAACTTCTGTGATGGCCCTTTTTAGAGATGTCCATTCCTCTTCAACTGTACTGCCTACTGCGCTATTCCTTATTGCTGTATCTATAGCGTTAGAGAACTTCAAACGTATCTCGTCATTCTTTAGTACTTCCGTATCCCACTTCTTTGCGTATTGATTCTTCCTGACTAATGTCTTGAACTTCAGCCTATTCTTCATCACTACTATATGTGATCTGAGTCTATATCTGCTCCTGGGTACGCCTTACAATCCAGTATCTTATTTCGGAATCTCTCTCTGACCATGATGTAATCTAATTGAAATCTTCCCGTATCTCCCGGCCTTTTCCAAGTATACCTCCTCCTCTTGTGATTCTTGAACAGTGTATTCGCTATTACTAGCTGAAACTTGTTACAGAACTCAATTAGTCTTCCTCCTCTTTCATTCCTTGTCCCAAGTCCATATTCTCCTGTAATCTTTTCTTCTGCTCCTTCCCCTACAACTGCATTCCAGTCGCCCATGACTATTAGATTTTCGTCCCCCTTTACATACTGCATTACCCTTTCAATATCCTCATACACATTCTCTATCTGTTCATCTTCAGCTTGCGACGTCGGCATGTATACCTGAACTATCGTTGTCAGTGTTGGTCTGCTGTCGATTCTGATTAGAACAACCTGGTCACTGAACTGTTCACAGTAACACACCCTCTGCCCTACCTTCCTATTCATAACGAATCCTACACCTGTTATACCATTTTCTGCTGCTGTTGATATTACCCGATAGTCATCTGACCAGAAATCCTTGTCTTCCTTCCACTTCACTTCACTGACCCCTACTATATCTAGATTGAGCCTTTGCATTTCCCTTTTCAGATTTTCTAGTTTCCCTACCACGTTCAAGCTTCTGACATTCCACGCCCCGACTCGTAGAACGTTATCCTTTCGTTGATTATTCAATCTTTTTCTCATGGTAACCTCCCCCTTGGCAGTCCCCTCCCGGAGATCCGAATGGGGACTATTCCGGAATCTTTTGCCAATGGAGAGATCATCATGACACTTCTTCAATTACAGGTCACATGTCCTGTGGATACACGTTACGTGTCTTTAATGCAGTGGTTTCCATTGCCTTCTGCATCCTCATGTCGTTGATCATTGCTGATTCTTCCGCCTTTAGGGGCAATTTCCCACCCATAGGACAAGAGAGTGCCCTGAACCTCTATCCGCTCCCCCGCCCTCTTTGACAAGGCGGTTGGCAGATTGAGGCTGACTTCTCATGCTGGAAGTTATGGCAACATAATATAAAAAGTGATCTATGGTGGTTAAAACATAGCGGTTACCCACCAGTGTTTCATTAAATTGACCCAAAATTTCCATCCCCATTATTTGAAATAGCTTAGAAGCCTCTGGTATTTTTGAAATAGTATTCATTGGTGGTCCAAATTAGCACATTATGCTCAAGGCACGCAATTCTTCACATAGTGGTCAACTTACTATCTGTGTCTCCTCCACCAAAACTGTCCATCTATGTTCATAGAATGAAGGCTTCCACGATAGATGACAGAGCTGCTGGTAAACGTTTCGGGATGTGAGGTCATGGTCCACGCAGCTCTTTTCTTCCATTGTCGACATGGTGTATATAAAATTCTGTTTATGTGTGGTGAAGTTTATGTTGGAACTACCAAGAGGAGCATAAATACATGAATAAAAGAGCACAAAGGTCTTTGCCGACTAGGAACAATAGAGAAATCAGCTGTAGCAGAGCATGCTCTTCAGCCAGGAAACCACCAAGTGAAGTTTTCTGAAGAAGAAATTTTATCCACAACGTCAAATTATTAAATGGCTCTGAGCACTATGGGACTTAACATCTATGGTCATCAGTCCCCTAGAACTTAGAACTACTTAAACCTAACTAACCTAAGGACAGCACACAACACCCAGCCATCACGAGGCAGAGAAAATCCCTGACCCCGCCGGGAATCGAATCCGGGAACCCGGGCGTGGGAAGCGAGAACGCTACCGCACGACCACGAGATGCGGGCGTCAAATTATTGTCCAAGACTATGCAGAGAAGCCATTGGAATTTATAAGCATCAGGATAATTTTAATACGAAAGAGGAGGCAATGAAACTTAGCGACATATGGACAGTAGCTCTGAAGAATCGCTAGATTGTTTTATCTTTGACAAGACGACAATCGATCGTTAAGTTTTACCTCTGAGAAGGATTATCTCTGCTCATCAGTATTTATGTCACTCTCGGACGTCAGACCAGTCAGTCGGCAAGATTCATGGGACGAGCGACTCTGAGGATATCCAGTGCAGTCCTGGACGAAACGTCGGGAACAGAAGAGTTTCTTGGACCACGACCTCACATCCTGAAAGATTTACCAGCAACTAAGTCCATATATTCTCGAATCCATTGTTCTTTGTCTTTCGTGTCCTACCAACATGTGATGATGTTTTAATACTTCTTCCCTTACTGCTGCAAGTGCTACCCAGTATGGCCCAAACTTCATTGTACTATATAGTACTATACACACTGTAGAGCCAAAGAAACTGGTAAACATGCCTATTATCCTGCGGCGCCCACGTGAGACGAGGGATGATTCCATTCACCCTCTTTACGCTACCTTCTGAGGGAGCAGTGGTGTGTCCGAAATGTTTTTCTGGGTAACCCATAAGAAAACTGAGTGATTTCAACGCTGTGGGGTTCTGAGCACTTTTGTAGAGGCGTTAAGAAATGTAGGTGAACGAGGTGACACGTATATACCGGCTGTGGGCAAAATTATGGTTAAATCAGGTGCCACTGTGACGTCATTAATCCACTTTACACTTTACATGAGCATCTGATCTCTAGCTCTTTCTTGTATTATCTGTATATAGTTGTGCTTAATTTATTGACAGAATACTCTGTTTTGTTTCTACTTCATTTCTTGCTCATTGTATTGCAGTATTTATTGAGGAACTTCGTCATCTTATTATTTGGTGAGTAGATATATAAATTCTAAGGGTTTCCCACTCCAGAACCAGTTACATATGCTACATTGCCACAATATCTTAATAGCTGTGGTGGTGATAAGTTCCTTTGGGACCAAATCTTAATAGTTGTCCTTGCGCGTTATAAAGTGACACTAAATGCTAATCGTACTGGAAATAGCAGTCTTTCGAATTGAAATCGCAGTTCGGTGTATGCGAGTGGATGCCTTGGTATGAATTGTGTTTTTATGCTTCTCTTTTATCTATTCCTGACATTGTATTTGATTCTGTTATGTTGTTTGGTAACTGTTTCAGAGCCATTCTTGTTATATAACCAAGGTGAATCAAATTTTTCTCAACAAAATATTTCGTGATCCTCCTCTTAATCTGAAAACATGTAACCATATCCCTGACGTATCGAATCAGAAATTCGTTGCGAAAATTCACATTTTCATTTGCATCGCCCATTGAATCGATTGATATATATATTTCGTCGCCAGGAATCGACTTTTGATTTTTAAGTTAAAATCGTGAAATACTTTGTTTCTTATTGCTAAAATGGCTTTTTCAAATAATCAATTTGAATTTGTGTAATTTTCAACAATGTTCGGCTAAGATTTACCTAAATCATATACCAGTTACACAGTCAATTGTGTGAGTGCCCTCACCACCAGTTTATAAATGTTTTTCAGCAAAATGTCTTGCTTCTTTGTCACTGGAAAGTTGAATTCTCATATTTCTTCTTAACTGCACTTTCTTCACTCGAGGCCAGAGAAATGATTGCTTCAAACATGCACTGGTTTCATCTGCCGGAGTTGATTTTCGAAAAACTGGAAGAATTTGGCGAGACTCTCCAGAACGTATGACTAATGCGCCTCCCGCTCTTGACGTATCGGCACTTTAATTCTTCTTAGCTTTTCAATACTTTTCCATTTAGTGCCATGCTGTGTGGGCATTGGAACGGCATATCCGAGGCTCAGTGAAGCTATGTCTTCCACGAGAGCCTCCTCACTCTAGAAGGTGTTGCTCGAACCAGTGCCAAACTCCAACTACTACTGTGCCCGTTGTGCCGTGCAGTGCCCGCGCACATTTTCCCGCGCTCGCCTGCCATCCACCTTTTACCGCTCCCTGACAGACCGGGTATTCCCCCGAGGTTTTGCATTCTACATATCCTAACACATTGCCTACATATGGACCAAACGCACAGTTACAATTTTAAACATCTTAAAACAGTTTCAACATTTGTTGCAATTCAATTCTATTACAATATTACTTGACATTTGACATAAACATTAATATTCACATTGAAACTTATTTACAGTTTTCTTAACATAATGGCATGAAACAAAAAGAAATGAAATCTGAACATCAATTACACAAGTTTATCCTAAAATCAGATGAAAAGAATTACTTATATGTACAATAGTACAGAGTTGTTACAACCGGTCTACACAAGTAGAATATGCAGCGTTGCCAGATCTCTCACAGTGTTCTCAGTCCCTTACTTGTCTCATACACCTCATATTTTTAAAAGAAGTGTGGTGTCACCGCCAGACACCACATTTGCTAGGTGGTAGTTTTTAAATCGGCCGCGGTCCATTAGTATACGTCGGACCCCCGTGTCGCCACTGTCAGTGATAGCAGACCGAGCGCCACCACACGGCAGGTCTAGAAAGACGTACTAGCACTCGGCCCAGTTGTACAGACGACTTTGCCAGAAGGGGATCACTGACAATTACGCTCTCAATTGCCGAGACGATTGTTAGCCTAGCCTTCAGCTACATTTGCTACGACCTAGCAAGGCGCCGTATTCAATTGCTAATTAATATTATGAAGCATGTATCATCAAGAGCGATGTTCTACAATTATGGATTAAAGTTAAGTATTCCAGAAGCTACGTAATTTTCTTTATAGCATTCATTAAGTATCCTGTTTCAGACCTCACGCCAGCCTGCGTGAGTTTAAGCGCGTGCCTTTCGGTTTCCTCTCATTGTGTCTAGGCTGTCTTGTCTAGACACAACAAGAAGCTTATTCTATGGTACCAGTAATTGATTATCTACTATCGCTTGGTTATGTTGCATTCGCATTTAGATTCTGAAACCAAAATTTTCCGGAAGTCATGTTCTGTACTTAGGGTATTCATCTTCTACTGTTTGTATCTCATTTAAATATCGTCTTGGATATCTTTTTGTACACTTGCATTCACTCAGTATCCTGAATAGATATTTTATACTTCACATGGGCCAGTAATCATATTTTTCAATATTATATTGTATAATTCTTGATCCTCTTCTCTTTGATCTCTGACCATAAGAAATTGCAAGTGAGTATTGTGAATACATCGCTGTGATCATGTTCTCATACACAGAACATAGTACTTTCTGTGTACACGTGAAATTGCAGGAAACTTCCTACGTAAGTTGACGGTAAAATCACCGACCTTCCAATGTCGGCAACGTTGCAGTCATGCACGATTGCGCCTCCCGAATGAATGAACTCATCTGTATGCAATTTCTGTTGATTCTGTCGTAAGAATATCATTCCTTCTCAGCCTGTTGTCGCCTGCATATAATCCAAAAACTGGTGAAATAAATGCTGGAAATTGTTAATGCGATTCTATCTCTCATTGTCCATAATGACAAAGTGGTATCCAGAAAATTACTAGGAAGTTACTTACCTATACCATTACACATCACTTAAGGACGAGATAGATAAATTAGCGAAATATATTAACAACTCAGTGGAAATGAATGAAAGTACAAGAGCGTCTTGCCAGAGGTCTCGCAGTCGTGCATGGAAAGCTGTACGTCATATGGCGTGAGGTCGGCATGATTGTGGCTCCAAATGTGACTGGGCACGCATCTCGAGACATTTGAAGCAAAGGGAAAAGACTTGTAAATGACTTATGATGCACTGCTGCAACATGGCCCGGAGACAACATTTGAACGATTTCACACTGAGTCGGCCGCTGAGGCCGAGTGGTTCTAGGCTCTTCAGTCCAGAACCTCGCTGCTGCTGCGGTCGCAGGTTCAAATCCTGCCCCGGCCATGAATGTGTGTGATGTCCTTAGGTTAGTTAGGTCTAAGTAGTTCTAAGTCTAGGGGACTGATGACCTGAGCTGTTAAGTCCCATAGTGCTTAGAGGCATTTGAACCATTTTTTGAACTTCACACAGGGAAGAATCATCGAGAAACTGGAAGAAAGTGTGTGACGAGTGAAGCTCAGGATTTTGTCATTGATTGCAGCATAGTTTCACGTGCATAGGGTGCGTTCCGAACAACAGGCTCTGCTGCCTGAGGGAGAGCAGGTGGTTGTGACAGCGTCAGCTATGTAGCAGGTGATTGAGGAACGCCTTGCCGCACGAACTCCTTACCTACCTTGCGATCAGCAAGGTAGCACGTTGCAGAGCAAGCACTGATATCTGTGGTGCTCACTCACCCTCCTAAGAGCCACGTTTCGACTTTTGTAATATTCAGGGGACCAAACAATTAGTGGTAACTCCAATGTAATTATTGTCTTTGAATAAAAGTCATTTCTGCTCGTCTCATTGCGTACTTATTTCAGTTGTCTTCTGTATTAGACTGTAGAAGTTCCCTCTATGTACGATCCTAGTTTTATCGATCTATGTTACTTGGCAGAGTACATCATGTGAGAGTTACTTTCGTCCTTAAGTTTTGCAATCCAGTGCATAAGTTTTGGCACCTGCGTTTAGATTCACTTGTTTCAAACTGAAATGGCAACTGTATTCTCCTCTTACAAAAATTAACGGATATAGAAATGCATCGTAAGAACCACGCTTTTCTGAAATTCTTTGTACACTTTTCGTCATTATCTTAATGCAATTACTCTTCTTTCTTTTGTAATTCACTCTCAAAAGAAAAATCTTGAAAATATTGTATGTTCTTATCGTCATCTTTTTAACTCTAAAGCTTCTGTTCCGAAGCCACTCCCTTTTTTCTTTCACACAGAGCCATGTTCTGGAAAATGATGTTATTTTACTTTATTTTTTGCCTTCTATTATTATATGACGTTTATTCTTTTTGCATTCCATTACATTAAATAGAAAGCGAAGCTGGACTACTGTAACCCATTTATTTCCTCTGACTTTGCTGCGTACTCGGTACAATTAGTTCGCAAGTTTTACAGAAGTCTGATATTATGGATTTTGCGTGGGATGAGTTGTCCACTTTGAATTCCAGTGACGATGTTAGTGTTGTAATTTAAATTAGATTCAAGTCATCGCCAGCATGGTATCGAAGGATCAACTGTTCTTCGTTCGCCGAAATAAGCTGTGGATATACCGAGTTATTTGTCCTGTTGTTTTACAGCCTCCGTAGGGCCGTTCGGAGCCTGAAGGTGTGCCAAAAGTAGTGGCGACCTCCTCTGTCCTCATTTCGCCAGCGCACCAACGCCTGCTTCCCAGGCACGTGCAGGCTTGTGACAGAATCGGTGCCTACGACTCGCTTCGCTGTTCACTTCGGTGCCACAGTCGCTTCTGCGTTGGACTTCGACACTATGCTTTACTTTCATCAGTCTTCTGACTGGTTTGATGCAGCTCGTCATGATTTCCTTTCCTAAACCAAACTTACAATCAACGTCCTCAATTATTTGTTAGAGGTATTCCATTATCTGTCTAAGTTATTCCTTGAAATCTCAGCACGTTTCCTGTCGTCTTGACCTATCTTTTTGTTAGCGTTTTCCACACATTCCTTTGCTCGCTGGTTTTCCATTGAACCTCTGTCTTAGTCAGTCCGCTTAACTTTTGGTATCCTTGTCTAACACTACAACTCTAATGTGTCGATTGGGTGTTGTGTGATGTCCTTAGGTTAGTTAGGTTTAAGTAGTTCTAAGTTCTAGGGGACTGATGACCACAGATGTTAAGTCCCATAGTGCTCAGAGCCATTTTTTTTAATGTGTCGATTCTCTTCTTTACCGGTTTTACAAAGGCGATGATTCGCTTTCATACGATCTTGTGCTCTAGTTGCAAATTATCAAAATTGACACCTGTATTTTGTACCATTACACTTATTTAGCTTCTTCAGTGTACAGGTTGCGAGGTAGAGAAGAAAGATTGCATTCCTTTGTAGAGAGATAAAGTTATAGACGAATCTTGCGACCAGCAGTAGAGCGTCATGGCGAAATCAGGGTGTAACGCCAGAAATGCATATCCTCCTATTTCCATCTACTGTACTATACATTTTTTTTTCCTTATTTTGTTACCTAAAGATATGATATTTCTGTGTCTTTATATATTGTAATTGGTTTACTATATATATATATATATATATATATATATATATATATATATATAATTGGCTTGTTTTGTAAATACTATTTGTATTTTTACGCTGGGTCTTGCCTAGGGAAAACTATGCTATCGAACGAATACATCGATAGGTCGTGTGGAGAACCAAAGTGTTTAGGATCTTTGGTAGTGTTAACTCTGCCGCATGGAGCGCGGGCATAGGGAGATTCTGGCGGGAGTAGGGCGGTGGAGCAGGTGTGTTGTGTGACGCTCCTGCGAGTTGCCGCGCTTTCGGGGTTTGGCAGCCTGTAATTGCGCTCGACTTGCTATGATGGTTTCTGACACGGTGTCGCGGACGGGAAGCATTAGCTGGCGCACATCAAGAACGCGTTTCGCCTGGTGACCGTGTCGAGAAGAAGGCGCGCCAACATCCAGCTTCTGCAACAGCGACGGCCGACAATGAGTGACTGTCGCCACCTCCTCGATCGACGACTTCAAACCTTCAATCAACCAGCAAGGAAGACTGGAAGCACGTAAAGTTTTAGAACTGTATGGCAGACCTCAGCTTTTAAAATTGTTCCATTTGCCTCTTTAAATTACAGCAATGTAGCATGAACCTTTGTTGCTCATTGTTACAATTGCATTACCAAGCAGGGTCCCATCCTTTTCCCGAATGAACCCGAGTGTCGTTGAAATTCAAACGCCAGCATTAAAGTAATATCATTCGATTTCACTGCTTTAATTTCAAAGTTCAGTTAAGGTATTCATAGCTGGCTACAATATTTAGATTACACAAGCACAAATTAAGAGTGCGAGTTTTGTTACCATATTTTAGCTTACCTGTGACTGCAGCTCAGCTTGGTATGTACAAAATTTTACTATTGTTAATTGTTCAGAATCATTTAATTCAATTTCAAAGTTAAATCTCTTATTTCTAAATTGCGTAGATTAAAGTAGCTTTTGAGATGATTGTTGAGGTAGCCCAAGACTAACCTTATTTTATTGAATTTCGTAGTGCTTCAGATACAAAGTTCACTATTAATTTCAGTCACTAAATTAACTTTCAATTATCCGGTTTTATTAATTCTTTTACTAAATTAAGTCAGAGTGTAGCGAAATTTATTACTTCTGACAAACATTCAGTTTTCACACAAAACGTGTCAATCTTCAGTTGCCACGCTTTTAGGGCTAATTATACGTGCAATAACCTTTCTTTTTCAGTTATTATAGTAGTTGTCCATAGGACTGGCGACCGTGATTTTCCCCAAATCTCAAATATCTAATTAACGCCAATTAATTGTTAACGTAACGACCGCACATTTACTTTCTTTAGTAACTTTACTCCTTTTCAAAATTAATTTCCACCAGTTTCATTTGCATTTTTCCTTTCATTTAGATGTAACCCTTTCCTCCCTCCTTACCGACAAATTAACTTCGGTGACGATTGCTTTTCCCAAATTTCCATTAGGTGCACGTGGTTTAATTTTTCACTGTCATTAAGGTCGATAAGTGAGGGGGAGGTTACAAGGGTATCGCCAAGTCGGTCACAGCCGGCGCCTTCGCAACGCTACGGTGACGACAGCTAACACTTGCCGCCGTCGCATGACGTACGTTACGGGAGCGTTGAAACCCAGTTACTATAGGTGAGAGATCATCGTCACGTTCCAGATGGTTCGGCGTGGCACGCCAGGCCACGGTAAACAACAGGAATCAGCGTGCAGAAGTCAAATAGCTGAGCAGTGGTGTGACTTCGAGCCTGTGCTAATCTGCTCTGCGTCGATGACGCAGACGCTTCTGCCACAGCTGGGACAGGAACTGCTGCCTGCCGCTAAACCTCTGGCGCCGGGGCAGCTTCGCGCTCTGCCGCCGTCTTGAGGGTATCGCGAGGGTCCACCCATCACCGCCCTCGCCGGGGCGCCAACAGAAGACCGATACTCTCCGAGCCCTGGATCGTTACGCAAACCGACGTCCTTACAACTGCCACCGGCAGCCACACTCGCAACGCCCAAGAAACACGGAAACCTGACGAAGCAACGTCAGCCTCTCAGCAGCGGACCGTGTAGCCAGCAGCCGGTAGGCCGGCACCTCTGTGCAGATGCCTTCTACTCGCAATCTCAATAAGGAGTTCACTGTAATCATCACCGGACCTTCTTCAGCTGCTCAACTCCCTACCTCAGCAAGAATCCTAGTCCACATCTACACTACTGGCCATTAAAATTGCTACACCACGAAGATGACGTGTTACAGAGGTGAAATTTAACCGACAGGAAGAGGATGCTATGATATGCAAATGATTAGCTTTTCAGAGCATTCACACGAGGTTGGCGCCGGTGGCGACACTTACAACGTGCTGACGTGAGGAAAGTTTCCAACCGATTTCTCATACACAAACAGCAGTTGACCGGCGTTGCCTGGTGAAACGTTGTTGTGATGCCTCGTGTAAGGAGGAGAAATGCATACCATCACGTTTCCGACTTTGATAACTGTCGGATTGTAGTCTATCACGATTGCGGTTAATCGTATCGCGACACTGCTGCTCGCGTTGGTCGAGATCCAATGACTGTTAGCAGAATATGGAATCGGTGGGTTCAGGAGGATAATACGGAACGCCGTGCCAGATCCCAACAGCCTCGTATCACTAGCAGTCGAGATGACATGGCTGTAACGGACCGTGCAGCCACGTCTCGATCCCTGGGTCAACAAATGGGGACGTTTGCAAGACAACAACCATCTGCACGAACAGTACGACGACGTTTGCAGCAGCATGGACTATCAGCTCGGAGACCAGGGCTGCGGTTACCCTTGACGCTGCATCACAGACAGGAGCGGCTCCGATGGTGTACTCAACGACGAACCTGGGTGCACTAATGGCAAAACGTCATCTTTCCGGATGAATCCAGGTTCTGTTTACAGCATCATGATGGTCGCATCCGTGTTTGGCGACATCGCGGTGAACGTTCATTGGAAGGCTGTATTCGTCATCGCCGTATACTGGCGTATCACTCGGCGTGATGGTATGGGGTGCCATTGGTTACACGTCTCGGCCACCTCTTGTTCGCATTGACGGCGCTTTGAACAGTGGACGTTACATTTCAGATGTGTTACGACCCGTAGTTCTACCCTTCATTCGATCCCTGCGAAACCCTACATTTCAGCAGGATAATGCACGACCACATGTTGCAGGTCCTGTACGGGCCTTTCTGGATACAGAAAATGTTCGACTGCTGCCCTGGCCAGCACATTCTCCAGATCTCTCACCAATTGAAAACGTCTGGACAATGGTGGCCGAGCAACTGGCTGGTCACAATACGCCAGTCACTACTCTTGATGAACTTTGGTATCGTGTTGACGCTGCACGGCCAGAAGTGGTTGTTCAGGGTACTGATTTCTCAGAATCTATGCACCTAAATTGCGTGAAAATGTAATCACATGTCAGTTCTAGTACATTTGTCCAACGAATACCCGTTTATCATTTGCATTTCTTCTTGGTGTAGGAATTTTAATGGTCATGTAGTGTATGTTTTTAGGGAGCCACGCTTTCACCCTTTTTTAATGCGAGCCTATGTTCTTGGTCTTCCATTTCTATTGTCGCCTCTTGGTTCTTGCACATATTGTCTATTACCCGTCGTACCCTATAATTTATTTTTCTAAGAACTACAAACATCATGGTCGAACTCTGTTCTAGAATGAGAGTTCTAAGAAAATATTTTTTTTTTTTTACATCGGCCACCATTGTGAAGTGCAACTTCATATTTGCTGCTTTGGTGCTTTTTACCTTTCGTAAAACGAAACTGATCTTAATCAAAGAAATTCTCAATTTTCCTTTCCATTCTTCTGTACATTATTCTTGTCGTGAACTGTGATGCGATCCGCAAATACTAAGCATGATGTACACGTCTGCGCTGTGTCTTACTTCTAACGAGTTAGAGTGATAGTATAGGCGTAATTATCAAGACAAGAAATGGCTCAGGTTGGCCTACGCAGGATCCCTTTCTACCAGAATACGAGTCCAACGACTGACGACTCAAAACGGCACCCTAGTTATATAATAGAATACCTTTTAATTTTGTCACCAAATTAATGAATATGTACAATATCCTTGAAAGATATATTTAAATATTTTGTCAGTGTAAATAACCAACGGGATCAACCTGATATTTACTAAGTGATAACATTAAGGTGTCGCCCCTGTTGTTAATAGATCCTTCTGCGGAAAGACTACCGTGTGTTATTATAGGTTTGAACATGGAGTACATATTTTTTTAGAATGATACCTAGACTGTGTCAAAGTTTGGTGTCACCGCACAACCGTTAGTCTAAATAAGCTTCTCCACAATTCGTTTCGTGTCTTATTTACTTGTACATAACTTCGTAGGTGGAAATTCTGCCAGTGCGCTGTTTTCTGATTCATACACGACTGTAGCAGAAGAGACACAAGGAAGAATTTTTATAAAGCGTTCTTCAATGTGTCTGTGTGTATCTGTTACAGGCTGCTTTTCACGATCAGCACTCAGCTTGCCTGTCTGCTGTATGTGTAGCTCGTTGTGGCAGGTGCTAAACTCTCACCAAACCACAAAATGTCTCCAGCGCGTCACGCGCAGAACTCGTTCCCTTTGTTCTGTGTCACATTGCTGTGTATCTGTATGGTCTTTTGTAACCTAACGAGAGAATATCTACCATAATTCTATTAACTGCAGTATCAGCTAACTGGAATTGATGTTCCTTTCATGCCAGGACAGTTTCCAATAAAACGACATCCTGATCTAATTACTTAATGAGCGCTGACGGTTCAGTTAATTTTAACATGCAGAGCTGGATGGAAGCATAAATGTATTACCAGGAAATGAGCTACTGCTGCGATCATTAAAATGTCTTGCTGACTTCTAATTTTGGTTGAATTATCGGAACAATAAAACTATAAAAAATGGAAAAGAGATTAAAGTTAAAGTTAAATCCATATAGTTTAATTGACGGTGTTCCTTTTCCAGTTCAACTGTAAAACTGATTTTCTCGTGAAGTTCATTTAACCGACAATAAAATTTCTTTCAACATTTACCGAAAAGAAACTTGCACAGATCAAATCGTACCAACTAGTTCTACACACCCACAGTCTCACAAAAATGCCTTTTTTTTCATTCTTCCATACACAGAGCTGTTTCTACGCCCTTATCTGTTGAAAACCTCAATGCTGAGATAAATTTGATTAAAACTATCGCAGTTAATAATGGATACGAACCCACTATAGTAGATGATACATCCAAGCAGAAAACTAACAACAGAGTTACTACTCTCGATTCCTCCAATACCAAACAGCAAGAAAAGAATTATTTTTCCATTCCGTTTTTAGGGCCTATCTCTTACAGAATCCAGAGCCTCCTTAAAAACAGATATAACTGGAATGTTACATTCTCCACTAATAATAACCTGAAAACCAATCTCCTTCACAATTTAAAATCAGTACGTTCCCCTTTGTTACATTCAGGAGTCTATAAAATCATTTGCGACACATGTTCTTTATATTATATAGGACAAACAGGGCGAACTTTTTCAGTCAGATATAAAGAGCATCTATTGGGGAAAAAAGGCACTAACATTCATAATTCTTCTTTCGCTGATCATTTGCTGATCACAGGCCACAAACCTAAGGAAATTAATGAAATTAATATTCTGTACGCAGAGAAAAAAAGGTCGTAGACTTGATGTTCTTGCGGAAATGGAAATATTCAAACACTTCTCTTGCAATGATAACCTTATTCTTAATGAACAGTTACAATTACGTAACAAGAATTTTTTCAATGGCTTCAAACCTTTATTGAAGGATCCTTAAAATATATTTTTCATCTATGTGAATTTTTCCTCGTATTTTTTCTGAAATGTTGTTTTCCTCCCCATTCTCTCATTGCAGTTTAATCACTTATTGTATTTTACTGTAACAAATTGCTGAAAAAAGTTTTTTTCTGCTTTTAAATTATAAAATGTCTTCTTACTACAAAACGTTTAAAAGTTGTAGACACATCTGCTATACAAACTGCTGTAACCTTTCTATCACGTAAAGCAGATGTTACCAATTTTCATCACTAGATGGCGTGACACCACACGTCCACATCGTAGTATAGCCGGCGCACGCGCCACCCAGTCTGCTGCCACCTGTTTCAGTGTACACAAGCAGCCCTTAGCACCAATCTTTAATTTTTAACTAGAGATGACAGTAAAACTTTTACGTAGGATGTTTTATTATGTGACGTGGCCTTTTTGGCGTTAAAATTGTATGACGAGAGCTCTTATGCTCAACTTCTTACGTATGTTAGTACATCTGTATTTACAAAAATTAATTATAACTGTCTTGTATTTTTCTTATTCATGACTAACTTTGTATCCCCCTTATTTAGGTGATATAAATTCTGTTGAAGACTCTTAGTTTAGGAGTCGACTATAAAATCCATTGCAACTAGTGGGCTGTCCTTACTATGAAAAAAAATTCACGGTTGCTGCATACAGCTATGTTTAAAGTTTACAGTTATTTAAGTGAGATATGCAACAGAATCATGCCGTATTACGTGCCATTACTCATTTTACAGAATAAGCGGGTTTTCTCCTCGCACTGTAAAATTATTTAAGGGCTCTTACATAATTAAGCATCCGAGTGCACTTCCACAGTGTAGGTATAGCCCATTCTTAATTCATGAAGTAACGAATAATATGATTAATTTTGCCAAGCGTTCGGCGTTTATTATGAAAACTTGTGAAACTACGTTAACATAATTCCCGACACGCACGTATGGTTTTGTAATCGCATTGATATGAAAGTCAAATATTTTCTAACTTAAGTGAGAGACCTTTTTTTTGGTAGCACCGAGCGGTTGGTGTGGAATCGGATTCTCTTGTCATGTTGTGCTCCAGTATTGTTGATCAGGCCAAATGTTTCATGTTCATTGTAGTCAGATGGCTACCAACTGAGCTGGAGGGAGTGTTGTAAGTGTTTTCCGTGAAAAGTTGTAAAATGAAACGAGGACAATGCCCAGTAGTTAACTTCGTTACAAGAAAATATCCGCATCTAGATCATGGTGACGAATCAATCACCTCAACAATTAATTCTGTGAAGACTACTGTTTCTGAATTAACAACAGGAAACCCAAGCTACAATGTCCAGGGGGACGAAGAATCTGTGGAAATTGCGGGTGCGTCTTCCTCTCTTGGTTTAACTTTTGATAAACTTAATGTTTGACCTTGAGTTGTTAATGAAGCTTGTTACTGAACCTTGGATGCCACATAAGGATTTTGCTTTTCTTACCACGCAGCCTAAAGGAAAGCTGCGTTTCCGGCTTCAGTGCCTAAAAGACTAAGCTTGGTTGGAGTAATCACAAATGTCACGTGGGACATTGTGTAAATACTGCGTTTTGTTCATAAAGAACAAGCTGGAAAGGATAATCAATAAAACTTTGGTGCGCTTATACGCAGGGTGCTAGGGATATGGAAAGACACACGTGAAGTGGTTAGGAAACACGAACAAAATCATTATCACAAAATGAATGTCTTAATAGCTGGTAGTTTTGTTGACACTTTTACTCAAAGACAGGAAGATATCATCGCTTAGATGAACTCCACATTAAAATGAAAATAGAAGACAACAGACAAAGGCTTCTGCTCATAGTAGAAACCATATTGCTACTGGCAAGACAGGAGATATTGTTTCGAGGAAAAGATGAATCAGGATCTGTACAGCTGGACAACACCGACCCAGATTGGAATGACGGCAAATTCAGAGTGATACAGAGAGAGCGTGTGTAATGTGGCTCTCAGAAAGTCGGCCGCTGTGACCGTGCGGTTCTACGCGCTTCAGTCCGGAACCGCGCTGCTGCTACGCTCGTAGGTTCGAATCCTCCCTCGGTCATGGATGTGTGTGATATCCTTAGGTTAGTTAGGCTTAAGTAGTTCTAAGTCTAGGAGGCTGATGACCTCATATGTTAAGTCCCGTAGTGCTTAGAGCCATTTGAACCATTTTGAACTCTCAGAAAGCACATAGGATCCGCGCCATTAGACGCTCTTTACACAAGTCTCAGTACCCAAAATGAAATAATATCCACTTGTGGATCTGTAATTCATGAAAAAATAATCAGTAAAATATATAGGTCACAGTTTTTTTTTCTATTTTGGCAGATGAAACCTGCGATATGTCAGGGACAGAGTAAATGTCACTGTGTCGACACTATGTTGAAAAAATCATCCTAGGACAACAACTACGACCTTTGATAAGATTTCTTGGATTTTATTCCAATTCTTTACCTAACAGGTCGAAGATTAACGACAGAGATCACAGGCTGGCCTGAAAACTATGAATTTTATTTGCAACATTTGTTTGGGCAGGACAATGATGGGGTGCAAGCTGTAATTTGTGAAAGGTTTCCTCAAGCTAAATGTGTAGACTGCAGTGCTCACAGTCTTAATCTGACTCTGTCCTGTGCTTACTCTGTTCTGTCAGTACGAAACTGAATAGGCACAGTATCCTCAGCCATAAATTTTATTAAGGGTGCTTCACAGAGTACAAATGTTCTAAAAGGAAAAGTTACAGAGTTCTGTGATGAGAATATCAGAAGGACCAGTCCTTTGTGCACGAGTGAAACCAGATGGGTTGCAACAGGCAATTCACTAATAAGATTTAAAAGTGTTTACATACCAATCTTGTCCAGTCTGGAAGTGCTGATAGAGAGCCAGAATCTGGATATATCGACTAAGGCCAGTTAGCTTCTTTTTGCATTACAGAAGAGTGAATTCAAAGTCTTATTTTTGTACTGATAGAAACGTTTTCATCAACTTTATCTACAAGCAAAGCACTTTAACAAGTCGACTGTGATCTCTTACAAGTAATTGAACACGTACAACATGTTGGTGACGTTTTGAGTGAGATATGAAAAAATGCAGGTTTTAGATTCAAAGGACTAGACTCTGAAATAAAGGTGGTGTCAGAAGAAGCCAGAATCGAACTACAGCATGTTTATAAATTAGTTGTGAAAAGTAACCTTTGATGATTAAAAAGTTAATAACTTACAGAAATGTTTGATACAGCTCTGGATGCAGTATATCATCCAGTTTTATTTACAAATGTTCAATGCGGCTACCTACTGCAAGACTTGAAGTATGGTCACAACCGGTTATGTTATCCATTGTCGCGGAAACGGGGGGGGGGGGGGGGAAGGTAAACACTCTATTTTTAATGTAATCCCATACACGGCAGTCCATCGGAGTCACATCAGACGATCGTGATGGGTAGGTTATTATTCCACCACGTTCGATTTAAGTAGGCACATTCTGACAGAGACACTCGACAACTTGACGATGGTAATGTGGTGGTGCGCCTTCGTCCTGGAAAATAAATTCTGTACCAACTTCCTACAGTATTTGAGGTATTAGATAATGTTTAAGCGTGTCCCGGTACAATATGTCATTTATAGTAGCCTAGAATAAAGGGAAGGACCGTAAATCTGACTACAGCTCACAGCGCAAAAAGTATTTACCTCAGGCGAGTCCCGTCGTACATGTTCGATTACGTGACATGGTTTTTACTCACCCCATATCCGAACTTTATGGGGTTTCACTTTGCAGGAGGTATGGCTTCGTCACTGAACACGATTTTAATAACAATATCATCTGCAGTCAGCAACTTGTTACACATTTTTACACAAAAGTCAGCTTGTTTTTCTTTGTCACTTTCTCTTAGTGCACGTAAGAGTTGAAATTATAAGGTTTCAGTGACAGGCATTTCCGTAATACCTTCCACAATGTAACACTTTACATATTAAATTCTAAGCTGACACATTACATTGATTTTCCCTGACTACGAATGTAATACTGCCGAACTTGTTCAGTTGCTGTGTTAGAGATTGCTGGCCGATCCTGACAGGGCGTCCTTTACATATACAGCCAATTTAGGTGAAACGATTGTACCTGTCAATAACTGTTTGTCCTTTAGGTGGTGGCTTGCGATATTTATTCCTGTATTGTCTCTAAACTGTAGTAGCACATTTGGATTCATGGAACCATAAACAACACTGGGCACGCTCTGCACCTTTCTACGACTCGATGGCAACTGTTGGAATAATACATTCGAGCATGCCAAATAGCGGCGGGAATGAAACTTGAAGATATATTGCGTTCAGTGCTGTATCAAACATTTCTATGTTATTTACTCTTTTCAGCACCCTGTACTTCTCGCTCGTATTACTTCACAACAGAGACACAGATCAAATGTGGGATCACTGTGTGATGCCACTACTTCAGAAAACAATTTCAGAAGAAATATTACATTCTATTATCAAACGACGTAACACCACGGCTTAGTGAAATATTTGTAAATAATAACACAGGCCAACGATGGAAAAACTTTTATACTGAAAGTACCTTGTTCTTATGTTTTGTATGGTGTGAAATCCAAATATGATACTCAAAAAACAGTATCACCCATCATTTCTTCACATTTTACACTTAAATTTATTAAATTAATCGATTTTCAAAAAATTTAACAGCTTATAGTTAAAGTAATTTAAAAAGGAGGTGTAATGAATGCAGATGACGTTGGTAACAGTGCTGAAAAAAATTTGCTGCCAAAAAAAGATTGATTCTATTTTTGTGTTAATAGATGGTGTTTCGTTTACTGTCAACCTAAGCTCACTTTCCCATTTCCTGTACGTGTGCCCAATGCAATGTCTAATCCTGGTTGTAAAAACAGTTTTTGTTATATTTGTGGTGAATTTGTCATTAAGAAACACCAAAGAAACATTACTGACTTTGTAAAAAAGGTTTATTTATCACACTTTGAATCTAAACTTGGTGATTAAGATAAATCTTGGGCGCCACGTGAGGCATGTTATGTGTGCGTTGAAGATATGAGAAAATGGCACAAAAGGAGAAAAAAGCCTTTAGATTTGCTTTTCCTATGTTATGGAGGGAGCCAAGAAATCATTCCGATGATTGATACTTTTCCAGTGTTGATATTACTGGTCATAATTCGAAAAACAAGAAGGTAATAAGCTACCCTAACCTTCCGTTTGACATTCGACCAATAGGGCATGGTGTAGATTTGCCGGTTCCTGAACCACCAGATGATTTAAATTCTATTCCAACAGAAGTATTTTCTGATGTACAATCTGATTTAGATGAACCAGATGATGATGAATTCCATTGTAATACAGAAAGTCTAGGGCGCAAATTGTTTACTCAGACCAAGCTTAACGATTTGGTTAGAGATATGGGCTTAACTAAAGAAAAAGGTGAATTGCTTGGCTCTAGATTAAAAGAAAAGAACTTATTGGTAGTTGGAACCAGCATACAGAAAGAGAGAGCAGCAATTTGCCAAGTTTTTTCAACAAGAAGATGATTTAGTGTTCTGCGTAGACATTCCCGGTCTGATGAATGAGTTTGGTATTGAATACAAAAAGGAAGACTGGAGGCTGTTTCTTGATTCGTCCAAAACTAGTGATGGAAAACGGTACCACGGCCGCTGGAACACCAACATGATGGGGGATTATTGTTGGTCACCTCACCGAGAAGTTCAGCAAGCGACTCATCGTAAAAAAAGCTACACAGGAAGCCTCAAAGAAAAAAGAGAAAGAAAATACAAACCAAGTCCAGCTGACAAGTGAAACCTCTAGTAACACATATCATCGTTTTAAGTAGCTTACTGTAAATGAAAACAATGTTTATGTTGTAACAAAGCGTTTCATTAATTTTCCAGTTTACCGTATAGGATAGGATTTTTATACTATATAATAAAAAGCACATTGCTCGAAAACTATGGGTGACACAAAAATATAAAAAAAACTAAGGCTAGATTTGGATTCAGCTCGGTCTATAAAGATCAGCTATCAAAGAAAAAAAAGTTTTTTTAAAAAAATTTTCGTTGGTTTGTGTAATTCGTTCATTTAACTTCAGGTTTGGCAATAGAATGCACAGAGGAATATTTTGCTGACATAGAATCCATTGGTACAAATTTCCGCTCATTACATATGATGAAAGTGGGTTAAAGTCAAAAATGCAAATGTACAAGTGCAAATGGAATCAAAGACCAAAGGCTAATCGGCCTGATTGTGTTCCCCCATCTTCAAGTCACCGCAATGAATTTTTTCTAATGTAAACCGTATTTTGGACGTTTTGGCTATCGTTCTAGTAACCAAAACACTTGAGAGAACACTCTCAACATTAATAAGACTGAGAAATTGTCTGTGTAACAGCACTGGAAATAACAGACTGCCTGCTCTAGCACTGCTACCTGTACATAGGAGCCTCATCATTCACCTACAGCATGAAGAAGCATGCTCAGGCTGCCCTTCGGAGGCTTGACCTATAATAAAATGTAATATTGTGTCTACTGAAATATATGTGAGCATTTAGATGTACTTATGTTGTAACGTTATAGAAGTTTAAATACATTTTAGAATTCACAATTAAGGATTTCTTGTCTGGTTCCCATCCAAAACAAAATTCTTGCTAGAGCCCTTCACTCTGTGCATTATCGTGACTGGTAGCTTGTCATCTGAAACTTAATTAGTTGTTAGTTGTTGTGGCACGTAACACAAACGATCACTGGTTTTTGAATCTGTTTATTTGGCAGGCTACAACGCAATACGGCACACTATGCGAGACGTTAAAACTTCAGTAGGGTAACAACGTCCAAATCTTGAGGGTTGCCCGATAAGTAACTGTTGACAGCACGGCGTAGACTGAGCTGGATGGCCCATGTCGGTCTAGTTATGGAGAAGCGTAGACATTACCGATGCTGGCGCGCACAGCATACGCGGCTAGCGAACCGTAACTCAGTGCTGTGGTGTGCCGGCGTGGCTCGTTGCTCGTGCGGTCGGCGCAACGTACGGATGTGGAGCGAGGTGGACGACGAATGGAGTGGTAACTGCGGGTTTTCCGCGCTAGTGGTGTGGTACATACTCAAAAAATGACATTCATATTTGTTCACGTTCACGTTCGACTTATTCGACTGAGGCTTTTAGCGGTTTGCCTCCGTCAACAGCATGTAAGAACTGGGATGGGTCCATAAGCTGGTCACGGCCATTTTCATTTCTTGTCTTCTTTGTGAAACAGTACCCTGAAATGGTACCCCATGTCCAATAATTTCGCCTTCCTCAGAACTTTAAACTTTCTCCTTCTTTCCTTCGCTCTTTCCATCCGATGGGAAAAAAAGCTTAAGTGTATAAAGGCTGAGTACTACATTAGAAAACATTGGAAGGAGCCGATTCACCACAATCAGTTTAGCAAATGCACTGGGAAATACATATGAAATAATAGGTTTTGTCAGACAAATCCACCACCACACTCCGTAATTTATAGTGTCAATCTTAGGTTACTGTGGGGAAGACATCCCTTGAAATGCACACTGGATGAAAAAAAAGCACCCAAAAAGGGAGGAGAAAACGCATAAAACTTCACGGTGTAGAAATAAGAATTGCAACCAATGCCCAGTGCCGTATCCAGTGAATTGGGTTCAGGGCCCTGACCACTGCAGTAAGTGACATGCTAACAGGCGAACCGCCAAGCAGCAGTGGGACACTTCCGCACTTCAAGCTACTATTATAAGGCATGCCCCGAGGACACTTACCAACTTTCGGGAAACTTTCGGGTAATACAGGAATGAGGCACCGTCAGCTCCAGACAAACCACTTAAAACCCTGGCCCAACCGTGCTAGCCATTGGCACGGCAGCGCTACCTTAAGAGAACCGCCGTTTTTCAGACACCTCCACGTGATTAACTGGCACAGTCATAAACGTATAGTTTGGCTACGATGTAACACTCAGAGTATTCTAGCTGGCGCAGTACTTATTACACAGTTTGCTGCCTGAACGCCCAGACCCTTGGCAACCTGCGCTCTGTTCGTGGTCTGAGGCGAAAAGTGAGATCCTTCCATCTCTGTGCTATGGGGTTTGGACGACACCCACCACTGTCTCCAGACTGTGGTTCTGTCTTCCTCGCCGTCCCCAGTTCTGTCGTCTTCTGCTGGGCATCCATCCATGCTTGTTGGTCGCGGCACCATTTGAGTTCCAGCTGTATGTGTTGTGGTCTTAATGGCAGCCTACACATGGGACTGCTATTCTCTAGCCCGGCTGCTGCTAGTCACCGACCGATCGTGCGGCAAATGCAGAGTTCATTACGTCTTCAGGTGGTAGTCACCAGTGGCGTAGCATGAGGGGAGACTTTGAGACTTAGTCTCCCCTGTATTCATGCTTAAAAAAGATGCAATAGTAATTCACAACAAAAATATAAACAACTTTCTACTGACAGCACTGAATGTGCGAAAACACCAGCTTTGTAGCCCGCGCCGACGCACCCTGAGTATTGGTGTATCTGCCTGCTAGCAGGTATCGAGACTAATCTCTGCCGCTTCTAAGCTGGATTTTAACGCGGAAGTGAAGTCGCGCGGTTTGTGTTCATAATATTTATTGTGTGATTTTAGTGCATATTTTCGTTGTGTCGCCAACATAAGTGAGCCAGCAACTAAACACCTTATATAATTTTTATTAAAAACGCCTTTTTCTACATTAACGTACCAAAAAAATTGAGAATTGAAGGACAAACGTCCGACTCCTATACTCAGTGTAGTTTTAAGTGAAGCCCAACAAAAACGCACTTTTCAGACAGCCTGGTACGAAAAGTATGCTTGGCTGACTGCGAATGCAGTCAATAACATATAATATTGTTATACGAGTATATGTCTCCTGTTTGGTGGTGAAAGGGAATGATGCAATGAGGACATTTGTACAATAAAGAACTTTGACGGGAAAGCACAAATTCATCAGATATCAAAACGTCACCTGCAGAACAAAGAATCATTTCAGTTATTGGGCAAAGTAGAATTGAGCACGCCCTTTTTGAAGCCGCTTGTCTGACAGCAATAAAATACAACAAACAAGTTGCGTCCAGCAGGAAAGTATTGGCTCGTCTTATTCAGGCAATTGTATTTCTTCGTAAAGAAGAACTGGCCTTTCGCGGCCATCGAGAAGACGAATCCTCCAGCAACAAAGGTAACTATCTGGAATTGTTGGATTTACTAGCTCAAGGAGAGCAGTTAATCCGAGAGCATCTGTCATCATCTCCAACCTTTAAAGGAACTTCTCCAGATATACAGAATGATGTAATAGAAATGATAACTCTGGCAGTTAATGAGAAAATAAAATCTCAAATTCAGAACTGAAATTTCATTTCGTTTCAGGCTGATGAAAAATTAGACGTGTCATGCAAGAGTTAAATGAGTATAATATTCAGGTACTGTACTGCAGACAAAATTGAGGAAAGATTCGTTGGATTTTACGATGTTTGTGGAGATAAAACTGCTGAAGGTTTGTCAAACATTATTCATGCAGTATTGAAAGAATGGAATGCGGAAGGAAAAGTGGTTAGTCAAACATATGATGACGCTTCGGTAACGGCGGGCAGAGAAAGAGGACTACAACAATTGGTGAAGCAGTTCTGTCCCTATGCGCTGTTTATTCATTGTTACGCACACCAACTGAATTTGGTACTGTTACATTCCTCCAAAATCATACGACAAGTACGCATGTTTGTAAGTGATCTTCTGCATTCCATTCGGTTTTCAGCAAATCATCAAAACCAACTGTATTGTTAACTGAGAAAGGATTTAAACTGCCACATGCGAGCAACACTCGCTGGAACTTTCGTTCCAGGGCAGTTTCAACAACATCTAGTCATTTCTCAGGGCTATGTGGTGTTTTTAATTATATATTTGATGATACATACTCTCAGTGGGACCCAGAATCTTTGAGCTGTGCTGTGGGAATGAAACGACGGATGGATGATCCTACGTTTGTCTACTTGCTTTGCTTCTACCGAGGGTGCTTTGTTTATATTGATCATCTCTTTAATGTTCTTCAAAATCTGTCAGTATAACTGCTTGCCAAGACGAAATAAGAATTGTTTTGAGAAACTTACGTCAATTAATAACAGAAACATTCGTTAATGAATGCATTAAATGCAGCTTGTGTTTGAATGGCAACTTATCATTCTGTGACAGTCGAAAGACATCTCTCAGGACACTAACTTACGAGATACTGGATTTGCAAATTGTTCAGATGGAAAGAAGGTTTCAAGACTTTCCCCAAATTCAGTTTGTTGAACTTTTGAACGAAAAGTGTTTCCTGAACTATCAAAACGAATTCCTAAAGTTGAAACTGGTTCAATTATTAGAACAGTGCAATTTTTTTCAAACACGAACAACTTGAAAATGAACTGTGGAACATATACGCTGATGAGAAAAAACCTATCTCCAAAAATCCTCTTAAAGTACATTATCAACAACGATTTAGACTCCGTTTATGAAGTAACAACGAAGTTCCTGAGTTTGGATTTGACCCTACCCGCAACTACAGCATGCAGTGAACAAAGCATAAGTACTCTTAAACGAGTGAGGAATTATTTAAGGAATTCAATGTCCACCATCCAGCTGTCGTGTTTGAGCACGTTAGCAATAGAAAAGACACTATTTGGAGAGCTATCCCGTGATCAGATCTTTGTAGACCGAGTTATACACTTATTCGTGGAAAGAAAAGACAGGCGCATTGCACTTGTGTACAAGAAAATATAAGTGCTTCTTCTCTTGCTGCTGGAGCTCTACAGATTTGTCATCGTTTCTTGAACAGGTTATTATTATTATTATTAGTAGTAGTAGTAGTATTATTAGTGGCGGTGGTAGTGGTAGTAGTAGTAGTAGTAGTAGTAGTTGTTGTTGTTGTTTTATTTGATGCATTTTGTTTCATTTGCTTAAATTATTGTTTTTGCACCATTTTGTCTCCCTATAATCACTGCAGAGTCTCCCCAACCTTTTCAAACACGCTACGCCACTGGTAGTCACAGACCCGAGGGGTTTTGGTGTGCTTGGTGCATAATACGACGATGGACCTTGGCAACGAGTGCCTGACCTCATGTTCGCATGCAGTACAATATCGAGCCACTTGAACTTCTGAATGCCTCACATTTCTGGATGCGGCACGGTTTGACCAGCTGGTCAGATGGAGGTTCACAGCGAAGCCCCTTTCAATCAATCGAACACTCTTCATCCCTGTTGTTATTTAGTGTTCAGAGAGGCACAGTGCATCTATCACTTCAGAGTTTTCCACGACTTCTAGGTATGCAACAAGCTCATCGATCTTCTTTTTCAACCCCTGAATGTTCTAATGAAACAAATTAAATTTACTTTCTGGATACTGTTACATACCTAATGGTCTTATTCTGTCCGAATTTATTTCCAGGCTGTCTCTCTACAATCTGGCTCTAACCTAAAAAAATATGCCCATCTGACTAGCACTCACTGGGATTTTGCATTTGCGCTTGTGGCTCCCTTACACTTTCTGTTCGATACCCAGCTAATCTGTCGTTCCCCCTCCTGCTCAGGTGCTGGCGATGATTTCTGTACACAGATTTCTCAATTGCAGCAACAGGTACAAACCATACAGGAAACTTCGTTTCAGTTAGAAGCAATCCACTCAGTCCTTTGCTTACACTGCTGACAGCTGTATTAACCCATGCCTGATCACGGTGCTTTACACATCCACAAACCCCACATAAGCGTGTGTTGCCTCTATCGCTCAGGACGAGTAAAAAGAGACTTTCAATTATAGAGACTTGTTCGCAATAATTTAATGAAAATATAGTTGCGACAGGCGGCAGGAAAACAATATTTATAACTAACCATCTATTCTGTGTGTCAATAAACAACATCCACTCCTGATTTTTTCACCTAATTGCAGTCATCCTGTCGTCGCTAATCTCTTATACACGTCAATATAATGACACTCCTTGGCGTCCATTTTACTTTCTGTTTGTCCCCACGATTCCTTCACGTTCCTCCATGTTCACTAATTTCACCTCTTGGTGTAACCAGTCATACCATAAATTCTGACTAACCACAGACAATAGTTGTATGAAAAAGTCACCCAATCTTTCCGTTTTCTCGACTTCTCCCTCACAGTAGACTAGAACTACTAAAACTTCAAACTGGCTGAACATAAGGACTAAATCTCTTGGCTATTAGTCACCTACAAATAAGATGGGAATAATTGCGTCTTTTGCTACTGTGAAAAGTGTTATTTGGACCAGAAGCGTTTCGCTTTATTTGAAACATCTACTGTAGTCATTGTTTTGGTTTGGAAATAAAGTTGGAGTCAAAATCCTGACCACTTAAGATGTTTTAATTATCTGTGCCAAATTTTTCATGGATCTCAACTTGTCCCAACTTTTATTTCTTCTTCATCATGAACGTTTTCCAGCCCCACGCTGGATCTACTTGGGACGTAAGCCTCGCAATATAGACCTATTTTCCCATTATCCATCTGTGTTCACTCTGGTCCAGTCCTCGCCTCTTTCTCTAACACTCTCCTCTACACCTTTCGGCAACCTATACCTAGATCTTCCCCTTGGTCGTTTCTTCGCATCTCCATTTCATGTGCCTTCTTACGAATCCTCTTGGTTTCCATTCTCTTTAGGCAACCATACCATCTTAGCCTTGATGTTTCTATCCTTACAATCTCATTCCTCATTGTGTGTCTCCTTGTTACTTTCAGCCTGCTTCTGAAATACTTCATGTAACTTACATACATCTTTTTTCTTCATTACCCATGTTTGAGATGCATAAGTCAGTAATGGAATGTAGTAACTTCTATTTTTACTTCTTTGCTTTTTTGTGGGATGTTTTTGCCCCAAACCAAGGCCATAACACTTCGCAAGAATGCTTCTGCCTGTCTGCCACGTTCACTGATCTCTTTCTCATTTCTTCCACTTTCCTCCGTCACATTCCCCATGTACTTGACACTTTCCACCTTCTTTTGAGATGCATAAGTCAGTAATGGAATGTAGTAACTTCTATACTTTACTTCTTTGCTTTTTTGTGGGATGTTTTTGCCCCAAACCAAGCCCATAACACTTCGCAAGAATGCTGCCTGTCTGCCACTTCACTGATCTCTTTCTCATTTCTTCCACTTTCCTCCGTCACACTCCCCATGTACTTGACACTTTCCACCTTCTTCAAATGTTTACCTCAAATCTTTATCCCCTAGTTGATCTTTCTTCCTAGTTTAACCAGGATCTCACACTTATTTATGAGCATATTAAATTTCATTCCATACTGTTTCACAGTTTCTTCCCAAGCTGTTCCTAAGTCTCCTCCTCCCTGTTTCTCCAGATCATCAAGTCATCTACGAACATCATTCTTTTCATCTCGTCTTCTTCAGATTTTTCTTCCACCTTTGTCATTATCTCAGCCAACGCCACAACATCAAGACCTCCAAATCGTTAAACGTCGTGATTACCATGTCAGTCTTCCTATCTATTTATACTTTTCCATCTGTTTACCTTGTACCAGCTGATAAAATCCCAACGCTCCGAGAATCCTGCCCTATTGCTTTGCCTTAACCACAAAATCCCATCTTCCATACATACCCACACTCTCCATGTCCTCTACCAGGATAATTACAATCGTTTTTTCCCTCCAAACCGTTAAATCGTTTCTCAGATAACAATCCTATCAACTATATCATATCATACCGCTCATTTTCCAAATGCACCATTCACCTGCCGTGTTTGCTGCGCTCCGAACAGCCTGATTTCACCAACGTTCTGTCTCCTGACCCTTTCCAATAATCATTTCACATTCATTTTCACTTCACTTTCCAACTCCATCTGCATGGAAATCGCTCACCTTGTAGTTGTTACAAGGACCCCAGAGCACTCTCATACTTACTTAACTGGATGAAGTGTGGCGCAATGCAAACAACAAATAAAAAAAGGAATGCGGTTCAGAAATTTTATTGCCGAGTATAGAACTCCTCGGATTTTCTTCCTGCTGTGGCCATTCTTTGATAAGTATACCTTGCAAGGTGGCGTGGTCTCCTGACCTTCATTTCTTACTTATTCCATCCCCACAATCGTATTCCGCACATCAAGACACTTCGTTCGAACCCAAACGCGCTAAGGTATAGTCAATTTTGCATGAATTCATGTAAGCAATATGCAAATCTAATAAGTAAATCGCAAGTGCCCACCGAGGTTGTAAAAGTCGAGGTTGGTGAACACAACATGATGGCCACAGGAATTTTCGTTCTAGGGAGGCAGCCGACCTGCTGGGAGGCTCATCCTTTCAGAGGGGTGGGTTGGCGCACACCTACTTCGGCCGGAACGACCACCCAGAGAGAGGACAGCTTTTGCCAGAGCGAAGGGATAACAATCACGAGTACGAATTAAAAGCAAATTCCGCTACGTTGTCTGGGAGTGCCCAGAAGACGCATTTTTTGACTGACCGACTGCGTAGTTACGGAGTTCTCACAGGAGGACAGTATATGCCTGATGAAGATCCTACAGTTTTCTGCATTGGTCGACTTAAACGAAACGTCATTCTCCCATTTAAAAGAGCAACGCTGATTGGTAGTATATTTCTCACGCAAAGAGCCATAGGAGTGAGGGAAGACAGCAAATGATATACCCTTGCAACTTTTCCAGAAAAGGGGGCCATTCCGTTGTCGCTCTTGGAGTGGGAACACGTAATGAGACCGAGTGCGCTCGTACATGTACGCAAAGAGCGAGGAACAAACTCTCTCCTCAATACTTCACTTGGAGAGCACCTCTGTCGTTAGCGAATCGGAGTGATATTCAATATTGAGTCGCTCGCGATTAAGCGTTGTTCACTGTGTTGGCCACCACACTTATTGTGCAGTGTGAACACGGACAGAGTACTAGTTAAACGCCTGCGAGCGAATATTGAGTAGCATTGCGGTAGACTAGTTATAGGACTGGTGTGCCACTGTGTGCCAATTGTTAGACTAGGGGCGGATAGGAGTCCTTGACTCCATCAAGGTGTAGGGAGAGTTTGATTGGCGAAGGTCAATCTAGATAGACAGAGATAGTTGTGTTATTTGTCAGCAGCGAGCGACGCAGGCAGCAGTCGTCGCAGCTCACGGGATTGTGCGCTACAGCGTATATGAGCCCCATCTGTCCTCTATGACAGTACCCTCCATTACATGTCTCACGCGACAGCATTGACCGTACCTATAAAAGTTATTCAAGTTGTGTAGGCGCGGCCCTCAGCCATTATTAAAGAAAAGGGAGAAAATAACCTTTCCATACTTTGTAAATTAATAGCATTCCTATCCATAAGACAATCTACTGTTCCGACAAGAAGTCTGAAATTTATTAATTTATAAGAAAAAGTTTCACTTGATTTCTCAGAATTTTTTGCAATAAATTATATTTTTCGTTCGTTTAATCTTTTTCTTACACTAACTAGCAATACTCCAGTACCCAAGTAACCCACTAGTTACGTAAGAATATAGAATATTCTTGTGTCTTTTCCTTACAGTGGACGACTCCAGAAGATATTTGTTGCTTAATGTTTTTCAAGCAGTTCTTGTTGGTACATTAGGAGCGTCTGTCTGACTTGTGTAGTAGTGAAGTGGAAATTATTTCTTGCAGGAGCCAAATGGTACTTATTGGATCAATCCATTGCGAAACTTGACAAAATAAAACCTACACACTCACTACCTTTACGTGAACCGATTTTTTCTTTATGAACAACTAGTATGGGTGACAACTTTGGACACATTGTACAGAAACTTTCTATTTCACTGATGTCTGATTGGTGTGTATCAGGTTTTGTTGATTGTGTTAGTGACTGTGGGTATCACTACAAATTACTGTCGGTGGAAATAAACTCTGAGTCGGATTTTGTTTCAAAAATATATCTTCGACCTTGGTGTTAGCTTAGTTTAGCTTAGAGACTCAACAGCAGCGAGTAATTTCGTATACGGGGTGTCTAAACCATTTTGCGACAGACTTTGAAGGCCTGTAGAGGGTGTCTTGAGCAACTAATCGAGGATAGGAGCCCGAGTCCAGAAAAGTTATTCTACGACGGTATAGAGCGTCCAAGTTACAGGCGCCGACGCCCGCCACGAGGCCACCCCTTCTGTAGCAAACGTGACTTTGTTCGCCGACGGACCGTTGACGGAACGTCTCGCAGTGTTGGTTGTTATTTAGCGATGGCGAATGATTGCCACGATCGCCAGTCGAGAAGATAGAGCTAGAGGCTGTGTAGCCAGGCCTTGTCTCCTATGATTGCAGTGCTCTATTGTCTTGGCGGATAATGGTTTCAGACATGGGTTTCCATCTTCAGTTTTTTTCCTCCTGTATAATGGAAAACATAGGCGACTTTAGAGTGTTCCGGGAGAAAAATAAACTGCGCACGAAAATCCAGGTCCGAAAACGTTTTTCGCATAGGCAGCAAAGTATCGTATTCGTAGGAGACAAGGTCTCTTTACGCATTAGCTAGCTCCATCTACTCCATTGGCGATTGTGGCAATCAGTCGATATCACTGAATAACAAACAACATTGTGAGACTTTCGTATGTCCATCCTTCTTGTTGAAGGTTTGGGGGACTTGGGCTGTTCACTCACATAATACAATGAAATGCTGCCACCCTTTATATCAACTAATTTCGGTGACACAGTACACCATCTTCAGGCCTTAACTGATGCTGAGGGGCTGAACTCCAGTAATGTACACGGAAGCCAGTTCATAGATGTTGGCCACTGATGGGATCGCATATACAATCGGAGTTGAACCCCACAGCGTCAGTTAAGGCCTGAAGACGGTGTATTGATTCACCGAAACTGGTTGATATATAATGAATAATATCGAGAGGATGACTGCAGGTGTTTCATTTATTACGACAATGCGAGACGTTCCGGCTATGGCCCGTCAGCGTACAAAGTCACGTTTGCTGCCGAAGGGGTGGCCTCGTGGCGCTCGCCGGTGGCTGTTACTTCGAAGCTCTGTAGCATCGTTGCATGAAGTTGCGGACACAGGTTCCAACCTTCGATTTGTTCCTCAAGACACCCTCTACATCGCCTCGGAGTTTGTCGCAACATTTATGGGCCACCTTGTGTATTGCATTTCCTGCACAAGCTGAAGGCTACGATTAAGGTTGGGCTGCAGCTCATTATACTCTCTTTGACTGACTATACAGCGACATGAGATCCCCTTCTTGAAAAAATAGGTAAAAAAGCCACAGAATTTTTTGTCTATAGCTCAGACCTATTACCTGTAATTAATAATATTCGTAAAATAAATACATTTCGATTTTTGGAACTTCCACCTAATTGTTTCACCGTCTGTACTGAGCGTATGGCAAGAGGAATGTTGTCTTCACTCATTACTAACAGATTGCTGATGTTTCTTGCTTTCCTGCAGTAGGAGCCCTGTGTAAAAATTTTGATGAAATCAGGAGTTTAGAATATTGATTCTGTTGAATTATCACTTGAAACTGAATAATCCCAACGTTTCTCGTTTTTTTAAAAACACGTTGATAAAAGAATGACGAATATTTCAATAAAATATTCAGTATCAAGTACTGACAAAATTATGGGGGATGATGAAGACCGCTGTTGTTCAGTAGCAGTAGTAGACATTTGCTATGAAATCAGAGATTTAAGCGAAGTAAAAGCCTTGTTGATAGACAAAAAATGAGTAAAGCTTATGAGAGAATTCGAAAAGAATTCATTATTTTGAAAGGAAGGTTTTGACGACTGATCTAACATAATATCCTAGAAGTTATGGACCAACATGAAATAATTAAATGAAGTAAAAGCATCTACCCGGTGACTTCGTGCTCACACTGAAACCGAGGTGGAATACAGAAGATCGAAATACGATTTTCGCTCTTCAGAAACTGTTTCGTAGCAGATGATAATAATACTAATCCTTTATTCAGTCATCGTACATATGCCGTAATAGCAGACATAGAGGTAGGTCATTACACAGTATATAAAGTTATACGTATGATTCAATACAGGAAAGATAACTAGAACTGAGGAAATAACTGTACAATTCCTTACAGATTGTGAGAAAGAACTTGCTTCCTTCAGAGAACAATTTATAGTTGATGTCTGGCGTAATGTAGGGTTACGAGTGATTGGAAAAACGGCGTGGTTCATCCCCATTTTTAAGAAGAGACGTCGGAAATATACAAATAGGTGTCTGTCGTTCCCGTCAGTACGTTGTAGCTTTTATTTTATGCTGGTGTGTTAGGAGCTACACTGACGGAAAAAAAATTACAACAGCAAGAAGAACTTGTGCAACGTAAACGAAAACTGGTAGCCCTGTTTCTACGTCTATTCCACTTTGGCACCATTCGCATCAGAGTGGCGCTAATAGCACCACTATGAGGATGCATGCTTTAAATACACGCCGAAACGGTACTGAGCGTCAGTTAGCTCTGCTATTGGACGTGGTGAGCTGATGTTAATCATGAACGCTTTTAAGGCGACAAAGACGCCATTATCAGCACCTCACCGAGTTTGAACGAGGTCCTGTAATTGGGCTACGAGAAGCTGGATTTTCCTTCTGTAACACTGGAGAGAGACTTGGCAGGGATGTAGCCACTGTACATGATTGTTGGCAGCGGTGGTCGCGAGAAGGTACAGTAGGGTAGGAGGAAAACCGGGCTCAAGTCGTCCACGCGGCACTGTCGAGAGGGAAGACCACCATTTTCGGCGTATGGCTCTGGCACACGGTACCGCATCTGCAGCAGCAATTTGAGCAGCAGTGACACAACGAACTGTTACAAATTGGTTACTTGAAGGAGAGCTTCGAGCCAGACTTCTGTAACACGCATTCTACTGACCTCCAACCATCGCCATTTCAGACTTTTGTGGTGTCAAATAACAACTCATTAGAGGGTAGGGTGGAAGTCTGTTGTGTTTCTTGATGAGAGGTGGTTCTACCTCAGTGGCAGTGTTTGAAGTGTGTTAGAAGGAGGTCAGTTGAGGGTTACAACCAACCTCTCTGCGTGCTGGACACACTGGAGCTACACTTGCAATTACGGCCTGGGGAACGATTTTGCATGACAGCAATGGTTCTCTCGTGATTATCCCATGCACCATGATTGCAAATATGTACGTCAGTCTGGTAATTCGACCTGTTATGCTGCGATTCATGAATAGGGTTTTTTCCCAACAGGATAACACTCACCCACATACCGCTGTTGTAATCCAACATGCTCTACAGATTGTCGACATGTTGTCTTGGCCTCCTCGATCACAACATCTGTTCCCAGTTGAGCACATGTAGAACAACATCGGGCGACAAGCAGCATTGACTGTCCCTGCATTGACCGACCAAGTGCAACAGGCAAGAAACTCCATCCCACAAACTGACATCCGGCACAATGCATGAACGTTTGAATGCTTGCATGCAACATTCTGGCGGTTACACCGGTTACTACCGCACCAGCATTTCACATTTGAAATGGCTTACCTAGCGCTTGCATTAACCTGTAATCTTGCAATGTTACTCACTTAATTGGACTAGTGCATTCTCGGAGTTTCATTACTCCACATTAATTAGTTTTTGGTGCTGCGGTTTTTTTGCGTCAGTGCATTTGGAAGACAGAAATTTTCTCTGTAGGATTCGGGATGATTCCGTAAAAAAAGATCTTGTCGAAGTCAGCTAACTGCGTTAGTCCGTGATATGCAGATAATACTGTTCTAATGGTACCCAGACTGATGAGACATTCCTTGACTTCTGGAAGGTATGTGATACAGTTATGCACCACGTCCTAGGAAAAACATACGAAAGTACATCTCCGAACTGTTCCTCTACCATACATAGTAAAATGTGTTCATTCCTTCTGCATTTAGCTGCTTCTTAAGCCGATAAGGAGACCACACTCTAACCACAAAACACCTCCATAGCTTAACAACGACTCCTCCGTGCTTTACTGTTGGGACTATACATGATTGAAGGTAACTTCTGTAGGCATTCGCCGATCGCAAACCCTTTCATCGGTTTCATCACTCTAACAGAAGTTAAGTCCCCTAGAACTTAGAACTACTTAAACCTAACTAACCTAATGACATCACACACACTCATGCCCGAGGCAGGATTCGTACCTGCGACCGTAGCAGTCGCGCGGTTCCAGAATGTAGCGCCTAGAACCGCTCGGCCACACCGGCCGGCTCTAGCTGTACAACCAGGACCACTTGGTAACTCACGAATGATTCCTTCCGCTGATTTCAAACGATTTTTTACAATCACCGTCCGCAAAGCTCGACGGTCTTGGTCCTTCAGTGCACGAGGCCTACCTGGTCGTGTTTCATCTGAAGTTATTCTTTAGCATTTCCATTTCACAATCACATTACCAGCAGTCTACATAGGCAGCTCCAGAAACGTTGAAATGTCCCTGACGGATTTGTTACTCAGCTAACATCCCATTGCTAGTCCACTTTCGAAGTAATTGAGCTCTCCTGGTCCATTCTGCCGATACTGCTTCTCTACTGACAACACAATATTTATATTAGCGGGTCCGCCTCTCGTGACATCTAGCGGTCGATTCTGCATTATGTAGGAGTGTCCGGATACTTTTTCTCGGCTACTGTATAGTTAAATGATCTGCTGGATAACGTGGAAATCTTCGTGATACTTTCGCGGGCAATGGTTTTGTACATAATGTATTTGCGATACCAGCATGTTGCTAAATTGAGGAAAACCGGGAGGGGGGGGGGGGTATCGATACCTTTCGGAGGGACTAGCAATTGACCCTCTTCCCCCTCCCCCTCGCCATAAATACATTTAAAGCATGGCGCCACATTAGATTAAAAGAATCAATAGTAATTGACTGTGCTATTGGCGGTTAGTCAATGAAAACAATAACAATCTTAAATATCCAAGAGTATCGGTAATTGAAGTGGAATGACCAAATAAAACTAATAGTCGGGAAAAGCAATGGGAGGCTCAAATTTATTGAAAGAGTTCTAGGGTAATTGAATTGAGGCACGAAAGTAGTGACTTTCAAAACACTCGTTCAACTCATTTTTGAGCACTCTTCATCAAACTGAGATATTTGTTAAATAGGACTAATGGAAGGGACGGAGACAATCCTTGGAAGAGCTATTCGTTTGATGACAGGCTCGTTTTACAAGCGTGAGGGCATTGCGGAAACGTTCATCGAACATCGGAGACAGACGTTGCGAGAGGAGTGTAGTGTGTCGCGGAGATGTTTACTGCCTAAATTCTGAGAGTGAGCATTCCAATAGAAGTCAGGTGTAGTAGTCCTTCCTTCCAAAGGCGAACGCCATTTTTTTGAAGGTCCGATAGGTCGCGAAATTAAAACCACAATGCGAATGCGATGAAGCAGTGTGTGGAGATGTTTTGCACAGTGGCCGTCGATCGCGATAGTCGCACTAACCGCCCAGTGAGCACTAAAAGATGCTTAGAACAAAGGATGGTTGAAATGGCTCTGAGCACTATGGGACTTAACATCTGAGGTCATCAGTCCCCTAGAACTTAGAACTACTTAAACCTAACTAACCTAAGGACATCACACACATCCATGCCCAAGGCAGGATTCGAACCTGCGACAGTAGCGGTCATGCGGTTCCAGACTGAAGCGCCTAGAACCGCACGAGAACAATGGAGTCTCTCGCAAAGCATGAAGTGCCTACTGTTATTCGGTTTCTTCATGCTAAGGCGTTTCGCATGATTTCATGCAAACCACATAATGTAACTTCCGTTTGTGACAACAAAGACGCTCCTGCAGCGATTTCAATGAAGTCTTTGAGCACCTACCATACAGTCTGGCCTTGGATCCCTCTGATTTTCATCTCTCTGTTCACAAGAACCGCTGGCTCTGAGGACGGCATTTAGGCACAGACAATGAGCATCAGACTAGCTTAGAGAACTGGCGGAAAGTGCAGCAGACGGCTGTCTTATTTGACGAGGGTATTGGGAAGTTGGTACAACGCTAAAACAAATGTTGGAATGGCGAGTCAAGTAGCTGGAAGGTGTAGCTAAATACTGCAAATAAAACATGGTTTTCGCTGTGATTTACTTTTCGCGCTCAACCGAACATTGAAAAAAAAAAAAAACCATCGTACAGAAAATATATCTACATCTACATGGATACTCTGCAAATCACATTTAAGTGCTGGCAGAAGGTTCATCGAATCACCTTCACAATTCTCTATTGTTCCAATCTCGTATAGCGGTTGGAAAGAATGAACACCTGTATCTTCCCGTACGAGCTCTGATTTCCCTATTTTATCGTGGTGATCGTACCTCCCTATGTGGGTCAGTGTCAACAAAATATTTTCGCATTTGGAGGAGAAAGTTGGAGATTGGAAATTCGTGAGACGATTCCGTTCAACGAAAAACGCCTTTCTTTTAATGATGTCCAGCCTAAATCCTGTATCATTTCTGTGACACTCTCTCTCCATATTTCGTTATGATACAAAGCGTGCTGCCTTTCTTTGAACTTTTTGGAAGTACTCCGTCAGTCCTACCTGGTAAGGATACCACAACGCGCAGCAGTATTCTAAAAGAGGACGGACAAGCGTAGTGGAGGCAGTCTCCTTAGTAGGTCTGTTACATTTTCTAAGTGTCCTGCTAATAAAACGCAGTCTTTGGTTAGCCTCCTCGACAACATTTTCTATGTGTTCCTTCCAATTTAAGTTGTTCGTAATTGTAGAATCTTGGTATTTAGTTGAATTTAGATTAGACTGATTTATCGTGTAACCGAAGTTTAATGCGTTCATTTTAGTACTCATGTGGATGACCTCACACTTTTCGTTATTTAGGGTAAACTGCCACTTTTCGTACCATTCAGATATTTTTTCTAAATCGTTTTGCAGTTTGTTTTGATATTCTGATGACTTTATTAGTCGATAAACGACAGCGTCATCTGCAAAAAACCGAAGGCGTCTGCTCAGATTGTCACCCAAATCGTTTATGTAGATAAGGAACAGCAGAGGGCAGAGGGAACGCCAGAAATCACTCCTGTTTTATTCGATGACTTTCCGTCAATAACTACGGACTGTGACGTCTCTGACAGGAAATCACAAATCCAGTCACATAACTGAGACGATATTCCATAAGCACGCAATTTCACTACGAGCCGCTTGTATGGGACAGTGTCAAAAGCCTTCCGGAAATCCAAAAATACGGAATCGATCTGAAATCCCTTGTCAGTAGCACTCAACACTTCATGTGAATAAAGTGCTAGTTGTGTTTCACAGGAACGATGTTTTCTAAACCCATGTTGACCATGTGTCAATAGACAGTTTTCTTTCAGGTAATTTATAATGTTCGAACACAATATATGTTCCAAAATCCTGCTGCATATCGACGTTAACAATATGGGCCTGTAATTTAGTGGATTATTCCTACTACCTGTCTTGGATATTGGTGTGACCTATGCAACTCTCCAGTCTTTGGGTACGGATCTTTCGTCGAGCGAACGGTTGTATGTGATTGTTAAGTACTGGGCTATTGTATCAGCATACTTTGAAAGGAACATAATAGGTGTACAGTCTGGACCGGGAGACTTGCTTTTGTTAAGTGATTTCAGTTGCCTCACTGCTCCGAGGATACTTGCTTCTACGTGACTCACGTTGGCAGCTATTCTCGATTCGAATTCTGGAATATTTACTTCGTCTCCTTTTGTGAAGGCATTTCGGAAGGCTGCGCTTAGTATCAGCTTTGGCACCACTGTATTCGATAGTATCTCCATTGCTATCGCGCAGAGAAGGCATTGATTGTTTCTTGTAACATGATTCAAATACGACCAGAATCTCTTTGGATTTTCTGCCAGGTTTCGAGAGAAAGTTTCATTGTGGAAACTGTTATAAGCATCTCGCATTGAAGTCCGCGCTAAATTTCGAGCTTCTGTAAAAGATCGCCAACCTTTGAGATTTTGCATCTGTTTAAATATGTCATGTTTGTTTCGTTGTTTCTGCAACAGTGTTCTAACCCGTTTTGTGTACCAAGGAGGACTATCTCCGTCGCTTGTTAATTTATTTGGTATAAATCTCCCAATTGCTGCTGATACTATTTCTCTGAATCTAAGCCACATCTGGTTTACACTTATATTACGAATTTGGAATGGGTGGAAATTGTCTCTTATGAAGGCGTCAAGTGAATTATATCTGCTTTTTTGAATGGGTATATTTTTCGCTTATTTTTCGAGGATTAGGGGATTACAATATTCAATCTCGCTACGACAACCCTGTGTTCACTAATCTCTGAATTAGTTTTGTTGCTCGTTATTAACTCAGGATTATTTGTTGCTAAGAGGTCAAGTGTGTTTTCACAAAAGTTTACTATTCACGTGGGCTCATGAACTGACTACTCCAAATAATTTTCAGAGATTGCGTTTAACACAATTTCGGATGATATTTTATGCGTACCTTCGGAATTAAACTACTATCGTATGAGTCGGGTACGTGTTTGAAATCAAACTCAAGTTTTCTTTGAACCTTTCAGCAACTGTATCATCTGAATTGGGAGGTCGGTAAAAGGATCCAATTATTATTTTATTCCGGTTGCCAACAATGACCTCTGCGCATAGTAACTCACAGGAAGTATCTACTTCAATTCCGCGACAAGTTAAACTACTTCGAGCAGCAACAAACACGCCACCGCCAACCGTGTTTAGCCTGTCCTTTCGGAATACCGTTAGGTTCTTCGCAAAAATTTCGGCTGAGCTTATATCCGGCTTTAGCCAGCTTTCAGTGCCTATAACGGTTTGAGCATCAGTGCTTTCTATTAGCGCTTGGAGCTTTGATACTTTCCCAATACAGCTACGACAATTTACAACTGTTATACCTATGGTCCCCCCCATGAACCATGGACCTTGCCGTTGGTGGGGAGGCTTGCGTGCCTCAGCGATACAGATAGCCGTACCGTAGGTGCAACCACAATGGAGGGGTATCTGTTGAGAGGCCAGACAAACATGTGGTTCCTGAAGAGGGGCAGCAGCCTTTTCAGTAGTTGCAAGGGCAACAGTCTGGATGATTGACTGATCTGGCCTTGTAACAATAACCAAAACGGCCTTGCTGTGCTGGTACTGCGAACGGCTGAAAGCAAGGGGAAACTACAGCCCTAACTTTTCCCGAGGACATGCAGCTTTACTGTATGATTACATGATGATGGCGTCCTCTTGGGTAAAATATTCCGGAGGTAAAATAGTCCCCCATTCGGATCTCCGGGGGGGACTACTCAAGAGGATGTTATTATCAGGAGAAAGAAAACTGGCGTTCTACGGATCGGAGCGTGGAATGTCAGATCCCTTAATCGGGCAGGTAGGTTACAAAATTTAAAAAGGGAAATGGATAGGTTGAAGTTAGATATAGTGGGAATTAGTGAAGTTCGGTGGCAGGAGGAACAAGACTTCTGGTCAGGTGACTACAGGGTTATAAACACAAAATCAAATAGGGGTAATGCAGGAGTAGGTTTAATAATGAATAGGAAAATAGGAATGCGGGTAAGCTACTACAAACAGCATAGTGAACGCATTATTGTGGCCAAGATAGATACGAAGCCCACACCTACTACAGTAGTACAAGTTTATATGCCAACTAGCTCTGCAGATGACGAAGAAATTGAAGAAATGTATGATGAAATAAAAGAAATTATTCAGATTGTGAAGGGAGACGAAAATTTAATAGTCATGGGTGACTGGAATTCGAGTGTAAGAAAAGGGAGAGAAGGAAACATAGTAGGTGAATTTGGATTGGGGGACAGAAATGAAAGAGGAAGCCGCCTTGTAGAATTTTGCACAGAGCACAACATAATCATAACTAACACTTGGTTTAAGAATCATGAAAGAAGGTTGTATACATGGAAGAACCCTGGAGATACTAAAAGGTATCAGATAGATTATATAATGGTAAGACAGAGATTTAGGAACCAGGTTTTAAATTGTAAGACATTACCAGGGGCAGATGTGGACTCTGACCACAATCTATTGGTTATGACCTGTAGATTAAAACTGAAGAAACTGCAAAAAGGTGCGAATTTAAGGAGATGGGACCTGGATAAATTAAAAGAACCAGAGGTTGTACAGAGATTCAGGGAGAGCATAAGGGAACAATTGACAGGAATGGGGGAAATAAATACAGTAGAAGAAGAATGGGTAGCTTTGAGGGATGAAGTAGTGAAGGCAGCAGAGGATCAAGTAGGTAAAAAGACAAGGGCTAGTAGAAATCCTTGGGTCACAGAAGAAATACTGAATTTAACTGATGAAAGGAGAAAATATAAAAATGCAGTAAGTGAAACAGGCAAAAAGGAATACAAACGTCTCAAAAATGAGATCGACAGGAAGTGCAAAATGGCTAAGCAGGGATGGCTAGAGGACAAATGTAAGGATGTAGAGGCTTATCTCACTAGGGGTAAGATAGATACCGCCTACAGGAAAATTAAAGAGACCTTTGGAGATAAGAGAACGACTTGTATGAATATCAAGAGCTCAGATGGAAACCCAGTTCTAAGCAAAGAAGGGAAAGCAGAAAGGTGGAAGGAGTATATAGAGGGTCTATACAAGGGCGATGTACTTGAGGACAATATTATGGAAATGGAGGAGGATGTAGATGAAGATGAAATGGGAGATATGATACTGCGTGAAGAGTTTGACAGAGCACTGAAAGACCTGAGTCGAAACAAGGCCCCCGGAGTAGACAATATTCCATTGGAACTACTGACGGCCGTGGGAGAGCCAGTCCTGACAAAACTCTACCATCTGGTGAGCAAGATGTATGAAACAGGCGAAATACCCTCAGACTTCAAGAAGAATATAATAATTCCAATCCCAAAGAAAGCAGGTGTTGACAGATGTGAAAACTACCGAACTATCAGCTTAATAAGTCACAGCTGCAAAATACTAACACGAATTCTTTACAGACGAATGGAAAAATTAGTAGAAGCCAACCTCGGGGAAGATCAGTTTGGATTCCGTAGAAACACTGGAACACGTGAGGCAATACTGACCTTACGACTTATCTTAGAAGAAAGATTAAGGAAAGGCAAACCTACGTTTCTAGCATTTGTAGACTTAGAGAAAGCTTTTGACAATGTTGACTGGAATACTCTCTTTCAAATTCTAAAGGTGGCAGGGGTAAAATACAGGGAGCGAAAGGCTATTTACAATTTGTACAGAAACCAGATGGCAGTTATAAGAGTCGAGGGACATGAAAGGGAAGCAGTGGTTGAGAAGGGAGTGAGACAGGGTTGTAGCCTCTCCCCGATGTTGTTCAATCTGTATATTGAGCAAGCAGTAAAGGAAACAAAAGAAAAATTAGGAGTAGGTATTAAAATTCATGGAGAAGAAATAAAATCTTTGAGGTTCGCCGATGACATTGTAATTCTGTCAGAGACAGCAAAGGACTTGGAAGAGCAGTTGAATGGAATGGACAGTGTCTTGAAAGGAGGATATAAGATGAACATCAACAAAAGCAAAACAAGGATAATGGAATGTAGTCTAATTAAGTCGGGTGATGCTGAGGGAATTAGATTAGGAAATGAGACACTTAAAGTAGTAAAGGAGTTTTGCTATTTGGGGAGCAAAATAACTGATGATGGTCGAAGTAGAGAGGATATAAAATGTAGGCTGGCAATGGCAAGGAAAGCGTTTCTGAAGAAGAGAAATTTGTTAACATCCAGTATTGATTTAAGTGTCAGGAAGTCATTTCTGAAAGTATTCGTATGGAGTGTAGCCATGTATGGAAGTGAAACATGGACGATAAATAGTTTGGACAAGAAGAGAATAGAAGCTTTCGAAATGTGGTGCTACAGAAGAATGTTGAAGGTTAGATGGGTAGATCACATAACTAATGAGGAAGTACTGAATAGGATTGGGGAGAAGAGAAGTTTGTGGCACAACTTGACCAGAAGAAGGGATCGGTTGGTAGGACATGTTCTGAGGCATCAAGGGATCACCAGTTTAGTATTGGAGGGCAGCGTGGAAGGTAAAAATCGTAGAGGGAGACCAAGAGATGAATACACTAAGCAGATTCAGAAGGATGTAGGTTGCAGTAGGTACTGGGAGATGAAAAAGCTTGCACAGGATAGAGTAGCATGGAGAGCTGCATCAAACCAGTCTCAGGACTGAAGACCACAACAACAACAACATACCTATGGTTCCTCTATCTACGTTCTTCCTGTGTTCAGCCTGCACCCTTTGTGACTGAAGCCTTTCTTGTGTTTTCCCGAGACCCTCTAACCTAAAAAACCGCCCAGTCCACGCCACAAAGCCCCTGCTACCCGTGTAGCCGCATCCTGCGTATAGTGGATACCTGACCTATTCAGCGGAACCCGAAACCCAACCACCCTTTGGCGCAAGTCGAGGAATCTGCAGCCCACGGTCGTAGAACCGTCTGAGCCTCTGATTCAGACCTTCCACTCGGCTCTGTACCAGACCTTTATGTTTGACCTCTGCTTAAGACAGTATTACTACTCACGGCAAATATTCGTTGAAAGCACCAATGATGGCTGTTAATCAGTTGAAATCGATTTGCAAAAGTGAATAAATAAAACATGATTTTTCGACTGGTTGCTGCTTATTTGGTAACTTTCTGTAACAGAGGTCTGCAATCGGTCCTGTCGTATATGCTGCAAATGGTAAGCTCTGCTTTCATCTTGAAAGCAAGACTGGCAGCCTTTACCACTTCTGTTAGCCGCTCGAAACCAGAGAGAATCTCTTCTGATCCAAAGTGACACACATCATATAGTGCTCATACAAAATTTATCGTCAGTCTTAGTTCCCCACCACGGTTCGTGAAAGGAAGAGGGAAAGGGAGAAAAGATAGTGAAACTGCATTTATACTCCACCACACATTGCATGGTGTTTTTAGGACTACGTGAGATAGAACATTAATCAAGAAAACATTCTATACCTATTACTTTCTGATATGTAAGTCACATCTCTTAAAAAATGTTATCGAAAGACTGGGGCTATTGTCTATCTTTAAGATATTATGTACTTTTAATAATCTTAGTCCTCAATTATGTGTTCTCACTAAATGAAACTGAGTAAATTCTAACTACACATCACGGGACTGCATTCTTGGATGCCTAATTTAAAGTGTGCATAAAGATCTTTTGTAATCGTGAAAAAATGCGTCGTATTCTACCGGCATGCCAAGATGTTGGCATTCAATGAACATATTGTTAAACGACCTATGGAAAGTCACCTATGGAGAGTGAAATAAGACATCAGGACGGGAGTGAATTTGGTTTAATTAACTTATTTTTCCGCCCTTCGGTCGTAGTAAATCAGGAACAGCTTGGTGGCGGCGTCCAACTGCCTGTCATGCCAAACAGTACACGTCTGGCATTTCTGTTATCGCAGAGATTGGGAACGAGAGTGGTATCACTCGAACGGTGCAGTTAGCGACCGGATGATAGCAAGGCGGTACATCTGACGAAAACCATGACCTCCTTCCAGCGAGTGGGCGGCTCCCAGTTCTGGCAGCGGCTCTCTCATGACTGCCCTGTCCTGTGGTCGAACAGAGGACCCTATACTGCATTCCATGATGTTTCTCCTGGTATCCTGGTCTCACGGTATAGGCTGTGATACTGAGACGAGAATATTTTAGTACACGAATGACTGAGTTTTTATATGCCCTAGACTATGTTCATTTAGGGCTTTACGTATGTGCTCTAAAAATTTCCGTGGTGGGAAGTGAGGAAAGGCTTCCGTCCTTCCGCTAGCGTATTGCAGCGTTGGCTGTTGCTGTGCCACATACGATCTGTACGATACATTGCCGTCCTTTTTATCAAGACCTCCCCCCTTGGGTCGACCAAACTACTTTATCCCGCCGACTGGCTCTTCTATTTCACCTCTTAATAATTGTTGAAACAGTTGGTTTTCTTAACCCTATCAGTTAATCTTACGCAATTCTACAAGGCCCCTTGCCCAGCTCCTTAACTCAAACAACATGGAACTTGTTTCATTACTAGGCTTCTTGCTTAGTAACTTCTCTCTACTTCAAACATAACAAGCTAAAATGAATCAATTATTCTTTATACTGCCCCCTTGTGCTTCCTTTTGTTGCATTTACGCTCAGGGCATCCAATCCACTGGAATCTGAATGACGGGTAGGTCCGAACTCTGTCTTGTGCTTCATCTCCTACACACCAACACAAGGACTATACTCAGAAGAACGAGCGCCGTTGCGGTATTTGATATGACAATAGCCATGATGTCTATTTCCGGTACTGATCTTGCCGATATAAGTTTTTGTGCTGCAATAAGGTACCCAGGGAGACTCGTCCCTCCTGCTGGTTCAGAAACATGTTTATAGACTGCATTAATTCCAGCCCTAGAGTTTGATTTAAGCTGTTTAGATCTGCAGCAGGTAGCACTCCCATGGGCTCCTTTGGCCTGTACAACGAGGCTGCAAAATAGTCAGTTATCAAAAAATGGTTCAAATGGCTATGAGCACTATGGGACTTAACATCTATGGTCATCACTCCCCTAGAACTTAGAACTACTTAAACCTAACCAACCTAAGGACATCACACAACACCCAGCCATCACGAGGCAGAGAAAATCCCTGACCCCGCCGGGAATCGAACCCGGGAACCCGGGCGTGGGAAGCGAGAACGCTACCGCACGACCACGAGCTGCGGGCTCAGGTCAGTTATCCCTGAAATCGCAGCACGCAGATGGGAAGTAAGCCCCGTTATCTCGCATGCTGTTCCATTTAGTAACAAACCACTCCCGTTTAATATTAGCCTCTTTGCTGACGTAAGCTCCCCATACTCTAGCCACTATTACCATCTTGTTAAAATAGAGTAAACGAGTGCGCCTCGACGTGCTGAAAGTAAGATTCTGGCTCGATTACTTCTTTATTGCGTTCTATTGTCTCCTCTTGTCGCATTACCATTTCACTGCGCAGGAATCCTGTTCCTCTCTTATTACCATATTTAGATAGACTACGATTTCGTTCGGTAGCATTTTTGTAACTGCGGTTCCTCCATTTCTCTATATCTTCCCTTGTCTTTTGTAGTTACAACAGTTGCTGCGTTTTTACTCTTACAGATTTCTTGAATATCCCCCTTTTGACAGGATGCGCATGACCTATGTGGCACTCGTAACGTGCTTGTTTCCCTACTACTGGCATAGAAACGGAAATGCAAACTTTCGCTCCGTCAGTTCTGAGAGACACTGTGGCTACCTTGAAATGAAAAAGTAAGCTTAGTGTGCTCGCGTTCCAAAACCAACTCCGGTGGTAGTTGCTTCTGTACTTTCCTTAGATCCTGTAAATACTGCTCTGGTGACAACAAATTTAGCCCTAACTATCTTCTTATAGTCTGCTCCATACTCTACTGTAGTTCTGTTACTTTCGCTGGAGCTTCCCAAACTATATCTTCTACAGACTGGAACCATTTTGTAACTACCACTTCCGTATCTAAAATTGTCTATAGAAAGAGATACCTTCCCTTCACCCTTTATTTGTTTTAACTAAGCAACCCACTTGATCTAATACTTCATTCTTTCCTAGTGGTTCCACCACACACAAAGTTCCTACTGGCATGCTAGACTTCACATCGACACAAAGTTCAAATGGCTCTGAGCACTATGGGACTCAACATCTGAGGTCATCAGTCTCCTAGACTTAGAACTACTTAAACCTAACTAACCTAAGGACATCACACACATCCATGCCCGAGGCAGGATTCGAACCTGCGACCGTAGCAGCAGCGCGGTTCCGGACTGAAGTGCCTAGAAGACACAAAGTGATTTCACAGTACCTTAAGGTACACAGTTGTGCAAACCAAGTCTTGGTGTGATCGTTCACATTTTAATCGGTTTGTCTTTCGTGACAGACTCTCCTCGCGACGTGACTTGATTGGTAGTGACTTCACCTAACTGAAACATTTTCCGTCAAGCTATATATGTTCTGAAGATCGATTACGATACAATGCTGATATAAGAAATCTAATCCTAGAATCATGTCGTAGCCCTCACTCACATGTGGTAGGATCTTTACACATTATTTGAATTGAACCGTATCCAGGCAAATCTCCGTTCCACCGATCCTAATTTTGTGACATCTTTATCCCCCACTACTCGCAGTTTGTACCATGGTGGGTCCCATTGCGTAAATTTCACCAGATCACAATTGGCGATCAAGACATACGCTCCTGTGTCCAATAATATCCTGCTAATAATATCCTGCTAATCACGTGCACACAATTTCGTAGCATCCAATCTGACCGGGAATGACCAGAGGTGTGCCAGGAGCTCTCATTGGCGTTTAACACCTTATTCTTCGCCAATCCTAGATCTCTATAACTATTAATTCCTCTTACTTTAATCATAAGGCTGGCGACAGAGCCGTATTACATGCCTCGTTATTCCACACCTGAAGCATTTTATACTAGTTGCAAACACTGTCCGTTTACCCTGCATTCCAGCCGACAAATCGATCTCCTCACACTCTATACCTACAGGCACTGCTGTGCGCAAGCCCGTCAGACCCCCTGTCCATAAACGTATTGACACTTCCTCATGCAATCCTCTTAAAAAAGCGTCGAGCGCCCTCTGCTCAGCTTCTTGCAAAATAATTTCATGGCTGCAGCGTCCTGTCTTTATTCACAGGTACATCCGTTAACCTTCCTTATCCTATCCGCAAACTGTTCTACAGTTATTACTCTTACTTATTACCCCTGATTGTTCCCTGTAGTGTCTGGCGTTATTTCGTTTCGTATATCTCTGAATTTCTTTAAGAGCTTCTGTATACACTACGTAAGTTTTAGCTTCCCCTGTTAGTCTCAGTTTTGCAACACTCAATAATTCTTTATCAGACCAACCTTCCAGCTCAGCCTGGTTTCCAAGGTCTTCCACAAAGGCTTGCACATCCAAAAAATAAAAAAAATAACCGAGCAATTTAACTTGCGACTGATAATCTACACCCCACTGTGTCGATCGCGATTCTACCAACCCGTGCAGTTCTGCACTACGCGCTGTTGGTTGTGCTACCTTTTATAACAATATGTGTACTGCTTCCGGCTCTGACAGACCTTGTGTCTCTGGCTCTGTCGAAACTTTGTCCTTCACAACACTCATTTTGAGATCTAACACTTACGAGACAAGAAAACAAAACACATTAGCTTAAATCTTACGTCTAATCATCAGCCATGTCGGCTCCCGGCACTTTCCAGCCCTATGCCCCAACGATTACGTGTATAACATTTTAAAGGAACTGATTCCGTACATGGCGCTGAGTGATCCTCACTGTTACACTACGCACCTCTAACAGGCACCACCCATTCGTGACTTCCATTACCTCTAAAACTAGAGAAATCTCCTGGGTCTCTACTCGCAACATAATATACTTTTCAAAATGCACGATTGTCAAACCCTTTCTCCGTGATCAAAATGCAATCAGAATTCTTGGACTCACCGTTTGGTAGGCTGTAAGTTCAGACATTGCTTTAAGATGGCGACGTCAAAGATCTGACGTCAGTGATCAGGGCAGGCTATCCTGTGCTATAGTCCGACAGGAGACCCCATATTACATTTTAGGATGTAGTTCCGGGTGTCACAAACTCATGATGTATGTAGTGATACTAAGATGAGCATATTTTAGTACACGAGGTGCTGAGTCCTTATACGCTCCAGACTATGTTCGTTTAGGGCTGCAGGAATGTACTCTAAATACTTCTGTGGTGGCAAGAGGGGAATGGCGCATGTCCTTCCACTAACATGTTTCAGCATTGTCTGTTGTAATACCGCGCCCAGTTGGCTCTGCTTCGCAAAACCTGTGGGTCATGTTTTGCTTCGCAGTACATAACACTCTTGCCTCCCTGCAGCTGGCTCTGTTGCAACTCTCTTCCACTCTGACGGACTTTTTGAGCGAATACGATCGATACACTACAGAATCATTGTTTCTTCGTATGCATGTGCAAGCGCGTATTTACACTACTGGCCACTAAAATTGCTACACCACGAAGGTAACGTGGTACAGATGCGAAATTTAACCGACAGGGAGATGATGTTGTGATATGCAAATGATTAGCTTTTCAGAGCATTCACACGAGGTTGGCGCCGATGGCGACACCTACAACGTGCTGACATGAGGAAAGTTTCCAACCGATTTCTCATACACAAACAGCAGTGACCGGCGTTGCCTGGTGAAACGTCGTTGTGGTGCCTCGTGTAAGGAGGAGAAATGCGTACCATCAATTTTCCGACTTTGATAATGGTCGGATTGTATCCTATCGCGATTGCGGTTTATCGTATCGCGACATTGCTGCTCGCATTGGACGAGATCCAATGACTGTTAGCAGAATATGGAATCGGTGGTTCAGGAGGGTAATAGGGAACGCTGTGCTGGATGCCAACGGTCTCGTATCACTAGCAGTTGAGATGACAGGCATCTTATCCGCATGGCTGTAAAGGATCGTGCAGCCATGTCTTGATCCCTGAGTCAACAGATGGGGACGTTTGCAAGACAACAACCATCTGCACGAACAGTTCGACGACGTTTGCAGAAGCATGGACTATCAGGTCAGAGACCATGGCTGCCGTTACCCTTGACGCTGCATCAGACAGGAGCGCCTGCGATGGTGTACTTAACGACGAACCTGGGTGCACTAATGGCAAAATGGCATTTTTTCGGATGAATCCAGGTTCTGTTTACAGCATCATGATGATCGCAACGTGTTTGGCGACATCGTGGTGAACACACATTGGAAGCGTGTATTCATCATCGCCATACTGGCGTATCACCTGGCGTGATGGTATGGTTACACGTCTCGGTCATCTCTTGTTCGCAGTGACAGCACTTTGAACAGTGGGCGTTACATTTCAGATGTGTTACGACCCGTGGCTCTACCCTTCATTCGATCCCTGCGAAACCCTACATTTCAGCAGGATAATGCACGACCGCATGTTGCAGGTCCTGTATGGGCCTTTCTGGATACAGAAAATGTTCGACTGCTGCCCTGGCCAGCACATTCGCCAGATCTCCCACCAATTGAAAACGTCTATTCAATGGTGGCCGAGCAACTATCTCGTCACAATACGCCAGTCACTACTGTTGATGAACTGTGGTATCGTGTTGAAGCTGCATGGGCAGCTGTACCTATACACGCCATCCAAGCTCTGTTTGACTCAATGCCCAGGCGTATCAAGGCCGTTATTACGGCCAGAGGTGGTTGTTCTGGGTACTGATTTCTGAGGATCTATGCACCCAAATTGCGTGAAAATGTAATCACATGTCAGTTCTAGTATAATATATTTGTCCAATGAATACCCGTTTATCATCTTCTTGGTGTAGCAATTTTAATGGTCAGTTCACTCCTGCAAACAGTATTCAGGAACTGATATTTCCTGTAAAGGTGAACACTTGTCATCACCATTGTAGTCCATCAATATTGTTGGCACGTTGGCTGAGGAGTAACAGTAAAAGTTATTTATGAGCTCTGCTGTTTCCAGAAAGCTGTGGCAGTATTCGTAAAAACACCTCTATGCTGCAGTCATGCTCATTATGACACTTGCCTCTATGCTGACTTGCCATCAGTCATGAGCTAACAGCTGCGTGCAAACCTAGTCGTTTGCTGTTACATTGTTAAAAATTTTGGTCGCTGTGGCATCGCAATATTTACACGAATTCTGTCCTAGCCGCTTTCCGAAAACTTGACTGAATAGAAAATTAGAGGTCAGTGAAACACTGGAACAGTATTCCATTGTCAATAGAGAGCTGTTTCCGAGACAGATGTTTACAATCGATACATGACCTCCCATTAAACTTAAATATTGTTTAAGTTTTTGACTGAGCTCATATTAAGATTTAAAATGCTTAAAACTGTTAACTACTTACGAAAACATGTAAAATATAGATAAAACTTATCTCTACAGATTGCTTGTATGGAAGATCCCGCCGGCCATGGTGGCCGAGCGGTTCTAGGCGCCACAGTCTGGAACTGCGCGACCGCTACGGTCGCAGGTTCGAATCCTGCCTCGGGCATGGATGTGTGTGATGTCCTTAGGTTAGTTAGGTTTAAGTAGTTCTAAGTTATGGTGACTGATGACCTCAGAAGTTGATTCCCATAGTGCTCAGCGCCATTTGAACCATTTTGTTTTGGAATTTACCATTTACCATTTAGATTTTATTGCTCTTTTTAATAAGCGCATATAGTGCACCCATTAGGCTGCAGCACGCAAAAAAACGGGGAAGTTGTTGCCAGGAGATTGTAGCCAGTCTGGAACGGGAACGCTGTAATCCGTAACAGATAAACGAGATAGTGAACAGAAACAAAAGAAGAGCTCAAAACGGCATTATTATGTAACACGAAAACTGGGATCCTCTTCCAAATTGCATGAGCTATCTCTGTACCATATACATAATTTGTGAACGCATCCTTTCAGCAGATACAGAGGTATAAAATGTACAGCTGTCGTAGCAACTTCGGAAATCATACCGATATAATCATTCTAGGCCGTAATTTACATTATTGGTGATTTCTTTGCATGAATTATTGTATAGAGAGCATATATTAAAACGGCATACTCTTCAAATATCCACAGAGTATTACTAAGAGACAAAGAATGTGATACATACATCGAAAATAAAGTGCAGACTTTCATTTCCAAGTCATGTCCATATCTGCAAAGAAATACAACAAAACTGGTTTGATTAATAGCTGACATCAGCGGACAATGTGCACTTTCAGTCGGGTGTATTCGTAACATCGATATGGTATGAAATGGGAGCAGGCTCTCATAATGACCTGTCACATTCAAGTCACAAACGTGTTAGTAATTCTGCATATGAAATACAAGGGTATGATAAAGAAACATTTACATTTCAAAGGAGTTACATTTAGGCTAATGCACTTGGTGCTACCCGTTTTATAAATCGTAGTCAGCGATTTCGCAGAACTTTTCGAGTCGCACATCATGAATGGATACTCCTCGCTACTGCTTTCCTATCCTCTTCATTGTACTTAAAAGTGAAAATGATTACCAGCCACAAGTTTACGTGTACAAGTCAGAGGTTTCTAAATCTGAGAAAAAGGGTGGATGTTCCAGCAACTCTAACTTTACACTCTTCGTTTTTCCCAACTCTAAAACACCTGTATTTTTTTAAAATAAAAGCTTTCGTTTCGTTTACAACCCAGGCCACCTCTCATAAAGTCTTTCATTAAGTTCATCAGACTTTCGTAACATTTTCCAGTGGTAATTGTAAGAAAAGTTACTAATGACAAGGATCTCTTTTTCATTACAGAAAATGCTAGCCATTGCTTTTCTGGGAGATAAAAGTGGAGTCGCCTTCTTCAGTGAAGGGACAAAATTTTTTTCCACTCTTTCTATTATTATTTCTGATGTGAAGCGGTGGTGCCATGAACGGGCACTGGTCCACAGTAACAAGCTGGTGCCAAATGACCACATATTCTTTTTGAACACTTTAAAATAATGCATGTGGAACCCAACGCGCATAAGACTTAATGCTTCAAGTAAAATGTGCCGATTTTTTTACGAGCATGTCTAGTTACTATTTAATATGTCTTTAATCAGGGATTGTCCAACAGCTATGTTTTCAATCATGAGTACAGTTATGGGACATTCATTTATGAATCACCTCCACGCGAAGTACAACCACTCGCTCAACTTTAGTGTTCAAACTTAAGGAATAGCTCTACAAACCTTCTCCAATTTTGAATTTCCGTCAGCGATCAACCATAAAAAAAGGCAACACAGAATTCCAGTTTATGCATCTGTACGAAACACATACAGCACGGCACATTCAGAAAACCGTATAATAAAAAGTATTCTGCAAACAAGGTGGACGCTTGAGTTACGTTATTATGCAACATATACCAAAGTTACAGTTGAAATTTTCAGTGACATCAGTGGTATCTTTGTGCTAGATGATAAGTTTTCATGTTCTACTTGTGCACAGTGTGGATGCAAAAAGCTCTGACGTTAAAGACGGAGGTCTTGAGACATGGTAAAGGGTGAAGACATGACATAGAACGATGGGTCGGAAAGTACTGTTTTTGACCTACAGCCATAAAAGTGTACTCAAACAGAAATGAGCACTCGGGACTTTGTCCGGTAAGCAAACCGGATCTGCTGTGTCCGGACATTACAGTTTTCGTCGGCCAACACGTCAGAAAATTTCGAAATTGAGTGTCAGTGTTCTTTGACAGTGACTAATGTATGAGAATGCTAGAGGCAACTGTGATTTGAGCAAATATGAGTTTAAATCTTTTTGTTTACTTTTTCATTGGTGTCTTAGGTTACAGGTATTTCTTAACTTATTACAATAAATGTTAGTTTTCGTTATACACATATTAGCTAAAATTAAACAATTGACCCTTAGGGTTTATTATTTACATGAGGTGAGGATCCTCCACATCAGTATTGTTGACATTTCTTGTAAGCTTACTGCTTAGAGTCACTGCAGAGTATACGTTTTATTATGATAATAATTCAGCAGCATTCAGCATTTAAGAGTAGATTTGCCTCCTGACAATGTTTTTTGATGTTGTGATTTTTGTCTTTTCTGCGCGGTTGACGTAGCACTGTGATGGAGAGTAGATGGTTAGAGACGGTTGGTACGCCATTGGTTGGTTGCGTTTGCTAAAGTATTCCGGCTAATTATTCATGCCGCGTTCTTACAGTTTTAAAGTTTCAGTGTGAAGTGTTTAATATTGTATTGTGGCATACGGGACGCTGCTAAGCTGAGTGTAGTTAAAGTGCTTTGCAGTGGATAGTAATGTAGGTAGCAAATGATGCAGTTCTCAGTCTGACACTAACAATTGTCAACTGAACCTTTCCTTCTTCGCTTCCTAAAACTTATCAACAAAATAAAGTATGTAACGAGATCTTTGTAGCTAAAAGAAGTAACGCAGTATCTGTTGATACAGGGTGTACATTAAGTCCGGGAACACTTTCAATTATTTATTGCACAAGAACCAAACATTGTACAGATATCATACGTATGTCATTTTGAAGAGAAACCCTGAAATTTTCTTTTCATTTATACCGCCACAGTGTAGTTTGGTAATTTGCCGATAGTCAGCGCTAGCCGCAAACATGGCGAGTTCAGGTGCGGAGCGAGTCTTCTGTGTGTTGGAGTTCGACAAAAACAACAAATTCGTTACGAAGGGTTGCAGGTGCCCGGCAAAGAGAAGCGGACGTCCCAGTGTGAGTGAAGTGAATGTTGAGCGCGTACGAGAGACTTGGACATGTTGCAGCGATGGCTGATCCCTCAAATGCAATCGGACTCGCCGTTAATCTTTCAACAGGATCGGGCTCCACCCCATTTTCATCGTGAAGTTGTGGATACCTGAACACGGAGTTGCCACATCGATGGATCGGCCGTGTAACAGAGGGGGCAGCTGTTTCATGAAATGGCCTCCCCGATCACTAACTCTCACTCTGTGTGACTTTTTTCTGTGGGACACATTAAAGATCTGGTGTTTGTACCGCCTCTACCACGTGATGTAGCAGAGCTCCGGGAGAGAATACGGGAAGCGACTGCCACAGTCAACGATGCCATGCTGGTACTGGTATGGCAAGAATTCGATTATCGTATCTTCCGGGTCACTCATGGTTCGCATATCGAATGTTTGTAAAAAAACTTTCAGAATTTCTCTTCAAAATGCAATATGTATGACATCTGTACAATGTTCAGTTCTTGTACAATAAATTATTGAAAGTGTTCCCGGACTTTATGTACACCCTGTATAACGCACCAGCTGGTCGTGTTGTACACGAAGACCTGTTACAGGAACACTGAATCTTGCAACAAGCTTCAGATCCAGAGCCCGATCACCAACAACAATGTATGGTGAGTGAAACTGAAATTTTCAGTGGTGCCTCGATTATACAAGCTACGTTGGAAAGGAAAAAAAAATACAGACAATGAATTATTATCTCGATAATAAATTGCGTATCCGGTGTACATATCTGAATAATAAAAGAACTAATGAGAAAGATACTGTAGATCAGGATAATTTTAACATTAATTTAATTAATGAATGGGGAACTAATTAACAGAAATCAAACTTTAGAGGCAACTGAAAACGAAACTGAATCACAGAAGACTGTAATAGACAACTGTAGTGTCGAAAATGTTGAAAGGGAGGATGTGATGATATAATTTTTACAACAACTGATAGCAGATACTCAGTACCTGAGTGCAGATTTGAGCAAAAAACTAAATGATAATAACTAAAAACTAGATCTTAATAAGCGAAGTTGAAGACCAATAATCTAAAGTTAACGGTGAATGTGAACAAAAAACTAGATCATCATACTCAAAAATCGAGAATAGATTTGAACAAAATGTTGGATCAAAAGAAGCTTAAGGAGTGTAGCAAAGCGCTCGACATGCAACAGCTGAATGTAGCTCGAGTTTAAAACACATAGAATACGTAACTAAAATATAGGCCCCGTTAAATGCGCAACGTGAAATTTTGAAGCAAGGTTTAACGAACGGTGCGGCACCGAAAAAAGACATAGTTCACGTGAAAAATGCGAGAAAACAAAACAGAAATTCTGTTATTAAAGTAATTTTGGGTCTGCTACAACAATGTTGAGATTTAGAATTTGCAGTAGAGGAGCTGCAACAAACAGTGAAAGAAGTAAAAATTTCCAGCACAACAACTGATACAAACTTAATTCGACAAGAAGTAGTGCAAGCTAGCCTGTAGTGGCTGCAGTTCTCCGTCTGGCAAACGACTAAAAATTCGTAACCACCATGTCCAAGAGGTGCCACATTTATCGATAGCGCAAGGAAATCTGATCCCCTGAGTTGGCTATCTAGACTTAAAATGAATTTAATTACTTCAAACCCACTACAAACTAAATGACATCGCAGGGAATGAGTGTCATTGAAAAATTAATAACAAGGATCTACGGTATCACAAAGAGATTAACTATTATCAACGGCACAAGAGTACAAACACATAAACAGAAACTTCAGCTGTGTGAACTGTGTGACATTTCATTAATACGAACTCAGGTTGGTTAGCAGTAAACTTGGGGAAACTAAATGGAATTTACGTGTAAATCAGACTACTGTTAGTGGAAAGACGTCAATCTAGGCACGCACACTCTGCTGTATCGCTACAGTGATTGGACTCTAGCGTGAAGATACAATTAAGCGTACAATGAACCCTGGGGGTGACTACTGCGAGTACAAGGCTGCTTTGACAAAGACATGGTCTTGAAAACAATTGATAGGCTTCTGCATTTGCCGAAGCTGCACAACGTTACCTATATAGCGGGTGAAAGACGAAGCGCAGTCGTCAGCCTGCGACGCTGCTGAAACGTCGTAATGCAGGTGATGACCCCACGTCTGCCGGAGATTGTCTCACGTCCGCGAAAATATAAAGTCTCGCCCGGGTGTCCGGACGTGTTTACAACTAACTGCTCTCTCCATAAAATCGGAAGAGCTCTAGCGACTGCGCTCCGCGACGGACGAGAAGCAAGTCTCTACCTCTCCCTTTTGCTCCAAAACTATCGAAAAGAAAACAGCCGTTCCCACAATGTTCCCGAGTAAACCGATCATGGTCCAGCAGTAGTTACCGTGCCAATCATGTTTTCTAGCAAGGACATAGTGTTCCATAGATTTCGTGTTTGTTTTGAATACAGTCAGAGAGAGTCCCTTTAGTCAACCATAGTGCCAGTAGTGCTAGTGTTTGTTTTCAATACAGTCCAGAGACAGGTAGTGCTATTTTCATTGTTTTCTACAAGAAGTGGCTAGCAATCACAGTTTAGTCAATAATAAGCCGCCTTTAGTGAATTAGCAGTCTAGTTAAAAGTTGATTAAGTCTCTTCAGTAAATTGATTTCTTAGGATGGATAGGGTGTGGGACTGCTGTGTACGGACGCGGGAGGAGCTGGCCACTCTTCGCGAACAGCTGAACGTGTCGATGGACGCGGTCAGCCGTCCTTAGGCTGCTGCCTCGGAGTGTAGCGGCAGTGGGGAGTCTGGTGCGTCGCAAGGTACACCCCATGTGTTACATGCTTCACCCACTGTCCCTGCTGTCGAGACATCTTCGCGGGTACCGGGCGCGGTTGGGCTACCCGCTCCCCAAGGGGAGTGGCGGGTTCAGCGGCGTTCGCGGCGCACGAGGCGGAGGGTAAATGTGGAGGCTGTCCGTGTGGCATCGCCCGCTCTGCCTGTGAGTGGACATGTGGTTGCTCCTTCAGCAAGGTCCGAGCAGGCACACGGGGGGAGGAGTTTATTAGTTATTGGGAGCTCCAACGTTAGGCGGGTGATGGAGCCACTTAGGGAAATAGCGGAAAGGTCAGGGAAGAAGGCCAGTGTTCACTCTGTCTGCTTGCCGGAGGGTCTCATCCGAGATGTGGAGGAGGCCCTACCGGCGGCGATAGAGAGCACTGGGTGCACCCGACTGCAAATTGTTGCTCATGTCGGCACCAATGACTCCCGCCGTCTGGGTTCAGAGGTCATCCTCAGTTCGTACAGGCGGTTGGCGGAATTGGTGAAGGCGGAAAGCCTCGCTCGTGGGGTGGAATCAGAGCTAACTATTTGTAGTGTCGTTCCCAGAACCGATCGCGGTCCTCTGGTTTGGAGCCGAGTGGAAGGCTTAAACCAGAGGCTCAGACGATTCTGTGGAGATCTGGGGTGCAAATTTCTCGACCTCCGTTACCGGGTGGAGAAATGTAGGGTCGCCCTGAATAGGTCAGGCGTGCACTACACGCCGGAAGCGGTGGGGTTTTTTAGGTTAGAGAATTCCCTCCCTAGGCCCGACAAGACGCCTCCTGAGACGCGGCAAGGTAGGAGTAGGCAAAATGCAACAGGTAATTACAATATTAATGTGCTAATAGTTTGGATTCCGTAGAAGTACTGGAACACGTGAGGCAATACTGACCTTACGACTTATCTTAGACGAAAGATTAAGGAAAGGCAAACCTACGTTTCTAGCATTTGTAGACTTAGAGAAAGCTTTTGACAATGTTGACTGGAATACTCTCTTTCAAATTCTAAAGGTGTCAGGGTTAAAATACAGGGAGCGAAAGGCTATTTACAATTTGTACAGAAACCAGATGGCAGTTATAAGAGTCGAGGGACATGAAAGGGAAGCAGTGGTTGGGAAGGGAGTAAGACAGGGTTGTAGCCTCTCCCCAATGTTATTCAATCTGTATATTGAGCAAGCAGTAAAGGAAACAAAAGAAAAATTCGGAGTAGGTATTAAAATCCATGGAGAAGAAATAAAAACTTTGAGGTTCGCCGATGACATTGTAATTCTGTCAGAGACAGCAAAGGACTTGGAAGAGCAGTTGAATGGGATGGACAGTGTCTTGAAAGGAGTATATAAGGTGAACACCAACAAAAGCAAAACGAGGATAATGGAATGTAGTCGAATGAAGTCTGGTGATGCTGAGGGAATGAGATTAGGAAATGAGACAAAGTAGTAAAGGAGTTTTGCTATTTGGGGAGCAAAATAACCAATGATGGTCGAAGTAGAGAGGATATAAAATGGTAATGGCAAGGAAAGCGTTTCTGAAGAAGAGAAATTTGTTAACATCGAGTATAGATTTAAGTGTCAGGAAGTCATTTCTGAAAGTATTTGTATGGAGTGTAGCCATGTATGGAAGTGAAACATGGACGATAAATAGTTTGGACAAGAAGAGAATAGAAGCTTTTGAAATGTAGTGCTACAGAAGAATGCTGAAGATTAGATGGGTAGATCACATAATTAAAGAGGAGGTATTGAACAGAGTTGGGGAGAAGAGGAGTTTGTGGCACAACTTGACCAGAAGAAGGGATCGGTTGGTAGGACATGTTCTGAGGAATCAAGGGGTCACCAATTTAGTATTGGAGGGCAGCGTAAAGGGTAAAAATCGTAGAGGGAGACCAAGAGATGAATACACTAAACAGATTCAGAAGGATGTAGGTTGCAGTAGGTACTGGGAGATGAAGAAGCTTGCACAGGATAGAGTAGCATGGAGAGCTGCATCAAGCCAGTCACAGGACTGAAGACCATAACAACAACAACAATAATAAACTGCAGGAGCGTCTATAGAAAGGTCCCAGAACTCCTCTCATTAATAAACGGTCACAACGCCCATATAGTACTAGGGACAGAAAGTTGGCTGAAACCACACGTAAACAGTAATGAAATCCTAAACTCAGATTGGAATGTATACCGCAGAGACAGGCTGGACAGTGAAGGTGGAGGCGTGTTTATAGCGATAAGAAGTGCAATAGTATCGAAGGAAATTCACGGAGATCCGAAATGTGAAATGATTTGGGTGAAGGTCACGGTTAAAGCAGGCTCAGACATGGTAACTGGATGTCTCTATAGGCCCCCGGGCTCAGCAGCTGTTGTGGCTGAGCACCTGAAGGATAATTTGGAAAATATTTCGAGTAGATTTCCCCACCATGTTATAGTTCTGGGTGGAGATTTTAATTTGCCGGATATAGACAGGGAGACTCAAACGTTCATAACGGGTGGCAGGGACAAAAATCCAGTGAAATTTTTTTAAGTGCTTTATCTGAAAACTACCTTGAGCAGTTAAAGAGAGAACCGACTCGTGGCGATAACATATTAGATCTTCTGGTGACAAACAGACCCGAACTATTTGAAACAGTTAATGCAGAACAGGGAATCAGCGATCATAAAGCGGTTACTGCATCGATGATTTCAGCCGTAAATAGAAATATTAAGAAAGGTAGGAAGATTTTTCTGTTTAGCAAAAGTGACAAAAAGCAGATTACAGAGTACCTGATGGCTCAACACAAAAGTTTTGTGTCAAGTACAGATAGTGTTGAGGATCAGTGGACAAAGTTCAAAACCATCGTACAATATGCGTTAGATGAGTATGTGCCAAGCAAGATCGTAAGAGATGGAAAAGAGCCACCGTGGTACAACAACCGAGTTAGGAAACTGCTGCGGAAGCAAAGGGAACTTCACAGCAAACATAAACATAGCTAAAGTCTTGCAGACAAACAAAAATTACGCGAAGCGAAATGTAGTGTGAGGAGGGCTATGCGAGAGGCGTTCAATTAATTCGAAAGTAAAGTTCGGTGTACTGACTTGGCAGAAAATCCTAAGGAATTTTGGTCTTATGTCAAAGCGGTAGGTAGATCAAAACAAAATGTGCAGACACTCTGTGACCAAAATGGTACTAAAACAGAGGATGACAGACTAAAGGCCGAAATACTAAATGTCTTTTTCCAAAGCTGTTTCACAGAGGAAGACTGCACTGTAGTTCCTTCTCTAGCTTGTCGCACAGATTACAAAATGGTAGATATCGAAATAGACGACACAGGGATAGAGAAACAATTAAAATCGCTCAAAAGAGGAAAGGCCGCTGGACCTGATGGGATACTAGTTCTATTTTACACAGAGTACATGAAGGAATTTGCCCCCTTCTTGCAGCGGTGTACCGTAGGTCTCTAGAAGAACGTAGCGTTCCAAAGGATTGGAAAAGGGCACAGGTCATCCCCGTTTTCAAGAAGGGACGTCGAAAAGATGCGCAGAGCTATAGACCTATATCTCTAAAGTCGATCAGTTGTAGAATTTTGGAACACGTATTATATTCGAGTGTGAGGATGTACCCGTGGTCTAGGGGTAACGTCTTTGATTTATAATCAAAACGTCTTCGGTCCCGGGTTCGATCCCCCCCACTGCCTAAATTTTGATAAATAATCAGCATTGGCGGCCGAAGAGTTTCGGCATAAGAAGTCAACCTCATTCTGCCAACGGCCTTGTCAAAGAGGGCGGAGGAGCGGATAGAGGTTCAGGGCACTCTCTTGTCCTAGGGGTGGGAAATTACCCCTAAAGGCGGAAGAATGAGCAATGATCAACGACATGAGGATGCAGAAGGCAATGGAAACCACTGCATTAAAGACACGTAACGTGTATCCACAGGACATGTGGCCTGTAATCGAAGAAGTGTCATGATGATCTCTCCATTGGCAAAAGATTCTGGAATAGTCCCTCATTCGGATCTCCGGGAGGGGACTGCCAAGGGGAGGTTACCATGAGAAAAAGATTGAATAATCAACGAAAGGATAACGTTCTACGAGTCGGGGCGTGGAATGTCAGAAGCTTGAACGTGGTAGGGAAACTGGAAAATCTGAAAAGGGAAATGCAAAGGCTCAATCTAGATATAGTAGGGGTCAGTGAAGTGAAGTGGAAGGAAGACAAGGATTTCTGGTCAGATGAGTATCGGGTAATATCAACAGCAGCAGAAAATGGTATAACAGGTGTAGGATTCGTTATGAATAGGAAGGTAGGGCAGAGGGTGTGTTACTGTGAACAGTTCAGTGACCGGGTTGTTCTAATCAGAATCGACAGCAGACCAACACCGACAGCGATAGTTCAGGTATACATGCCGACGTCGCAAGCTGAAGATGAACAGATAGAGAAAGTATATGAGGATATTGAAAGGGTAATGCAGTATGTAAATGGGGACGAAAATCTAATAGTCATGGGTGACTGGAATGCAGTTGTAAGGGAAGGAGTAGAAGAAACGGTTACAGGAGTATATGGGCTTGGGACAAGGAATGAAAGAGGAGGAAGACTAATTGAGTTCTGTAACAAGTTTCAGCTAGTAATAGCGAATACCCTGTACAAGAATTAAAAGACGAGGAGGTATATTTGGAAAAGGCCGGGAGATACGGGAAGATTTCAATTAGATTACATCATGGTCAGACAGAGATTCAGAAATCAGATACTGGGTTGTAAGGCTTACCCAGGAGCAGATATAGACTCAGATCACAATATAGTAGTGATGAAGAGTAGGTTGAAGTTCAAGACATTAGTCAGGAAGAATCAATACGCAAAGAAGTGGGATACGGGAGTACTAAAGAATGACGAGAAACGTTTGAAGTTCTCTAACGCTATAGATACAGCCTTAAGGAATAGCGCAGAAGGCAGTACAGTTGAAGAGGAATGGACATCTCTAAAAAGGGCCATCACAGAAGTTGGGAAGGAAAACATAGGTACAAATAAGGTAGCTGCGAAGAAACCATGGGTAACAGAAGAAATACTTCAGTTGATTGATGAAAGGGGGAAGTACAAACATGTTCCGGGAAAATCAGGAATACAGAGGTAGAAGTCGCTGAGGAATGAAATAAATAGGAAGTGCAGGGAAGCTAAGGCGAAATGGCTGCAGGTGAATGTGAAGACATCGAAAAAGTTATGATTGTCGGAAGGACAGACTCAGCATACAGGAAAGTCAAAACAACCTTTGGTGACATTAAAAGCAACGGTGGTAACATTAAGAGTGCAACGGGAATTCCACTGTTATATGCAGAGAAGTGAGCAGATAGGTGGAAAGAATACATTGAAAGCCTCTATGAGGGTGAAGATTTGTCTGATGTGGTAGAAGAAGAAATAGGAGTCGATTTAGAAGAGATAGGGGACCCAGTATTAGAATCGGAATTTAAAAGAGCTTTGGAGGACTTACGGTCAAATAAGGCAGAAGGGATAGATAACATTCCATCAGAATTTCTAAAATCATTGGGGGAAGTGGCAACAAAACGACTGTTCACGTTGGTGTGTAGAATATATGAGTCTGGCGACATACCATCTGACTTTCGGAAAAGCATCATCCACACAATTCCGAAGACGGCAAGAGCTGACAAGTGCGAGAATTATCGCAAAATCAGCTTAACAGCTCATCCATCGAAGCTGCTTACAAGAATAATATACAGAAGAATGGAAAAGAAAATTGAGAATGCGCTAGGTGACGATCAGTTTGGCTTTAGGAAAAGTAATGGGACGGAGAGGCAATTCTGACGTTACGGCTAATAATGAAAGCAAGGCTAACGAAAAATCAAGACACTTTCATAGGATTTGTCGACCTGGAAAAAGCGTTCGACAATATAAAATGGTGCAAGCTGTTCGAGATTCTGAAAAAAGTAGGGGTAAGCTATAGGGAGAGACGGGTCATATACAATATGTACAACAACCAAGAGGGAATAATAAGAGTGGACGATCAGGAACGAAGTGCTCGTATTGAAAAGGGTGTAAGACAAGGCTGTAGCCTTTCGCCCCTACTCTTCAATCTGTACATCGAGGAAGCAATGATGGAAATAAAAGAAAGGTTCAGGAGTCGAATTAAAATACAAGGTGAAAGGATATCAATGATACGATTCGCTGATGACATTGCTATCCTGAGTGAAAGCGAAAAAGAATTAAATGATCTGCTGAACGGAATGAACAGTGTAACGAGTACACAGTATGGTTTGAGAGTAAATCGGAGAAAGACGAAGGTAATGAGAAGCAGTAGAAATGAGAACAGCGAGAAACTTAACATCAGGATTCATGGTCACGAAGTCAATGAAGTTAAGGAATTCTGTTACCTAGGCAGTAAAATAACCAATGACGGACGAAGCAAGGAGGACATCAGAAGCAGACTCGCTATGGCAAAAAAGGCATTTCTGGCCAAGAGAAGTCTACTAATATCAAATACCGGCCTTAATTTGAGGAAGAAATTTCTGAGGATGTACGTCTGGAGTACAGCATTGTATGGTAGTGAAACATGGACTGTGGAAAAACCGGAACAGAAGAGGATCGAAGCATTTGAGATGTGGTGCTATAGACGAATGTTGAAAATTAGGTGGACTGATAAGGTAAGGAATGAGGAGGTTCTACGCAGAATCGGAGAGGAAAGGAATATGTGGAAAACACTGATAAGGAGAAGGGACAGGATGATAGGATATCTGCTAAGACATGAGGGAATGACTTCCATGGTACTAGAGGGAGCTGTAGAGGGCAAAAACTGTAGATGAAGACAGATATTGGAATACGTCAAGCAAATAATTGAGGACGTAGGTTGCAAGTGCTACTCTGAGATGAAGAGGTTAGCACAGGAAAGAAATTCGTGGCGGGCCTCATCAAATCAGTCAGTAGACTGATGGAAAAAAAATAATGACTTTTCTGGAGACTAGAAATCTACTCTGTAGGAATCAGAATGGGTTTCGAAAAAGACGGTGGTGTGAAACCCGGCTCGCGCTATTCGTCCACGAGACTCAGAGGGCCATAGACACAGGTTCACAGGTAGATGCCGTGTTTCTTGACTTCCGCAAAGCGTTCGATACAGTTCCCCACAGTCGTTTAATGAACAAAGTAAGAGCATATGGACTATCAGACCAATTGTGTGATTGGATTGAGGAGTTCCTAGACAACAGAACGCAGCATGTCATTCTCAATGGAGAGAATTCTTCCGAAGTAAGAGTAATTTCAGGTGTGCCGCAGGGGAGTGTCATAGGACCGTTGCTATTCACAATATACATAAATGACCTGGTGGATGACATCGGAAGTTCACTGAGGCTTTTTTCAGATGATGCTGTGCTGTATCGAGAGGTTGTAACAATGGAAAATTGTACTGAAATGCAGGAGCATCTGCAGCGAATTGACGCATGGTGCAGGGAATGGCAATTGAATCTCAATGTAGACAAGTGTAATGTGCTGCGAATACATAGAAAGATAGATCCCTTATCATTTAGCTACAAAATAGCAGGTCAGCAACTGGAAGCAGTTAATTCCATAAATTATCTGGGAGTACGCATTAGGAGTGATTTAAAATGGAATGATCATATAAAGTTGATCGACGGTAAAGCAGATGCCAGACTGAGATTCATTGGAAGAATCCTAATGAAATGCAATCCGAAAACAAAGGAAGTAGGTTACAGTACGTTTGTTCGCCCACTGCTCAGTAGTGTGAGATCCGTACGAGACAGGGTTGATAGAAGAGATAGAGAAGATCCAACAGAGAGCAGCGAGTTTCGTTGCAGGATCATTTAGTAATCGGGAAAGCGTTACGGAGATGATAAACACCAGTGGAATACTCTGCAAGAGAGACGCTCAGTAGCTTGGTACGGGCTTTTGTTAAAGTTTCGAGAACATACCTTCACCGAAGAGTCAAACAGTATATTGCTCCCTCCTACGTATAACTCGCGAAGAGACCATGAGGATAAAATCAGAGAGATTAGAGCCCACACAGAAGCATACGGACAATCCTTTCCACGAACAATACGAGACTGGAATAGAAGGGAGAACCGATAGAGGTACTCAGGGTGCCCTCCGCCACACACCGTCAGGTGGCCTGCGGAATATGGATGTAGATGTAGATGTAGACATCCGATCTTTCTCAACCAATCACTGCAGTGCAGTACACATTCTGTTCTTCTTAGTGAAACAAGCTCCGTCTCGTCCATAAAATGATGTAGTGTCGCCGTTTTGGCAGGGCACGGCGGAATCTAAGAAACGCGACATCCGGAGAAACTCGTCGTATCGTCTGACAGTGTACGCTGCTCTTTTGATAAACATATTAGCCGGGCGCCAGCCCGGTGCCACTTTACCTGGACCTGCACACGGAATAAGAAGACCGGACTCCCACACCACGTCCATTCGCTAAGAAATCAATTACGCCGGCGCCAGGATGCCCGGCGCCGCCAGTTTCTCAAGAAGTGTCATTTCGCATTCAGCCACGGCGTTCCCACTCTCTTGCTTGGCCGCTAGTGGAACAAGGCAGGCCGCCAGGATGGCGGCCCATAAACCACTGCCCTCCAGGCCCATGGCCCCTTTCGGTGACTCCAAAGGAATCCGCGGACTGACTTGCTGCTCGGGGAAGTTCTAAAGCTGCCCCTAATGCAGTGGTCACTTCCAGCGTCCAAAAATCTCTCTCTATAGCCGAGTTTAATTCTGCTGCTGACTGCTACTCAAGTCATGCAAGTACTGTGAGATCACTAACCCTAATAGTCCATCAGATTAATATCAATCAGGGAAAATTTCAATACACCAAAGGCTAATGAAATTGAATGATAATCACCGAAAAAAAGTGTGTCTGACTGGTATTGCCACGGCAGTGGCCTGCCCGGAAGGCACCACCATCTTTCATTACCTCCCCCCCCCCCCCCCCCCACTCACAATAGATCATTTTTCGCCGTTTGTGGCTCACTTAAGGCAAGGGATACAGTGACACAACACAAGGAAAATGTCCCAAAGAAAACATCATAACAGACACTAGTCGTGGTGAAGCAAGAAAGGGCAGAGATCGTGGAGACGAATCTTTGCCAAACTCACAGCCAATTTCAATTTCATACCTCAAGTGACGCTCATTCATTCACACGGATATCCACGTGTACCCACATATCCTCTCTTCCAGTGGCAAGAAACTTGAGCACTGCTTGGTGTTGCCATTGTCAGTTCCACGGGCTACATCGCCCGGCAAGCATCCAGACTTAATTCGTTAACAATGAATTGTGTAATTGTGCCCAGCGCAAACACACGCACTCACTGGAAGGAGGAAAGTGGAAATCCTTACAAAGGATAATCCTCCCTTAGTGAAAGTTGACCACATACATTCAGTATCCCTGAGTAAAGAAAAGAGAAAGCCATAGTGACGTGGCCTAATGTCCTTTCACGCTGATTCATTCTTGAAACATGACTATTACACTGCTTGCATTCACCTTTCATTAATACACGGAGGACACATTTGTGGAGCTGGATTTACAAAACGTGCGTCACAATTTATACATGAAAAATATGTTGTTTTACAAGACTAACAGTTAGTGAAAATGCTGGTGAGAATACATACGAAAATAAATTATCTAGGTACACAAAAGAAAAGAAAACTAAATGAAATTTAATAGTAACGTTACATGAAAACACAAAACTAGCAGTGTTTATAGCCGGGACTGACCGCTAGTGGCAAGTTGTGGTTTTTAAAAAAAACAAAAATTAGACCTATTTAAATCTATGGCAAGGAAACGAACAGACAATTGTAGTATGTAATGTTCATCAGTGAAGTAGATAATGACAAGAAACTGTCACTGAACATTTGTGCATAGAACAACAATGAAATAAATTTGAGTTGTGGGTAGTAGCGTTCTTGGGCTCGACCTAGGTGTCATAACACAGGCTGACGGCACAGTAGTCTTGGTGAGAGCTGCGGGTGGTCTTACAGACCATGTCCACACGTGAGTTGGTGGGTGTGGGTGTTGGTAGCCATGACACTAGACGCTAGACGCACGTCACGCCCCGGCGATGCCACTGGCCACTGGAGGTGCGGGCGGTCACACAGACCACGCCCACACGAGGACCAACTGCACACATGACAGCCACCGTTTGTCGCAATATGTTACACAGGACGTCTCCCTCCGACTGGCGCGGCGACGGGAGACCCAGGTGGCACGTCTCGTAGAGCTGCGAGGTGCCGGTGGCCGGAACAGACTGCGCGATGTCACGCGGACCACGCCCACATGTGGACCAACTGTCTGGCAACAAGTACATGGCACTCCAGAACGTCCTGTGGCCGATGGAGACGCCCCTCCGTGGGCGTTGTTCGCGGGTAGCCTTGTTGACAGTGACGCGGTCCATTCGTCCCTACTTCCAGCTCACACAGCAGGTCGGGCCGGACCACCGGCTGGCGCCGGCTCGACCTATAGAGAGTGAAGATATGCGGCGACAGACAGCGGTCCGCGCTCGCTGATTTCCCGAGGCGAGCGTGGCGCGTGGCGGCCATTGTTCGCTTCTCCCGGCACGGGTAGCCCTGGTCGTCTGCCTGTCGCAGCGTTGTCTACTGCGCCGGCTGTCTGGCGGGTTACATCAACCGCTTCTCTTCAGTGGCCTTAGCCTCATCCCGTGACGGTCGGTTTCTAGTCCGACCTCCTCCTATCTCCTCGTACTTTCATGAACAGTGCCTGTGCAGTTCTCACCGAAACCCAATTGGTACACTATCACACTTTTACAAAATCTTGTACATGGTTACAGTAGCTCGTCGGATACTGACTCCCAAAAAAACTAAAATATTTACAATCTAGATGATACCTCAAACACAAAAAAAGATTAAAATATTTATTCACGAATTACTACGGTATGTAAACGTAATACAAAATAAAGTTGTGGCGCTTACCAATAGACATGAAAAATACAAAAATTACTGTAATATCTAACAGTAGACTAGGGTACCCCTCACTAATTGCCTTAGATGTAAATTCGGATGCCTTGGACTCTAATTGTGCTTAAAAACTACGCTCCAACAACTTTTATATCCTAAACATTCAGCAATTCCTGGCTCTTCTTGCCTCGTTTCGCGGTGCAGATGTAGTCTACACCGATGGTTCAATGGTCGATGGACGCACTGGGTTTGCTTTCATCCACGGCGACTACGTTGAGCAGCATTCCCTGCCTTGTGGGAGCAGTGTTTTCACTGAAGAGCTGGTTGTTCTTAATCGTGCACTCTCTCACCTTTCCTCCTGCCCGGGGGAGTCATTTGTCATATGCAGTGACTCCCTGAGTGGATTACAAGCACTCGACCAGTGTTTTTCTCGGGATCCTTTGGTGCGCGGTATTCAAGATGCTGTTTTTGCTCTCGCCGAGTGTGGTCGTTCAGCGACTTTGTGTGGACCCCGGGCGACATCGACATTCCAGGAAACGAACGTGTCGATCGGTTGATCAAGCAGGCGACCACTTCGCCACCCCTGGAGCTTGGCCCCGTGGAAAGAGACCTCCGGTCCGCCCTACATCGGAAGGTCTGCGATGTCTGGAGCTCTGAATGGTCTGCCTTGAACACGCCAAATAAGCTCCGCATGGTCAAGTCGTCCACGGCCGTATGGAACTCATCCTTGAGGCGCACGCATAGGGACGCAGTTGTTCTCTGCCGTCTCCGAAATGGACATACGCGGTTGACCCACAGCTATCTCCTTCGTCGTGAGAACCCGCCCAAGTGTCGCTGTAATGCAGGGCTGACAGTGGTCTATCTTCTGATGGACTGCCCCCTTTTAGCCCCCTTGCGGCAGTCTTTTAATTTACCAGCTGCACTCCCCTTAATTCTTGGTGACGATGCCTCTATAGCTGACTCAACGTTTTATCCGTGCAGCTGGGTTTTATCACTCGTTCTAGTGTGGGCGCTCTCGCATGATTTCTCAGGCTACACCCACTCCAGCGTCTTTTAATTGTGACGTGGATACCAAAATAGTGTCTCTTATGGTAACAAGTTGTATTGGTACCTCTATCAACGCTTTCCAGCTGGAGGTTCTTCGTTTGTAGTTGAGTGGTTGGCCTTTTACCTGATCCATCAACCACTGTAGTCTGTTTTACTCTAGTCAACATTTTGCTCTGCTCCTTTTAAGTGTCCTCTATTTTGTGTTATTGCGGTGTTCATTTTAGCTCTGTACCCCTTGGTGTTCCCTCCCTCTGGGTGCAGAGGTTACGCTTTTACTGTATAGGCTTTTTACAAGTATGTCTGTTTGGAACAGGGGACTGATGACCACGATGTTTAGCTCCCATCAAACCTCAAAACCAAAACACCTAAACACTCAGACACTCACAGTGGTAAACACAAACGGAGACCAAATCCAACATGCAAAACTAAATGATTAAGCCCAACATGCAACATTAAAAACGTAGTCTTCCTACATGGTGACGGCGTCTGGGAGACCTGTGAACATTTTAAAGACAAGCACAGGGGTCCACAGTAACAAAACAAAGGGGCAACACAAAAAGACAGTGAATAACGGCAGTAAAATCTGCATGAAGGGAAATAAAATTTCGATACTTATGTATCCATATGGCCCGATCTGCGATAACCGAGCCGCGAAATACCGTCTTCCTCGTCTCACCGATATATTGGTGTTTCGACGGCAGTTCTTCTCCGATTCTCCAGGTTTCTGTGATTTTGATTAGGTATTCCTCTAACCTCGAGGACGAAATGCATAGTAGACTCTGAAACTCTACAAGGAAAGCCGGACAAACGTCCAGACGTGTGCGGTTATACCAAGAGCCAAGAAACACAATAAAACGAAACTATCGCTACAATGAGAAGTAACTGATGTGCATGAGAAATACGCAGTCTAGTCCCCTGGTGGCCTCTAAACACAATTTATCGATTTTAACTGTGACCCCGTGATCACTGAATGTTTTAAGGACTTCTTTGAGAACTATATTGTGGTCTCGCCATGTTTTCTCTGCTATCAGCAGGTCGTCATCGTATGCGGTGATACGTTCCTTAAGGAAATCACTCACGATCCCGTCTATTCCCCTAATGAAGGCCGCAGACGAGATGTTCAGACCGAATATCAGTCTTCGGAACCGATAACATCAACCGAATGCGAGGGACGCGGTGTACTTTCGACCTTCAGGATGTAATTGCATCTGCCAAAAGCTCCTCTGCAGATCGATGGATGAAAACAAGGTAACACCGTGGAAAATCTGGAGCAACTCTTCCAGCCTCTCTGGTCTGTCTGTTTCCGTCTCGATTATCGTATTTATCTGCCGAGAGTCAAGAACAAGGCGAATCGTCCAGTCTTTCTTCTCGACAACACGGATCGGACTAATGTACGTCGATCTCGTGATCTTAATGACACCGTCTGCCAACATTCGGGAAATCTCTGCACCTACCCATTCGCGATACACATTCGGTATAAGGTACAGGAGCACAAAGAATTTTGTGTGCTCTTCTACGTTGAACTTTAAGCAGAAGTTCTTCATATGCCCAGGTTGTAACAGAGTTTAAGACTTCCTTGTGGTATTTGTGCTCGTATGGCGTTCTCAGCGAAGCGGATACGGACATCCTTTCCCTTGCTCAAATGGACCTCGCCTCTTCCCAGGTCGAGTACCTCCTGATACTCCCTGAGAAAATTCATACCAATAATTAGATCTATGGCCAGTTTTGGTACCACTATAAAATTAGTCTCCAGGGGGTGTCCTTGACACTCAAACTTAATCCTGGCCTGAAGATTGATCTCGGTCCCTTTTCACGTTATTACGCCTTTAATTCGCGTCTTGGTCATGGCAAGCGTCTGCGAACTTCGTTGCTCCGAACAAAGCATGTTCCGAAATGGCCATTACGTTACTACCACTGTCCACAATACTTTTTATTATTACGTCTACTATCATTACTGATATTACCGGATGGAGATCATCACGGTTGACTACGTCTTTCTCCTTGATTAATACCTCCCGTAGGTCTTCGTAACCAACCATGTGTATATATGGTTTTGTCCGAGTTTGGCAGCGAAGAGATTGCGAACCTCTTTCTCGCCCCCATAGCGTCAGTTTCGCGGAGAGCTACGGTTACGTGTGCTGTGAGAGGGATTGGGTGGACGAATTTCAACCGCCTCGCCTACCTGCCGTTTCCTGTCTGGACCGCGCCAACCTCCAGAAGTTTGCTGGTTCTGTTTCCGCTCCGGCCAGTTACGATAGGAGTGCCGCACATTATCCCCTGCTAGACTCTGGTGCCCGTAACTTCTGCGGTCGGTCTGAGGTGCTCTTTCCTCTGTCCCTTCTCTGTGGGCCTGAAGCTCAGTGCGCCAATCCTTGTTATTACGCAGTTGCTGGTTTTTGCTGTCATTGTTTCTGCGTTTATCCCTTACATTCTGCCTCTCATACATCAGTATCAGCTCGCTGAATAGACATTTGAAAGTTTCAATATTGTCTCCACACATAACGATGAGTGCCTCTTGGTACTGCATGGGAAGCTTCGAGAAACAGAAACGAATAATTTCCGACAGGCTGCAGGTTGCGTCCAAGAACTGGTTCCTCTTTAATAACGCCTCAAACATTTTTACCGGTGCTCTGTATCCCGAAGATTCGAGATCAGGCCAAATCATAATCTCCTGTTTTGCTCTGTCCTGCATTTCGAGTGACCAATAGGTAGCGAGAAATGCGTCCTTGAACCCCTCGAACGTGCTGCAATTTGCCACTACATCTCGCATCTTTTCGGCGGCCGTCCCACCAATATGCGCGCAGATAAATTCCAGCTTCGCACTGAGGGCACATGAAGATAGTCACTATGGAGTGAATTGTCCAATCCACATTTTAGGAAGTAAGCCACCGCCATTTTTCCTAAAATTTTGAAATTTTATGACGGACAGGAAATGCTTCTGGTCGAACGTTGGTTCGATCCTCGCACTTGAGAATCTGTCAGATTCCGTCACAGGGAATTGGTTCAGATGATGGGACACCTTGTGTCCTCTGCGCCGCCACATGTACCAAAATTCTTTGGCGTGTTCCTGCCCTTCGGCTGAGAGGTATCGCGTAAGTGCACACAGCAATCGGCAGAAGACGTGGCTTGCGTACGGTTGAAGTTTCACAGCTACGTAATTGTTTCACCGCGCAAGGTCTCGAAGTCTTCGTTCGTAACTTTTCCTCTACTTGACCTAGACGATCGTTTACTGTAGCAATATTCTCCGTGTTGGCGATCACTGCCTTATCTCGTTGCACCAGGACTTTGGAACTTTTGTTTGCCATGGAGCTGGCTCGTTTTGCTCGGATGTCAGCAGCAAGACCGATCTTCTCCACACCTGCTGCCTCTAATTGGGCAAGGCAAGCGTATTTCTTCGCCTCCGTCCCGAGTTTGCGTACATCAGAAAGTTTTGCCCCAAACTCGTCCATGTATTCGGTAATCTGCTCCTTAACTGCGATCGCCTCACGGACTCTTTTTGGTTCCAATTTTTCTGTCTCCTACCTTTGTTTCCTTTCTAACTCTTATGTCTCCTTTCTTAGTTTTATTTCTAATTCTTCTGCCTCCTGCTTTCTAATTCTCCTACCTCCTGATTTAGTTGCTTTTCTAATTCTTCTGCCTCCTGTTTCCGTTTCCTTTCTGAATCATCTATCTGCCAATTAAGCTGATCTAGGCGAGCGATGACTGGATCGGGTTCCGGTCCATAATGCATGCCTGTCACTGGCGAAGCAACCCGTGATTCCTGTGTGCTGCTGCATTAGTGTCGCACTGTGTGTCTGCCTTCTATATCCCTTTCCGAATTTTTACTCGTGACTAATAGGTCCTAATGACCATGGTCGCCTCCATCATCAGATTCGTCACCACTGTTAATTCCCTGTTCCGATCCCGCATCATCTATCAGTGCCGACTGCCTGACACACTTTTTTGGGCCTGACTGCTCCATGGGAAACCCATCTAACACGTCACCAGAAGGGTTGACGTCACGATTATTAGCGCGTTCCATCGTATTTACCGAGTCTACTGGACTTTGGCCACGATGTAACTTTGCTTTACTCCTCGTCAACATTCACGAGAACAGAGGATGAAAAAAGAAATTATTTTGCATGACCCAAAAAGAGAACCAAAAAAGCAGAATACAAAACAAAAACTATGCTTATGTAACAACACCTAATAATGTCTGACTCTCATGTATCATAAACAAAAACAGACAATTATACCACCAAGAAGAGTTTTTGCAACGCAGGTATCAATGCTGAGCAGTCAAATTCGTGGATGTGGTACAAAACCAAAACATTAACACTTATAAATATGTTGCATAAAAGAGAGAAAAAAACTTTTTTTCACATTCGTGCCAGCTTTAAGTACTACCAAAGAACTAAAGTTAAGAATTGAAACACAAAAAGGAAAACGCGAATCTAATTACATACGGATTACTGTTATCAGAAGAAACCGAGGGGAAAATTCGATCCTGGCACGGTCGCCAATATGCAAGCTAGGCTACAGTGGCGGCAGTTCTCCGTCCGCCAAACGCCTAAAAAGTCGTAACCACCATACCCAAGAGGTTCACATTTATCCATAGTACAAGAAAATCTAACATTAAACAGTAGCCCCTGTGTGGGTCCCCTGAGTTGGCTAACTAGACTTAAAATAAATTTAATTACTTCAAACCCACTACAAAATAAATGACATCGTAGAGAATGAGAATGGGTGTCATTGAGAAATTAATAAGAAGGATCTACGCTATCACAAAGAGATTTATCAACTAATATCAAGGGCAAGAGAGAACAGACAGATAAACAGAAACTTCAACTGTGTAACTTTTCATTAATACGAAGTCAGATTGGCTGGCAATAGACTTGGGGAAACTAAATGGAATTTACGTGTAAATGAGACTGGCTACTGTGAGTGGAAGGACGTCAATCTAGGCACTCACATCCTGCTGTATCGTTCCTCTCATTGGTCTCTCGCATCAAAATACAATTAAGCATGCAATGGACACTGGGAGTGACTACTACAAGTACAACGCTGCTATGACAAAAAGGTGGTCGTGAAAATAATTGATAAGCTTCTGCATTTGCCGAAGCTGTGCAAAGCTGCTGATATATCGGGTGGAAGTGAAACGCTGTCGTCAGAGTGCGGGCGCTGCTGAAGCGCCATACTGCGGGAGATGACCCCACGTCCGCCGGTGATTGTCTCACGTCCGCGAAAATATAAAGTCTCGCCCAGGTGTCCGAACGTGTTTTTGCAACTAACTGCTCTCCATAGAATCGGAAGAGCTCCCCCCGTTGGAGGTTCGAGTCTTCCCTCAGGCAAGCGTGGGTGTGTTTGTGTGTTGTTCTGAGCGGAAGTTACTTCAAGTTAGATTAAGTAGTGTGTAAGTTTAGGGACCGGTGACCTCAGATGTTTGTTCCCAATAAGACCTTACCACAAATTTCCAGATAATCGTCCTAGTGAAAAAAAGCTTCTTAGTCAAAAGACTCCATCTCGTCCATAAAATGATTTAGTGGTCGCCGTTTTGGCAGGGCGCGGCTGCATCTAACAGATGCGATATCCGGAGACATTCGTCGTCCAATCTCACCGGGTACGCTGCTACTGTAATAAACACATTAGGTGGGCGCCAGCCCGGCGCCGCTTTACCTGGACTTGCACACGGAACAAGGAGAACAGACTCTCACACCACGTCCATTTGCTAATAAGGTGGTTAGGCCGGCGCCAGGATGCCCGGCGCCGCCAGTTTCTAAAGATGTGTCATTGCGCATACAGCAACGGCGTTCCCACCCTCTTGCTTGGCCGCTAGCGGAACAATGCCGGCCGCCAGAATGGCAGCCCATAAACCACTACCCTGCCAGGCCCATGGACCCTTTTGGTGACTCCAGAGTAATCCGCGAACTGGCTTGCTGCTCGAGGAAAGTTCTAAGGGTGCCTCTAATGCAATGATCACCTCCAGGGTCCAAAAGTCTGTCTCTAGAGCCGAGTTTAATTCTACTACTGCTACTCAAGTCATGAAAGTACTGTGAGATCAATCAGTGGTTTACCCTAACCCTAATAGTCCATCAGATTAATATCAATCAGGGAGAATATAGATACACCAAGGGTGAATGAACTTTATGATAATCACTGAAACAAAATTAAAGGTAAGGTGCCTGATAGGTATTACCATGGCAGTGGCCTGCCTGGAAGACACCGCCATCTTTCAGTACAAACGCTAATGCAAGAAAATCATGGTGACGACTGTTGGAGGAATATCATCATCGATAATCTGTTCGGTCATTGATAGTGTAAGGGATTAAGCAATTACATTCAGTTGATTTCATGAAATAATTCAATCATAATTAGTCTGAAAAAATCTGTATTTGTATACGACACATTAGTACAGGTGCCAAAACTTGGGGAAACCGTGTGTGTTATCTATACACTACACATAAAGATCTTGAAAATGCGTTTCTCTCCAACGAAGCATCAAAGAGAAATTATTTTTAATGCAAACCTACGATCACAGCGAAGGAACAGTGCCTAATTCTTTCAAAAATACTGTAAACAGAATAGTTACCCAGACGACCTAATCAGTGATGATGATTATCATTTTGATAAGATATTTACGTTGGAAAGTAAGAAGACAGTTATCTTCACGAACGTTCAGTGATACCGACCAACAATTACAGTTGTTGACCGTTTAGAAGAGACTATGAGGGAGCACTAGATGTGTATGAACGAGGCATATCGTGATGCAATCAACATTTTGAGCTGCGTGAAGCTACCATGGGGATAGGAGAGTGATAATCCACCAAATTATGATGGTGTGCGAAGAGAGAACCACTCGCGGAATTATGCTCACAGTGATGATTGGTTTGGAAATGAGGAGAACAGGGAAAACTATTTTGAAAGACGGAAACGACTGTGCAAGACAGGATATTTCGAGATCGGTTGCTACTCCGAGATACAGATGACAGGCATGAAGAAAGTGAGTGGACGCTGGTAAACTAAATGTAGATTCAGATGAGACCCCCTCCAGAGCACGCAAACAGTTTCATGAGTCATTTCCAATTATACAAATGATCAAATTCAAAACAAAAGATGTTAAAGCTGAACTATTAAGGAAAGAGGTAAAACTGCAGATGATGCTTTAATACCAGTAAATAAAATTAGTGTAAATAGTTGTCAAATAGCAGCCATTCTCCATTCTGGAAGTGATGTTACTACAATATTCACGAATTTGTATTGAGCAGCTTCAGTCGTGCTGCTACTGGGCAAGCGCCCATTAGGCGCAAGATTTTGGAAAGATTATTTGATGTAACTGTGATGATTTTTGAATCTTTGACTATGGATCGGGGCTTTGGTATTGACTGGTTGACCGAAAGAAGCAATTGTTCACACACTGGCTGTCATTGCTGGTGAGAAGCTTTTGCAGAATGTAATAGTTTACGTAGATGACATTTTACCAGAGGTGAAGGATAAACACTAGAATTTTTTACAGCACGACTTGGGGCTATTTAGGATTCGAAAGATAGTGCATCTAAGTTCTGTGGCGTTGGAGAAACTTAATGACGAAAAATAGTTGGAACTTCGTCACGCGGAGAACATTAAGACGTACCATCAACTTATAGAGGAGAATTAAGGTGAATAAGAAAAATGAATTTTCGTTTTGTGCTTGTGTGGCAATATGACAGGCTTATTGAGTACCTTTCTCAATGATTTGGCGTAAGAGTCTAGTAGAACATGGTCCTGTGATTAGGTTAATGAACTTCTACCTTTGGCAATGGGAGCTTTATGTTTGTGGTCTGTTTCGTTTTGCTATCGTGAGCTTCAGAAAGGTGACGACGTATCACTGCTTTGCCATACTGTGAAGACAAGTGGCTCAGGGGAATGATCTGTGGACAACTCACGTGATACCAAAAGCTGGAATAGCTTCCGCTGCATGGCGTATCAGTCACGACTGCCTGGAGTAAGCTATACGGCACTTCTGGCTGCAAAGGGTTGGCGTGTTTGTCAACAGATCCACTTGGACTGCATGACGACGTGAGACGTTAATATCACGTGACAAAACAGGCCCATTTAGGTTCTTTAAAAAGCGGAATACCCGTAAGTGCAGTAAATGAAATAGTGACGTTGAATGTGTTGAAAATACACAGGTGTTTATGTACACATATGTATGTACTTAGGTAAACTGGTTGCCACAAATGAGCTCTGCCCCATTCAAATGTTTTTCTTTATTTCTGAACTTAAGAACTGCCAATATTTATATGATTAATTTTGAAAAGTAACGAATTTTGTGTTTACATTTTACACATAACACGAGCACTACTGCACGTGACTATGTTATTAGTTGATGTTTGTCTACAGTGATAATACTGTTTAGAGGATTATTATCCCACAATATACGTTCTGCTAAACATGATTTTTGATTAATGAGAAAGACTAAAATTTGCTCATGAACAGTTTATCTTCTGTGAGAAGACCTTCAAAAAGCAAGTTGGGTGTAAGTCGATTCCGTGCTACATTATAAGTAGCAGATACTGGATTATATATTACGTAAATAACAACAGTTGTTAAGAGTTTAATTATGCACATGCGTTTGTTTTTAAGAAGCTACAGATAAGGAATTTTGCGCTAAAACAAGCCTGTCGACTAATGGATACTATCACATTAATGCCCACAGTTCTATATGATGGACAAATTCTGTAAATAGCTGTATTTTTTTATCTTTAGTTTCTTGAACGCCATATTTTGAAAATATTTCTTTGATAGTGTTCTGTACTTATTTTTTAAATTTATGGTATCATGTAATTACATTTGTTAGGTGTATGTAATCCATGTGTCTGTTAATTAAGCATCATGTAATATATAGATATGATTTCTTTTGTATCTAATGGGGCCCTTCTTTACTAGTTAATTTCACACTGAAATCATATGTTGCCATAAATTTCAAGGCGAAATTTATTTTTTGAGGTCCGGGAATGTGTGAGCATCCTATATCCTCCCACAGCGATATACTTCTTACATTTTTTGTAAGCTTATTGTTTAGCTTTATGGCAGAGTATGTGTTATATTACTGCGGGTACCACTGGTTTAGCTACACCCAGAATTTAAGAGTAATCTTTGCCCACTTCCCATGTTTTTGTAATTGTCGTTTCGTGCACGTGCTTGGCGCAACACTGCGGTAGTGAGTATATAGTTAGAATCGGTCTTTGTTGTTGATTGGATGCTCTCGCAAATGTATTCGAGTTAATTATTAGCAACACTTCGTAAAAATTATTAACAGCAGAAAGAATACAATCATATCTTTGGAGTGGAGAGGAATAAAGTAGTGTGTATTAATATGATACCATCCAGTCGTATTATAGCTACCTCTGAATGTACCTCGCATCTAATACCTCACTGCAGTGCTGCTCATGAAATAAATATTAATATATTAGCAAAGTAATGACATCTTGGTGCTTCTCGTATAGCAAACTGTACCCAGTAAATATTACTAAAATATATGGTGGAATATAACCTAGCTTGGCTGTGAATACAACATCCACCTGGCAGTGGTTGTTACAATTACCTCCATATAAATTAGAAAATATCTGTTATCGTTAAAACAACAGTCCCTTGTTTATGCTCCTAGTCCATTTCATTCGATTCGGCGTCCCCTGTCCTGCTGTGATGCTGATTCTTAATTTTCTTTCCACCCTTTATATTATAGATACATGACCAAGACTTCGGTATTTCTAAGGAATCTGAGTTTTCAGAAATTAATATAGGATTCAAAATTATTCATTTATCTGGGAAAACAATTGTACAGTGGTTACATGCAACGATATAAGAAGTTCAAGGGAACATTCAACCCCAATATTCCTGTTTTCATTTCTTTCATTCCATAAAGCAATTTTGTTATAGTGACATGAAACAGGTTGGTTACATTAGAACACCACCCTTCATTTCTGCCATCATCAAGCATTAAAGACAATAATGTAGATTTAGCCATCCTTCTGTGTCAGTCGTCATCTTTACCATATTGTTGTAGTTTCTGCAACTCATTGATATAACTGTAATACAGAAGTTCTCGTTCTGTCTCTTGATATTTCCCCGGGATTTCTAAGATTTTTCTTGTTTTTTGAATTTGTTATCTCGCTTTAGCGGCCTTTCAATTTAGTACTCTCTTTCTTGTTGTTGAATGCCCTTTCTCCTTTAGTTCGTTTTAATATCTTTTTGATTAGATTTTCTTTCAGTCCAGGATGTTTTGTGATTCTTCTCCATATCTGCAACTATACTGATTCTCTTTTTTTCTTATCCTGTTCACCAAGAGTCCATACATCAACTATAGCTTTTTTTTTAATGATGCTACCGCCATTTGAATGTAATAATTTTTTTATGGTTACATGATCCGGATTGGCCTTACAAAAATTGAAATAAACAAAAGAAATATAAGAAACAAGAAGATGAAGAAAAGGGGAACCACGAAAAACAGGGTCTAAATACATGATTCTATACCTTATTTATATGTCAAAAGACATCATACGGTTTGAAATACAGGTCGTTGTCGAAACAAGATATCTCGTCATATAAGTTAGATCTGTTATTAAAACTCCTAAGTATATTGCAGAAATTCATTTCTGGACCCTATAACACAGAGAGTTGTTATATGAAACTGCTAAACAATAAACAGGTATGCATCACACTATTGTGTATAAATAACAACTGACATAGATATAGATGAGACGACCTTCCAAAAGTTGCCTGGGAGGGTAGGTTGAGAAAGTGGGTTCTGAAAGGTGGTGGGGATGGAGGGGAAAACCAAAATTCGTAAGATTTTGGACTCGTATCGACAATATGTGACAAATATAAATAACACTTCTGTAGAGACCATGGTATAAAACTAACAATACATGTCTACGTTTATCTATAACATCCACTGTAAAACTGCTTGAGTACTAGTTTTAGAAGTATGACATCGGAATTTGGTTGCAATAATTACACGTCTGTTGTTTGAAACAATATTTTATTCAAAGTAATCTCCATTGCTATTTATACATTTCTCCCACCTCTCCGGCAGGCTATGAATGCCACGCCAGCAAAACAGTTCTACTTTTGAAGCGAACCTGTCAGAGAGCCATTATCACACATTTTCATACGAATTGAAGCGCTGTTCAGCGACAGCGTGTCCCAGTGATACAAATAGATGATAATCGGGCGGAGCCAAAGCCGCATGCTCCATTATTTCCCAATTGAATGCCTCGATCGTTTCCCTGTCCAATTTTGCTGTGTGTTACGGGGTGTTATCACGGAGGATTACGACTTTGTGTTGCCTTTCTTCACATTCCGGTCGTTTTTCACGTAATGATAGATTTCAATCGATCGTTTTCTGTTGGTAGCGATCAGTGTTAACGATTTCACCAGGTTTTAGCAGCTCATAATAGATGACACCTTTTTGATCCCACCAAACACAGATCGTTGTCTTCTTGCCAAAGCGGTTTGGTTTTTCAGTGGATATCGATGGCTTGCCTGGATTCACCCATGATTTACGACGCTCAGAATTCTCAAAATATATCCATTTTTCATCCTCTTTCGCCATTCGATGAAGAAATTACTTTCTTTTGTATCTGGCGAGCAGAAATTCACAAGTGTTATTTAGTTTTACTTGCTGTCTTTCATTCAGTTCATGCGGAACCCATTTTCCCATTTTCTTAACCTTTCCCATAGCTTTCAGCCAAAGAGAAACGTCTTTCTGCAATTGTTTCGCGACTTCCTGTTGAGTTTGAATATCATCTTCACCCAATAAGGCCTGCAATTCGTTATCTTCGGACTTTTTCGGTGGTTTCCCACGCTCGTCGTTTCTCACGTCAAAATCACCACTTTTGAATTGGGGTTGCGGTAATATTGTGAATGCACATCAAAAACTGTATCCACAAAGCTACCACAACCCCAATTCAAAAGTGATGATTTTGATGTGAGAAACGACGAGAGCGGTAGGGTTATGGATACAGTTTTTGTGTGTATCCACATTACCGCAATCCCAAGTGTATAACGCTGACATACGGAAGTTCCACTTTCAGAATTTGTTTACTAACAACCGCTCACACAGTTGCAGATGACATGATGTACGCTGGGAAAACTGCAACAGAAAAAGGGCAGGAAATATGCTGCAAACAGTGACAACAGTTCTTAAAAATAAAATAAGGTAGTATGAAAGTGTCCACAGAAACTGTATTTGGAAAAACGAACAGGAAAAGTGTAGTAATGTGTTACAATGTTTGTATAACTATGCTATTTTCTGCATGTTTTAGATCTAAAGAACCCAACGATGATGGCGATTTTTGTCGCCGAAACTCGTTTGGGGAATAAATAAGCAAATAAACAGCAAAGTGTTTTGTTTCAAGGAAGACTCACAATTCCCACATCGTTGCTCATTAATTTTGTTTTCCCCCACACCCCACCCCCTTTTGAGGATCCACTTCTTCAAACTACCCTCTCCTTCTTAATTCCCCCCCCCCCTTTTCTTGCCATCCACGCTATTGCCACCCCTATCCAGTTCCAATATATTCTGTAGGTACGACAGTTGCATTCATGTTCCTTCCCCTCCCCACGATTTCATCCCTATTGCATTGTGGTTTTCATGGTTGATTGTACTGGTGTGACGGACTTTTGGAAGCATTTTAGTACAGCTGTTGCAATTTGTAACGGTACATATTACTACTTGCCTACATAGTGCACAAAGTTTTAGATAAGTGAGTGCATTATAAGAGAGAAAGTTTATGTTAGTTACAAATATATTACGATGAAACATTTTACGATTTTTACATGTGAACTGTAATAGTGTATCTCCATATCATACACTGTAAAAACTGTTATGTACCAGTGAATGCAAAGATAATGTAATTATCACGCAAAATAAACATTTCAGCTACCTTGTTCTTAACACGACATAGACTGCATTGTGCACACTATGACCTCTGTCAGGCGATGTTTGAAATATCGTTTCATCTACGTCCACGTCAACTGTTATTCAAACACAATAGTGAGACGCGTATCTGTTGCTGATTAACAGTGTCGTTTAACAGCTGTGCCATAGGGCCCAGAAATGAAAGTCTGCAATGTTCTTAGGCGCTTTAGAGATGTTTTCACTTTTACTACCGACAAATCTGCACTGCCCCCCCCCCCCCCCCCTTCTCCATGAACCATGGACCTTGCCGTCGGTGGGGAGGTTAGCGTGTTTCAGCGATACAGATAGCTGTACCGTAGGTGCAACCACAACGGAGGGGTATCTGTTGAGAGGCCAGACAACCGTGTGGTTTCCTGAAGAGGAGCAGCAGCCCTTTCCTTAGTTGCAGGGGCAACAGTCTGGATTGACTGATCTGGCCCTGTAACACTAACCAAAACGGCCTTACTGAGCTGGTACTGCGAACGGCTGAAAGCAAGGGGAAACTACAGCCGTAATTTTTCCCGAAGGCATGCAGCTTTACTGTTTTGTTAAATGATGATGGCGTCATCTTGGGTAAAATATTCCGGAAGTAAAATAGTCCCCCAATCGGATCTCCGGAGGACGTTGTTATCAGGAGAAAAACTGGCGTTTTACGGGTCGGGGCGTGGAATGTCTGATCCCTTAATCGGGCATGTAGGTTAGAAAATTTATAAAGGGAAATGGATAGCTTGAAGTTAGATATAGTGGGAATTAGTGAAGTTCTGTGGCAGGAGGAACAAGACTTCTGGTCAGGTGAATATAGGATTATAAATACAAAATCAAATAGGGGTAATGCAGGAGTAGGTTTAATAATGAATAAAAAATAGGAGCGCGGGTAAGCTACAACAAACAGCATAGTGAACGCATTATTGTGGCCAAGATAGATACGAAGCCCACACCTATCACGGTAGTACAAGTTTACATGCCAACTAGCTCCACAGATGACGAAGAGATTGATGAAATGTGCGATGAGATAAAATAAATAGTAGGAAAAGGAAGAGATGAAACGTAGTAGGTAAATATGGAGAGGGGGTAAGGAATGAAAGAGGAAGCCGCCTGGTAGAATTTTGCACAGATCATAACTTAATCATAACTATCACTTGGTTCAAAAATCATGAAAGAAGGTTGTATACATGGAAGAAGCTTGGAGATACTGGAAGGTTTCAAATAGATTATATAACAGTAGGACAGAGATTTAGGAAAAAGTTTTTAAATTGTAAGACATTTCCAGGGGCAGATGTGGACGACCACAATTTATTGGTTATGAGCTCTACATTAAAACTGAAGAAACTGCAAAAACGTGGGAATTTAAGGAGATGGGACCTGGATAAACTGAAAGAACCAGAGGTTGTGCAGGGTTTCAGGGAGAGCATAAGGGAACGATTGACAAGAATGGGGGGAAATAAATACAGTAGAAGAAGAATGGGTAGCTTTGAGAGACGAAATAGTGAAGGCAGCAGAGGATCAAATAGGTAAAAAGACGAGGGCTAATAGAAATCATTGGGTAACAGAAGAGATATTGAATTTAATTGATGAAAGGAGAAAATACAAAAATACAGTAAATGAAGCAGGCAAAATGGAATACAAACGTCTCAAAAATGAGATCGACAGGAAGTGCAAAATGGCTAAGTAGGGATGGCTAGAGGACAAATGTAAGGACGTAGAGGCGTATATCGCTAGGGGTAAGATAGATACTGCCTACAGCAAAATTAAAGAGACCTATGGAGAAAAGAGAACCACGTGCATAAATATCAAGAGCTAAGATGGAAACCCAGTGCTAAGCGAAGAAGGGAAAGCAGAAAGGTGGAAGGAGTGTATAGAGGGTCTATACAAGGGCGATGTTCTTGAGCACAATATTATGGAAATGGAGGAGGATGCAGATGAGGATGAAGCGTAAGTCGAAACAAGGCCCTGGCAGTAGACAACATTCCATTACAATTACTGATAGCCTTGAGAGAGCCAGCCCTGACAAAACTCCACCATCTGGCGAGCAAGATGTATGAGACAGACGAAATACCCTCAGACATCAAGAACAATATAATAATTCCAATCCCAAAGAATGCAGGTGTTGACAGATGTGAAGATTACCGACTATCAGTGCAATAAGCCAGGGCTGCTAGATACTAACACGAATTCTTTACTGACGAATGGAAAAACTGGTAGAAGCCGACCTCGGGGAAGATCAGTTTGGATTCCGTAGAAATGTTGGAACACGTGAGGCAATACTGACCCTACGACTTATCTTAGAAGAAAGTTTAAGGAAAGGCAAACCTACGTTTCTAGCATTTGTAGACTTAGAGAAAGCTTTTGACAATGTTGACAGGAATACTCTCTTTCAAATTCTGAAGGTGGCAGGGGTAAAATACAGGGAGCGAAAGGCTATCTACAATTTGTAGAGAAACCATATGGCGGTTATAAGAGTCGAGAGGCGTGAAAGGGAAGCAGTTTTTGGGGAAGGAGTGAGACAGGGTTGTAGCCTATCCTCGATGTTATTCAATCTGAATATTGAGCAACCAGTAAAGCAAACAAAAGAAAAATTCGCAGTAGGAACTAAAATCCATGGAGAAGAAGTAAAAACTTTGAGGTTCGCCGATGACATTGTAATTCTGTCAGAGACATCAAAGAACTTGGAAGAGCAGTTGAACGGAATGGACAGTGTCTTGAAAAGCGGATATAAGATGAACATCAACAAAAGCAAAACGAGGATATTGGAGTGTAGTCGAATTAAGTCAGGTGAAGGGGAGGGAATTAGAATAGGAAATGAGACATTTAAAGTAGTAAAGGAGTTTTGCTATTTGGGGAGCAAAATAACTGATGATGGTCGAAGCAGAGAGGATATAAAATGTAGACTGGCAATGGCAAGGAAAGCGTTTCTGAAGAAGAGAGATTTGCTAACATTGAATATAGATTTAAGTGTCAGGAAGTCGTTTCTGAAAGTATTTGTATAGAGTGCGGCCATCTGTTGTTGCTGTTGTTGTGGTCTTCAGTCCTGAGACTGGTTAGATGCAGCTCTCCATGCTACTATATCCTGTGCAAGCTTCTTCATCTCCCAATACGTACTGCAGCCTACATCCTTCTGAATCTGTTTAGTGTATTCATCTCTTGGTCTCCCTCTACGATTTTTACCCTCCACGCTGCCCTCCAATACTAAATTGGTGATCCCTTGATGCCTGAGAACATGTCCTACCAACCGATCCCTTCTTCTTGTCAGGTTGTGCCACAAACTCCTCTTCTCCCCAATCCTATTCAATACTTCCTCATTAGTTACGTGGTCTACCCATCTAATCTTCAGCATTCTTCTGTAGCACCACATTTCAAAGGCTTCTATTCTCTTCCTGTCCGAACTATTAATCGTCCATGTTTCACTTCCATACATGGCTACACTCCATACAAATACTTTCAGAAACGACTTCCTGACATTTAAATCTATACTCGATGTTAACAAATTTCTCTTCTTCAGAAACGCTTTCTTTGCCATTGCCAGTCTACATTTTATATCCTCTGTACTTCGACCATCATCAGTTACTTTGCTCCCCAAATAGCAAAACTCATTTACTAGTGTAAGTTTCTCATGTCCTAATCTAATTCCCTCAGCATCGCCCAACTTAATTCGACTACATTCCATTATCCTCTATGGAAATGAAACATGGTCGATCAATAGTTGGACAAGAAGAGAATAGAAGCTTTCCGAATGTGGTGCTACAGAAGAATGTTGAAGATTAGATGGGTAGATAACATAACTTATGAGGAGGTATTGAATAGAATTGGGGAGAAGAGGAATTTATGGCACAACTTGACTAGAAGAAGGGATCAGTTGGTAGGACATGTTCTGAGGCATCAAGGAATCACCAATTTAGTTGGGGGGGGGGGGGTTGTTTGGGGGAAGAGACCAAGCAGTGAGGTCATCGGTCTCATCGGATTAGGGAAGAACGGGGAAGGAAGTCGGCCGTGCCCTTTCAAAGGTACCATCCCGGCATTTGCCTCGAACGATTTATGGAAATCACGGAAAACCCAAATCAGGATGGCCGGACGCGGGATTGAACCGTCGTCCTCCCGAATGCGAGTCCAGTGTGCTAACCACTCCGCCACCTCGCTCGGTCACCAATTTAGTATTGGAGGGCAGCATGGAGGGTAGAAATGGTAGAGGGAGACCAAGAGATTCAGAAGGATGTAGGTTGCAGTAGATACTGGGAGATGAAGAAGCTTTCACAGGATAGAGTAGCATGGAGAGCTGCATCAAACCAGTCTCTGGACTGAAGACCACAACAACAACATTTTTTTTCGACAATGACTCATTCCGAGCGACGAAGGGTGTGGCGGATCGCCGTCCGGCCGATATCGCTTGGTCAGCGGCCCCATCCGGCCCCCGACTACAACGACCCGGCACATAGACGAGGTTCAAGAGCTGGCAAACGAATCTGAGCATCGGAAAACGTCATGCGGAGGTGGCACACGTCAGTTAGGCGGTCGGCCGGCGGGGGAGGGGGGGGGGGCTGTTGTGAGAACTTGCTCTGGCGGAGGCCGCTTCCTGTCCACTACCTGCGATGGATTACGACCTGGACCTGTACACCGGGATAGGTAACACTCCCACTGCGTCGACGAGCTATGCGGACGCAGACTTGGATGGCGAGTCGACTGGCTCGGCGGGCCCGTCCTGCCAACCACCTACGGTAAATCGTCGTACGAAGAGTGAGGCCAAGAAGACGCGATAGCGCGTTTTGATCACCAAATACGGCCTGCCGTCGATGACTGTAGCGCTGGTTTTGGACGTGGGAGGGCAGAAAACACCCACAGCCACCTTCACCGAGATCAGAGAAGCCGCTGCTGAACGACTGTGGCCGAAACAAACAACGGCGCTCTGAGCGACGACCCAAAAATGGGAGCGCACCAGCTGCAACGGAGGCAGACAAGCAGCTCCATTTCCTGATGGGGCTCATCCCTGGAGCCCAAGAATTGGGAAAACCAGGAAGAAAATTCAGCCTTGGAGCGCACCTGCGGGAAGCGTCGTGCCGATGTATTGCACGATGCGTCCGCAAAGCGCTCCGTCGCCGGCACCTGCAACAGCGCGCCAAGTGTGCGCACACAGCAGAAGAGGTCGCGGGAGGGGACCAGGACCCTGCCCGAGACGGACGAAGACGGGCTCACAAGGCCCACAAGAAAGCACACTGGTAGGACAATCGTGCTGGCAGCAGCAGGAGGCGGGGTAAACACCGCCTCAACAGCCTCCCTGACGAAACAGCGGAGGTATTTGACACGCAACAGCTGAAGATAGCGCCCCCTCCCCCATCGGTTGTCATCCAATGGGAGGGCGCTTTCAAGGACTTCGAATCGAAGATTGAACAGGTGATGAAGGACACCTTACCAACGCGGACGGCAGACCGAGACTTGTACCGCGCAATCACACACACTGCGGACGATTACCGAGGTGTGATGGAGCTGACGAAATGTGAGGGACGCCATTACTTCACTTATTCGTCAGAACCGGTGAAGACGCTGAAGGTGGTTTTCCGGAAACTGCCTTTTAGCATGGACTCCATCTACCTCCGAGAGCTGCTAGAAGGAAAAGGTTACGTCATCCGCATCACATCGCAGATGAAGTCGCCCAGACAACAGTGACATGCCGCTCTTACTCGCTGTCCTGGATGACAATCCTTTGCAGAGGAAGATATCCCAGGAGAAGAGGGTTAGCAGCGCATAAGTCACTGCGGAGAAATTACGGTGCAGAAGAGGACCTCCACAGTACATGTGCGGGAGCCGAACTTCCTGTGCTATAGCAACGACCGAGAGACGGCAGGTGGCGGAACAGCGGTTGAGACGTGGGACTTGGGCCGAATCAGTTACCGTTGGTTGCACAGAAAACGCATACACTTTATTTTTAAAAATCAAGACTCTCAACAATCATTTTTAAAGATTTTACAACACTGGCTGCTGAAAGCCTTATTAGAAGAATTGCAAGCTATTGTCGGCTAAAGGCCACAAGCAATGTTACATACAATCAACGGCTGAAGAACTCACAAGGGCTGAAGGCCTGAATTACAAGTAAGGGAGGCAGTTGCATGTTAAAATACTAAATCCTTTCTAAAACAATCTTAACGAATTGTAACAGGCTATAGTGACGGCTGCAGGCCTTATTAAGAGAAAATTGAAAATAATTTTGTCGGCTGAAGGCCACAAGCAGTGTTGCAAATAATTAATGGCTAAAGGCCGGAATTACAGGTGGGGATGGCAATAACATGTTAAAACAGTAGGGTAAATTTCAAACAATTATGTCAACTTGTCCGAATAAGAAGGAGTGATCCACAGACGGTGCTCCCTGGATCGACCTGAGGAAGTTGACCACTGCTCTGTACGCGGTGAGACAGCCAGCCAAGAGTTGTACTCACGTAACAGTATGGCAACTCACATTAGGGGTCGATTCACTGGTGTAACGATGGAATATTTTTAGGCAAGGGCAAAGAGATGGACCGCACCACGTCTTCAGAAACACACCCAAGGCTGAAGAAAGCACTAGAACCAAGGTAGACCTCCCAAAAACATGTGCACAGTACAATTCAAGGGGCTGTCGAACTACATGCCTTGTCGGACAGCATCAACAGGACGGGGAAAGGTACACTGCCAGAAAAGTAATCTACCTCCAGGGCAGGTAACTGGGGCGTTAGCGGCCACAAGGCAGAAAATACCTCTGGTTGCACTTCACTAATAAGAATAATACTAAATACAAACTAACATCAAGGAGTAGAAGGCGGTTAATAGCTTCCGCCAACCTGACAGACTCCACTCGTTGCGACTGGTCTCACTGACCCTGGGATCAGCAACACGCAAACAACAGCGAGATCCCAAACAGTGGAGGTTTCAGTACTGGACATGGTTCAGTCAACTTAAAACGTCCTGAAATCGGTCGACGGCTACAGCCCCTCAGTCCGACAGTGCCTGCACGCCGCCAGCGGTCCCGGCCTGTCCTCATGCTGCGGACCTCCTCGCTGCTCCGTCCAAAGCCAAACTGCCTGACACACACGACGACCCGGTATACTAGCCGTCAAGTTATGAACGGCAAGAACAAGAGCCGCACACGGCTCAGCAGTGTGTGTGAAAACATCACTACCCTACCATCCCTTCCAGCCGCCAGAGTTGACCACAGTAAAGGCCACTGGTATTGTGGTCAACACCTCAGCGAGCGAGGTGAAGTTTGTGACCGCATATCGAAAGTAAGGACAGCTACTGCAACCTCAAGACTTCCACATGCTGTTGTCGATGCGTGGCCACTTACTCATCGACGGCCACTTCAACGCCAAATACCCGGATTGGAACTCCCAGGGGACGGCGACTAGCGAGAAGAGGCTACTGCGAGTGGCCCAACAACATGACTCGATAGCGATGGGGCCTTTCGATCCCACACACCATCCCAAACGCGGCCGTGCCGACGTCTTCGACGTCGCTATCATTAAGGGTGCTGCACAAGACGCCATCGCAACCACACGCCTGGAACTATCGTCAGATCACCTGCCTGTGATCTTCGATCTCGCCATTGACGGAGTCGCACCACCGGAGGACCGGAAGCAGTACCAGTCGCCGCCTTGCCTGTCCCAGAGGCCGAGGGCTCCGATGCAGCCCTTGCCGCATTCATGCGTCTGGCGCATGAAGCAGCAGCAACAGCCTCGCCACGAGAACGAAGACTACAAGAGGAACACTCCGAGCAGTTCCCACCAGACATCCTCCAGGCCATCCAGGAGAAGAACCGCCTGTTTCGAGAGTGACAGGTCACACGACCTCTCTCTCTAAGCTTGTCTTAGGTTGTGTTCCAAAAATTCAAAAAATGAACAGCATAGAGACAGAAGTGATGACACTTTCTGCAGGACCTGACCATCATTTTGCAGGACAATGCTCAAGCACGTACAGTGCTAACTGTTACTGATTTGTTTAACTGATAGGGCTGCTAATTTCTATACCACCTACTGCACTCCCCTAACTTAAGCCCTCGTAAGTTCGACTCGATTTGTAAACTGAGGGAAACACTTCACGGCCTTCGCTTCAGATCTGCTACAAATTCGTCGGGCAACCGCCGCTAGAACTATCAACACAACTGGCACTGCTAGGAGTATCCTACGACTTCCACATCGCTGGTAACTGGTTATACACAACGCTGGTGACCACTTTGAAGGTCAGTAAAACTTTGAAACACATGTCTATTTTGTACGAGCTGCAAACAAATAGTTGCCACTATTAAAGTTCCACCCATCGTATTTTCTTTTGTACTTTACATACTTCTGGTACAAAGTAGACTTACAAAGTATTTTCATTCACGTAATATTATCTTCATTTTTCTTAATATTTTACTTTTGTACTTCCAAAATGGCACTGAAATTTATTGATTCACAACACACAATATAATTCAAGTAGTTATTCACTTAAAATTTGTTATGCTGAATCTTGGAACATGAGTGCATATTTAATTAGTGAGTTAATTATACAAAAATGTAGATTTTTTTTAAAGCTAGAGCTAAGTATTTATGAAGATGATGATTTTGTAACATTTTATACTGAAATAAACATAACTAAATCAAATCATGTAATTTACACACTTTCACCTCACATTTGTTGTTCAGCTTACTGAACCCAGTGACGACCCAGCCCCCCCCCCCCACCCCCCCTCCACTCACTGCGGCATCACTCTATATTAGGCCAGTGTTGGAGTAGGTTGCTGTAAAGCGGCCGATTATAAAGCTACAGACGGTCCAGAACAAGACGCTTAGGTTAGCGCTTCACCTATCACGAGACTTCGGCTCCGGAGAACTCCACAGAATGACGGGAATTCCGCTGCTAAAAGACCAATTCTGGCGAGCGGCGCAACGTTTTTACCGGCCGCGCGGTCGCCGGATGACGCTCTCATCCGCGACTTGGGCAACCAAGCCCACTGGCGGCCGACCACAAGATGACCAGACCTGTTGCTAGTGTAACAGAACGCCGCAACACGAGAAAAGATCATCATAAAGCAGCTACGCAACCCATATGACGATTCGAAACGATAAGACAAAGCAATTGGAAATTTGTGGCAAGGTCTTACAGGACTAAACTGCCTACGTCATCTGTCCCTTAGCTTACATACTATTTAATCTAACATAAAGTAACTTACGCTAAGGACGACACACACACACCCATGCCCGCTGCCCGAGGGAGGACTCGAACCTCCGTCGGGGGGCGCCGCGCGGACACTGACACGATGCCCCGCTCGGCTAAGACATAGAAATCCAACCCATGGAAGAAGTAGGAAAGGCGTCATCCGCTGACCCTACAAAACACCGGAACATCAAGTTCGTGAATTGCGATGCGATGCGACAAGGACTTGTATTTCATATTAGTTTGATGTCGTCTGACACATAAATAAGATAACGAATCATGGTATTTATACACTATGTTTCATGGTCCCACTGTTTCTTGTTTTATGATTTATACTTTTAATATTTATTCCAGTTTTTGTACTTAAAAATTGCCCAAGACGGAAATCCGGAATACGTAAACATAAAACAAAAGTTATTACAGTCAAATGGTGGCAGCATCGTTCAAAAAATTTATGACTGTGGCTCCACCCACAATAAAAGTTATCAGTAATTAAAATCGTCGAAAGACACGTCTTGATGAATTTCTGTTTTGTTTCAAAAGTAAGTACATTGAATATATTATATTAAATGCACTATAATGCTCCTCTAGTTTAATGAATACAGCCTACATTTTTTTGTTCATCTCAGTTCTTCTTCTTAAAATCATTCCTAGTGCTGTTACAGCTTCCCTGGTTTCTTTTCTTTTCCAAGGTAGACTTCGGTGTTCCTCTAAACGTTGGTTAATTTTAGCACTTAATCTTTCTTCAACTACGGTGGGTAAAACTTTTGAGGGCCGACTTAATAATACAAAGGTTCTATAATTTAAAAGTCAAAGGCATTTTCTTTCTTAGTTTGTTAGTTGTTTTACTTTTTACTAATTCCATTGTAACTGTTTCACTCTTATAAAGACGCACATGAAAGTGTACATTTCTTCTTTCGCCTTATCTCCAGCACTCTTCAAAAACTCAGCACGGATGTTATGTTACCGTCCCTTAGTTGCAAACAAAGTTGTTTCACGCACTGTTGAATTTGGACCTGGTAATTGGTGGTCCTATGAATTCATTTTACACTTCTTCCACTGGACGTATGTGATATAAATCGTCTCTGACGACTACTACATTAATTAGCTCCTCATTGTATTGTTTAAAACCGTTTCTTTTGCAGGTTCAGGTAGAAGGCCATTTTTTAAACCTGTGTTGCTACGAGTTGTGTAACTGTAATGATCTGATTTTTGCGTACATTACTTTAAAAAAATAATTTGTCAGGTACATTTTGTATTATACTGTGATTTTTGCTTCATAGTACATAAACTTTCATTAATGGCGTGATGCAAAGTTGTATAATCGAAGATATTAAAAAATAATGGCATTAAAAATGTAGACCTGTTAAAAACTCTCAAGGCTTGTGAACGAGTCAATGCAAAATGTACAGCAACGATGAATACTATGTTTTTCAAATCCTGAAACAAATCGCACTGCAATGGAAGTCCATAAAGAAGCAAAATCCGCAATGCTAGTTGAGCATATATCATGTACGTGTAACGAAATATATCACTTGCCATATTTTTTTCTTTTTTACAGTGCACATTACGACGAAAAATGCAATGTTTACTGCATATTCTGAGAAATTTCATCATATTTTAGTTAAGGCTATTGTATTTATTTTTATTGTTGTTCATGAGACTGATGTTTTGAGGGTACTGATTTTCACATGTAGTAATAGGCACTGACGTTGAAAATTTTGTACTCGGACGACTTAATTTAAAAACGTAAGCGTATTGCGATGTTTTGTACATCAGAATGTGAAATTGCATAGGAAAAGGGCAAAGGGAATGTGATACTAGTGGACAGTAGCGTATCTGCAGGAAGGAAAGTAAATAACTGGGTACAGTAACTGCGCCTCTGCCCATTCCCTGCTATGGCAAAGAGGTCGGCAATAGAGCTACAAAAGCACAGCCGGGCACTCAGAGCAAAAGGGTTTGCGCCTCACCAGTCCACGTTAAGCGGGCAACTGGGAGCTGCTATCTCGGCCACAGCCCGTTTTATTGTGCACAGCAACCGGACCACGTAATCTCACCACACACAGGACACGGGGCATTTAAAGCTGCCTCTCTGCCGCTCAGAAGATACGCAACACTGCTTAACCCACCTGCTCTATTCAAAAGCGATTCCGTTATTCTGCAGTGTGCTTCACGCACCATCGTCATCACGACAGAAAGCAAACGATATTCAATAGAAACGAAAACACCTCACGTGTCTTATCAGATGGATCGATTGCTTTTTATAGCTGTATCCTCCATGTGGCATATTCTTGGCTTGAGGTTTGCGTGGTAATCGTAGTTCGATCAGGTTGGCTGGAGGTCGGAGGTAGAATACGGATTCTGTCGAGCGACCTCATTAAAGAGTGCGTCCCACAACTCTAACTCATAAATAAAACATGTAGCTGCAACCGTGGCTAAACAGCGTAGATATCGAACACACACACCAAACAGAACAGAAATGTCCGCCAGTACACAGCGTTTACTATGTCTGCATATACACCGCAGATCCCAACAAGTTTCAAACGAAGCCACTTTCGACTACCTTTTGACGTTTTGTTCACCGTCTCATTCACAACTCTCATATCGTGACCTCAAATACGGTCTTCAGTGCACTACTGGGCCGCAGACGATCCTCGGTGGGTACGACCTATCGACCGTCAACGTAGGTGGTCTATTAATGTATGGTGTGGAATCCTTGGGGATGAAATTATCGGTCCACACTTCTTCCCAGGTACACTGACTGGTGAGTTACATCGCGCGTTTACAGCCGATAGTTTGGGTGGTCTCCTTGAACGTGTGTGTCTACACACGAGAGTCCATATGTGGATGCAGCACGATGCTGGAAGAACTAAACAACAGGTTTGCAGGAAGGTGGTTGGGGCGCCATGGTCCTCATACATGGCCCACAAGGTCGCCCGATTTAACACCGTTAGACTTCTTTTTGTGGGGATATCTAAAGGATCGTGTTAATGTTACTGAGCCCACATCCACAGATGATCTAAAACGGCGCATAGAGGATGCATGTTGCTCCGTGACACCGGAGATGTTACATCTCGTCCGCAGATCCTTTAGAAGGTGCATTACATAGTTCATTCAGGAACATGGACACCCATTTGAACATCCCATTTAAATCAACTTCCCACCGCCAGAACATCCATCACCCACCACACAACCATGTATTATGTACAGCGTGTGGTATCTGCCCTGAAACATTGAAGGGTTGTAGCTGCCAAACTAAAAGTGATAGGGATGTAATTTAAATTGATGTATACACAGCTGGTGTCAAATTTACAAAATTGTTTCATTTTGCTGTAACTCTTTGTATAATAACAAAATAAACTACGTTCATAACTCCGCAGACAATGTAACGTTTCTTTTGGTGACCTACCGCAATAAATATTTGCGTCGCCTATTACTTCGTAACTTCCAGAGGCAAACACATTTAGTGAAACACCCCATCAATACAGCAAATACTACATACTTCAGTTTTTAGTGTGTCCACGTTCCTCTGGGTACAGACGCAATAACAAATGTTGAAGAATTTGAGTGCTGAGTTATTAGTTTACCTTTCTTGCCTCATACATTATTGATTTACAGAAGTAATTTTCCGTGAAATTGTTCCACATCAAGTATCTGTAGCATGAACGCCATGCTGTTTGTGACCAGCAGCCAGTCTTTTGTTCTATCATGTGTATATAGAATCATGACAGTTACTTTCTCTAATGGTGCAATCTGCTGGTCTTGATTCACTGTAAATCAGCATAACTTTTGATCACTATACTATGTGGTCAGAAATATCCTGGACCCCTGGCTGAAAATGACTTACAAGTTCGTGGTGCCTTTCATCGGTAATGCTGGAATTCAGTATGGTGTTGGCCCACCATAAGCTTCGATGACGGCTTCCACTCTCGCAGGCCGTACGTTCAATCAGGTGCTGGAAGGTTTCTTGGAGAATGGCAGCCCATTCTTCGGGAGTGCTGCACTGAGGAGAGGTATCGATGTCGATCGGTGAGGCCTGACACGAAGTCGGCGTTCCAAATCAACCCAAAGGTGTTCTATAGGATTCACGTCAGGACTCTGTGCAGGCCACTCCGTTACAGGGATGTTGCTGTCGTGTAACCATTCCGCCATAGGCCGTGCATTATGAACAGGTGCTCGATCGTGTTGAAAGATGCAGTCGCCATCCCCGAATTGCTATTCAACAGTGGGAAGCAAGAAAGTGCTTAAAACATCAATGTAGGCCTGTTCTGTGATAGTACCACGCAAAATAACAAGGGGTGCAAGCCCCCTCCATGAAAAACACGACCACACCATAACACCACCGCCTCCGAATTTTACTGTTGGCGCCGGCCTGTGTGGCCGAGCGGTTCTACGCGCTTCAGTCTGGAACCGCGCGACCGCTACGGTCGCAGGTTCGAATCCTGCCTCGGGCGTGGATGTGTGTGATGTCCTTAGGTTAGTTCGGTTTAAGTAGTTCTAAGTTCTAGGGGACTGATGACCTCAGATGTTAAGTCCCATAGTGCTCAGAGCCATTTGAACCATTTTTTACTGTTGGCACCTCGCACTCTGGCAGATGACGTTCACTGGGCATTCGCCATACACACACCCTGCCATCGAACCGCCAAATTATGTACCGTGATTCGTCACTCCACACAACCTTTTTCCATTGTTAAATCGTCCAATGTTTACGCTCTTCACTCCAAGCGAGGCGTCGTTTGGCATTTACCGGCGAGATGTGTTGCTTATGAGCAACCGTTAGACCATGAAATCAAAGTTTTCTCACTTTCCGCCTAATTGTAATAGTACTGCAGTGGATCTTGATGTAGTTTGGAATACTGGTGTGAAGGTCTGGATAGATGGCTGTCTAATGTCTATTCCACATTACGAACCTCTACAACTGTCGGCGGTCTCTGTCAGTAAACAGATGAGTTCTGCCTGTGCACTTTTGCGCTATACGTGTCCCTTCACGTTTCCACTTTACTATCACATCGAAAACAGTGAATCTGGGGATGTTTAGGAGTGTGGAAAGCTCACCATCTAATCACCTGAGCACGTTCGAAGTTCGTAAGTTCCGCAGAGCGCCCCATTCTGTTCTCCTACGATGTCTAATGACTACCGAGGTCGCTGATATGGCGTACCTGGCAGTAGATGGCAGCACAACGCACCTAATTATATATATATATATATATATATATATATATATATATATATATATATATATATATCCAGGGTAGTCCATTAATATGATAGCGACCGGGCCAAATATCTCACGAAATAAGCGTCAAACGAAAAAAACTACAAAGAACTAAACTTGTCTTGCTTGAAGGGGGAAACCAGATTGCGGTATGGTTGGCCCGTTGGCCCGCTAGATGGCGCTGCCCTACGTCAAACGGATATCAACTGCGTTTTTTAAATAGGAACCCCCAGTTTTATTACATATTCGTCTAGTACGTAAAGAAATATGAATGTTTTAAGAATGAGATTTTCACTCTGCAGCGGAGTGTGCCAGGAAGTTTCATGAATGTTTTAGTTGGACCACTTTTTTCGCTTTGTGATAGATGGCACTGTAATAGTCACAAACATATAAGTACGTGGTATCACGTAACATTCCCCCAGTGCGGACAGTATTTGCTTCGTGATACATTACCCGTGTTAAAATCGACGGTTTACCAATTGCGGAAAAGGTCGATATCGTGTTGATGTATGGCTATTGCGATCAAAATGCCCAACGGGTGTGTGATATGTATGCTGCTCGGTATCCTGGACGATATCATCCAAGTGTCCGGACCATTCGCCGGATACTTACGAAATAAGAAACAGGAAGTGTTCAGCAACTTGTGAAACGTCAACCACGACCTGCAACAAATGATGATGCCGAAGTAGGTGTCTTAGCTGCTGTCGTGGCTAATCCGCACTTGAGTAGCAGACAAATTGCGCGAGAATCGGGAATCTCAAAAACGTCGGTGTTGAGAATGCTACATCAACATCGATTGCACCTGTACCAAATTTCTATGCACCAGGAATTGCATGGCGACGACTTTGAACGTTGTGTACAGTTCTGCCACTGGGCACAAGAGAAATTTCGGTACGATCACAGACTTTTTAAACGCGTTCTATTTATTGACGAAGCGTCATTCACCAACAGCGGTAACGTAAACCGGCATAATATGCACTATTGGGCAACGGAAAATCCACGATGCCTGCGACAAGTGGAACATCAGCAACCTTGGCGGGTTAATGTATGGTGCGGCATTATGGGAGGAAGGATAATTGGCCCCCATTTTACCGATGGCAATGTATGCTGATTTCCTACGTAATGTTCTACCGATGTTACCACAAGATGTTTCACTGCATGACAGAATGGCGATGAACTTCCAACATGATGAATGTCCGGCACATAGCTCACGTGCGGTTGAAGTGGTATTGACTAGCATATTTATGACAGGAGGATTGGTCGTTCACCGGATCTATTGACCCCGGATTTCTTTCTGTGGGGAAAGTTGAAGGATATTTGCTATCGTGATCCACCGACAACGCCTGACAAAATGCGTCAGCCCATTGTCAATGCATGTGCCAACATTACGGTAGGCGAAATACTCGCTGTTGAGAGGAATGTCGTTACACGTATTGCCAAATGCATTGAGGTTGACGGACATCATTTTCAGCATTTCTTGCATTAATGTGGTATTTACAGGTAACACGCTGTAACAGCATGCGTTCTCAGAAATGATAAGTTCACAAAGGTACATGTATCACACTGGATTAACCGAAATAAAATGTTCTAACGTACCTACGTTCTGTATTTTAATTTAAAAAACCTACCTGTTACCAACTGTTCGTCTAAAATTGTGAGCCATATGTTTGTGAATATTACAGCGCCATCTATCACAAAGTGAAAAAAGTGGTCCAACTAAAACATTCATATTTCTTTACGTACTACACGAATATGCAATAAAAATGGGGGTTACTATTTAAAAAAGAAAACGCAGTTGATATCCGTTTGACCTATGGCAGCGCCATCTAGTGGGCCAACCATAGCGCCATCTGGTTCCCCCCTTCAAGTTAGACAAGTTTTGTTCTTTGTAGTTTTTTTCGTTTGATGCTTAATTCGTGAGATATTTGGCCCGGTCACGATCAATGGACCACCCTGTAATATATATATATGGACGTTTTAGGCCATCTTCACGCATCACGAGACTGAACAGATAGTCCACATATCAGCAAGAGTTTATAGCTAGTCAAGTATTCTTTTTCGAGGATATGTGGATTTCTGCGACTATATATTTATACTTAAAATACAAGAGTATTGGAATACACAAATGAACGTTATATTACATTACACTCAAAGTTTAAAAGTACAATCATGTAAACGCCAAAACTGTACGAAATTGTGTAATGTCACTGACCACTATTTTATAGGGACAGCCCCGTGGGGTTAGCCGAGCACTCTATTGCGCTGCAGTCATGGACTGTGCGGCTGGTCCCGGCGGAGGTTCGAGTCCTCCCTCGGGCGTGGGTGTGTGTGTTTGCCCTTAGGATAATTTAGGTTAAGTAGTGTGTAAGCTTAGGGACTGATGACCTTAGCAGTTAAGTTCCATAAGATTTCACACACATTTGATCACCTTCGATAGGGACAAAATAATTGGTAAATGTGATAATCACCCTGGAGGTAACACACGCAGAAAACTAACATTATCTAGAATTTTGGCTGTCAATAAACAACAATTACAGAGTTCTGAATGATCCTTGATGATCAAATACGATAACGTTCCATTAGTCACCTTTGCTAAGGAGTCAACAGCCAATGAATGTTCTTCTCATCACAAGAAAATATAATGTAAATAGATAAACAGTTCCCCATCCATATTAGACTGAGTCCACTTTCCCATTTGCCCCTCCATTTTTTGCCTGTACGTCACATTCGCCAGTTATTTTATAGAAGTAATGTAGTATTCTGCGCTAGTACTCAATTTCGTTCTGCTTTGGCCATTATACGCTTATACTGTTAACATTTTAGTATAATATAATGTAACGTTTATTAATTCTTAACTTTTTGTTTCTCGCATACATATATAATCCTGTAAGGTCACATATTCTTGGAAAAAGAAGCTTAGTACAGCTACAAATAATGCACAAAATATTAAAAAGTAATTTTATAAAACAATATCGACACCAGCTTTTGTATTTTTAAGTTCGATATGGATTCTCAAAAAACTGGAACCTATTACGGATACAGAGTGCTGAAATGTGTACACTGCGCGAGAAGATAAGAAAAACTGAATGTGAACAAAACATGAAATATCTGCAATAAACTGAAAAAAATCAAACTTCGACATTACGGGAAAGGACGTGTAATCATCATGAAAAATGGCGAATTACTAGAGATATTTCACAATGATAGGCTACAAAGAAGAGGAATATAAGACGTCTGAAAAAAATACGGCAAGATTTGAGAAAGGTTTTAATTGTAGGTGTATCTGGCAAAAGCCTAATATCGGTCATCTGCTGTGCACGGAAATTCGATTTTTCAGGAGCTTATATAGTATGTCAGTGTCTAATTTCCTTCAAGAAGTATCCTGAAATATCCCCAAATATTTCAGACCTCTAGCTGAAACAGATTATTTGTGCAAAAGTAAACATTTCAGAAAATTTAATTCACGAGAAATTCAATTCAAAGTTATAACTGATCTACGGTACATCCCCGTTGTTTTTAATACATTCCAGTTGTACAGTCGTCTTGGTTTACATGTTGCTCATGCTCTCTTTCCTTTTCTTGCTTCTCTTTGTTATTTTGGCCTCTTTCAAGGACACATTTTTCAGCAGTGGCCACTCTTATGGAATCAATCGCCCGAAATGAATGTCTTGTACTGAACCCCGTATATATTCTTATGAACTCTAGAACTTCACTGCTAAGCATCCCACCACTTACAGCCTCGAACACAACTAATCTCATAGTTTTGAATTCGACAAACCCTGTATTTTTATACCACGTTTCCCACAGAGCGACATCCTCTAGACACACAAAGTACTCAGTTCAGCAGTTATGGAACCTCATCGGGTTATATTGTCTGGTTCATTTCTCTTAGAAATGTCTCTCTGGGTCTGCAAATTTTTGAACTTTTGTCTTGAAGACTTGATGGAATCGACGAACATCCAATATGTTTATAGATGTACTCACACAGTTTTAGAGTAGAAAAATAATTTTTTGGATGCATAAAACGAAATTGACAGAAAAGAAAGGTACGATATTACAGTAATGTTTATAAGCAAATCAACGCCCGGAAATCAAAGATATAAAGGGGAAAACATAAGAGTAGTAAAAAGCGTGTCTTTTAACAACACTGCCAAGTCGGAAAACAGCTGTATAGCGAATATTTCTCCAACGAGAGTCTAATGGCACACAGTTCACGTGCTAAAGCAACGTAGATATTGATACAGCCGCACACAGCGAGACATTTAAGTCGGTTTTTAAATAACTTCCCGATGTCAAATTCAGTTGTTTTCAACTAATATTTCGTTCGAAAAACTTTATACACACATTTAAAATGAAAAACCATATTTTTTTATGCGGATTCACAAGCTAGCGACCTTAACACGCCCTCGTACATCGTTGGTGCCGCCCCCGCAGGTGGCCTGCTGGCTTGCAGCTTCCGCTGCTGTAGGGAAACCTGCGACCGCCGCTGGGAACCCAGCTCGCTGCGGAAATAAAATTCCGGGCCACGAACAAAAGCAGCTGCAGTTGTCTCCGCGCCCTACTTTGCGCGAAAACTCCAGCTCTGCCAACTGTCGCCACCATGGGGTCGTTCAATAAAACATTAACACTGCAGAAGCGCCAGACCTCTTGCCGCACACTTTCTCGAATATACTGGTTTCCCATCTGTAAAGGGATTTCCAAGTAACATTAACCAATAGGCGAGTTCGGCTTTGTTGAGATTAAATTCGAAAAACTACTATATTATGTTGGCACGGCTAAAAATAAAATCTTACTAAATCAGTTGTTAGTCTCCATTAGGACCTCATAAATGTTAAATTTATTGACGATAAGCTAAATATGACCCCTCACAATTTTGTTTATTTTAATATGGTGTTGGATAAACCTGTCCCTGACGTTGTAAACCTATAATAATGTGCGCTAAAGAAATGCTGCAGCACTAAAAAACCATTTAGTCTTGTTATTGAAGCTTACCTGTAGAAAACGTTCATAATAATTAAATGACGATAGTTATTATGTAGTAGCGGGGATCAGAATAAAAATACTGTGTGTCAGAAGGAAATTAAATAAAACACGGGGTGGTTAGAAGAGATTTATCTGATTTCTTGAAATTATATCTCCTATATGAACGCAAATAGAAAGATGGGCTCAAGCTTAACTTACTCTTCGGACTATGAAGTTTTAATTTTCAAAAGAACCCCCTGCTTTTGCAAGGACTTATCTTTTACAACCAACCTTGGCTTCTCTCTTCAGTATCCAACCCGAAGTTTGGCTTGCAGCAGTACACCATTCCCGTGTTGTGCGTCCTTCCTCTTCACTTCCGGATTTGTAGCCCTTCCACATAGTTCATTATCTGCTGCATGTATGGCGCCCTGGTCGACTTCGGCGATTCCTTCTCTCAATAGTTCCTTCTGCTATTGTTCCAATGAGGATGTTGTGTCTTGGAAAGCGTCCCACGAGTTTGTCTCTGCTTGTTTGGATGTTCCTCCACAGAAGTCTGGTTTTCTGTGCTCTTCGCAGCACCTCTTCATTCGTAAGCCTGTGCTTCAGCTGATCTTCACTGTCCTTCTGAAGCACAAAATCTCCGGGGCTTCTGGCCGTCTTATCTCTTCTTTTCCTGTTGTTGAAGTTTCATATGCCTATAGGGGCACACTCCGAACAAATGCTTTCTTGATCCGTTTCCTAATTCCCAGACTAATATTCTTGCTGGTGAGTAAGGTCTTCCTCAGATTAAATGCAGTTTTGGCCTTCTATATTCTGCTCATAATTTCTTTTCGGCTTCTCCTACCCCGTGTGATTCTGCTTCCCAGTTGGGTAAATTCCTCTATCACTTCTTGCTCCTCTCTTCCAATTATTCTTAAAACGTAATATTCTTGTTCAGTAGTCCATATCATCACTTTAGTTTTTAGCTTTTTTTATTCTCATACAATACAGCTTACAGCAAGTCCTTTCTGTTTTTCTGCGGACCTTTTCTAGATCTTCTTTCGTCTCCGTGATCACAGCGTCATCATCTGAGTAACGTAGAGTGTCGATCGTCTACCCACTAATTTTGATCTCCACTTTAGTAGTTTCGCGAACTTGGTCTATAGCTTCTTAGATGTAAGCACTGAATCCTTGGCTCAAGCCTTTTCTAATTTTTTGTTTTTTGTTCCTTATGAAAATTTCTTATAATAGCCACTTCGTTCTTCTAGTAACTGACTACCAGTGGCATGTCGTCTTTTAGACCTGCTTTCTTCAGCACTCTGAACATCTCTTGACCGACAACTTTATCAGATGCATTTTCCAGATCTACAATGGCAATATAAGTTGGTTTATTTTTCTGTATTTGCTTTTAGAGAAGAAGCCTCAGTGCGAAATCGCTATTATTGTTCCTAACCCTCTCCTGGATCCAGCTTATCTTCACTTAGCATACACTTCACCTTAAATTCCCCTCAGAGTTCTTTATGAGAGTGCAATTTAATCTTAAAATTCGCTACTGTTCACATTTTGTAGCTGCTACGTTCATCAGCATAGGATCCTTGATGCATTTCTGGAAGTCGATTGGCGTCTTTCCTGTCCTGGAGGTGGACATAATCACTTTCAGCAGTATCATTTTCATGGCGTCACCAATATTCTTGATTAGACCTGCAGGACTTTGTTCTCAAGTAGATCTTATGAGCTTTCTCAAATTCGTCTTGCGACATGTCATCTTCGTCTTCTTCCTCTTCTTCTTCTTTTCGAATTATAATCCTTCGGCAACGGTGCGATATTGCAGTGCATGAGTTGTTCGGAAGTACAGTGCCATGTTTCTTCGGACATGCATGCATGCATGCGGTGACTGCAGCTGTTATGAAATGCATGAAATATATTCGCAGCTGCGAATATGGACAACCATCTGTTGTATAATGACGACAATGAAAATTTGCGCTCGACCGGGACTCGAACCCGGATTTCCCGGCCAAACCTAAATTTCCATATGTCGTGAGACATGGGTTAAACAGCCTCCACTCGTACATTCATTTTGTGTATTCCCGTTCAGAGGAGACATTTTAGTTGAAAGTTGCTTACCATAACTGCTATTTGGTTGGTACGTTCTGCGATTAGTTTGGGTTTCATAGGTGTCGTAAAATAAGAAAGGCTTTCGCGTAACTTAACGTTATTTTCCTTTTTTGCTAAAGTGGCAAAGTGGTATCGCAAGTTATTTTGATCGGCGTTTCATTGGATTTGTAGAGAGATTCCCATGTTAGTTAATACTACAGAATCCGAGATCTATCATCGAGATCGACCATGTATGTCGTATGATAATCGTCAATAAAAAGTAGTCTCAGGAAGTTTATCACTTAGTGACATATATTGCGACTGTTTCTCATCGAAGAAAAAAAAAAGATGAATAGAGCATAAACAGTAATTCGTTTCCTGAAAATTTCTGGAACATTTTGGTTGTACACCGCGTGTTTTCCGTTCGCAGGACAGCTGTTGCAGTGATCTTCAGTTTGTGCCATTGCACTTGCCGCCGTTTCACGCGGTCAAATCCTTTGCAGAGAAATTGTTAAGCCTGGAGCCGTTCCCAGTGGGACCTCGCGTCGCAAGAAACGCCGGCGCCGGCTTCCGCCACTACACGTGCTGCGCACCACACGCAGAAGCGGCGCCGCTCATTGTTCGCTCTGCACAATAAACAAGCATCGCCGAGTAATTTACGACCTTCCTCTGCGTCGCTTTTGGAGCGCTGGAATGTGTCCAGCGGTCTCGGCGGCCACCACCGTCACCACCACCACCACGGAAGCGGGGAGAAAATATTTATAAATTTCGTCGCCTCGCCGGTTGCCATTTTTCCGTAGCCGAGTTGCCGACTGCCTTTTGGGCGTTGTTTATGTCTTCACGCACGGCGCTCGCATTCTGGCACTGTGCGACGGCTGCAGCCGCGCGTCTGTAACTTCCCTGGCTCCGCCCTGCCTGTAATGGCTCGCGGTGGGGTTTGGGGTGGTTTAATTACGCAATCCACTTACGACGACTAAGTGGGCGCGTATTCAGCCTAAGCTCTACAGCAGTGCGCCAGTAGCGTCTGAGGCTACAGCGCTTGAGAGATGATAAGCTTGCAAGTGTTGTTCTGTTAGGTTCTAAACCGCTGAAGGGTTAGAGCTATAGCGCGAGAAACATTCTGACGCAGATATCAATTTCCAGGTGCTTCCTGCTTCATATTTAAGTTACGGCGGATGGCATACAGCGGGCGATTATAACTAAACTTTCCCAGTGCCGCAGTGCAGACTGTATACAACGCAGGAGGCTGAAACAACGTAAACGCCTACATTACTTGGTACGCACGCATAGTATGCTAAGAAAAGTAATATTTCCACTTTCTGGCACTAAGTGCAAATATGAGGCTGTAAGCCGTCAGAATCTGTTGTAGGTGAAGGAGAAAAGGAGGAATGATCAAACACCTTTATTAGGATATGATCCAAATTTACAAGTGTTCACTGTGGTCTCCCGTCTCAGAAACATACTGCATCCGTAACTCGACGTGTTAGACAGCCTGCATATTCGGTGTAATCAGAGTGACATATGATTGTTTGCTATCCTTCGGATCAGGAAGAGTTCAGATACATCCCTGATAGACAGGATCGTTCAGATGTCCCACAACCAGAATTCACATGGATTTAGGTCCGGGGGATGGGGAATATCATCTTGATATTGTCTAGGTATGATGTGGTCGTTACCTAAGGTTCTTCGAAGCAGGTCTTTCACCTGGAAAGTGACATGTTATGTCGCTCCATCTTGCATGAAAATAGTGGTGAGGACGAAGTTAGGTTCTTCCAAAGCTGGAATCACGTGTTGCACCATAAGGTAGCCCTTATAAAATGCAGATTCACTGTACACTTGACAGGCGTGAAATGTGTCAACTATATGAGGAAAATTAACCGAGAATGGAGGAGATTGTTAAACCAAACCACACAGTCACTTAAGCTCGCTGCAGTGTATGTTTCTGCACGACATGCGGCGGAGTAGAGCCCCATGTGCGGCAGTTTTGCGCGTCCACGGTACCATGCAGAATAAAATGTGTCTGGTTCATCCAAAGAATTTTTCCCAGCCACACGTCATTCGTTTCCAGAGGTGCAAAAAAAAAAAAAAAAAAAAAAAAAAAAAAAAAAAAAAAAAAAAAAAAAAAAAAAAAAAAAGGCCATACGTGGCAAAAAAAAAAAAAAAGGGAAAAGCCTGTCGCACATGGGGCTCTACTCCGCCACATGTTGTGCAGAAACATACACTGCAGCCAGCTGTAGAATTGCATTATTACTTCTCTGTGTGCGACAGCACAACTTTCAGTGGCATGGCATTAAGATACAAACTTTAAACTGTATTTCGGGCAAAATAACTCCTCCCTAAGCCGTCAGTGGTTGGATTAATACGCTATGCAAGAAAAGTACAGATAAACTGCGCAAAGTTCTGTGTTTTCGACTTAGTTGAATATCCCACTGCTATTAAACTGTGGGTATTGGATAGTATTGTAATACACAATTCCCCATCAGGTAATAACACTATACCACATGCGCTTTTCATACTTGCATTTATTTACCAACACAGAAGGCTTCATTTACCACGTCGAGCTAGGATTAAATGATTATATTTATGTTTTACTAACATAGATAGTGTACCATTTTGCTTTTAGTTAATAGTCAGACATGAATAAAAGGTAACTTTCAAATAAACGCTCAGGAATAATTAACAGAAAAGACTTCATTTTACATTGAGTTGCCAGTCAGGCAGCAGCAACCAGCCGAGACAGAAGCAGCAACAGCGAAATATCTGATTCTGTGACTTTTACGATTTCCTAACCAGGAGCGAATTGTGTAATTTCATCTGTGTGGTTTTGTAGTTTAGTTTGTTGAGTTTCTGCATTTTAAATTCATATCTAATAGTCACGGATCTGGTGACATATCACAAGCTCCAAATCAGGAAAGAGTTATGTAGTCTCACTTGAGTACTTCGGAAGTTCGGTTTTTGAATCTCTGCGAATTAATATAATTTATTAAACATACCTCTGGCGTTTTCATCAGGGTCTACAGCAAAGTTCTGCAGCACGTGTCGATAGTCAGTTTGAGTAGTCTAGTTTTACACGGTTTTTAGTACGGATAGAGCCTGTGGTTATTGTGTGCGGATGCAAGTCGAGTTGGTGAGACTTTGCTCTTAGCTCCAGGCTGTGACAGCTTCGGTTACAAGGCTTGGAGCTGCAGTAGATGGGCATCACTGTTGTTGGGCTGCCGTGGGGATCCAACGGATGTCCAGCACGTCCAAGTCCTTTGATCGGACCTCAGTAGTGGCCAGCCCAGTTGCTGCTCACACTGAGGTTGACCACTCACCCGTGCTCGAGTGGGAAGTCGCCTCGAGGCTTGGCAGGCGGCGAAAGGCTTCCCAGGGAACCGCAAGTAAGACCTCCCCGGCTAGCCTGACAAACAGGTTCCAGGTGCTGACTATGGCTGACTCTGTCGCTCAGCCAGGTGCAGTCGCCTGTCCTGTTTCAGAAGAAACCGCTCAGACTGCAAGATCCGGGCAGATACACAGGGTGGGATTATTAGTAGTTGGGAGCTCCAATTTTAGGCGCTTTATGTGGCTCCTTAGGGACATGACTGCCAAGAAGGGGAAGAAAGCCAATGCGCACTCCGTGTGCATACCGGGTGGAGTCATTCCAGATGTGAAACGGGTCCTTCCGGATCCTCTGAAGAGCACAGGGTGCAGCCAAATGGAGGTGGTGGCTCACGTCGGTACCAATGACATGAGTTACTTTATATCAGAAGAGATTCTCTATGGTTTCGAGTGTAACAGGAGTGGTAAAGGCTGGCAGTCTTGCTTGCAAAATGAAAGCAGAGCTGACCATTTTCAGCATAGTCGACAGGACCGATTGCGGACCTCTGAAACAGAACCGGGTGGAGGGTCTGAATCAGAGGCTGAGACGGTTCTGCGACCGTGTAGGCTGCAGATTCCACGACCTGGTTCCGCTGAATAGGTTAGGTGTCCACAATAGACAGGAAGCGACTACAAGGGTAGCAGGGGCTCGGTGGGGTGGACTGGGCGGTATTTTAGGTTAGAGGGTCTCGGGAAAACACAAGAAGGGCTTCAGTCTCAATGAAACCATCGGTAAAACAGTTGTAAATTGTCGTAGCTGTTTTGGGAAAGTGCAGAGCCCCAAGCGCTAATACAAAGCACTGGTGCTCAAATCGTTATAGGCACTGAAAGCTGGCTGAAGCCGGAGATAAGTCCAGCCGAAATTTTTGCGGAGAACTTAACGGTGGTCTGAAAGGATAGGCTAAACAAAGTTGGCAGTGGCGTGTTTCTTGTTGTTAGAAGTAGTTTAACTTGCCGCGAAATTGAAATAGATAGTTCCTGTGAGTTTGTACAGCCAGAGGTCATTCTTGGCAACCGGAATAAAATAACTGGATCCTTTTAACGATCTCACAATTCAGATGATACAATTGCTGAAAGGTTCGAAGAAAACTTGAATTTGATTTCAAACACATAGACGCCTCATACAATTATAGTTGGTGTTGACTTTAATTTACCCTCGATATGTCGGCGAAAATACATGTTTGCATGTGAAATTGTGTTAAACGCATTCTCTGAAAATTATTTCGAGTAGAAATACCTTGACCTCTTAGCAACATATAATCTTGACCTAATAACAAGTATCAAAACGGATACAGGGATTAGTTGCAGCGAGATTGAATATTGTAACCCCCAAACCTCCAAAAATAAACGAAAAATATTCCCATTCAAAAAAGCAAAAAAAAAAAATTCAGTTAACGATTTCCTGAGAGACAATCTTCACTCTGTCCAAATTAATAATGTAAGTGTAGATCAGATGAAGCTTAGATTCAAAGAAATAGTATGGGCAGCAATTGAGAGATTTATACCAAATAAATTAACACACGACGGAGCTGATCCACCTTGGTACACTAAGCGGGTCAAAACACTGTCACAAGAACAACGAAAAAAAAATCATGCCAAATTTAAACGGACGCAAAACTCCAAGATTTGCGATGTTTTGCAGAAATTCTAAATGTGCGGTCTTCAATGCGAGATGCTTATAATAGCTTCCACAACGCAACTTTGTTTCGAAACTTGGCAGAAAATCCAAAGAGATTCTGGTCATATGTGAATTATGCTAGCGGCGAGACACAATAAAAACCATCTCTGCGCAACTAAAGTGCTATCAAAGAAGGGTTACTAAAAACAGACTTCCGAAATTCCAGAATTCGAATCAAGAACAGCTGGCAACAGGAGTAGCGTAGAAGTATAGATCCTCGGAGTAGTGAAGCAACTTACATCACTTAACGAAAGCAAGTCTTCCGGTTTAGACTGTACACCAATTCGGTTCCTTTCAGAGTATGCTGATACAATAGCTCCATACTTAACAAACATTTACAACCGTTCGCTCGACAAAAGATCCTTACCCAAAAATTGGAAATTTTCAAATATTCAAGAAAGGTAGTAGGATTAATCCTGCAAATTACAGGCCCATATCGTTAATGTCGATATGCAGCAGGATTTTGGAACATATAATGTGGTTGAACATTTATGAATTACTTCGAAGAAAACTGTATATTGACAGACAGTCAACACGGATTTAGAAAATATCGGTCTTGTGACACACAACAAGCTCTTTACTCACACGAGGCGTTGAGTTCTATTGAAAAGATACTTCACGTTGATTTCGTATGTCTGGATTTCCAGAAGGCTTTTGACACTGTACCATACAAGCGGCTTGTAGTGAAATTGCGAGTTTACGGAATATCGTCTCAGTTATGTGACTGGATAGTGATTTTCTGTCGGAGAGGTCGTCGTTCGTAGTAATTGACAGAAAGTCATCGAACAAAATAGAAGTGACTTCTGGTGTTCTCCGAGGTAGAGTTAGAAGCCCCTTGCTGTTAATTATCTACATAAACGATTTAGGAGACAATCTGAGCAGCCGATTAGCTTGTTTGCAGATGACGCTGTCGTTTATCGACCAGTAAAGTCATCAGAAGATCGAAACAAACTGCAAAACGATATTAGAAAAGATATCTGTGTAGTGAAAAAATTGCCAGTTGACCCTAAATAACGAAAAGTGTGAGGTCATACACATGAATGCTAAAAGGAAACCGTTAAACTTTGGTTACACGATAAATCAATCAAATAAAAGGCTGCAAATTCAGCTAAATACCTAGGAATTACAATTACGAACAACTTAAATTAGAAGCAACACATAGAAAATGTTATGCGTTTCATTGGCAAGACATTTAGAAAATGTAACAGATCTACTAAAGAGACAGCCTACACTGCGCATGTCCGTCCTCTTTTAGAATACTGCTCCGCGGTGTGGGATCCTTACCAGACAGGGTTGACAGAGTACATCGAGAAAGTCTAAAAAGGGCAGTATGTTTTGTGCTACAGCGAAATAGGGGAGAGAATGTTGCTGAAATGATACAGGATTTCGAGTCGACATCATTAAAAAAAAGGCATTTTTCGTTGTGGTGGGATCTTGTCATGAAATTTCAGTGAACAAGTTTCTCCTCCGGATACGAAAATATTTTGTTGATACCGACCTACATCGGGAGAAGCGATCGCTGTAATAAAATAAGGGAAATCGGAGCTCGTACGGAAAGATGTAGGTGTTCGTTTTTCCGCACCCTATGCGTGACTGGAGTAATAGAGAATTATTGCGAAGGTGGTTCGATGAACCTTCTGCCAGGCACTTATCTGCGGAGTATCCATGTAGGTGTAGATGTAGATACGAATGATTATATTTATTTCATGCTAACACAGCTGCTGTACCCTTTTACGCTTAATTAATAGTCAAACGTAAATAAAAGGCATTCATTGTTTCAAGAGCTTTCCAATAAACACTCAGGAATAATGAACATGTTATTTGAAAATTCGTAGAGAGTGGCATAAAATCGTTGTGAAAATGTTACTTTTAATTCTGAAATAAATGTAGGTGTAAAATTGATAATTTAAATAACAAAGCTATAATTGATAAATCTTTATGTATTTCAGTAGCTCTTTATCGATATGACAGACTCTCAAACGTTAAGACTGGGATTTAATCACTCAAAATCACCACTTAAGCTTCTAACTCTTGTGCTTAACAGCATAAATAGTATTTAAGCTTCTTAACAATGGATCTGGATTTGATTTATTAAACATTATTAAAAATAATTCATGATATTTAACGAACGATATTTGATTACGAGAAATGGCTGACCACTGTATTGTGTGAAACCCGGCACTTTACTGTGCAGAAGTGAGAGAAAGAAGCAAACTGTGAATATGTTTGTGACAATGTCTTCCCCATCGATATAATAAGAGAGACTTAATTAGAAAAGTATGTTAAGTTAATAATTTATGACAACATTCCTGGACGTTTATCCTGCATCGAAGTTTAGTGAACTACATTTTGTTGTTGTTCTAATTATATCTACAAGGGGGCAGTCAAAAGAAAACGAGGCAGATGGAAAAAAGTAAGTTAACTTTTTGTTATTTCAGAAGTAATCACGATAACTGTTATTACATTATCCCATTGTGAGACATGACGGGTATTGTCTTCAAGGAGCAAAATTTGGGAGTGCCTAGGGATCCATGAATGTACCCTGGCGTTCACATCAGACGCAAATCGACAGCCACGAACGTCTTTCTTCAGGGCTCCAAAAATATGGAAATCGCATGGCGAGAGATCGGGACTGTAAGGAGGATGGTAACGGCTTCCCAACAAAACTTCTGCAGTGTAACCGAAACAACATTCACACTAAGTGGGTGGGCTTTTAGTTGGTTTTACTGGGAAGCTCTTACATATCCTCTATACAGTTCCGATCTCTTCCCATACGATTTCCCAACTTCTGGGGCCCTGAAGACAGACATTCGTGACTGTCGATTTGCTTCGGATGAAGAGGTGAACGCCTGGATACGGTCATGGTTCCGCACTCAAAGTCAAACATTTTCCCATGAAGGTACTGACTGTCTGGTCTCACAATGTACTAACAGTTACGGCGATTACGTTTGAAAGAATAAACTGTTTACTTATTTTTTCCCCGTCTGCCTCGTTTTCATTTGACTGCCCCTTACATTTCCTTCCTACCATGTAGTGATATATTTGCATTTTCTTGCCAAGAAAAATCACCTGCACGTTCAGTTTGTACAAAGATGAAATAGGATTGCATTGGATAATTCAAAGTCAAAAGGTACTGAGTCCATAATCCAATAGTATGACGCGCTTTCGATGCGACAGGTCAGAGGTATTCCCGGTCTGGAAGCTCCGGCTGATGAATAACGCAACTGGAAATGAAATGCTGAATTTCCAGGTGTGAATGGAGGCCAAGCGAGTCGCGCTATTGCCCTAATGTTAACGCAGTAGTATTGTGGTATAAAGGACGTGACACATGATAGATGCGTGGGCGTTAACTGTTAGTTGTTGACGTTGTCAGTGCTTTATCGGTAGCTAACGCAGTTACGCTATATATGCGCAGCAGATCGGATTGTTCGATGTTTCACATAGGCGGACATTACGGTTCAGCGCACTCTAATTTTGCCATAGTAGGCGTAGGTAGTTTTTTCAGAGAATTGCGACACCGAGTTTTCGAAGCGCTCATGGAGGAGCAGCATCCCAGCCATTTCGGGAATTCTTTCAGTAGATTACTGAGAGCCACCACCGACTGTGTGGAGGTCTTAAAACGCGGCCACGTAGGTTCGACCACGTGACATACCGGTCTCTCCGCCTGCTGCATCTTGCAGGCGGTGACTAGATTCTCTGGCACACACTATCGATGTCGGATCCGACAGAAGAACAGGATACAAGGGACTCGGTGGCTAATACTACATTATGGTGGCTGTTAGCGGCGCTCGCAGCAACACAAATAGTGCATATGAAGGCCTTCAACTAACACATCTTCACAACGGATGCAGACTAGGCGTCCCAGAGGCCGTTGAAATGGCTGTCAGAAACCGTTGAGTTCTTCGTCAAGGTATTCACAGCAATGTATACCGACTATGTTATTTAACAATAGTACGAATTAACACTCTTGTTACTGCAGTGGTGACGAACCTAAGAGAAGATTAGTGAATATTTGTTGCTTATGATCGTTCTCTCTCTCTCTCTCTCTCTCTCTCTCTCTCTCTCACACACACACACACACACACACACACACACACACACACACACACACCAGACGGAACGGAAAAAAACTGCAGGACAAACATTCCTCAAAACTATATGCACTACTCACGCAATTTTATTTTCTTATGAACATATATGGGTCGGATAAAAACATAAAAACACGGTGAAAAACACATGCTAGAACATAATCGCAGATGCTACCAAATCTGGAGGTTAAACTATTGTATGTGACAAACCACCTGATCTCAGTACATTGCAAGTGTCACTTGTGATCAGAACACTGTCCCATGCAATTGTGAGTGCATTATGTAGCAGCTGACTGAATCAGAACGTGAACCAGTTGTTGAGCTCGTCTGATGGGTGCTTCCGTGACCCAGGAAAATGACTGCTGTTTCAAGATGGACCGCATCGAAGGTTTATACCACATATGGGGAAGGTGTAAAACATCATACGCTTAGTCAGACGCGGGCGAATGTTTCTTTCAGTGATCGCGACAAACGATTGCGGCAAAAACTAAGGGGTGACGGCTGCAAAAGTCACTGCAGAATGAACGTCGCGCCAAAACAACACGAAACAGAGTTCCATAAGCAGGAAACTGCAGGGTGACCTGGCATACCGAAACCACTCACTACTGATGCAAATGCCCTTAACATGGAAACGTGGTGCCTAAGCCATAAAGTCTGACTATGAAAAAATGGAATGACGGTAAGAATCCCTGAGGATAGCCAGCGATAATAGCCCTCGAACGTGTCGGTATCATAGCACATCTTTTTCAGTATCTGTAGACTATTACAGCATTTCTAGTGATCGTCGAATCATTTAGTGTTTCCTGTTGACTTTGCTGGTGACAGAGGTGCAATGGATAACACCTATTCATCAACCCATGAAACACAGAGATTAAAAACTACTGGGTTCTATCTGGAAAGAGCTAAAATGAGTATTCTGCCACTGAACCTTAGGTTTTGGGAATTGGCTCTTGTGAATCCTGTAACGCTTCCTTTGAATAGCCTAGGTGCCACTCCTGTCCGAACCACCCGCAAATGAACTGGCGCTATTCTGCTCGAGATTGACAGAATATTAAAGAAGTTTAAGCTTACATCCTTCCTACCTTCTTTCGTTCATTCAGTGTTCCTTCGACACTGTAGTGCCAGACCGGATTAAAAAAAAAAAAGTCCGGCGGATGGTCTCAGCCATTTCTCGCCAGCTTGTGGAGCTACCGGGGATGACTTAATTAAATACTTTTGCTGGCGCCAGTCTCATAACGCTCGGCAGCGCCCCCTGTGATGCTTGCGCCAGAGGCAGCTCGCTTCGCCTCGCTTCGGCGCGACGCTTACTGGCGCCAGCGAGGAGAATACGGGAGGAGGGAACCTGCTGCCAGTGTGTCGTCGTCCACGCGTGCTTTAACAGCTCCACCGCGGCTATAAACTAGACACACTCGGTCTGACACTTCCACGGGAACTGCAAATTGAATTTCCTTGCCCACTCAGCCTGACGTATTCCCAGAAGTGTGTCACGGCTGCGTTATTTTCGCACTGCTTCGTCGTACTCGCTGGTTAAATAAGTCCCTTTTACGATTTGCCCATTAAAACTGCAGACTCTCCTCAAACTTCTTGTTTTTAATTTTTTATATCTTTGAGCCACCAACAGGAATGCTTGTATAGTGCTGTGCGTATCCTATATCGTGGCTGTCTACCGCGAGGTAAACAAACGAGACAAACTAGAACTCAAAAGAAGACTGGGTCTACTCGTCGTCATCGATTTAGTTCTAATGTATGGTACGGTACAGGCAGGGCTTGGCCAGAAATGAAAGTGATTGACGTGGGAGCTGCAGATGCACAACGTTTAGAAAAAGGTAGCATTTTTGGTGGGGGTCGGGCGTGGCATGAGTCATTTACGTTAGCGTACTTTACAGTGAGTGGGTGGCACAGAGGAAAGAGTAGAGAACCGTAAATTGACGGTTCGGGGTCGAGTAAAGTTGCGGAAATTGTTTTTATTTTCAATTTTTGCTTTACTTACATTACAAAAAACCAAACTAGTGCTCACTATATTGCATTTAATAACAGTTTCATGAAAGGCATGAAAAGGAAAACCAAAGGGAAGTTTGGGATTGTAAATTAACTTCCAGGAAGGGATTGTGAGGCACACAAAAAAACTTTGCATATAAAACTAGACGCTTTTCTTATTTTAGAATTGCTGGGGTGCTACTCATCGTAAAAACAGGGCAAGTAGTAACTGTCTTGGCATCCTGCAAACGTCATAAATGCGATATTTTTACAATTATATGGTTTGGTTTGATGTTTACATAGAAAACTAATTTGGTTTACATTGAAAAGGATCTTTCTTATGGCAGAGTATGACAATAAACCACGCATAATGCATATATTCGCGAACTTTTAGCAAGGATATCTAGTCGTGTACAGCGGAATATGCAATCATGTTCATAAAAACAGAACACCTTGAACGACTAGAGATAAGACATTCATAAAATAAATGGTTCAAATGGCTCTGAGCACTATGGGACTCAACTTCTGAGGTCATTAGTCCCCTAGAACTTAGAACTAGTTAAACCTAACTAACCTAAGGACATCACACACATCCATGCCCGAGGCAGGATCCGAATCAGCGACCGTAGCGGTCTCGCGGTTCCAGACTGCAGCGCCTAGAACCGCACGGCCTCTTCGGCGGCAGACGTTCATATTCACGGACCATGTTCATTAATATGTTCTGCAGAAATTATTAGCATTTCAGTGACCTCGTTTCAGCATGTGTCCTGTTGCTTAGTAGGCAAAGGGTCCACCGTGGGCCCATTTAACTTGCTCCATGCGTGATGGTTTCGACGCATAAAAGGCGCGAATAGCTATCCGTGCTCTATTCACCTAGTTCGAAAATTCATCTGTGGTGTGTTATACTGTTCCACTGTTGTGTCAGAGCCGAGGAGGAGGCAGATCTGCTTTGGAATGCCATTCGGGTGAAGCGTCGATCTTCTCTGGATGTGGTCTGGGTGGTGTACTATGACCCATCTCGTCGTCTTCTACAGCCCTCTGTGATACATTCCGCGCACACACGTTGCTTTGCCGACATTTTTCGTCCCACGCGAGCAACAGCTTCCCGGATGGATGCATCACATTCTCTCAGCCAATACCGCTTTCTCTTCAAAATCCGCCGGCCGCGGTGGTCTCGCGGTTCTAGGCACGCAGTCCGGAACCGTGCGACTGCTACGGTCGCAGGTTCGAATCCTGCCTCGGGCATGGATGTGTGTGATGTCCTTAGGTTAGTTAGGTTTAAGTAGTTCTAAGTTCTAGGGGACTGATGACCACAGCAATTGAGTCCCATAGTGCTCAGAGCAAGCCTTTAAAATCCACTCATTTGACAGTATGGTTCGCGGATACGTCTGTGAGCCACCCTGCACGCCTGCTCAAGTCGCACTGATCCATTACCTGCGCTTTATAGCGACAACGAGAGCCGCTGGCACACTTTTCCGGTACGTGGTGTTGCGCCGCTATAACGCTGTTGACCTTGAACCAGTTTGCTACATGGTTCAAATGATAATCATTTCTGCAGAACATACTAATGTATGTGTCGTTTGACTATAAACGTCCTATCTGTAGTCGTTCAGGATGTCTTACTTTTTATGAACGTGAGTGTGTTTTGATGCGATCTTCTCGGGACGTCATTGCTTTCTCTGCCGATGGTCCTATTTTCCCTACATCAGGAATCTATTGTTGGCGTGAAGCTGCTGAGGGCTGCTGGAATGTCAAAATGAATGATTCAGTCACAGTCCTTGGATATTTATTTGCAGAGTCTTCAAGGACGCTGTAAGTACAGCCCTTTCTTGGAAATTTGTTTCAGTCACAGTTTCCCTTTGACTTTCCTTTCTATGCCTTTTATTAAAATATTAATTATTTGATCTATTCGCAATGAGAGTAACTTGAAGAGTGAAAACAAAAATGAATAAAAAACGTTTCCACACAACAACGAGCCCACGACCCTCGATTTACTGTTCCATCCGTTGCGCCATCTGCTACCTGGAAAGTACCATAACGTAAATGGCTCATGCCTCGCCCGAAACTCGTCAAAAACGCTAATTATTTCTAAACGCTTGCCCATCTGGAGCTCCCACGTCTGCGACTTGCTAGACCGCCAGAGAGACGAGGGACGGAGGGGCAGAACCAGCCCTGTGTCCCTCTCTCTGGGCTTGTAACCTGCTCCGCGTCCTGTGAATCTGTTGGGGCAGAATTGGTCATAGGAATCGCCGATCCCCATGATGGACCATGATTTGTCTTTTCACTCACTTCAGAATAAGAAAACAACGAGCAGTGCACAGCACAGCATCAAGTGGGGAAACAAAGCGTTCCGTAATGGCTATTGCGCAGTTATTTGCTGATGTTGGCACTGTCGTGAAGGCGTTAGTTCAGACCCGACCTCCACCGGTATCTTACGCAACCGTAGTTAAAGCCCCAAACTCCTCTCCGACTAAAAACATCACGTTAAAAGTCTCCGCACAGTAGTAGTTGGTGTTGTTTTTGTTGTTGTTACGGTATTACGATGGCTCATTTCATGCAGCTCTACACGCTATCCTTTACAAGCCTCTTCGTCTCAGAGAAAGTCCTGCTAGCTACATTAATCTTTCAATCAGTGTTTGCCAGGAATTCCTTTTTCATAATAAGGTACAGTGTCTCCTCAATAGTAATCCTATCCACCCATTAATCTTCTGCATCCTTCTGTGGGATCACATTTCAGATGTTACTGTTTTCTTCTTGTACGAGCTGTTTATCGTCAAAGTTTTACTTTCATACAAGGCTACTGCTCCATTCCAATACTTTTTGCTGACACGTACTAGTATATATAATAAAAGCGAAGACGGACAATGACTCTCTACGGGTTAGCTGCCCTCTGTAATAAAAAACCTGAGTGAATGAATCAGCGACGAACTTCAACAGGTGTAATCGGACATCCCCCGCAACGAACAATGCCGAACAAAAGATTTACAAAAAAAAAAGAAAAGATAAGATAAGAAAGGATGGTGTAGTGGGCAGCGCATCTGACTAGCAGGCAGGAGACCCAGGTTTTAATCCTAGTCCGGCAAAAATTTTCAATCTGTCTGGTCTGTTGGCAGGCCGCTCCAGCATCATGATTCCGACTGTTTTAACTCATCTCATTCCTCAATTCATCACCGTGATTACCACTGGGTTCAGACGATCTTAGACGACACGGGCTGCGTGAGGCCTAGCGCTGTCCTCGATCAGTATGAAGCGTGGTCTAGAAAATGCAACCTCTGGAATGATGTGTGACTCCACTATCTCATCCTGGTGGCACTGCGCGTTCAATGCTGAAGGTGGCACGACGATAAGAGAGGCATTTTCCTGTTGCGTCTGATGCCACCCCAAACATGACACATGAGCCCCGGAACACAGTCTGCGGGGTAATAAGGTCCGGATGATTCCAGCTTCCTCATCGTGACACCAAACACGAGTCCTAACAGCATGACCCTTCGTGGAGAAGCCTGACTCTTCTGCGAAGAACACCCAACTCCGACGCGCAGTATGCCACTGTAAGTACCGTCTGGCAAACTCGATGGCAACACAACGTGCAGGTGTCGAGGTGGGCACCGTCATCGGCATGCGCGGACGAATGTGCCATTCCTGCAGCCGTCGTCGAACTGTTCTTGCCAACACCACTCGGCCAGTCGCAGCAACATGGCGGTCGGCTAGAGTCTGCGCTGTTACTCATCGGTCCCGGATTAGCTGCCACGTAGTAGTGCGATGCTTCTAAGCAGTAGTGCAACGACGAGCGCCCTGACCAAAGAGTGTCTGCCCATGCGGTTGCAGTACGCTGGATACCACACTGCGACACGCCTAGCACTTCTGCAGTATGACGCTGTGACCTGTCATCTCCAGACAGAGCAACGGCATGGATAACCTCAGCGTACTGTACTCGTACTTCTGTAAAACAAAATATACATCGCAAGTCCTCTGCTCTGAGATGAGCCAAGGTGTAAGGAACTTCGTTATTCACAGATACGTACCACGCAGTGACAACAATGATGATAATACGCGGAAGAAACACACTGCAACGTAGGGGAGTCTTCTGCACAATGCTTTGCTTGTCTATCAAAACAAGACAGCAGAGCTGCGTGTCTGTCCTAGCGTTTACTGGCCACAAGCGAACTGTAAGATCTATCGGAGTTGTCAGCGCTTTTGTATCATTGTCGTGTCTTCGTCCAGGTACATTTTTAATCCTCTCTTCAAAGGAGCTTGGGTGGCATCAAGGGTGTTGTTCAACTGGGACGGTTTGTCGTTATATTTCTGTGAGCACGTCACATGAGGGTACAAAACAGGAGGGCTGAAAAAGCTGGAACACCGTTTGCTGCTTCGGATCACGTTCAAATTTCGTCGAATGATTTTGAACGGTCGCTCCTGATTTCACCCTGAAAACCAGAGCAAACATTTCAAACATTGCAGTCGTGGTACACTCCAAAGGGAAGAGATAATATTCGACGTGGTTGCAGGCAAACGATGTCCTGAGAGAAGGGATCAAACTTCCGGGGAGCGTCAGGAGTGTCAGTGGCTGTCCGAATGTCGCCCTGCTGTTCTTCGTACTGGGAACTGTGATTTACGAATGCGGAATTGTGGGAATCAATGGCCCAGGGAAAGAGGCGATTCCATTTCGATTCTGAGCGGCGGCGTGTCTGAAATGTTTTAGGGGCCGCCCGTATTGAATCCACGAGATTTAAACGCTGGGCCTTTCTGTTCTGACCTCCATCTCAGAGGCTCAGAAGTTGCGTATGAGGAGGTGTGACGACCTACGTTTCGTATGACACGTCGACGGTGGTGTTGGGTGAAATTTGATGTCAATGTGACATCACTGACCCAACTTAAACCTCATATGAACTACTGAGCTCCGGCCTTTTTTCTCGCGTGTGTCGATGCCGGGTGTTGGCCCTGTGTGCCTCGGTCGTATGCAGTCCTGATTGTGGCGCTCACCTGCACGGCGCCAAACACGCATACGACCATCATTGGCACCAAGGCAGAAGCGACTCTCATCGCTGAAGACGACACGTCTCCATTCGTCCCTCCATTCACGCCTGTCGCGACACCACTGGAGGCGGGCTGCACGATGTTGGGGCGTGAGCGGAAGACGGCCTAACGGTGTGCGGGACCGTAGCCCAGCTTCATGGAGACGGTTGCGAATGGTCCTCGCCGATACCCCAGGAGCAACAGTATCCCTAATTTGCTGGGAAGTGGCGGTGCGGTCCCCTACGGCACTGCGTAGGATCCTACGGTCTTGGCGTGCATCCGTGCGTCGCTGTGGTCCGGTCCCAGGTCGACGGGCACGTGCACCTTCCGCCGACCACTGGCGACAACATCGATGTACTGTGGAGACCTCACGCCCCACGTGTTGAGCAATTCGGCGGTACGTCCACCCGGCCTCCCGCATGTCCACTATACGCCCTCGCTCAAAGTCCGTCAACTGCACATACGGTTCACGTCCACGCTGTCGCGGCATGCTACCAGTGTTAAAGACTGCGATGGAGCTCCGTATGCCACGGCAAACTGGCTGACACTGACGGCGGCGGTGCACAAATGCTGCGCAGCTAGCGCCATTCGACGGCCAACACCGCGGTTGCTGGTGTGTCCGCTGTGCCGTGCGTGTGATCATTGCTTGTACAGCCCTCTCGCAGTGTCCGGAGCAAGTATTGTGGGTCTGACACACCGGTGTCAATGTGTTCTTTTTTCCATTTCCAGGAGTGTATATTGTCTCATCAGTTAAATTCAATATCTTCTGTATTATTCAAGCATTTATATTAGCTCTCATTTATGTGTTAGTATATTGCCTGAAATGGAATGCTTGCTTTTAAAATAATTTCTTATATTTAATACTTGAGACGAATGCAGAAATATACGTTGGATCGTTTCCGCAATAAGGCTGTTCGTATCGGTACCACCACATGCTGGGACCCCACTATGAAGCAGGACCTCCACTATGTGAAACATGGCGACTGAGCTCAGCTCATGGAAATATATTTCCCACACTTTTGGACGCTGAGACTGATGCAAGAGTGGTCATTCCGGCAGAACCGTGCCAACAGGTGTTGATCTTGCTGTACCGAGGATATCCCTCAAAGTCCCTCATGAAGGTGTTAGTTCGATGTGTGTACTGGCCAGGGATCAAAAGTAACATCGAAAGAATGGTCCGAGGCTGAACGGCGTTCACCTGGCACGAGGCAGCGCCCTCACATTGTTTCATCCCCCGGCCTACCTTCGCCTCTCCTGGGACCATATCCACCTCGATTTTGCAGGTCCATTTTTACGATCGACGTTGTTGCTCATTGTGAATGCGTTCTCGAAATACCCAAACGATGTGCACGTGATGTCCACGAGGACCGATGCCATCCTAACCACCTTGAGGCAGGTCTTGACCTTCGAAATGACGCCTCATGCATTGCTCTGCAAAGATTTCTGTGAGGCGAATGGTCTAAAATATATATGCAGACTACCTTTCCACCCTTCCTCAAATGTTTGTGCAGAACAGCTCGTTTGGAATTTTAAGCAGCAGATCAAAACAGCTGTCAAATCATCTGCTATTACTCTAGCCCTCACCTTCGTTTGAACAGTTATCGAACCACGCCAATTAACAATCACGGGCGGCAAACACGCACACTGCTTTATCTTTTGACACTGCCCCCGCCGGAGCCCCACTTCTGCCGCTCCCACGATTACGCGCCTGGCTCGGCTGTGTGGGGCAGCCCCTACGCAGGTATTGAAGCTTAGACGCCGGTGACAGTAATGCAAACAATGTGCACGTTGGTCCAGAGAGAGAAGCAGCCCGTATGCAGTCATCACAGCCCGCTCCGACCTCAGTCACAGACACTGCATTCACCGAGGTGGTGAATGGAATGGAGGACATCTCCACTGCCTTCTGGTGACAATTTGGTGCCACATCTTGAAACTCCGGTTGGTGACTACGACTCCCAACTATTGCGCCGGTGAACCCCACTGCATCCAAGTTAATCCGTGGAACCCCTGGCATGCCCATCGGCAGCGATACATCTCCTGGTATGCACGTTTCCCACAGCTGGCAGCCAGCGGTCGAATGGACAGGGCCTTCATCTATTCGCACCTTCTTCGGGGGCGGAGGGATCTAATATCGGTTCCATAGAAGTTGTATGCCTGCCAGAGTAAATGGACCACTGGCAGAGTATCAGTGTAGCCCCCATCATCTCGCCACATGCGGAATACTGTTCCGCACGGTTGCCCAGCGAATGGTCAGTCAGTTCTGTAGTATCTGATATTTTCAGTTATCATCACTGTACTACGGACAATTCGATAACAATCTTATTTGGTACTTGGTTCGCCTCTCTGGTTATGTTTCGGATAGTGCGTCTCTTTGTTCTCTGTCTGTTGAGATCGTTGAGGCGAAGGTTTTCGCTTTGCACTTCGATGCTGCATAGGTTGCTTTGGGCTTGTCTGTATCTTGTCAGCTATCAGTCAGACGTGTTTAGCTCAACTACCACTTGGTTTAGTGTTCTTGTCCACAGATGGCTGTTCCACCTTGCAGCTTCACACGTTTCTCTCCTGGATTCAGATGCGTGCGATGATATCCGGCGGATATAGCATATATTCTAAGTACACTATTGTATGTTCAGTAACCTCAGCTACCTCCACGTGACTGCCTGTTTGGGTACACACAGCATATGACGAGCAGCAGCATGCGCAACGTCACTATTGAGCAGTGCGTGTGGAGGACATGGGCAGTAGCATACATCTGTGAATCGCGCTACTGAAGTAACCACGCATTATAGAACGTCTACATCATGCAGCAAATTAAAAATTTTTTGAACATGGTGTTTGCTCACTGATATAAAAGAGATGTCCCTTCCCTACTTCACCATCTTAGGGGTCGATTTTTTCACGTTCTAGAGTACCCCATTTTCTTCGTTGGGGTTCAAGCTATCTCCACTTCAGATTTGATCAAAATCGGTTGGGTGGTTTAGTCATGAAGACGTAACAGGCAGAGTTACTTTCACATTTAGAATAAAGCATGTACACTCCTGGAAATTGAAATAAGAACACCGTGAATTCATTGTCCCAGGAAGGGGAAACTTTATTGACACATTCCTGGGGTCAGATACATCACATGATCACACTGACAGAACCACAGGCACATAGACACAGGCAACAGAGCATGCACAATGTCGGCACTAGTACAGTGTATATCCACCTTTCGCAGCAATGCAGGCTGCTATTCTCCCATGGAGACGATCGTAGAGATGCTGGATGTAGTCCTGTGGAACGGCTTGCCATGCCATTTCCACCTGGCGCCTCAGTTGGACCAGCGTTCGTGCTGGACGTGCAGACCGCGTGAGACGACGCTTCATCCAGTCCCAAACATGCTCAATGGGGGACAGATCCGGAGATCTTGCTGGCCAGGGTAGTTGACTTACACCTTCTAGAGCACGTTGGGTGGCACGGGATACATGCGGACGTGCATTGTCCTGTTGGAACAGCAAGTTCCCTTGCCGGTCTAGGAATGGTAGAACGATGGGTTCGATGACGGTTTGGATGTACCGTGCACTATTCAGTGTCCCCTCGACGATCACCAGTGGTGTACGGCCAGTGCAGGAGATCGCTCCCCACACAATGATGCCGGGTGTTGGCCCTGTGTGCCTCGGTCGTATGCAGTCCTGATTGTGGCGCTCACCTGCACGGCGCCAAACACGCATACGACCATCATTGGCACCAAGGCAGAAGCGACTCTCATCGCTGAAGACGACACGTCTCCATTCGTCCCTCTATACACGCCTGTCGCGACACCACTGGAGGCGGGCTGCACGATGTTGGGGCGTGAGCGGAAGACGGCCTAACGGTGTGCGGGACCGTAGCCCAGCTTCATGGAGACGGTTGTGAATGGTCCTCGCCGATTCCCCAGGAGCAACAGTGTCCCTAATTTGCTGGGAAGTGGCGGTGCGGTCCCCTACGGCACTGCTTAGGATCCTACGGTCTTGGCGTGCATCCGTGCGTCGCTGCGGTCCGGTCCCAGGTCGACGGGCACGTGCACCTTCCGCCGACCACCGGCGACAACATCGATGTACTGTGGAGACCTCACGCCCCCCGTGTTGAGCAATTCGGCGGTACGTCCACCCGGCCTCCCGCATGCCCACTATACGCCCTCGCTCAAAGTCCGTCAACTGCACATACGGTTCACGTCCACGCTGTCGCGGCATGCTACCAGTGTTAAAGACTGCGATGGAGCTCCGTATGCCACGGCAAACTGGCTGACACTGACGGCGGCGGTGCACAAATGCTGCGCAGCTAGCGCCATTCGACGGCCAACACCGCGGTTCCTGGTGTGTCCGCTGTGCCGTGCATGTGATCATTGCTTGTACAGCCCTCTCGCAGTGTCCGGAGCAAGTATGGTGGGTCTGACACACCGGTGTCAATGTGTTCTTTTCTCCATTTCCAGTAGTGTATATTGATGAAAAATTAAACTCAGTGAAAAACAATCTTTGAACTGTAAGTTAAGTCTAAGCAAAATAATCACCATATAATACACTGATGAAGAGGTATAGGTTTATTTTATTCCGAATGTGGTGCTGAAGATTATATCGACCCATTCATACGAGAACACCTGATCTGTAGCTAGCTAATTTTGGGTTAGAGACGACTGGCTGTTTTACAGAACCCTAGATATCAACAACGGGAGTTTAACAAATCGCTTTGTGTCTAATTTCTTGTTGCCAGTGTTACACACGTTAGGATATGAGATTCCTATCTGTACTCTTCTCCGCTTGGTTTAGGTTTGTTTTGGATTTCACATACGCACTACAAGTAAATTAGGTAACTTGGGTACTAATTTCTGTTCCATTCAGAGTACCTTTACAGTGAGACAAGAGAGACTATGAAGTAAACGATAAATTTAACTCAAATAAGCCTTTTAATCTACATCAGAGTTCTTTACAGTGTCTGGTTCAGACAGTTTGTCGCGCACACAGTTCCGTCGCTCAACAAACGGTGGTAATATTCATGGTATTCGCTTTGAATCCTGTATTTCTTCTACTTCATGTTCAGATCTGCAATTATTCCTGCAGCTGGACGTTTTTCTGTCTATGCATTGCGAACTGACAAACGTACCAAAGGCCGTACATTTTCTTTTTTCAGTTATGGCCCCATCAGATTCTGTCTTTCGAAACGTTGAAAAAGGTGTTCCTTCAGTTTAATTTTTAATGCTTATTTATTGATTTAACTTCGGAGTATGCGAACATTGTGCACCGAAGCTATATGGATGTCCTTCTGGTAACTTTGAAAATTAGGAAAATAGTGAATACAATCGTCCGGAAGAAGGCAGAATGAGGATCTTGCCTCTAGCTTCGAATGGTATGTGAAGTTCTTCAGGGAGATTCTTTATCTTGTAGTGAATACTAGTATAGTTTCATTTTGTTTCTGTGTGCCCTGTTGAAAGGAATACATGACCTATAGAATACAAGTTTGGAGCATTGTTACACGTACAAATAGGAACAAATGTAGAGCTCTTCTGCTGATACCCACATTCATCTGAAATTCGTCTCAGCTGTGTCATTGACTTTCATGCCTCTTCCACAAGTAACAAGTGCCGCCTTGATTTCTCAGGTTGTATATCATCGAATTATACATTGTCAGTTTCCTCAGATACGAGTAGAGCATTTTGCCGTAAGGTCCTTTCAGCATACTCTCAGCACAACTTATCGATGGAAATTTTCAGCTGTAACACTTGAGTCGCTAAGTGCTAGCAATGTGTCTTGAATGCACTTAATCTCTGTGAATGTTTGCCACGATGTTCTTTCTTGTACATGTTTCCTTCCTCTGTCAATAATTGAAGTGCTTATCATATTCCTGGCTAAAGACTTTTTGTCAGTAGTTTTGGAAGAGACAGTGTCTTGTAATTGTCATCCTTACATTAGGCTTTATAGTTTTTGTACATTACTGTCAAATGTTGGAGGTATTTCTTTTTTTAATACATTTTCAGAGCTGTTCTGAGAATTCACATTGCTCTGTCAAACTGTACAGGGAGCTGCTCACCAGTAAAGTGTAAAAAAAAAAAAAAAGAAAGAAAGAAAAAGCGAGTCCTTATTCCCGACTATACGTCTTTTTCTTCTTCTGCTTACTGTGGTTTCCTCTGTTTATCGGTCTCTGGGCCATCAGTCGTCTCATCTGTTGGGTAGTCGTTTCCATTGCTGTCGTCTATGTTTACAAATTTTAGCAAGTCTTGTTTGGTCCATCCTTTGCACATAGTCTTTGCAATTTCTTTTCTCGTCTTCATCTATTTACTTACATCTTGCATTCCATACTGTTTCCTTACTGATACGTTCGTTGTACTGCCCACACGGTTACACCTTGGATCTGTCGCAGTACTTTCATTTCCACAACCATTAACTTTTGTTTTTTCTTCATTTCCGCTCTAGCTCCTGGCCCTTGTGTCATAACGAGACACAACATTGCTTTATATATTTTTGTTTCCACTGTTGTTATAAACATGTTTTTCCACACAGTTCTTTGCAGGCATATGTCTACTCTTACTGCCATTATCATTTGGTTTGTCACTTCAATACTCAAGTATTTGTAGCCAGTGATAATAGTCTTTTGATAACAAAAATTCATCACTTGTTCACATGACACACCCTTTAATTCTAACTTACATCTTACAAGTGTTTTTGATATTGTCGTACTCTTCGATTTTTTAGAAGAGTTTTCAGAATAATATTGCGTAGCTGTTTTGGTGAATTAACCTTTGTAAATCATCCATATTGACTTCTTTCAGTACAGCATCATCAGAATAAAATGTAATATTTACTATTTTATTTCCTACTTTTTATCTTGATTTCTCTCTTTGATGTGGTCCATTATTTAGGCGAACAGGACTAGGCTTAATGAGTCTTCTTGTCTAATTTCATTACCTGTTATAACTTCATTTGTCAGTCCATTGTGTGTTTTAATTATCGTTTGTTTTTGTCTGATATATATCTTCTATGATTTTGTCTGAAGCCAATGGCCTCTTTTGTGGACTGAGGTTTGAATCATGTCATTTTTCCTAATATTATCTATTGCTTTTATAGATACAATGGAACATACGTAGGATCGGTTATTAAACTCTTTAGATTTCTCCACAATCTGCTCATTTTTTCCCCTCAATCCTTCCTGCTACCACATAATTCGGTGTTCTGTCACTAATTATTGTTTTTAACAAATCTAGCGTTGAATCAAACAGAGCTGAGCTACAGAATTGTGCAGCTGTAATGCCATCTATAATTAAATCAACACAGCGAACTGCTAAAATGTTCTCAAGCGCATTGTTTCACATGAACTGATGTAAATAATGCCAGATTTTGTGACTGGATCACGCGTAGTACAACGACAGGACAGAGGGAGTGCAGTGTTAATTTCAAGTTCTAACGGCTTTGCATTAGAGATTGATTTTATAGTAACAGTAAGTGTGAGAGCGATGTGCCCTAAGTTTATAGATCTTCGTAGAAGTAAGGTTTTGTCCTTGGAGCACATTTTTAATAGTTAATGACGAAAATACGAATGAACAAACTATTGACAGTAGCAGAGAGGGAGACGCGGCAAATAACGGCAGTTTTGGCCACTGAAACATCGAGTCTGACCGGTGTGACTACACAACCGCGCTACCGGTAGTTTTTAAAAAACTGAAACCCAATACTAAACACTGAAAGAATATCCTTGTCGCTGTCATCAGAAATGAAGGGAGCTTGGCAACGAATACCAAATGGCTCTCCTCTACAGACAGGCTCAGGTTGTGCGCTACTTTTCAGCTTTAACGGTTTGTACAAAGTAATTTTTCCTACACAAAATGGCCAGAGTCCTCCATTATTTAACACATCGTTTAAACACTGATTTACATATCTTGTCACTTAACTCCCCATTATTACCAAAAATGTTCGCAAACTCTTGTTCAGTCATATACCTTAAATGCTGCAGGTTTAATAGTTTTCTAGTGAAAACATTGTCTTGCAATATGTCCCAAATTGAAAAATCACACGGTGTGAAGTCTAGTGATCTTAGATGCCAATAGTTTTCACCCCTCCTTCCTATCTCTCTTCAAAATAATCATTCAAAAGTGTAGTGCCTTGGAGCGCTGTCTCGCTGACAAATGAGGTTCTTTCGTATAACTTTGAGTACAGAGATTTATTTATTTATTTATTTATTTGTTTATTTACAACATGCTCCCCTACAACTTTCATTTGACGTACTAAGTTTATACAAATGGTTCAAATGGCTCTGAGCACTATGGGACTCAACTGCTGTGGTCATCAGTCCCCTAGAACTTAGAACTACTTAAACCTAACTAACCTAAGGACATCACACACATCCATGCCCGAGTCAGGATTCGAACCTGCGACCGTTGCGGTCGTGCGGTTCCAGACTGTAGAGCCTTTAACCGCTCGGCCACTTCGGCCGGCTAAGTTTATACACTACGAGCGCTCGCACGTGCGAGCGCGCCTATGTGTGTGCGTGCGTGTGCGTGTACATGTGTGTGTCAAAGTTGTTTGCTCTGACTCAATCGTTCGTCTGTTTATGAGCATTAAAATGTTTGCCTTCTTTTTACTCAAAACTGAATGAACCCTTCTCCCACGTTATAAAAAGATTGAACTGAAACTACTTAGCAAACAGCGTTTCTCAATGGACATATTTGCATAAAAACAAAAATAGCTCGCGTTCACTGTGCAGGAAATTAAACCAAAAATGTTACCAAAAACCACTATCAAAATCAGACTGTGCTCAGCCCAAAAAATTGAAACACTGAAATTACGTAGCAACGCTATGAAACACACAATGTTCACAGGCCCATTAAAAATCTGAATTACCAAGAAAATGTTTAGAATTTACGCAGTGGAAAAGTGCGATGAGAACGAAAGAGCCAAGAAAATATGAAAAGAATCTCACCTGAAAAATTACAGCATAATCAGTAGCAATATGAAAAAACGTGCCAGCTAAAATGTGATAAAGTAAAACTAAACTACAAGGGGAAATATTAGGATAATTTTCTCATACAAAAAACTTCTTACTTGGAATGAAAATGCTAATCCGTTCATTATAATGACAATACTGCATTTCAAACTGTTTTTTCACAAGAACATAAAACTAACAGTGAACAGAAAACTATACTTTCTTTACAGAAGTCTTACAAAGCAATGCTTTTACGATTATGCAAATTGGAATGAGTTAAACTGAAAAGCCCTAAACTGAGGCGGGGAGGTGGGCTGTTCTGTTGCAAGAAATGCTAACGTTAACAGTACGCGCCAGCAAAATTATTACCTTTAAAACAAATCCATAAGGCAAATGTATTCTCTCAGTTTCATAAATGCCGATTCTGTAAGTCGTTCTATCGGATTAATAATTCTTAACAATTTTCTTAAGCAAAATTCTCCTGCAATATTCACTAAGCTAGTAGTTCTACCAGCTTACTCTATGTCCAACACTCGACTACTCCCTGCTCTTCATCGACGCGAAAGGTACACAAGTCCAGAGATACTACTGTCACTACCGTTTAGTCGACTATTCCACAGATTTCACAAGCGATTGCTTCACTCTCGTAACATGAATTTCCCAGTCGTTCTGGAACTATCCGCACATAAACGTCCAATCTACCTTCATATGTCCACCTTTCTAGTGTAATGTAATGTTGTGTTGTGTGATGGTCGTACCGATGATAGAAGGGAGAGGATGAAACTCGGTGCCGACACAAGGGACTCGCATTCGGGAGGACGACGGTTCAATTCCACGTCCGGCCATCCCGATTTAGGTTTTCCGTGATTTCCCTAAATCACTCCAGGCAAATTCCGGGATGGTTCCTTTGAAAGTGCACGGCTGGCTTCCTTCCCTAATCCGATGAGACCGATGACCTCGCTGTCTGGTCGCCCCCCCCCCCCCCCCCCCCAACCAATCCAATGCAATCCAGTCGGTGCCGACACACAGCTTACTCCTCGTGAAAAGCACCAACGGGCCCGCCAAGTTTAACGTCTACATCCGACGGACGGATCACCATCAAAAGTGTCACATGCCTTCACTTCACGAGACATTGCCAAGATGTTTGGTGTTTAAACCAGGGCAACGGTGCGAAGTCTGGTGGTCAGGAACTTTGCGCCACCACCTCCACTCCGCGTGCCGGCCAAATAGTGGCAGTGAGAATTTTTTCCGACATCTGAACTCAAATCCGCTTAACCCCGCTTCGAGCGCCATCGCACCAACGTGCGTTAGTGACCTTGGCCGCGGAGGCAAGTCGAGTGGTACTGTTTAATGTAATAATGACTTCTCTTGATATTCCCGAAGTCATGATACCATCGAAAATTTGCTGCATCTACCAACCCAAACAGTAACGCCAGGAGCATTTAACTCCTTGCATTTAACACCTCCCCAAAGACACACACACACACACACCTCTGAGAAATTCAAAACGACCGCTAATGACAATTTCAACTGTTCCGCTGTCTGCCATCTTGATTTTACACCTTCTACTGTTCCACAGTCCGCCTTCTTGTTATCACAGCTGATAGATAGTGACACTGACAGTGACAGTGACAACTCAGAACCCTGAACTTCGCAATAACGAAGATGACGAAAAAAGAAACCGAAAGTGAAATATAAAATAAATACACACACACAGACACACAAATTATAAATCTCAGCCATAGCGACAACAATTGTAGAAATCGTAATTTTTTGCGTAAATGTTTTGCCTACATTAAGTTGTATATAGTTGCAGGTGACAAACTGTAATGAAAAACAGACACTATAAAAACGTAATACAGCAGGAAAACCACACCATGTGAGAAGAAGATATGAATACAAAATTGTATGTGCGCCTCAAAAACCTGTAATTACGAATTAGAAACTAATATTTGTATGTATTTAAACAGTAAGGAACATTCATTATGTTTAACAGCCATAACAATAAAAAAGCCACTGATGATGCTGCAACTGCAGTGAAACATGTCTGGGACAAAAATAAAATAGTGTTTTGCTAAAGGCGGACACCACTCAGAAACATATGTTATTGTTAAAGCAAACACAGACAAAAGAGCTTCAACATCAAGATGATTAAATCGCAGACGTTCAGACCAATACCCACAGTTGTCTTTATCAACTCTTCTATTTACCTTAAAACTTTTGTTGTCAGACCAAAGGATTGTTTTGTAACGGTTAGGATCAGTTTCACTGCATATGAAATACCACTTGCGAAATTTACTTCAGGATCATCCTTACTTAGGGCATGTAGTAAAGTACACTTATAAGGCTTCGGGTCTAATGTTTTTAAATTCTCCTTATGTCGGAAAATTATATTTCCTTATAATATCTTCTTACAAATTTCTTGGGTTATTGTAGGAATGCCTGTGGAAGGAGCTGCAGATTTTCTTTGGTTACTAATTTTGGGCGGCCACAGCGTGGTAAGTCGGCTGCAGAATATGCCACCTCGAACCTTCGATTTAATTTTTAGATAGCTTTTGTGGTTTGTGGCTTTGTATGGGGGAACTTTTCAACGAAAGATCGTCTTACATCTCAATAATTTTGACCAAATTTGCTCCAAATCTGTAAATCACGCACCGTTCTGTAGACAATTTTTTGTATGTAATGTACACTTTTCACGATTACAAAGAATGCACAAATGACACCAAAACTCAGATTGTCACTTGTTAATAAAAATCCTTGTTCTGCCATCACTCTTTAAATAAGTTTCACTGCGCGTAGCTTTCACGACTTTTCAGTGTGAGGGTATATTATTTAATTAATTAGTTAATTTTTGATCATCCTCAGAAATACACAGCGGTTGACTTATGCAGCACTCGGTGTTCTCATTTGCGTCCTCCTCCTGTACGAGACTGGTTTTAAGCTCGTTCTGCGAATATGGCTGTTTGACTGATCCTGATTCATTACATTGTTAAGTTTCGACTCTGCCTAAGATCAATCAGTAAAAGCGTACGTACAGGAATGTGGGGGCGTCAGTGGTAGATTTATAGACTGACATGTCAACAGAATTCGTGATTGGCACTATTCCAAGATTTATGATTGGAATGAAAATGAATGCTCAAAATAAATTCAGCAGATAAATCCGGTGAGCGAAGCGACGTTGGACTCATTTATTACGTCGATCAGAGACGCGCCACAAACTTCAAAACAGTTCACGTCACACAAACACGCAGGCTCTGGTACACAGATATTTACATTATGCTTAGTTTGTTTGTGGGTTTCTTGCGTCAGCAGGTTTCACAGGTCACCGCTAAAGTTAAAACCGTCGAAGCTAATATTACGGAGTTTTAGTGTTAACTGAGTTAAAAACAAGGGTCATCTAATAAGCGTACTGAAGAACGGGGACTCTCTTTCGTATTTAAGCTTGTCGAAAACAGTATTTCACAAATTCTTTCAAGGCTTTCATCGTTGCATCTAAGGCTGTATAACTGAAAAATTTATAATAATTTCTCAAAAGATGGACTCACTTGTATATGAAATTTCCCTTGTAGAGTGCCATCTTGTTTATTTTTATTGAAATTGCACCTATTGACTATTCCGCAGAGCTTCAGTCTTCCAATTCCTAAACCTCATTATGATAGGTACTGCAGTATCCTTTGTGAGTAGTCTATTTATTTACTCATTGTATCCAGTTTTTCTTTACATAATGAGGAATACTTACAGTTCAAGCTAGTAGTTATTAAACAAATTAATACGACGGGCTTGTTCAGCCTACTATGTTTTGCTGAAAGATAGTGATACCATCTCGAAACTTATCGTGGCGTGTAAGTCTTACCTTGGAGACATTCGACTTCTATGGATCGGCACTGAATAACACTGAAGCAGCTCATCACTTCGCCTCACGAGACCGAGAGAACCGCGATCCATATTTTACATACATAGGAAAATCTGAGGTTACTTGGGGTCTAACAGAAGACACCACATTTACTGGTCTTTCCCGGCAAGTACGAGGGGACTTCAAAATGTAAATTACACATTATTATGGCAGCCTAAGTATCTGTTATGGAATGCTGCACTGCCCTTAAAAAGTGACACAGATACATGACTTTTCTTTTCAAGGTAGTCTCCAAGTCTCTGTAAACAATGATTGGAACATTGTGCTAATAGTTTTGTTCCCCGGCGATAGAAATCCGCTCCTCGTCACAGAGCCATTTGAGAGCCTCGGCATTAATGTCCTGAGCGTCGTAAAATTTGAGATTGCTGCGAAACGGTTCCACGATTGCCTGGACATTGTTGTTTGTGGAAGATACCCATGACCTTTCTTCCGGTAGGCAATTTTTGGATCCAAAATACACTGGTGTCCAAAATTAAAGCAACAAACCGCTATTTCCCCCTCCTGTGTGTAATTCACTATGTAATCATACAAACTGTCAACAACGTCCGTACCATCGTGTTCTGCATGGAAGATGGGATTTCGGTCAACGGAAAACCACGCCGACCATGAAGTCAGAGTACCTGTCGAACGAAGTAGTGTTTGCGGGTACTCCCAAATCCACAAATGCTGTGTGCGCACTCACAGACGGTGCAGTATGGGCAAGAGAAGGCATCTACCAGACTTTCTGCGTGGAGGGCCATGGGAAGAATGGAAGCAGGACAGTCGAAAACTGATATGGCCCGATGGATTAACGTGAACTGTTCTGTTGTTTCTCAGATATGGCGACAGTTTATAGAGACCGAAACTGTATCCCGAAGGCCAGGGCAGGGCCGACCACATGAGGGATCAGAAAGTAGTACGGGTGAATCGGAAAAGTTCAACTACTGACAGGTGTCGTGATGAGGTGTTGGGACCACATACTCGTATACTGTTGTTGCGAGGTGCCGTGCGCCCGGACTTCGTACTCATAGACCATAATGTTCGCCTTCATAGAGCAGGAGTGGAAGGGGAAGATACGATACACATGGCGTGGCCTGCCCACTCTCCCGATTTGAATTCCGTAGATCATGTCTGGGATGCACTAGCGAGACTAGTTACATTACGTCAGCATCCACCAACCACTCTACAAGATTTGCAAGCAGCTTGCGACCGAACCGCCGAATCTTACCATCAGTAAATGGGGTATGTTCTCAACTGACTCGGTTGTTTTAACCCCCTCCACTGACAGAATGACCCGCTTCCTACTTCCGTATGTATAAAGCCAATACGGACTTGTAGCTGTCACGCCTTTGCGCTTACTGCTACGTATTTTAACTGTAAATAGCTCAGCCCTAATGGTAAGAGGTAGTAGTGAATTCACGTTATTAATCTTTGAAAACAGCACAGCTGCCACAAGCTCAGCTCACTTTTACTCCACTCCTACCCTCGCCATTGCACCACATTAACTAGGTGCTACATGGACCTTGCTAAATTCACTTGCGTATACATTTTTGACCGTTACTCGCCAGTATTTAACTAATGATTAGTACACTCCTAACCGGACTATTTCCCAAAGAGCTGTGATGATTGAACGGGTTCGATCCACGGCCTACAGTGCCCTACAGTTCACACGGTAACACTGCCTACCTGACCCACTTAACTTAGTAGTGAGCTTATGTATCCAATCACCACTGCTAGCAGCAGTAGATAATCCTATCAGCACGACGAGAGCAGCAGACTTACCGTCGAATCCTCCTGAAAATACTTATAACTGCGGTCGCCAGCTCTGAAGGAGCAAAAGAATAAATCAGTTTTTTGGCTCGTTTCAAAGTGAAACGGCTTGAGTTGAATTTAAACTTAATTCTGAATATTACTATTTCTGATCATTCTAGGTGATTCTACAAAGCAAATACTCTCTCAATTTCTGTAAGTTGGCTTGGTAATTACCACCAAGACAACTTATGCAACTTAGGTTAACAAAATTCTATCCTTCAACTTATTTAATGATTTTGGATATTACTCTTTGGACGATTCATATAGAATTAGTTAAGTGACTTTACTTGAAAGGTTACTCAGAAAAATTTAAGTAACTATAAATAGGCGACTCATTCTGGTGTGACCATTGCTCTTTTCAACATTCTTATACGCTAAAGTATTCTACAACCAAAAGAATTGTAAATGAGAGAGGCGATGGTGGCCTCAGTCTGATTTCACTACACTATGTTTCAGGTTACTACACTTTACAATGAACAACATGCGTCGTAATTTTACTCATTACTATATTCTGTCCTCTGCACTTGCACAAAAGAAAACTGGTATTCTCCTTTTACATGTATACAAAGTTCGACTTAACAATTGCAAGCAGTCTTGCCTTGGGTAGACGTGTCGGTGCTGGTGGTGAGATGCATGTGGCTAACGCAGCTCTTCACGCCTCATGCCCTCAATGGCGGCTGGAACTACGAGCTGTAGCACTCGTATAAGCTACTGCACGTCCGCCATAAAATCCGGGCGCAGGAACTCTTACAATCAGCCCCAGTGGCATAGAGACGGCTTCGACAACCATTCGTCGCGTTCCACTCCACAAACGGCGACGATATTCGCCTCTTCGCTGTTGCACAATCACTTTTGCGTGAGCACAGTTACGCACGTCCGGTCACGTCAACACTCCTCAGGCCAATCCATTGTTCAGTCCCTGTGTCTCCAGCTACCTCTAGCTACGCTCGTATCACCAAGAGTGGGGGCGTTCCCCTACCACCTTTTCAGCGAAATCATTTAGTATTTAAGAATATTTATATGTATTACCCTGGAGTTCATACCAGTCATAATAATTTACTACGAGCGCTTTATAACATTAAATCATACAGTAATAACTTATAATTACCAAGAAAAAGAATACATTTGACTCCGAGAGCTTAGTGCATTGTCTGAGAGGCAGCGCTAATTCCCAGTTTCGCCAATAGATGGCATCAGGGTGCACTCCCTGGCAGTCTCACACCAGCGCGCCCGTTTCCGACGCGCGGGCTCCAAATTACTGTCAGCCCACCATCATTTCAGTTCTGTTACACATGCCCCACTTCTTATTGAAGTATCTAACAGTGATAATTCAATAAGAAGTCTCTCCTATAATGAATCTGAAATTTTCGTTAAGCTTTTTACCAAGGGTTTTCCCTTTCTTACTGATACACCTCGGTACTTATATTACATATTTAAAATTAAACACCAATTCTTTCTATCTTTCCTGCTAAACATTACATAAATGATTTACATATATTCTTTCCAATTTTCTTACTTCTAAACACAGTACACTTTAAACACCTTTTTTTACAAAAATTTTAAGTACACTTCTTTTATCTCAGGCAAGTAAAACACACGTTATGCGCCTATTACTTTAGAGCCCGTCCTTTTCACTTTACCTCCTCACTTTTCTACCTCTTCCACAACACTTATTTACACATCTATTAAGGCTTTCTTAGAAGCTCAGTCTTTCCCAGTCTGTTTAGTCTCTACTTAAACTAGAAGTTTCATTAGAATACTGCAACATATTTTAGTGAACATTTACTTTTCACATAGAACAAAAGAAACAAAACTATTTACATATTGGTTTACTTTAATATTTATTTATATATTTATTTTCAATCTGGTAGGATTCGTGGTTCATACCTTTTGAGATCCTCTATGTTCCTTACTCCCTGGCGTTTGCCTGTTAATGGGTACTCTAAATAATAAGCATTCACATTGGGTATGGACACTATTTTAAATGGTCCATTATATATATATTTAAATTTGCTGATCTCGTTATTAATTTCACTTGACTTTTCATGTGTTTTTACAAGAACAAGATCACCTATTTTGAATTTAGGATTCCTTACTTTTTCGTCATGACGACGAATTCTCGCTTCTGCTTGTTTTCTCATCTTGTCTTTTACTAAGTTCTTTTTACTATCATAATCTAATTCAACTCTATCTGGAAATTCTAGTAGGTCTTCTACTAGACTTTTACTTCTCGTCTTTTTCAGGATTTCTTCTGGAGTAAATCCAGTGCTCTCGTTTGTTAATGAATTCATGATTTCTTCGAATTCACTCACATACATGCCCCACTTCTTGTGGTTACTATGGCAGTATGTCCTAAATAACCGACCTATCTCACGCATATATCTTTCTGCCAGATTGCTTGATGGGTGATAAGCTGAGATACGTACCACTTCTACCTGTTTCTCAGTTATCCCATCCTTCCACATTTTTGAGCAAAACTGAACACCATTATCTGATAGTATTCTCTTTGGCTTCCCTACTTTCACAAAATAATCACACACCATTTTATCATACACAGCTCTGGCAGTAGCTTTTCTCAAGGGATATAGCTTTATATACTTTGAGAAAAGTTCAACTGCTACAAATATGTACAAAAAACCCCCCATGGTTTTCGGTAATGGTCCAAAGATATCTACTGCTACTATTTCTAATACTTCATCAGGTTTTATTGATTGCATGGGCCCTTGATTAGTTGCATTTGTTACTTTCGCCTTTTGGCATAGATCACAAGATCTTATCCTCTGTGCTACCCTTCGTGCCATGTTGTTAAAGGTAATGCATTCATCTAACTTATCGGTACACTTCCGTGCACCACAATGGCCATATGCCAAGTGAACATAATCTATCAGCACTTCAGTGTGTTGTTCCGGCCAACATACTCTCCACTTCACTGGATTATTTAATCTTTGAAGATACAGTACACCTTTGTGTATTTTATATGAAGCCCTTATGTTAGTTGCGTCCGGATTGTCAAACTTGACCTTTACCAACTTAAGTGCATCATCATCACTTTGATATCTTCGCATATTCCGACATATTTCCCTAATTTTTTCTCTTCCTTCCGCTTTTTTGAAGTAATTCACCTCAAAAACATCTTCCCTATTCTTTACACTTTCTAGTGTCTCACATCCTTCCGGTAATCTCGACAAAGCATCCAGTACTGCATGTTCTTTCCCTTTAACATACTTGATCTCTATATCAAATTGTTGTAAAATCAGCGCCCATCTGGTCAACCTGTTATGTAACAATCTGCAGTCCTTCAAAAATATTAAAGCTTTGTGGTCTGTATGGACCACAGTCTTATGTCCCCATAAGAAAAGTTGAAATTTCCTAAAACCCCATACTATAGCTAAAGCCTTCTTCTCTGAAACCGTATAGTTTCTTTCATACTTAAACATGGTTCTACTCGCAAATGCTATTTGTCTATGAGTTTTTTCCCCATCTATCATTACCTCCTGAAATATGGATACTCCCAATCCATAATCTGAACTATCTGTTGCCATGTGGAATGGTTCACACAGGTCAGGGTGCCATAACTTTATGTTTTTAGCCAAATTGTCTTTTAGCTGGTTGAATGCTGTTTCACATTCCTCAGTCCACATATACACACTGTTCTTCTTAAGTAGGTTGTTCAGATGTGGGCTATTGAACACCTGATCATCCACATACTTACGATAAAAGAAACAAAGTCCTATAAACGACTTTAGTTGTTTTTTATTCTTGGGAGCCGGACAATTTCTTATTGCTTTGACTTTATCGGGATCCTTTTCAATTCCCTCTGGTGTTACTATGTGACCTAAAAACTTTATTTCTTTCTTCACAAACTCGCATTTTTTCAGGTTCAGGGTCATTCCTCCTTTAATTAAAGCTTTGAACACCCTGTCGCATAACTCCATGTGCTCTTCCCATGTCCTTGTAGCAATTAACAGATCATCTATATAAGCCGTGATTAGCGAACTAAGTTTACTTCCTAAAATTTTGTCTAAAGCCCGAATGAACACTGAAACGGAAGTATTTAGGCCAAATGGTACCACTGTGAAATGGTAGCATTTGCCATTAAATAAAATGCCGTGTACTTCCTAGACTCCTCACTTAATGGGATTTGCCAGTATCCTGCAGTTAGGTCTAAACTAGTCATGTACTTTACACCATTAAACTTCTGCAATAAATTATCTATGTTCTCTGGACGATCCAACTCCCTCTTCACTACTTTATTCAGAGTACGAGCATCTATCACTATTCGTACACTTCCATCCTTCTTACCTACTATAACCAATGGGTTATTATATGGGCTAGAACTCCGTTCAATGACCCCACATGAAACCATTTTATCTATTTCTTTTTGAACTGCTTCTTTCTTAGACACGGGTACATTATATGGTGGTTTAAAGAAAGGTTCATGCTCCTCTACCTCCATGCAGTACTCATAATTTATCACTCGTCCCGGTCTGTCCGAAAATACCTCCTGATTTTCTTTCAGAATTTGCCATAGATCCTCCCTTTGGGCATCAGATAGTCCTTCCGTTTTTTCCACTACATTTCGAAGGAGTGTCTCCTTATTTCCATCTTCAACTATCTGCCTCACCAGAAACCAATCGAATTTTTGACCTATTCCTGAATCATGATCATCTCTAAAGTCTACCCATCTCAGCTGGTTCTCTTCCATTACTCTAGATGATTCAAATGGTATTTCTAATACCGCACTATCAACTTTACAAACTATTATCTCTTTGTCACAATCTATAATTACTTTCTGTTTTATTAACCAGTCAATGCCTAAAATGATCTCGGCACTGAGCTCTGGAACTACTAAAAATGCATTCGAAAATAGCTTGTTTTTTATCTTAAATTTCATCATCACTTGATGTTTAACAGGTTTACTACATTTCCCTGTCGCCCCTATCACTTTAACACCTGTTACTGGCATCATGACTACTCCTCGTTGCTCTTTGATCATCTCAAAAAATGCGTGCGAAATAGCACTTATTTGAGCACCCGTATCCAACAATACGTATAAATCGTACCCACATAGATTTATGAGCAGGATTGTTTGCATCCTATTGTCCTCTTTCATACTTTCTTTATCTTCCCATAATAAATCCTTTTCCACCGCCAAGTCTTGCCATATTATTTTTCTGGTTTTTATACTGACCATTCCATCTGGAGGTTTCTTTCTCCTTTTCATCCTAAATTCTTTCACCACTTTTTCCAATAGTCCTTCGTCTAGGCTCTTTAATGCCATCTCGTTCTCATTCGAATCTGTCATGCCTGAACTCTCGGTTGCAGGATCGGAAACTTCCTCTACTTCTTTTTCTCCCTGGATGCTTTCTGATGATTCTGACGATAATTCCTCCTCCTTAGAAATATGACATTCTTCGGATTCAAATAATTCTCGCAAATTATAATCCATTTCTCTATTTTCCCTTTGTTTCGCCACTCTTACTTTCATTATTTTCCCCTACTAATGGAATTCCAGTCTCACTCAACTCATTTGCTTCGGTACTACAGGGATCACAACACTCTTTCTCTTGGTTAGATACACTTTCTCTAATTTCTCTAAAAGAATCTTCATCACAGTCATGTACTCTTGCTGTCACTAGGTACACATCATAATCGGTATGGCTCTCTAACACTGTCATATTCGGGTCCAAATTAATCACTTGAGTGGAAGATCTTTCTAATTGTGCTGGCTGGCTTTTGAGCTGATGTACATATTCTGCATACGAGGTAATTTCTGAGTCGGCATGCGTCTCTGCACTATGCCCCTTTTTCTTATCCACCCTTCCCTCTTTAATTACTTCTCGATGCGATTCGTCGACTATTCGTACGAACCTTTTACCATAAGTCACATCACTCCTACCTTGCCCCTGCCTCTCTGCACAGTTGCCATCCCTACCGACAAACAACGCCTTCTCTGACTCTTCCATCATCAATTCGTCACTCTGACCTCGAACTGTACTTATTTCATTCACGTGAGCCTTCACATCCGACCGATATTCTTTTCCTACTTCATTTCCCTTAACAATTCCTCCCTGCTCTCTCTCCTCTGTTTGTATCCCTGCATTATACTTCGCAAAGTTTCGTTTATATAACTGCTCTTCAGGCGAACGACGAACTATCCTACTATAGTACTGACTACTCCGATCTTCCCTGTATTTGGTCCATTTCTTTCTTTCCGCGCGCGTTAGGCCCTTGACCTGCGCGGTATTTAGTTTTCCTGATTTTGATAATGCATCCCGTTTCCCTGATAGTGTCCTCTCCCTCGCTGAGAGTTACCTCCTCGACCTATTCCTCTCATCATGTTAATTTGCGGTTCATTCCTACCACCTTTTACTATTCCATTCTGATTTCTGAAACCTCGAAACTCTCTAGTTTCACGCCACCTATCTTCATTCTCGATTTTTTCTAAAAATTCATCGAATGTTCGATGAGTGCCTCCTACATAACGCTTTGAATCGTCAGGTAGCTTTTTCCACAACTCCCACACTATCTCCGATTCTGATCTACGATCTTTAAGATACTCCAAACGCTTGAACCATCCTTCACAGTATTCTTTCATGAGCCCACGCCCATGTTCTGGCATTCTGGCGACAACGAATTCCCTCCACAACCTATCTCTCTGTTGTGTGCTCCAGAATTCCTCAAGGAACTTTTCTTTGAAGTCTGTAAACTTCAAATTGTCGATATCCAAATTCAATCCCCAACGTTTAGCATGACCTGCTAAAGCGTCTATTACTAAATTAATTTTTTCTTTATCCGACATGTCTGTTGGTAAGACACGTTCACAATTTTTTATAAAATCCATTGGATGCCATCCACCTTGTTTCTTTTGAGGATCGTATTTTTCCTCCCTACTCGGTATTTCCGATTTTTGCATTACCAATGGGATACCACTACAGTTAAGAAACGTCTGATTCTGAACTTGCTGACTTAACAATTTTATCTCATTACGCAGTGTATTTTCCTGTTCCTGCACACATGCATCAAAACTCAACATGGTATTGCGCAGTGTTTCAATATCAGCTGCCGTTTCTTTAACAATCTCTTTCTTTAAAACTGGTACTATCACCTGTAATTTACTTTCAATTATCGGTTCTAATTTTTCACTAACCAAAGGTTCCACTGATTTCTCTATTCTCTGAATTTCGGTATCAAATCTTTTCTCTATTTCTGTGACTTTTCTCTGAACATTTGTTATTTCAGCCCTAATGCTATTTACTGATTTGTTTACCTCTGTGATACGCTGGCTTTGCGTATTCAAAATATCTAAATTGGCTTTTATTTTACCAGATAGGTTTTCCTCCAATTGGGATATATGACTAGCCATTTCTGCTTTCAAACTAGCATTCCCTTCTCGAATTTGCGCCATCATCCTATTTAACAAACTTGTTAATTCCATATCCTCTCTCTTGTGACTTGCATCCACAGATACATTGTGTTCACTTTTCACTACCTTTGGTTTCACTTCCCGTTCCTCCTGTTTTGTGGGTGTGGATTCATCTATAAGATTTTCCAACCCTACAACAGTATCTATGGTCCCTAATTCTGGGTCTGACCTTGTAATATTTTCGTCTTGCTTGTTACTATTCGACTCCATCTTATGCTGCTGTATTTTGTGCCTAATAGAAATGTTTATTAAACCAAGTATTACTTGTTTAACTCCTACTATTGGACTTTCTTCTGCTGCTTTGCAGGTTGTCGTCTTGAACTTACCAATTGTGGTATATTTGTCTACAACAGAATTTTAAATTTAAAATTTTCTTGAAACTACAAGTTTATATAAAACACTTTTATTGCAGCCATTATTCTACAAACTTGGTAAGTCCTGTCACGGTCGCCACATGTGACCAAACCGCCGAATCTTTCCATCAGTAAATGGGGTATGTTCTCAACTGACTCGGTTGTTTTAACCCCCTCCACTGACAGAATGACCCGCTTCCTACTTCCGTATGTATAAAGCCAATACGGACTTGTAGCTGTCACGCCTTTGCGCTTACTGCTACGTATTTTAACTGTAAATAGCTCAGCCCTAATGGTAAGAGGTAGTAGTGAATTCACGTTATTAATCTTTGAAAACAGCACAGCTGCCACAAGCTCAGCTCACTTTTACTCCACTCCTACCCTCGCCATTGCACCACATTAACTAGGTGCTACATGGACCTTGCTAAATTCACTTGCGTATACATTTTTGACCGTTACTCGCCAGTATTTACCTAATGATTAGTACACTCCTAACCAGACTATTTCCCAAAGAGCTGTGATGATTGAACGGGTTCGATCCACGGCCTACAGTGCCCTACAGTTCACACGGTAACACTGCCTACCTGACCCAATTAACTTAGTAGTGAGCTTATGTATCCAATCACCACTGCTAGCAGCAGTAGATAATCCTATCAGCACGACGAGAGCAGCAGACTTACCGTCGAATCCTCCTGAAAATACTTATAACTACGGTCGCCAGCTCTGAAGGAGCAAAAGAATAAATCAGTTTTTTAGCTCGTTTCAAAGTGAAACGGCTTGAGTTGAATTTAAACTTAATTCTGAATATTACTATTTCTGATCATTCTAGGTGATTCTACAAAGCAAATACTCTCTCAATTTCTGTAAGTTGGCTTGGTAATTACCACCAAGACAACTTATGCAACTTAGGTTAACAAAATTCTATCCTTCAACTTATTTAATGATTTTGGATATTACTCTTTGGACGATTGATATAAAATTAGTTAAGTGACTTTACTTGAACGGTTACTCAGAAAAATTTAAGTAACTATAAATAGGCGACTCATTCTGGTGTGACCATTGCTCTTTTCAACATTCTTATACGCTAAAGTATTCTACAACCAAAAGAATTGTAAATGAAAGAGGCGATGGTGGCCTCAGTCTGATTTCACTACACTATGTTTCAGGTTACTACACTTTACAATGAACAACATGCGTCGTAATTTTACTCATTACTATATTCTGTCCTCTGCACTTGCACAAAAGAAAACTGGTATTCTCCTTTTACATGTATACAAAGTTCGACTTAACAATTGCAAGCAGTCTTGCCTTGGGTAGACGTGTCGGTGCTGGTGGTGAGATGCATGTGGCTAACGCAGCTCTTCACGCCTCATGCCCTCAATGGCGGCTGGAACTACGAGCTGTAGCACTCGTATAAGCTACTGCACGTCCGCCATAAAATCTGCGCGCAGGAACTCTTACAATCAGCCCCAGTGGCATAGAGATGGCTTCGACAACCATTCGTCGCGTTCCACTCCACAAATGGCGACGATATTCGCCTCTTCGCTGTTGCACAATCACTTTTGCGTGAGCACAGTTACGCACGTCCGGTCACGTCAACACTTCCCAGGCCAATCCATTGTTCAGTCCCTGTGTCTCCAGCTACCTCTAGCTACGCTCGTATCACCAAGAGTGGGGGCGTTCCCCTACCACCTTTTCAGCGAAATCATTTAGTATTTAAGAATATTTATATGTATTACCCTGGAGTTCATACCAGTCATAATAATTTACTACTAGCGCTTTATAACATTAAATCATACAGTAATAACTTATAATTACCAAGAAAAAGAATACATTTGACTCCGAGAGCTTAATGCATTGTCTGAGAGGCAGCGCTAATTCCCAGTTTCGCCAATAGATGGCATCAGGGTGCACTCCCTGGCAGTCTCACACCAGCGCGCCCGTTTCCGACGCGCGGGCTCCAAATTACTGTCAGCCCACCATCATTTCAGTTCCGTTACAAGCTCCACAGGAACCATAGACGTTATTGCCTCGACATGACATTAATGACGTTATTCACAGCATGCTCCGTCGTTGTCAGGCCTGTATTGCTACCAGAAGTAGTCACATCCCATAGCGAGCACAATAAAAAGTTGTTGGAATGTGTATAAATCTCTTAAGTTGGAAAATATGAACATAGTAACTGTTATGTATGTTACAGCACTTTAAGTTCTGTATGTCTTACATTGTTTCTACTATGCTATCAATTGTTAATACTGTTTCGTGGCAAAATAAATGCAACCTTGCAAAATTTCCGTTTGTTACTTTAATTTTGATCACACATGTGTATGTAGAGTACAAAGCTATCAATGGCATTAGCTAGCCACGTTTTGTGTGGTAGGTGAAGATCACAATCAAAATAAGAAATAAATAATGAATAAAATACAGGAACTTATCAGTCGTCACACTTTGGAGCTCATATTCAGCTTCAATTGTGTGTGTTTGCGTGTGTGTGTGTGTGTGTGTGTGTGTGTGTGAGAGAGAGAGAGAGAGAGAGAGAGAGAGAGAGAGATAGTGTGTCCACATGTACTTTACTTGCTCAGCTTACCCATGTCTTGCTCATGATTTTTGTTGCTTATTCGTAGAAATACTTAAGAAATTTCTGTTAGTCTGCCTGACATGAGGAAGTCTCGGCGATACAGCTTATTAGAGAATGTTTTCCCTCGGTTAGTAACTTAGATTTAGTGATGATTTTGTAGTGTATTGTGATTCTTTCGCAGTACACTCACATTGCTGAGCACGATTTGGCGCCTTTCGCAAGACTGGATATATATATGTATGTATATTGGCTGGTGCTTAATTCCATTGTCAAGTGTAGTGTAGTTTTCAACGTTAAATTACATAGCTACCAAAGTTAACAATCGTGTTAAATTACATTTAGCTGTTATCGGAGCAAGACGAGTTCTTCAATAAGTCACGAGTTGTACTATCTGTGGTGTCACCGCCAGACACCACACTTGCTAGGTGGTAGCCTTTAAATCGGCCACGGTCCGTTAGTATACGTCGGACCCGCGTGTCGCCACTATCAGTGATTGCAGACCGAGCGCCGCCACACGGCAGGTCTAGAGAGACTTCCTAGCACTCGCCCCAGTTGTACAGCCGACTTTGCTAGCGATGGTTCACTGACAAATTACGCTCTCATTTGCCGAGACGATAGTTAGCATAGCCTTCAGCTACGTCATTTGCTACGACCTAGCAAGGCGCCATTATCATTTGCTATTTATCTTGTGATGCATGTACCGTCAGACCGATGTTCACCAATTATGGATTAAAGTTAAGTATTCCAGAAGCTACGTACCTTTTTTTGCTAGTCTCAATTCCTTGTCATTTTCCAGATCTCACGCCAGCCTGCGTGAGCTTAAACGCGTGCCTTTCGGCTTCCTGTCATAGTGGATTGGCTGTCTTGCCAGTCCACAACACTATCAGGTATTAATCCTGTAGTAAGAATATGGATAAAACTATTGTCTTATTACTGTTTTGACAGTAGTGGTTCACCATTCAGGCTACGACTAAATGGATTTTTCATTGCACCTAAACTGTAAAAAAGGTAGCTTTTTAGTCCTTTCACGGATATTCCTCCAAGGGTTTGGTATCCCTGCAAGTCATTCCATTTAACAGTCTTTGCATTCCTTGCTTTTTAAGGGTATGGAATTGAAAAATTCTATACTTAAGAAGCAAGGAATGTAAAGAGAGTGTGTGACGGATTTTCGGTTGTGTTACTTGTAGTCATTTTACTGTGTTGTTTATACCCTGGTCGCCTACTAACTGAGTCATGTGTCAACCGAGTTTCATCGTTTTTCAGGCTATGCGTAGTGCAGAAAGGTGGAACACCGTTGTTTAGTTAACCACAAACATCTTCAAAATTGAACGGATATAAGGTACGCTACACACACACACACACACACACACACACACACACACACACAGACACAGACATACACATACAAATTACGGAAGCATATTACTACTGCGAACGGACGTATGTCCGCATTTCAGAGAGTTCAGCTGTATAGCTCACCAGCTTCTCTTATTTATTATAAATGCCTGACGCTTCTCCGGAAAGTTTTTCTTTGTGTGGAACTGCGAAAATTTTGAGACTTTTCTGCTTTTAAATCGGAAACGTAAACAGAAGAGTACATCGAAAGCCAAACTACAAACAAAAGACTGCGTGTGCAGTCAATACGTCAATGCCACAATAGGCCAGAAAATGTGAAACAAAAGTTCGGACGTATTTCCCTTGGGCAACGAAACTGCTCTATTGTTCGCAACTGCCTGGGAAAAGCAGCCAATATCGACAACATAAATTACCGCGACCATTTTTCAAACTTTCTGCCCTCATTCATAGAGCTGTTTCAGTGGCGTTATGTATTCATTTTCAGCTTGCTACTGCATCCTGTCTGAAATTTTCTTTCAGAAACGTGATACCGTCGGACCATGTAACACAGCGTAACTTTACAGGAGGTACGAGCCAGGAGCTGATTACCTGTACACGTACACAGATGCTGCAACACAAGAAAAAGTGGTACTTTTAATTTTTCTACTAACCCTTATATTTTCATAGAAATTTTGTCTCTGTACTTACTTGAAGTAGTGTGTATGTTGTACACTCAGTCAGGGTATTTGTTGGTAGAATTTTCTCCCACGAACCTTTCAAATGATAGCAGCTTCTTTGTCGCACTGCGTTAAGTGCAAATTCGTGTACACGCTTTGTGTTAATAGAACGTTCTGGAATAAAATCAATACCCGCCAGACATGCTAGAGAGAATTTAAATCATTTATAATCGTAACTCCGGGGAAAATATGAAATCTGTAGAATTGTACGACTTAGATTTCAGACAGAGTATTCTCAACGACAACGTGGATTAATTACGCGAAAAAGTGGAATACAGTAGATAAGTTAACGGTTACTTGAAGTTTCACCTAAATTGACGGCGTTACTCTTTGGAACGGGGCTAATACTTACTAGATCTCTGCAACGTTTCAACTCTCACAATAATAGAAACATACCAAAGAAAAAGAGAAATACTTCTAGTTTCCATTCGATTCATCACGAAATTCGTGGTATACCAGCTGTTAAAAAGATAGCAGAAAAATAGTTGCCAGCTGATACCAGTCTTTCGGAGCTTCTGCGTTACTAACTCGTTCTAGCAGAATAAAGCGCAAAAAAGATGTGTGGACGTCCTGCTGCCTAACAGACCGTGACGGACCGGTGATAGCTCTGAAGGCATTTTACCAGAACTCTTGGTTTTTGTTGCGAGCAAATTCTGCATTTCGTTTTAAAAGACAAAAAATGAAGGTAGATAGAAAACAACAGTAAATAGAGTTAGGATGCAACATTAACGTTCTTCCATACTCTTCAATAAGTCATGAACAATTGAGCGAAGATCAATACATAATTTCGAAAAAAGTCCCGTTCCGCATCAGTAAATACAAAGAGCTGAAGCGGCTGGCATTTTGAATTAAACACATTCTCATACAACGTTAGTTTTTATGGCCGGTGTTTACTTCAGTTAAAACGACCTGACTGAGAGGCTGTGGTTGATACACATAAGTACTAGCTGAGAAATTCGGCGTTGTCGCTTTATGTCCACCGCCTTGCCCCCTCCATCTCCTTTCCTCCCCTCTCTGTCGTTTCCTCCTCCCCCCTATCTACATCTACACAGATACCCCGGAAGCCACTGCACGGTGCGTGGCTTAGGGTACCGTGAACCACCACTACTCATTTCCTTTCTTGTTCCACTAGCACATACACCCAGTGAAAAACGACTGTCCCTACGTCTTCGTATGAGCCCTAATTTCTCGCATCTTATCTTCGTGGTTCTTACAAGCAATGTATGTTACCGGCAGTAGAATCGTTCGGCTGTCGGCTTCACATGTCAGTCCTATAAATTTTCTCAATAGTGTTTCTCGAAAAGAATGTCACCTTTCCTCCAGGGACTGAGTTCCCATCTGGGTTCGCGAAGCGTCACCGTGACACTTTGGAGCTGTTGGAACCTACCGTTAACAAACCTAGCAGCCCCCCTCCGAAATGCTTCGCTGTCTTCCTTCAATCCGGCCTTGTAAGGATCCCAAACACTCGAGCAATACCAGAGAAAAGGTCGCACCAGCGTTCTACAAGCGGCCCCCTTTACAGGTGAACCACTCTTTCCTAAAATTCTTCCAATAAACCGAAGTCGACCATTCGCATTCCCTACCACAATTCTCAAATGCTCGTTCTCTTTCATGTAGCTTTGCAACTTAACGCCCAGATATTTAAGCTACTTATACTGTGCCAAGGAGGGCACTGCTAATACTATATCCGAACATTACAGGTTTGTTCTTCCTACTCATCCTCATTAAGTTATATTTTCCACATTAGCTAGCTGCCATTCGTCACACCAACTATACATTTTATGTAAGTCGTTTTGTATCTTCCTACAATCACTCAACCTCGACACCTTACCGTACTTCACAGCATAATCAGCAAACAACCGCAGATTGCTGCATATCCTGTCCTCCAAATACATCTACATTTACATGATGACTCTGCAATTCACATTTAAGTGCTTGGCAGAGGGTTCATCGAACCACAATCATACTATCTCCCTACCTTTCCACTCCCGAACAGCGCGTGGGAAAAACGAACACCTAAACCTTTCTGTTCGAGCTCTGATTTATCTTATTTTATTTTGATGATCATTTCTTCCTATGAAGGTTGGGCTCAACAAAATATTTTCGCATTCGGAAGAGAAAGTTGGTGACTGAAATTTCGTAAATAGATCTCGCCGCGACCAAAAACGTCTTTGCTTTAATGACTTCTATCCCAACTCGCGTATCATATCTGCCACACTCTCTCCCCTATTACGTGATAATACAAAACGAGCTGCCCTTTTTTGCACCCTTTCGATGTCCTCCGTCAATCCCACCTGGTAAGGATCCCACACCGCGCAGCAATATTCTAACAGAGGACGAACGAGTGTAGTGTAAGCTGTCTCTTTAGTGGACTTGTTGCGTCTTCTGTCATGCCAATGAAACGCAACCTTTGGCTCGCCTTCCCCACAATATTATCTATGTGGTCTTTCCAACTGAAGTTGTTCGTAATTTTTACACCCAGGTACTCAGTTGAATTGACAGCCTTGAGAATTGTGCTCTTTATCGAGTAATCGAATTCCAACGGAACTCATGTGGATCACCTCACTCTTTTCGTTATTTAGCGTCAAAGGCCACCTGCCACGCCATACAGCAATCTTTTCTAAACCGCTTTGCAACTGATACTGGTCTTCGGATGACCTTACTAGACGGTAAATTACAGCATCATCTGTGAACAACCTAAGAGAAATGCTCAGATTGTCACCCAGGTCATTTATATACATCAGGAACAGCAGAGGTCCCAGGACGCTTCCCTGGGGAACACCTGATATCACTTCAGTTTTACTCGATGATTTGCCGTCTATTACTGCGAACTGCGACCTTCCTGACAGGAAATCACGAATCCAGTCGCACAACTGAGATGATACCCCATAGGCCCGCAGCTTGATTAGAAGTCACTTGTGAGGAACGGTGTCAAAAGCCTTCCGGAAATCCAGAAATACGGAATCAACTTGAGATCCCCTGTCGATAGCGGCCATTACTTCGTGTGAATAAAGAGCTAGCTGCGTTGCACAAGAACGATGTTTTCTGAAACCATGCTGATTGCGTATCAATAGATCGTTCCCTTCGAGGTGAATGTTTGAATACAGTATATGCTCCAAAACCCTACTGCAAACCGACGTCAATGATATAGGTCTGTAGTTCAATGGATTACTCCTACTACCCTTCTTAAACACTGGTGCGACCTGCACAATTTTCCAAACTCTAGGTACAGATCTATCGGTGAGCGAGCGGTTGTATATGATTGCTAAGTATGGAGCTATTGCATCAGCGTAATCTGAAACGAACCTAATCGGTATGCAATCTGGACATGAAGACTTGCCCGTATCAAGCAATTTGAGTTGCTTCGCAACCCCTAAGGTATCTACTTCTAAGAAACTCATGCTAGCACCTGTTCGTGTTTCAAATTCTGGAATATTCCATTCGTCTTCCCTGGTGAAGGAATTTCTGAAAACTGCGTTCAATAACTCCGCTTTAGCGGCACAGTCGTCGGTAACAGTACCATCGGCATTGCGCAGCGAAGGTATTGACTGCGTCTTGCCGCTTGTGTACTTTACATACGACCAGAATTTCTTCGGATTTTCTACCAAATTTCGCAACAATGTTTCGTTGTGGAACCTATTAAAGGCATCTCGCATTGAAGTCCGTGCCAAATTTCGCGCGTCTGTAAATTTTAGCCAATCTTCGGGATTTCGCGTTCTTCTGAACTTCGCATGCTTTTCCCGTTGCCTGTGCAACAGCGTTTATGTGCATAGAGAACAACAGTGGTATTGCCACACTTCCCTGGGGCACTCCTGACGATACTCTTGTCTCTGATGGCTCGCCGTCGAGGACAGCATAATGAGTGCTATATGTTGAGCGCCCATAAACCCCAACACACACACATGAGTGCTATTACTTCGAGCCAATCACATATCAGTGGGCTTATTCCATACGCTCGTACCTTCGTTAACAACCTTCAATGGGGCACCGTGTCCAACTCGTTCCGAAAGTCTCAAAATGCGGCTTCTGCCTGTTTCTCTTCATTCATAGTTCGTAGGATCCAGGGTGGTCCATTGATCGTGACCGGGCCAAATATCACACGAAATAAGCGTCAAACGAAAAAACTACAAAGAACGAAACTTGTCTAGCTTGAAGGGGAAACCAGATGGCGCTATGGTTGGCCCGCTAGATGGCGCTGCCATAGGTCAAACGTATATCAACTGCGTTTTTTTTTTAAATAGGGACCCCCATTTTTTAATACATGTTCGTGTAGTACGTAAAGAAATATGAATGTTTTAGTTGGACCCCTTTTGTCGCTTTGTGATAGATGGCGCTGTAATAGTCACAAAAATATGGCTCACAATTTTAGACGAACAGGTGGTAACAGGTAGGTTTTTTAAATTAAAATACAGAACCTAGGTACGTTTGGACATTTTATTTTGGTTGTTCCAATGTGATACATGTACCTTTGTGAACTTATCATTCCTGAGAACGCATGCTGTTACAGCGTGATTACCTGTAAATACCACATTAATGCAATAAATGCTCAAATTGATGTCCGTCAACCTCAATGCATTTGGCAATACGTTTAACGACATTCCTCTCAACAGCGAGTAGTTAGACTTCCGTAATGTTCGCACATGCATTGACAATGCGCTGACGCATGTTGTCAGGCGTTGTCCTTCAACTTTCCCCACAGAAAGAAATCCTGGGACGTCAGATCCGGTGAACGTGCTTCGACGACCAATCCACCTGTCATGAAATATGCTATTCAATACCGTTTCGCCGGCCGGAGTGGCAGTGCGGTTGTAGGCGCTACAGTCTGGAGCCGAGCGACCACTACGGTCGCAGGTTCGAATCCTGCCTCGGACATGGATGTGTGTGATGTCCTTAGGTTACTTAGGTTTAATTAGTTCTAAGTTCTAGGCGACTGATGACCTCAGAAGTTAAGTCCCATAGTGCTCAGAGCCATTTGAACCATTTTTGAATACCGCTTCAACCGCACGCGAGATATGTGCCGAACATCTATCTAGTTGGAAATACATCGCCATTCTGTCATGCAGTGAAACATCTTGTAGTAACATCGGCAGAACATTACGTAGGAAATCAGCATACATTGCACCATTTAGAATGCCATCGATAAAATGGGGGCCAATTATCCTTCCTGCCATACATTAACCCGCCAACGTCGCTTATGTTCCACTCGTCGCAGCCATCGTCGATTTTTCGTTGCTCAAAAGTGCATGTTATGTCAGTTTACGTTACCGCTGTTGGTGAATGACGCTTCGTCGCTAAATAGAACGCGTACAGAAAAACTGTCATCGTCCCGTAATTTCTCTTGCGCCCAGTGGCAGAACTGTACACGACGTTCAAAGTCGTCGCCATGCAATTCCTGGTGCATAGAAATATGGTACGAGTGCAATCGATGTTGATGTAGCATTCTCAACAACGACGTTTCTGAGAGTCCCGATTCTCGCGCAATTTGTCTGCTACTGATCTGCGGATTAGCTGCGACAGCAGCTAAAACACCTGCTTGGGCATCATCATCTGTTGTAGGTAGTGGTTGACGTTTCACATGTGGCTGAACACTTCCTGTTTCCTTAAATAACGTAACTATCCGGCGAACGGCCAAGACATTTGAATGATGTCGTCCAGGATACCGAGCAGCACACGTAGCACACACCCGTTGGGCATTTTGATCACAATAACCATACATCAACACGATTTCGACCTTTTCGGCAATTGGTAAACCGTCCATTTTAACACGGGTGATATATCACGAAGCAAATACCGTCCGCACTGGCGGAATGTTACGTGTTACCACGTACTTATACGTTTGTGACTATTACAAAGCGAAAAACTGGTCCAACTAAAACATTAACATTTCTTTACGTACTACGCGAATATGTAATAAAAATGGGGGTTCCTATTTTTAAAAAACCCAGTTGATATCCGTTTGACCTATGGCAGCGCCATCTAGCGGGCCAACCATAGCGCCATCTGGTTTCCCCCTTCAATCTAGACGAGTTTCGTTCTTTGTAGTTTTTCCGTTTGATGCTTATTTCGTGAGATATTTGGCCCAGTCCCTATCAATGGACCACCCTGTACACTGTGAGAAAGGGGCAAGCTGAGTTTCTCGCGAAACCATGCTGATTAGTGTCTCAAGAAAGTTTATTATTTTCGTACCGAGAATATGTAAAAGGTTTCTGCAACAAACCGAAGTTAGGGATATTACCCTGTAATTTTGCAGGTCCGTTCCTCTACCCTTCTTATACATGAGTCACCTGAGCTTTTTTTGCCAACCGCTTGGGACTTCGTGCAGGGCGAGAGATTCCCGATAAATGCAGGCTACGTAAGGGGCCAATGCCGTAGAGTCTTCTTTGTAAAACTGAATTGGAATTCTATTCGGAGCTGGTGATTTATTTGTTTTCAAATCTTTCACTGTTTCTCTAAGCCAAGGATGCTTATTAGTATGTCGTACATACGGGAGCGTGTCTGATGGTCAAATAACGGTGTTTTTCTACGAGACTCCTGTGTGAGCGATTTCTGGAACCAGAAACTTGAAACTTCGCGTTCGTTTTGCTCTCTTCAACTGCCGCACCAGACTGAATGGAAGCCTTAGACTCGCTTAGCGGTTTTACATAGGACCACAATTTCACCGGATTCTCTGGCAGATCTTTTGCTAAGGTGTGATCGTGGTAGCTGTTGTACGCTTCACGCACAGACACACGAATCTCTTCTAAGCTTGTGCGATCTCTTTTGAACTGAGAATGCATCAGCCTCTGCTTTCTCAGCAGGTTCCGAATTTCGTTATTAGACTACTGTGCGAGCCCTGATTTCTCGTTTTTTACAGTGATGATCATATCTGCCAATCTAAGTGGGTGCCAACAGAATGTTTTCGCAATCGGAGGAGAAAACGCGATTGAAATTTCATGAGAATATCTCGTCGCAACGAAAAACGCCTTTGTGTTAATGATTACCACTCCAATTCGCGTATCATGTCTACGACACTATCTCCCCTATTTCACGATAATACAAAACGAGCTGCCCTTTTGTGTACTTTTTCGATGTCATCCGTCAGTCTCACCTGATGCGGATCCCATACCGCACAGCAATACTCCAGAATATGGCGCACAAGCAGTCTCTTTAGTAGACCTGTTGCATCTTCTAAGTGTTCTGCCAACGAATCGCAGTCTTTGGTTTACTCTACCCACAACATTATCTATGCGATCGTTCCAATTTAGGTAATTTGTAATTGTAATCCCTAAGTATTTAGTTGAATTTACAGCCTTCAGATTTGTGTGACTTATCGCGTAATCGAAATTTAGTGGATTTCTTTTAGTACCCAAGTGAAGAACTTCACACTTTTCTTTAATCAGGGTCAATAGCCACTTTTCGCACCATACAGATATCTAAAGCATTCTGCAATTCGTTTAGGTCATCTGATGACTTTAGAAGACGGAAAACAACCTAAGACGGCTACTAGGATTGTCTCCTATATCGTTAATGTAGATCAGGAACAATAGAGGGCCTATAACACTTCCTTGGGCAACGCCAGATATTACTTCTGTTTTACTCGATGACTTACCGTCTATTACTACGAAGTGTGTCCTTTCTGACAGGAAATCACGAATCCGGTGATATTCCATAGACAAGCAGTTTGGTTAGAAAACGCTTGTGTGGAACGATGTCGAAATCCTTCTGGAAATCTAAAAGTATGGAATCAGTTTGACATCCCCTATCGATAACACTCATTACTTCATGAGTATAAAGAGTTACTAGTTGTGTTTCGCAAGAACGATATTTTCTGAATGCGTGCTATGTGTCAATAAACAGTTTCCTTCGAGGTACTTCGTAATGTTCGAATGCAATATATGTTCCAAAACTCTACTGCAAATCGACGTTAGTGATATGGACCTGTAATTCAACGGATTACTCCTACTTCCCTTTTTGGGTATTGGTGTGACTTGAGCAATTTTCCAATTTTTAGGTACGGATCTTTCTGTGAGCGAGCAGTTGTATATAATTGCTCAATATGAAGCTATTGTATCAGCGTACTCTGAGATGAACTTGACTGGTATACCATCTGGACCAGAAAACTTGCCTTTATTAAGTGATTTAAGCTGCTTTTCGATATCGAGGATATCTACTTCTATGTTTCTCATCTTGGCAGCTGTTCTTGATTGGAATTCAGGAATATTTAGTTCGTCTTCTTTGGTGAAGTAGTTTTGGAAAACCGTGTTTAATAAATATGCTTTAGTAGCACTGTCATCAGTTACTTGATCATTGTTATCACACAGTGAAGGTATTGATTGCGTCTTGCCACTGGTGTGCTTTATGTATGACCAGAATCTGTTTGAGTTTTCTGCCAGATTTCGAGATAGAGTTTCATTATGGAAATTATTACGAGTAAAATCATCTCGCATTGAAGTACACGCGATATTTCGAGCTTCTGTAAGACTTTGTCAGTCTTGGTGATTTTGCTTACTTTTAAATTTGGCATGCTTTTTTCGCTGCTTCTGTGACAGCGATCTGACCAGTTTTGTGTACCGTGAGGGATCAGTACCATCACTTATTAATTTATATAGTATATATCTGTCAACTGCTGCCGATACTATCTTTTTGAAATCATTCCACAAGTTTTCTACGCTTACATGGCCATATCGGAAGGAGTGAACTTAAAACGGCGTTAATAGCATTTTTATCAGCTTTTTAAAAATACTTTGCGTTTCTTTTTGATGGTTGTGGTGTTACGGCATTCAGCCTAGCAGCAACTGCCTTGTGGTCGGTAATCCCTGTATTCGTTACGACACTCACTACTTGTCCAGGAGTATTTGTTGATAAGAGGTCAAATATGCTTTCGCAACCATTTACGCTTCGAGTGGGCTCATGAACTAATTGTTCAAAATAATTTTCTGAGAAAACATTCAGTACAATTTCGGATGACGTTTTATGCTTGCCGCCGGCATTAAACGTATAATTTCTCCAGCATATCGAGGGTAGATTGAAGTCACCACCAACTGTAGCTGCATGAAGAGGTGCCTATTTGAAATGACTCAAGTTTTCCTTGAACTGTTCAGCAACTATGTCTTCTGAGTCGAGAGGTCGGTAAACGAATCAATTAATAGTTTAGTCCGATTTTAAACATAACCTCTACCTATACTATTTCTCAGTAACTATCTACTTCAATTTCACTACAAGGTAAATTACTTCTGACAGCAATAAATACTCCACCACCAACTACATTTTATCCATCCGTTCTGAACACTGTTAGATTGTTTGAAAAAATTTGGACTGAACTTATTTCCGGCTTTAGCCAGCTTTTTGTAATTATAACTACTTGTGCTTCAATAGCATCCAGCATGATCTGGGCATTTATACGCTACTGACCGTAGACTTTCTTAATAACAAATAATCCTGAGTTAATAACGAGCATCAGAACCGATTCAGGGATTAGTGAACCCAGGGTTGTCGTAGCGAGATTGAATATTGTAATCTCCAAATCCCCGAAAAATAAGCGAAAAATATACCTATTCAAAAAAGAAGATAAAAATTCACTTGACGCCTTCCTGAGAGGCAATCTCCACTCATTCCAAATCAATAATATAATTGTAGACCAGATGTGGCTTAAATTCAAAGAAATAGTATCGGCAGTAATTGAGAGATTTATACCAAATAAATTAACAAATGACGGAGCTGATCCTCTTTGGTACACAAAACGGGTTAGAACGCTGTTGCAGAAACAACGAAACAAACATGCCAAATTTAAACAGACGCAAAATTCCAAAGACTGGCGATCTTTTACAGAAACTCGAAATTTAGCGCGGACTTCAATGCGAGATGCCTGTAACAGTTTCTACAACGAAACGTTGTCACGAAACCTGGCAGAAAATCCAAAGAGATTCTGGTCGTAGATGAAGTATGTTTGCGGCAAGAAACAATCAATGCCATCTCTGCACGATAGGAATGGAAATACTATAGAAGACAGTGCTGCCAAAGTAGAGTTATTAAACACAGTCTTCCGAAATGCCTCCACAAAAGAAGACGAAGTAAATATTCCACAATTCGAATCAAGAACAGCTGTCAACATGAGTAACGTAGAAGTAAATATCCTCGGAGTAGTGAAGCAACTTAAATCACTTAATAAAAGCAAGTCTTCTGGTCCACACTGTATACCAATTAGGTTCCTTTCGGAGTATGCTGATGCATTAGCTCCACACTTAACAATCATATACAACCATTCGCTCGACGAAAGATCCGTACCCAAAGACTGGAAAGTTGCACAGGTCACACCAATTTTCAAGAAAGGTAGTATGAGTAATCCACTAAATTACAGGCCCATATCGTTAACATCTATATGTAGCAGGATTTTAGAACATATATTGTATTCGAACATTATGAATTATCTCGCAGAAAACTGTCTGTTGACAGTCAGTCAACATGGGTTTAGAAAACATCGTTTGTGTGAAACACAATTAGCTCTTTATTCACATGAAGTGCTAAGTGCTATTGACAAGGGATTTCAGATCGATTCCGTATTTATGTATTTCCGGAAGGCTTTTGACACTACCACACAAGCGGCTCGTAGTGAAATTGCGTTCTTATGGAATATCGTCTCATTTATGTGACTGGATTTGTGATTTCCTGTCAGAAATGTCACAGTTCGTTGTAATTGACGGGAAGTCTTCGAGTAAAAGAGAAGTGATTTCTGGCGTTCTCCAAGGTAGTGTTATAGGCCCTTTGCTGTTCCTTATCTATATAAACGATTTTGGAGACAATCTGAACAGCCGTCTTCGGTTGTTTGCAGATGATGCTGTCGTTAATCGACTAAGTTCAAAACAATCTGCAAACCGATTTCGAAAAAATATCTGAATGGTGCGAAAAGTGGCAGTTGACCCTGAATAACGAAAAGTGTGAGGTCATCCACATGAGTGCTAAAAGGAACTCGTTAAACTTCGGTTACACGATAAATCAGTCTAATCTAAAAGCCGTAAATGCAACTAAATACCTAGGTATTACAATTACGAACAACTTAAATTGGAAAGAACACATAGAAAATGTTGTGGGAAAGGCTAACCGAAGACTGCGTTTTATTGGCAGGACACTTAAAAAATGTAACAGATCTACTAAGGAGACTGCCTACTCTACGCTTGTCCGTCCTCTTTTAGAATACTGCTGCGGTGGAATCCTTACCAGACAGGACTGACGGAGTACATCGAAAAATTTCAAAGAAAGGCAGCACGTTTTGTATTATCGCCAAATATGGGAGAGAGTGTCACAGAAATGATACAGGCTTTGGGCTGGAAATCGTTAAAAGAAAGGAGTTTTTCGCTGCAACGGAATCGTCTCACGAAATTCCAATTACCAGCTTTCTCCTCCGAATGCGAAAATGTTATGTTGACACCGGCCTACATAGGGAGGAACGATCACCACAATGAAATAAGGGAAAAGAGAGCTCGTACGGAAAGATATAGGTGTTCATTCTTTCCGCGCGCTATACGAGATTGGCATAATATAGAATTGTGAAGGTGGTTCGATGAACCCTCTGTCAGGCACTTAAATTTGATTTGCAGAGTATCCATGTAGATGCAGATGTAGAATGACAGTAGCACTGTCTCAGCGGAATCGGGTGGTCGGTAAAAGCAGCCAACATTTAACTTCTTTTACCTGTTATACGTGACCAGATACCTTCACTGTAAAACTCAACATCGATTTCAATAGAGACAATATTTTTGTGAACTGCAGTAAACACTCCCCCTCCTATGGCCTCTTATCTGTCTTTCCGCTATACATTCCACGACTCGCTAAATACCTGAGAACTTTCCACTTCGGGATTCAGCCAGCTCTCGGTCCCAAGTATAATTTGGAGCGCAGTAAATTCGGGAACTTTATTACGAATACTCCGACAGTTTACTGATAAAATTTTAAGAGTCTAAATGTCTTTACTCTAAACGCCGTCTGACGTCCCTACCTCTGCACAGTTGTGGACATCCGTCCGTATGCCTGCAACGGGTTCCGATGCAACCCGCACAACATGCTGGTTCTGCAAGAAATCCAATTGGACAGGCGATGCTCCGCATGCTATACCCCTATACCCCCTTTCGCAATCCCCAAAGTGGGTATTTTTACCTCTAGAAAGTAAGTCGTATGTACCAAGTCTGGTTGTCATCGATCCAGTTGATTAGCTGGAGAGTTTCAATACACATACATAAATATTTTATAAACATACGTACGTTAATTATTTATACTTGCTCACCAGACATGGTGCGTATCGGGGAAATAAAATACCAGGGGTGCACCAAAGTAGCGGCTGCTGCCTTGTAGCGTGGTATTGGCTTATCAAAGGCTAAAGGAAGAAAACCTTGAGAGTAAATTACCTGGTCCCCAAAGTTGGGGGTTGTGCAGTGGGTCAGCTCCTAACACATATAAACTAAAATCCTAAAAAAACTAATAGTAAGCCTCAGAGAAATTTGAATCTTGGAATATGAACTGGCGAAGAGAAAAGGAAAATGACATTTGGCTGCTGGAATGTGCAAGGCATCTCAACAAAACTGAATATATTACCAACAGAACTTGACAGTTTCAACACGGATGTTGCCATACTCTCTGAGACAAGAGGAAAGGCAAAAAGGAGAAAAACTTGGTAATTATGCAGTGGGGTGTCCAAAGCGGTAAGAGGCGAAGCAGAAGTCTTCATTATGATAAAGTAAGCATGGCAAAAGAGAATCATAAAGCGGAAATTTATTAATGAACGTATTATTATGGTAAAAACGATCTTTTTGCCAGGGAATTTGTAACTATTGGTGTTTATGCACACACGAATGATGCAAGAGAACAAGAGGAAGATACTTTCTGGTTTCTGGACAATCCTAAGGGAGACTATACAAAAAATACCAAAGAGGGAGGAGCTGATTATCTTGGGAGATATAAACAGAAGATTAGGAATTAGAAAATCTTATCCGATAGTGGGAAAATATGGAGAGACAGAGTATAATGGCAATCGAGAGCGATTGATTGAAATTTGTGGTTTGATCTGAAAATTATCAATACATTTTTTAAAGACAAGGATATTCATAAATATACTTGGCAACAGAATACTAGCGAACTTCGTTCTATAATAGATCATATTATCATTAGAACAGTAGTTTTAACGCAGCAGATGTTAGATCTTATAAAATGGTTCAAATGGCTCTGAGCACTATGCGACTTAACTTCTGAGGTCATCAGTCACCTAGAACTTAGAACTAATTAAACCTAACAAACCTAAGGACATCACACACATCCATGCCCGAGGCAGGATTCGAACCTGCGGCCGTAGCGGTCACTCGGTTCCAGACTGTAGCGCCCAGAACCGCACGGCCACTCCGGCCGGCTTAGATCTTATAGAGGAACCCAGTGTGGATCAGACCATATTTAGTAAAAATGAACAGCTTTTGGTCATGGATGAATGCAAAGAATGATTGTAACAATTTTAAACCATTCGTGCTGAGAAAGCTCAAAATCTATAATTCAATATTGACAGCCTACAAGATGAAGGTTATAACGATATGTTTACGTAATGTGTATACACAAACATACAGTTATAAATGTCCCCGTTCGTAGTCGCTAATTATAACAATATGTTACTTTTGTGCTGTAACATATAGCTATAATCAGCGGTGGAAACATTTGCGAACGCCGACCGTGTGCGGCTGTTTCTTGTTGGATCGTCTGATCAGTGGGAAGTTGCATTGCAGAGGAGAGTAAATGCCTATTCAAAATATAATTATTTTGGATAGATCAACATGAATTTCTTAAGGGACCGTAGTTTATCATGCATTTACCAGTAGAATATGGCGCGGAGAAAATATTTCGCCGCATGCAACTTCCGTCCGAACTCGACGAAAGAATTCGTGACTGTGAACTCTCTATTTGGCAGAAACATATAGAAAATTAAATAATTTCATGAAGAAGTGAGACATAGATTCTATAGTAAATGAATAGTCCATACACCAGTTCCATTTAACTCTAAATTTATGGCAATTAATAGACGAACTTACACTGCAATGAAGGATTTAACATGGATGCCGTTTTGACTGGCCCTTCTCGTAATGAAAACAATTCCTTTGACGTTTTCACATACACGTCGCACAATAAATCTACTGCTATGCACTTTTAGTATTACACTTTTACTTTACACTAGAACAATATTATTTTTAACAATAATAATACGGCGGCAAGACATGCGCGTCCGACACAAGTTACAGGAGACAAGAGAAGAATGAGTAACTGTTCATCGAGAATATCTCGTACATCAAAAAAAAATCTGTAAAAGTGTTCTTCTTCTGTCCGTTTTTCGCGCCGCGGTTTTCAAAGTCAATACCTCACTGCATCTCTGACGGCGCTTCGACAATAAACAAGTTACGTCACAGGTCGTTCACCTTTTACATTCTCGCAACATTATTTACTAACTGTAGCTGTTGCCGAGCGACTGCTCGATTAGTGAATGATTTAACATGATAAGGCAATCACATAATGTTACATTGCCTTTCATGGGAATCTTGGAAATCAAGGAGATTACCAAGATTCACATGTCGCCGTTAACATTATGGGATTGAGTACTTTACAGATTTACATTGATCAAACACAGTATTCCTGTCATTTGATTATTAGGATTACACAAATATGGTGATCTCTGATTCATAGACAAAGACAGTTCTTAAGGTACATATACACAAAAAAATTTAAAAACTAAGACAGTAAATCTACGAAGTTTACAATGGACATTATACATTATACTCATTACAGTCCTTTTTTTACAGAGTTCATACCGACCATCTTTGTGGCCTGAAGTTATTGTCCAGAGCTCATAGGCTCTTTGCTCCTGAAAGAAAACACACAGGATTCATCTTTTTATACGCACATAATTCTCACACATGGAATTTCTCACACGTGTCCATTTTCCATTGCTTACTATTGTTATGATTTTTACGCTTTCATTGTTTGTGTATTGACAGGTAAGTTAAAATTTGATTCTTCTCCAGGTGAAGCTTATGCCTTGAGAAGTTGGATCGCTACTTTGCGGTCTCCGAGTAGAAAACTTTTCATCAGCTCTGGCGGGCGAGTCTCACTCGCACGTTACGTACACACGTTACATGTAACAAAAAATATAAATACCCATTAGTCTAACAACTAAGCTTAAATCTATTTTAGGACTTGGGATTCATAGGAATTTGACTTTGTCACTATTCGCGTGTGGTTTGGCTGTTCACATTTCATCCACGGGATATAACATTAGCATAGATGTGATATGTTGTGAACTCATATAAGAGTCTTTTATTTTGGGAGCGGCTTTCATGGAAAGTCCGTTTCGTCGAACTGCAGCGGGAGTGCTGTGCAAGTACATCACTTTAAATTTAACGCGTTTGTTGCGTCGATGGACGTTGACACAGGCTGATAGTTAGAGCTGAATCGCAACTCGAGGCGCTCACCAGCCTCCGCGCAGTACTTCAGCTTTTCCGCGCACGGTTCAGTGAACACGTTGCGTCGATGGTGTTGTGGTTTGCTGAGCTGGTGCGGAGGGACGAGGATTGCCAGGGACAGAGACTCCATTGAAACCATCTCTGTCTCCACATTTTCCAGCCGATTTTGAAGATTTTAAGGTAGGCTAGCGCTCGCACTTTGCAAAGCAGCTAACACACTTGGTTTCCGGTGCACTGCACGTAATCACATCACCGCCTTCGGTTACACAACCGGACCATCATTGTCCGTCGGCCTATCTGCACGTTTAACACTTTTTATCTTCATCGTGTCTGTGCAGACTTCCACACCATTTTAAGCCTTCACTTATACACTACTATGTACACAATTTTTTTTACATTTTATAATCAAATAGATTGTCTCACTTTGAAGCTTGCTAAGTGAGAGCTTTGATTATCATGTCCATTTCAATTTCTGTTGCTTTGTTGGTAACTACCTTAACATTTCGCTTTACATTGTTCCTCATCTTTCTCTAAGACTAATTATGCTTTTAGTTCACAGTCACAATACATTAGTTTCTCCGATCTGTTAGCAATTATTATTATTTTAATTCATTTCAATCGTTCTTTCTATTTATTAGATTCATTAATGTTATCACTGTCATTTCTACAAAAATTCTCTTTTTACTAGATGTGAGGATCAATCAGTCACATTTGATCGCCCTCTCACATGAGAACAGAACACCATTCAAGAAAATATTCAAATTTCTTATCGCGATCTCGGTTTCCGTCTCGGATTGACTTTAAAAGGAAAAATAAAGACATTTCAAAACTAGCGTTTCCCGATTTCGTTCACGCGTTTCCTTTTGAAAATCGTATGCCAAACCAGCCTTCCACGTCAACCGCATTTCTCAATCTGTGACGTCAAGTCTACGGGACGGGTTTAGGCGGGTTAGGGTATTTACACAAATTCAGAAGAAAGACATAGATATAATGGTACATAGAAGAAGAAATCTAGCAAACAACTCCTTGTTCCTTATGACTTAGAAATTAATTTCTCTTTGCGCCGTACGTCTGCGTACGCGCTCCAATTAAGAACTAGTTGGGTTGTTTTGCCGGCTGTTTCATTGTCATTTTATTCTCGCCTTGACGCCTGCTTGTGCTACACTGCATTGACCTCTATATATGACCTTAAGTCATCATTGCTTTGTCCTTGCCACTTACGCTCTTATACTTGGTATTTATTTCACTTATGGCTTTGAATGTATCTGTCCTGCGTATTGCAATTACAATTAATGCTACTTTGTTTATCTAGCTGAAGGATAGCGCTTTCGTGGTCATGTTGGTACTTACAAGTAACTCACATGCTTCGTAAACATTACGTTATTTTAATGCAGAGATGAACCTGTTCGAGATTTTTATGTACATTGGAACTTAATCTAGACATAGCTGACTTAGAAACTAGTTACTTGTTTTCCTTTTTAGTGGGATCAGGAACCAATAATTGTCAAGCGACCCTTGTCCTTGACGAAAATAAATTTCGTTTCTGGATCATTGCTCCTTGAACTTAAAAAAAAATTTCTTCCGTACTGTGTTTTATTTTCACTTCTTTAGCATTTCATATCGCAGAAGCCGGCTTGTTAGGCATATCCTTCGCTTTATATTTCATTTTTCTCTCTTAAATATTATCTCCTTAAAACTAAATCTTAAAACTAGAGTTCTTGGAGTTGGTCACTTTCTTTGTTAAACAAGAATTTTTTTCATTTATCAGCTTGTCTGTACTTAAATTATGGCTCAAGATAACATATTTTAAATTGTCTTCTGTATAGCAAGATAGACTCACTGTCGTGTAATATATTCTAAGCATTTTTTTAACGAAGTCAAATCAGTTGTCACTTAGTCACTAGCGGCTAACCTTCTCTTGTCATTATAAAGCTTTCCTTTTGACTTATTCTGTAGCATGATATTTTTTAAGATCAGAGTGATGGTATAACCCTTTTATTTTTCCATTTGCGGGATCAGAAATCAGATAACAACTTGTATGCGGTATACGAAGGATCTCGTAAGGTCCCTCAAAAAGACTTTACCATTTTCGATTTTTGTGTAAGAGCAACGATTGTTTAAAGTGTGTTTTTAGCAAGACCTTTTCGCCTACTTTATAAGTTAACACCGTATCTCAGTACAGGTACGTCATGGTTAGTCTCTCCGTCGAAGTGGTCGCCCCCATTCTGTCTCACAGCATCACTTAGGGAGCTTTCAGATGCTGAACTTAATTTTCCTGCCTGTGTGGTTTTGATTGGCCTTCATCATTAGAAAGTTCGACCAATCTGACATTGTGAGAACACTAGGTACAAAATTACTGTTATGCACAAACCTCGTGTCAAAATGTTGCTGCGTTTGTTCTGGTGTCCAATACGTGTTACTGTCTTCCGCGTTTGCGAAAAATACAGGGGGACTGTAATGCCTTCGCGGGGTCTGATGATTTTCATTACTATTATGATTTCCGGAATTGTTACTGTGAAATCCACCTTCACACTGTGGTTTGCCGTTAAACTGTGTGTTTCTGTACATTCCCTGCGCTTGATTTTTACTAGGCGCTGAGTTGTATTGGTATGAGTGGGCGTTATCAGCTGTTTGTTGCTGCCCGTAATCTGAGTGTTGGCTGCGCGAGTACGGTGCATTCCATTGCGATCCGTCCTGCTGTTGCCAACCTTTTTGACTGAAACCGTTTCCAAACTTCTGCTTGTACGATTGATTGCCGTACTGGTTACCAGTCGTGTTATACACGGGATTGAATCGGTTGTGTTGATTATGTCTATTCCTTTTGAGTGGATACCCACTGCCTTTATTTCCGTTTTGCCAATCGTTACTATTTTTTGAACCGTTCCCTGGCTTTTCATAGCCGTTACTGTCATAATGTTGTGGCCAAGAATTGTGCGGAGTATTCCGCGGTTTGTTAGCTCTCATGTCCTCATTGATCAGGTCTAGGGAATCTAATATCGACAGAAAGGTATCTGGATCATCATCTGGTAGGGCTATCAGCTTTTCACGAATCGAAATGGGTAATTTAGACTTGAGAATCATAATTACATCTTTACTATTGATAGGGTTATCCCAATACCTAATTTTGCCAAGATATTTTTCGAAGTACTTTCTCAGGCTACTATTCCTGGGGTAAAATTGTTCTGCATTATAGACTTCTTTACGAAGGCGCTTCTGAACAACTTCACTCCAAAATTTGCTGAGGAAACAGTGCTCAAACTCCTCATATGTTCGACACTTATCAACCATTTCAGTTCCCCATATTGCCGATTCGCCACCTATATATCCGGTAACAAAATGGATACGCTGTCTATCAGTCCACGAATTTGGAAAAATGCCGGAGAATCCACGAAGAAAAACAATTGGGTGGATATTTCGTTTTTCCGGGTTAAAGGTTTGAAAAACTCGATGCTTTATCATGCTTTCTTCCTTCATCATTTTTACTACTGAGTCAGATTCTTGGTTTCGGTGACTAACTGGAATATGTGGTGGTGAAGTGTGTTCATTAGATACAACAGGTATTCGGAATTGCCGAAATAATTCATCTTCTTCCTCTGAGGCTAAAGAGTTAGGATAATTCGGTCTCTGTATTCGGGAACTACTACTCACTTGTGCCTTCAGGTTATTTAGCTGTTCCGTTACCTCTTGCTTCCAATTTGGTAATTCTTGCTGAAGGGTACGCATAATGCTGCCGAGTTCAGACATTACGCTATCTCCGGAGCTTCCAGGAGCTGACAAGATACCAATAGTGGTTGCTTTCAAAGTCTCTAATAGGTCTTTGTTAATTTTATCTTCGACAAATTTGTCCTTTCCAGCAATCCAGTTCTCATACTTTTCTCTAATTTCTCTCTCATGACTATCTAGCCTCTTCTTTACTTTCGTTTCCGTTTCCAGAGTCAAATTTGACATTACCTCGGTTAGTTTTTCTACCTGCGTAGTTACTCTGTCTAATCTGTGATTAACCGTGGTTACGGTGGAGTCAAGATTCTTGGTTGCGTTTCGGATGTCAGCTGTCTCGCTTTGCATGGTAGCTAAAGTGTCATTCAGTTCGAAAATTATTCCACTTCGCATTTGAGAAACAGCATCCTTAACTTGCTTTGCTACTTCTTTGGCTACGTTTTCGCAAACAGTTTTTATTTCTTCGCTTACTGTAGAAAGTTTATCTTCAATTACTGTAGAAAGTTTATCTTCAAGCGAGGCTAACATTTGTCTATTTTCGTCTTTCAAACCGTTTTTAATGGAATTCACCATTTGGCGATTTTCCTCTTTCAATTGGCGATTTCCGTCCTGCATCATTTGACTTATTTGACTCAGTAGCTGTTTGAATACATCGTCTGTCACTACCCCTGAATTGCTTTCACCTGCCTCCCTTGTAACCGGTATATGGCTACGACTACTAGTGGCAGAAACTATGCTTGCATTGTCTAATTCAGTACCAGTAACATTATGGTGTGAGGCACTAAAGTCCATAAGATATCCCACTTCACTTTCTACAATTGTTTCAATTGGTGTCTCAGCCCTACTAATTATCGTGCGGGACCGTAAGCGACGCGACACTTCACTCGTTTCATTCCGTTCATTTGAATCTAGTGATGACATTTTATCGTCTGCCATAGCTCACTTATTTACAAACAGTAAGTCAATGGAGTTCGTTTGAGCTACGGCCGTCAGCTGTCGACAGAGATGTAATTTATCGGTTGCAAGTCGGTTGTCACTGCTACTTCACAAGATCGGAATGTCGGGAGTTGCACGTCCGAGAACAAGAGACTATTCTGGACCGTAAAGAAAGTATGGCTGCACACTGGTCAAAATAAATGAAAACTAAGGCTGGTCAGCACCGTGAACAGGCAGCGGACATTTAAAAACGAATGATATGCAATACACAATAATGGAATTTAAACAATACTTGAAGAAATTGCTAATCTACTAAGTGCAATCTACTGAATTCAAAGCAAATTTTTACTGCAACTACTAAAGATCGTCACAAATTGATTAATGTCGGATGAAATTAAGGAAGCTTGGCTATGGCTAACGAAATTTTAACTTACGTTGTTGATGACTGCCTTGGGCGTTGCAACTAGATTTTCGCACAAATTCTGTTCAAAAAAAAAAAAAAAAAATCTCTCTTCCGTAATTTTCTCTGAATATCTCGTTTCTTTCGCTCAATGGAAATTTTATTGGATGGCGTTTGATGTCATGTAACAAAGAAAAAGCACAAGATTAGCTACAATTATTTATGAGTATTTCCACAATGCCTATCTTACATAAATTTTTATTCTTTAAGGTTTTTTTTTTTTTTTTTTTTTTTATTCGGGTCCCTGTTCGGGCGCCAATTGTAACGATATGTTTACGTAATGTGTATACATAAACATACAGTTATAAATGTCCCCGTTCGAAGTCGCTAATTATAACAATATGTTACTTTTGTGCTGTAACATATAGCTATAATCAGCGGTGGAAACATATTTGCGAACGCCGACCGTGTGCGGCTGTTTCTTGTTGGATCGTCTGATCAGTGGGAAGTTGCATTGCAGAGGAGAGTAAATGCCTATTCAAAATATAATTATTTTGGATAGCTCAACATGAATTTCTTAAGGGACCGTAGTTTATCATGCATTTACCAGTAGAATATGGCGCGGAGAAAATATTTCGCCGCATGCAACTTCCGTCCGAACTCGACGAAAGAATTCGTGACTGTGAACTCTCTATTTGGCAGAAACATATAGAAAATTAAATAATTTCATGAAGAAGTGAGACATAGATTCTATAGTAAATGAATAGTCCATACACCAGTTCCATTTAACTCTGAATTTATGGCAATTAATAGACGAACGTACACTGCAATGAAGGATTTAACATGGATGCCGTTTTGACTGGCACTTCTCGTAATGAAAACAATTCCTTTGACGTTTTCACATACACGTCGCACAATAAATCTACTGCTATGCACTTTTAGTATTACACATTTACTTTACACTAGAACAATATTATTTTTAACAATAATAATACGGCGGCAAGACATGCGCTTCCGACACAAGTTACAGGAGACAAGAGAAGAATGAGTAACTGTTCATCGAGAATATCTCGTACATCAAAAAAAAATCTGTAAAAGTGTTCTTCTTCTGTCCGCTTTTCGCGCCGCGGTTTTCAAAGTCAATACCTCACTGCATCTCTGACGGCGCTTCGACAATAAACAAGTTACGTCACAGGTCGTTCACCTTTTACATTCTCGCAACATTATTTACTAACTGTAGCTGTTGCCGAGCGACTGCTCGGTTAGTGAATGATTTAACATGATAAGGCAATCACATAATGTTACAAGGTATACTAACATTCTTTGCTGCAAGAATGGAAAAAAAACATTGGAAGAATCATTTGAAGGAACTACAGAGGAAATATATAATACATAAAATCCAGTGTAATACGTATAGCAACAGAGATGCTGGGCATAAGGGGAAACAACCACAGCCATACAGCAAAATGCTGGTCGTAGGAAATAGAGGCGGCAGTTAAAGAAATGAGGAACGCATTCAACCGGTGGTTGGATGATAAATCTGAAGTAACAAGAACAATCTACAAGGAAAAGAAGAATGAAGTGATGAAAAAATAAAGATAGCAAGGAATGAAGCATGGGAAAGGGCATGTGCTAATGACAATAGCAATCTAGGATTTGGAAGAGCTAAAGAAACGTAGCCAGTATTAATAGGACTTCGACAAGAGATTAAACCCAAAACCAATCTTCAACTGATAACACCAAAAGAATGGGAAGAATATTTCTGGAAATTATTATTTGAGGATAGAGAATAGTATCTGGAGGAAGGAACAGTGGAAGAAAAAGAACTGGAAGGCGAGAAGATCCAAGTTTTAGAAAACGAGGTGAGTAAGGTAATAGGAACAGGGAAGAATGGTAAATCACCTGGACCAGGCAGTATCAATCTGGAGCCCTTAAAATATGGTGTTGATAAAATTGTGAAACTAATAACACGGTTATTCAATAAAATGTTACATGGAGATTCAATATCCAAGGAAATGAAGCTAGGCTGTATTAATACTACATTTAAGAAAGGGGATCTGCAAAGCTGCTGGCACTAAATAGCAATTTGGGGGAAAATAATTAAAAATAAGCTGTAAATAAATTTTAAAACCCGGATGGAAAAATGTGGCTTCACAGCTGGTAGATCATGCGTAGATCATATTTTCACATTACGACAGATCTTAGAGGAACGTAGGCAAAAATTAAGAAAACATAGGATTAATTTTCACAGGTTTAGAAAAAGCTTACTATACTGTCCCGAGAAAATTACTTTGGAGAGCATTACATAAGGCAGATATAAAGGGTCCTTTAATTAATATAGTACAAGAAATATATAAAGGTGATGATGAAGTCCCATACTACATAACGGAGCGTAGGGGACGATGCGGGAGACACGCACCACCGTACTAGGCAAGATTCTAGTGGACGTAAAGCGTAAATATGAAACTAGATCTGTATGATACCCAATCCTAGTCTCGTTTGAAATTAGAATATGCTATTCAGTGTAATTACACGCTGCGTAAACAGGTAGTTGCGTCATTAAATGAATTCATTAACTATATTATACACAGTTAATTGAAATGAATGAAAACGTCGCTAATGCAATTTGAGATGGTTCAAATGGTTCAAATGGCTCTGAGCACTATGGGACTCAACTGCTGAGGTCATTAGTCCCCTAGAACTTAGAACTAGTTAAACCTAACTAACCTAAGAACATCACAAACATCCATGCCCGAGGCAGGATTCGAACCTGCGACCGTAGCGGTCTTGCGGTTCCAGACTGCAGCGCCTTTAACCGCACGGCCACTTCGGCCGGCCAATTTGAGATGTTCATCTTGGGTATCATTCACTTAACCGCCGAGTGAAATCAAAATTATAATTTGCAGTGGTCATAGCTTCAATAACTTTTCGTTAGCAGTCCCCTACAAAACTGTTATTTACAATGTCTAAATATGCTGTCAATACTGAACAATCTGACTGCATCATGATCATAATTCAAAAGTAGGAATATGGATACATGATGAAGTAATTTGTTAGATCCCGCTCCTGTCTCCACCTACAGTTGCAAAACACTTTTAACCAGTCAGAGTTTCTTTCATATTGACACAAATAGGGACCCAGTATCAGCGCCTAGAAATTCGTTAACTAGAAAAAGTGATATTTTTATACAGCTGCCAAGTTTCAACAGTGCTCTTAGTTTTTGCGTTACATGAGTTAGGAGCTAAAAGTTTCTTTTGCTGTTAGTGTATGGTACTGAACGCAATTTCTGTAACTGACTTTATTTAAAATTCCAGTGCCAATAACGGTTACTTTTACCACTGTTCCTGAATCAATCACTTATTAGACAATAGATTTCATTTAAGATCTTTAGTAAAGCACATAGATGGTTTTACTATTTTAAAAAATTAATTACTCTTCAATTTACAAATTTTTGACCACGCACGGAAACAGTACTCTATCAAGATTAGGATCCGACGACGGACGCATCAGGTTAACAATAGGAAATTTTAACATTTATGTTAACGCAAGTAAAACCGTTAGGTCTACTCTGTCTTCTTACAATTATGATGTGCTTTTGCATTGCCATGAGGTGTAAAAAAACTACAAGATTAAATGAGATGTCCATTGAGCTGCAGTACATTAGCTGTAGAACAAATTGAACATGCAATTTTCTAGTCTGTTTTAATACTTTTGTGGACGATTAACAGTCCCATTCCCCTCAGGCTACCAGCCCCTGGACAACAGAATTAAACATTTCTCACTATCAGCCTTTTGTTGCAATTTGCTCTCAGAATACGAGGCAACGTGTTATTGGTGCCTGATCTGTAGGGTCGCCCCCTCCAAAGTTCTTTGTTCGGTGCGCTGACATTGGTTGCAGCGTGCCCCACTAACTCTCCACGTAAATTACGTTTCTCTTCACCTTTTTCCTCGCTACTTAGATCCCACTCGTCGAAAATTTACTTTCTGTCACGACACTTACAAACGTACATCATTTAGCCACAAATTCTTTGCAAATTTGCTTTTGTTTTTAGTGAATGCTGCAAGGCGGACAAGGGTGTGCGGATAAGGTTGTGTGATGTTTCGTCGGATGTTCTAAATAATCCTAAATGGCGTAAATGGATCCCATTCTTCAGTGTCATGTAGTAGCCGCACTGATGTAATGTTCACCTGCCCGCAGTTACTAACGCGGACGCCTCAGTCTTTTGCTACCTGTGGCTTGACATGTGTGAACAGCCCATAGTGACTTGCCTTTAAAAAAATATTCCCATAATTTTTGTACTTATAGGCCAGTTTGAATGTTTTATTTCTGATAAAGCACTCATAGAAGTGCCGAAACGAGGTCAAAAGGCTTAATTTTTGCGTCCGAGGGCTGTAATTGCTTTAATTTCATTTTTCAGTACGTAAAATGATTGGTATCAAACGAGTCTAGAAATTTCACGGACTAATGTTGTAGACGAAAACCTATATTAAGCCAGAACCAATTTTTAATGCAGAATCACATCACAAGTTCATCATACACCGAAGCACTGTTGTTGAGCAGGATTTTGCAGTTTTTAATGAAGGATAAAAACAGGCAACCGGCTGCACAAATTTTATTGCACTGACCAGCTTTCGATATCGACTAGGGGTATCTTCATAAGAAAAGGTTCACAGAATAGCTTCACATTGCAAGATACCCTTAGTCGGCATCGAAACCTGGTCATTGCAATAAAGTCGTGGAAGAGTTTGGCTGTTTTTATGCTTCATTAAAAGTTAAAGACGATTTCTGAACGTCAACCATATTCAAGATTGTAAAATATTGCAGATGTTACATACTGTTACTTGAAAGACAGAATGGAAGGTAAGCGGAGCAATAAGATTTGTGAGGGTAATTTTGGGAAAGTTTGATGCTTCTGTAAAGCAGACCACACTCAAACATACATAGATACACAATGAGCTTGGAACGAATCCAGAACGCGCTACTAAAATCGTAGCATTTTAACATAGCCCGTGCAAACATGTCTGGAATTCCTCAGAAAACTTCGACAGACACCTCCTGGGTAAAATTGACGTTCTTCTCGTAAAACCCAACTGGACAAATTTAGAGAAACAATGTTTGAGAAAGAATATGCAACAATTGTCATGAACCTTCCTGGCAGATTAAAACTGCGTGCCGGACCGAGACTCGAACTCGGGACCTTTGACTTTCGCGGGCAAGTGCTGGAAGGCAGGAGACGATGCACTGGCAGAAGTAAAGCTGTGAGGGCGGGACGTGAGTCATGCTTGGGTAGCTCAGTTGGTAGAGCACTTGCCCGCGAAAGGTAAAGGTCCCGAGTTCGAGTCTCGGTCCGGCACGCAGTTTTAATCTGCCAGGAAGTTTCATATCAACGCACACTCCACTGCAGAGTGAAAATCTCATTCCGGAAACAATTGTCATGTTTCCACAGCATATGGACCGTGTAAATAAGATGAAAAAGATTAGCGTTAGTGTAGGGTCACATTCCTCGACTTAATAAGCAAATGGGATAGTACAGAAAATCGCTAACATTGACGAAAAGTACCGTCCTTCTTGTCGTGTATAGGGGCACGTGAACTTAAACGTAAATATTTAACGATGATTTAAATAATTAAATTCATAACTAAAGAACTTAAGAACTTAGGACACCAGACTTTCGATTCACAATCACATTAAGACTTCTTAATAACAAGCAGTGAACCCTGAGTGCAGCGCCGAACATACCAAAACAGTAAGGAGTATAAGGAGCACGTAATTGTCAAGGAGACCATAAAGACTTTAATTGCTAAGATTGACAGGAACTGTTAATTAGGAGAAGAAGAGAGTGCCGAAGTACTGCGCGCGAACGTGCCACCGCCTCAAGTCGGACTGAGGCTTCGGCCCCGTAGCTGGACTGCGGCCAGGACGCGCTAACGAAGTTTGCGTGGCGCGGCAGCGCGATGCGCTCTGCCGCACACTAGATTCCACCGGTCGGCTGCAGCACAGCGCACAACAGCGACATGAAGACCGTGCGGAATCTCCACTGTGGCACGGCGAGGCTAAAAAAACATCGCTGCTTCGTTAGACTTTCCGCTGTCATTAAAGCTGAAAACGAGTAAGGATTTTATTAGTCTGCGTGTATACGCAGACGTTTCAGAAAACATCCACCTTATTTTCCTCTGGGCTTGAAATGCTGTTCTGTAATGGTTATAACAATACACGTCCGAAAAGATATCATAGACTATAACTTTTGGACAGCTGAGCACCGTATTAACAACTTCAGTATTTTAGTCAATACAGCAGGTGCGAAACAGTTTCTGTCTGCTTGGAAAGTGATCGTTGAGTAACTATCTAAAATAATCAGTTTTATTAAAATCATCGTCAGTTTGCGCACCAATGAAGGTTTCTTTCGTTTCTTATCCATACAGTAACTAATAACTATGAAAATACGTTCGAAGTGCCTTTCGTTCAATACTTTGCATGGTCAGATCTGTACCATTGATACTAAAATTTAGAGTGTTAACAGAATCTTCCGTCGGTTCTTGGTAGAACCACATTATAATAAATGAAAAGCAAAAGCAAACTTTTGCTTTTCATTTATTAAAATTTAGAGTCTCCTAGGACTGTGAAAGTGAAATGATATCCATCTTTTCTCATGAGTCTGTACACATAGGAGTATGAAAAAGACATATCCAGACTCAGAGCAAAACATAAAGCTTAGACACTCGAAATAAAGATATTCCTTATATAACGAAACCACCCATCAAGAAAGGAGTGTTTAAAATGTAACTCCTAATGAGGTGAAATCGGTATACCAATTTTCTTCACAGCATTGACATGGAGCGCAATCACATTCTCTGCGCAGTTGATGAGCTATGCATGTTGAATCGCATCTCCTGTGCTCACTTCAAAATACCTTCAAAAATTTGTCACTATTAAGTGTCAATGTTTATCATTGGCCTTCCTAGGGTAAAATAACGTATATAAATCTAATAGTATCGTCTGACACAGAAACTTTGGCTAGTTTAACCCGGCCGATGGGGCCGAGCGGTTCTAGGCGCTACAGTCTGGAAACGCGCGATTGCTACGGTCGCAGGTTCGAATCCTGCCTCGGGCATGGATGTCTGTAATGTCCTAAGGTTAGTTAGGTTTAAGTAGTTGTGAGTTCTAGGGGACTGATGACCTCAGACGTTAAGTCCCATAGTGCTCAGAGCCATTTGAACCATTTTGGGTAGTTTATACAGATCTTCCGAAGCAGGTTGAAACCTAATATTGCCCGCATCTCGTGGTCGTGCGGTAGTGTTCTCGCTTCCCACGCCCGGGTTCCCGGGTTCGATTCCCGGCGGGGTCAGGGATATTGTCTGCCTCGTGATGGCTGGGTGTTGTGTGATGTCCTTAGGTTAGTTAGGTTTAAGTAGTTCTAAGTTCTAGGGGACTGATGACCTAAGATGTTAAGTCCCATAGTGCTCAGAGCCATTTGAACCAAACCTAATATTGATAGCAGTGAGATTTTTGAGGAAAATTTAACTGTATGTGGAAAGCGTAGGCAAATGGGAAATGGAGGTGGTGTGTTGGTCACAGTAGACAAGCAACTTAAATCCACCAAAATTAAAATTGAACTACATGTGAGATTGTTTGAGCAAGACTCTGTATCAGAGGTGTGCATAAAATAATGGCTGGATCTTTCTATTACCCACCAGAGTCATGTCTTGCTGTAAACGAAAACCTTAGAGAATCTCTCAGTTCACGTGTACGCAAGTTCTCCAGTCATACTGTAATAATTGGTGGAGACTTGAATCATCCCACAATTAATTGAGAAAATAACTGTTTTGTTAGTGGTGGGCGTGATAAAACATTCCGTGAAACATTACTAAATGCCTTCTCTTAAAACAACCTAGAACAGATAGTTTAGAACCCCACTTATAATGGAAATATATTCGATCTAATGGCAACGAATAGACGTGACCTCTTTGACGATGTCCACGTCTAAACTGGTTGGTTCAAATGGCTCTGAGCACTATGGGACTTAACTTCTAAGGTCATCAGTTCCCTAGAACTTAGAACTACTTAAACCTAAGGACATCATACACATTCATGCCCGAGGCAGGATTCGAACCTGCGACCGTTCCGGTCGTGCTATTCCAGACTGTAGCGCCTAGAACCGCTCGGTCACCCCGGCTGGTTCTAAACTGGTATCAGTGACAATAATGCGCTTATGGCAATAGTAATTACCAAAGTACAAAGGACAATAAAACAAGCAGAAAGATACACATGTTCAATAAAGTAGATAAAAATCATTAGTGTCATATCTCAATGAAGAACTTAAAACTTCAAGCACGGGGCAGGAGCATGTAGAAGTTTATAAAAGAATAGTTGACCACGCGCTGGATAGATACGTATCTAGTAGAACAGTGCATCACGGGGGAGAAACTCCATGGTATACAGTCACCGTAAAGAAACTTTTAAAGGAACAGAGATTACGGCGTAATAGGTATAAAAAACAAAGCGAAGGGCTGTAGATAGAGAAATGCTAAACGAAACGTATTTGGCTTTCAAGAGAGCAGTGGGTGTTGCCTACAGTGACTACCATACCAGAATATCGTCAAATGATCTTTCACAGAATTCTGGTCGTCTATAACGGCTATTAGCGGCACCAAAGTTAGTGTCCACTCCCTAGCGAATGGGACAGGAACTGAAATTGAGGGTAGCAAAGCAAGAGTTGAAATGCTTAATTTCGCATTCAAATGTTCCTTTACTAAGAAAAACCCAAGAGAAATGTCCCAATTTAGTCCTTGTACCACTGAAAAGATGAAAGAAATAAATATTACTGTCAGTGGTGTTGAGAAACAACTGAAATCGTTAAAACTGAACAAAGCTCCAGGACCCGACGGAATCCCTGTAAGATTCTATATTGAATATGCGGCTGTGTTAGCCCCTCTTTTAACTATAACCGATCGCAGATCCCTCGCAAAAAAACCCATGTCCAGTTATTGCAGAAAAGCAGAGGTTTCAGCAGTCTACAAGAACGGCAGCAGAAGTGATCCACAACACTACCGTCCTTGACAACCGTTTGTTGTAGAATCTTAGAACATATTCTGAGCTCAAACATAGTGAGGTATTTTGAAGAGAATGAACTCCTTAATGTCAACCAACATGGATTCCGAAAATATCGATCATATGAAACCCAACTTGCACTTTTTCACATGAAATACTGAAATTTTTGGATCAAGGCAATCAGGTTGATGCAGTATTCTTGATTTCAGAAAATCATTTGACTCGGTACCACACCTACGCTTATCGTCAAAAGTACGATGATAGGGGGTATCAAGTGAAATTTATGACTGGATTGAGGATTCTTTGGTACGGAGGACACAGCATCCTATCTTTGATGGAGACTCTTCGTCAGATGAAGAATAAACTTCGGGTGTGCTTCAGGGAAGTGTCTTGGGACCCTTGCCGTTCATGTTGTATATTAATGACCTTGCAGACAATATTAATAGCAACATCAGGCTTTTTGCATGTGCTGCAGTTATGTGATATGGAGAACTGTCTGAAAGTAGCTGCATAAATACACAAGCAGATCTTGATAAGATTTCAAAGAGGTGCAAAAATTGACAATTTGCTCTCAGTGTCCAGAAATGTAAAATTGTGCACTTCATACAACGAAAAAAACGTAGTATCCTGTGACTATAATATCAATAAGTCACTGTTGGAATCAACCACCTCATACAAATTCCTGGGTTAATACCTTGTAGGGATATGAAATTGAATGATCACATAGGCTCAGTCATGGCTAAAGTAGGTGCTAAACTTCGGTTTATCGATAGAACACTTGGGAAGTGCAGTCAGTCTACATAGGAACTTTCTTATAAATCACTCGAGCGACCTATCCTAGAATGTTGCTCAAGTGTGTGGGACCTGTATCAGATAGGACTAACAGGGGATACTGAACGTATACAGTGGAAGGCAGCACGAATGCTCACAGGTTTGTTTAATCCGTGGGAGTGTGTCACAAACATTCTGGAGGAACTGAACTGGCAGACTCTTGAAGATAAACGCACACTATCCGGAGAAAGTCTATTAACAAAGTTTCAGGGACCGGCTTTAAATGGTGACTCTGGGAACATTCTTTTATGTATCGCTCACATAGAGATCGTGAGGACAAGATTAGAATAATTACTGTGCGCACAGAGACATTCACACATCAGAAGGAACTATAAAAACTTTAGGACGGTATAGTACAAGCTAATTCAAGTAAAATATAATATGAGCCTGGTAAGTTCGTATCAAGATGCGAACGAATTATCCGGATGGGACGGAAACAAGTAGATGTGATGTGCATGTACAGACAAACAAACGATTAAAATTTCAGGAAAATTGGATGATTTGTTCGAGCGTAAGAGTTTCACGAATTGAGCACGTCAATATCGCGTTGGTTCCCATCTGGCCCTTATGGAAGCAGTTATTCGGCTTGACATTAATTTATGAAGTTGTTGGATGTCCTAAGGGATATCGTGCCAAATTCTGTTCAATTGGCCAACTCGAGTTGGCTGGAGTGCCGTGCCCATAATGATACAAGCATTCTAAAGTGGAGAGAGATCCAGCAAACGTGCTGGCCAAGAAAGCACGAAAACAAGCATTACAAACGCTCCCTGTGTGAGTGGGCATTGTCTTGCTGAAATGTAAGTCATGAGGGGCAACAAAATGGGGCGTAGTTTATGGTCGTCGTACCGCTGTGCTGAAAGTGTGTCGCTAATAACAACCAAAGAGGTCCTCCAATGAAATGAAATTGCATCCGAGATCATCACTCCTGGTTGTCGGGCTGTATGGCGGGCGACCGTCGGTTGGTATCCCATCTTCGGCTTGGAATATCACTGACTGAAACTGAATCGTTAAAATTCATGGTTAAACTTTCAACTGTCACTTATTTTGCACAATTCGCTACTAGTTTCGGCGAATGACCGTTATCAAGCTCAGCTGGCTTAAAAAATGAGAAATCTATATCACAATTTGCACAAAAGTAATTTACTCACCATAGTACAAAAAAAATTTCTCACAATAGTAACCGTATACGATAATTTTCCTCAAGAAGCAAGTGCACATGGACCGCTAGTAACTAGTCTCTCATTTGGCATCTCCAGGAGGAGACTACCATGAGGGCAGAAAATGCTCCAAGAAATGGTAGAGTGACAGAGAATCTGAAATATGGCTAGGTTTTTTTGAAATTCGATAACAAGTCACAGTTACATGATAAAGGAAATCTGAATACATCTATGATCTCAGATAAATGAGGCGCATCCAGTAACACAACAATATTTTCAATATCTTTGGAACTACAGAAGTTAATATTTCACAGTGAATAAACATTTTCACAATAAACCTCTGAATTAACAACTTTAACTGCTTCATGTGATTCAGCAAACTATATCTCAGGTAACAGCATTGCACTGTAGCGATCATTCATGAAAGCTAAAAATCTGTATCTATTTTATTTCTTGATTACCTATGTTTTTCATGTCTTTTCATTATGCAAATGTTTGTAAGAACATAGTATTCTTCCCAGTAACACAGAATATGAATGCAGCATGAATACCTCATATTTTGTCACACTTGTGTATTTATCTAATGAGTGTGTTACTATTTTTGACAAATATTTATACAAATTTTCGAATGTTTGATGTCATCAAGATGGAGGATGCCATCAGGATGACTGTGGATAGGGAATTTGAATACTAAATATGGCAGTAGTGGGTGGGAAACTTAAATATTAAATATGGTGTCGGGTGGTAAATTTAAATATTAGTGATAGCTAAATGTTTTTACAGCCAATGACAGTGCAGTATTTTTTGTGTTACTGTTAATTGTACTACAGTAGCTTCTTTGGGTGAAATAAATTTCGTAAGATTCTTTACCTTAATTGTGTAGACTAGTGCTATTCAGCACACAGTGCTCTAAGCAATGCTGAGAAAAAAGTCTGAATAAGCAACGAAAGGATAACGTTCTACGAGTAGGGGCGTGGAATGTCAGGAGTTTGAACGTGGTAGGAAAGCTAGAATATCAGAAAAGGGAAATGTTAAGGCTCACTCTAAGTATAGTGGGGGTCAGTGAAGCGAAATGAAAAGAAGACAAGTATCTCTGGTCAGATGAGAACGAAGTAATATCAATAACAGCAGAAAATGAAATAACGGGAGTAGGATTCATTATGAATCGGAAAGTAGTGGAGGGAGTGAGTTACTGTGAACAGTTCAGAGATGCGGTGGTTGTCATCAGAATCGACAGAAAACTAACACCAACAACGATAGTTCAGGTATACCTGCCGACATCGCAAGAGGAAGATGGAGAGACAGAGAAAGTATAAGGGGATACTGAACATTTAATTCAGTACGTAAAGGGATATAAAAAAAATTAACAGTCAAGGTGGACTGAAATGCAGTTGTAGAGGAAGGAGTAGAAGCAAGGGTTACGGGAGTATATGGACTTGACACTAGGAATGAGACAGGAAAAAGACTAATTGAGTTCTGCAAAAAATTTCAGCAACCAATAGCGAATACCTTGTTCAAGAATCACAAGAGGAGGAGGTACGCATGGATAAGGCAGGGAGCTTCGTGAAGATTTCAGTTATATTACGTCATGGTCAGGCAGACTCCGAAATCAGATACTAGATTGCAAGGCGTACCCAGGAGCAGATATAGACACAGATCGCAATTTAATAGTGATGAAGAGAAGATGAAGTTTAAGAGGCTAGTTAGGAACTATCAAAGCTCAAATAAGCGGGATACGGCAGTACTAAGGAACGAAGAGATACGCTCGACGTTCTCCAAGGCTATGGATACTACGATTAGCAATAGCTCAGTAGTCAGTTCAGTTGAGGAGGAGTGGACATTTCTAAACGGGGTAATCGCGCAAGCTAGAAGCAAAAACATGGTGCAAAGAATGTATCTGCGAAGAAACTATGGGTAACAGATGAAATACTTCAGTTGATGAAAGAAGGGCCGGCCGCGGTGGTCTAGTGGTTCTAGGCGCGCTGTCCGGAACCGTGGGACTGCTACGGTCGCACGTTCGAATCCTGCCTCGGGCATGGATGTGTGTGATGTCCTTAGGTTAGTTAGGTTTAAGTAGTTCTAAGTTCTAGGGGACTGATGACCACAGAAGTTAAGTCCCATAGTGCTCAGAGCCATTTGAACCATTTTTGATGAAAGAAGGAAGTACAAAAATGTTCAGGAAAATTCAGCAACACAGAAATACAAGTCTCTTAGGAGTGAAATAAGTAGAAACCGTAGGGAAGCTAAGGCGAAAGGACTGCGCGAAAATTGCGAAGAAATCGAAAAAGAAATGACTATCGGAAGGACTTACTCAGTAAATCGAAAAGTCAAAACAATATTCGGTGAAATTAAAAGTACCCGTGGTAACATCAAGAGAACAGCGGGAATTCCACTGTTAAATGCAGAGGAGAGAGGCGCGTAGGAGGAAAGTGTACGTCGAAGTCCCTATGAGGGGGAAGTCTGAAGATGTGACAGAAAAACAAACAGGAGTCGCTGTAGAATAGATAGGGGATCCAGTATTATAAACAGAATTTAAAAGGGTTTTGGAAAACTTAACATCACATAAGACAGAAGGTATGGATAACCCTCCACCAGAATTTCTAAAATCAGTGGAGGAAGTGGCAACAAAACGACTTTTCATGTTGGCTTGTGGAATCTATGAGACTGGCGGTATACCAACTGCCTTTCGGAAAAACATCGTCCACACAATTCAGAAGACTGCAAGAGCTGACAAGCGCGAGAATTATCGCACAATCAGCTTAATAGTTTGCGCATCCAAGTAGTTGACAAGAATAATATGCAGAAGAATGGAAAAGAAAATTGAGAATGTATTAGGTGACGAGCAGATTGGCAGGTAAAAGCACCAGATAGTCAGTTGCGACGTTGCTGTTGATAAGGGAACCAAGACTAAATAAAAAGCACTACACGTTCGTGGGCTCTGTCGGCCTGGAAAAAATGTTCCACAATTTCAAATGGTGGAAGATGTCCGAAATTCTGAAAAAATAGGGGTAAGCTCTAGGTAAGGACGGGTAATGTACAGTATGTACAAGAGACAGGAGGGAACAATATAAGTCTAAGACCAAGAACGAAGTGCCATAAACGGCGTCTATTTCAAACTACATGATTTGTATTGCATGGCCACAGGTGCCACTAAATAACTGATTACCCGTTGCTAAATTTATTGAGGCTGTTAAATGAAGCAAAAGATGCAAAGCTAATTCTTTATCTTAAATTTTCTGTTATTGTTTTGTATGTGTTCTCACATAGTTGTTTTTCTGATTTAGAGCTCTAGAACCTAACTGTTTTTATTCCATGTGTGTAAAAATTTGCGGAGTGGTCTCTTGGGACCAATGTCGACCGTAAAGACCAGCTCTTGGGGCAAGTTTCTGAGGGCGAGGCCTTGGCGTTCATCGTCAGTTACTGTCTAACGATTCTGGTATAAACCAAGCACTGTAATTGAACCTGTGTTAGTGGAAGTCTGTTGGATTTTAAACTGGTCTTTCACGCTTTCAAATGAGTTTTTTTACTGAAAACTATTATGACCTCTAATTGATGGCTTTAAGATAATTTTTCAAACTAATTCTCAACGGCGCCTTTGAACTGTTTCGATATTTCATTTAATTACTAGCGAGTTTTAAAATGTTTCGTAAGTTCATAGTCTTTCATTTATTCTGAGTGGCGTTTCTAAATGCCTTATGCCTTATGTATCTGTTGTGAAGCAATAAAAATTGCCCATTTTTCTGCTGAGTCTGGGCTCAGTCGTTTACCACTCCCAGATCCCCGCATCCTACCACCGTTTCAGTTTTTAGTGTTTACAGAGATACTGTGCTTGAGGTACTATGGGTTCACTGAGTATCGTTCTTGTTTTTAAGCTCCAGTTGTGAAGTCGTCCTAGAGTTTACACAATTGGATTTTCTAACTGAGATTGTGTTAGTGAATTGTGGATTATTCTACTGTATTGTTTAAGTATGTCACAGGTATTTAGAAATTCTGAGTATGCCAATATGGTATCTGTGTATAGGTTTCGTAATGGAAATGCCGCTTGTGCTTGTAGAGAATATGACAGACGAATTCCTAACTGCAGTGTAGCAGAAGAATCTTTACTCGTGTATTCAGTAACCTGCTCGAGAATGGGACAGTGCCGAGCATCAATATATCATCTGAAAGTGCAAATGAGCATTGTGTGGGTGAACTACGAGACATTATTCAGCTGGTAGAATGTAATCACGCAGAATTCCTACACCCATCAGTCCCCCACATACAAAAGAATGGCTGACATTACATGGCGAACTTTGTATGTCCCCCATCCTTGTCGTGTGTGGCAAATTCAACTTGAGGGGTAGAAGATAACGATAGATAGTTGCAATTTTTTCGCTAGCTAACTGCAGCTCACGGATAATGCAATTAATACCTTTACTGATAAAGGCTCTTTAACTTTTATGATGGTATCACTAACACTCGTGGTCCGACGAAAATCCACAAGCCCTTCTGGAAACAAAATTTCAAGAACGCTTCCAGCATTATTGGAAGACGTTCCTTTGGCTACACGGATGCATATGATTATTCTTCCAACATGACAGAGCCCCTTGCATATTTCACCTTCCAGGTGAGAGATGTCAGCCAAACCTAACGACAGGTTAGATAACTACCATCAAGCGCAGTTTGACTGTTATTTGACCTCTAAGGCGATCACGCGATCATGAAGGTGATGCATCATGTCATCATCGACCTTGATATGTGGACATGTGACGTCATCAATGACATTGAATGTATCATCTCATCAAAGTGGTCGTGAGCAGGAAATTTAAATATTAAAATGGTGGCCGTGGGTGTAAAATTTAAATATCAAAGATGGCATTTAGCGATAAATTAGTAAAGAACCGAATAAAGCGCTGAAGCGATGAGTCGGATGATCAGAATCAATAATTCTCCACGAGTGTCTTCTCCCAATTTTATATTCTCTACTTTCAACCAAACTGTTTCGAACCAGCAGCAGAAGTGTCTGCGTACGTGCAACGATGCAATTCCATGTTTCGCCATCTCGTTAAATCCTGTCACGTCTGAGCTTGTCAACGAGTAAAAGTTTGCTACTGTTTGCCAGACGCGCGGGATATGGCTACAGTCATATTTCATTCGTGAAACTTGAGCCCTAGATTCCTCTTCAGCTATGCAGCCTCGGGCGCTAGCCTTGTGCCGTCTTCAGCGAGTACACCTTATTACATCTCAAAATGCATGTCATGCCGTTTCGGAATTGAAACAATGGCTTCTGCGTTTGCCCCGTACAATGCAACTGCGTGACATACCGAACAGCCAAAAGTGAATTGATCTTTTTTTAATCAAACTGTTATAGTTTGTCATGCTGTCGTGGCGAAGCAGTTACATATTATCAGCAGCATGGGACCTACTAGATTAGAGCACAAACGGAATGTACTGTGTAAGAATACAAGTGCATCTGCTAAGCTTAAAAAACCGGTTCTAAAATGTTTTTCTTGTTTTCAATTCTTCAAATACAATTTATCGACAACTGTTCCCAAAATCCAATGTGAGTTGTTCTACATGCGAGTTTCCACACAATAATTACATGAACTTTTGGTTCCCGCCTGGGAGGCGACGCGTGGGTAAGGAACAGGAAAAGGTACTGCAAACATAGTGAAAGCACCTTTACTAGCGGATAACGTACGCAAACATATTACATAGCTTGCAAGGTGGTGCGAAGTTGAAGCGAAGTGTCCTGGCTGCCTGCACCTGATGAAATGGGAAGAATCTGTAGCGATGCTCGTAGAGCTCTCCTGCGCCGGCTAGAGGGCGCTGTCGCCGGTGTCTGTCGTAGTGCCAACCTGAGCAGTGGCAATCGTAGCTATCGATACCACATGAACAGTTCCCATATCTTCTGTTTTTGTGAAATATGCCTTTCGTGGAGATCTATCAACTGGCAGAATTTTCTCGTATGCAGCATTTCATTCTCCATTTGGGTATTTCACTTACGAATTTTCGCCAGACATTGTTGTAAACTTCAGGTTACAATTGATGCTTATCGAAGATCCTGTTCAACAGACATTATTTCATTATCATATGAATTATTGCCTGCTACTTTCAAAGCTAGAAAGAAAATTAATCGCTCCATCCATTCGTTTCGGTTATTCCGGTGAACAAAATCGAAAAGTGCTGACGATACATTCGAGGCTTTCTTCCAGTCGCGTTTTCGTTGTCCCCCAATAATGATTCACCATTTTGCCTAATGCGGCCTTAACGATATGCTTAAATTTACGGTCTCTGTTCGAATTTTGTTGTCTATAGGGGAAAGATCCTTGATTAGGAACATTAGTAACCTTGAGAATTTTTCCAAATTTGTAAGATCTCGTCTTTTGTAATTCTTTTTAGAGGGTTTATTTTAAACAATAGATTATATAAATCCTCTAGTTACTGGGTACCTTACATTGTGAATTATCAAATCATCTTCATCGACAACAACACTTCTGCAACAGCTTCAAATATGATACCATATATAGTATCACAAATTTTGTGTGTTGCCTCAACAAAATATGATGCTACTAATTTATCTTCTGTCTCTGCACCAATTTTCTTTCGTGAGTTTTCTACAAACCCATCATCATCACATCTTCATCATCGCCATCATCTCCGTATTCATTATTATCATCATCTCCTCCTCCTCCTCCTCCTTCTCCTCCTCCTCCTCCTTTTCCACCATCTGCTTTCATTGATATCGTACACTGTTTTCTTTGGCCTCATCTTGGCCTGTCTTTCCTTTCGGCATTGCTGCTACAATCTGTCTAGCGCTCCCGAAACAGGTTTAAATACATTTTTCAGTACAGAATCACCTTGAGCTTGTCTTTTTAGTAGCAACGCCGGTTTCCTGTGGATATCTCGTTGAGATTTAAACAATAAATTTTTGAGACTAAGCTTTCGCCCACTAAAATTTAGAGACATGTTGATAAGCGCAGCATTTAATCACGTTGAGCCGACGGGAAGCAAAAGTCTCACTTTAAACCAATTCACACAGCGTTAGGCGTTTTGTGTTTGGCGTTCAGCACATCCTTCATTCTTGAGTTCGAATCTAGAGGCCCAGGCTTCATGTCAAGATGAGAACATTTTTCCTATCACATTAAATACAAGCCTTTCTTGTGATGGTGAATAGCTTAAAAAACTAACCAATAATCAGTTCGGCAAACATCTCAGTTTTATACCGGTGATAACATACAGCACACGACGTTAAATATAAGCATAACTATCGAAATTAATACGAAAACATTGAGATGACCTTTGTTTACAACTAAAGGATTGTGCACATTCTCTTCCCATGCTCGTCTACTCATTTAGAGGAATGCATTAAAAGTCGTATCTGGATTGAAACGTTCGCTGAAAATATGTCTCGAATTACATTTATCTTGCTTGAAAAGAATAACTACATTAGCGTTGTCTCTAATTAATTATTTCGGAATTTTGCTATATGTTTGACGTAAATAAAAGCCATTACGGCGACCCATCGAAAAGTAAACCTTCATATGTTCTTGCTTATGACAAGCAATATCGTCGAAATCAAAAATCTAGAACGTTAGCGCTTAGTGGAGCAATATTACGTCTTCCTTACTCGAAAATGTGAAATATTCAATGTCTTCCAAGATGTTAGCACTTGTCTTAGAAATTTGTACTTACTGCAGTGATTTGGAGTATAAATACACCTTCTTAAACCTGAGACCATTTCTATTAAGGAAAAAGTTAATAATCACATTCGTTTGCCACAGTTGGAAGGCCAATTGTTTGTTTACAATTTTGTGACTGTAATGCACATTCGTCAGTTACAGGACTGGTGGAAAGTTTGTCCATGCTTCTGGAGTTGCACCTTAAAACACAAAAGATCCTTCTCTCTGTTAACAACTTATGTATAATATAATTGCATAAATTCTAGTACATTACTTGTAGAAACTTTCATATAACTGCACTGCATAGATTCTACTGCAGCACCCGTGAGGTGGAATTCGAGCGAAGAAGAAGAAGAAGAAGGCGAAGCAACGTGGATATCTCCTTAATCGTGTTGTTAAAAACTTACCTGTAGAACGTAAAATACTCGGCTACTAGTACTCTCGGCCAGGAAAAAAGCTGATTTAACCGTTAGATAGAGGAGATATTGGAGCCAATCCATTTGATGCGTGCAAGGATTATGATATGCATCGTACCCAGACAGCTTGTCGACAGACATCGAGCAGATCAGATTCTGGCTGATAAAGCATGGTCTAGAGTGAACGCGAAAGTGCTAATCTGAGTGACAAGTTAAATGCCTTATCAGTAGCTAAAGTTAAGATTGCTATGGGTATGAAAAAAGTGAGGAAGAAGAAGATCAACGAAAAGAATAAGAACAAAGCAGGGAACATAATGAACAGAATAATTAAAACTGTTCACACTGGTGTAAAATGTATGAAGCCAGTCAGTAATCTCATAGCAGCTGTGATAGTCGCTCGCAAAATTACTTCACAGGTTGCTTCAAAAGAAAAATCGTTTGGCAGGGAGCGTATAATATCCACCTCCAAACCAGGTGAAATATTACCACTCACTCAAATATTTGCTGTGTTATCTACACCTGAAGGATTAACAGGAGAAACGGCAGGGGTCCTTAAGGCCGTAAATAATGCGAAAGTTGCTCGCAAACAACTAGCTGAGGTGAGAGGAAATAATAATACAATGGAAGCAATAACCATAAAGGGAAGGGGCTATACTTAAAACTATGTAGGAAAAACGGGTTTTGTCTATATGTAATGAAAAATGTTTCTCGTTAAGCAGTCTTCCAACTAAAACACTTACTAATATTGACTTAAAACATTAAGCTAAAATGAGAAAATACCACATTTTTAGGTGCGTTTACCTAAAAAAAATGAGAGTCCGATTGTTAATCTCCAGACTGAAAGTGAACCTGGTTCACATTGGGCATCTTGTAAGAAATAAGGTAGTTTTGTGTATTGTTTTGATAGCTTCTGCATCTTAACGCCTCCTCTGGAAATAATACTGTGTTTCAAAAATTATACGATATAATACAACTACAATACGTTTCAATCACCTAACAGTAAGAGGTGTGGCCACCTAAACAAAGTTTCTGAACACCAGATAAATTACAAGTTTTGTATCTCATACTGAGAGTATCATAACGGAAACCACTGAACATTATGTAACGTTTAGCCTCTCTAGTTAAAATTTGATTATAGCTGTTACCTTTAACCTCACGCTAAATTTATGTCATTCATTCGAAACTGACTTAACAACTTAATTACCTACAATTCCACATCGAATATTACATCGAGAAACAGTACCTTCTACTTTCATAATCAAATAGGCGATGTGGAAATCCTGGGCATAGTTACTTTAAAACATGGAGCTTATGAACGCCATTACATTATTTACAACATTCTGAGGGAGATAGTGTGATACAACATTAAGATTGAGCGCGAAGATGATACATAGAAAAAGAAAAATAACAGTGCAAAACTTAACATAGGTTACAATAAAACACTTAAATGAAGCGAGATAAAGAGTGACGTATATGTTGATTTCGGATGGAATAAAAATGTAGGCTCAGATTTAGATTTTGAGAGAAACATGAATGGGAAAGAAACCTTAAAAAAGTAGAACATCCAGTAGAAACAATTACTAAATCGACACGCTAGCTGCAAACAGACGTTGATATACATCATTGGGGACACGTTGAAAATCTGTGCCCTGACCGGGATTCGAAGCCGCCATCTCCTGCTTACATGGCAGACGCTCTGTCCATCTGAGTCATCGAAGGCACAGAGGATAGTGCGCCTGCAGGGACATATCCCTTGCACGCTTCTCGTGAGACCCACATTCCCAACATGTCCACACCACTACATTGGTAGTGCGTCTAATAGATGTCCCCAATGATGTATATCAACGCCTGTTTGCAGCTAGGGTGTCGATTTAGTTATCATTTCATTCTAGAGAAGCTGCACAGTCATCGATGGTATCTGTCCTTTCGGGAACATATACTACCTTCATATATAGTTAAAATAATGTACCAGGACATTGACCTTCTTGTGCGAACGCACACTCTATGCCCCAACTCCTACGGGACTTGGTAGATTAATCTGCCACGAGTAATGAGTGTGATGGGTAAACATCTATTAGGCGTTCTACAAATGTAATGGTGTGGACTCGTTGGGAATTTGGGTCTCACGGGGAGTGTGCAAGGGATATGTCCCTGCAGGCGCACTATCCTCTGTGCTCTCGGTGGCTCAGATGGGTAGAGCGTCTGCCATGTAAGCAGGAGATCGCGGGTTCGAGTCCCAGTCGGGGCACACATTTTCAGCATGTCCCCAATGATGTATATCAACGCCTGTTCGCAGCTAGGGTGTAGATATAATTATCATTTCATTCTAAAGATACTGCACCGTCATAAATGGTATCTGTTCGTTGGGGAACACATACTACCTTCATACATCCAGTAGAGCTTGAGGAAGTTAACATCCTATGCGTTAATTGTAATATTCCTGGAGATTTACTCCAAAAAACTCCCGCTACATATACCTTACATCAGTTCTGGCCCGCAGTACCACCTGGATATACTCGTAAGATCGTGGGAACACCAACTCTATTAATTTACATGCCAGTCGTGGTAAGATACGAATCAGAATTAAGTGTATCAATTAGAGATCAAAACGGAAATCTTGTTGATTTTAACGGTGAAGAAATAACTGCTCGATTACATATAAGGAGAGGCAACAGGCACTCCATTCAGTCGTCATGTTATGTTTGAAGAGAAAAAAACGAACGCAAGGAAGTATTAAAAGAAGAAGACTAAAAATCGAAAAATGTGCTGACTCTTCATAATCGATAAATACTATCGTCGCTGGGATCCACAACATTATAAATACTAACAACATTCACTGTGAGCTCTCATTTGACGTTGGGTGAATGAAGGAGAAGATGACGAGTCACACACTGAAAGCGACAGACGACATTTTCGTAGCCAACTCTATTACTCACTTCGAATATCATAAGTAAAAACCATTTGGTCAATCAGTTTTTGCCCAAAACGATTCCATACTGATTGTAATACGAAATGAAAACTCTTACCTGCTTCCACGGGAAAGTCGTTCAGATATTGAAGGAAGACTTCTCGATGAAAGAGTTCTGAAAGCTACTAACATTGATTTAAATAAAAATTGAGCACATCACTTGTTTTCAGAAATTTAGTGTCACTTGAATAGCCAAATTATAGATTGTGTGTGTAACGATAATGAAAGGGTATGTGTCTTCGACACCATACAACGCAATCGCGTTGCAGACTGCTGATTGGGGAACGAAAAACGGACTAAAGAATTGGTTGGTGCAGGTCAACGTTTAGGTTTCTGTAGCCTGTTCAGTATGGTACTCGGGATCGCAGAGGATTGCAGAAAGGTTGTTTTAACCACTCTAAGCCTGGTTCTAGCATTCCACCATAGGGATTTCACTGAATGTTTAGGACCAGGAATTAGTACATGGACGTGGCAAGCTAAATTGAATACAGCGCTCGAAACAGCAAGACACATAATTTTAGCTTTTCAGTCAAATAAGAATTTGATTACAGGTTGTTGCAACCTATTCGGTACGATGGACAAAACAGAGTTGAAGATATACTTGAATTTGCCTAGTATTTCATGATTCAGTGTAGAAATGATACCTTGAATGAATTGGGTAATAGTGCGTAACTTTACAACAGAGATTTAATGATGTACATATGAAAAGAATCTGGCACGTTTTCAACTGCAATGATTTCAAGATGATAAATATAACAACGACTGAAAAGCCACAACAGGTCACCAGTGTGCCGAACGTCTTACCGTAGGTGAAGGTGAAAAGAAACCTCTCCTGCTTGGGAGTTATTTTGTTGGCATTACATCGTTCATTGATATATTTTTTGTTTTTCCTTTCCAGAACTATAAACTACTTGCTCTTTGATTTCCAAGGATTCTGCACCACAGAAATCGATTAGTTCCGAAGGAACTTACATTTCTGATGTTGGGTAGTGCTCAGAATACCGTGGTTGCGTCTTGTGATTTTATTCTACAGTCGACAACGCCCTACTATTAAATGGCTATAATTTCTGCAAAATGGGTGATGGAAAATCACCATCAGTACAGTATGTGCTCAGCTGGTGTGCCTTTGGCCCACATATTGGCACATGCTCAGATATTACACCTGAGTCACGAGTCTGAGGCTTGGAATAACTGAAGTGTATTAAAGACCAGAATATGATGATCATAACATTGAGGACAAGGGGTGCCCGTCACTTTCTGCGCTGCGATTGAAAATCGGTGTTGAGAAATACGAACCAGTGACTGAAGTGTTAAATGTGAGCTGGTGGAACTGTGGTGACGTGACTGTCACTTTTGAGATTTCTTAGATGATGAACGGCATGGCGCTTTTGTTAAATAAATGCCGCGTGTTTTTATATCCACAGAGGTGTAATGTTTTTGTAATAGAATTTATATGCACAGAATTTTTATTTTTTCGCTTTTTCCCTCTCCCTCTGTAATATATACATATAAAGAAACATATTATTATTGACGTATTATTCCAGTAAGATCTTGCAGACTTCATTGTAATCAACATGGAAGCTGGAGTAGCTGACGAACTTCATTTCCCAGCCTGCAAAGTGTAACCAAGGTGAGCAGTTATCACAAAAGGAATTGAGGACTTTCATCAAGCCGATCTGGTTGTCCTGATCGCATATTTCAGATACAATTCAGGTTACAAATAAAAATTAACAGTAAATGACATGTACACCAAATATACATGGGTCGCTGCTCAAAAGAGTAAACTGGTACTGAGGTTGCAGAGGTGTTCAGAAAAATATACAGAAAAAGTAATAGGATTCTGAAACATTTACAAAGAGACTTACCTAAAGAATTTTACAACACTCATTTCAAAAACATAATGGCAAAAAGTAAAATACATCACTCCACAAAGTTTTGCAACTTGAAGGCTTCAGTTGTCAGTGATACTATAGAACTGTTAAGGGAGATACGTTTAAACGCTATATTGCTCAGAGTCATTTCAAATTGATTAATATAGTGCAAGATCTATTCAGTCAGTATAATGACACAAAAACAGTAAAATTAATATGAAACTTGATGATGTGAAAAATAACAGCATTTCGTCTACTGAGAGATTAACACGACTGGTTCACGAAAAGCTGAATTCGAAGTCTGTGTTCTGTTAGAGTTAGTTAACATAAGTGTAATTTCGAGAAAGGCTTAACACGAAACTGGTCTACCGAGATATTCAAATTTCGAGAAGTTCAGGAGACGAACCCACGAACGTATCTGCTACAAGATTACGTCTTGCGACCTGCAGCAGGAGATTTCTAGAGCAAAAAATTACGAAAAACCAAATACATATCCGTACATCTAGTTGATGAAATCATATGGAGAAAAGGAAACAAAGCTTTCGTAAACTGATCGAGTTTTGATAAAACACGTAGCTCTTGGATTAATTTGTAACAGGCAGTATGTGTAAGAATTGGAACAGACATTTACGTTGGTAAATTGTTTTTAACACTAACTTGTGTGCCGCATTGGGCGGCACGTATTTTACACATTATTAATGTATGAATGGTTTTTAGAATAACGCAGAATACATCGAAGTAAATTATGCGGTGCGCACAGCACTTCAGCGGACAGTAGTAGTCAGCCCAAATCGAATGTCTCCGCCACGCACCGAGGCTGCGGCAGCGGATCTGGTTCGCGGCGCTCCCGTCTCAGAGGCAATGCAGCAGCCACGCGGTAATTTTCGTCTCACGTGTGCGGTGTGGCGTTCGAACGCGCGCACGCTGGCGTCGGATTTCAAAGCAAGACGCCTGCTGCGTACGGCTGTCTCGTCGACATTTGCACAAACTGCTAGACGTATCATCAGCATTGCTGAGAGCACTGTGTGCTGAATAGCACCAGTTTACGTAATGATGGTGAAAAAGCTTACGAAATTTATTTCATTCAAAGAACCTGCTGTAGTATAGTTAACAGTAACACAAAAAATACTGCACTGTCATTGGCTGTAAAAACATTTAGCAATCACTACTATTTAAATTTACCACCCACCACCATCGTTAAAATTTAAGTTTCCCACCAACTACTGCCATATTTAGTATTCAAATTCTCCATCCACAGTTATCCTGATGCCATCATACATTCAAGGTCATTATTGATATCACCACCGCCATATTTATGGCATCAAGCATTCGAAAATTTGTATAAATATTTGGCAAAAATAGTAATATACTCATTAGGTAAATACACAATTGTGACAAAATATGAGGTATTCATGATGCATTCATATTTTGTGTTACTGTGAAGAATGCGATGTTCTTAGAAACATTTGCCTAATGAAAAGACATGAGCAACATAGGTAATCAAGAAATAAAATAGATACAGATTTTTAGCTTTCAGGAATGACAGCTATTGTGCAGTGCTATTATCTGAGACATAGTTTGTGAAATCACATGAAGCAGTTAAGAGTTGTTAATTCAGAGGTTCAATGTGAAAATGATTATTCACTGCGAAATATTAACTTCTATAGGTTTAAAAATATTGAAAGTATTGTTGTGTTACTGGATGCGCCTCATTTATCTGAGATCGCAGATGTATTCATATTTCCTTTATTATGTAATTGCGACTTGCCATCGAATTTCATGAAAAACCTAGCCATATTTCAGATTCTCTGTCACTCTACCATTTCTTGAAGCATTTTCTGCCCTCGTAATTGACCGACCTTCGTCAAAATTCTCCGTGCTGGGATTCATCCCAGTCTGGCCATGGTGACACCTTTGCACCTTGACTTGCCCATATCGGCCGCCTAGCCGGACTGGTCGTGGCACGCCCTCGGCCCTAGGACAACACAGCTTCACAAACAAATTCGCCTCATCGCTTACCAATTCCAGGTGGCTGATTAGTTCACCAATATACACATAATGTCATGGAGGATGCAGTGCTTTAAGAAGAAGTTAAAAGAGGTGTCATGCGATGTGGTATATATAGAAAGAGATGGTAACGTCAAATTCAACTTATCCCCAGTGAACGTTTGTCAATATTTGAATGTAGCTTTCCTAAAAAGTTATCAAGAAACTCCATTAAACACAATTAAGCCATGGATAACTAAGGGAATTCAATTCTCATGTAAGATGAAAACGAAAATTATATAAAGGCCACAATAAGTCAATGTCTGCAATCACTTGCATCCTACCAAAAACACTATTATATTCTAAGAAAATTCATTAAAATATCCAGAAGTATGCATGCCCTGAAATAAATTTAGAATGCCGACATTAAGATTAAAACTCTGTAGGATATTGCCAGACAGGAGTTGGGACTGTCAATCAGTTAACAATATACCACAAAAATTAAACCAAATGACGATATTGTCACAGATAATTCACAAGGTACAAGTATGTTTAAGAATCATTTTCTAAATATAGTATTAAAAATAGGCTTTACGGTTCAGTACAAGCAGCAAGAGAATATACTAAAAATCTCATTACAGAAACATTTACTAAACTAGAAGCAACTGAAACATAAAATATCATTCTACAAAACTTAAAGAACTGGAAGTAACACCATCATCTTTCACTGAAATTAATAGAATTATAAATATTTCAAAATACAAAGGCTGAAATGGTATTGATGGTATTTGAAATAGCATTCTGAAAAGTTGTTCTGATTTAACAAGTAATGTCCTTCTCAATACATGTAATGCACCCCTGTTAGAGGTAATTTTTCCAGACAGGTTAAAATACGCGATGGTTAAGCCTCCTTATAAAAAAAAGGTGCTAAGAAAGACTTAAATAATTACCGCTCAGTTTCCTTACTGACATCTTTTTCCAAAATATTAGGAAAAGTAATGAATTCAAGAATTTTGAGAATGTGCATTATATTTAGTTCTCTATGACAAATAGTCACATTAACAGTTGTTGCAACACGAGCTGGAGTCAGGAAGTAGTGCGGACTGCTCCAGATTTTTGGCTGTACATACTGATCAAAACTTGAAGTGGAAGAAGAAAGTTACTAAGCTTCTCAAACAGTTAAGTTCAGCTATTTTCGGTGCTCGTGTAATTGCTTGTTCTGAAAACCAACGAATAAACTTCCTGACGTATTCTGCATGTGTCTGCTCAGTAATTTCTTAGGGAATTATTTTCTGGGATGACTCACCAGTTAGAAAGGAAGTGTTGATTGCACAAAAGTGAGCAATAAGAACAATATGTTGTGTTCCCCTGGAGTCATCATGTGTATACTTCTATATGGAATTGGGCATTATAGCTTCACCGTCACAATATAAATATTCACACATTAAATTCGTTATTATTAATCCTTCACATTTTGAAAAGAACAATGATATTTTTATCTACAACAATAGAGGAAACAATTACCTTTATCATCCATTGTTAATGCTCTCAGTGTCTCAGAAAAGAGTTCAATATACAGCAGCAAAATGTTCTGATAGTTTGTCAAACACCATAAAATATCTGGACAGTTACCAAAGCATATTTTAAATCTAACCCACAACAATTTCTCCTGGATAGCTCCCTGTTCCATGGACGAATTTTTATTTAACAATTGGTGGTCTTACAAAATTGGTTTTTAAATGTAGTGCGTAAGTATGACTAAAAAATAACACTAATTATTTGTATATGTAAACTGAATAGTTCCATATCATTTTGATAGAAGAATCTTTCAAATGATCTATCGAACATTTATATGCGTAACTAAGTAATGAGAAGACTAACCTAAAGACACTTCTGTAACTAGGCTTTTACTAACTATACCACACAACTTAGCAAGAAATAATACGACGTCATTACAGTCAAGTTTGGAACTGACTTGTGACGTGCAATACAGTTACATATTCACTGACAACGCGACTTTTATTAATACATTTCGTCAGTTGAGATAAGTTAAGTAAAACTTCCGTAAACACAAATAAAATAATTGCAGTCTGTCAAGAAAATCGATTAAATATCAGGATGTAACGTTGAAAAACGACACAAATGGAACGACAACGTAAAGTCGGTTGAAACAAAGGCGACAGGTCGACTTCTATTCATTGGGAGAATTCTAGGAACATGTAAAGGCGACAGCATGCAGAACACTTTTGTGACCCATTCTTGAGTACTGCTCGAGTCTTTGGGACCCCCACCAGGTTGTATTAAAACAAGACGTCGAATCGGTTAAGAGGGATGCTGCCAGCTTCATTACGGTTATGTTCGACTAACATGCGAGTTCAGCAGAAGCGCTCTGTGAACCCAAATTGGAACCACAGGAGAGCAGAAGCTCCTTTCGATAAACACTACTAAGCAAGTTTGAAAAACTGGAATTTACGACAGATTACAGAATGATTCCACTGCAACAACGTACACCTCCCGTAAGGACCATGAAGACAAGAGAAGGAAAATCAATGTTCGTACGGTAACAAGTAGATGTTCGATTTTCCCTCGCTCCATGTGCGAGTGGAACGGGTAAGAGAATGCCTAGCATTGGTACAACGTACTTTCCTCCTTGCACCGAATAATGGCTTGTGGAGAATGTTTGTGGATTTAAAAAGCTAATGCTGAATTGACCAAGAATACATACAAAAGCAGAAATAGTATTTCTACTATGCAAGAAGGTTTGTAATGATTAATCTAATTAACTGTTTGAGTATGTTGTTTTTGAAATAATATTTTACCTCTTTGTCCTAACTCAGTAGAGACAGCATAATTTACGTTAGCAACACATCGATGCACATTGGCACGCAGTTATATTTCAGCGCTTAAGATAACAATAAACGGCTTGTAATAATAAGCTAATTCAGTTCAATGGTTACAATAATTATTTAGGTGTTTTATTATGGGTGATAAAGAACTGTAGGACAGCAACTTTGGATATGGTCCAGTTACAGTCATTTCGGTAAAACAGTATGACATACTGTGCACAAAAAGGATTCCCTCTGTGCCTTTACTGCAGCGCTGAAATTAAGAGAACCCACCATAATGCTGTCCATTGTCGAAAGTGTAGTTCATATCCCATTAGCACCACTCCAATAAAATTTGGGGTAAATGGGGGAGAGCTATCTGGAATGTCCAGTCAAACCTGGAAAATCACGACTGAATAAAAGCTTCTTCAAAAATGAACGCAAACAGTCTCGACTGAAAAAAAAATTCTTTTGTGGTAACCGGTTTCGGTCAGTCTTTGACCCTCACACTCAAGTATGAACATAGAATGGAGTCGCCGGGGATTTATCACAAACTTGCAGATTGTGTGGCAGCAAAGATAGTGGTTAAGCGACGCCAGTGGTTCCCATGGAGACAGCGTGGTCATATCGATATGCGCCATCCAGCAGAAGACTATTTCAGAGCAGCGACGACGGCTAATTGTTAAATACGTACTTGCATGCAGGCCGACATGTAGAAATGCGTGCAAGGTATTGCAGATTGCTCCTAGATCATAGTGCCAATAGAAATTCTGCCTGAATGACGTCGTTGTTTACCACCGAGGAGCCATGGAGGTGTTAACGTGCACATTTCAACAATAGACGTATTCAAAGTAGGGACGGCGACTAGCTGTTACAAAAAACTGACGTCCAAATAAGACGACTGTCGTAATATGTGTCAAATTGACATTGACCAAGTAACCAGCAAGATAACAAGTAAAGTAGAGTGCATAATACCAAAAGCATGGAAAAGTAAGTTACATCAAAAGAACTGCGGCACAAAATCTCATTGGCCCATTGAGGTAGCCAAAAACATAAAACAACGAGCATAACAAACTGAATTTAAAAGAAATGTGAACATAGTTATTTACAGTCATAAATATTTAGTTAATAAATGTTCTTTTTCAGATATCCCTCTAAATCCATTCTATGTTTATATTATAGTGTGAAGGTCTGAGGATAGAGTGTCATTCTACTGACCGAAACCAGTTACCACAAAATAAATGCATTTTTAAGTAGAGACTGTTTGCGTTCACTTTAAAGTACTTTTTTCTAGACCGCTCTTCTCCACGAGAAATGTTCTCAAAAACCACTAAAGTCTTCTTCAATTGCAGGCCACTTTCAGAATCTGTTCATATACACATTACTGCATACTAACACCATACATATCCCTCCAGAAGCGCTCTTGAAACACATCTACTCTCATCCTCAGACAACAGCCAAGTCGTATTTAACGACCAAGTTCTTCCTCTACATACTCGTCATGGTTACAATCGACCAGCTTTCATTTATTTACAAGGGCCTGCGAGAGTATTTTCCAATTTTAACCTAGAAGAACTCTTTACAAGTGCATAAAAAAGTTATTACAGTTTTTCGAAAATTTTCTGAACGTGTTCTGATAATATTTAAACACAGAGGTACACTACTGGCCATGAAAATTGCTACACCACGAAGATGACGTGCTACAGACGCGAAATTTAACCGACAGGAAGAAGATTCTCTGATATGCAAATGATTAGCTTTTCAGAGCATTCACATAAGGTTGGCGCAGGTGGCGACACCTACAACGTGCTGACATGAGGAATGTTTCCAACCGATTTCTCATACACAAACAGCAGTTGACCGGCGTTGCCTGGTGATGGTGAAACGTTGTCTTGATGCCTCGTGTAAGAAGGAGAAATGCGTACCATCACGTTTCCGACCTTGATAAAGGTCGGATTGTAGCCTATCGAGATTGCGGTTTGTCGTATCGCGACATTGCTGCTCGCGTTGGTCGAGATCCGATGACTGTTAGCAGAATATGGAATCGGTGGGTTCAGGAGGGTAATACGGAACGCCGTGCTGGATCCCAACGGCCTCGTATCACTAGCAGTTGAGATGACAGGCATCTTATCCGCATGGCTGTAGCGGATCGTGCAGGCATCTCTTGATCCCTGAGTCAACAGATGTGGATGTATGCAAGACAACAACCATCTGCACGAACAGTTCGACGACATTTGCAGCAGCTTGGACTATCAGCTCAGAGACCATGACTGCGGTTACCCTTGACGCAGAATCACAGACAGGAGCGCCTGCGATGGTGTACTCAACGACCTGGGTGCACGAATGGCAAAACGTCATTTTCTAGGATGAATCCAGGTTCTGCTTACAGCATCATGATGGTCGCATCCATGTTTGGCGACATCGCGGTGAACACACATTGGAAGCGTGTATTTGTCATCGCCATTCTGCCGTATCACCCGACGTGGTGGTATGGGGTGCCATTGGTTACACGTATCGGTCACCTCCTGTTCGCCTAGACGGCACTTTGAACAGTGGACGCTACATTTCAGATGTGTTACGACCCTTGGCTCTACCCTTCATTCGATCCCTGCGAAACCCTACATTTCAGCAGGATAATGCACGGCTGCATGTTGCAGGTCCTGTACGGGCCTTTCTGGATACATAAAATGTTTGACTGCTGCCCTGGCCAGCGATAGTTAACAGACCGCCGAATATTTAAAAAAATTATGGCGGACTACCGCGGCAAAAGCAACTTCAGAACTGAATACTCACTTGAGTAATATTTTGTCGACAAAAATTGTATGGGTGGGAAGATTCACAAGCCTAACTAGCCTTCATAGACGGGCTGCAATTGCGAAAACCTTTAACGGAAGCCATCGCAAAGCTTTGGAAGAAGTGGTTCAACGATCATAAAACGTGGACACGTGGTGATTGGAAGAAGTGGTATTGTCTTATGAAGCATCGTTTGTATTGTTTTCTGCAATCTGCCAGCTTTAAGTATGGAGAACTCCAAACAAGCCTACGATCCGGCCTGCCTGCGCCCTACTGTACGGTGGAGGTTGCGCTACGTTTTGGGCGGCTGTATCGTGTGCCCCCACACACACACACACACACACACACACACACACACACACACACAACACACAGGTAAAAATGATCATAATGTCATCGAACATCTTCCCTGGCCAGCACAATGCTCATTTCTCAACATCATTGAGCCGTTATAGGGTGTTTTACAACAGAGAGCGAGGAACATATTCCACTTCCAACAGCGCTGAATCAGTTGGCGGATGTTTTGGTACACGAATGGGAGAGTTTACCATTGGAAACTACTTAGACACCCTACGACTCTGTTCCAGAAATAAATGCAGCTGTTCTGTGAGCCAATGGTGGCCTAGTTCCTTACTAATAAATAAATATTTTGTATATGTCAGTGGTTCATATTATTTTGTCCATCCCATATACTTCAGGGATACATTTTATCACGACACAGTATTCCAAATTTTGTCCATCCCATATACTTCAGGGATACATTTTATCACGACACAGTATTCCAAATTCTAGACAATGTAAGTCGATTATGTAGGTGGGTACCAATAGACTATTTTCGCAATCGGAAGAGAAAGTTGGTGATTGAAATTCCACGAGAAGATCCTGTCGCTAAGAAAAACACCTTTGTTTTAATGATGGCGACACAGATTCATATATCATGTCGTGGCCCTCTCTCCCTATTTCGCGATAATACAAAAGAGCTGTCCTTCTTTGAACCTTTTCGACGTGCTCCGTCAGTCCTATCCGATGCGGATCCCTCACTACATAGCAATACTCTAGAAGAGGCCGGACAAACATGCTGTAAGCAGTCTCTTTAGTAGATCTGTTGCGAAGTGTTCTGCCAATAAATTACAGACTTTGGTTTTCTTTCTCCACAACGTTATCAATATGATCGTTCCAATTTCGGTTATAAGTAATCGTAATCTCTAAGTATTTAGTTGAATATACAGCCTGTAGATTTGTGTGGTTTATGGTATATCCGAAATTTAGCAGATATTTTTAACATTAATGTGGATTACTCCACATTTTTCATTATTTAGAGTCAATTGTCACCTTCCACACCATACAGATGTCTTGTCTAAATCATTTTGGTGTTGATTTTGGGCATCTGATGACTTGAAAAGGATCAGGAACAGAAGAGGGCCTATAATACTCAGGCCCTATAACACTTTCTTGGGGAACGCCAGATATTACTTGCGTTTTACTCGATGACTTTCTGTCTGTTACTAAAAACTTTCCGACAGGAGCTCATGAATTCAGATGCACAAGTGGAGCGATAGTCCATAAGCACCCAACTGAATTAGAAGTCGCTTGTGAGGAACGGTGTCAAAAGTTTTTTTAAAATGTAAAAATATCGAATCAGTTTGACGTGAACTGGCGGTAGTACTCTTTACTTCATGAGAATAAAGAGCTACTTATGTTTCTCAAGAACAATGTTTTCTGGAACTGTGCTGACTATTTGTCAATAAATTGCTTTCTCCGCGGTAGCTCATAATTTATGAACACAGTATATGCTCCAAAATCCTACTGCGAATCGTTGTCAGTGATATGGCTCTGTAATTCATCAGATGCGTGTTTCTTAAGTAAGGTCCGTTTGAACATAAGTACACAATTAAAGGTTGTTTCAAAAAAGTAAATTTATTTTCAGAAAGTACATAGCTTACTCTATTTTTCGACATAGTTGCCAAGTTTGTTCATACACGTATCATACCTCTCAACCAAATTTAAAATACCCTCTTCGTAAAAACTTTCCGCCGTCTCCGATATCCAAGAGTTCACTGCCGTTTTCACGTCGTCGTCATCATTTTAACGGCTGCCACTGAGGTGTTGTTTGAGGTGGGGAAACAGATGGTAATCGCTCGGCGCAAAATCACATTGTCATTGAGAAGGACAATTCCCTTTGTCAGCATGCCGCGTCTTTTGTTTTGAATCGTCCTGCGTAGCTTTCTCAGGGTATGGCAGTATTATTCTGCATTGACAGTAGTTCCTCGTTGCATGAAGTCGACCAACAAAACACCATGCCTATCCCAAAACACCGACGCCATGATTTTGCGCTGGGACAGAGTCTGTTTGGCCTTCACCTTTACATGCGAGTGTGTGTGTCTCAATTCCATGCTCTGTTGCTTCGATTCGGGCGTGATATGCGAAACCAATGTTTCGTCTCTAGTTACGATCTGACTCAAGAAGCCGTCACCTCCGAAGTGTTAACCAATCAAGACCTCCATGGTACACGCAAATCTTTGGTTTTTGTGGTCCTCTGTTAGGAGTTTCGAAACCCAACGGGAGCACAGTTTCCTAAACTTTAGGTGTTCAGGAACAATGTTGTAAAGCACTGATTTCGACACGTCAGGAAATTCGTTTGAGATACCTGTTATTGTGAAGCGCCTGTTCTCACGGATCCTCGCTTCAACTGAAGCCATCAAATCATCTGTAATCAAAGAAGGGTGACCGGAGCGGAGCGGTCCTCATCATGGACGTTGTCATGGCCATATTTGAATTCTCGAACACTCTTACGCACTTTGTTTTCACTCATAACAGTATCACCGTGTTGTTGTTGTGTGGTCTTCAGTCCTGAGACTGGTTTGATGCAGCTCTCCATGCTACTCTATCCTGTGCAAGTTTCTTCATCTCCCAGTAAGTACTGCAACCTACATCCTTCTGAATATGCTTTGTGTATTCATCTCTTGGTCTCCCTCGACGATTTTTACCCTCCACGCTGCCCTCCAAATCTTAAATTGTGATCCCTTGATGCCTCTGAACATGTCCTACCAACCGATACCTTCTTCTAGTCAAGTTGTGCCACAAACTCCTCTTCTCCCCAATCCTATTCAATACCTCCTCATTAGCTTAGTGATCAACCTATCTAATCTTCACCATTCTTCTGTAGCACCACATTCGAAAGCTTCTATTCTCTTCTTGCCCAAACTATTTATCGTCCATGTTTCACTTCCATACATGGCTACACTCCATACAAATAATTTCAGAAACGACTTCCTGACACTCAAATCTATACTCGATGTTAACAAATTTCTCTTCTTCAGAAACGCTTTCCTTGCCATTGCCAGTCTACATTTTATATCCTCTGTACTTCGAACATCATCAGTTATTTTGCTCCCCAAATAGCAAAACTCCTTTACTACTTTAAGTGCCTCATTTCCTAATCTAATTCCCTCAGCATCACCCGACTTAATTCTACTACATTCCATTATCCTCGTTCTGCTTTTGTTAATGTTCATCTTATATCCTCCTTTCAAGACACTGTCCATTCCGTTCAACTGCTCTTCCAAGTCCTTTGCTCTCTCTGACAGAATTACAGTGTCATCGGCGAACCTTAATGTTTTTATTTCTTCTCCATGGATTTTAATAACTAGTCCGAATTTTTCTTTTGTTTCTTTTACTGCTTGCTCAATATACAGATTGAATAACATCGGGGAGAGGCTACAACCCTGTCTCACTCCCTTCCGAACCACTGCTTCCCTTTTATGCACCTCGACACTTATAACTGCCATCTGGTTTCTGTACAAATTGTAAATAGCCTTTCGATAGCTATATTTTACTCCTGCCACTTTCAGAATTTGAAAGAGAGTATTCCAGTCAACATTGTCAAAATTTCTCCAAGTCAACAAATGCTAGAAACGTAGGTTTGCCTTTTCTTAATCTATTTTCTAAGATAAGTCGTAAGGTCAGTATTGTCTAACGTGTTCCAACATTTCTACGGAATCCAAACTGATCTTCCCCGAGGTCGGCTTCTACCAGTTTTTCCATTCGTCTGTAAAGAATTCGCGTTAGTATTTTGCAGCCGTGACTTATCAAACTGATAGTTCGGTAATTTTCACATCTGTCAACGCCTGCTTTCTTTGGAATTAGAATTATTATATCCTTCTTGAAGTCTGAGGGTATTTCGGCTGTCTCAAACATTTTGCTCACCAGATGGTAGAGTTTTGTCAGAACTAGCTCTCCCAAGGCTGTCAGTAGTTCTAATGGAATGTTGTCTACTCCCTGGGCCTTGTTTCGACTTAGGTCTTTCAGTGATGTATCAAACTCTCATTTAATCTTCATCTACATCCTCTTCCCTTTCTATAAGATTGCCCTCAAGTACATCGCCCTTGTATAGACCCTCTATATACTCCTTCCACCTTTCTGCTTTCCCTTCTTTGCTTAGAACTGGGCTTCCATCTGAGCTCTTGATATTCATACAAGTGGTTCTCTTTTCTCCAAAGGTCTCTTTAATTTTCTGTAGGCAATATCTATCTTACCGCTAGTGAGATAAGCCTCTACATCCTTACATTTGTCCTCTAGCCATCCCTGCTTAGCCATTTTGCACTTACTGTCAATCTCATTTTTGAGACGTTTGTATTCCTTTTTGCTTGCTTCATTTACTGCATTTTTATATTTTCTCCTTGCATCAGTTACATTCAATATTTCTTCTGTCACCCAAGGATTTCTACTAGCCCTCGTCTTTTTACCTACTTGATCCTCTGCTGCCTGCACTACTTCATCCCTCAAAGCTACCCATTCTTCTTCTACTGTATTTCTTTCCCCCATTCTTGTCAATTGTTCCCTTATGTTCTTCCTGAAACTCTGTACAACCTTTGGTTTAGTCAGATTATCCAGGTCCCATCTCCTTAAATTCCCACCTTTTTGCAGTTTCTTCAGTTTTAATCTGCAATTCATAACCAATAGTTTGTGGTCAGAGTCCACATCTGCTCCTGGAAATGTCTTACAATTTAGAACTTGGTTCTTGAATCTCTGTCTTACCATTATATAATCTATATGAAACCTGTCAGTATCTCCAGGGTTCTTCCATGTATACAACCTTCTTTTATGGTTCTTGAACCAAGTGTTAGCTATGGTTAAGTTGTGCTCTGTGCAAAATTCTACCAGGCGGCTTCCTCTTTCATTTCTTTCCCCCAATCCATATTCACCTACTACGTTTCCTTCTGTTCCTTTTCCTACTATCGAATTCCAGTAACCCATGACTATTAAATTTGTGTCTCCCCTCACTATCTGAATAATTTCTTTTATCTCATCATACATTTCTTTAATTTCTTCGTCATTTGCAGAGTTAGTTGGCATATAGACTTGTACTACAGTCGTAGGCGTGGGCTTCGTGTCAACCTTGGCCACAATAATGCGTTCACTATGTTGTTTGTAGTACCTTACCCGAACTCCTATTTTTTATTCATTATTAAACCTACTCCTGCATTACCCCTATTTGATTTTGTATTTATAACCCTGTATTCACCTGACCAAAAGTCTTGCTCCTCCTGCCACCGAACTTCAATAATTCCCACTATATCTAACTTTAACCTACCCATTTCCATGTTTAAATTTTCTAACCTACCTGCCCGATTAAGGGATCTGACATTCCACGCTCCGATCCGTAGAACGCCAGTTTTCTTTCTCCCGATAACGACGTCCTCTTGAGTAGTCCCCGCCCGGAGATCCGAATGGGGGACTATTTTAGCTCCTGAATATTTTACCCAAGAGGACGCCATCATCATTTAACCATACAGTAAAGCTGCATGCCCTCGGGAAAAATAACGGCTGTAGTTTCCCCTTGCTTTCAGCCGTTCGCAGTACCAGCACAGCAATGCCGTTTTGGTTAGTGTTACAAGGCCAGATCAGTCAATCATCCAGACTGTTGCCCCTGCAACTACTGAAAAGGCTGCTGCCCCTCTTCAGGAACCACACGTTTGTCTGGCCTCTCAACAGATACCCCTCCGTTGTGGTTGCACCTACGGATCGGCTATCTGTATCGCTGAGGCGCTCAAGCCTTTCCACCAACGGCAAGGTCTGTGGTCCATAGAGGGGGGGGGGGTATCACCGTAGACTTCGCAAACCTGTCGATGAATTTCTGCAGCAGAAAGGTTCCTTGTCGACCAGAAACCTTATCACGGAGCGGGAGGCGATAGTCTTAAACATTTTGAAAGCACAGAACAGAACCGTACAGGTTAGTTACTGAGCTGAAACTGAGCACAGTTGTTACCGAGGCATGCCGTACATGACGCATGAACTCGTTGCGGTATGCGCGCGAACTACTAGTGTCTACAAGAAAAGGAACCTTACCTGAAAAACACGCCTCGTACTTCTGTTTTCTTCATTAGGTATTGGTGTGTCTTGTGCCACTACCCAATCTTTAGGTACGGAACTTTCTTCGAGCGACCAGTTGTATATGGTTACTAAGTATGGAGCTGTTGAATCAGCGTAGTCAGAGAGGAACCTGGTTGGTATGCAATCTGGATCGGAGGCCATGTCTTTATTAAGCGACTTAAGCTGCTTCGTTAACCTGAGGATATCTACTTACAACCTACTCCTGTTGTCAGTTGTTCTTAATTCGAGTTGTGGAATATATACTTCGTCTTCTTTGTTGAAAGAATTACGGAAAACTGTGTTTAATCGGCCATATTTAGTGACACTGTCATCATTGCTATCACCATTGTTATCGCCCAATGAAGGTTGCGTCTTGCACAACACCAGAATCTCTTAGGATTTCCTGCGAGATTTCGAGACGGAATTTCTTTGTGGAAACTATTAAAAATATCTCTCACTGAAATTGGCACTAAATTTTGCGAATTAAGCAAATTTCGTAACAAATTCAACACAAACACCCGTATACCTATGGACAGTGCAACGACTTCTGAGTACCACAGGGTGACAACACAGCGATCGTTGTTGCCGTTTCGCCTGCCGCAGCAGGAAAGGGGGTCTCGCTGGCTGTGGTGCGCCCAGTGCTGCACACAGGAGAGTCACCCCTTGCCGGCCCTATACACAGCATCGCGACTGACCTGTCTCTGTGTGGAGGGTGCCACAGGAACCAGCGTTATCAAATTGCATTCGTCATCGTCATACAGGTCCAGCACATGGCATAATGATTCGGAGTGCCATTAGGTACACAACGCGCACACCGGCTCACACAGCCGTCAGTCTGGACAGCAGCCGTTACATTTCTCATATGATAAGACGAGCGACAGTACCCCGTATACGAGCACTTTTTCTCCAAATGAGACTATCCTGGCTTACCTCGATACAGGGGGTTTTAGATTTTTTGTTTTGCCCAGCACGTTGTGTCTGATTCACTGGAAACATATGGGCATGGTTTCGTGAGAGACTGGCACACTACCACTCGTTAGACACTAAGGTCTGTCTGGCATACAGGTGAAGCAGGATGAGAGGAAGTAGCTGTATCTGTTATCAAGCTAGGTTCGACTGGAGAGGTAGCCGGATTACTGGCATTGTGGCATTGTTGCTACCAGAGGTGGCAGATCTGTCTACAAATTTAAACATGTATTCTTCGTATTATACAGAATTTACACTATAAGTAAAATACCATTACTTGCTATCCTTCCCGGTCTCGCAATGTTAGCGATAAGCGATGCACAGATTGATACAGCGAAATTTCTTAAGGCAAATGCTGGGGCGATCCGTTTGAAAGGAGCCACGTTCAATCTCCTTCGCTGTACTTGCTCTACACAGACTTCTAGTCCATCACTAAGCACATTTAGCCTAATATATCTTTTATACTACAAGTATTTTTGTCTGCACGACGTCACATGGTTAAGGGACATCCATTTCATTCAACGAAAAGTCAGCTGCCAATGTTAGGAGATCTTTCAGAAGTTTGAATTAAGACTGAATATCCTCTAGTTAAGCAAGCTGTCTGTAACCTTTGTCTCCGTTGTCCACTGATCGTGCACTGTCTGTAACCTTTGTCTCCGTTGTCCACTGGTCGTGCACTGAATACGCTTGAAATGACGTTACTCTCGTTCTACCCGTCGTGCTATACAAATGATGGGATAATTTGCCATTCGTGGTTTTGCAAGAGAGAATAAAATGTGTTGATTCTGTAGTAAGTAAATGATCTTCCGGTGACCTTAAAAGGCATCTCAAAAACTGTAGTATTTGGTTATGACACAAGTATAGTAATAAAGGACACAGCTCAAATGACAGTTGAACATGCCTGTAAATACTTCACAGTTAACAGTTTAATTCTTAGTCTCACTAAATCTCCGGTTATACTGTTAAACACCGGAGACAGACATTAATGGACATGCACTGAATGGCACAAAATGTGTAAAATTCCTTGGGGTCGAGCTGGACAAGTTAAAATGGAAGTCATTAGCGTTTCATGATCTTAGAAACAATTCTCGCAGTATTGACCTACGGAATTACCATCTGAGGCAGTGTACCTAAAGTAAATAAAATTTGTGTGTAGCAGAAGCGGCCATTAAGAACATTGAGTAACATAGGTAACCATACATCTTGCAGAAGCTTTTTTATCGTGGAACTCTTACACTCACTTTCCAAGACTTTTACTCGTTAGGGGTGTTTTATTGCTGATAATAAAAGTAAAGTTTTAGCTGAACTATGATATACGGAGTCACCATAAAAGATACATAATTTTGCTTCCTTGTCCAGGAGTCAGAATGGGTTTTAGTGCGCTGCTGGTGAGATGATACACAAGCTCTCATCTCACGCATAACAATAAGCTGATAATTCCTACCAATTAAAAACATCGTTAAAATATGCTTCGTTAGCCATCATTCTACAAATTATAGATTGAACGTTTCTTCTAGTTACATGGGAAGTAGCAGTGTCTGTTATAAAGATGTAAGACGAGAAATCGTGTAGTATAAAAAGGACTCAGTATTTATACATGTAAAAATAGTTTCTGTGAGGAATACTGTTGAAATGCAATACTTAACTATTGAAATATTCGAGCTAATATATTTGAAGTAAATAATAAAAGGACTCTAAATAATATGGACATAAACGACAAATTAATTACGAAAATGTATTAAATTAGCTTCAAAGAAAGACAAAATCGAGTCAGATCATCTCTTCTGCTGTATGCAAGGTACGCTTGCTATTGTAAAGCGGTAGCTTTTGTACTATTTGTTCTCGTACGTAGCGAATAATTCAAGTGTGTATTCTGTGCTTAGTGGAAATATATCAACAAAAAGTCAGTGCATTGTGTTACTTAAAGAACTCATGCAAACAATTCTTCCTGAATTAATAATTGCAAGAAGTTATTTAGCATTTTTTCAGTCTCTGCGAAGCGACCAGCGGTGATCTTCGACTGGCAACAATTGGCCGCCATTAGGATGGCGTATTTAAATTTATTTTTTTGTGTAACATATAAACACAGCCGGAGCAGAAAGAATCCTTTCAAGTTATTCAATTAACTGAAGAGCAAAGCTTCACTAATTTTATTTCGTCAAAAAATGTATACTTTCAAAGATATGATTTATTCTAGGTCAGTGAACTTAGCCTGCCATACATTTCGCCGAAAGCGTTTGAAGTAATTTATAGGGAGCCTGGCGCTCATTTGAAACATAGACTAATTTAATATTTATCTTCGGCCACCTACAAATCAGTATATATATATATATATATATATATATATATATATATATATATATATAAATGATCCCTTTCTTATGTTTCACTTAATAATAATAATAATTAATAACCACAGAAAGGAAGGGATGATGTATTATGTAACAAAACCCCCCGTGAACCATGGACCTTGCCGTTGGTGGGGTGGCTTGCATGCCTCAGCGATACAGATCATCACTTTTGTGTCCCGCCTGGATGGGCGGCGCGTGGATCTGCTCCTGTGAACTGTTTCTACAAAATAGGCCGAGAGTGAAGGACGCGAGTAGGAGCAGGAAAAGGTGAAATACTTCGGTACTGCGTACAGGTTAAAGCTCGTTTACTGGTGTATGAACATATACAAATTATAATGTTACTTAACTTTGCGTACAGATGAGCACGTAGGTGCGAAGCCGTTCATGAAGCAAAGCTAACAGCTACTGGAAGTTACAAAGACAAATCTGTAGAGGCTCGCCCACTGTGAAAATGAAACAATGTAGGTCGGTCGTCTGCTCGGAATCAAATGGGGTGAATCTGGAGCGGCGCTCTTAGAGCTGCACAGCGCCGGCTAAAGGGCACTGTCGTCGGTGTCGGTGTCGTAGTGCCAATCTAAGAACTTTTACCTACACCGTGGCATCGTAGCTATCGATGCCACAATCACTGACGGCAATGCATGCACAGAAAGGTGCTTCCATTCTGGCCACAAGGTTTGTATGGGATCCTTGTGGTGCGACATGAGATTCCTCCAGCAGCGCGCTTAGCAACTGCTGGATGGTCGTTGGTGTATGTGGGCGCGCTGCAGTACGTCGCCATAACCATCCCACACTTCCTCGGTGTCATTTATGTGTGGGGAACGGGCAGGCCAGCCCATTCCCCGAATGTTCGCCCCGTTCCTAGAATTTCTCCACCTGCGATTACTGTAATACACAACAATGAATTCAAGGCCGAATGGACACCTAAAAGAACGCACATACGTAAGGACAGCAGTCTCACAATAATCTTGTCCGGTGACTGTGCCGTATACAATGATTTGGACGTCAGTACGCCCTTGCGATGCGATGCATCCGCACACCATAGCACCTCACTCTCCAAAACGCTCATGCTGGACGTACTCTCAAATGAACAGAGGTCAGAATACGTAATTCGCCTGATCGTTTTGGTGAAATTTATCAGTTCCAATGATATGTTGTACGGCTGCCACCTCTCATTAGTATTGGTATGTCGGAAACAGTATACTTAATATTTCTATCTGTTAGACACGCAAACACTGTCGATAACATGGAGAAATATTAAAAATCCTTACAAAATCTCGTGAAGCACGAGACCTGAAGAAAGTCAAAATGGAGTGTGCAACTGGGGTGTGGCAAGACGCATGGGACCAGTCACTTAGTGGAAGTCCTCCCTCCAGTGGAAGTTTGGTGGCTGGGTGATCGGATGTGCGCAGGGAAAATCCGTGTTGCGCTGCACCCGGCTCCAGGAGACTCTCTACACAAGACTCCTTTAGACTGTGTCATCCAAAGTCGGTACCTCCGAACAGACATCTTTAGCATCGCGCCAAGTACCACTCGACCAGGCTAATAAATCAAGAGCGCGAACAACCCATCACCACAACTAAGTATTTTTCCCTTGCTTACAGTTTTGAAAGTGCGATAAAAAAGGCGACAAAAAATTTCAATCCGTGGAAACAAAAATAAATAAATAAATAAATAAAAATAAAAGATTTCTACACACAGGATGGTTGTAACTAAAATTTCGCTACTTGAGCCAGAAAAAAATTTACACTATGTGTACCAAACATTTTAGGAATGATGTTCCGTCTTTGCGCTGCAGGTGTTAATGTCACGGGCGTCGGTACTGGTACGGCGACTTGAAACACAAGTATCAGTGTGAATTACAGTTGCAGGCAATCACCATGGGTCTGGACAAGGTAAGCAAGGCTTTTTACTCGAAAAGCTGTTTCATCAAAAACCACAGCAACAGTCCTGTAGCTCTTGACGAGTATCGACTCTTAAAGGAATGCGGAGAGGTTATTTTTCCCGCACTGAGGTTGAAAAACGTGATTCAGAATTAGACTTAACTGGAAATTTGAGAATTGCTTCTGGGCGAAGCCAAGGGCCAATTGCGCCACAAGTTGTTGAGGAAGTTACTGTTATGCTTGAGCATGCTGGACGCAATGTGCAGTTTTCAAGCAGTCCACGGGTTGGGTTACGACAGCTGAACATTCCATGGTCCACCAATCGAAAAGTGCTGCGAACAATTGTGAAATATATCAAGTGCGGTTACAGGTTGTCGTGGATGCATGTGGTCTTCACATTGAACAAAGTTTATAATCTGCAACATAAAAGTGGTACGCAATTAACGAATGTTACTCTCTCATGTGGAAATTAAAATGGTTTATTAGTTATTTCTCTTCCTCATATCCATACAAATATTTCCATAAATTTTAATTCTCCTACGGTCACTCGTTCTTCATGGAGGATCTCCCAAGAAGAGAAAGTTTAATTATAACAACCCTGTACTTGGAATAACTTCAGTCAGATGTGGTAGTCCTCTTTTTTTCCATAATATTCCATAACACACAGTATCAAAAGCTTTACTATAGTCTTACAGAATATGTAGGTTTTTAAATTGTACTCACTTCCTTATATTACTTTTTTTAATGTACCTTCGATGTTTTTCATTCTGTTTACTGTCTTCCCATATATTCTGCAAGCCGTATTAGGAAGACTTATAAATCTATAATTTCCACAGACCGTTCTGAATCCTGTTACGAAAGTAGTTGTTACAATTGCTTTCCTCTATTTCACTGATATTTTCCTTTGCTCTCAGCACTGATTTTAAAAAGTTAGAAGGCTCTCTTTTGTTACATACTTAAAAACATATATGTGTAGATTGTACATTCCGGGAACTTTTCGGTTTTTACAACTTTGTAAGGTCTCTTGAAATTCTTAAATTCCGTTTTATCAATTTCCGAAAGACATTTGTTCATTTATTGTACTTCCTTATTCACCTCATCTTCAAAAATGGTTCAAATGGCTCTGAGCACTATGGGACTCAACATCTGTGGTCATCAACTACTTAAACCTAACTGACCTAAGGACATCACACACATCCATGCCCGAGGCAGGATTCGAACCTGCGACCGTAGCAGTCGCGTGGTTCCGGACTGAGCGCCTAGAACCGCTAGACCACCGCGACCGGCTCCTCATCTTCCGCCCAAGATATTTACAAAACTTCATTCCGTCTCCTGTATGTAGAAGATCTAAATTTGCCACATCTTCTTCGTTTAGGTACTTTTTTTATTATTTTCAACGCAGTAGTCTGACGGCCATGTACATCTCTTTCCATATTAGGTGTCTACCATCTTTATGCACATCTATTAGCGGTTTGTTTGTGTTTTGTACTCCTCTAATGCCTAAGGAGCTCTTGTGATGAGCCACTAACTGAAACTTGCTTCTCCCTTGAACAGACTGCTACCGAAGATGAGTGGTCAGCGCGGCTGATTACCGGGAGAGGGACCCGGGTTTGATTCCCGGCACTTTCAGAGATTTTTTCTTAGTGGGCCGACTGGCACGGGATGCACTCACCCTCGTGGGGCCACCTGAGCAGCTACTCCACCGATTAGTAGCGGTTCCAAACTGAGGAAACCCGACGACGACCGAGAGTTGTATGCTGACCACCTGCCCCTCTCTGCCGCATCCCTTGCCATTGGCAGAGGATGGCAACGCGGCCGGTTGAGCCCGACTGACCCACCTCGGGCCAGAATGCGGAACATCACTTCCACCTGCCGTTCAGCAGCATTCTTTAATTCTTCATTCCAACTCTAAGGCCCTTTCTTGCTTTGTATTTGTTTCTGTCCGCCATTGTTTCGAAAACTATCGCTTCAATCAGTTAGTCTCTGCCTTTCTAATTCGGTGTTTGTACTCATAGTTTCCCTTACCATACGTCGTCTTATACGTGACTGATATAAATTTCTGATGCTTGGACGTCGTAATAATTTAGTTTTCCATACTGTTTTCTTTGTGGCTTTATTTCTGTGTGCTCTTTTTGCCCATTTACTTTTCGGTGCTACTTCCCGTGTTACTAGGAAATGGTCATGGATCCCTCTCTTCACTCTCGCATGGTGGAATAATTTTTCTATCTTTTCATTCGCTACTAAATATAATTGTTTGTTATGTAATTTCAGTTATTTAGCACAGTCAAAGCTTTCAAAAGACAGTGAAAAACTGATTGCTTTTTCTTGAACAATATTCATTCCACACCGTCAAGCGAAACATCCACAGTCACATGTTCTCACGTAAAGCATCGTCAATATGGCACATAGTTCATTAATGGAAGGCAAATATGCAGTTTAAAGTAAAATGCAAGTCATTACTTCTTAAAAAAAGAAAAAAAAATCGCACAATCGGAGATATCGTCCGTTGCAGCGACATCTATTGGACACAGTTGCGTACGAGAGCGTGAGATATTGTTCATATTTGTCGGTAACGAATTTCCTCACAAAATGCTAGTATGACGATATAAATGATCATCACTCAGTTTTACATTAAATACGCTCGGATCTACAGAATGGGTAAGTCAACACCTGAACTTACGAGTCCTGTCTAGGCTGATTTGGAGACTTGTAAGACTGTTCGACTATTCATTAGACGAAGGAAGTACAACAGTTTAGCGTTCTGTTGACAACGTTGTCATTAGGATCAGAAGACAATGTTGAATAGGTCAAGGAAAAGGAATGAAATCTGCCGTGTCCTTTATACAGGAGTAATCCCGGCGCATTCACCTACGTTATACTCACCAGAAATCCCTTGTTACAGCTGATTAACCTCTTGCTTTCCCTTGTGGGTCCAAGCGATTAATCACCGACCAGTAGTCTAGCGAAGGTGACAAGTGCGTTCAGACGTGTTGATTTTGTTTCACGCTATCCATGTATACAGGCAACGGCCTTGCCGCAGTGGATACACCGGTTCCCGTCAGATCACCGAAGTTAAGCGCTGTCGGGCGTGGCCGGCACTTGGATGGGTGATCATCCGGGCCGCCATGTGCTGTTGCCCTTTTTCGGGTTGCACTCAGCCTCGTGATGCCAACTGAGGAGCTACTTGACCGAACAGTAGCGGTTCCGGTCACAGAAAACCATCACAAGGACCGGGAGAGCGGTGTGCTGACCACACGCCCCTCCTATTCGCATCCTCATCCGAGGATGACACGGCGGTCGGATGATCCCGACGGGCTACTTGGGGCCTGAAGACGAAGTGCTATCCATGTATTTAGGAGCATTCTTACCCAGTCAGAGATGATTTTACCCAGTGAATTTTGTAATAAATCCGTGTTAATCTCTTACATCCCTTGTGTGAATTCTGCTGAAACAATCCACGTGCCCTTTAATCTTTGGTTGGCATATGCTGCAGGTTCCTGGACACGTGGATTAAATGTCGATTATAATTAATATGTTCAGGTAGTCGGTAACAACCTTTCTGAAGTTTATGATTCAAGTCATCTAGATTTTCGTATGTTTACCCTTCCGTTTTAACAAAATAAACAATAAAGTTTAACTACTATTTTCGTTATATCGGGTTACTGGCTTTAAAATGTACAAATTAAAGATAAAAAACATTTCATTTGTTAAATTACAGCCAAGATTACTGAGCGTGTGTATCATGACTGAACAGGTGACAGCAAGCAGAAACTGTCTCTCTTGATCATACCCATTGAAGTAAACACTGAGGAGATGAAAGTCGTGGGATACCTCCTAATATCGTGTCGGACCTCATTTTGCCTGGCGTAGTGCAGCAACCCGATGTGACACGGACTCAACAAGTCGCTAGAAGTCCGCGGCAGAAATATTGAGCCATTCTGCCTCTGTAGCCGTCCATAACTGCGAAAGTGTTGCCGCAGCAGGATTTTGTGTACGAACTGACCTCTCGATTATGTCCTGTAGATGTCCGATGGGATTCATGTCGGGCTCTTCACGAGCTAGAATTGTCCAGAACGTTCTTCAAACCAATCGCGAACCATTGTGGCCTGGTGGCAAGGCGCACAGATATCCATAAAAATTTCAACGTTGTTTGGCAGCATGAAGCCCATGAATGGCTGCAAATGGTCTCCAAGTAGCCGAATATAGCCATTTCCAGTAAATAATCGGTTCAGTTGGTCCAGAAGACCTACTCTGTTACATACAAACCCCACACCATTATGGAGTGCCTTGTTGACTCATTGGGCCATGGCTTCGTAGGGTCTGCGCCATACTCGAATCCTACCATAAGCTGTTACCGACTGAAGTTGGGACTCATCTGACCAGGCCACGGCCCAACCGATACGATCATTATTGCTGGCATTATCGTGTTGTTAGCAAAGGCATTCGCGTCGTTCACCTGCTCCCACAAGTCATTAACCCCTAATTTCTTCACTCTGTAGTAACGGATAAGTTCGTAGTACGTTCGACATTTATTTCTGCGGTTACTTCACGCAGCGCTGCTTGTCTTTTATCATTGACAACTCTACTCAAACGCCGATGCTCTCGGTTGGTAAGTGAAGGGCGTCGGCCACTGTGTTGTCAGTGGTGAGGGGTAACACCTGAAATTTGGTATTCTCGGCACACTCATGATACTGTGGATTCGGAATATTGAGTTCCCTAAGGATTTCCGAAACGGAATGTCCTGTGCGTCTAGCTCCAACTGTCGTTCCGCTTTGAAAGTCTATTAATTCACGTCGTGTGGCCATAATGTCCGAAACCATTTCACTTTGTTGATAATTCTGCCGGGTTATATGGCCGTGGTCCATGGAATACTTCTATTCCTAACGTTTCGTCCAATACTACGTTGGACATCCTCAGAGGTATGGCTGGACCTGTTGAGTCGGCACGACTCAACAGGTCCAGCCATACCTCTGAGGATGTCCAACGTAGTATTGGACGAAACGTTAGGAATAGAAGTATTCCATGGACCACGGCCATATAACCCGGCAGAATTATCAACTACAGTACCATCCGGTCGTGAAAGCCTTCATTGTATCATTTCACATTAACCTGAGCACAAATGACACCTCCGACAATGCACTGCCTCCCTTTATCACCATCTGTAGACTCACATATCGCTGTCCCAAGACCTTTGTCACGTCACAGTAAAGAACGTGAAATCAACTTACAGTCATGATTTACAGAAACATTTTCGGTTGAAATAAAGAGAACGAGGAAAATTCGGGGTGGGAATGGGTCTTTAAAAAAAATAAAATAAAATAAAAAGAGGCACTGCTTTCTGGAAGCAATGGATTAACGGAGAGGAAGAGAGGTAAGGAAAGTATCCGACGTGAAATATCTCCAAATCCGGGTGCTGTGGAGCGGACGGAGGCAAAAATGAGCGCTGTTCGTAGCAGACACGTTTCCGAGTGCGCACCGCACCGCACCGCACCGCATCGCGCCGCGCGGCAGAGCTGCGTGCGTGAAATATTCATGGGCGGCCCGCCAGGGAGCGGCCGCGGCGGCCGCGGCCGGCCCTGCTGCGGCTCACCGCCACCGGCAGCAGCGCCCGGCCTCACCCAGCACGTGCGTCTGGCCGACACGCCCGCTGGGCCGCAGGGCGCAGGCGCAGCGCGCGCCGAAGCAGGGTCGAGGATGCGGTAGACAAAATCCGTGTGTTGCATGCCGAAAGATATGTTCGAAAGAAAGAAAGTAGTACAACGAACTAGTCACTGACCTGTTAAAACCGTGCGACTGACCAGCACTCGAAACCGGCCAGTGATCTTACCGAGTGAATTATCCGAGCACAACTCAAGAACCGTTCTCACCCTTATTACAGCATAGCCATTTCTGACTTCGATATTATGCGGTGGCCGTCTGGTTCTAGAGTTACTTGTGTCGGAAGCCGTGGCGATGGTTCTCCAGTACAGCGGCGATAACGCAGACGAGAATGCTCACTGAACAGGAATGTTCTTTAGTGCTTGACGCCTATGTAAAGAAGCAGGGACGTCCAAAATAATACTTCTACCACAAATGGTGATTCTCATGCCAAAAAATTAGTAAGACCACAACCGAACTTTTAAATTGTAGCGGAATTTAATCCAGAAAGCGAATTAAAGGTGGAGGAAACCTGACACTTTCTAACGAAGTGTCTACATACGTTTTGGGGAAACGTAAACTATAAAATTTTAACTATTCGTAGAGTTGGCTAAATATTACACCCACACAGACTGAACCGTTTACTTCATTGCTTGACGACTGCAAAGTAACATAGACGTCATTGCACAAAAGTAATCGCAGGCAATGATGGACGGCATGCAACACAGTTCATACTTAATAGATGTGGAATAGTATATTTGTAACGAGAAATGGTACAAATTTCACCACGTAAGCCGGCCGCGGTGGCCGAGTGGTTCTAGGCACTCATTCCGGAACCGCGCGACTGCTACGGTCGCATGTTCGAATCCTGCCTCGGGCATGGATGTGTTGGATGTGTGTGATGTCCTTAGGTTAGTTAGGTTTAAGTAGTTCTAAGTTATAGGGGACTGATGACCTCAGATGTTAAGTCCCATAGTGCACAGAGCCATTTGAACCTTTTTTTTCACCACGTAAGAAAGCGGGATAATAGATGCAAATAATGTCCATGTTTGACACTGGTCAGACTCGCAGCATAAAGATCGATACCGACTCTCCTCGGGCATTATTGAGATCGAAGTTGAGTGTGACAGTAAACTCGTCTGGTTCCTTAAAGTAGGTGTACATGAAACTAAGTTCATTGTTGGATGAACACCATGGTCTAATAACGAAATTCGGAAGATGCTGAGGAAGCAGAGGCTGTTGCACCCTCGGTTGAAAAGGGAAACGCACAGATTACGACAAGCGAAGATTAGTAGAGATTCGCGCGTCTGTGAAAAGATCTATGCGCGAAGCATACAACATCTACTATCGTCACACTTTAGCAAAAGATCTGGCAGAGAACAAGAGAAAATCTTGGTTATATGTAAAATCGTTGAGCAGGTCTAAGGCTACCTTTCAGACCTTTGTTGTCGAATTTGGTGTGACAGTTGAATGTAACAAAACGAAAGCCAAAGATTTAAATGTCACGTTCAAGAAATCGTTGACGCAGGAGCACCGTAAAAACGTTCCATTATTTGACCATCGGACGGACTGTCGTAGTGATGATTTGGCAAAAAGCATACCTGGCTTAGAGAAGCAAATTAAAAATTAAATCCACATAGACTCTACTGATTACTTCATTCCCTCCCACCGGAGTTTCGAGTCCTCCCTCGGGCATGGTTGTGTGGATTGTTCTTAGTACAAGTTAGTTTAAGTTAGTTTAAATAGTGTGTAAATCTAGTAACCGATGACATCAGTACTTTTGTCCCTCAGGCATTCACACATTTTCTACACTACTGGCCATTAAAATTGCTACACCAAGGAGAAATGCAGATGGTAAACGGGTATTCATTGGACAAATATATTACACTAGAACTGACATGTGATTACATTTTCACGCAATTTGGGTGAATAGATCCTGAGAAATCAGTACGCAGAACAACCACCTCTGGCCGTAATAACGGACTTGATACGCCTGGGCATTAAACAGAGCTTGGATGGCGTGTACAGGTACAGCTGCCCATGCAGCTTCAACACGATACCATAGTTCTTCAAGAGTAGTGACCGCCGTATTGTGACGAGCCAATTGCTCAGCCACCATTGACCAGACGTTTTCAATTGGTGAGAGATCTAGAGAGTGTGCTGGCCAGGGTAGCAGTCGAACATTTTCTGCATCCAGAAAGGCCCGTACAGGATCTGCAACATGCGGTCGTGCATTATCCTGCTGAAATGTAGGGTTTCGCAGGGATCGAATGAAGGGTAGAGCCACGGGTCGTATCACATCTGAAATGTAACGTCCACTGTTCAAAGTGCCGTCAATGCGAACAAGAGGTGACCGAGACGTGTAACCAATGGCACCCCATACCATCACGCCGGGTGATGCGCCAGTATGGCGATGACGAATACAGCCTTCCAATGTGCGTTCAGCGCGATGTCACCAAACACGGACGCGACCATCATGATGCTGTAAATAGAACCTGGATTCATCCGAAAAAATGTCGTCTTGCCATTCGTGCACTCAAGTTCATTGTTGAGTACACCATCGCAGGCGCTCCTGTCTCTGATGCAGCGTCAAGGGTAACCGCAGCTACGGTCTCCGAGCTGATAGTCTAGGCTGCTGCAAACGTCTTCGAACTGTTCTTTCAGATGGTTGTTGTTTTACAAACGTTCCCATCTGTTGACTCAGGGATCGAGACGTGGCTGCACGATCCGTTACAGCCATGCGGATAAGATGCTTGTCATCTCGACTGCTAGTGATACGAGGCCGTTGGGATCCAGCACGGCGTTCCGTACTACCCTCCTGAACCCACCGATTCCATATTCTGCTAACAGTCATTGGATCTCTACCAACTCGAGCAGCAATGTCGCGATACGATAAACCGCAATCGCGATAGGCTACAATCCGACCTTTATCAAAGTCGGAAACGTGATGGTACGCATTTCTCCTCCTTAAACGAGGCATCACAACAACGTTTCACCAGGCAACGCCGGTCAACTGCTGTAAACTTTCCTCATGTCAGCACGTTGTAGGTATCGCCACCGGCGCCAACCTTGTGTGAGTGCTTTGAAAAGCCATTCATTTGTATATCACAGCATCTTCTTCCTGTCGGTTACATTTCGCGTCTGTAGCACGTCATCTTCAAGGTGTAACAATTTTAATGGCCAGTAGTATAGTTGATTGCTCGACAATTGCAAAGTAACAGAGACATCATTGGACAAAAATAGTCACAGACAATGATGGACGACATGAAACACAGAAAATACTTAATAGAGAAGGGGTGGTATATTTATAACGTAAATGGTACAGATTTCACCACAGGACAAAATAGAATAATAGATATAAATAACGTCCATGTTTGACACGGGTCACACTCCCAGCATATAGGTCGATATGGGACTCTCCTCGAGCACTAATGCACATTATGCACCTGTTATTAACGCTGGCTGCTAAACTGCTAAGGAGGCCTTGAGGGGGGAGAGGGGGGATATTGTCTCACCCCTATCTCAACGCGGTTTTCATTTCGTGCACGGGTCGGGGGAGGGGTGTCAGTTCAGAGATCGTCTGAGGCATGCTCTATAGGGATCAGGTCCGGGAAGTACTCAGGCCATTCCATACGTTCAGTATCTTCATTTCTGCAGTGTGGCCGACACCTCAGTGGTCCTATGTGCGCGAGCACTGTTTATGAAAAAAAGTCGGGACCTAGCGCACACGTAAACAAACGGGCGCCATCCAGAATGATCTCCTTGCAATGCCGCTGTCCTGCAAAGGTACCTCGCGCACAGATGTGCAGCTGTGTTCGGCCATCGCGCGTAGTACCTGTTCACACCATAATGCACCGATGACGTTCATGAATATTCTGTGGTATGTATCGTCTCCCTTCTCTATCCACGCTAACTGGTACTCAGAATCACTTGCCACAATGAAGTTGGTTAGTCGGAGAACATCGCTATGGATCACTGACGCTTACCGCAATCAGCATGCTCCCCACGCCAACGAACGTTACAAATCGTGCAATTATATTCAGAGCTAAAATAAGTAGATCAACTGAATGAGTACAAGACAATCCTTCTGCAGAACACAATCGCGATGATGGCGTTATTGAAGTGGGATACAAATAATAGGCTTCCGAGAATACAAACAGGCAGACCGAATTGCCACGAAGTGGTTCTGTCAGACAGACGTGTGAGAGGGTTTCTTTTTTTTGAGAGGGGGGGGGGGCACCAGTCTTATGACTGGTTTGATGTTTGATGCGGAGGCGCCGGCCGCAGTGGATGAGGGGTTCTAGGCGCATCAGTTTGGAACTGCGAGACCGCTACGGTCGCAGGTTCGAATCCTGCCTCGGGCATGGATGTGTGTGTGATGTCCTTAGGTTGGTTAGGTTTAAGTAGTTCTAAGTTCTAGGAGACTGACGACCTCAGATGTTAAGTTCCATGGTGCTCAGAGCCATTTTTGATGCGGCCCCGCCACGAATTACTCTCCAGTCTACCAGTGGAGGCTGCAAAGTCTGCAGCGTTCAGCCTATGCGTGAGTGTTCCTTTTCACCACTAGGGCTACTTATCGATCCTTTTGCGGTTTGTTAGTCTGTCTACGACAACCGGCATGCTTTCGCGTAGCGTTTCCAAGTTCAGCAGCCTTTTTTAATCGCGAGACGACACTTTTGGTCACACACATTACAGTGACCACAGTAGTGACACTTTGACCGGCTTCGAGCTGTCCATCTCCTCGTCCACGATCGTAAGCACTCAAATGATGTCTTGCAGAAATGTTTTGTACCACAAGGAATGTCACACTAATCGGTTCCACAACAAGCTTCCTCAAAGACTGTACGGCTTGGACTGTCGAATGCCTATAGAGTGTTTGTGCACAAGTTTCGCTGCAGGTAATTAGCACGTCCCGCCCTTTAAATTTCCTTTTATTACCATTGGTCGGGTGTTCCATAGAAACTGTCGGCTATTCCATTGCATTTGGCACACAGTAGGTTTGGAACGCCATAGTATGACCAGTGCTGATAAGCAAATAAATTCCGTACAAAACACATCTATCAGATTCAACTGAGGATTTCACAATAGAAAATACAAGTAATCTCTTCTGACTGGCTGTTGCAAAATGACTTAATGACAGACACTGTACAGTGCTCTTATTTTAATAGCACATTGTATCAGACAGCACAAAGTTCGACATACAATTTGAATAAACGTCCAAAACACAGAGGCAACGCTTACAAATATTACATGTAAGCATTTACACTGCCTGACAAAAAATGCGAAGCACCGTTAAGGGGAGAGGAAACGAAATGGAACTTCTCGGGTTGAGAGGGCATGTGGCGCCTTTTCAGTGCTTACACTATCGAGTCAGAGTTACAAAGAACCAGGTATGTGCCCACTTATCGCTGACTTTGTGACATTGTACCAGCTTTGACCTGGGCACATACACCGATTCGGTTGAGAAGATTATCATGAAGCCGTTGTAACGTCTGCTTATGGAAGCTGAACCAAAACTGCTACCCCTAGCCATTGATATCCCTGGCACTGGCACAGGGACAGAGTTGATATTGATTTTCTATCGGGGATAGATCTGGGTATTTTGTCTGCCACTCAGCATCTCGCAGACAGTTCCTGAAGATATGAGCCATGTGTAAATGAGAGATGTCCTGTTGAAAAAAGACGCCACGAAATGTCACATGAAAGGTAACACACGAGGACGCAGGATGTCTGTAGCATAATGCTATGACGTCAGAGCTCCCCTAATCGCTACCAGCTGTGTCCTGAACTCATGTTCGACACCTCCTCACACCATGACGCCAGGAGTAGCACGCTCTGCTTCTCCAAGACTTTGAATGAATGGGACCTCTCCCCAGATCGCTGCCATACTTGCCAATCACGGTCATCCGGTGCAGTGCCGAACCGCGATATATCAATGAACAAAATGCGATACCCCTCATCAGCAGTTCAGGCTTCCCGGTAGCTGCACCGCTCCAAAGCAAGCAGTTTGTGTTGTGCATAGGATGGTAATCCCCAGTCCGGCTGCTACTAATTTCCGATCAAAGGAGCGGAATGACACAGAATGCTGCAGGGAGTCCATCAGTTATGGTGTGCTTGAACACTATGCGGCCAGTCTCGCTTGTGATGCTCAGACTTCGTCGACTGGAACATTGAGGACGAATGTGCCAGCCGTCATGTTCCATCCAGTCCAACGTAAGGCCACTGTCACACCCATATACCCCGAAAATCTCCATAAGGCACGATTTGCCCAGCTGGTCTAACGGATACAATGAGGCCCTTTTCTGTCAGATGCCGATAAAGCTCTCTCACACAAGTAAGCTGAAGCTCCGTGTCCTTCACGCTGATCACTTACCACCTGACACTGTTCACGCCACACATCTACCCTGCCAGGCCCGGTGACAACCGTAAACACGAACAGCAATAGTGCGCTGTGGTGGCCGTACTTCTGTCATGGAGAACTGCAACTGTAATCATTTACATACCTGCCAATATCGTGTACACGTGTGAAGTTAGACTGACATCCAATCGTGTTAGTAGTGTAACGACAGCCACCCCACTGACGTCATCCAAGTTGGCGGCCATGATGTCAGCTGATGACGCGAGTACCGTTATCGAAGATAGCGTCTTTTGGCGGGAAAGTGCCACGCCCCCCTGCCACGCCCCTCTGGTAGGAAGTTTATATTTTGGTGGGAAATTGAATTATTTGCTTTAACGGGTCACCTGCCCCCTCTTTTTTGACTTTACTGCATCATGGTGTGTCGTCCTCCTGGAAAATGGGTGGAAATTTCAAATTTTGCAGGGAAATTGAATTATGTGCTTCTACAGGTCACCCGCCCCACTTTTCCGACTTTTTTGCATGATGGTGCGTCATTCTCTTGGAAAATGACGGGAATTTAGAATTTTGGAGGGAAATTGAATTTTGTGCTTCTTATGGTCTCCTGCCCGCCCCCCCCCCTTTCCGACTTTTTTTGCATGATGGGTCGTTATCCTCTTGGAAAATGGACGTGAATTTCGAATTTTGGAGGGAATTTTGCTCTAAGAGCTTATTCCTGCAGCTGAGGAGAGTTAGTATGGTGTTGCCTCCACTAGAGACTGCTCATGATGTCATTCAGTTCGAATATAATTTGTTTAAATTTATTATCTACCTACAGCATTACTGGCTTAGTTTGGTGTTACCACCACAAGTGGCTGAGATATCAGTCCTTGTTGAGCTGTCAGTGTGGAATGAGCATCAAGAAATGGTGATGCCAGAAAGGGAGAGTTTTATAGCTGTACTGCATGCACTCATTCAGCCGAGGAGTGCATCCACAGCTCGCTGCATGAAGAATGGAAGTGAGCATTTATGCTTGAACATATGAAGAAGGAGAATACGGTCTTTCAGATAAATGCTTTGCACTAAAGATGCATTGCACAACACATGGAAACATTTGTCTCTGCTCGAATTGTCTGTCATTTCTAAAACCTGCGTCTAAGCTCCCACCACACAAGAGACAATTACCTCCGATCCACCAGACCAAAGAACAGACCTAGTTCGTGAGGTCACCGCCAGAGGGTGCCATGATAGGTCACGTGATGCTGCAGTTCAGTAGATAGGAGCATCGCATCATGATGACGTCACATGTTTTTCTCAGCTACACATGTGACACAGCATCCTCATCCCTCCCCCATCTCTCCCTAGGCGGTCTGGGCGAAATAGGCAGGAAAAGGAATCAACCTGTTCTGGGCTACTGGAGAGAGGAAGGAGCGTACTTTATTTATTACACTGATAAACACTCACCCTGACATGGTTGAGATCACAATAAACAGATTACAGACCTGGAAACTACTCATACATAATGCAGTACACTGATGTGCAGAGACGCAAAAACCTCGTAAATTATCGAAATAATCCAATACACGGCATAGAGACATGCAAACTACTCGTGTATCACCGAAATAATGCATGCAAAAACGCTCGCAACGCTAAAACACCCGAAAATAACGGAGTGCACAAACACTAAGCCCATGTAAAAAACGCAACTCATCAGCGACTCGAACCCTGATTCTACTGGACGGAAAGCCAAATGCACCCTGTAACACATGTCCAGAATCGGAAGAGGAAGTTTAAGTTAGTGTACTTTATTTATTTTTGTCGGGAAACTGACGCAAATATCCATCCTAATTACATAATTAATCTCAAAGATAGTAGCTATATTCGTAGCGTTCTACAAGGACAGCCTAAAATCGCAAAACAGCGCAAAAACTAATGATACCATACAACTGGTGTTATACTGCTGGGAAAAAATCTCGCAATACCACTCGAAACCAGCAACATAAACACTCAAACTCTATCCTACACCTACAAGCTAGGGGGAAAAAGGCTGGCGTGTAAGGTACTATCTTCATTCTTTTTGGTAGGAAATATGCTCAACTTAATAGATGCTGGTGTTGGACAGAGAGGAGTTTAAAAAAAAATGTATTACCTGCAAGCACATAGCATCTATTGCTGTTTGACATTGGAGTTCACTACACACATGAACTAAAAATCACCCTACAGCCCAGCTAACCGAACCCTGTACACACTATCACAACTGATGGAAAAAAATGAGTCACAGTTATAATTACACTTCGAAACTGGCACGAGAAAACCACCACTCATATTGCACAGGTCAGTGCATCACATGTAGTGGGGAAAATCGTCGTCCTAAAAGACTGCAGTTGAATGTGCGTTCTTCTCCATGTACAATCACAAACTGCCGAAAATCTACCTACGCTGTTTTACGGACTGAGGGAGCTTCTACATCAGCAACCTCACGACACGTGCTGGCCACTGCCCACCTTGCCACTGCCCATCTTGCCAACACAAAGCAGGTATAGTGAACTAGGAGATAAAAGGGCAGCTTTCCCCAAATGCATCTTATTCGTCTAAAGTATAGTGGTGCAGCCGCCCCTAATGTCTAGGAGACGCCGCTGTTACAGACTAGGCAGATCCCTAACACCTCTCGTTCTGTGGTGGAAAACACTTTTGTTTAACATCACGTAGCAAGCTCAAGTAGGGAACGGACAAGAGCCACAGTCTCGTAGATAATTCACTCGCCATTGTGCTATGTATTAATTAACATCAACTCGACTCTTATAATAAAGTAACTATTAACAAAAAAACATTTGCAATGATAATAAATGTCCTATTTCCACGAAAATACAAAAAGTCCAGTTTCATTTAGATTTATGATAAAAATCGGTATAGTTTTTTTTAAATCCAGAATGAGATTTTCACTCTGCAGCGGAGTGTGCGCTGATATGAAACTTCCTGGCAGATTAAAACTGTGTGCCTGACTGAGACTCGAACTCGGGACCTTTGCCTTTCGCGGGCAAGCACTTGCCCGCGAAAGGCAAAGGTCCCGAATTCGAGTCTCGGTCGGGCACACAGTTTTAATCTGCCTGGAAGTTTCATAGTTTTTTATGTTCGACTGAGAAACTTATCCCATCTGCAAAGACCTTTGTGTGGAAACTCGAAGGAAGAAAGTAGAGGCAACTGATATTTTCATTCACAAGTACTGATGTCGGTCATGTAATAGATTCCAAATCACCCCTACAATTTACAAGGTGAAATAAGGTGTTTCTCAAGTCTAGAGAACCAGCAAACCGTGACATATTCATATACACAGACATATAGAAAATAGAGTAAACGCTCTCCAAATGTGGAATATCTGGGATGGAGGACTGGATACAATCGAGTGAAGTGCTATACTACACTTCCTGATCAGTGCATTTGGGCTAGGTGTTGGCAGCTGTACTACATTTAGAAGGAAATTTACAACACAGAACGAGAGGTTATGTCATGATCGCATCGATAGACCTGACATAAAAATGATAGAATTGCGAAAAATGACTGGAGAATACGTATAAGTTGAGCGAATATACACTAAAATGCGGGGAAATTGACGAAGTATTTGCGTGTCTTCTGGTTGGCACAGAACAAGTCTTCTATATGGGGACAAGTATATGACAGCAAGAGAAATCTGAGATTACGTCGACATGGAAGCGAAGGGAACCAGGGAAACAGTTACTTTTCTTATGTTGAGGCTGTATTGTACTATATGTCTGTTGAGGTAACAGTGATACACGCGAATTGACTACCGTATTTGGCGCTTTGCAGGAAGACAGAGAACCATCTGCCTCTAAACTTACATGCATCTGCATTAAAGGATAACAGAGAGTGGACGGGGTGCTTGATTGAGATGGAGTTGTAACGAGGTATGACTTAACGGTAGACTGATGCTGCATTCTAGAGAGGGAACAGTTGCTGCAGGTCAGTTTTCTGCTGTTCTGTCAGGCGGCATCAGTCACGTGACATAGCCAGAGTTGGACTCGTATACGGCCAAGTTTCCTGTATCTGATTCAAAGCACTGTCTACTTGCAATCGTTAGCGGCAAACCTGTCGGTCGTCAGAGGACTTCTATTTCATGTGAGATGAAACGTGACACTTTCCTCTAAACGAACTATGATTTATGCGATGTATTCCATTCCCCTGTCGCATCTTAAGTGTAAAATCGAGACTTCAGCTTCATAACTAAGATGATTCTAAGTTAGGTGTTTGTGAGGCACTACAATCCATGTGTATACATTTGCCTGACAGATGTACCATTTTCAGAGTTAGTGACGGAATGACTGATAATTTAACATGTCGGACGCTGCTGCTATGCGTTTATCTGTTCCCTTGTAAGAGGTATTCTCTGTTACTAACGATCATTTTATATAAGACTGAAGCGAGCATACTATGATGCCTGAACCATGATCAGATGTGAACAGTGGACGCTATACATATCTAGAAAGCTATAGTGTTCTTGTATCACACAGAGCCAATGTTTTAAGGAAGTAGTTTTTTTCTTTTTACGGTTCAATAACATAGTTTATCGTAGAGAAACCGGGAAGAAGGGTGTGTGTCATTCGCTTGAAACATATTTCTTATATTGGAATATTAACAGCGCTGCATTCCATATGACTGACTGGTCGGAAAATCAAGCGATCTAACATTATAGCCTGTTTTAAGTGTGGAACGTTGTAGCCTTAGGAATGCGTCTGTTTGTGTTCTTTCTTACCAATACCTTCGAGGTACTGATCCTAGACTCTAGAACAATGCTTTAAAATTGATAGCGTGGTTGATTTACATAAAAATGCTTCGAACTCTGTCTGTCTGCAGCTCTATCACACATAAAAATCTTTTCTTGTTCTTCTTAACTGTCTGCTATTACATCACAACACTTTCAAATCTGTTACTATATATCGATAAGGACTGCTAACCTAATCGACTTAGGTGCATCTCGAGAAATCTTGTGCACTTGGATGGGCGGGGACTCAGCAAGCTCCATTCATTCATAAGACATGGAATGTAGCGGTCTGCTTCTGGTCAGTTGCAGATTAAATTGGTTACGGTACTGTAGGTCGGGTTGGTCAATGACCCTGTGAGGGGGTCTTTCAGTCTCTAATTTCATCCTAAGACTGTTCTGTGACTACCATCAGCATAGAGATGGATCGTAAATTAAGCACTATGCTCGAGGTGTTAGAAACATATGTCTGGTATACTTTGATGATGTATGTGTTCGAGAATTAACAATGAATGGACATACTGCACAGTCATCTATCTACATTTGCGATTATACTCACGAAATGGAGAATGGGTTGTTTATCTACAATACTGAAATTGGGAAACATGCTGTTGCATCATTGGTTGATGTTGAAGTTCCTGTAAAATTGCTAAAGTTGTTCGCACTATCAACTGTGATGCTTATTATTTCAGTACATCCATGGTGTCTTTTCTATCCCATCCGTCCACTGGCACACTGTTGGTTACCACATAATGATTTACTGTCAACGCTTGTTTGAGTTGGAGAAAGAGTTTTGTGGAGGGGTGACACCTTCTGGGGATGGGTAATACCAAAACAATGAGGCATACATGACTGCAGTGTGAGTAATCAGACAAAACAAAACTCAGGGCCATCAGATATTCTGTCACTGTAACACATGAGTTTAAATGCAAAGGTCGTGAATCACCTTTGAACTGTAGTTTGGAAACTCTCCACAATGCCGCAAAACTCTTCCAGTTTCCTTATTTTGTAACTGACTTTTATTTAAAAATCATCCAGTATGGTGGTCTGCTATGGTAGCAGCAGTAACAACATGATTTATACCATGCAATGTCTAATTTTCTGCAAGAGTCCATGGATCATAACATGTTAATGTCAGTTTCGAACCTGACACAGACCTTGAAGTCGTGGCAGAAAAACAAAATGTATGGCTGTGTACCAAGCGTGTTACAGCAGGACAAAAAACAATGTTTCAAACAATGAGACAGGGTCACAGGGAGCGTCTCTTGCAACGTACAGTACCGTCCACAGGGTACGATCATCCTCCTGCAGTACAGGTGATGAAACTTTAAACTAATCTGTGCAGTTGATGAATACCTGTATATTTAACAAGATCGTCACATGTGCTCGATGCCGGCATGCATGCGGTACTTATTGCCGACGTATGGGAGGAGAGAGATGCGGTAAAAACCTTATCGAGCTCTCTATTGGATGAAGTTAGTGGAACTTTTATAGTTCGTAATTATTCTCTGTTGTATGATACAGAATAACGAAGATAGCATATTGGGGTGATAGATGTAAATGAGCATTGAGGGACACGGATCTGTAGTACTTGTATGTAGTTGGCGGACGCACCATAGTGCAGCAGCAAAAATCCTCCTCCTCCTCCTTCTCCCAGTTCCCGTTTCCATTGAATGGTAAAAACACAGTCTTGTCGCAGTAACGCAGCTTATCCTGTTTCTACACAGGATACAGAAGGTGGTAGATATAGTTTTCTCTGACTTCTACTCAGTTCCGACTTACATTGGAACGATCAAATGCGTAAAGCTCCAGAAATGTCAGCAGTTGCAAAATGCGTAGGTGCTATCTAAAATTTTACTGTAGCAGATAGGTTCGAGAAAGGTGATACATTTCGAGATATAAGGGTGCCAGAAAAATGATTCACTAGTGGATGTAATCGTTAAAGGATTTCTTCATAGGATCCAATGCAGGCATGTGCTTGAATAGAAAGACTTGATTCCAAATCCCAGACAGCATTTCTACCGAAAGCGTAGCACTAGAGATGTGAAACGCTAGTGTACATTTCTTACGACCTCAATCAGCACATCATCTACAACTGTTTGTGATCCTTCTCAATCAACCATCGCCTATAGCCCAGTCGATAAATCACCAAACCTCTGACATGGCATCGAGACAGAATGTGTTACAAATAGTGAGGAAAATACCTAGGGGCGGCGGCGTGAGGGAGTTGCAAATACCGGTTTCGTACCACACTCCTTAGCTGAATCACTTTCAAAATTCGGTAATTTTATTACGAGGTTGCATCATCAGCACGTGTAAATGCACTGTTGGTTTGATACTATACACTCTGGCGATCAATGTCTACATTCAGTGTCACGGTATTTGTCTGAAAAAAAAAATACCACTTCATTCAGAGGTAATGCCATACCTCTATTTATAAAGCGAGTATAGATGTTAACACGGGTATTTCTATGCACCTGAAGTACCAAGACCGTTTGTGATGGTAACAGGTTTTTGTATTTTATCATTCACTGTTTGTAAGACGATTATGCCTCGCTTTCTAGGACACAGTGGTACCACTTGCAAGAAAACTTATTAGACATGCCCACCCATCGTTGATTTTCGGTCAGTATTATTTTGTATCATCGTCAATCAGTTATTGACGAAGTATTATACTTAGTACTAGGGGAGGTGTTATAGGTTCGCCTTGAGCATCAGGCCTATAAAGTATGTGTTTATGTTCAGACATGTGCAAAGGAAATATGTCCAGTCGTAAGGAAGGCATGGATTTGACTTGGAATACTGTGATAGCAAAGGGAGGAGAAGTATGTCAAGTCATAAGAATGGTACAGATATTTATATTTCCAGAGCTATAGCCGTCAGTATTTCTCATTGTCGAATGTCGTTCAACTGAAACGGAATCCTAGCATTTAATTGTAAGTATAGCGATCAAATATATAAATATGTGACGGAATCAGTCGGATGATTCTGTCTATGCATGCTTGGCACGGCGGTAGCCATCCAAATGGAGAGGGATGTTGCAATGCAGGAATGTACTTGACTTAAGTGTGTAGTCCTCTAGACGACTGAATAGCGAACTAATACACGGTATGTGTTGGACAGCTTTCGTGATCAAGTGGAAATTTGAGAAGATTCAATATGGACGTGTGTTTGCGCTGGACCATTATTCCCTCCCATGTAAATTGTTTGGTTGACTGCTTCTTCACATTTCGGGTCTTAATTTAGTTGAGAGAACATCGATTGTGGTGTGTACACCTATTAGGTAGAAGACACTATTGCTGGATCTCTAGACATGAGCAACACCTTACTTGACTTTTTAAATTATAGGGGTGATTTGGAATCTGTTACATCACCGACATTGGTATTCACGAGTGGAAATATCAGTTTACTCTATTTTCTTTTTTCGAGTTTCCGCAAAAGGTCTTCACAGATGGGATACGTTTCTCAGGTGAATGTAAAAAACTATTCCGATTTTCCCCATAAAACTAAATGAAACTGGACTTCGTCTATTTTCGTGGAAAGAGGACATTTATTATCGTTGCAAATGTTTTTTTCTTTTTGTTAATAATTATTTTATTATAGGAGTAGAGTTGATGTTAAATAATCCATCACAGAACAGCGGGTGAGTTCTCTACGAGATTGTGTCTCTCGTCCGGTCTATACTGGAGCTTGCTATATTATATTAAGCAAAAGTGTTTTCCATCCCAGAACGAGAGGCGTTTGGGATCTGTCTAGCCTGTGACAGCGGCGCCTCCTAGCCATTAGGGGCGCCTGTACCACTATACTTTAGACGAATAAGAGGCATTTCGGGAAAGCTGCCCTTTTATCTACTAGTTAACTATACCTGTTTGCGTTGGAGAAGGGTGATAGTATGAACGCAGACGGTGCTGGTGTAGAAGCTCCCTCAGTCCTTGAATCCTGTAGGTAGATTTTCGGCAGTTTGTGATTGTACATGGAGAAGAACGCACATTAAACTGCAGTCTTTTAGGACGACGATTTCCCCAGTACATGTGATACAGTGAGCAGTGTAATATGAGTGCTGGTTTTCTCGCATCAATTTCGAAGTGTAATTATAACTGTGACACATTTTTTCCATCAGCTGTGATAGTGTGTATTGGCTTCGGTCAGCTGGTCTATAGGGTGATTTTTAGTTCATGTGTGTAGTGAACTCTAATGTCAAACAGCAATAGATGCTATGTGATTGCAGGTAATACACTTTTTTTAAACTCCTCTTATAACACTCCTGTCCTTCTGCTACTGCTATACCATAACCTCGAAGCTGGAGGCAGGTTGTGAAATAAAACTGTCTTATTAAAGCAATTATGGTATAAAGCAACAGAGCAGTGTTACCCTCTGAGAGGAATTTTGTTATGTTGACCGTGTTGTACCTAACGGAGGTGGCTTATCGGAAATGAAAGTCAGAATTACGTAAATATTTGAACAGTAACAAACAAAATTTTGCCTATCTGCAGTGTTTAACGTATAAAGAAAACGGTCGCCAGCCTAACTAGGCAAGAGAATGATTAACATTCTCGTTCAAGAAAATTAGTTATTAGTAATTTTAACGGATAAACATAACCTATACTTTGTCACACGCGAGTGCAATGAACTCTGACACATACATATGTTTACGGTAAGATTGAAACTAACAGTTAGAGCAGCACAAACTATTTGCAAAATTATAACAGATACCGAAACACACTAATACTTTCAGGGCTTACACAAACTGAATGGTCTTTATAACGTTATTACTATTCAATGCAGAATCATTAATTGGATATAGGTTAAGTCTGTCTCAGTTAAATACTTTACTATTTAAAATGATAGTTAATTGGAATCCACTAACAGGTTGCTTCTCACTATCATTTGAATAAAGATATTATGGTTTTCCTAATTAGTGGTCTTTCCGTTACTTGTTACCGAGCATTAACACAATAGACAAACTGTGGATCCTGTTATACTATTAATATGTACTTCTAATACACAAGAGAGACAAACAGTTAGCAAACATGAGTATATAACGTTTCACAACTGCAGTTTTCCACTTTTACTACCGTGAGACACAAAATTAACATATATGTAAGATACTGACTCACCTTCTGCGATTTACAACAGGCAGTAATGTGATCATTTACTAAACAAAACTTTATAAGCCTCAGTCTTAAGAACTTTTAATTTGAAGTTGGCGACAACACATGAATAAGCAGTTTTACTAGGAAAATTATTTTTATCAAGCATCATTAACTTTAACTCACTCTCTTGCCACATTAACTTTAACTTTCTTTTTACTATGTGCAAGAGGCATCAATTAGCAAAACACTGGGCTTTAATGTCCTTTCAGTTAAGACATTCGGAAATCACTTTAGTTCAAACGGAGAGGAACCTGAGAGGTGTTATGATGAGGAGAAAATTCAAGGTAGGTACATAAATTCAGATATAAATTACCTTATATTTAAGCACATTAACACATCCATTAAGCTGATCCTTCACTGTACATCATTATAGCATTCCGATGCAATGATTGTGCAATGTGGTGGCAACTGCATGCTGGTAGGTGGAACTGCAGGTAGAACTGCTGGACTCTGTCATTTCTTGGTGGCGATGATAGATACAAATTCCAGAATAGTTCCAGCTATTTATCCATCCATCCGAGGCATTGGAAAGCGGCAAGAAAAGCCTCTCTCGGAACCAGCACAATATGAAACATTTTACATGGCAGTGCACAGTTTGGTAGCTCGTTCCCGACTCGTAGCTCGTCCCCGACTGACTCTTGTTCCACCTTTTCTACCTAGGCCAACCACAATTTGCGCGCGCTACACAGTTCAGTTCCCGAGGGGAACCACAACAACTTTTACATACGGAATAACTAAGAACCCTAAGTGAGGATCAGCAGTTCACATAACAGCAAACAAATACAATAAATAATACAGAACATGTGCACATATTGACATTTCTACCAGAAATTATTCACACAAAATTACAATTATATACAGTAAGTTTTGTTCCCTCCAAATGGGACAAAGAATTTAAATGACAGGTACACTACTTTGCATAGAACCAAACCATGACGTCAAAGTTTTTACAAAGAAAGGAGTGTACAATTATGTGTTATTGATTCAAACAAACACATTTACAGAATCACAACGATGTAATATTAAATAAAACAAAAGCAAAATAAATCAGTAGAGTTTTAGAACTATGGTGTTACACTCTCTGTCCAACACCAGCATCTAGTGAAGTTGAGCATATTTCCTACCAAAAAAAATAAAGATAGTACCTAGAATGAGATTTTCACTCTGTAGCGGAGTGTGCTCTGATATGAAACTTCCTGACAGATTAAAACTGTGTGCTGGACCGAGACTCGAACTCGGGACCTTTGCCTTTCGCGGGCAAGTGCTCTACCAACTGAGCCACCCAAAAATGACTCACGCCCCCGCCTCACAGCCTTACTTCTGCCACTTGCCCGTCAAAGGCAAAGGTCCAGAGTTCTAGTCTCGGTCCGGCACACAGTTTTAATCTGCCAAGACAATGCCTTACACCCCAGCCTTTTTCCCTCTAGCTTGCAGGTGTAGGGTAGAGTTTGAGTGTTTATGTTGCTGGTTTCGAGTGGTATTGCGAGATTTTTTCCCAGCAGTATAACACCAGTTGTATGGTATTATCAGTTTTTGCGTTGTATTGCGATTTTAGGCCGTCCTTATAGAGCGCTATAGATATAGCTGCGATCTTTGAGATTAATTATGTAATTAGGATGGATATTTGCGGCAGTTTCCAGACAAAATAAATAAAACACACACATCTAAACTTCTTTTTCTGATTCTGGACAGTAGAATAAGGTTTCGAGTCGCTGATAAGTTGCGTTTTTTATAAGGACTGAGTGTTTGTGCACTGCGTTATTTTCGGGTGTTTAAATGTTGCGAGCGTGTTTGCGTGCATTATTTCGGTGATCTATGAGTAGTTTGTACGTCTGTATGCTGTGTATTGGATTATTTCGATAATTTACGAGGTTTTTGCATCTCTGCTCATCAGTCTACTGCATTATTTATGAGTAGTTTCCAGGTCTGTAAAATGTGTATTGTGATCACAAGCACATAAGGGTGAGTGTTTTGTATCAGTGTAATAAATAAACTACGTGAAATCTGTCCCTAATTAAAATGTTTCAGAAATAAATAAAGTACACTCCTTCTTCTCTCCAGCAGCCCACAACAGGCTGATTCCTTTTCCCGCCAAAATGCCCTCCAGACTGACAGGGGGGATGAGGAGGCTGGGGCACACTTGCAGCTGAGAAATACACGTGACGTCATCATGATGTGGTGCTTCCAATGGACTGCACTGCAGGATCACATGACCTATCATGGCGCGCTGTAGCGGTGAACTTGCGAGCTAGGTCTGTTCTTTGGTCCGGTGGATTGGAGGCAGTTGTCTCTTGTGTGGTGAGAACTTATACGTAGGTTTTAGAAACGACAGACATTTCGAGCAGCGACAGATGTTGCCATGTGTTGTGCAATGCATCTTTAATGAAAGCATTTATTTGAAGGACCATATTCTTCCTCTTGATATGTTCATGCATTAATCAACACTTCCATTCTTCATACGATGGGCTGTGGATGCACTGCTCGGCTGAATGAGTGGATAATACAGCTATTAAAACTCCCCCTGTCTAGCATCACCGTTTCCTCATGCTCCTTCCACACTGACAGCTCAACAAACACTGATATCTCAGCCTCTTGTGGTGGTAACACCAAACTAAGCTAATGATGCTGTAGGCAGGTAATAAATTTCAAATTTATATAAATTTAAGCAAATTTAAACAAATTATATTCGAATTGAATGACATCGTGAGCAGTCTCTAGTGGGGGCAACGCTGTACTAACTCCCCTCAGATGCTGGAGTAAGCTCTTAGAGTAAAATTCCCTCCAAATTCGAAATTACCACCCATTTTCCAAGAAGATGACGCACCATCATGCAAAAAAGTCAGGAAGTGAGGGGGGGGGGGGCGATCCGTAGAAGCACACAATTCAATTTCCCTTCACAATTCAAACTTCCCACCATAGGGGCATCGCAGGTGGGTGTTGCACTTCCCCACCAAAAGCCGCCATCTTGGATAATAGCACTCGTGTCATCAGCTAACGTCCAGACAGCCATCTTCGATGACGTCTGCGGTGACTCCACGGCCGGTTTTTGGGATAACGGTACTCGCGTCATCATTTGACGTCATGGCCGACTTCTCGGATGACGTCAATTTGGTGGCACCGATGTTGTTACACCACTCATATTCTTGGGGAGCTTCACTTTTCTCGTCAGGGTCTTTATATGCATCAGAAACTGAAAAAATTTCTGTATCACTTCAGGTAGCACACGTGTAAATAAATAAAGTATTCGAAAAAATGCTATTTAATACGCTCGGGATTTAAGTTACTTGATGAAAGTAACAACAATGAGAATATGTAAAATTAACTTCGCTACAAATGACCGCAAGGGGTTTCCTATCTTTTGTAAATTACGATGAATTATCTCTTGAACCCCTGCCGTGTGAATTAAAGCGCCACTTCCCGGACGGGGATGTTCACTAGCCACCGATCGAATCCGCTCGGCATATTGACGACGAGGGTGGGTGTGCTGCACAGCGTGGATGTGGGTTTTATGCGGTTTCCTACATCTTACTACGTTAAAACCTGGCTGGCATCTCAGCTACACAATTCAGAGACAATTAGACAAGTTTCGCTCATTTTCGCATTCACAATACAACACCGAGACAGTTCTGGTACGCCTGCTGCGTTCTTTGGGGTGGCAGGGTGGCGACAGGAATGGCATCAGCCCATTCTTTAAATTAACCATGCGAAATCCGTCAATAACCATGCAGATGTTGCAACTATGTGGAACAAAGGCATAAGAAAAAGAAGAAGAAGTTGGATTTTCTCTCACCTAAGGAAACTGGGGTGTGATCGTCTCGTCCTGGCAGCTCAAAACTGGTAGTATAGTCGTCATTAATAATTTTCGTGGGCACTGGTCTAGCTAATGCTGAAGGGAAGTGTTATATTTACAAAATCCTTTTGATCGAAGCATCTGCAGTTAGCAATGTAGATTGAATGTGATTCACTAAGCAAACGGATGGTACTTGCCGACGTCACAGTAATTGTTAATCGTTTCTGACAGCAGTTCAAACTTTGTATTTTCAAAACTAATTATAATGAGAAACATTTCGAGTGTTTCAGTCCGTGATGTGCCCCAGAACCTTTTCGCTTGTTAAACACATCGCTTCATAGCCGCAACATTATAATGCTTCAATTGTTATTTCGCGAAACGTTAGACTGTGGCAAAAAATTCATTCTTGTACCACAAAGTTGAAAGGTGGAAAGTCTTGAGGCCTTGCCTCATTTTTATTATTGTTATGACGTTTAATGAGATGGATTGACAATAGTGGCGAGCGCGGTCCCCGCTGTCTACTCGCACTGCGTAATTAGAGGTCGCTGGTCATTCCTTCAGTTGACAAAGATTCTGTGAGCTCTCTGTGCCGCTGTTTTGTGGCAAGAGACGCGCTGCTCAGTGTTACCGGAATGCCGCCGTAATGAGCCGAATTCTGGGAAGGCGGAAACTGCCGGCCTCCGATAGACTGGTGGAGAGCACGTGAGGCCTGGTAGCCGCTTTCACGTCAAGGGAGGTTTTCGCAAAGACCGGGGCAAAGCCACGGGGAGTCGCCACGCAACCAGCAGTGACGTGCTGCAAACGCAGTATGGCGTATTGTTACCAGTGCTACCCGGAGTGCTTTTATGACTTTCAGGCCCTCTCGCGCGACATGCCGGTGCCCTCCAAATTGTTCCCTGTCAGGAGAGAAACTTTTTTGGCATCTACAAGTACTTGCAGCCCGAGTACACGAGGACCTTTTTCTTTTTCAGAGAACTATATCTGCTAGCATTGTAAAACTTTTCTTCTCTGAATCTCAGTGCCACACTGGTGGATGCCCCACAAATCGTCATAGACACCACCAATGTTTTTTTTGTTTTTTTTTTTGTTTTTTTTTTTTTGTTTTGGAATCTAAGTTCCCACACCAAGTGCTTTCCCATGTGCACCAAAAAGAAGCGTCACTATTTGGAACCAGACTGTCAGAGACGTACAATAGCGTCAGTAACCTTTGGCTACAAGTCGGTATAACAAGAGTATATTGTGAGAATGACCTTTAGCCGTCTCCTGGAGGGAGACTGCGCGCGAACTTTTGATAATACGATTAGCGCGAAGGAATCTCGCAGCGAGCCATTGACAGGATGAGTTTTAGAGGTGCTCCATGTGCAGCATATTTTGGAAGAAAGAATTTGGAATGATTTTTAGGGGAGTTCATATGGGGATGGCGTGATATACACATAGGAGCGTTGACCCGGAGACACCGAGAGAGGAAGTTCATTCGGTTATGGTGAGCAGGTGAGTTCGTCTGCGGACGGCTATGGAGGTGAAGCCAGTATTCGAACCTGAGTAAGGATGCCCTGGACCCAGACTTGCAGATTTTTCGCAGTGCCAAGCACGGGGTTCACCCGCGATGGGCCGCTTCTATGGTGAGCATCTTTGCATTTCCTGTACTTACGAAATTTACCGGTTTTGTTTCATACCATCAGTGGCGTCTTCATTCGACATGCGGCAGTATTTGTTCAATTAATGCGTGCTGCACACATTCAGCTTAATGGTTCACGGTCAGTGTCACGTAAGACAGAGTCAGTCAGATAATGTTACCATTGGTACACAAAGAAGGAGACGTCGCGTAGAGAATTCCATCGTTCATTCAACTTTGCCAACCGATCATTACTATTGACATAACTGTGATTTATATATGTTTTATTAACTCTGTAGTACTTACTTTTAACATCATTTTCCATGAAAGTTTCTGTTGTAATAAATCAGTCGTTTCAAAGAATAGCCTTTCTTATGTAAACAGAAAATATACCTTACTTCCTCTCCCCATGAACCATGGACCTTGCCGTTGGTGGGGAGGCTTGCGTGCCTCAACGATACAGATAGCCGTACCGTAGGTGCAACCACAACGAAGGGGTATCTGTTGAGAGGCCAGACAAACGTGTGGTTCCTGAAGAGGGTCAGCAGCCTTTTCAGTAGTTGCAGGGGCAATAGTTTGGATGATTGACTGATCTGGAATTGTGACATTAACCAAAACAGCCTTGCTGTTGTGGTACTGCGAACGGCTGAAAGCAAGGGGAAACTACAGCCGTAATTTTTCCCGATGGCATGCAGCTTTACTGTATGGTTATCAGGAGAAAGAAAACTGGAATTCTACGGATCGGAGCGTGGAATGTCAGATCCCTTAATCGGGCAGGTAGGTTAGAAAATTTAAAAAGGGAAATGGATAGGTTAAAGTTAGATATAGTGGGAATTAGTGAAGTTCGGTGGCAAGAGGAACAAGACTTCTGGTCAGGTGAATACAGGGTTATAAATACAAAATCAAATAGGGGTAATGCAGGAGTAGGTTTAATAATGAATAAAAAATAGGAGTGCGGGTAAGTTCCTACAAACATCATAGTGAACGCATTATTGTGGCCAAGATAGACACGAAGCCCACACCTACTACAGTAGTACAAGTTTATATGCCAACTAGATCTGCAGATGATGAAGAAATTGACGAAATGTATGATGAGATAAAAGGTGACTGCAATTCGCGAGTAGGAAAAGGGAGAGAAGGAAACATAGTAGTTGAATGTGGATTGGGGGAAAGAAATGAAAGAGGAAGCCGTCTGGTAGAATTTTGCACAGAGCATAACTTAATCATAGCTAACACTTGGTTCAAGAATCATAAAAGGAGGTTGTACACATGGAAGAACCCTGGAGATACTAAAATGTATCAGATAGATTATATAATGGTAAGACAGAGACAGGTATTAAATTGTAAGACATTTCCAGGGGCAGTTGTGGACTCCGGCCACAATGTATTGGTTATGAACTGTAGATTAAAACTGAAGAAACTGCAGAAAGGTGGGAATTTAAGGAGATGAGACCTGGGCAAACTGATTAAACCAGAGGTTGTACAGAGTTTCAGGGAGAGCATAAGGGAACAATTGTCACAAATGGGGGAAAAAATACAGTAGAAGAAGAATGGATACCTTTGAGGGATGAAGTAGTGAAGCCAGCAGAGGATCAAGTAGGTAAAAAGACGAGGGCTAATAGAAATCCTTGGATAATAGAAGGAATACTGAATTTCATTGATGAAAGGAGAAAATGTAAAAATGCAGTTAATGAAGCACACAAAAAGGAATACACACGTCTCAAAAATGAGATCGGCAGGAAGTGCAAAATGGCTAAGCAGGGATGGCTAGAGGACAAATGTAAGGATGTAGAGGCTTATCTCACTAGGGGTAATACAGATACTGCCTACAGGAAAATTAAAGAGACCTTTGGAGAAAAGAGAACGACTTGTATGAATATCATGAGCTCAGATGGAGTATATAGACGGTCTATACAAGGGCAATGTACTTGAGGACAATATTCTGGAAATGGAAGAGTATGTAGATGAAGATGAAATGGGAGATACGATACTGCGTGAAGGGTTTGACACAGCACTGAAAGACCTGAGTCGAAACAAGGCCCCGGGAGTAGACAACATTCCATTAGAACTACTGACGGCCTTGGGAGAGCCAGTCCTGACAAAACTCTACCATCTGGTGAGCAAGATGTACGAGACAGGCGAAATACCCTCAGACTTCAAGAAGAATATAATAATTCCAATCGCAAAGAAAGCAGATGTTGACAGATGTGAAAATTACCGGACTATCAGTTTAATAAGTCACAGCTGCAAAATACTAACACGAGTTATTTACAGACGAATGGAAAAACTGGTAGAAGCCGACCTCGGGGAAGATCAGTTTGGATTCCGTAGAAATGTTGGAACACGTGAGGCAATACTGACCTTAAGACTTATCTTAGAAGAAAGATTAAGGAAAGGCAAACCTAGGTTTCTAGCATTTGTAGACCTAGAGAAAGCTTTTGACAACGTTGACTGGAATACTCTCTTTCAAATTCTAAAGGTGGCAGGGGTAAAATACAGGGAGCGAAAGGCTATTTACAATTTGTACAGAAACCAGATGGCAGTTATAAGAGTCGAGAGACATTAAAGAGAAGCAGTGGTTGGGAAGGGAGTGAGACAGGGTTGTAGCCTCTCCACGATGTTATTCAATCTGTATATTGAGCAAGCAGTAAAGGAAACAAAAGGAAAATTTTAAGTAGGTAATAAAATCCATGGAGAAGAAATAAAAACTTTGAGGTTCGCCGATGACATTGTAATCCTGTCAGAGACAGCAAAGGACTTGGAAGAGCAGTTGAATGGAATGGACAGTGTCTTGAAAGGAGGATGTAAGATGAACATCAACAAAAGCAAAACAAGGATAATGGAATGTAGTCGAATTAAGTCGGGTGATGCTGAGGGAATTAGATAGGAAATGAGACACTTAAAGTAGTAAAGGAGTTTTGTTATTTGGGGAGCAAAATAACTGATGATGGTCGAAGTAGAGAGGATATCAAATCTAGACCGGCAATGGTAAGGAAAACGTTTCTGAAGAAGAGGAATTTGTTAACATCGAGTATAGATTTAAGTGTCAGGAAGTCGTTTCTGGAAGTATTTGTATGGTGTGCAGCCATGTATGGAAGTGAAACATGGACAACAAATAGTTTGGACAGGAAGAGAATAGAAGCTTTCGAAATGCGGTGCTACAGAAGAATGTTGAAGATTAGGTGGGTAGATCACGTTACTAATGGGGAGGTATTGAATAGGATTGGGGAGAAGAGAAGTTTTTGGCACAACTTGACTAGAAGAAGGGATCGCTTGGTAGGACATGTCTGAGGCATCAAGGGATCACAATTTAAGCATTGGAGGGCAGTGTGGAGGGTAAAAATCGTAGAGGTAGACCTAGAGATGAATACACTAAGCAGATTCAGAAGGATGTAGGTTGCAGTAGGTACTGCGCGATGAAGAAACTTGCACTAGATAGATTAGCATGGAGAGCTGCATTAAACCAGTCTCAGGACTGAAGACCACAACAACATTTAATAATATTAGTTCTTTGTGGGATATTAGATGTTAGCTATAATTGTGTCACAAGTTGCCGACTTAAAATTCACTAATAGGGCAAGGTAAAGTTAATAAGCGTTCGGATAGTCTGTTGTGCACGGATTTCAATAATGTATCTCAAGGGTGGTTCTGAGTCTGGGGTCATTCCTGTGGGGAAATTAATCACCGGTATCTTTCACTTTCCCATTCAACCGTGACATCTTGTAAACTCACAATCTGTATAAAAAGCATTCATTTTGGTACAACTGTCTCTTCGCTGTCCCGACTGATTTCTTTCACCTAATTAGGTTGGGAGTAGAGCTGCATTCTACAAAAGCTACAACTCAGTGGTTTTGATACACTACATAAATATCATTAGTAAGTTGTAGGTTTACCGGTACTATTGGTTTTGAAAGAAACATAAATGATTGTGTAAGACAGAAAATTGGAGCCGAAGACTTTTTTTTCTTTGTTTTCCACATAATTAGAATCGCACATCGTTCAGAGTAAATTCATTGTTTATTTCATATCCTTACTGAATATAAACCGCATTTTAGCAATCAGGAAAACTACCGTAGTGTACGCTTACTTATGGTAGTGTACGGTGATTTTACAACTCTAGTTACAACACAATAAGTTATAATGAAACGATTATATTGTATATATACAGTACTGACCATTAAAGTTGCTACACCAAGAAGAAATGCAGATGATACACGGGTATTCATTGGACAAATATGTCTTACTAGAACTGACATGTGATTGCATTTTCACGCAATTTGGGTGCATACATCCTGAGAAATCAGTACCCAGAACAACCACCTCTGGCCGTAATAACGGCCTTGATACGCCTGAGCATTGAGTCAAACAGAGCTTGGATGGCGTGTACAGGTACAGCTGCCCATGCAGCTTCAACACGATACCACAGTTCATCAGGAGTAATAACTGGCGTATTGTGAAGAGTCACTTTCTCGGCCACCATTGACCAGGGGTTTTCAATTGGTGAGAGATCTGGAGAATGTGCTGACCAGGGCAGCAGTCGAACATTTTCTGTATCCAGAAAGGCCCGTAGAGGACCTGCAACATGCGTTCGTGCATTATGCTGCTGAAATGTAGGGTTTCGCAGGGATCAAGTGAAGGGTAGAGCCACGGATCGTAACACATCTGAAATGTAACGTCCACTGTTCAAAGTGCCGTCAATGCGAACAAGAGGTGATCGAGACGTACCATCACGCCGGGTAATACGCCAGTATGGCGATGACGAATACACGCTGCCAATGTGCGTTCACCGCGATGTCGCCAAACACGGATGCGACCATCATGATGCTGTAAACAGAACCTGGATTCATCCGAAAAAATGACGTTTTGCCATTCGTGCATCCAGGTTCGTCGTTGAGTACACCATCGCAGGCGCTCCTGTCTATGACGCAGCGTCAAGGGTAACCGCAGCTATGGTCTCCAAGCTGATAGTCCATGCTGCTGCAAACGTCGTCGAACTTTTCATGCAGATGGTTGTTGTCTTGCATACGTCCACATGTGTTGACTCAGGGATCGAGGCGTGGCTGTACGATCCGTTACAGCCATGCGGATAAGATGCCTGTCATCTCGACTGCTCGTGATACGAGGCCGTTGGGATCCAGCATGGCGTTCCGTATTACCCCCCTGAACCCACCGATTCCATATTCTGCTAACAGTCGTTGGATCTCGACCAACGCTAGCAACAACGCCGCGATACAATAAACCGCAATCGCGATAGGCTACAATCCGACCTTTATGAAAGTCGGAAACGTGATGGTACGCATTTCTCCCCCTTACACGAGGCATCACAACAACGTTTCACCAGGCAACGCCGGTCAACTGCTGTTTGTGTATGAGAAATCGTTTGGAAACTTTCCTCATGTGAGCATGTTGTAGGTGTCGCCACCGGCGCCAGCCTTGTGTGAATGCTCTGAATGGCTAATCATTTGCATATCACAAAATCTTCTTCCTGTCGGTTAAATTTCGCGTCTGTAGCACGTCATCTTGATGTGTAGCAATTTTAATGACCAGTAGTGTACATTAAAATCACAGTCCACTCTGCTCAGCAAAAACCGTACACCTGGCGAACACCCTCCAATGCTATCAACAAGTCGTATTTTTCAACCACTGATGTCAGGCTCCTGCACTGCAGGGAGCCGTGCCAGCACTAGCCGCAGCGTCCAGTTGCAGAAGTACTTCGGTGGCTGGTACACGTATTCCTTCCCTGGCTGGAAAGGATGTCCGAAGCTCAGGCCATAACACACCGTTACTTCTACCAGTATTCCACTCCCACCTTCCGACCTTCACAATTTTCCAGTACTCTTTGCGGGTCTAGTACTCGTGGAAGATACAAGTCCTGCAAGGTACGCAGGACACCTTTGGGAAGTTTGGAACGTCTTAGTTGCCAGTGGAATTACTGATGTGTGGGCAGATAATGAGACGTACCTGGATAGCTCCATAGGTGAGACCATTGACCACGGAAGGTGCGGTTCTGTTCAAAAATGGTTCAAATGGCTCTAAGGACTACGGGGCTTAACATCTGAGGTCATCAGCCCCCTAGACTTAGAACTACTTAAACCTATCTAACCTAAGGACGTCACACACATCCATGCCCGAGGCAGGACTCGAACCTGCGACCGTAGCAGCAGCGCAGTTCTGGACTGAAGAGCCTATAACCGCTCGGCCACAGCTGCCGGCTGCGGTTCTGCGATCATCGCACATTCTATACCAGTATTTGGTATATTTTATGAAATTTTTTAGAGAGTTTATTGATTAGTGTCACGTGTATGTGTTATATTGCTGTAGCCACCTCTCATATAGCAGTGTCCAGCATTTTAGAGTAGTCTTTGCCCGCTAATAACGCTTTCTGGAATGGTGATAACTACTTCGCGCATGCGCTTGGCGTAACACTACAGTAGCAAGTAAATAGTTACGGCAGTGGGTCGGCATTGCTTTCTAATCTGTCTAACGTATTCGAGCAGCAATCTGCAGTTGTTTGCTGCTGCTGCTGCTGCGATGATGATGATGATGATGATGATGATGTAATGTATGGCAAGATGTGGAAGATGAGTAAATGCAGGATGTACAAGATGACTTAGATAAAATTTCTGGATGGTGTGAGGAATGGTAGCTGTCTCCTGAATGTAGACAAATGTAAGTTAATACGGATGAGTAGGATAAATAAACCCGTAATGTTCTGATTCAGCATTAGCAGTGTCTTGCTTGACAGTCACATCGTTTAAATATCTGGCCGCAACACTGGGAAGCATGTGTGAGGCCTGTGTTAGGGAAGGCGAATAATCGACTTCGATTTATTGGGAGAATTTTAGGAAATTGTGATTCACTGTAAAGGAGACCGCATTTAGGACGCTAGTGCGACTTATTGTTGAGTATTGATCGAGTATTTGGGATTTCCACTAGGTCGGGCTAAAGGAAGACACAGAACCAATTAAGAGGTGGGCTGCTAGATTTGTCACCGGCAGGTTCGATCAGCATGCAAGTGTTACGGAGATGCCTCGGGAACTCAAATGGGAATCCTTGGGAGGAAGACGGCGTCGTTTTCGTCGAACACTGGTGAGAAAATTTAGAGAGCCAGCATTTGAAGCTGACGGCAGAACGATCCCACTGCCGCCAACATAACGGCTCATATGGAGGCGTATCGACTGTAGTTTTTCGCTCGTTCTGTCTGCGAGAGGAACAGGAAAGGAAACGGCTAGCAGTGGTACAGGATACCCTACGCCAAGCACCGTACGGTGGCTTGCGAAACATTTATGTAGTTGAAACTATTCATCCTGGGTTCTTACGGCCTTCAAGTTTCAGTGTGACGTGGTTAATGTCATCTTCTGGCATATGGTATGTTGCTAAAACTGCGGGGAATTAAAAGACTTAAATGAGCAATAAGTTCAGTAATAAATCGTATCGCCTGTGACACACCAACTGTTCCTAGCTGAACCGGTCGCTCTGCTTTCTAAAATTACCAGCAGAAGAAAGCACAATTATCAGTAGAAGACCCTTGAGATGAAGAGGAGTGGGGCGGCGTCTGCTGAATGGAAGCAAACAATACCCTAGATTGTGGCTAAGCTATTTCTCGTTAATTCGTTTCTTCTACAGGAGCTAGTTCCGCAAGGTATGCGGGAGAACTATTGCGAATCTTGGAAGGCACAGGAGAGGTAATGGCGCAAATAAACTGGTTGGATCGAGAGCCTTTGCTCATTCAGTAAAGGAATTGCCCATAAAACTATGATTACGCATTCGAGTACCGGATATAATCTTCAAGGAACTTCCAAAGCAGCACATCGTTGCAGATTCGTTCTAGAAGAAAACAACGTAGACCAAGTGTGCAGCCTTTAATTGTAGTTGGCACTGAAGACAAAAATCTTTTCTAGTTATTTGGTCGTGACGCCTTTGATTCGTTCATAATACTCACCGTCGAACAAGAAAATGACTTCAGATGGTGCCTAAATGTTTCTTTCAAGCAGTTATCGAGCTTTCCCACAATTAGTTCCTAGGATTCAGAAAGTGGGACTCTCGTAAGTATGGAGACTACATCGAAACCTGCCATAATATCTGTATCCCAGAGCTGCAAATGAATGGGGGTGCTGTAGTAGGGCGGTGTAGATAGCGCCGGTTTAAAGCAAAAAGGACACAAGGCGCCGCTTGTGGCACCAGAGGCGCCACGGTAATTGTACGATTCCCATTTAAAAGAACAGTCATTTATTCTTCAGTTTCAGTTGCACATTCTTAATTACATAACATGTTTCGCTGACTCTGGATTATCTTCAGATCTAAAACGAAGTAAAAGTAAATATGTACCGCAGAATATTTTACAATAAGTAGAAAAGTACTGTACATAAACGTAGAATATACTTACGTAATTGCGTCAGCAACTCGTCTTTTCATCTCGGAACCTCATATAAGAGATCAGTGTTTTTTAACTGTGGTCAGTGATATAAATCGGTATCTCATGGCGGTAGGATGGAGGTGGGAGGGGGAGATAGAAGAGAGAGGGGAAATTGAGAAGATTGAGAAAAATGGAGCGACGGTAATTGGGAGAGGGAAAGGAAGCAAGTAGGGGGAGTGGTAGAGGCGTCTTGAAAAAATTACAAGAAGTATACTGTATTACAATGGGTGTGTAAACTGTAATCGGAATGTAATAGTGAAATTCTAAAATGGAGTGAAGAGAGTGAGCGGAGAAAGGAAGCCGGGAGGAGGAATGTGGTAGAGGTTGGGATTTTAAGGGTTTAACAAGAGACGGGCTTATACTAAACTTGCAAAAAATCAATAATGTAAAAAATTCTCGTTAAAATATTAAAAGCGTTGATCACTGGATGTGTGAAACTATAAAAGAGATAAAATAGTGAATTATATAAGTTCTAAAACTGAATTAATGTCATAACAGATCAAGTATGAAATGCTGAAAGTATAAAACAGTAAGGTCTACTCTGAAATTATAAAAAGTAAAACTGTATAAAAACTCCCGTCAAAATATTAAAAGTATAATTAATAAAAGGTGTATATATCGAAAAATTATAGAAACGGAGTTATGTAGGGTACCTAGGATTGAATTAAATTTCATTAAAAATTCAATTTTAACACTGAATGTATAAGAACATGGGAAGTTTAAAGCAACCAATTATAGAAGTGAAACTATGTACAGCAACTGAAGTTACAGGGAACAGGGTTTGAAAATTCCCAAAGCCTCTGCTTGGTATCGTTATACAGTATCTACGGAAGCTAGACTACACGCCGGCCTGCTGCTAGGACGGTGTGTGAGCCGATGCGCTGCCACTGTCTCTAGTCGGTGAGTCGGATTGTTGCTCATACGCTCGCTGCGTCGAGGTGGACGGCTGGGAGAGACAATCAAAGTTTCTAAAAAATGAACCGTTAAGAAAATCGATCTGCTGATTTTATATATTGCCAGGCTGTTGCAGACGGTGTGTAAATATCTCAGTTTCTTTTTTTAAAATTGTCAGGGAGTGTCCCTAAAGTTCATTGTGCAGAACTTTCGAAAGTGTGTCAACTGTTCCATCAACGTGTTTTATTGTTGAAAGATGTTTTATTATTGGGAATTGAAGTGTGCTCTTTGAAGCGTATTTCAAACGCCCTTGCTGTTTGATCTACACAAACTTTACGTCACTTTCTACATTTTAGTTTATATCCACCTCATGGCGCGAATTTCGAAGCATTTTTATTCACACAAGGGATCAGTCTGAAGCGAATAACGTCATTAATATTAAACCCTACACGCAAACTGGTACTACAGAATTGTCTACCAATAATTTCTGAAACCTATCCTTTATAACTAATTAGCGTGTTTTTTAAGTAAGTACCGTTTTGAAATTAAAAAAAGACGAGCTAATATATCTCAATAATTTTATTTTACATGAAAGTCTGTACCTTAATCTACTTTTCTACACAATTTCCGTCAATATCGAGGCACTTATCACAACGTTGCACCAGTTTTTTAATACCCTCCTCATAGAAGTCTGCCGCCTGACTTGTTAACCACTGCATCACCACTGTTTTGACTTCGTTATGAAGACGCTGACCGCCCAGGTGTTTCTTCAAGTGCAGTAACAGATGGTAGTCACTGGACGCAAGATCGGGTCTGTACGGAGGATGATCTAGAGTTTCCCGTCGAAAAGATGTGATGAGATCTTTGGTCTGATTCGCCACATGCGGACGGGCATTGTCTTGCAGCCAAGCAATGCCCTTACTCAGCTTGCCATGTCTTTTGTTCTGAATTGAACGGCGCAGACTGTGCAGTGTCTTACAGTAAGCTGCTGCATTGATTGTCTCATTACGAGGCAGAAATTCCACAAGCAATACTCCTTTTCTGTCCCAAAAAACTGTGCACATGATTTTCCGGGCAGAAATTGTTTGCTTAAACTTAACTTTTCTGGGTGAATCTGAATGCCGCCACTCCATGGGCTGTTGCTTTGATTCTGGTGTGACGTAGGCACGCATGTCTCATCTTGAAGAAACATCGGGGCTGTCAGCGTCTTCAAGACTATGACGAAGTCAAAACAGTGGTGATGCAGTGGTTAACAAGTCAGGCGGCAGACTTCTATGAGGAGGGATTCAAAAACTGGTACAACGTTATGATAAATGCCTCAATATTGACGGAAATTATGTAGAAAAGTAGATTAAGGTACAGGCTTTCATGTAAAAATAAAACTATTGGGATATCTTAGCACTTTTTTTAAAATTTCAAAACGGTACTTACTTAAAAAACACGCCTCGCCTTTACCTGTTAGCATATTGCCATTCATTTTACTTAGTTGTTGTCTTTTAATTTTCTATAGTGACTTAGTTACTGTAGGTGCTGGATTAACGTTCCTTCGAATTTTTACTAACAGTGCCTCTTTCAGAAACTGTGAAAAGCCCTTCCAATCGCCGACCTCAATGCAGTGCACATGTGAGCAATGGCCCCATTGATAGAGAAGAGGCAACGGGAACGCCTCCACTCGCACGCCGACCTAGCCGCAAGCCAACGTGCAGACTGGCTTCCGTAAATGCAGCATAACTGTGCGATATACAACGCCACCAAGCAATAGCGTTTGCAATTAGCCAGAGTTGTCACACCATGCTCCCCGTGAGTTTAACTGCTGCACATAGTTTCAATTCTATGATTTAATGTTTTATAATTTTCATGGTCTTATACTTTCAATGATTTAAATTTTTAAGAACACTTCAATCAGGTCTAGGTATACTACGTAACTGTCGATTAATCAAGAAACTCCAACATTCAATACAGCAATGGTGGACCCGAGACAGGCGATCTAATAGATGTCTGCAAGTGCGGACTAAGAAATGCCCTATCACGCTGAAGGTTCAAAAGGCTCTGGGCACTATGCGACTTAACTTCTGAGGTGATCTGTCGCCTAGAACTTAGAACTAATTAAACCTAACTAAACTAAGGACATCACACACATCCATTCCCGAGGCAGGATTCGAACCTGCGACCGTAGCGGTCACGCGGTTCCAAACTGAAGCGCCTAAAACCGCATGGCCACATCGGCTGGCTATTACGCTGAAACTGCCACTTATACTTACCATAATTATTCATGGACAACCGTGGTGATCGCCGCTGTCATGTGAATGGCTATGCCATAAATAAGCCAAGAGTGCATTGCTGCAGCTGCAACTATGGACCGCGTTCATCTCCCGTGATGCGTACCGATTCCCGTGGCTGATACCCGCAAGATGTGCACAGCGCCACGTCTCTTCCGAATTGCTCTCCCACATGCATAACCAACACCAGCACACAAAATCTCGCCAAGGCAATGCATCATGGCACACTTCCGATCATTTGACCAAACGCCTTCCCACTTTAAAAAAAAAAAAGTCCGCCACCACTCCGTCTCTGTTAATGACAAATTTACCTACGACGTGCTTTCATTCCCAGCTCTGGCCTCGCATAGAGGTCCTGTGAACTTGGAAAGCAGCTCATGAGGCTAGGCAGGATGTGTTTCTTTCGGAAATCGTGCGGTAGTTATCTACAAAAAGCTCCCAGCATAACATGAGGGAACAGAGCTCTCCTGATGCTTACGTGGCGTCCTGGCCACGGTCGCTAGGCAGGGCCCAGGTTGTAAATACACAACGGCCAATAACCCCTTGGAGCCCTGATTTCTACAAAGACTGACAGTATAACCGGTATTATTCAACAAGTCACCTACTTTATAAAAAAATTTGCCTCTATAATTTGTCGTAATATAAATGTGGTATGCAAATACTGTATAGAAAGTGTGATATGTCCAATGTTGGAGTGCTTTGCTAATTTACGTTAGTAGCTGATATAAAGAAATATGTGAAATGTATGATTAACTAAGTAATATTTTGTCATGTCTTAGTGAAACGAAAATGTTCGGGTATGTAATTTTATATATTTATGCAAGTTGTCATTTGTATAAAATGGTACTTGCATAGGGACAGTGTGTAGGATATGTGTTATGGAAGAAATGTAGTGCTTTTGTACTCTACGGAAGTTACTGTGAGAAGCGTAAAAAGTGGCTTGGGATTTTGGCGCTCTACTTGTAGAGCGACCGGGAACGAGAGGACACAGCCTGTAGACAGCAGTCAAAGAGGCAACACTCGGACGGAGCAGGCGATGCCTTGTTTGGAAATTGCTGCATAGTATCCTCGGATGAGAGCTACTGAATTATTATGGCTTTGCTACAAGTTGTTGGGCTATGTCACGGACGTTAAAACGACGCCAATAAGAGTTAATTAGTCCATACTTCAAGAAACTTGTGTGCCATACTATGGGTAGTGTAGGCGCCGTTACTATCTGCTACACCCGACGCCTAAGGCCAACAAGTTACGAACTAAAATAGAATTGTTGAAGCGTGAACCATTATTTCAAAATTAACTTTTTTTGAATAATTATTGTGTTAAACACAAAACCGGGTTCACCCTGTTATTTTATTCCTGATCATTCACCTCTGTAGGATCCTTTCCTGGTGTTTGATTATTACGAGTAAACCTGTTATAAAGATATTTGAAGTGTTTTATTCTGTATCTACCGAAAAAAATGTTTGAAATTATTGTTGTGAACTAACTTTTAAAGTGAAGTGAAATTTTGCTTATATACTGAAGTAGGTGTTTCAGACAAATTTAACGATTTTAATATGCTTACTGTCTTTGTGGCAATAAGTACAGCGAAAGTGAGTAAATGACTTTTGCGTAAAGATAAAATTCTTTCAGTAATAAACGAAATTCAATAAAGAGTTATAAATAGAAAATTGCTCATGTGGCTCAGTAACACTGAAGTAGGATTGCATAAAATTAGTGAATGACAATATAGAGCGGTCATACTCTACCTTTGGCTTTTGACAGATCATTTGTTAAGAGAAAGGTGTAAACTAAAGTGTATTAATAAATTTAAATGTGTATATTATACTCTCAGAATATTTAAGTATTTATTTTGTTGGTTATATAAAACGCAAGCGTAGAAGTCCACCATGGCTAACCTGTTTTTAGCACACGCGATGATTAAAAATTCGTGGCCTTTCTAGATCAAAATTATGTATGTATGTGAGTGTAGTAGCTAAAAGAATCCTGTGTCTTTCTCATAACCATATCCTTAAAAGTTATATTTCTTCGTGTAGCTATGTTACGGAACAGTAGGAAAGTAGGCCTAATTTACTCCTTCTGCTTGTCTGAAAGTTAACCATTTCTTTGCCTAGATAAGCTGGCGACCGTAAATCCACCAGACAATTCACTTAATGAACTTGGTATAGAAGGTCCTAGATTCAATATTACTCGAATTTATGAAAAGAACTAATAGTCTGATTTCCATATCCATTTGTTTTGAAGGGAAGAACAAATCGAAGGCGTTAGCACCCATACCCTATGGGGGAGCTGTAGTTGAGAACATCAGGAGAATTCTGAAGAAATTTGGCATCGAATGTGTGACGTGTTCAGTCGTCATCACAACCAGCCTACATCATAATGGAAAGGACAACTTACGTTCATGAAAACCAGCCAACTACGTCATCTCTTGTGAGTGTGGAACACCATACATTGGTCAAACAACAAGATTTACGATGAATACGAAAATACACTCTTAGCAAAATACTGGTCAGCTGGTGTTCAGAACTGAGAAAGAAGTGTTAAATTGGGAATCTTTCTAGTCCCATCAAGGAAGTTAACGGAAACACAAGAGATCTGATATACATGTACAAACAAACAAATGATTACAATTTCAGAAAAACAGGATGGTTTTATCAAGAAAAAGAACTTCACAAATTGGGCAAGTCAATAACACGTTGGGCCACCTCTGGCCATTATGCAAGCAGTTGTTCAGCTAGGCATTTATTGATCGGATTGTTGCGTGTCTTCCTGGGGGATATCGTGCCAAATTCTGTCCAAGTGGCGCATTAAATTGTCACAATTCCAAGCTAGTTGGAGGGCAACAAAAGTTCTCAATTGGAGAGAGATCCGGTTACCTTTTTTGCCAAGGTACGGATTGGCAAGCACGTAGACGAGCAGCAGAAGCTCTCGTCGTCTGGGGCGGGCATTATCTTGTTGAAATGTAAGCCGAAGACGGCTTGACGTGAAGGGCAACAAAACAGGCCGTAGAATATCGTCGATGGATGGCTGTGCTGTAAAGGTGACAAGGATGACAACCAAAGGGGTCCTGCTACGAAAAGAAATGGGGCTTCAGACCATCACTCTTAACTGTCAGAACACGTGGCAGGCGATTGTCAGATTGGTATCCCACTGCTGTGTCACTTCGAGACACGTCTTCTCAGATCATTGTGGTTGAATTCGAAGTGGGACAATCACTGAAGACAATTCTCTTCCAGTCAATGAAATTCCATGTCGGAGACAAGTTTGGAGACGTTCCAGACAGCGGTGGCACACCAACCTGACTGTTGCTTGCCACAAGTCCTAACAACCAGGAGTGATGTACTCGGGTACCTTTGGTCGTCATTGGTGGTACCCTCACAGAACAGTGGTACATCAAGGTATTCTATTCCCCGTTATGTTGCCCTTCATGGCAAACCATCCTTGGCTTACATTTCAGCATGATAATGCCCGCCTGTACACGACGAGAGTTTCTACTGCTTGTCTTCAAGCTTCCCAAATCCTATCTTGATCAGAGAGGTCGCCAAATGTCTCCCCAATTGAGAAAGTTTGGAGCACAACGAACAGAGCCGTCCAACTGGTTCGGGAGTTTTACGATCTAGTAGGCCAGTTGGACAAAATGTGGCATGAAACTATTCAGGAGGGCATCCAGAAACTAGGTCAATCAATGCCAAGTCGAATAACAGCATGCATAAGACACAACTTGTGAAGCTGCTTCTCTGGAATATATCATAAAATTTTTCTGAAATTGTAATCAGTTGTTTTTCTGTACATGTCCATCACATCTACCGACTTCCACTCCACTCGGATAATTCCTTCGTGGTACTTTTTTCTTTCTTTCTTTGTCGTAGAGTTCATATGGAAAAATATCTGAACAAAGCATGATACCTGCACAACTCAGTTGCACTGTGATGTGCAAATTTTTAAGGCAAAATTCCCTACTCCGATTAGAGAAAGGTTAATAAACGTGTCAAAGTCTGGCCGGTCGCTGTGGCCGAGCGGTTCTAGGCGCTTCAGTCCGGAACCGCGCTGCTGCTACGGTCGGAGGTTCGAATCCGGCCTCGGGTATGGATGTGTGTGATATCCTTAGGTTAGTTAGGTTTAAGTAGTTCTAAGTATAGGGGACTGATGACCTCAGATGTTAAGTCCCATAGTGCTTAGAGTCATTTGAACCATTTTGTCAGAGTCGGTCATCAAAGAAGATCTATGAGTTTTACATTCAATAGACTTGATATGTGAAGGTACCAAAACAATAACTACAAGAGGAGTCGTAATGGAGAAAAAGATAAAACTTATTCTAATGCCTGCCATGATGTGTCAGGGAATGAGTGGAATAATAATAGTGTTAACAGTAACAATAGGAATAATAATAATTCGTTTCTGAAAAGGAAGCAAAAAGACTTGACAGATACAGTCCAAGATATTTAAACTAAGACAGCACTAAACGGCTTCAACACTCATGGAAGAATTGCAATGCGAATTAAAGCTGAACTGAATGAATGCTGAGAGGATGGAACGGAGGATGTGAACTGACTATCAACATCACAGCAGGAAAACTAAATCCTATCGCAGTGAGCTGCGACCATGCAGTGTAGAAAAGGGATAGGGGATGCAGTACAAGAACACCAGCTTATCCGGTATGATAGAGGATCTGATATAAAAGAGAAAATAGATTCTAATACCAATCGAGCTAAGAATATACGTAAGATAGTGTGGCAGTCAGTATTCCTAGCTTTTGTAGGGGATATACTCGTTACAACTGTAGTAGACATGGAGACTGCAATATATCTAATATCAGCTGAAGTGTATGGCAGAATTCGTGAGAAAATTGACTCACCATCTTGCAAGTAATTGTCATGTACTGGGAGCTACTGGAACGAGGTCAAAAAATATAAAACGGCAAGCTTGTTTACTGTTAAAATTAGAAAATGGAGCAACATTAGGTAGGTTCCTAGTAGTGAATTCTTTGGCGTTGTACTGCATAATGGAAATTGATTTTTAAAGGCAAGCTATGATTGACTTCTCAACAAGTATTTATACACTTATAACTGATGGTATATAGATTGTTGTGGAACTGATTAAAACTCGATTTGGCCATGAGAAATATTGCCGTCATACGTACAGAATAGATAGCTAAAGAGAATGAAGAATGTAACAACTGGAGGTCTATAGTACCACTGATTTCAGGGAACAAATAACACAAAAGGTGTTGGAATCGACTTATTTAAGTGAAGAGCAGCAACAGACCAGGTGTAATAAAAGGATGTAAATATCGTCTAACGTAAAAACTGAAAGAATTTTGCTATCCTCCGTATCCCATTCCTTGGGCTAAAAGGTCAGCTGTAACTAAAGAGATCAGAAGAATGTCAAACTGGGAAATAGTATAACCATCACTAAGCCAATATTGTAATCCATTAGTAGCAGTGGCGAAAGCAGGTTGTAGTATTCGACTGGTAATTCATGTGAGGGCTATCAATAGGATTATTATACCAGTGAGAACACGTCCAGAGGATATAGATGAGCAGTTTCAGAGACTCCACAGAGTGAAATATTTAAGTAGTATCGACTGTGGACTAATATTGGAAGATTCCATTTTATGAAGGATCAAGCAAAAATATGGGTTTTATTTTTGCGGGAAGGAGCTATCAGTTCAAATTTCTGCTGTTCGGATTGAAAATAAGTGCTGTAGTTTTTATTGCTGCACTAGATACTGTCCTTCATCCAGAGTTAGTAGACATGGTCACCTTGTATGTTAAGGGGACCCAGAACATCCTATACCTCCAATGTTAAATGTAAGGAACATTTTCTTATGAACTATTAACACCAGAATGATGAAACTTTTACAGTATAATATTACATATATTTAATACCATGTACCATATGGATTATAATTTAGTGGTGTTTTTTTGGGAAGATATTAATTATTTTGTTACTGAAAATAGACACATTTTTTGGCATAGTATCTTTGAAGTAAAATCTGTTATCAATTATGTATCACAAAAAGGCTATGATACAAGGTGTATATTGGCACTGTTTACATTCCTTGAAAATTTTAAGTCTTTATCTCTAATAGTTTAGCAGAAAATGTTCCTTATATGGCAAAAAAGTGAACTTGTGGAAAACGAGTTTCAAAGTTTCAATAATATTTTAGTGGAGTCCAGCACAATAAGAGGGATTTTCACTGTCACTAGACATCACCCCATCTAGCCTTCTTTTCACACCTTTCTTTATTTGTCTGGCTTGCCTCTCACACTCCTTTTCTTTCTTTTCCGCATCCCGTTTCCTCTCATTGTCTACCGACATCATTGCACTCACCATGTACTTTCCGGGCATCACATCCAACTTCCGCAGCACATTGCACTTTATAATGTTACCTTTGTTGTACGTAGCAATGGCATCCTATACTCCAAAATGAAGAGTATGAATTTCCACAAACACATTTTTTGGGATTCTGGTCCAAATTACATTATTCACACTCTCATTTTGATTTTGTGTACGTCCATGGACATTTCTTCAAAAGTTCAGTTGCAGAAAGATCCCTGAAAATTAGTTTTATAGCCTTCATGACAGTTTCTGGTAGACTGTAGTGATGCTTGTATACACGTTCAGATCCCTGATATTTGTTGCACTTGCACCAGGAATTGGGTCCCTGTGGGCACAGTCCATGTAGTGGTTCCTCGTCAGTCGATAAGGTGTGGTAGTATAGTGCCATTACAGCCTTTTCCATTGCGTCAACACTGTGAGTATTTTGTCTTACTTGCCAGTCCATAGTCTCTCTGCAATCTGTCTGTCAATCTTGTCTGTCAATCTTTCAGCTCCACCCAAAGGTTTTCCATCACTGAGTACTTGGCCTTTCATTGTGGTCTTCAGTCGACGCTGCCTTGTTCCCATACGTTTCTGAACGTGACCTATGCACTCCTGTTTAGTAATGGTAACATCATTTCCATAAGGTTTCAGCTCAGATACAGCAGCAAAAGACTTCGAATCACCATCACCCAGGAACTATAGGTATCTTTGTACCATAGAAGAGAGCAACTGAAAATGTCTTTCACACCGGAAACTTTCATGGCCCCACTAGATCCACTGTAATTCCTTCGACAGTTTTCTACATGCTCATCCTTCACTCTTTTAGGACACCTACAGTGCTTGGATTTAATTACAACATCTACAACTTCTGTAGTATCAGCACTTGTTGCCGTTATTACCCCAATATGTGAAGTGTGCCCGAGCTTCTGCAACGTACCATCTAGTGCGTCAGTCAGGACCAGAGGATTCTGAACATCTGGAATTTCTTCATTCACCGCCACAGCATCCTCCACTGCTTCTTTCATGGATTCTTGGGCAATATCTTCAACACAGGATCCAACAACCGAGTTATGTTTTGAGAATTTCGTTGGTGGTGGTTCAAAATGGTTCAAATGGCTCTGAGCACTATGGGACTCAACTGCTGAGGTCATTAGTCCCCTAGAACTTAGAACTAGTTAAACCTAACTAACCTAAGGACATCACACACATCCATTCCCGAGGCAGGATTCGAACCTGCGACCATAGCGGTCTCGCGGTTCCAGACTGCAGCGCCAGAACCGCGCGGCCACTTCGGCCGGCCTTGGTGGTGGTGGTAGATTCATTACACCACAAAACATTTGACCAGCAGAGTATCCCTTACCGATTGACCTTAGAGAATAAACACATCTAATATTTATACCATAGTACTTGCTTTTCTCACTATCAGTTTTACCTTGGCCTATTTCGACATAGTCTGAGTTCCAAAATGAAACACTGTAATGACAACTAGTACAATGGAGACAGATTTCTGCTGCAAGTCCTATGTGTCGTTTGACATTTACTGACATACTTAATTTGCAACATTCCTTACACAGTACTGAACTCTCAATCACCTTTGAGAGCAATGAAATGTTAATTATTTCGTTCACATTATCCTCACTACACTTCTCCCATAAACTGCAGTATTTTTCAGTTGATCCATGCAACTTCTTGCTTGTGCTAGAGACAGGAGTAGATTTCACTTCATGAATAACCTCACTATTTTCAGAATCATTTCCCAAGGTCGGAGAAATTGTCACAGTTCCACTAGTGTATCTCGGAGGAGGCTTCTTCCTCTTGTAAACTCTGTTACTAAATCGAGGCATATTTGATAAGTTCCAGTTACGCAATAGAAATACAACACAAATCGTGCAATAACACCAAATGCTCAATGTAAACAACAGTACCCTAAGACTACAATATGTAGACAAAACAATTGCCTATCAAATCGTGTTGCCAACATAATATAAAGTCTTTGGAAAGACCGGAAGTTCTGAAAAACGATGTTTTCAATGAACATATATCCATGGAAATTCAATGTCGCGACATGCCCTCTACAGCACATTATTGAAAATAATATTTTCAGTACTTGGAGTTGAGCTACAGGTAAGATTAATATGTCATTTTAAAAAGGAAGATCTGTAGTATTTTATTTCACAATTAACTGAAAACCCAAAATTTCATCATTTTTAGGTTCCAGGTTCCCTTAACGATCTATTAATAGCAACCTCCACATTGGAGGAACATAAAGAGTTGATTAGCTGAATCTTGGAAAATGTTTCAAGATTATGGGGTGTTGGCAAATCTGCAAAAAAACAGAATTTGATCATGAAAAATTAAAAGTTTTGGTCCATGTTGTGACACCACAAAGAATACTGCTGGATTAAACTAAGATCAGAGCAATAAAAAAACTTTCTGGTGCCTATGACAAAGAAAAACACTGAAAGCATTCCTAAGATTACCACGTTTTATCACCATTTTGTACCAGACTAGTTGTTAAATTATTGAACTTTACTACTTTCACCGCAGAAGCAGTTCAGCTGATTCTGGTCAGTAAAATGTCAGGTAGCTTTTTCACAAAATCAGAGGCACTACTTAAATCCAAGTTACTTATATCCAGATATGTCTGAGGAATTATCTTTAGCTACAGATTCGAATTGGGACTCATCTGTTGAGGCTAGGAACATAGACGAAAAAACCCACCGTGTGTTCTATAGCGTTTACAAGTCTAGTACCAGCAGATTGTAAATGAGCTTGCTTGACTACGGAATTGGAAGCTCTAGCTATAGTATGGGCACTCCATAAATTCCATTACTACTTAGCAGGAACACATACCAAAGTTTACAGTGATCACCAAGCGTTGATCTCCCTGCTGACTTACGAGTTATTGCATGCCAGACTAGTAAGGTGGTCATTAGCTATTCGAGAGTAGAATTTTGAAATCATAAAGGCCAAGGCCGGAACTAATGCAGTGGCTGATATGCTAGCAGGTTTGCTAGAGAGATGTAAGTATATAACTGAATGTGAGAAGGGAGTAATGGATTTTAATGTCTTATTAATATAAGAAATAGTATATATTTATAGTCGATACTATCTGACCATGTGAAAGAATATAAAATGCTTACAAAATGTAGAAATAAGAAGCAGAGGCGTAAAGGAACAGCTGACCAATGATCCAAAAGAAAATTTAGTATACCATAATGTATGCAACGTAAAGCATTATTCTACTGCTGTGATTTACAAAAAGATAATTGGTGTCTCTGTATACCTGAGAAGCGCCAAGTGTGCTTAATTTGGTATACCAGCTATGTAGTGGACATTTTGGTGTTCCAAAGTGTATGAATAAATTAAACTAATTGTTATTTTCCCAACATGAGACAGAAGATACAGTGGAGGGCTTCCTCATTCAAGGAGGGGGTGGGAGATATATAGTAGCTATACATGATCTGTTCGTTAAACATCTCAAACTAAATGCACTGAAAAGGGCTACAAGCGTTCCAATAATAGGGAGATGCCGTATGCTCAGAAATCTGAAACCAAATTCTCCAACAATGCAGCGGATTTCACTAGTGCATGTTGGCGATCTCTTAGAATACTAATTGGTAAGGCTGCTAAGTGAAAAAAATTATTGTAACAAAAAATTGAGGAAGTTCAGCAAAGACCTTGATTACGTAGCCATCTTCAGTCCTCACTGGTTAAGAGGAAGAATGACAAACGGCAAATGTTGTATACTGGGCCATATATAATAAATGACGTTGTTCATGAAGGAGCATACCTTTTAGCGTAATCCATAGAATAAAAGGGTTATGTGCCTTAGCGGTTGAAGAATTTTTTTTCCTTTTTTTTAATTCTTGGATGTACTTTGGTTATAGTTGAACATGTGCTTGCTAGTATTTGCAGTTACGTATTATAAAATTAGTTAAGGACTTCTTAGTTATAAGACGTGAGTGGAGAAAACAATATGCTTAGAAGCATAAGAGAAGAGGTGATATGCATGGATAAGTATCAGATGTACATAAGTGTAAAGGGAAGTGTGAACTTTAAAGGTAGACAAAGGGAGATTTCCGTGTTAGTAGTATCAGGACAATCTATCGAAATAACTCACAGTATCTTACAACCTTGGGGAGTCTACCGAAAAACTGCGCAAAATTAATGAACTATGAGGAAATAATCGAAGGGAGGAACTTAGTCAAAGGACAAATTACAGAATATGTAGAGTAACGTTAGTGATAAGTTTTACTTTCGTATTTTGAATCTATCCCAATTTTTTATGTTCGAAAAAGTGTTGTGTGTGAGCTAGTAATAAACACCAGCTTCTACGTAGAAGGTGTAGTAAGACATTGAGTAGTTCATGGTGAATGAGAAGGCGAGATGCGATAAATGTAACTGGTCAAGTGCACACGTCAGTAGATACTACACGTAACAGACTGATGGAACAAAAGGACTGCGCACAAGATATCTTAGATCAGACTTCGAAACTAATCTAGAGTGTATTGGATGTCTTGCAATTAGAATTTTTACCTAATGGTTTAGGAAGGGGACTAGATATGAAAATGTTATAAATGTTCTCTAATTGTCAATGACTGCGTAAACGGTTTAACCAACAGACAAGGATGTTCATTTGGAACATAATACAGAGGGTCACAGAAAGTTTAAGGAAACTTTTAAGGAAATTTTTAGTTCGTGCTCTGATTTTGTAAATTCAGAATTTTTGCTGTAGACTTAAGTTGATCTGTGATAATGATAGTGCCGAGAAAGAGGTCTACGAAAATCCTATTATGCTCATGCGGCATAAAGAAACTAGATTAATACACTCTGAATGTTAGCGTGAATATCTCATTACTAAGCTGTGAAATTACTGGGACATGAGAAATATTCGAAGATAAACTTTCTACGGAAATTATAAAGACATGAACGAACGACAGAACTTAATTTGATGTAGACGTGTTATCGTAGAGAATGCTGAACTCTGATATGTGCTAAAGCAGAAGAACCGGCTCCTGAAGAAGACCGTGTTCTCTGTGCAAGAGGGGCGCGCTATCAAACGAAAGCTCAAGGTCCAGAATTAAGAAGTATTTAGGAAAAAAAAAAAGAATATCTGTACACTTGATAAATGATTGAGTATTCATATATTTACTACATTAGGAAGCGTAAAGTTTTTCGCGCTTAGTGATTATTGTTTATTTCATTGTGTCATGTTCGCGAACATCCTATGAGACATGGAGAGGTAATCCGCCAAAATACCTTACTTACTGCTGAGCCTAAGTGGGATACCATTCAGCCTCACCCTGGCTGAGGTGACAACCACCGACGACGCAGACGTCTACTGATGAAGAGTATTTCAAGTAATACAGTTCACACGGAAATGAAGACAAAATTTCAGGACTACAAAGGAACTGCCTAAATAAACGTCTGTAACCTAAATCATTATGAACAAAATATCAATAACATCTGTGACTATCACTCTCCACTCATAAAATGAATATTGCAGAATTACACAAAACAATATGTATTAATTTTGTAATTATTTTAAGCAACATAAATATAATCGAAAATAACTAGTTAACTCAAACGATTTTTCTGTGAATTGAGACATGATTTACTAAAACTAAACTTCATAAAAAGTAAATCTGCAATTTTCATCTGTAGATTAAACGTCTTATAAGACTATAGGCCTCTTTTGCGGTTTTGCCGGTTCCCCGTAAAACTTGCCTGAGTGGGGAGGTGTAAGTAGTTTATTCCGGGCAAAGAAAAGTTTCCAATCTCTGACACAGCCGAAGCAAAAAGCGTTGACGCTAAAGTCATTGTAAGTCAATTAGCACTGATTGTAGACAAATTTATTTATAGAGTAAAGAAGTTTGTCACCATTGGGTTCTTATGAAGTATCCCATTTCAGAGTACTTATTTTTCGTAAATTTTGTATTTGCTGGTCTGCATGTGAAGCAATTTAGGTTTCCGTGCAGTATTTTTTGCTGCTTACTATCTCCACTGGAGGAAACTTTGGTACGACAAACAGTATTGAAAAAGGCCCTTTGTTTTTGAGCTGATCTCTGTTATACACGTGTACTTCGCTTGTGGACGTATACGTTTGGTTATTTATGCTAAACAATTGCGACGAACCTATTGTAATGCGAGATATTCTGAAACCGTTCTCAATGAAGGATGAAATCTAGAACTAATGGTAATTCCTGGTGCCCGTGAACATGATTGCATTAAATACGTATGTCTTGATTTTCTAACAAAAGAAATCTGTTTGAGAAGACTGATGGTAGTTTTTACAATCTGCTGTGTATTTCGTGGTACCTGGTGTAGCTTCCGTAATAACTAGTAATCATTAGTCCCTCTTGTGAAATCGTACCTGTACTTTGATGAAGAAGTCCCACTTGACTCATTAACAGAATTAATTACTTAGGTTAAAGACACATTTTATGTGTTAAATTCTTCAGCGGCGGAAGACATCTTCTTTCGTATGTGTACACGGCAGTGGTATTTCATCAGTGTTCACTATCGAGGTTATATCGCGATATAGTACATATGTGAGAGAAGGTGGTATGTTGCCTGACTCTTCACGGAGCGTACCTCATCGGAATTTCGACAGAAACGCTCTGCGTGATGCACAACATTTTCCTCGCAGGATGTCAGCGAATTTGGAGGAGAATTTCCTCTATGTTCTCGCTCCTTCTAAACGCACTTACCACAAAACTTCCTGGCAAAGGCTCTGCGACTGCGCTAGCCAAGCACGACTCACGATCCGCCCTTATGGCTTTACTTACCTTTCTCCTACCTTATTTTTGTTGCAAACATCCGCACGATTCTTGGGGTGGGAGAAATTAATACTTCCTCATGTCACCACCCTGAACGAACTCTTCCTGCACTGATGCTGTTCTCATTCCTTTTACGAAAGTATATCTACGAGACTGTTAGGCCAGCTTAAGTAAAAATGTCTGTTATATTTCAGTTTCGACAGCACTTGGTCACAACGGTCAAGATTAGGTATTTTGTGTGTGATAAATTTATTAATAGTGCATAACTATTTTTCTTTTTGAGAGCCTATTACTTCTGTAAATATTAGCTGTTTCAGTTTTCTGCATCGCATTCTCCTATTTTGACAATCTCATGATAAATGATCAGAGAATGAGTATTATATTAAAATGTTTTGTGTTTTTTATGTTATACGTTCTGACATGTTCCACACCAACGAGAATCATCCCTTTTTTGGGTCTATTGAACGAAACTGAATCTAATCTAATCTAAGAGTTCTAACAACGAACGTTTTAACTGTGTGCCCATGTTCGTATCTGCTGTCCGCTGATGATCTCAACAAGCTGCATATATAACAATCCCTGCATCCAAATCGTTGATAATCCAACGTGCACTACAATCAAGTATTGGCTGTTCAATACACATGGGGACGTACTGAGAGATTAAAGCTGTAATAACGCTTGCCAGGCCATGCTGTAAATATACGACCTCTACCAGGACAGAGGTAATTGTATTGTAGTTTCGAGGGATAAAATTCAGCACGATAATAACGACCATCTCGTCTGCTGGCTGCTGACATTGGATAAACCTATTTGTTGCAGGTTTTAAACCAAATGATCTGAATCTCTATAACTGACACGTGCAGCACGTTAATCGAACAGTAAACTGCGGTATGTGATATTACAAAGTGTCCCTTTAGCTCATCTTGATCTCAGACTACACTGAACACCACAAAGACTGCGCACTGTCTCATATCAATTCTACAAGACAGCAATCATGAAGTGTGATTGTATTGTTGTTGAGATAATATTAAGTTAGAAATGCTATGTAAATATAGCCGAGATGAGATCTGAAATGTTCCCCTCGGATAGGAATCACCGTCTCCAATCTCTATACTACATTGAGATACAAATTTTTCAGTTCTCACATCCATTAGCTACACCGATCAGCCACAACATTATGCTCACTGCACACCGCGACGTTGGACGCCGCCTGGTGGCGTTGCGAGCACGAACGTGGTAGCAGAAGTATGTAAGAGGAACAGACACGGAAGGGGGATCATCCTAGCGAACATATCGATTGCAAATGGGCAGATATGCGACTCTGACAAAGGTCAGACTATTACACTACTGGCCATGAAAATTGCTACACCACGAAGATGACGTGCTACAGACGCGAAATTTAACCGACAGGAAGAAGATGCTGTGATATGCAAATGATTAGCTTTTCAGAGCATTCACACAAGGTTGGCGCCGGCGCCGACACCTACCACGTGCTGACATGAGGAAAGTTTCCAACCGATTTCTCGTACACAAACAGCAGTTGACCGGCGTTGCCTGGTGATGGTGAAACGTTGTCTTGATGCCTCGTGTAAGGAGGAGAAATGCGTACCATCACGTTTCCGACCTTGATAAAGGTCGGATTGTAGCCTGTCGCGATTGTGGTTTATCATATCGTTACATTGCTGCTCGCGTTGGTCGAGATCCAATGACTGTCAGCAGAATATGGAATCGGTGGGTTCAGGAGGGTAATACGGAACGCCGTGTTGGATCCCAACGGCCTCGTATCACTAGCAGTCGAGATGACAGGCATCTTATCCGGATGGCTGTAACGGATCGTGCAGCCACGTCTCGATCCCTGAGTCACCAGATGGGGACGTGTGCAAGACAACAACCATCTGCACGAACAGTTCGACGACGTTTGCAGCAGCATGGACTATCAGCTCGGAGACCATGGCTGCGGTTACCCTTGACGCTGCATCACAGACAGGAGTGCCTGCGATGGTGTACTCAACGACGAACCTGGATGCACGAATGGCAAAACGTCATTTTTTCGTGTGAATCCAGGTTTTGTTTACAGCATCATGATGGTCGCATCCGTGTTTGGCGACATCGCGGTGAACGCACATTGGAAGCGTGTATTCGTCATCGCCATACTGGCGTATTACCCGGCGTGATGGTATGGGGTGCCATTGGTTACATGTCTCGGTCACCTCTTGTTCGCATTGACGGCACTTTGAACAATGGACTTTACATTTAAGATGTGTTACGACCCGTGGCTCTACGCTTCATTCGATCCCTGCGAAACCCTAAATTTCAGCATGATAATGCACGACCGCATGTTGCAGGTCCTGTACGGGTCTTTCTGGATACAGAAAATGTTCGACTGCTGCCATGGCCAGCACATTCTCCAGATCTCTCACCAACTAAGAACGTCTGGTCGATGGTGGCCGAGCAACTGGCTCGTCACAAGTTGCCAGTCACTACTCTTGATGAATTGTGGTATCGTGTTGAAGCCGCATGGCAGCTGTACCTGTACACGCCATCCAAGCTCTGTTTGACTCAATGGTCAGGCGTATCAAGGCAGTTATTACGGCCAGAGTTGGTTGTTCTGGGTACTGGTTTCTCAGGATCTATGAGCCCAAATTGCGTGAAAATGTAATCACATGGCAGTTCTAGTATAATATGAATACCCGTTTATCATCTGCATTTCTTCTTCGTGTAGCAATTTTAATGGTCAGTATTGGATTAAGCAGAGCCTGTGAACCAGAATCTCGATAACGGCGAAGCTGGTCGAACGTTCACGTCCTACTATCGTGAGCATCTACGGAGAGAGGCACAAGGCCAGTGAAACTACCACTACGCGCTAAATGGCTGGACGTCCACGACTCTTCACAGAACGTGGGGTTCGGAGACTTGTCTGCTCTGTAACGTAGGATAGATGGTGATCTGTGGCATCTCTGCTGAAAGAGCACGATGCTGGTGCATGCACAAGGGTTTCGGAGCACACCGCCCATCGTGCATTGTTAAACATGGAGCTCCGCAGCAGACCACCCCTCCGTGTTCACATGTTGATTCAACGACATCTTCAGTTACAATTGCAGCGGGCACGGGACCATTGGGCTTCGACCATCGTTCAATGGAAACGTGTCTGTTCTTCGGGTGAATCACATTTTTGCTCCACTAGGTCGCTGGTCTTCTCCACAAACGCCGTCATCGAGGTGAACGGCGGCTCTAAACGTGCAGCGCGCCACGGATGCAGCCTGGCGGGGGCGGTATTATGCTATGGGAGACACTCTCCTGCGCTAGCACGGGACCTGTCGTAGTAATCGAAGACACGCCGACAGCTGCGAACCATCTTCATCCCTTAATGCATGATATCTTCCCCGACAGCGATGTCATTTTTCAGCTGTACACTTGTGCGTTTCTCGGAGTCAGAACCGCGATACAGCTGCTTGAGGAGCGTTATAGTGAACTCATATTGATGCATCAGCGATCAAATTCGCCTGTTGTAAATCTTATGGACAGCATCCGTGGGTCCCTATAAGGCGCCATCACCGCGTATGCAAATCAGCGGCCCACTATTTACGTGAATTACATGGCCTGTGCGTAATAGACATCTAATGCTACGTACCTCCACAAACCTATCAACAAACAGTCGGATCCCTGCTATGCAGAATAACTGCTGTACTTCGTTCCAAAGACGGACAAACAAGCTATAAAGCAGGTGATCATAATGTTTTGGATCGTCGGTGTACGTCTCACCATGGAATAATGGATTTTATTTCGCTATCAAATGCAATGCTGCATCCATTACTTCAATTTCGTTTTGTATTGCAAATGAATTCTAAGAGTCAGGCGACACTACTTGCGTTTGTGTGTAACTGTTCCTGCTTGTAAGTTATTTGCTTTCGGATTTCTGTTTGCCTTTTCTGATAGTCTGGCCTCCGTTTTTTTTTATTTTTCAGGAAATGCACCATCTGTTGTCAGTCATTTACATTCTTCACACCACTGTTTCTTATACATTGAGTATTTTAGATCACATTCTTCCCATAACAAATTAACTTGATATGGAATATACATATTGCTGATTATTCAAAAGTCAGTTAGACGCAAGTGAATGGCCGCGGGCTGTATGAGTCTGTCTTCGACGTAAATCGCAAACACTTGTGTCAAATCTACAAGCAACGGTTTTGGGGAAAGCCATTTGACTCGATGTCGGCTCACTGAACAACGGCGCCAAGTTCATAGGGAAGCTACCCGGGGCGATTTATTGTGACACTGGATGATTAATCCAACAAGGTAGGAGACTTGTAGAAATGGAAAAAGGCTGTGAAAGAGAAGAAGTATGTTTGTTTGCCAGTAGCAAAGAACGCATCGACAACAGTGTATACAAATACTGCAACGTACGGTTTGTCGACAGACAAACTGGTAAAGCCCCTTTCACACACTCGACTTTCGCGCCTCAGTTGACTACTGGAGGCAAGTGCGTCCATTGCAGCGCCGCTGGCGTTCCATTCCTGTACTGAGCCTCGTCTGTTTCGAGTGGCCATTTTTGTTTAGTCGTCAGCGCCAAAACTGAAAGATTTGTGAGAGCAGTCTGCTGTGAGGTTTAGCGTATGATCGGTAACATTATGAGGGACTATCTGTTTTACGAAAAATAATAAAAATCTAGTAATAAGATGTAGGAACAAGCGATGATAATAGAGTTTATTAATGTCCAAAGCACAATTCATGGTGAGGGCCGCTTGGTAAATCATTTGCACTCCTGAGAACTGAAAGAATGGGGAAAGTGGAAAACGAGTAAGAAAATATCTTTGTAATTTTTTTGTGTGTCACGAGAAAGCAAACAACACATTACAGATTAAGAAGACTCCAAAGCACATACCCCATTTTTATAATAGGAGTGAGTCCGGATAGAACAGGTCAACTTCCGATGCTGGCAGACGCCAGCAAAGTCTCTATCTGCACATGAGTAGTGTGAAGCAAGCTCGGAAATTTAGAGCTCCACACTCCCCAAATTCTATAAAACTCGCCTCTTGGTGAGTTGCCGATTGACACGCAGGCATAACGGCCCAAAAACTTCGAGTAACCGATTTTGACCAGAAAGTCGCAGACTTGGGCTCATTAAGCCCATGGCCGCGGCAATTTGAATGAAATTAAGGTAAATCTGTTGCTCGTATACAGGTAAATATTTCTGGAAATAATTGTTTCGTCTGGTTACAAACTGAATTGTAGGTAGACCGCCGCACAAAACATTTAAATATGATGTTACTAATGTGAGATAAAGCTTTCATTAATGACTTGTCAGTTACAGTGTACTGCAAAGTGTAACTGACGTAAAGAGAGTTCGTAAAAGAGTGATGGTGTGTATTTTACTGCTGTGACGTATTCGTTTCTGCGTAGTGACACCACGAAAAGGAAAGCGAATCACTGAAGGCTGTGCTGTAACTTGGTCTTGATTAAACTCAGCTACATTCCAAATTATTTATTTGCGTTGGTGACGGTGAGAAAGTTAAATTCTCTTTTTAATCAATTTGTTTCAATTGGCTGCAGATCTCTCCAATTACTCCTCCTATGAACAGTTGGCTGCAACCGTTTATGAGTATCGTGTCATTCATTTTCAATTATACACATGTTTGCGTGACTAGATTAACTCCCGACGGTACATTTTTTGTATAAATCGTAATTTAATTTATGAGAGAAGAGTAGTTGGGCGAGGGATTCTGTTATAATGTTTCTAAAGATTTTATATCGAATTTTTTGCTATGAACGATGTGGACACGGCGCATGTTATCCACAAAGAGAGACAGAGGCATCTATATGTTATAACGTTAGAAGCATAGTTCCATAGTTTTCACTTTCAGGTGTTTCTGGCAGTCACTCTTCGTCGCGCGGGCGCACAACGCTGCAGCCAGAGTGGAGCGGAAAAATATCAGATTTTCGTCCTGCTACACCGGACGGGGCTCTGTTGCCGAGAAGGATTTTCGGAACTGGTGCCACTGGATACCGCCAGTGCTTTCTGCGACTAACGGCGGCGCAACCTGAACCCGTTTCTGCGCAGTGGTAACGACACTGTGCTGCGAATGCATAGAACTGCTGTCTAAGAATCGACTGTTGTTTGCACAAAAAAATTTAAATTGCATTCAGTTAACACTGCCTTGATAATGACTTTACTTGAATTACTAAGCTTCTTTCACATTTTAGCACGTTGCATAGCAATCTTATATTGGTGTATAGCTGTAAGGAAGAAAGTTATCAAAGCGAAGCGGATGAAATTAACTTGCAGACATCAGATGTGCATGTAGCGAAAGATTTCAATACACATAGTAGCGAACGAAGGGAAACATCTTGTCTTCAGTAGTTAAAACAGTGTATGAGTATCTGTAAATCATCAAGAACATACTTCACGTACTGTTAAACTATAGGACTGCGATTTAAATATTAAATTACTATCATCATTCATATGCCGAAAGTTAGAAGTTTGAGATTAGAAACGAGCTGATAGTTTCATTACAAAACAAACATTTTTTGGTTACTTCATAATGAGTTATTGAGTGCCGTGTTTGATGAGTCATATGATTTGTTCAAGGAACTTGAAGTGGACCAGGTAACAACAGAACATCGTGTTTAAAAGTTTGTCCTTGGATCAGAATTCATTATTTGAACTAAGTTTTAATTTTTCTTTGAATAATCAGTTCGGTGTGTGCATCATTGCCTGGTTTGCCAGGTGTTCGTTTTTTTACTGTAGTATTCGGTGTTGCCAGTCTCATTTAGATGGTCGGTACCGAAGTATGAGTGTTTTGTTATTTTTAGAATCACTAATTTATTCATTGTCTGCAATATTATCAAAAGAATAATGGTGGCTTCTTTCAACAATGTCTATGTTGAAAGATTCTTCACAGTCACATGAATCATTGCTAGAAACAAACTCAGTCTCAATACAGTAAAGCAGAACTATGCATTCGTTGTGATTTGAAGTATGCGACGACTGTTACTAAAAAATTACCGGTAACAAAAATTTGTAGAAATGGCGACAGTAAATGTAATTTGTTTATTGTTTTATTGTGTTCACCCTCACCTCAGCAGAAACTTTCGCCAGGCGGTGTTCGATAATTCTGTCAATTTAACATAACAATCATAGTCATTGCACAGTTCGTTTGTTTAGCAAGCGATCGGAGAAGGAGGGTCTGCTCTGAGAACTGTTTCTTCACCACTACGTTGAACCGAAGGTCTGTGACTACAGAGCTTTGCGCGGTTGTACCTGTGTATTTTCAAAGATAAGCTTGCGGCGAGTGCTATAATCATAATCGCTATTTCTCATCATAGAGTATAAAAATCTACGGAGAGAGCATTCAGATGCGTAGAACGAGAATTCTGTTCGCAACATCTGCTGCAGCTCGAGTCACGTGATTTTGGGATGTCGCATTGTAGCTTGGATTGCGCTTAACGTATTTTGAGTGTTATTACATATACACATTACACATTACAGATAGATCACCTTCAAAAGAACTGTAAAACTTTGTATACGTTTTCTACAGCCATATTAATAGTTTGGTACCAGAAACTGAAGTTGGTTTAAAGATGTGAAGAGCAATAGTATTCTGCTTTTTGGCCACAGTGCCATAGCTCAGATTTCACTTCATTTACGTTTTTTCGGTAACAGGACAAGAACTGACAGCCAACAACATTATATTACGTTTTCTATTGCATTTATTCATATTGTAGAACTTCTGTTCTAATTAATTGCGTTATAATGACACTGTAGCCGACGCCGAAATGTCACGGAAAAACAACGCATACTGATCTGCCAAACGGATACAGCAATACAGCAAATACGATAAGCGATTTGCGGCATCAGCTTGTCCATTATCATTTTCAAGTTTTCTTTAGTCACCCTTCTGCTGTTTATAGACAAGTAAAATATCTATAATTTTTTTTTCACCATCTTATCATAAATGTAAACCCATACACTACCAACAAATAAATAAAAAATACAAGATCAGTGCTCGAATTTAGGAGTAATAAAGAGAATGACAGTCAACAACTTTTTTCTTACGTTTGTTGTTCCGCTGATTACATTTTCGAGTCTGTTCTGATTAATTGCTTTACAATGACATTTTATAGGAAAGTGTCTCGTGGGCACAAGGATTTGAGAAGCTGCATAAATAAGAGGAAATTAATCATATAGTCAGGTATAAATTTTATATGCATGCATGAACCAATCACCAATAAGTATACACTGACTGGCAGTTTACGCAGACACAGTCGCAAATTTATCTAGCACTCGCCTCCTAAACACATGGCGTAAAATCGCAGATATTATTTTTACAGTACAAAGCTTTATATATAATGCCGTGTCTCGATATCTCTCAGCATATAAAGAGCCTCATATCAGTATGACATTTACAACTATACATTTGTTGTACATACCTGTGAAAAGTTGCTGGTCCGCCTTTCACATACTTCTATTTACATTCGTAGCAACGACAATACTGCAACTGTTACTAAAATTCAAACGTGTAGAAACGTATATAAGACAAGGCGAATACGTGTAATACTCAAGTTAAGCTACTACCACAAACTGTAGACAGGCGTCGTCGTCCCAGAATGACGTGGTTAGCCTGGTTTGATGTTGACAACATGCGCAGTACGCTAAGCTATGCTCATTCTGTAGATACGTATCCTCTATTTCTCATACACTGTGCAACTTCTAAGCGCAGAAGACTTCGCATATCACAGACCTCCGAAAGACTAAGTACCAAATTTCAATGCCGAGCGACCACGAAGTGGTAGCTCAATCTCGGACATGATAGAACCATTAATAACGATTTGGAGTAAATATTTTTGTCAGACTTGAGCAACGGAACACACAGTAATAACTGACACGATAAAGAAGTTCAACTGGGTGACTACGCTGTGAGTAAAATTGTATTCTTGTTGATATTCTCTCCGTAATGACGGTTCGAAAACCTCACACCATGTATTTTTAATGCGAAAGGTGTCGCAGCAAAATTGACTGAGTTGAGCGAATTCATTACTAGGCATGAAGTGGACGTACTATTTCTTACCGAGGCTCACCTAGAGCTACACAGCCTTTCAAGCCCGAAACATGGTAGGGTACCGAACCGATAGGGTTAACAGGCATGGGGATGGCACTGCCATATTCCTTTAAAACTCGATCTCCCACTCGGTTGAAATACTGCCACAGATGAACACGTTGGAGCACACTGCGGTGACTACCAAAACGACTTATGGAAACGTCACGTTAGTTAGTCCCCAAGACCCAAATGACGAAAATGATATTTTTGCATTTTCGATAAAGTAATAATGTGCGGAGACGTAAAAGCTAAATATTTTACTTGGAACTCGCGGCGGAGCAACCAAAAGATACGGCATTATACGCACCAGTGAAGAGATTACGTGCCATAAAATGTGGACCACTGGAAGCAATTTGTATTAATCTAAATAGAAACCTCCATCCAGATATGCTTGATATAGCTATAGTTAAAAATATAAGAGTCGCTCTACAACTCAGGACAATAATTGACCTAACGTCCGACCACGACTCCGTCTCAGGCCTCTTGACAAAGGTACACGATGCCCCGCCGACTCCGTCCCAAAACACCACAAACTGGGAGCAGTTTGAGGCAGAAGGCGTATCTCATGAATATGTAAGACCCACCATAGTTGTGTCTGCCGCTGCAGAGGTTGACAACGCCATTAACAGCCTTACACAATAAATTAGGATAGCGTGCAAATGGGCAACAATCACAACAGCATATGTCACACCGTTTAAAGAGTAATTTTCCCCACTGGTTCAAGACTTGAAAACGCTCTAAAATAGGGATTAAAACAGTGGAAACGTTTCCGAAATCCTGTGCACAAAAGAGAAACGAACTGAATCACAAAGACCGGAAAATGATAACGGCCTTACTCGACCCCAAGCCCCCCAAGACAGCCCTCCAAGATGCTCCTGGGCCTACTTTGACCTACTGCATAAGGCAGAAGTGTTTGCGGAAACATGTTAAACGCAGAACAAATTGATCGAACATGACGTCCATTTATAGGAGGAAGAGATTGAGAGGGTCACACAGGTTGAACGAGAGGTCATTCTGGCTGTTCCGTTCAACCAGCCACAAAAATACTACACCGGCGGAACTAAAGAAAATAGTTAGGAAGCTCGGCACAAATTCAGCCCGATGGAATATCTAACGAACAGCTTAACCACTAGAAACCACTGGTGCTGTTAAAGTGAACATTCAACAGTTGTTTGATGCCAAATTATTTCCCAGACACGAGAAAGACGTCAATAATTGTTCCTATTCCAAAACCAGAGAAAGAACCGAGATTTCCGACAAACCACCGACCAATCAGCTTGCTACTCCGCCAACCACTACAAGAACATAACATAATTCGACCAGAGCAAATTGCTTTTCAAACGAATCTGTCGCCTGAACTACAACTAATACCTGTTATCGAACTCATAGCTTACAACATCAGGTGGGTATATTACACGACGGCAGTGTTCCTCAACGTAGAGAAAGCCTATGGAAAGGTATGGAAGGCCAAACTGATCATAGAACTACGCTATTTCGCTGTCATATCAGATTGCCTGACCAGGATAATAGAGGCTTTATTACAGACAGGCTAGCTACTCTTCGTAAAAGTTGAGGACGAAAGGTCAATCATAAAATATCTCCAGCAAGGAATACCGGGAGTCGGTCCTGTTACCAACACTGTTCATGCAGTATGTAAACGATTTATCTACCACACCAAACACGGTAACCGCACAGTTCGCTGATGATGATAAGGCCTAACTTACAAATATCAGAAGAATAAACACTGCCATAATCAGACTGCAACGCCAACAGAGACTCACAGAAGAGTGGGCACACATAAACATGTTCAAGCTTAACGCCGAGAAGGACAACGCAATAATACTTGTGGAAACGCCCAGACATTAGAGCCAGACTAATAGTGAATAATAAGGGGATTCAATTGCTGATAACGTTCGCTACCTTGGTGTAATCTTGGACAGCAAATTACTGTTTAATATTCACATACATGTTAAACATACTCTAAAGGTGGCAGGGGTAAAATACAGGGAGCGAAAGGCTATTTACAATTTGTACAGAAACCAGATGGCAGTTATAAGAGTCGAGGGGCATGAAAGAGAAGCAGCGGTTGGGAAGGGAGTGAGACAGGGTTGTAGCCTCTCCCCGATGTTATTCAATCTGTATATTGAGCAAGCAGTAAAGGAAACAAAAGAGAAATTCTGTGTAAGTATTAAAATCCATGGAGAAGAAATAAAAACTTTGAGGTTCGCCGATGACATTGTAATTCTATCAGAGACAGGAAAGGACCTGGAAGAGCAGCTGAACGGAATGGACAGTGTCTTGAAAGGAGGATATAAGATGAACATCAACAAAAGTAAAACGAGGATAATGGAATGTAGTCAAATTAAGTCGGGTGATGCTGAGGGAATTAGTTTAGGAAATGAGACACTTAAAGTAGTAAAGAAGTTTTGTTATTTGGGGAGCACAATAACTGATGATGGTCGAAGTAGAGAGGATATAAAATGTAGACTAGCAATGGCAGGGAAAGCGTTTCTGAAGAAGACAAATTTGTTAACATCGAGTATAGATTTAAGTGTAAGGAAGTCGTTTCTGAAAGTATTTGTATGCAGTGTAGCCATGTATGGAAGTGAAACATGGACGATAAATAGTTTGGACAAGAAGAGAATAGAAGCTTTCGAAATGTGGTGTTACATAAGAATGCTGAAAATTAGATGGGTAGATCGCATAACTAATGAGGAGGTATTGAACAGAAATGGGGAGAAGAGGAGTTTGTGGCACAACTTGACAAGAAGAAGGGACCGGTTGGTAGAACATGTTCTGAGGCATCAAGGGATCACAAATTTAGCATTGGAGGGCAGCATGGAGGGTAAAAATCGTAAAGGGAGACCAAGAGATGAATATACTAAGCAGATTCAGAAGGATGTAGGTTGCAGTAAGTACTGGGAGATGAAGAAGCTTGCACAGAATAGAGTAGCACGATTCGATCACTACATAAACTGTGCCCCTTATTGTCGAGCACTCAGACGAATACAACGAAAATATTGAGATTTTAGAAAAAAAAAAAAAAAAACTGTCGTACTCGGAATGGCCTACGGTCGTTCCTCATGGAAGACGGCATGCATGATCAACATCAGCATGCTCCAGACAGTACAAAATAGATGGCTCAGACTTATTTTACGAGCAACACTGACGCGAATGCAAGATCTACAGGCTGAACTAGAGGTTGACACGAGTCAGGAGTTCATGAGACACCATAGCACAAAGCTGCTAAACAAATTGGAAATACTTAGAGCCACAACAAGATACCTTAAATACAGGGGTGCAGTAAACCCAAAACCAACTCACAGAGTACGCGTATCCAGAGCTATAATTGAAGACCCGATGTAGTTTTATAATCCACATATCTGCAAGAGTGCGTTAGTCTCAGTCAGTTGAACTGTGCATTTCAAAGAATTTGGATTAATGACATATTATCTCGTCATGTAAACATAATCATGTGCATTGTTATACAATTCAATATCTAACAAGCATCAGTGGAATGTTATGTGTATGGACATCACTAGTTACACAAGGTGCTTTTTAATTGTATTATTTTTGTTTGTGACAAACCTGTTTTTATTTTTATCAAACTTGTGGTGAATGTGCTACATATCCACAATAATGTCAATATGGTGCGTGTGTTACAGTCATAATGGAATAGGACGTATAACAACAAAGTTTCTGAACATCAGGAGATGAGAGTCTTAGCTGTTGTAACCGGTCATTAGGAATAAATAATACTGAATGCGATCTTTGCTATTAAAAGTTTGTTAAAAGCAAATACACAACGCTCCTTCCAATCTTTAATTATGAGAAGTTCCAACTATAATTACACTCTACGTTTAGAAAAATATCACCTTCAACGATTAGAGATAGGACTTTCATATTCACAGGTCATGTACATTAGTGTGTTCTGCAGAAATTATTAGCATTTAGAACCATGTCGGCCCGCGGTTGAAGGTCAATATCGATATTGTGGCGCAACACCACCTACCGGTAAAGTGTGCCTGCGGCTCTCGATGTCGCTACAAATCGAAGGTAATGGATCAGTGCGATTTTAGCAGACGTGCAGGATGCCTCACAGACGTATGCGCGAACCGTACCGACAAATCTAAGAATTTGAAAGAGGGTACATTATTGGCACGAAAGAATATGATGCATCCATCCAAGAAATTGCTGTTCGTGTGGGACGAAGTGCGAGTGTGTGTAGAATGGTTCAAGGAAAGCCTAAAACACGACACATCGTACACTATCATGGGTGACAGTCCGTTGCCGTTTATTACGGCATGGGTGATATGCACATATTCCACTACTCCGCCTACATTTGACGAATGTGCAGAAACATGCTAGACGGCAATGGTGTATAGAACGACATCTCTGGAGACAGGAATGACATCAGATAGTGTTTTCGGACGAATATAGGTTCTGCTTGTTTGAAAATGATGGTCGTATTTTGGTTGGCCGCAGACAGGGGGAGCGGCATCACAGTGACAGCATTCGCACAAGACATACGGCGCCAGCTGAAGGCCTTATGGTGTGGGTTGCTTTTGGGTACAACCACAAATTACAGCTGGGGTGCGTGTCCAGGGCACTGCGACCAGTGTGACCTACGTGAATGACATCCTGCCACCCGCAGCCATACCCTTCCTGCACAACACCACGGACGCCATTTTTCAGCAAGACAATGCACGACCACATGTTGCTGCACGAAAACGTGCCTTCTTGGTGTCTCATGTACTGATGTAATGGTGTTCAATACATTGTCCTGTCACCAATATAAATATCTGCACTTACAGTCCTAAGATCCTGTGTACTGAAACTGCAAATCCAGTGCATCAATTTCTGTACGTTTTCGATTACCGCGTTTCAATAAAATTTTTAGTTTGTATTTAGATATGCACTTTTTAGTGTGATTAACTTAATAAACAACGTTGATCTGTATTATGACAAGTATTTTCTTCTTATCTTTTGTGTGTTTTGTGACTGTGTAGCTGTCGAACACATGACTGTTGATTAGTCCAATTTGAATCCGTGCTAGTGGTGAATTCGGAAACCCCTTAAAAAAGCACATTGTTATAGTGACCAAGTGAAACTTATCCTCTTAAATTACTACCAGGTCAGTTTTAGCTCAATTTAATGCGGAAAAAATTCACAATAATGAACATCCTTCGGTTGCCAGGATGCCATAATGGCGGCCTGTTACTACGACAGTGGCAGAGTATTGCTTCCAGGCAATGTACGAGGATCTTACAGTGGCACGTAATTTTCACGTGACAAGGCTACAGATAGCAATGGGTGAAGTGATACGTAAGACGCTCCGGCGGTGGATATGCTCCAGAAAATTTTGTTGTACAAGAGCTATGTCGACTCTAGTGAGGTGGCCTGCTGGGCTGCTTATTCGATTGAGGATCCCTGACGCGAGCAGAGCGATCGAGGTGGTCCCACACATTCTCGACTGGGTTAAAACCTGGAGAGCTTGGTGACTAGGAGAGTATGATAAACTCATAATGGTGCTCGCCGAACCACGCACGTATACTGCGAGCTGTATGACACATTGCATTGTACTGCTGGTATATGCCGCCTTTCCGAGGAAAGACAAACTGCATTTAGGGGTAGACATGATCCCTAAGGATAGACCCATATTTCCGTTGATGCATTGTGCCTTCCTTAATGACGAGGTATTACTGGGAATGCCACGAAAAATACGCCACGCCATAACGCTCTCTCCTTAATTCCTTCCAGACGTTTCACGACGTACACGCGAACCGCCATGTGTCCGATGGAGCATACAACCTGATTCATCAGCAAAGACCATATGTCGCCTGTCAGTGGACGTTTTGTTTCGGTACTGGCGTGCAAATTCGAGTCTTCGTCACCGATGAACAGCGGTCAGTATATTTGCATGAACCAAGCGTCTGCTGCCGAACAGAAACGTTCACTGAACGGTCGTCGAGGAAAATGTTGCTAGCCCCTTGGGTCATTTGGGCTGTCAGTTGCTGGACAGTTGCACGTCTGTTCATCCGTACACATCTCTGCCGCCATCGTTCACCCCTGTCATCTATGGCTCGTGATGAGCCACAATTGCCTCGGCACCGATTTTGGACAGCACAATTATCTCAGTCCACGGCCGCACGCGAACATTTTACAAAGCCGTTTCGCAAATTCTTCGAACCTGTATGTATTGTATGTTAACCGGGGACCTAGAAACGACGGAGAGGCTCCGCCCCACCGCAGCCGCTGTGATCCACAACCCCACATACGACTACCGCTGTCCACTTCACCCTCCGCCGCCCCACACCGAACCCAGGGTTATGGTGCGGTTCGGCCCCCAGTGGACTCCTACGCGTACGTGGAGAAATTGTTTGCGCAGCAGTCGGCGACATAGTGTAGCTGAGGCGGAGTAAGGGGAACCAGCCCGCATTAGCCAAGGCAGATGGAAAACCGCCTAAAAACCATCCACAGAGTGGCCGGCTCACCGAACCGCGACATAAGTCCGCCTGGCGGATGCGTACCGGGGACTAGGCGCTCTTTCCCACTCCGGAAAGGCGTGCGTTAGACCGATCGGCTAACCGGGTGGGCTTCTTCGGCCCTTGTCAAGAAAGCCAATGATGATGCTCTTTTGAACTTCTGATAAATCGCTCTGTTTCATCGTTTCACTGTGTTCCCCGTCCCCCAACAAGCTCTATATATCACCTAGTGTCTGTGAGTGGCTATTGCACGTTAGCATCGAACGTAGGCGGTGCTCATGTTAATGCGACTGGTGGACCGTGTATCACGCTGTGCTCCTCTTACCATAAAATAGTTGTTCCACAGCGAAATAATCAACTCCAGCTAGCCGCTAAATATCTGTACGCTGCTATGGGCGCCACATTGGCACACTCATCTGCGGCCTTGACTCAAACACTTGTCTGTTAAATTTTGCTTTCGAATGGTTCACTTATGTGTCATGTAAGGATAGATAGATAGAGAGACAGTCTGTAGGAAGTTTATCATACATTCATCAAACTTTTAAGCAATATTTGAACAAATTACAATGAAATTAATACCCCTCGCTGCATACAGGCGTTGATATAAGTCAACGGGGACAGTTGAAAATGTGTGCCTCGACCGAGACTCGAACACTGGATCTCTTGCTTACGTGGTAGACGCTCTATCCATATCTTTTATTTTTTTATTCCGAAAGAACAGATACCATCTTCATGTATAAATATTTCAACAGTTTTGCGACTCACAGACGTAGTACTGAACTCTTGTGCCCTCACCATGTCGGCAGGCTCAGTCCTTTAGATCGAAGGACTCGTTCCCTTCTGTAAGTTTCGATAAACATTAATTACGTGACTTTTACAACGAAACTGACCAACAAAAAATACTGAAAATTCGCCATTCTGGAACCGGAGTCCCCAGATTATTAATTGTACTGCAAGCCCGATTGAAGTAATGAAAAAGTTTCCTCATTCAGCATGTGCCGTACAAAGAAAGAAATACGGTTCTGGAGCACTCGCCGGTCTTTCATAACGGCCTGATCAAAGACGAACGCCCGCTAGAGTTTGAAGAGCGGGGCGGCCGTGGCCGTGGCGGCTCCGTGCCAAGGGCCCGCAGCGCCCCGGCCGTTCTGCGCTCCCAGACGGGCGGCCGCCCCGTTTGTCCCCATTAGGCGCGCCGGCTATGAGTCGCGCTTATGCGCTGCGCCACTCATTTGTCAGCCGGCTAATTGCTTTATTTTCTCTCGGGCACGCGGAACGGTCGACACGAGCGCTCTCCGTGCGGCGAATTCTCGCGTAACGCTCCGTTCGAGGGCGCAGCCGGCATTCATCAGCCTTAGCAGCCTCCGCTCTACTTGGCAAGCGCAGACACACACAGGCACCGGACGGCTCTCCTCCGAGCGGGCTGCTTGGTGTGTACAACTTGCAAGTAGTGCGAACTAGAAAATAGTGAGCCCAATGCAATGATGGATATAACAAGTTTCTTAGCAGTAGTTTGAAGGTACGTTATTACCAAGGTTGGAACTTTAATAGTGGCAACTATTTATTTACAGCTCGTACAAAATACACAAGAGTTTCAAAGTTTCACTTACCTTCAAAGTACTCACCAGCATTGTGTATAGCCCGTTGCCAGGCGCGGGATTAGTCGAGCGGTCTCAGGCGCTGCAGTCATGGACTGTGCGGCTGGTCCTGGCGGAGGTTCGAGTCCTCCCTCGGGCGTGGGTGTGTGTGTTTGTCCTTAGGCTAATTTAGGTTACGTAGTGTGTAAGCTTAGGGACTGATGACCTTAGCAGTTAAGTCCCTTAAGATTTCACACACATTTGAACATTTCGAACCCGTTGCCAGCGATGTGGAAATCGTGGGATACTCTTAGCAGGGCCACTTGTGTTGACAGTTCGAGCAACCGGTCTATTTCCCGACGTATTTGTAGCAAAAAATGGTTCAAATGGCTCTGAGCACTATGGGACTTAACATATGGGGCCATCAGTCCCCTAGAACTTAGAACTACTTAAACCTAACCAACCTAAGGACATCACACACATCCATGCCCGAGGCAGGATTCGAACCTGCGACCGTAGCGGTCGCGCGGTTCCAGACTGAAGCGCCTCGAGAGAAGTCATCTGATGTAGGACTAAGTTGGGGCGTACCCCTAGGGAGTGTTATAGGACCATTACTGTGCAAAATGTATACATAAATAACCTAGTGAATAACATTGGAAGTTCTGTGAGGCTCTCAGCCTCTGATGATGTTTTACGCAGAGAAGTCCTAACCCTAGAAAACTGTAGTGAAATGCAGGAAGACATGCAGAGGATCGGCGCTTGGTACAGGGAGTGGTATTTGAAGCTAAACAAAAACTAAATGCAACATATTGCGTATACATAGAAAGTATGTCCCATTAATGTATGATTACTCGATGGCAGAACAATAACTGGAAGCACACACTTCCTTAAAATATCTGAGAGAATGCTTACGGATAGATTTAAAGAGAAGTGACAACATAAAACGAATCGCGGGAAAGGCAGATGCCAAACTGAGACTGACTGGAAAAATGCTCAGGAAATGTACTCCGCCAACTAAGGGGGCTACTTATAAAACCCTCATTTGACCAGTACTTGAATATTCCTCATCGGTACGGGATGCGTAGCAAATGGGATTTATAGGGGAGATAGAGAAGATCCAAAGAAGAGCAGACCGTTTCGTTAAAGATTCATGTAGTAAGCACGTGAGCGTCATGGAGGTGATCAACCAACTCCAGTCACAGACGTTGGAAGAGATGCGATCTGCATCACGGTGCGCTGTACTACACTGCTGGCCATTAAAATTGCTACACCACGAAGATGACGTGCTACAGACTCGAAATTTAACCGACAGAAGAAGATGCTCTGATATGCAAATGATTAGCTTTTCAGAGCATTCACACAAGGTTGGCGCCGGTGGCGACACCTACAACGTGCTGACATGAGGAACGTTTCCAACCGATTTCTCATCCACAAACAGCAGTTGACCGACGTTGGCTGGTGAAACGTATTTGTGATGCCTCGTGTAACGAGGAGAAATGCGTAACATCACTTTTCCGACTTTGATAAAAGTCGGATTGTAGCCTATCGCGATTGCGGTTATTCGTATTGCCACATTGCTGTTCGCGTTGGTCGAGATCCAATGACTGTTAGCAGAATATGGAATCAGTAGGTGTTCAGGAGGGTAATACGGAACACCGTGCTAGATCCCAACGGCCTCGTATCACTAGGAGTCGAGATAAGAGGCATCTTATCCGCATGGCTGTAACGGATCGTGCAGCCACGTCTCGATCCCTGAGTCAACAGATGGGGACATTTGCAAGACAACAACCATCTGCACGGACAGTTCGACGACGTTTGCAGCAGCATGGATTGTCAGCGCGGAGACCGTGGCTGCGGTTACCCTTGACGCTGCATCACAGACAGGAGCGCCTGCGATGGTGTACTCAACGACGAACCTGGATGCACGAATGGCAAAACGTCATTTTTTTTGGATGAATCCAGGTTCTGTTTACAGCATCATGATGGTCGCATCCGTGTTTGGCGACATCGCGGTGAACGCACATTGGAAGCGTGTATTCGTCATCGCCATACTGGCGTATCACCTGGCGTGCTGGTATGGGGTGCCATTGGTTACACGTCTTGGTCACCTCTTGTTTGCATTGATGGCACTTTGAACAGTGGACGTTACATTTCAGATGTGTTACGACACGTGGCTCTACCCTTCATTCGATCGCTGCGAAACCCTACGTTTCAGCAGGATAATGCACGACCGCATGTTACAGGTCCTGTACGTTCCTTTCTGGATACAGAAAATGTTCGACTGCTGCCCTGGCCGGCACATTCTCCAGATCTCTCACCAACTAAGAACGTCTGGTCGATGGTGGCCGAGCAACTGACTCGTCACAAGTTGCCAGTCACTACTCTTGATGAACTGTGGTATCGTGTTGAAGCTGCATGGGCAGCCGTACCTGTACACGCCATCCAAGCTCTGTTTGACTCAATGGCTAGGCGTATCAATGCAGTTATTACGGCCAGGGGTGGTTGTACTGGGTACTGGTTTATCACGATCTATGAGCCCAAATTGCGTGAAAATGTAATCACATGTCAGTTCTAGTATAATATGAATAGCCGTTTATCATCTGCATTTCTTCTTGGTGTAGCAATTTTAATGGCCAGTTGTGCATTAAAGTTCCGAGAGCGTAGGTCAATAGAAAAGTCAGCAAAAATATAGCTTCGTTCTACATAGATCTCGCGAAAAGACGATGAAGATGAAATTAGAGAGATTCGTGCCCAAATGGAAGCTTACTGGCAATAGTTCTTCCCGCAAATCTTTCGTGACTGGATCAGGTAGGCGGGAGGGGCGGGGGGGTTGGAAGTGATGCCACACACCACAATGTGGCTTGCGGATGTAAATGTAAGGCGCATTGATGCCACTGATGCACGGAGACTGGTGTTAGTTATAGACCTTAGGATCTGAAGTTATTATATTCTTACACATGCTACCAATGTGTATTGCGATAAAATATTAAATTTTTATTTCTGGCCACTGGAGCCACATTTCAAGGGGCTGCGTCCACTGTCCATTGTTGAGAGATAGGGAACGTAGTCTCAGTGTTTCAGTTGCTCTCCCTCCTGTGCTATCCGGTTCGATAGCCAGGGCAAGGGAGACAGGAACACGTCGAACGTGAAGCTGGCCACAGACACGTAGACGGACTCAGGTAAAGCTCCTTTTAACCTCGAGGTGGAGAAGACACATTTGTCCGCCACTCCTCAGACCCTCGTGCACCTCTCGTTGCTGCGCACTGACGAAACGCTGCGGCTGCGGCCATGAGACAGGAGCGGCGGTGGTTAGTGGAATTGGTGGCGAGTGACGAAGGACCAGAGCGTCAGCAGGATCTCTTTAAGGCCCCGTGGCGCAGAGCCTCGGAGCAAATGGATCGTGACTGGCAGCTGCGTAGTGCAGGCTGTGCAAATCGATTCACATTTCCGCTGAGTTGTGACGCCGAACTCTTGGCTGCTGGTAGACCATGGAGCCTGCCGATCTACTGTGTCCCCGCGCCGAGTTGTATTGCTGTCTGTAGGTGGAAGGCATGCATCGGGGTGGAACGCATGCATTGGGGATTAATGCAATGCTGTGTTGGTGCATAGTTACTGGTGTTTTGCTTCACGTTGGCGTAACGATGAAGGTGACTACAAGGTCAACTTGTCGTTAGCCACTTGCCTTCGAGGATGATGAGGGGTCACCGCGCTTCAAAATTACTTTGCGTCGTGGCACTCCGAACGTTCTGCGACAGTGTGTAATAATACTGAGTTAAGATTCTTGCATTGTCTATGTAATTTAACCCGAAAGTTTCCGAAGAGATTGTATATTTTGTACGTAAACTATAATAAAATCGAGAGAACATCTTTGTAAATCCTTTGGCCGAAATGAATACGAGGAAGGTCTGAAATAAGTACTTCTCCTTCACAGAGGAAAATGAAATAAAAATAAATAACTAAGAAAATTAGAAATAAGGAAGATAATACAGAAAAAAATCTCGAAAGAACCAAAAAAAGGTAAAGAATACCCATTCTTCTTTCGGAGTAACAAACACTTCATAAAAAACAACACGACGAACAATATAAGATTTGTAAACAAAAATATCCAAACAGAAAAAAATTTAAATATTTCCCACAGCAATAAGGATAGTTGCGGAATATTGGGAGCTTATTTCAGTCACATCCTTAACTGTGAAGAACCGTTTGAAAATGGACTTTAATACCTGAACAACCACCAACATCATTAAAAGTCGTACGTTCAAAATGGCTCTGAGCACTATGGGACTTAACATCTATGGTCATCAGTCCCCTAGAACTTAGAACTACTTAAACCTAACTAACCTAAGGACAGCACACAACAACCAGTCATCACGAGGCAGAGAAAATCCCTGACCCCGCCGGGAATCGAACCCGGGAAAAAGTCTTACGTAACACACAGTTGACAAACCTTTAAATAAGACAGACTACGTGTAATAATTCAGCTTGACCGTTACTGATTTCTTTTTCGGTCGGGTGCGCTGCATCGATTTTGAATTACTGCAGTGAAACAGTCAGATTAACTTGCTGCAAGTTCGCAGATAGAGTGAGACTAAAATTTGAATCGTTAGCGTATCACCAGTTCCGTAAAAGTCCGTGATTTCCTACGAACTGAAAACCTTTAATAACTGAAGAGTTCTCCAAAAGACTTCATCACAAAACAACAGAGCTAAAAGAATTTAAAAAAAATATATTTTCGAGAAAAATCAGAGTCAAATTTAATCTTTTTGTACTTATACAATCACTTTAAGTTTCTTCATGGATGAATAAATGACTTCCCACTTCCCCCGATCCATATAACAACATCGATGTTGATCATAAGATGTCAAGTTAAGAACTAACTATTAATCGTTACTTTTTTCGTTTTGAACATTGATCGTCCACGTTTTATGTTTGTTACAAACAGTTAGTTGTAATTTCTTATGGAAATCAGCGGGCGATAATACATTCCGACACTGTCCTCAACCGCACGATGGCCTTCGCCTGGTGAGCAGCTGTCGGCTCTTTCCTTGGCTGCAGCACCGAAGATGCTTGTTGCACCGTTCTCCTTCCACATCAAGCAGATACAGAAAAAAAAGTTTCAGTATACAGTTGAAACTTTACAACAATACAAATATCAGTGGTAATAGTACTACTAAGTATTTTACGTTAGACACGTGTAACAGATACGAAAAGTTTTATTATCTGCGGTGTGAGTGGTAGGAGACATGGTGTAGCTGCCTCAGTATTTGATTACACCTCAAACCACTCAACGTCGAGGAACCACACACAAAAACACTGTGAGGCCTCGACAGAAAAACAAATCACAGATGAACTTTCGGAAAATGTCAAAAAATACCACATACAGGCTCCGCAGAACATCTTGGAAGAAATTTAGATAAATGAAAAAATCCCATATAAATGGAAGACGGTCCTCATTTATCCAAACGATAAGAAACGATGTGAATCAGGCTCCAATAACTATGGAGGGATCTCACTCCTAGAAGTAACGTACAAGGTATTCTCTAACCTTCTATTAAACAGAGAAGACCCCAACCAGACCATTAACTTAGAGAACACTAAGCGGATTTCCGAAAAGGAAGGTCCCGCCAAGAACAGTTACTAAGCTTTAAAAACCTCAGGGCCTAGCAAAAACCAGTAGCATGACTTTATTGACTTCCAAAAAGCTTAAGACTCGCCAGACCGGGAATCCTTATCTCTGTACAAAAGTACTAAACCTAGGCAACAAAATCACAAACATAACCAAAGAAAACCTTGTCAGCAAATACTGTTAAATTCATGGGAGTACCTTCTGAACATTTAATAAAAACTGGTGTACGGTAGGGAGACAACTCGAGGGGACTGGAGGTATCCGGCCGTGAGAACAAAAATGGTTCAAATGGCTCTAAGGACTATGGGACTTAACATCTGTCATCAGTCCCCTACAAAAATGTTCAAATGTGTGTGAAATCCTATGGGACTTAACTGCTAAGGTCATCAGTCCCTAAGCTTACACACTACTTAACCTAAATTATCCTAAGGACAAACACACACACCCGTGCCCGAGGCAGGACTCGAACCTCCACCGGGAGCAGTCACACAGTCTACGACTGCAGCGCCTTAGATCGCTCGGCTAATTCCGCGCGGCTCAGTCCCCTGCACTAAGAACTACTTAAACCTAACTAACCTAAGGACATCACACACATCCATGCCCGAGGCAGGTTTCGAACCTGCGACCGTAGCAGCCGCGTGGTTTCGGACTGAAGCGCCTAGAACCGCCCGGCCACAGCGGTCGGCAACGCGGTGAGCACAGCATGAAGCTATGAGCGCATCTGAACTGCTTAGTCGGTGAGTATCTCACAGCGCTGCTACAGTGCTAGTGATGTTGATACAAGGTAGAGCAATGGCAACGATAAACAAAGCTAACTTTGCATTATATCTAAAACAACAATTTCCGAAGTTGACATTTCGTAAAAAAGGAACCCAAGGAATTTTGCGGAGTGTGAAAGAAGTGGCAGATGACATACCAGCGTTACAACAAGAAGAGTCATTGGACTGTGTGGTGTCGTATGCGATCGACTGTGAGGACAATATATATGAGGACTACAAAGCTTAACAAGTGAAAGTGATATTGAAGCACGTGGCGAGTCATGTCGTTCACTATTTTTGTCGAACGGGGAGCCACAAATCCCTTCTCCAGTGAAACGTAGAAAAGGTCAATCATTGTCCAAGGAGCGGATGTTAAAAATAATTACGTTTATGGAAGATCACACGCAGCGCAGTAAAAAACAGTTATGAACACATTTCGTATAAGTCCTCAGCAATATGAACGCGTAGCGCGTAAGAGAAACTATGGGTATGCAAGACCCACTTGCTACAAAAAGTGGAGTTTCCGCATTTCACGGATGCTCGGTACTGTTTACAGAATGTGCGTGATAGTGACCTCCTACGTGCAACATGGATTACAGTAATTTGAAGGGAAGCAGTGGGTGATTATGTATCATCAAACAGTGCTACAGAATCAGAATACGTAAGATACTGAAATTTCAAACATAGCGTCAACTTGACGATGTACAGAAAATTGTAGATCGGCCCGAAAATTTATGGATGAGATAGACGAACTTATCCCATACTTCAGCAAGGAATTTGTTTCAACTCCGACCAATCGTGGTTTGAACAGAAAACACATATGAAAGGAAACAAGAATATTAGAGATACCGAGAGAGTTGTATCAAAATCAACTAACATAAATGCCTTAAAGCATTCATATACAATTATGGCGAGTGTTAATCTGGATGGTAAATTGGCTGGAAAGTTATTTATTGTGCTGCGAGAAGTTGGACTTGCGCCGTCCCCTACGATTCATTCTTATGTTTGTGAACTTGCAAGGGCAATACACAATATCTACGTCACAGCAAGCAAAAATGGAAAAATGGGCGAAGAGAACTATAACTACTGTATGAGCACTGCTTTTGGACAATAGCTGGTCAAAATAAATTGCTATTTTTTATTCCTGGCCTACGTATAAAAATCACACTCCTTCAGCGCAAACTATCTCTCATAAAAGTGTGTGACATTGCAGTTCGTGCCACGTAGAACCACTGGACAAATTCAGTCTCTGGATGTTTGTTTTCTCTGTGCCTGTAAAACAAATTATCGCACTACATGTAGCTATGCCTTGAAGGATAGACTGTTTCGCATTCGGTTGCATGCCAACGCATTCCACCAGTTCTCAACACCCCGTTACACCAATGTGATTCTATATGCATTTCTTAAGAGAGGATACCTAGCTGAATGTCCTGCATGGCTTATAAGTCCCACATTGTTCCCCTTCGATATTGATGGTGCGAACGTTGGTGATCACTGTGACGCGACATTTTTTATTCGGTGTTCATGGCGCAAGTTAATGGTTTGTTTTGAACGTTTGTTGGATGTCGACGTGTCCATTTTGTGAAGTAAACATCCCACAGAAGACTGATCTCTGCACCTCTCAGGCACTCATTCTCCGTCGCCCTCCTGATGCACAGGGCGCGTCATTAGCAGCTAATATTTTTCCTGTCATAACACTTTCAAATGAGCTTTACTAAAAAGTTCACTTGCGATATCGCACCCAAGGGGTTCCTTGTAAATTGAAATTATCGACATGTCCTGCAAGTGTGTATGTTCACAAGGTAGTGTTAGCGACATTGTATGTCACAGAATGCCAGCTAATTCATCAACGTCATCGCGAACGAGCAGCCGTCAAAGGAAGCTAGGCTCACATCATGTGTTCTACTTAAAAATGGTGCCCAATATTCTAGAATAAATGGTTCAAAATTCTCACCTTCAAGTTTCGTATTTTAATCAACGCAATCAGCAGCGAAGTGTTAGCCATTTCTTTGTAAGCACTCGACATATATCTGCTCTGAATACCTTGCTACCAACAAATACGTGAACAGAAGTCTACTCTGTGTCCATCACCTTGGTAAGGTTAACCTGGAGAATATATCCAAACAGTTTCCTTCAAACGTGGGCATGAGTGTTGCAATGCTATCTAGAGCTATATTCCCTACAAGTGAACCATACTGTATCAGCAACAGACATTTCGCGAAAAATGTTTAACGACAAATACAGATACGAGAAAGTACAAATGGATGTCATCGTTGTTAGTGGCCATGGAGTAGTACTTTTTTTGTATGAACCAGTAAGCATAACTCCATATTTAAGATATCTAAAGTCAGAAATTCATTAGTATGTTTTAGCGCATGTCAGGCTGGACTGTGGTAGTTAGCATTGTGTGTTCGATGCTAAAGGAACTTGTTAGAGTATGCAAGAGTACGTATTTGGCGTCCTACAAATTTGTCAATTTTACGCTCTGTCCTGCCAGTTTGCCAATTTCCTGCGTTCGCGTCCTACCAATGTGCCGATTTCACTACGTATCCTGCCAATTTGTCAATTTTACGGCCAATCCTGCCAATTTACTGATTTAACGCCATTAGAGAAACGTTTTATACCATTTTCTAGAATTTCGACTGGAGAAAATCTCATAATTTTACTTGAAGTGGTGATATCTGTCTGCAAGAGGAAGATAGCTGAGTGGCTAACAGTAAAAAACACTCAATATTCAATAACCGTTTAAATTATTATAAAAATTATAACAACTAAAAAATCGAGAATGGTGGTATTTCCGAAAGCCGCGTAGCTGTTTGAGGATGCTTTTTCCGCAACTGCAGGTTTCATGCATCTTCATGTTAGTTATATTTTCATAATGCAGGTCGACTGTTATGCAGTCCCAGTATTCGGGAAGTTATCCACCTCAAGATCAAACTATACCCAAAAGATGTTTGACAAGAATGTACAAAGCATGACTACTGAATGAGCCAGGCCGGATAGCACCCTGCGGGAAATCTTACAGAATGCGGTAGGAGCCAGCTGTATGATGTACGTACATCCACCGGTTTTGTTTTCCTCTTCGGCACCGTGGCCTTTCAACTTCCAGCCCTCAAAGAACTGCTTTCACCACATCGGCCTGTTAGCAATAAGGGATTTTAAGTTTTATTACGTCGGTTTTATACAGTTGCTTTCTAACGAATCTTGTAACATTTTCAAATGGTTCAAATGGCTCTGAGCACCATGGGACTTCTGAGGTCATCAGTCCCGTAGACTTAGAACTACTTAAACCTAACTAACCTAAGGACATCACACACATCCATGTCCGAGGCAGGATTCGAACCTGCGACTGCAGCGGTCGCGCCGTTCCAGATTGTAGCGCCTAGAACCGCTCGGCCACCTAAGCCGGATGTAACATTTTCTACAGGGTGTTACCGCCCTGGCTCATTCAGCAGTCGTACTTCGTACAGTTTTGACAAGAATCTTTTACGGAATTACAAAATGTGTGATTGGCTAACATTGAGCCATGACTTCTTTTCCACGGAAGAAGGTTACGATAAGACTGTTTAACTTGAACAAGTTCCAATTGTAAAAATTCTTACACATTACTTTAAACATTTTGTATGGAAAGATTTGGATACCGTAGGGGAAATACAACATATCCGCAGTTACTGTAAACAGAGAGTGATTATACATTGGAGTTTCCTCCCTAAGTAGGTGTTTTGGCGTACAGAGTACTTCTATGCTGGAATGAGACACTGCCAGTTATTGTGGGATGTTTGGGGTAAGTGATCAGGATGGGAGAAGTTGGCATTCTATTCCATTTAAGACGGATATAAGTTAATACAAAGAGTTAAAAAACGAAAATATCACAGCGTAAGGTCTCGGTAACGCAGACCGAGAAAAATGTAACCTGATCTGAATGTAGCGGATTCTATTTCTAGAACGCACTATGCACAAATCAGTCCCAGAACAAAAATAAAGTCATGAATGCGACGTTCTGATAACGTAGATACGTAGTAATAAACTGATACACATGCAACAGATGTCATTTATCGGGAGAAGTGCGTGATAAGGTGAAAAGGGTGGGAGAAAAAGAGCACCAGTCGTTCTAACACAATCCATGAATTCAGTCTCCAAAATAGTACTCCGTATGTTGGACCACATAAAATGGTTATTTTGACAGCTAGCATTGAGTTGATGTAGGTTTTCCCAACAGAAACGTCCGGATTTAAAAGGGGTATGGCGACGATAAGTTACACCACCACCCCAACAGTTCAGCCCGTTTCCGCACTCAGATGGATGGGAATGCTTTGTAACACATCTATTTAATATTTATGCTGAAATCTGTGTTATCGATTCCCACAGTTGCTATGTTAGTCTTTCAGAGGCACCGAACTATAATTTTTATGGATCACAAATACTAGTCTCGATTACATGCAACCACAAAATACAATCGCTCCATATGTTATCTTGTTACAACAAAATCGCGGTACATCATCATACATTATAGTGACGTCATGCTACAGCAACATCCGACGTTAAGAATGGTTGATAATATCTTTTTTTGTCTTCACTAGTTCTATAAATTTGCCTGAGTGGGACGTAATGTTTGTTTGAGAATGACATCGCATGTATAAGAGACACCTAGGGCTATAATTTAATAAATACAATACTCCTAATGCATATAAATCAGCGTGATTGTGGGTAATATGTTGTGTCACTTTATTACTGGTATTAGGTTAATGAGATGTATTTCGGCAAGCGTCACGGTCATACTTAAAAAATTTGGAGTTTATGCTGATTTTACAATCAGAGGAATACCCAGTATGCTGTTATTGACCTATAAATAATAAAGTGGAATGGTGTGGCTTATATATACAGAGCATGTAACTCAAAAAACATAGCTCGCCTATCCCTGTAGCATGTGGCTAACTATATCATCAGGTAAAGATTATAGCGTGACGTCGACAGTTGCTTGAGTCAGACGTAATGTTCGTTTGGGATGACATCCCGCATTAAAATGACGCCGTTGATGATATTTTAATAGTTATACACTACTAAATTTCCTCCTTTTCACAGGAGTGTGATGTGTATGTAGATATAATAGCATTGTGTGCTTTAATCGTCCGTTGATGGTTGATACATAACAGTCAGGACATTTGTTGAATAACGAGTGAAATGGAAAAGAAATTAGTCGCCTGATAAGCCTAAACATTACATCCTAGTCAACGGAGACAAAAATTTGTCGATTAGGGGAAAAGTTCGTGTAGTTGCTCTTTTTTTTACACTGGAGAAGTGGGGGGGGGGGGGGGGTCATGAACAACATAACAGCATACAAAAAATTGACAGGTGGTATGTGAGCGTGGGGATGCAGAGGGCGTTTAAAGTTGACAAACTCGAAAACAGCGGCTTATAGCGAAAACGTTCCGCAGTACTAAATTAAACTGCATTAAATTTCCTATAAAAATGTCATTAACTTTTTTCTTTAAGATTAATACTTTCCGCGTTGTAGGGGATATAAAAATCGCACAAGATCAAAAATAGTGTTTCTGTGGTATACAATTAATGTATATTTTAAATAAAGTGGGTTAAGAACACTTTTTGAATTAGTGTACCACCTCTAAGTGTAGTAGTATCGTATTAAGTGATAAATTGTGTTGTGGGATTGTAACAGGGGGGAAAGGCGGGGTTGGTGGTTGGAAGCGTGACAGAAGGTAGATCGTGGGGTTCTGGGCATGCACTTCCTTCCTTCATAAGCCTGTAAAAGAGCAAAAGAGCGAGCAGGCAATTCACCATTATTAAGATACCGAGGAATTACATACGTTGGCTGCGAGCGGGTATTCATTAAAATCAAGTTGAAATTTTTTCGGAATGGGATTCGAACCCGGGTCTCCTGCTTATTGGGGAGATGCTCCGACCGCTAAGACATCCGGACACATTGGTCAGTGCAACTGCACGGACTGTCCTAACATTCCTCCCGTCAAACTCAAATTCTCAACACATACCACACCCCACTGATGTAGGGCCTCTTGCCTATTACCTTCATTGCTCGTGGCATTTCGCCGACTCCCGTGAGAGTTTGAGCCTGGTGTGCATCTCCACTGAAGAGACAATTGACCGTTTCACCTTAGTTATACATCTATGTGATGTCTGTTCTTTCGAGCATGTCCGAAAGAATAGACACAATATATATGCATAATTCCTCATACTCACCAAACCACTACACCACAAAAAAGCAACTACAGGGCATTTCACAATGTTACACGTACCAACCGTTCCGAGCTCTTCCTATAAATCACTGGAGACGCAGTGCAAAGACACTCACTCACATGGGGGTATTTATTTTCCACAAAATGTGTTAACAGTAGATTGACTACAGATGTCAGTTGCTAATAATAAAAAAGCAAGAAAGACAATGGACAGGTTCTACGTAAATCTGTGCCAACTATTCTACACTGCCGTAGGCAGTAGGGCAGGTGTAGCGTTATTTCAGGAAAGGCGACTTCCTTTATCATGAGAACTGCTCGCTTTTCAGTTTACAGACGAACTATATCTCCCGGGAATTTTCTGCCCAGTTCTGTTTTGCAAGCAGAAAAAATACACTACTGGCCATTAAAGTTGCTACACCAAGAAGAAATGCAGATGACAAACGGGTCTCATTGCACAAATATATTATACTAGAGCTGGAGATTGTGATTACATTTTTACGCAATTTGGGTGCATAAATTCTGAGAAATCAGTACCCAGAACAACCACCTCTGGCCGTAATAACTGCCTTGATACGCCTGGGCATTGGGTCAAAAAGAGCTTGGATGGCGTGTACAGGTACAGCTGCCCATGCAATTTCCAAACGATACCAAACTTCATCAAGAGTAGTGACTGGCGCATTGTGACGAGCCAGTTGCTCGGCCACCATTGACCAGACTTTTTCAGTTGGTAAGAGATCTGGAGAATGTGCTGGCCAGGGCAGCAGTCGAACATTTTCTGTATCCAGAAAGGACCGTACAGGACCTGCAACATGCGGTCGTTCATTATCCTGCTCAAATGTAGGTTTTCGCAGGAATCGAATGAAGGGTAGAGCCACGGGTCGTAACAAATCTGAAATGTAACGTCTACTGTTCAAAGTGCCGTCAATACGAACAAGACGTGACCGATACGCGTAAGCAATGGCACCCCATACCAGCACGCCGGGTGATACGCCAGTATGGCGGTGACGAATACACGCTTCCAATGTGCGTTCGCTGCGATGTCGCCAAACACGGATGCGACCATCATGATGCTGTAAACAGAACCTGGATTCATCCGAAAAAATGTTTTGCCATTCGTGCACCCAGATTCGTCGTTGAGTACACCTTCGCAGGCGCTCCTGTCCGTGATGAAGCGTCAAGGGTAACCGCAGCCATGGTCTCCGAGATCATAGTCCATGCTGCTGCGAACGTCGTCGAACTGTTCGTGCAGATGGTTGTTGTCTTACAAACATCACCATCTGTTGACTCAGGGATCGAGACGTGGCTGCACGATCCGTTACAGCCATGCGGATAAGATGCCTCTCATCTCGACTGCTAGTGATACGAGGCCGTTAGAGTCCAGACGGCGTTTCGTATCACCCTCCCGAACCCACTGATTCCATATTCTGCTAACAGTCATTGGATCTCGACCAACGCGAGCAGCAATGTCGCGATACCATAAACCGCAATCGCGATAGGCTACAATCCGACCTTTATGAAAGTCGGAAACGTGATGGTACGCATTTCTCCTCCTTACACGAGGCATCACAAAAACGTTTCACCAGGCAACGCCGGTCAGCTGCTGTTTGTGTATGAGTAATCAGTTGGAAGCTTTCCTCATGTGAGCACGTTGTAGGTGTCGCCACCGGTGCCAACCTTGTGTGAATGCTCTGAAAAGCTAATCATTTGCATATCACAGCATCTTCTTCCTATGGTTAAATTTCGCATCTGTAGCACGTCATCTTCGTGATGTAGCAATTTTAATGGCCAGTAGTGTAACTTCACTAAGTTTGGTGTTTATGCAGTGGAGCTATTTTCAGTTTATTAAGTGGGTATTTATTTGCTTTTGTTAAACGAGCTATTATGTAAAAAAGTTCAACAGCTAGGGCTGTCAACTGTCTACCTCATTGAAGAGCCTTTCACAAGAGTAACACGTTGACAATATGTATATATAGATAACATTGTCTACACTATGAATGTGCGGGATACTTTTCTTAACTGGAGGGTATCAGATGCATCACCCATGACTCAGCTGTCCCAACATCTAAAAAGACCCAGAGGCTTACATTGACTCCCTCTGTAACAGTAGTATGTCACCTAGGTGTTACAGAACTTGAGATTTTTGAATACAATTCAGACAAGGCATTGCAGCGAATTGTTGTTCTAGATGTGTTATTCCTATCAGGTATTTTGACATCCCCATTGCAAGATATACGTTGGGCGTGGGGTATGTGTCTCCACTCAGTGCAGTCCAGTTTACAAGAGCGAGAAATTCCTGAGTGAAATGGAAGAGATTTGGGCAGTCTTCTTATAACATAATTAACGGCGCGAGAACAACAGTACATTTCTGGTCAATCATGAATTCACCACCAAGTAACTAGAACATCCCGACCGGCTAGCCGCGCGGTCTAACGCGCTGCTTCCCGAGTGGGGAGGCGTGCCGGTCCCCATCACGAATCCGCTGGGTGGACTGGTGTCGAGGTCTGGTGTGCTGGTCAGCTTGTGGATGGTTTTTAAGGTGGTTTTCCATCTGCCTCAGCGAATGCGGCTGGTTCTCCTTATTCCAAGTCAGTTAGACTATGCGTACACCATAATTACTCTTCCACGCAAACATTTGTGGTACACTCGCCTGGTACGAAACGTTCCCGATTAGGCGAAGGGGGAGGTGTCCACTGCGGGCCGAACCGCACAATAACCCTGGGTACGGAGAGGGGCGGCGGTGGGGGAGGGGGCGTGAACCACTGTGGCCTGTTGTGGGGTTGTAAACCACTGAGGGCTACGGTGGGACGAAGCTCTGTCGTTTGTAGGTCCACAGTTCTATACAATACAATACAATACAACTACAACATGGGTACACGGCTCTGTAGTATGCTGTCAACGTCAGACAGAAGCAAGACGTCACATTTGCAATCCAACCCAAGCACTCAATGAACTTAAATTTTCAATAGAAGCCATGTTTTTCTAGATAGTCAATAAGAACATAAAAAGTTGGTCTTTAATCCCCAACACGACGTCAGGATTTTTAGTATAGTATTTACTGCACTCCCCCTACCATTGCATAAAATTTGCAACTACACGCATTTTTCCCCTAATTTTCCTTCGTTGACTGGCCTCTTATGACCATCGCCCAGCGCAGTTAGAATGCTGCTTGGCAGTCTTACGTGTACATAATGCGGTAAGAAAAGCATATAAGCGGTGGAGTGACGAAGGGGTGCAAGAGGGACGGGTGGTGAAGACAGAGAGAGGAGGAATCATTCTTGTGAGCCGCAAATGGGCAAATACACATATATAAGCGATTTTGGTAAAGGTTAGGTTACTATGCCCCGGCAGATGCGAACGAGCATCTCGGAATCAGCGAAACGAGTGAACTTTTCGCGTGCTACTATTGTGAGCATCGGTGGAAAGATCATAAAAAGCTCCCGGTTTACTTGCCGCGTCTAATTCGGATAAAATTTTATCTGCATTTGACACGCTCAGTAAACTGAAAACTTTTGATGCAAGGACTCCGTCGCGAAAGACTTCGGAGCCATGTATGGAAAAGGAAGGTCGTTGAAACCCTGAATAGGTGACAAGGTGTTGAACGTCCATGCCTCAGCACAGAACGTGAGGTCGGAGTCCTTTCTTCTCTGTAAAGCAGAATAGACAGCAGATCTGTTGACATAGTACCACGCTGATGCAGACGTAAGAGCTTCGGAGCGCACTGTTCAGCGCAAACTGATATCCATGGGGCTCCACAGCAGACGACCACCATGCTGGCACAAACATCGGAGGTGGACAGTGGAGCTACTGAAACGTTGGCGCTGATGAATCACGTTCCTTGTTACTTGAGGTCGATGGTAGTGACAGGATAGATTGCCATGGCTACTGGAACATGCAGCGCACCAAGGTCGAAGGCCGACAAGGATAGTTTTAAGCTATGGAGGACATTCATCTACCTGTGATATTAATCTATGATACCATGAAAGTTATGGACTTTTTTTTTGGAGGAGGGGGGGTGGGGGTCATCAGTCTTCTGACTGGTCTGATGCGGCCCGCCACGAATTCCGCTTCTGGGCCAACCTCTTCATCTCAGATTAGCACTTACAACCCATGTTCTCAATTATTTGGTGGATATATTCCAAACTCTGTATCCTCTACAGTTTTTGCCCTCTACAGTTCCCTCTAGTACCATGGAAATAATTCATTCCCTCATGTCTGAACTGATGTCCTATCACCCTATCCCTTCTCGTTATTAGTACTTTCCACATATTCCTTTCCTCTCCGATTCTGCGCAGAACCTCCTCATTCCTTACCTTATCAGTCCATCTAATTTTCAACATTCGTCTATAGTACCACATCTCAAATGCTTCGTTTCTCTTCTGTCCCGGTTTTCCCACAGTCCATGTTGCGCTACCGTACAATGCTGTACTCCAGACGTACGTTCTTAGAAATTTCTACCTCAAATTAAGGCCCATGGTTGATACTAGCAGACTTCTCTTGGAAAGGAATAACCTTTTTGCCATTGCTAGTCTGGTTATTTTACTGCTAAGGTAGCAGAATTCCTTAACTTTATCTACTTTGTGAACATCAATCCTGTTCTCATTTCTGCTGCATCTCATTACTTTCGTATTTCTTCGATTTACTCTCAGTTCATATTCTGTACTCATTAGATTGTTCATTTCTTTCAGCAGATTATGTAATTCTTGTTCACTTTCACTCAGGATAGCAATGACATTGGCGAATCGTATGATTGATATCCTTTCACCTCGAATTTTTATTCTACTCCTGAACCTTTCTTTTATTTCCATCATTGCTTTTTCGATGTACAGATTGAAGAGAGGGAAAGACTAAATCCCTGTCTTACACCCTTTTTAATCCGAGCACTTCGTTCTTGGTCATCCACTCTTATTATTCCCTCTTGGTTCTTGTACATATTGTGTATTACCTATCTCTCCCTATAGCTTACCCCATTTTTCTCAGAATTTCGAACATCTTGCACCATTTTACATTGTCTAAGGCTTTTTCCAGGTCCACAAATCCTATGAGCTTGCCCTGATTTTTCTTTAGTCTTGCTTTCATTATCAAGCGCAATGTCAGAATTGCCTCTCTCGTGCCTTTACCTTTTCTAAACCCAAACTTACCGTCATATAGCATGTCCTCAATTTTTTTCCTTTCCTCTGTATATTATTTTTGTCGGCAACTTGGATGCATGATCTGTTTAGCTAATTCAAAAATGGCTCTGAGCACCATGGGACTTAACATCTGAGGTCATCAGTCTCCTAGAACTTAGAACTACTTAAACCTAACTAACCTAAGGACATCACACACATCCATGCCCGAGGCAGGATTCGAACCTGCGACCGTAGCGGTCGCGCGGTTCTAGACTGTAGCGCCTAGAACCGCTCGGCCACTCCGGCCGGCGTTTAGCTAATTGAGCGACAATTCTCGCACTTGTCAACTCTTGCAGTCTTCGGAATTGTGTTGATGATATTTTCCGAAAGTCACATGGTGTGTCGCCAGACTCATACATTCTACACACCAACGTGAATAGTCGATTTATTGCCTCTTCCCCCCCCCCCCTCCCAATGATTTTAGAAATTCTGATGAAGTGTTATTATTCCTTCTGCTTTGTTTGATCTCCTAAGCTCTTTTAAATTCTGATTCTAATACTGTGTCCCCTACCTCTTCTAAATCGACTCTTGTTTCGTCTTCTATCATATCATACAGATCTTCCCCCTCATAGATGCTTTCAATGTATTCTTTTCACCTATCCGCTCTCTCCTCTGCATTTAGCAGTGGAATTCCCGTTGCACTCTTAATGTTACCACACTTACTTTTAATGTCACCGAAGGTTGTTTGGACTTTCCTGTATGCTGAGTCTGCCCTTCCGACGATCATCTCTTCAGTTTCTTCACATTTTTCATCTAGCCATTTCGTCTTAGCTTCCACGCATTTCCTATTTATTTCATTCGTCAACGACTTGTATTTCTGTATTTCTGAGTTTCCCGGAACATTTTTGTACTTCCACCATTCATCGATCAAATGAAGTAGTTGTGGACTACGTTAACATTATTGCGGACCACCTGCATCCCGTCATTTTTGGTGTCTTCCCAGAAGGCGGTGCCATCTCACAGCAGGATAACAATCGGTGTCACATAATCAGAATGTGCTGTGGTGGCTTGAGGAGAATGATAGTGAACTGTCGTAGATGTCTTGAAAGTGATCGTAATTATTGTTTGTTCTGCTGAAAGATATACGGAATTATGTGACGTTGCTCCTTTGAAAATAATAGAATTTTGATTGAGAACAGAAAGAAACAGAAATTAATTACTCTGCATCAAATTACAAAGAATTGCATTATCAAGTATATCAGTGAGAGTTTTAAAATATTCTCTACCAGCTCCTAAAAGCTGTTCTGAAACGTTCCTGTACGTAACAGACAACTTACCTCGTCTTACCACTGCAACTGCATGTTCAGAAATATGATAAAATATTTCAAGAGCAATACTTCGATCCCAGCAGAGTGGAGTGCATGGTCATAATAATTGCAACTATTACTGGCATATTATTTTGATACAGAAATTGAGTGATCACAAGGGGTTTGGTCAACTAATCTTAAACAGTGTAAAAAAAAAATGAAAGAAACCAGTTAAGACTTTAATTTACTATATTCGCCAAATAGATTAGTTAAACACTGACGTATTTTACACAGGCTCTGTCTCAGGCTGATACTGATCTTCGGCCTGACATGGCTGCTTGTCCTGTTCCAGAGGTTGCCCCTCAGTCTGCAAGATCCGGGCGGTCGCAGAGGGTGGGCTTACTGGTAGTTAGGAGCTCCAACGTCAGGCGCGTAATGGGGCCCCTTAGGGAAATGGCAGCAAGACACGGGAAGAAAACCAATGTGCACTCCGTGTGCATACCGGGGGGAGTCATTCCAGATGTGGAAAGGGTCCTTCCGGATGCCATGAAGGGTACAGGGTGCACCCATCTGCAGGTGGTCGCTCATGTCGGCACCAATGATGTGTGTCGCTATGGATCGGAGGAAATCCTCTCTGGCTTCCGGCGGCTATCTGATTTGGTGAAGACTGCCAGTCTCGCTAGCGGGATGAAAGCAGAGCTCACCATCTGCAGCATCGTCGACAGGACTGACTGCGGACCTTTGGTAGAGAGCCGAGTGGATGGTCTGAATCAGAGGCTGAGACGGTTCTGCGACCGTGTGGGCTGCAGATTCCTCGACTTGCGCCATAGGGTGGTGGGGTTTCGGGTTCCGCTGGATAGGTCAGGAGTCCACTACACGCAACAAGCGGCTACACGGGTAGCAGGGGTTGTGTGGCGTGGGCTGGGCGGTTTTTTAGGTTAGATGGCCTTGGGCAAGTACAGAAAGGGCAACAGCCACAACGGGTGCGGGGCAAAGTCAGGACATGCGGGGACCAAGCAGCAATCGGTATTGTAATTGTCAACTGTCGAAGCTGCGTTGGTAAAGTACCGGAACTTCAAGCGCTGATAGAAAGCACCGAAGCTGAAATCGTTATAGGTACAGAAAGCTGGCTTAAGCCAGAGATAAATTCTGCCGAAATATTTTCAAAGGTACAGACGGTGTTTAGAAAGGATAGATTGCATGCAACCGGTGGTGGGGTGTTCGTCGCTGTTAGTAGTAGTTTATCCTGTAGTGAAGTAGAAGTGGATAGTTCCTGTGAATTATTATGGGAGGAGGTTACACTCAACAACCGAGCTAGGTTAACAATTGGCTCCTTTTACCGACCTCCCGACTCAGCAGCATTAGTGGCAGAACAACTGAGAGAAAATTTGGAATACATTTCACATAAATTTTCTCAGCATGTTATAGTCTTGGGTGGAGATTTCAATTTACCAGATATAGACTGGGACACTCAGATGTTTAGGACGGGTGGTAGGGACAGAGCATCGAGTGACATTATACTGAGTGCACTATCCGAAAATTACCTCGAGCAATTAAACAGAGAACCGACTCGTGGAGATAACATCTTGGACCTACTGATAACAAACAGACCCGAACTTGTCGACTAAGTGCAGAACAGGGAATCAGTGATCATAAGGCCGTTGCAGCATCCCTGAATATGGAAGTTAATAGGAATATAAAAAAAGGAAGGAAAGTTTATCTGTTTAGCAAGAGTAATAGAAGGCAGATTTCAGACTACCTAACAGATCAAAACGAAAATTTCTGTTCCGACACTGACAATGTTGAGTGTTTATGGAAAAAGTTCAAGGCAATCGTAAAATGCGTTTTAGACAGGTACGTGCCGAGTAAAACTGTGAGGGACGGGAAAAACCCACCGTGGTACAACAACAAAGTTAGGAAACTACTGCGAAAGCAAAGAGAGCTTCACACCAAGTTTAAACGCAGCCAAAACCTCTCAGACAAACAGAAGCTAAACGATGTCAAAGTTAGCGTAAGGAGGGCTATGCGTGAAGCGTTCAGTGAACTCGAAAGTAAAATTCTATGTACCGACTTGACAGAAAATCCTCGGAAGTTCTGGTCTTACGTTAAATCAGTAAGTGTCTCGAAACAGCATATCCAGACACACCGGGATGATGATGGCATTGAAACAGAGGATGACACGCGTAAAGCTGAAATACTAAACACCTTTCTCCAAAGCTGTTTCACACAGGAAGACCACACTGCAGTTCCTTCTCTAAATCCTCGCACAAACGAAAAAAAAAGCTGACATCGAAATAAGTGTCCAAGGAATAGAAAAGCAACTGGAATCACTCAATAGAGGAAAGTCCACTGGACATGACGGGATACCAATTCGATTCTACACAGAGTACGCGAAAGAACTTGCCCCCCTTCTAACAGCCGTGTACCGCAAGTCTCTGAGGAACGGAGGGTTCCCAATGATTGGAAAAGAACACAGGTAGTCCCAGTCTTCAAGAAGGGTCGTCGAGCAGATGCGCAAAACTATAGACCTATATCTCTGACGTCGATCTGTTGTAGAATTTTAGAACATGTTTTTTGCTCGAGTATCATGTCGTTTTTGGAAACCCAGAATCTACTATGTAGGAATCAACATGGATTCCGGAAACAGCGATCGTGTGAGACCCAACTCGCTTTATTTGTTCATGAGACCCAGAAAATATTAGATACAGGCTCCCAGGTAGATGCTATTTTTCTTGACTTCCGGAAGGCGTTCGATACAGTTCCGCACTGTCGCCTGATAAACAAAGTAAGAGCCTACGGAAGCTGTGTGGCTGGATTGAAGAGTTTTTAGCAAACAGAACACAGCATGTTGTTATCAATGGAGAGACGTCTACAGACGTTAAAGTAACCTCTGGCGTGCCATAGGGGAGTGTTATGGGGCCATTGCTTTTCACAATATATGTAAATGACCTAGTAGATAGTGTCGGAAGTTCCATGCGGCTTTTCGCGGATGATGCTGTAGTATACAGAGAAGTTGCAGCATTAGAAAATTGCAGCGAAATGCAGGAAGATCTGCAGCGGCTAGGCACTTGGTGCAGGGAGTGGCAACTGTCCCTTAACATAGACAAATGTAATGTATTGCGAATACATAGAAAGAAGGATCCTTTATTGTATGATTATATGATAGCGGAACAAACACTGGTAGCAGTTACTTCTGTAAAATATCTGGGAGTATGCGTGCGGAACGATTTGAAGTGGAATGATCATATAAAATTAATTGTTGGTAAGGCGGGTACCAGGTTGAGATTCATTGGGAGAGTGCTTAGAAAATGTAGTCCATCAACAAAGGAGGTGACTTACAAAACACTCGTTCGACCTATACTTGAGTATTGCTCATCAGTGTGGGATCCGTACCAGATCGGTTTGACGGAGGAGATAGAGAAGATCCAAAGAAGAGCGGCGCGTTTCGTCACAGGGTTATTTGGTAACCGTGATAGCGTTACGGAGATGTTTAATAAACTCAAGTGGCAGACTCTGCAAGAGAGGCGCTCTGCATCGCGGTGTAGATTGCTCGCCAGGTTTCGAGAGGGTGCGTTTCTGGATGAGGTATCGAATATATTGCTTCCCCCTACTTATACCTCCCGAGGAGATCACGAATGTAAAATTGGAGAGATTAGAGCGCGCACGGAGGCTTTCAAACAGTCGTTCTTCCCGCGAACCATACGCGACTGGAACAGGAAAGTGAGGTAATGACAGTGGCACGTAAAGTGCCCTCCGCCACACACCATTGGGTGGCTTGCGGAGTATAAATGTAGATGTAGATGTAGATGTAGACCTTAATTATTCCACAATGTCTGTACTCAATGAAGATCACTCTATTCACAGCAAAGAAACGAGTATTACTCTCAATGTATGGGTACACAAATCTGACAAAATCCCTCTAGTGCGCAAGCAAGTAACAACTGCGTGCAGGAAAAAGGCAAATTATCACGAAATCCTCAATTAATACCGAAGTCTCCTCCAGTGCTATCAGAATGGTCACGGCAGGCAGCGACCTCTCATATGGTGCGGCTTCTCTCCACCGCAGGCTGCGTCTGATCACTGCCGTCTCCACTCAACAACTGTTCGCTTGCTACTACTCGCAGTAATAATATCTCAGACTGAGAGTTTATGTATGCACACCACAGCAGAATCATTGGTAAACTTCGCAAAGAAGTATTAACATCCAAACTTATATAACCCCACCCTCACTTTTAAGAATTGTGTGGTGTGATTCTTGTATAACACATTGGCAGGGAATGAACGCAAAATTGCTACATAACAAAACTGAGAAAAATAGCAATGATATTTTTCAAAAGTGGTAGATTGTATAATCATAAGCAAAACATGTACATAATACGAAACTGATAAGCTGTATGGTGTTGTAAAAAAGAAAAATCTACAAGTATCATCTTGTGCTTGTAAGGACTAATATCCAACTGATATTGACAGTACTTCATTCGACAGGATAACAAAATGTTGTTTATACTCGTAGTTCTCCAAGAGAGTAAAACAGTGTCTCAGTTGTGTAGATACAAATATTACACAGAATTGGAAATAGAGCAAAGAGAGAGAAAATAAATATACAAGTATCATTGTGCAGGTAAGCACTTACATTTTCATGACATTAGCGGTACTTCTTTTGAGAATATAACAAAATGTTATCTACTGTTCTTTAACAGAGTAAAAACCATCTGGCAATAGAAAAACAGGTAAAGAAACTCATGTTTTAGTTGCAGCAGACTCAGCGACACCTCGCACTATGTATACTGACAAGCACATCGAGATGTTAACATATTTTACGACATACAAGCTTGAGGTATAAACAGACTCAGGAACCAATTACATACATTATTTCCACTGACAACCACACCAAAATGCTTTAATGTGTCACTGCATTTCATATTCACATGAAGATACTGTACAGAATCAAGAGTGTAGCAAAAGGCACCTCTTCAAAGAATCGTGAAGATCATAAAAGCATTGACATTGTATCGCTTTGAGAAAACAAGTTCTCATAACTGACATAGAAGATCAAAAGTCTCATACATGGCACAATAACAGAAACGAACGATATTGAATAAATGAATAATAGTGAGTTATATACACTTGTATATGAAACTCAACATTATGTGAATAGGCACTTAAGCTGAGTGCTCAGTAAATGACTCAAAATATGTATGACCACAGATAATTACTTAAGTGTGGCAAGCTTCTTGAAGTACAGTTGTTATATGAACTTCAGCCCAAGCACATTGTGACAAACACGTCCTATATGAATTCATTTTCTGATGTTGCAGTACACAGCGAACCGTAAAGTACATGTTTTGATCCAGAAAACACAAAATGTGTGACACATAACGTCACTGAATGACATACAGACATTAATAATGGCATATTTAAGAAATGTTACAATTAATCGTAGATCCCAGAGTTGATATGTAAATAGTGATTACATATGATGTAAATTATCATACAATAGAAAATTACAGCTAAACAATCAAAACATCACTTTTGCAGTCAATAAAGCTGCTCGAGCTATGGAGAAACCAACCACTGAAGACTGGAATAGAGTAAAGCGCATTTTCCGGTATTTGAAAGGGACCTTAAATTTTGGAATTGTATATAATAAAAAAGAAGAGTTAAAGATTTACGCTGAGCAGATTTCGCAGGTGATAACCGGACAAGGCGCTCAACAACTGGAATTCTTGCAAAGTACTCAGGTGGTGCAGTGTCATGGACAAGTCAGTTGTAGAAAGTAGTGGCCACATCCACAACCGAGGCGGAAATAATTGCAGCTAGTGAAGGAACAAAAGAGTTAGTTTGGTTACGTCGTCTGCTATCAGAATTAGTGGAAATGTCGGGGCAGCCTCCAGTTCTTTACATTGACAATGCTAGTGCATTGAAGTTGGCAAAAAATCCAGAATATCATCGACGTTCTAAACATATAGAGGTCCGACATTTCTATGTTCGTGAAAGATATCTGAACGGTGAGATTTTCTTGGAACACATTGATGGACACAACCAGTTGGCAGATATTTTGACGAAACCTCTTGAACGAGTTCGATTTAATTTTCTATGTTCAGAAATTGGCATGCAAGAGACAAAGCAATAATTTCATGATTTTTTCTTTTGGAGGAAGTGTTAAAAGAAAAGAAAAAATTCCTTGACGTCTATATTTACGTGCTGCTCCGTGACCCTGCTGTCAATACCTTTATTCGTGGCTTGTGTGTAACTTCTGTGTATTTTCTTACAGTAAATGTGTTTTTTTTCGTATCCAGGGTGTAATTACAAAGCTAATAAAATGTTTTCTTGCCTTTAAATAATATTTTTCATCATATGTGAGTATACACAATTCCTTCTTATACAGTAGAAGTGACTTGAGCTCCAGTCAACATAAGTTAGTAAAGACTGTCATTTCTTATGACTGCATATTCAGTTTCGTTCTCATAACTGATTCAACATTCAGTCATTGAATAATGGATCTCCGATTATCACAAGTACTTCCTTATTATTACAACATAATTATTTCATTTATTGAAAAACATAGTAGGGTTTACATGACGATCATCGAATAGAAAATAATAAGTAGCATCACAAGGTCAATATCGTCAAATGTTAAATGTCAACTCGTCTGTGTGTGGAGTCGGAATCGTATGGAGTCAAAACTGAATGGAGTCATAGTATGATGGAATCATAATCATATGCCCATAAATAATTAATCACAACAGCAAAATAAATACAGCATTCAAAAGACATATTCTATAAAGCAACTAATAATGGCGCAATTTATTCTAAGATGCAACACAAGAAAGATTTATCCTCAAACTTTTGAGTAGTAGCTGAAAGAAGTGGTTTATTAATCGAAAATGAAGCAAATAACTTCTCTTGAGCTGCAGGATTGCTTGATGACAAGAGAAAAAAAATCATCATCTTCCAATCATTACCTTAACATGATGGAATAGGTACTGCATCACTGCTGCAGCAGAACCATAAGAGAAAGCCTGAAATAAAATTGTTTAAATAGAAAGACACTAAAGTATTGAAGTAACTTATTTTGCACGGTTTCGTACGAGATCCATAAAAATGTGGCTGATTAGCTTGCATCAAAGAGGAAAAATTCTACAAGCTGAAAAGAAAAAGTTGTCAAAATGCATAATATATTTATATACAAGTCACGGATCAATGTTTTTAACACGACTGGGTACATTTGGAATGCTTTGTTAGAATGCTACTAGCTCGCTTCGTACGCTACTCTCTAACCTGAAAATATTGTTTAGTTCGTAAAAACGCGTACAGTTCTGTATTTTTTTATTGCTTTTGCAACAGAGAGAAAATTCAATGATGATCATGTCATACATAAAAAATAAAATTCACTAAGTGTGAGCAGTAATAAGTTCTGAATGGCTACAAGATGCGATAAAAGTGATATAAATACTGGTTTACTGGTTCTTTTACTTTTTACTTCTTTTACTTCTCAGAGTTTTTAGCCATGTATTAGAATGAAATGTTGACCACTATCAGATATTACTTTGTCAGCATGCCTTTCTTCCTTCAGAAAACTCTTTATGAATGCTGTAAAAACAGATTTTGCAATTGCTTCCGTAAAGGTTTGAATGAGACATATTTAGCGGTAAGCTCAATAGTTACAAAAACAAATCAATAACCATGTTTCGATCTCGTAACAAGACCAAAAATGTCAGCTAGTTCTCTTAGTTTCACAGGGATGATCGGAAATAGTAGAGTTTTGTGCGTAACGGTAGGTGGTTTTGGCATAGTTTGCATTTTGTCAAGACAGTGGGAATTCGCTTTTCCATATTGCTGAAGTATCATATATCCTGTAATTTCTGAAAACATTTCTTAGCACCAAAGTGTGCGTAACTGAGATGTGTGGACCAAAAGGATTTGTTGACGAGTACGTCTGAGACGCACAGTACCCAAACAGGACATCTACGTATGAATAAAATGTGTTTACGTTCAAGGTAGTACTGTCTTATCGCAGTGTTTCATTTGTTTTGCCATTTCTCCTTCATCTCTTTCCAGATTGCCCCCTTCTCCTGTTCGTGAGCAATATCACATAATGAATATGAAATAAAGTTTTCAGAGCCTACTTGTTGCATTATAACAAACTAAAATTATTTTCCTTGAAACCTTCCTCATTACACTGGACTAAACCAACAGGTGCACGTAAGGACATCAGCAACAATGTTTTCTCACTCAGATATGTAAATCACAGTAAAACTGAATTCCAGAAGGAACAAAGCCAAACGTCTTAAACGATCATGATTTAGTTTAGTCGTCATAAGAAACTGAAGTGTCCAATGACCGGTATATACCTTAGTGTGTTTACATTGTAGAAAGGAATGAAATTTGTCAAATTCCAAAGCTATTACTAATGCTTCGAGCTCAATGACAGAATAGTTACGTTCGGCTTTGGTTAAAAGCTGGCAAAAGCTATAGTTTCCTGGGTAAGAATACATTTTCTATGATTTATTGAAACAAGTGTACACCAAGACCAGATCTTGAACTATTCGTCGAAAGACAAAATTCGAAAGATAATCAGGATGGGATAATATGGATGCATTATGCAATGCAGTTTTCAGATCATCATATTCGGTCTGGGCGGCATCATCTCAGCCGCGAACAGTATTGCTGCCTGTGAGTTGCATATAGTCTAGGTGTAGATAAGCTCTCTAAGCCGATGACACGTCGATAAATATTCACAAGAATTAAGACTCCTCTAAGTTGCCATTTGTTTATAGGTACAGGCATTTTTTCATTTGCTTTCAGTTTTTCTGGATTGGGTGATTACTTTTCGTAGAGACAATGTGGCGAAGAAATTTAATTTGCGTTTTACCAAACTCTGATTTTTTAAAAATTTACTGTAATGCCATGCTCAAGATATGTCTGTAACAGTTCACTCAGTACCTGGTTGTGTACTGCAAACATATCACGTTCACGAGAGAAGTGATTAGCATTTACAAAATTAATGCGTTCACTGTGATTTCCAAGGTGATAATTATTGAACTTTCTGGTGTCGTTATCACGACCTATATTTTCTTCGATGCTGGCAAGCTGTTCCTATCTCTTTCTTACGTCACGTTTATTTTGCTGATTAGTGGTCATCTGCCCTTCTTTAAAACGTGGCATAGACTGAAATTCTTCAGCATGAGCGAACAGAACCGGCCGAGTATCGTCTGACCCTCTGTCTGAATCATTGTTCCATTGCGTCACTCTCTCGGATAATTCTTCTAGATGTTTTGCAACAATAATCAACTGATTTTGCGTCTTTGAAACTTCAGTGTTATTCTGTACCTGTAAGGACTGGAACTTTAGTGCTAAATCCTCTATTTTCCATTCTTGTAGTGACTCAAAATATCAACAAACGGTACATGGTCAAGTCTGGACTCAAGATTATTAATATCAACCATGAGTTCCTCACGTACCTCAGTTTTTAATCGTTCTGAGATTTTCCCGAATTTACAATTTAAATTATCATAAATCTCATCCCAAAACAATTAGAAGTTCTCTTCCTATTTGCTACCAGATCCCTTGATCTCGCCACGAGGTTAAACATTACTTTTTTAATCTATTATTAAATCCTATAACCCCCCCCCCCCCCAATGGAGCTTGCCGTTGGTGGGGAGGCTTGCGTGCCTCAGCGATACAGATGGCCGTACCGTAGGTGCAACCACAATGGATGGGTATCTGTTGAGAAGCCAGACAAAAGTGTGGTTCCTGAAGAGAGGCAGCAGCCTTTTCGGTAGTTCCAGGGGCTACAGTCTGGATGATTGACTGATCTGACATTGTAACACTAACCAAAACGGCCTTGCTGTGCTGGTACTGCGAACGGCTGAAAGCAAGGGGGAACTACGGCCGTAATTTTTCCCGAGGGCATGCAGCTTTACTGTATGGTTAAATGATCATGGCGTCCTTTTGGGAAAAATATTTCGGAGGTAAAATAGTCCCCCATTCGGATCTCCGGGCGGGGACTACTCAAGAGGACGTCATTATCAGGAAAAATAAAACTGGAATTCTACGGATCGGAGCGTGAAATGTCAGATCCCTTAATCGGGCAGGTAGGCTAGAAAATTTAAAAACGGAAATGGATAGGTTAAAGTTAGATATAGTGGGAATTAGTGAAGTTCGGTGGCAGGAGGAACAAGACTTTTGGTCAGATGAATACAGGGTTATACATACAAAATCAAATAGGGGCAATGCAGGAGTAGGTTTAATAATGAATAAAAAAATAGGAGTGCGGGTAAGCTACTACAAAACAGCATAGTGAGAGCATTATTGTGACCAAGATAGACACGAAGCCCACGCCTACTACAGTAGTACAAGTTTATATGTCAACTAGCTCCGCAGATGATGAAGAAATTGATGAAATGTATGATGAGATAGTAGTGAAGGAAGATAATAGTGAAGGGAGACGAAAATTTAATAGTCATGGGTGACTGGAATTCGAGTGTAGGAAAAGGGAGAGAAGGAAACATAGTAGGTGAATATGGATTAGGGCTAAGAAATGAAAAAGGAAGCCGCCTGGTAGTGTTTTGCATAGAGCATAACTTAATCATTGCTAACACTTGATTAAAGAAGGTTGTACACATGGAAGAATCCTGGAGATACTAGAAGGTATAAGATAGATTATATAATGGTAAGACAGAGATTTAGGAACCATGTCTTAAATTGTAAGACATTTCCAGGGGCAGATGTGGACACTGACCACAATCTATTGGTTATGAACCTAAAGTAAAACTGAAGAAACTGCAAAAAGGTGGGAATTTAAGGAAATGGGACCTGGATAAACTGACCGAACCAGAGGTTATAGAGAGTTTCAGGGAGAGCATAAGGGAACGATTGACAGGAATGGGGGAAGGGAATACAGTAGAAGAAAAATGGGAAGCTTTGAGGGATAAAATAGTGAAGGTAGCACAGGACAAGTAGCTAAAAGGACGAGGGCTAGTAGAAATCCTTGGGTAACAGAAGAAATATTGAATTTAATTGATGAAAGGAGAATATATAAAAATGCAGTAAATGAAGCAGTCAAAAAGGAATACAAACGCCTCAAAAATGTGATCGACAGTAAGTGCAAAATGGCTAAGCAGGGATGGCTAGGGGACAAATGTAAGGATGTAGAGGCTTTTGGAGAAAGGGGAACCATTTATATGAATATCAAGAGCTCAGATGGAAACTTAGTTCTAAGCAAAGAAGTGAAAGCAAAAATGTGGAAGGAGTATATAGAGGATCTATACAAGGGAGAGGTACTTGAGGACAATATTACGGAAATGGAAGAGGCTGTAGATGAAGATGAAATGGGAGATACGAAACTGCGTGAAGAGTTTGACAGAGCACTGAAAGACTGGAGTCAAATCAAGGCCCCAGGAGTAGACAACATTCCATTAGAACTACTGACGGCCTTGGGAGATCCAGTCCTGAAAAAACTCTACCATCTGGTGAGCAAGATGTATGAGACAGGCGAATTACCCTCAGACTTCAAGAAGAATATAATAATTACAATCGCAAGGAAAGCATGTGTTGACAGATGTCAAAATTACCGAACTATCAGTTTAATAAGTCACAGCTGCAAAATACTATCACGAAGTCTTTACAGACGAATGGAAAAACTGGTGGAAGACGACTTCGGGGAAGATAAGTTTGGATTCCGTAGAAATACTGGAACACATGAGGCAATACTGACCCTACGACTTATCTTAGAAGAAAGATTAAGGAAAGGCAAACCTACGTATCTAGCATTTTTAGACTTAGAGAAAGCTTTTGACAATGTTGACTGGAATTCTCTCTTTCAAATTCTAAAGGTGGCAGGGGTAAAATACAGGGAGCGAAAGGTTATTTACAGTTTGTACAGAAACCAGATGGCAGTTATAAGAGTCGAGGGACATGAAAGGGAAGCAGTGGTTGGGAAGGGAGTGAGACAGGGTTGTAGCCTATCCCAGATGTTATTCAATCTGTATATTGAGCAAGCAGTAAAGGAAACAAAAGAAAAATTCGGAGTACGAATTAAAATCCATTGAGAAGAAATAAAAACTTTGAGGTTCGCTGATGACATTGTAATTCTATCAGAGACAGCAAAGGACTCGGAAGAGCAGTTGAACGAATGGGCAGCGTCTTGAAAGGAGGATATAAGATGGACATCAACAAAATCAAAACGAGGATAATGGAATGTAGTCGAATTAAGTTGGGTGATGCTGAGGGAATTAGATTAGGAAATGAGACACTTAAAGTAGTAAAGGAGTTTTGCTGTTTGGAGAGCAAAGTAACTGATGATGGTCGAAGTAGAGAAGATATAAAATGTAGACTGGCAATGGGAAAAAAAGCGTTTCTGTAGAAGAGAAATTTGTTAACATCGAGTATAGATTTAAGTGTCAGGAATTCGTTTCTGAAAATGTTTGTATGGAGTGTAGCCATGTATGGAAGTGAAACGTGGACAATTAATAGTTTAGACAAGAAGAGAATAGAAGCTTTCGAAATGTGGTGCTACAGAAGAATGCTGAAGATTAGATGGGTAGATCACACAACTAATGAGGAGATATTGAATAGAATTGGGGAGAAGAGAAGTTTGCGGCAAAACTTGACTTGAAGAAGGGATCGGCTGGTTGGACATGTCCTGAGTCATCAAGGGATCGCAAATTTAGCATAGGAGGGCAGCGTGGAGGGTAAAAATATTGGAGGGAGACCAAGAGATGAATTCACTAAGCAGATTCAGAAGGATGTAGGTTGCAGTAGGTACTGGGAGATGAAGATGCTTGCACAGGATAGGGTATCATGTAGAGCTGCATCAAACCAGTCTCAGGACTGAAGACCACAACAACAACAACAAATCCTTTTAATTCACTGTTAGACTTTCTAAAGCATTATTTATTGGATTTTATGATCTCATCAAGTTGAGCTAGTATTAATTGTGTAACATTATTATTGGGAGAGGGAAAGATAAAATTATTTTTCTCTGTATAATTGGTTGTAGTTCCCTGCAGTTCATCATGCAGGACTGGTGAGTAATACAGCATGCACTCTTATTATTCACAGTATCATTCGAAAAGTATCTGGGTTCATTGTCCCAAGAAGAAATTTTTGCACCATGCCTTAATTTTTTCGAAACTTCATTTGAAGCTACTTCTACCATCTTGTCCATTCCTGCCTTTCTCTAGTTTTCATTGTCGTTGTAGTAATAAAGAAAACAAAACAAAATGCAAGACACCTGTTTTACACAAAACTGTTAACTACACTGTTACAAAATAAATACTGAACTAGAAAAGTTTTGAACAAAATATTTTGACTTAATGTGGAACAACATACAAGAAACAAAAATACTATGCAACACCTAATGACCAGATACAATTGCATAACATTTTGCAAATGCAGTAGAAAGACGAAGAATCTCTAACAGCAAAATCGTCCAATGAAATGAGCTCCTGGCAGAGTCGCCAGGTGAAACTGATTAGTAATTGCTGTTTGTTCTGCTGAAAGACATACAGAAATATGTGACATTGCATCTCTAGCAGTAATAGAATTCTGGTCGAGAAAGAAAAGAAACAGAAATTAATTACTCTTCCTGCAAATCATAAAGAAATCCATTCTCAAGTAATTGACTGCAAGTTTTAAAATATTCTCTAACAACTCCTAACAACTTTTCAGAAATGCTTCTTTATGCAACAGACAACTTACCTCGTCTTGCCACTGCAACTGCGTGATCAGCAACATGCTACAAATATTTTAAAACCAACACGGCAGTCAAAGCGGAGTCCAATGCATGGTCATATTCATTGCAACAACTACTGCCATATTCCTCTTTTTATACAGAAATTGAATGAACAAGAGGGGTTTGGTCAACTAACCTTGAATGGTATAAAAAATGAAAGAAACCAATAAAGACTTCAATTCACTATTCGCAAAAGAGATTATTTACACTTACAAACTTTACACAGACCTGATTCCACAGTGTCTATACTCAATAAAGACGCCTCTGGCCACAACAAGGATTCGAATATTACTCTCAATGTATGCATATATAAATCTGACAAAATCCTTCCAGTGCGCAAGCAAGCAACAACTACACGCAACAAAAATGGAAATTACCAAAAATCCTCAATTAAAACCCAAGTTTCCTCGGCGCTCCTAGCATGATCACGGTTGACTTCAGCCTGTCATGTCGTGAGGCTTCTCTCCACCGCAGGCTGTGCCCGACGGCTTCCGACTCGTCTCAACAACCGTTCGTTCGCTACTACTCGCGATAATAATATCTCAGGCTCAGAGTTTGTGTATGCACACTACTGTAGAATCAATGCTCAAACTTCCAAAGAAGTATTAACGACCAGCTTCCAGTATTGCTCACCATATCCACCTGACCTGAACGCGATGGAACACGTTTTGGACGCTATTGGGGGGCCATCTCCGATCTCATGAACCAACGGTCCGTAGTTTATGTGAAATGTGTGATCTGTGCGTAAACGCCTTGTGTCACATATCTCCGGAAACCTACCATGTACTTGTTTAATTCATATCACGTAAAGTCATTGCTGTATTGTGTTCCAAAGGTGTGTCAACACGCTATTAAACATGTGGTAAGAATAATATAAATGGCCCATTAATCTAAAAGAAAAATAATCAATACCAAAATAATATCTAATTATATTCAAATCAGCGTATGAATATACACAAATTATAAAAACAAAACTCGACAGAAACCTTGAAGAATGAACCAACCTGTATTTGTTAACAAGTCATCGCTTCGATGCTGGCCAAACCCATTTATGTATTCAGTCGTTTCTGAGTGAGTCCTCAATTTCCCGGTCAATATAGGGAATGTCCTAGCATGTTCTTTTGGTTTTTCTCTTGCATATAAAAAAGTATGCAGCAATTGTTCATGTTCTGATTCCTCACACTAAATGATAGCTACGAAAAGCATTTCTAGGGTGTTGGTATCTCTCTTGTATAAAATCACTTGAGGAGGGAAGCTTGAACAATAACATTTTCTGAAGCAGCTAAAAATTTGCTTGCACATATTTTAGCATCGTTTATTTTTGCGTACTAGATATTATAACTATGATAACTTCTGCTGGACGCTATTTGATTAAAAACGTATATAACATGAAAAGTGATAAAAATAATAACACACTTAACGATGCAATATTGAACAGACCGTCGTAACGCGTTTCCAGTGTTTTTCCTGAGACACTCCTTACAAACACTGGAATAGCCTTTTAAGGATGCCACAATTGATTCCTGCTGCCATTCTGTTTCAAGCTCAGTTCTCAACAGGCAATAAGCTCTAGCAATAATAGTTTATCGATGTGGTGATTGCATATTTAACAAAACCTTTTATATGCCTGTATGAAACATTTCCTCATTTATCATAGACGGAACGCTTCTGCGGAAATGTTTCATTCCGCCTTTGCCCTTGGGAAATACCCGCACGCTTTGACTAAATTTACATTCGGATAATTTACCTTTCAATTTTACGCGTTTGTGAAACTTGTCTGCCATCACGGCATATTTAAATTGCTTTTCGCCGATATATGATATTCGCTAAAAACTCTACACTCCGTCGATGAAATCGGCATAATTTTTTGTGTACTTATTACAGCCGTCGCTGCAGAAGATAACTGACCAGTTAGATTAGCTAATAATTAATATACAGAAACAGACAATCTTTTTGATGAGGTTTACAAGGCAGCGGGCAAATAACTCCATCTGAACTTCCATCTGCATCGTAATTAGGAGAACATTACTGTAAGATGGAGAATGATAGGTACTTATGCGAGCAGACAACACGGTAAGAGAGAGGTTCAGATATTTGAAATGGCTCTAAGCACTATGGGACCTAACATCTGAGGTCATCAGTCCCCTAGAGTTAGAACTACTTAAACCTGACTAACCTAAGGACATCACACACATCCATGCCCGTGGCAGGATGCGATCTGCGACCGTAGCAGCAACGCAGTTCCGGACTGAAGCGCCTAGAACCGCTGGGCCACAAGTGCCGGCCTAACAGAGAGGAAATCAAGTTTCAATTAAAAGAAAAGAAAGGGAGTACATCAACGAAATATTTGAAAGATACGGCGTCATTTGGAGGCTTGCTACGTAGTATTTGGTATTGGAACACGGAAGGCAGGAGGCGCTAGTGGTACTCAGTGTACGTTCCGCCGCATACAGTAAAATGGCTTCGGAGTATTTATGCATATGTAATCTGGCAATGTGCGTAACGAGGAAGTTGAGAGAGAGAGAGAGAGAGAGAGAGAGAGAGAGAGAGAGAGATATGATGTAGTTATACCTAACAGCTTGAAGCTAAGTGAATGAGGAATGAGCTTACAAAACAGTGTCTCATAAGAGAAATACACTTGCCCTGTTTGGTTAATACAGAATTTAACTGCCTTCTTTAAAGCTCTTTACAAATGTATCCTAATTGAGTGCTTTAATGTTTCATGATACTTTTTATTTGAGTCATCAGTCTCCTCAGTTTTCTCACTGGTTTGATGCGGCCTCCACGACTTATTCTCCAGTGCCAAACTCTTCATCTCAAGGTAGCACTTCCAACTTACGTCCCCAGCTATTTGCTGGATATATTCCAATCTCTGTCTCCCTCTATAGTTTTCCTCCTCTACAGCTATCTCTAGCGCAATGGCAGATATTCCGTGATGTCTTAACAGATGTCCTTCCATTCTGCCCTTCTTGTCAGTGTTTCCCATATTTCCTGTCATTGCCGATGCTCTCAGAGAATCTCCTCACGCCTTACCTTATTATTCCACCTAATTTTCAACATTCTTTTGTAACACCACATCTCAGATGCTTTGATTCTCTTCTTTTCTGATTTTCCTACAGTCCATGCTTCACTATCATAAAGTGCTGTGTTCCAAACGTGCATTCTGAGAAATTAAGTCCTAGTTTGATGCTATTAGACTACTCCTAGCTAGGAATATCCTTTTTCCCAACGACAGTCTGCTTTTAATGTCCTTCTTGCTCCGTCCGTCATGGGTCATTTTACTGCCTAGGTAGCACAATTTCTTAATATCATCTACTTCATGATCGCTAGTCCTGATGTTAAGTTTCTCGCCGTTCTCATTTCTGCTGATTCTGATTACTTTCGTCTTTCTTCAGTTTACTCTCAATCCATGTTCTGTGCTCATTAGACTGTTCATTCCATTCAGCAGATTCCGTAATTCTTCTTCACCCTCACTGGGGATAACAATGTCATCAGCAGTAGCGGACAAAAATTGGAATCCCAGAACTGCTCAGACTTACACGAACAGCACTAAGTCTTCCTTTCTTCTACGGACGAAATTGTTTTTGTACAAAAAAGTACTAGAGGTTTAGCTGTATCTATTGTTCATGTTGTTTGTTTTTCACATACAGGCATTGCTACCAGGCCAAGAGAAGCAAGTGATACATTAAATACAAGAAACAAACAAATGTGCTCGCTTTACTAAAGGAATAATTATTGTGATGAGTTTTTGACTTTGACCTTAGGCTGGTTTCATCAAATTCGACCAACTAACTGCCAGTTGGGAAGCAATTTACTACAGATCTGATTCTGCGCACATCAATACGACGAATACTTTCTTAGTAGAACGAGCAACCTCGTTTCTTTTGCGTCGAAGTAACGCGGAACTATAGAAAGCAAGGAGTTTGTGGCACATTTTACTTCGTAACTGAATGTGTAATTGAGCCTACACGAAAAGCTCGAGCGAGCTTCCACAGTTGTTGAGACACTAGATGCGCCTACCTTCCAGATTTAGATTTTAGGTGTTCTCCTTAAAACGCACAGCGCAGTTGCCGGAATGGACTCTCCTGGATACCAGCTTCCAGGGTTAGGAGAAGCGCTCTGGAGGTTTAAAAGACGAGGGCCGGTAAGCTGGTCAACCTGTATGTCGTATTTAGGCGGTCGCACATCGCACTTCCCTCAAGGTGCATACGGGGTTGGCACAAACTTCCCACCTTAGTTAACCGATTCGCAAAAATTTCGTAAATGTTTACACAGCTTCATATGGGATAACACTTGACTCAGAGAGGTGGCGTGCACAGATTCTGTACCGCGTTGGGGAAGGAGTGGCAGCAGTGAGAGAATCCATCCACCATCTACCAGTAAAATGGCCTAATCCAGGTTAACACGCCAGCCCTGTCAAGATACAGGACGAGGGCAGGAATGAGAAGAAATGCTGGGATTGCTCATTTAAAAGGACAGTTTCGATTCCGAAGATGTGCTCCATCTATAATGCTTTCGTTGTCTAGGGGGTATTATACCACAATAATAATCATGAACCTTCCAATTACAACACCTTATATTAACTTTGTATCAAGCTACAGAGGTTTCATGTATTTGCCGTTACATGGTGTAGCGTTCCCCCATTTGACTGCATTTAGGGGCTGTCATTGCGTTAGTTTCCTGATTTCAGTTCAGTTCGTTTAAATGCATGTACGAATTCAGCAGATCTGCGTAAAGGGATGCGAAACAATTTACTGACGTAGAAAGCGCTTTTCCACAGGATTTATAACGTGTTATGTGCATCATTTTCATATGGAGTTTGCTTGTTACGATAGATGGTGGAGCATCAGTGACTTGCTATGGCCAGAGCAAGCGTACGTTTTCACCAACCATCAGCTGCAAAACGATAACGGTCGCCTCAGAGTTGTAGTATCATTACTCTTGTAACTCCTTCTGCACTGTCGATAAGAATGAAGTAATTTACAAGAGAGTTGTTCGTGGATAAGTCTGTAAACAGTCGGCGACCATAGCACCTTAAATTTTCGAGAACAGTTGTTTGCTGAACCCATCTGCAGCAGAACAGTGAACAGCAAAAGGAATTCATTGACTACACTGGGTGTCACCGCTCTGAGTCTCTCTCCAGACAGATAGGAGAGTACAGATCTCGCACTGGACTATTTGCCTCCAAAGTCGTCGGTTTATGATTTTTCTCTGGGATGTAAAGGAACAGCTCTAGGGAGGCAATACAAATATTGTTATTCATTATATTTGGTAATAAATGCCATTACATTGGAACATTAAAAATGCACGTATTAGAACTTAAATGTTTCAATGTATCGTTAAGTATCTTTGCTACTAGGTTGGTGCATAAGGCAATAACGTTGCAGTTGGTCGGTTGGCATGAAGCAGCGAGGAAGTCTGTGGCGCGTGTATGGCCGGCGCCGCTGGCTGGGTCCACGCGGGGTGGGAGCGTGAGGGGCTGTTCCTATTGCTACGAGGTCGGTAGCTCACCGATCCCGGACACGAAAGTTGGGTCTTTACTTAATCTACCAGCCAGTCCCAACTGTTCACATTGTGTTGTTTGAATTTCATTGTGGGCTGTTGGGACATTCCCACGAGCATCAACGTGTGTTTTCAAGTTGGAAAAATTCTAGCCGCCCTCCTGTGGAGTTTAACTTGATTATTTTGGAATTGAAGTGCACCAGCGGAATCTTCTGCCCTGTGGCCGTTAACGTTCCGGTTACCTGTCCTGGCCGTTGACGTAAATTCAGGCAGCGTATGTTCCTCGTCGTGTTGTGACTCTCCAGCACAGCGTGTAGTTTGACAGCCGAATGTGTAATACGTTGTGGGCTCCGATAACTTCTCCATTGTTCCATTGAACTCCCTGTTGTGTGCTGGTCGGGTGGAACGGAATTTATTCTTTCGCTTGATCCGTTGACTGTCTGTCGGTTGGGTTGCCGTCGGATTGAGAATTGTTCGGTCGACTGCCTCTCTCACCTAAGCGAGCGTTAGTGTTTGAATTCCAGGCCGACCCTTGGAATCTTCTGAGCGCCGTTTGATGTGCTGCCTTTTCTTATCTGTCATTGTTATTTTATATATGGCTTCTAGCTGATTTTAAATTATAGATGTTTTGCCCTTGTAAGTAGGCTGTTTAGGATTTTATGTTGGTAACGCCACGTAGCGCTCTATATGAAAATCACTGGCTGTGCTGTGTGAAGTCTGTGGCTGGTTTGCATTGTTGGAATATTTGCAATTGTAGTGTTCGGCAGTTGGATGTGAACAGCGCGTAGCGTTGCGCAGTTGGAGGTGAGCCGCCAGCAGTGGTGGATGTGGGGAGAGAGATGGCAGAATTTTGAGAGCGGACGATCTAGACGTGTGTCCAGCAGAAAGAGTAAATTTGTAATACTGGATATCATGAACTTATATATATATATATATATGATGACTTTTGAACATTATTAAGGAAAATACATTGTTTGTTCTCTATCAAAATCTTTCATTTGCTAACGATGCCTGTCAGTAGATAGTGCCTGCAGTAGCTAGAATCTTTTATTTAGCTGTATTGACTGTATTGGCGCTCGCTGTATTGCAGTAGTTCGAGTAACGAAGATTTTTGTGAGGTAAGTGAGCCATGAAAGGTATAGGTTATTGTTAGTCAGGGCCATTCTTTTGTAGGGATTATTGAAAGTCAGACATCTTAGAAGCTAGATTAAGGACAGGCAAACCTACGTTTCTAGCATTTTTATACTTAGAGAAAGCTTTTGACAATGTTGACTGGAATACTCTCTTTCAAATTCTGAAAGTCGCAGGAGTAAAATATAGGGATCGAAAGGCTACTTACAATTTATATAGAAACCAAATGGCAGTTATAAGAGTTGAGGGGCATGAAAGGGAAGCAGTGGTTGGGAAGGGAGTGAGACAGGGTTGTAGCCCCTCCCCGATGTTATTCAATCTGTATATTGAGCAAGCAGTGAAGGAAACAAAAGAAAAATTCGGAGTAGGTATTAAAATCCATGGAGAAGAAATAAAAACTTTGTGATTCGCCGATGACATTGTAATTCTGTCAGAGACAGCAAAGGACTTGGAAGAGCAGTTGAATGGAATGGACAGTGTCTTGAAAGGAGGATATAAGATGAACATCAGCAAAAGCAAGACGAGGATAATGGAATGTAGTCGAATTAAGTCGGGTGGTGCTGAGGGTATTAGGTTAGGAAATGAGACACTTAAAGTAGTAAAGGAGTTTTGCTATTTGGGGAGCAAAATAACTGATGATGGTCGAAGTAGAGAGGATATAAAATGTAGACTGGCAATGGGAAGGAAAGCGTTTCTGAAGAAGAGAAATTTGTTAACATCGAGAATAGATTTAAGTGTCAGGAAGTCGTTTCTGAAAGTATTTGTATTGATTGTAGCCATGAATGGAAGTGAAACATGGACGATAAATAGTTTGGACAAGAAGAGAATAGAAGCTTTCGAAATGTGGTGCTACAGAAGAATGCTGAAGATTAGCTGGGTAGATCACATAACTAATGAGGAGGTATTGAATAGGACTGACGAGAAGAGAAGTTTGTGGCACAACTTGACTAGAAGACGGGATCGGTTGGTAGGACATGTTCTGAGGCATCAAGGGATCACCAATTTATTATTGGAGGGCAGCGTGGAGGGTAAAACTCGTCGAGGGAGACCAAGAGATGAATACACCAAGCAGATTCAGAAGGATGTAGGTTGCAGTAGATACTGGGAGATGAAGAAGCTTGCACGGGATAGAGTAGCATGGAGAGCTGCATCAAACCAGTCTCAGGACTGAAGACCACAACAACAACATTGCGTTGCGCTAAAAACATTGTATGTGAGTTTACTGATGATCAGAATAAGTAAAGAGAGAAATGTCTGAGTACGTTCAGTTTTGCTCAGCTGTTTGAAAATCAAATAACGTAATGGGTTTACCAGCATAGTAATTTATGAATTTTTCTAAGGGGAGGTTTCACCCTTAAGGTGTGGGATTGTTTGGGCCTTCAGACTGATTTAAAGAAATCTTAGCCGCGCGGGATTAGCAGAGCGGTCTGAGGCGCTGCAGTCATGGACTGTGCGGCTGGTCCCGGCGGAGGTTCGAGACCACCCTCGGGCATGGGTGTGTGTGTGTTTGTCCTTAGGATAATTTACGTTAAGTAGTGTGTAAGTTTAGGGACTGATGACCTTAGCAGTTAAGTCCCATAAGATTTCGCACACATTTGAACATTTTTTAAAGAAATCTTAGGATAAGGCCTTCTGCCTTTTAAAATTCAAATTCCCGTTTTGAGGCTTAAGTTACTGGCCTTCCGCCCATTTTAAGTTAAAGTTGTTTTGCCCTTGAGGCGTGAGATTGAATGGCGCATTTAGCCAGGAGTTAAGGTCTAAAATTAATGGTTCAAATGGCTCTGAGCACTATGGGACTTAACATCTGTGGTCATCAGTCCCCTATAACTTAGAACTACTTAAACCTAACTAACCTACGGACATCACACACATCCATGCCCGAGGCGGGATTCAAACTTGCGACCGTAGCAGTCGCGCGGTTTCGGACTGAGCGCCTAGAACCTCGAGACGACCGCGGCCGGCCTAAAATTAATGTTTGGCTTGCTCTGTTTTTCATGTTTTCTTTACTCTTGTGATGTTTGTTAAATGAATAACGTAGTATGTTCGAGTGCAACTGACAGCCACTCATTTTGGCCCCTTTCCACAGATTAAACTACCTGTCCTGTCCTGCGGGTATAGCAGGGGATCTCAATATTCTCCGTCATTATTTATAACAGTCTGCCAACGCTTGAGTAACTTTTAGATTCCACGTGGTTTTATGGCTAAGAACTCGTCGAGCCATGTTCGGTGCACATTTTCTTTTCCTCTTTTAGCTTGAAACACCATTTCTCGTCACCAGTAACGATATAGGATAGTTGTGGTCGGTGTCGTTACGAGCCGTTTGATGACAACAACAAATAGAGACGCACATATGGCCACCCACTGATTTTTGTGATTTTGACTTACAGATTCCTGTTCTGATACACCAGATTTTTGAACCTTCCCCATTGCATGCAAATGTCGCACGATGGTGGAATTATCACAGTCGACAGTTTTAGAGTACATTGACGTGGATCGTTATGGATTAATGCGTTTAAACGATCCTCATCAGGCCTCGAATGACTTTCTACATCTACATTTATACTCCGCAAGCCACCCAACGGTGTGTGGCGGAGGGCACTTTACGTGCCACTGTCATTACCTCCCTTTCCTGTTCCAGTCGCGTATGGTTCGCGGGAAGATCGACTGCCCGCAAGCCTCCGTGCGCGCTCGAATCTCTCTAATTTTACATTCGTGATCTCCTCGGGGGTTATAAGTAGGGGGAAGCAATATATTCGATACCTCATCCAGGAACGCACCCCCTCGAAACCTGGACAGCAAGCTACTCCGCGATGCAGAGCGCCTCTCTTGCAGAGTCTGCCACTTGAGTTTGCTAAACATCTCCGTAACGCTATCACACTTACCAAATAACCCTGTGACGAAACGCGCCGCTCTTCTTTGGATCTTCTCTATCTCCTCTGTCAACCCGACCTGGTACGGATCGCACACTGATGAGCAATAATCAAGTATAGGTCGAACAGGTGTTTTGTAAGCCACCTCTTTTGCTGATGGTCTACATTTGCTTAGGACTCTCCCAATGAATCTCAACTTGGCACCCGCCTTACCAACAATCAATTTTAGATGATCATTCCACTTCAAATCGTTCCGTGCCCATACTCCCAGATATTTCACAGAAGTAACTGCTACCAGTGTTTATTCCGCTATCATATAATCATACAATAAAGGATCCTTCTTTCTATGTATTCGCAATACATTACATTTGTCTATCTTAAGGGACAGTTACCACTCCCTGCACCAAGTGCCTATCCACTGCAGATCTTCCTGCATTTCGCTGCAATTTTCTAATGCTGCAACTTCTCTGTATACTACAGCATCATCCGCGAAAAGCCGCATGGAACTTCCGACACTATCTACTAGGTCATTTACATATATTGTGAAAAGCAATGGTCCCATAACACTCCCCTGTGGCACGCCACAGGTTACTTCAACGTCTATAGACGTCTCTCCATTGAGAACAACATGCTGTGTTCTGTTTGTTAAAAACTCTTCAGTCCAGCCACACAGCTGGTCTGATATTCCGTAGGCTCTTACTTTGTTTATCAGGCGACAGTACGGAACTGTATCGAACGCCTTCCGGAAGTCAAGGAAAATGGTATCTACCTGGGAGCCTGTATCTAATATTTTCTGGGTCTCGTGAACAATTAAAGTGTGTTGGGTCTCACACGATAGCTGTTTCCGGAATCGCATGTTGATTCCTACAGAGTAGATTATGGGTTTTCAGAAATGACACGATACGCGAGCAAAAAACTTGTTCTAAATTTCTACAACAGATCGATGTCAGAGAGATAGGCCTATAGTTTTGCGCATCTGCTCGACGACCCTTAGTAGCCACGGTAGTATCTCAATTTCAACGCAGATTCAGTGTCAGTGTCTGGTGTGGTGTTGTGTGTGATCAGTTACTGGGACCGTTTATTCTACGGGAAATTTAAATGGCCAGTGTACGGAACTTTTTACGAGAAGACTTATCGCAGCCTCTTGAAGATGTTCCTGTGGAAACAAGACGCCACATGTACGTCCAACATGACGGGGCAACTGCAGACTTCCACCATGTGGTAACAGCCTATCTTAATCAGAAATTCCCACATCATTGGCTAGGTCGCGGGGGCCCTATCAACTCGCCTGCTAGATCCCCAGATTTAACACTCGTAGATTACTGCATCTGGGGGTGGATGAAAGACATCGTGTACGAAGGTAAGGTGGAAACACGAGAAGAATTGATAGAACGCATTTTAGATGCCGCAACGTCAATAAGGAACGAACATGTGAAATTACGAAATGCTACTGGCGCGGTTCACTCCCGTGCGAATCTTTGCCTTCATATGCAAGGAGGAAATTTTGAACACTTACTTTAAATGCACTCTGAATGCAAGAGACTGCTACAAAATTGTTTAATTTAATTATGTGCATTTCTGATAGTGAAATCCTGCAATAAAAGTTATTTTCTGCCATTTTCCTGAGGTTTTCAATTATTGCAGCTCCTTAATTATGTATCTGATCCCATTACTGTATTTACATTTTTTGCTCCAAATAGCCTGAGGAACCCTCCAGAAACCGGGGGAAAACCTCGTGACTCACCCTGTAGTCATAAGATACTACGTTTTTCATAGGATATCATGATTTTCGTTTTTTTTTTTCGATTTGTACAGCTTTGTTCAGACTGTACAGCATTGAAGGTAATTGCATTGCCTACGAAAAGTTTGACCTCACTATTAATATTATCCGGAATGTCATTGATATGCAACATGAAGAGTAAGGATCCCAATGCCCTTCCCTGGGGCACACCAGAAGTTACTTCCACATCTGTCGATGACTTTCCATCCGGGACTGACTGATGAGTGGGCTTTTCTGTGAGAGGACTCACATAAAACTTTTAAAGTTTGAAATGCAGAAAGACAGTGGTTATTGTTGAGTAAACTGCGATCTGCGTGCTGTGCTTTTACTCGTGGATGAACTACGATAGTTTTCGAGTGTGCAAAGGACGCAAATCGGTGGGTAACTGTTGAAACCATGCTTGCACGCGATATCAGATTTTAACATGACGAGAATTGTACTTTAAGATGAACACACTTTCAAGTGTGTCGTGTCACTCATTGAACTGAAACTGTTTCACAATAGCAACGGAGTAAGACATTATATAGATGTACATGTAAATACACCAGTGTCGTGTTTTTCAGGATTTTAACATGCCCCGAGATGACTGAGTCAGAGGAAGGCAACGGCAAACCACCTCCATTAGGACCTTGTCTAGTACGGCGGTGCGGGTCTCTCGCATTGTTCCTCTACGCACTGTCAAGAAGCATAGGAATTCATTCCCACATTCAGAAATAATGTTTTGAGTTGACAGGCGTATGTATCGTGTACTGTACAGTCTGAGCTTCACGCTCGTAATTTTTTCAAGTTTCTCTCTCTCCCGCAGTCACGTGGCAGAAGTTAAGAAAATCACGAAGCGTAAATAGTGTTACTTACGAGGCATAATCACCATAACCGTAGGCGAATAAATCTAAATACGTAACTTACGCAACGCCCTAAGCTGTCTGCTGCATGTAATTTGCTGCAAATGAGAAAATGAATAATTTCAAAGGTACACATCGAATATTTAAGAATTTAACAGTGTTTGTACTGGAAGTGTACGTACTACTTACGTGTACGCGGTTAATTCTGGAGGTGGTACTGGAACCGATCGACCCAAATATTTTGGATGAAAGGGAAATATACGAAGCAAAGAAGCGTAAACCAATACAATTCATCCCACCAGCATGCAAAAGATTTTGTGAACGAATTGCATTTGGCAGAAATTTAAGCTGGGAGACAAGAATCTAGATGTAGAATGCAAGGTTGGTCCAGTCATAAGTTCGTAAAATGCCAGACTCCTGAAGTGTTCCTGTGTTTCACTTGAGAAATGAATGGTTTTAAAGCTTTGCACACACTATGAAACAACTTAGAGTGTGGAAGCAAAAATCCAAAGTTCAGTAATCGTCGTATATAAGTAATTACATATATTATTATATAAGGATATATAATGAACACTGCATTGAAAAGTTTAGTCTCTGAAATGATTGTATCTCTGATATTTTTACATGCTGTACTTTTTAGTACTATAAGATTATATAATGGTACGACAGAGATTTAGGAAACAGATTTTAAATTGTAAGACATTTCCAGGGGCAGAAGTGGACTCTGACCACAAACTATTGGTTATGAACTGTATATTAAAACTGAAGAAACTGCAAAAAGGTGGGAATTTAAGGAGATGGGACCTGGATAAACTGAAAGAACCAGAGGTTGTACAGAGTTTCAGGGAGAGCATGAGGGAACAATTGACAGGAAAGGGGGAAAGAAATACAGTAGAAGAAGAATGGGTAGCTTTGAGAGATGAAATAGTGAAGGCAGCAGAGAATCAAGTAGGTAAAAAGACTAGGGCTAGTAGAAATCCTTGGGTAACAGAAGAGATACTGAATTTAATTGATGAAAGGAGAATATACAAAAATGCAACAAGTGAAGCAGGCAAAAAGGAATACAAACGTCTCAAAAATGAGATCGGCAGGAAGTGCAGTATGGCTAAGCAGGAATGGCTAGAGGACAAATGTAAGGATGTAGAGGCTTATCTCATGAGGGGTAAGATAGATACTGCCTACAGGAAAATTAAAGAGATCTTTGGAGAAAAGAGAGCCACTTGTATGAATATCAAGAGCTCAGATGGGAACCCAGTTCTAAGCAAAGTAAGGAAAGCAGAAAGGTGGAAGGAGTATATAGAGGGTCTACACAGGGGCGTTCTTGAGGACAATATTATGGAAATGGAAGAGTAGGTAGATGAAGATGAAATGGGAGATATGATACTGCGTGAAGAGTTTGACAGAGCACTAAAAGACCGAAGTCGAAACAAGGCCCCGGGAGTTGACAACATTCCATTAGAACTACTGACAGCCTTGGGCGAGCCAGTCCTGACAAAACTCTACCATCTGGTGAGCAAGATGTATGAGACAGGCGAAATACCCTCAGACTTGAAGAAGAATATAACAATTCCAATCCCAAAGAAAGCAGGTGTTCACAGATGTCAAAATTACCGAACTATCACTTTAACAAGCCACGGCTGCAAAATACTAACGCGAATTCTTTACAGACGAATGGAAAAACTGGTAGAATCCGACCTCGGGGAAGATCAGTTTGGATTCCGTAGAAATCTTGGAACACGTGAGGCAATACTGACCCTACGACTTATCTTAGAAGAAAGATTAAGGAAAGGCAAACCTACGTTTCTAGCATTTGTAGACTTAGAGAAAGCTTTTGACAATGTTGACTGGAATACTCTCTTTGAAATTCTGAAGGTGGCAGGGGTAAAATACAGGGAGCGAAAGGTTATTTACAATTTGTACAGAAACCAGATGGCAGTTATAAGAGTCGAGGGACATGAAAGGGAAGCAGTGGTTAGGAAGGGAGTGAGACAGGGTCGCAGCTCCCCCCCCCCCCCCCCCCCCCCCCCGATGTTTTTCAATCTGTATATTGAGCAAGCAGTAAAGGAAACAAAAGAAAAATTCGGAGTACGAATTAAAATCCATGGAGAAGAAATAAAAACTTTGAGGTTCGCTGATGACATTGTAATTCTATCAGAGACAGCAAAGGACTCGGAAGAGCAGTTGAGCGAATGGGCAGTGTCTTGAAAGGAGGATATAAGATGGACATCAACAAAAGCAAAACGAGGATAATGGAATGTAGTCGAATTAAGTTGGGTGATGCTGCCGGAATTAGATTAGGAAATGAGACACTTAAAATAGTAAAGGAGTTTTGCTATTTGGGGAGCATAAAACTGATGATGGTCGAAGTAGAGAGGATATAAAATGATGCGGTAGGTATATACTGTGCTTTGTTTTAGGATGTTCGTGTTTTGTATCACTCTGTGTCCTCTTGGGCTCCTGCCTAACCTCACCCTTGAAGCTCGTGCCAGATTCGAAATAAAGACGGTATTTGTAAGAAACAAAATTATATCTAAGATTGCTACTCGTTCCACCTGCAGCAATTTAGTCTATGCTATTAGGTTCCTGCTTGACTGCACCATTGGAAGTCGAGGCACATACGGAATAGAGAGCATCGTTTACACTGTTAACTGAGACAGTCACAGATTGCATTTAATGACAATCCGGTCAAATCATTCACATCGTAAACTCAAGGTATCACACATGTGTAAGTTTTATCTGTTTCCACGTTTTATGAGAGTTTTCAAAATGTTTTAGTTGCTAGTTAATGCCCTGGAAAAATTGTAAAATTACATCAGCTTACTATGCGGTAGGCACGTAAAGACTGATGATGATGAGAGTAATGGTTATTTATAGCAAATTAGATACATTGAGGCAAATTTTATAATTTCTTTTGAAGCCTGTGGAGCACGTGATTCTAGCTCTTATGTGGAGGTGTTAGGGATTATATATTAATGTGTTGTCAGTGGCAGCTCCTCGCCGACAAGCTTACCACTGTATATGACATATCTGTAGGAAAAAGAAGTATTACTTTAAGTCAAGGGAAATAGGTAAACAGTGTGTCGCACAATGTCACCATGATGTTGATTTTTTCCAAGTCTGCGTTAGAAGAGAGTGTTGTACCTAGAGGTTAGTGTGCCTAGGGACACAAAATGTTTCTTGGTCGGTACTTCAGTCCAGCGACCGATTTTAAAATCAAATGAAGGAATGCGCTCTAGGAACTACCATAAGCAGTTTCCATTATTTTCTGCAGCACTTTTTTTTTTTTTTTTTTTTTGGTACATGAGATTTGGTTTTGTGCAGAATTTTTAGATTTTATGTGTCCTACACATTTAAGTGCTGCATAATATATTAAAGCCACGTGGAAAATATTGTTAAGTCTTCAATTATAGATTTTTATGTCAAGTGCAATTCTGCATCTTTTCAAAACTAGTTGTATGGCCTGTAAGTGTTTAAGCAATACTTCGTCCGTCATGGACCATATTGTACCTACGAAAGAAGATATTTTAACATCGAACATGTGGTACAAATGAATTATTTTCTTTAATGGTGGTGATAAGTTCCTATGGGACAAAACTGCTGACGTCAACGGTCCCTTGGCTTACACACTACTTAATCTAACTTAAACTGACTTACGCTAAGGACAACACACAAGCCCATTCCCGAGGGAGACTCGAACCTCCGACGGGGGCAGCCAGTTTCTTCAATGACTTAATATTATTTCAACTGATTAAAATAGCTACTCCTGGGTTTCAGGCAGTATCCTCTGTTTCGTTCGATAATGAGGTGCTATTTCATTAGAGTTGGAGAGTCTGAAATTCTGTTCGAGTTTTGGGGTGAAATGAGGCGTGAATGGGAATTTGGATTTAGGATGGAGGCGTGCTAAGGTAGTCCGTGCAGTTGTGACAAGCCACTGTGCCAGGGTAGCGTAGTGGTTAGCGCATGAGCGGGAGACCTCGGTTGAATCCTGGCCTTGGTACAAATTTCCATTCGTCGTTTCAGTCTGCGTATATGTTTATCAATTCTGTCTTGAAAATGGAAATGTGTGTTAACTTCCAGTAGCTTCTATTTCAAAATGTAATGGCTTTTCGATAAAACTTCAACTTCATTTGATATCACTTACTCCTTATTGATGCGCGATAGAGTGCTAATTTAACATACAAATGATTAAATACTCTGCTGACAACATTTTATCGGTTGCAACGCTCTTTAAATTTCAATAGAGTATTTGTTCCTAGGCACATGACCATGTAGCACCTCGAAATATTTTTTCACACTTGGCCATCCCTTACTTTTCCAGAGACTGCAGCACAGAGAAAAGGAATGCCACTATTTAAGAACGAAGTGAGAAAATATTTTAAATTTGTATTATAGCGCCGACTAGAGGCAAAAGTCTGTAAAGCGTTCTTAGCTACAACACCCTTCTCTGCACTGTAAGTTATACAAGTGAGAATTACCAGCCCCTTACTGGCTAGCACAGCATTTATTGTGTAAACTGTATGGATGATGTCGCTGCTTCCACAGGACACTTTTTCAAGGAACTGGTGGCTGACAATGTGGCATACGTTTTTTCCTGATGGTTCGCAAACTTTTGGAGAGATATTATGATTTGTTTGTTTTACTCTTGTTCCACTGGTCTTCCCAAAAGGAAAACGACTAGTGAACTGCTCGTTTTAGGGTTGTTGTAGTTGTGGTCTTCACTGCAGAGACTAGTTTGATGCAGCTCTCCATGCTACTCTATCCTGAGCAAGCTACTTCATCTCCCAGTACCTACTGCAACCTACATCCTTCTGAATCTGTTTGTTGTATTCATCTCTTGGTCTTCCTCTACGATTTTTACCCTCCACGCTGCCTTCAAATACTAAATTGGTAATCCCTTGATGCCTCAGAATATGACCTACCAATCGATCCCTTCTTCTAGTTAAGTTGTGCTACAAATTCCTCTTCTCCCCAATTCTATTCAGTACCTCCTCATTGGTTATGTGATCTACCCATCTAATCTTCAGCATCCTTCTTAGCACCACATTTCGAAAGCTTCTATTCTCTTTTTGTCTAAACTATTTATCGTCCACGTTTCACTTCCATTCATGGCTACACTCCATACATATACTTTCAGAAAAGACTTCCTGACACTTAAGTCTATTCTCGATGTTAACAATTTCTCTTCTTCAGAAACGCTTTCCTTGCCATTGCCAGTCTACATTTTATATCCTCTCTACTTCGGCCATCATCAGTTATTTTGCTCCACAAATAGCAAAACTCATTTAGTACTTTAAGGGTCTCATTTCCTAATCTAATACACTCAGCATCACCCGATTTAATTCGACTACATTCCATTATCCTCGTTTTGCTTTTGTTGACGTTCATCTTATATCCTCCTTTCAAGACACTGTCCATTCCGTTCAACTGCTCTTCCAGATCCTTTCCTGTCTCTGACAGAATTACAATGTCATCGGCGAACTTCAAAGTTTTAATTTCTTCTCCATGGATCTTAATTCCTACTCCGGATTTTTCTTTTGTTTCCTTTACTGCTTGTTCAATACACAGATTGAATAACGTTGGGGACAGGCTACAATCCTGCTTCACTCCCTTCTCAACCACTGCTTCACTGCTTCCCTTCCATGCCCCTCGACTTTTATAACTGTCATTTGGTTCTGTACAAATTGTAAATGGCCTCCATTTTACCCCTGCCACCTTCAGAATTTGAAAGAGAGTATTCCAATCAAACTTCCTGGCAGATTAAAACTGTGTGCCCGACCGAGACTCGAACTCGGGACCTTTGCAAAAGGCAAAGGTCCCGAGTTCGAGTCTCGGTCGGGCACACAGTTTTAATCTGCCAGGAAGTTTCATATCAGCGCACACTCCGCTGCAGAGTGAAAATCTCATTCTGGAAACATCCCCGAGGCTGTGGCTAAGCCATGTCTCCGCAATATCCTTTCTTTCAGGAGTGCTAGTTCTGCAAGGTTCGCAGGAGAGCTTCTGTAAAGTTTGGAAGGTAGGAGACGAGGTACTGGCAGAAGTAAAGCTGTGAGTACCGGGCCTAAGTCGTGCTTCGGTAGCTCAGTTGGTAGAGCGCTTGCCCGCGAAAGGCAAAGGTCCCGAGTTCGAGTCTCGGTCGGGCACACAGTTTTAATTTGCCAGGAAGTTTCACATCAGCGCACACTCCGCTGCAGAGTGAAAATCTCATTCTATTCCAATCAAAATTGTCAAAAGCTTTCTCCAAGTCTACAAATGCTAGAAACGTAGGTTTGCCTTTTCCCAATCTATTTTCTTAGATATGTCGTAGGGTCAGTGTTGCCTCGCGTGTTCCAAGATTTCTACGGAATCCAAACTGATCTTCCCCGAGGTCGGCTTCTACCACTTTTTCTATTCGTTTGTAAAGAATTCGTGTTAGTATTTTGCAGCCGTGGCTTATTAAAGTGATAGTTCAGTAATTTTGACATCTATGAACACCTGCTTTCTTTGGGATTGGAATTATTATATTCTTCTTCAAGTCTGAGGGTGTTTCGCCTGTCTCATACATCTTGCTAACCAGATGGTAGAGTTTTGTCAAGGCTGGCTCTTCCAAGGCTATCAGTAGTTCTAATGGAATGTTGTCTACTCCCGGGGCCTTGTTTCGACTTATGTCTTTCAGAACTCTGTCAAACTTTTCACGCACTATGGTATCTCCCATTTCATCTTCATCTACATCCTCTTCCATTTCCATAATATTGTCCTCAAGAACATCGCCCTTGTATAGACCCTCCATATACTCCTTCCACCTTTCTGCTTTCCCTTCTTTGCTTAGAACTGGGTTTCCATCTGAGGTCCTGACATTCATGCAGGTGGTTCTCTTTTCTCCAAGGGTCTCTTTAATTTTCCTGTAGGCTGCATTTATCTTACCCCTAGTGATATACGACTCTACATCCTTAAAGCTGCATGCCCTGGGGAAAAATTATGGCTATAGTTTCCCCCCTGCTTTCAGCCGTTCGCAGTACCAGCACAGCAAGGCCGTTTTCGTTAATGTTACAAGGCCAGATCAGTCAATCATCCAGACTGTTGCCTCTGCAACTACTGAAGAGGCTGCTGCCCCTCTTCGGGAACCACACGTTTGTCTGGCCTCTCAACAGATACCGCTCCGTTCTGGTTGCACCTACGGTACGTCTATCTGTATCGTTCTAGGGTATAGAATATAATAATAAAGAAGGGTGTTATGTTTATGAGAAATATGCATAGACTGACTGAGAAAGATTTAATGAAATCAGTGTGCAATGTTCGTTTGACTCAGTGGGAAAGTTATACAGTGCTAAAAGTTCTTAGACCATTAACATGTTAATGATCCATGAACGTTTAGTACTGTACTTGACAATGGCATGAAAGCCGAATTCTTGGTCGTAGTAATACAGAGTCAAAATACTATTCAATAAAAATTGTGATAATTGAAGGCATGTTCGTGGCAAGTACGGGCGTATTTGTACTGCTAGGGGCACAGACAGTGCCCATTAGGAGCCGTTTCACGTGCTGAGCGCCGGCGCTGACATATGAGCTGGCATCAGCAAGCGCCGCGGGCCGGCTCGGTCACGTGTAGCAGATGGCAGCACGGTTGACTGGCAGAGCGGCGGGGGCCTGCGGCCGCAGCGCGTCACACGCGCGGCTGACCGCGCCGCGCCCTCTGTACGTCCCACTCATTATGCAGATGCTGCGTAATGGACCCGAAGCAGGGCCGCCGCGCCAGACAGCCAGACGCCCGAGTGAGGTCGCATTACGGGCGGAGCATGTCCCACTCCGGGACTCGCCAGCCATCTGCAGGGATCGACGTACAAATCGTAAAAGAGGCAACAACCGTCCCTCCAAATCCACCCATTTCTACTTTACCTTTTACCACCGTCGTCTCCTGTAAACTAACACACTACAACATTTTGGACTAACCCTCGACCGGCAGCTAGCGTGGAAACCTCACCTATTAACCATCCAGCAGAAAGCCCACAATAACACCCGCCAGGATAGCCGTGAGCGCCAACGCGTTGCTTCCTGGACTCAGGTAGGCGCGCCGGCCCCGGATCGAATCCGCCCGGCGGATTATCGACGACGGCCGGTGTGCTGGCCGGCCTGGATGTGGTTTTTAGGCGGTTTTCCACATCTTACTAGGTGAATACCGGGCTGGTATCCACGTCCCGACTCAGTTACACAACCCACAGACATTTGAAACACTTTCACGGTATTTCACGATTTACACTAGACGCAGACAGCTGGGGTACACTAATTCCGTCCTGGGGGGTACGGGGTGGCGGCAGGAAGGGCATCTGGCCACCTCTTAAAATTAACATGCCAAGTCCGGGTAACCATGGCTGACCCCGCGTAACCGCGGGACAAGGTGCAAGCGATAGAAAGCCCACAATAGACTGAAACTACCAACAGGCCAACTTGGGGAATAAATACCCCCACTATTCTCCACACCTACAAAAACCTGATCGAACCCAATGAGGCGACAGCCATGCCTCCATATCTACCAAAATCAGTTTATCTTCTGGTGTAACCAATGGTTCCTCAAGATCCACCCCTCCAATACACAGGCAACAAAAAAAGGGTTCAAATGGCTCTGAGCACTATGGGACTTAACTGCTGAGGTCATCAGTCCTCTAGAATTTAGAACTACTTAAACCTAAGTAACCTAAGGACGTCACACACATCCATGCCTGTAGCGGTCGCGCGGTTCCAGACTGTAGCGCCTAGAACCGCTCGGCCACCCCGGCCGGCACACAGGCAACAACCGTAGGGAGAATCACCAGTACATTCCACCGCCATGACTTCTACTTCATCTTTTACAGACGTCCTATCCAGTTAATTAACACACTACAACATCTTGGACTAACCCTCGACTGGCAGCTAGTGCGGAAACCTCACCTATTAAACATCCAGCAGAAAACCCACAATACACTAAAACTACCAACAGGCTAACTTGGGGATTAAACACCTCCACTGTTCTCCACACCTACAAAAAGCTGACCCAACAATCCTCTGCTATGCAAAGGTTACGTGGATCTCCACCCCACCAAAGTTCCTACAAATCCTGGTACGCCACGCACTTACCTTCCCTCACATGGATACTCTACCATGTCATTAAATTTCCACCCCGCCTCACACACGTCTAGCACCTTCGCGTCTCCTATACTATCTGAAAACTAGATTCCTATGTTTCTACACCTACACACACACTATATCGAATTGCAAAGCAACTTCAACCAACTCCCTCTCCTAGCAACGAGATCCGCCCCCATATTTATCCGTCCTACCAACCTTAACTCTTCTTCATCTTTCCCACTCCACGTCAGGGCTCCTCTCTCCTTTTCCCTCTCCATCATGTCTTCTAAAAGGAAACACGTTACGCTAGACCTCAAGCAGAAACTCGAAATTTTAGATAAGTTAAATCGAGGTTCTTCGCAGAATGCTATTGCTTTTCAGTTCAGTGTTGGACGAGCAACTATTTATGACATCAAAAAGAAAGACGATGTTATTCGGCATTACTCAACACAAATGGATAGTGAATTGGGAAAACGGAAGTTTATGTGAAAGAGTGAGAATGAAGAACTGGACGTATCTATTTATAGATGGTTCATACAACAACTCAGTAAAGGAATTCCAATCAGTGTCCCGACTATAAAGGAAAAAGCAGCTGCATTTAACGAACAACTTGGCGGTAGTAACTTGTTTGCAGCGAGCGAAGGTTGGCTATCAAACTGGAAACAATGACACTGCACTCGGCAACTGACAGTCACCGGGGAAAGTCGCTCACCTAACGATAAGGATGCCGTTGAGTTTGTAAACAAGATACGGAAGATAATAGAGGAAGATTTAACTGCTGATGCCTTGTATAGTGCTGATGAAACAGGACTCTTTTACAAGGTACTTCCTTCAAAAACATTAGCTGCTAGTAACGAGAAGGAAGCTCGTGGTTACAAGCAACAGAAACAGCGCGTAACATTAGTGGCGTGTTGAAATGAAAACGCGAGTCATAAACTACCGCTTATGGTGATCTGAAAATCCCAGCATCTACGTTGTTTTCAACACACTGACATAAATATTGTACCAGTGCAGTATTGCGCTCAGAAGAAAGCGTGGGTGGACAGACGAATATTCTCTCGGTGGCTCCATGAAACGTTCGTACCAGCAGTGAGAAAAGGGCTAAAGAAGGATGATGACTCTCGATCTTCCACCATAATCGAGTCCATCAACATGAGGTGAGAAATACGAGGTATCCAAGGAGTTGTAAACGTGGGTTCTACTATGCCAAGACTGCATTATAGATACAACAGGAAAACACAATTAATTAGCAGGAGTACAAAATAAGAAAGTATATATTATTTAACTTTGCTGTAGTCCATGATCAGTTGGTTGACAATTATAAAAGACGCAACTAGACTAAGCGTCTGTAAAATGACATAATTTACAAGTCACAGATCTTGCAGTGAAGAATTAATCTCTCATAATCTTTAATGTCGAATCCGATGAATTTGAAGGCTAACTTGGAACGGAGCTACAAAGACTTGATGGCAGCAATGACTGAGCTGCAGACGCTGGCTAACATCGGCGCTGGCTGACCATTGAGCGCGGTACGAACTGTAGACTGGCACAACACTGCACTACTCTCCTGCAGCACATGAAGTGGCCTAGCGGCGCATCGCGGGGAGCATCTGTGTACTCTTTGGCTAACACAGCCGTTCTTCTGTTCCGTTTATCGAGAGAATCGCATCCGGCGGATCGATCTCTCAGGCGGCGGTGTGATCGTATGACTGACGACATCACAAAAGAAAACCTTCCACTAAAAGCTAGCCTTATAACTGACAATGCTCCCAATCATCCTTCAGACGTTTCTCTAAAGTTCGATGGTATACAAGCAATCATTCTCCCGCCCAATGTGACAGCCCTAATTCAGCCCATGGACCAGGGAATTTTGGAATCAATTAAACGTCATTATCGACATTAACTTCTCGTCTCCTTGCTGAACGAAAGTGGAAACACTCTATCGAGACTATGCTGAAGGCTTGGAAAGCATTTAACGTACGTGATGTTGTTTTCTAAGCAGCCGAAGCATGGGATAAAGTGGAGAGCGCTGCCATAATGAAGAGCTGGAGAAAATTGTGGCCATCCATTGATGCCGAGTTGGATCCAGTAGTGAGTGACAGCGATGAGCCAGTCAATTCAGAATTATCAATTACTTCGTACACTGACATGTTCCACAACCTTCCAGAAGGAGAAGAAATTGATGATGAAGATGTCACTAAGTGGCTGACTGAGGAAAACTGTAACACGGACCAAACTTTTACAGATGAAGAAGCAATCAAAAGTGTGCAAGAAAGTAATGATTAAAGTGATGAAGAAGAGGACACAGGAGGAGAGAGCATGAAGATTTCTCACACTCCTGGTGCTGAAGCTGTCGAGGTTTTCCAGGAGTACGTTATGCAATAGCCAGATACATGCAGTACCGATGTAAAGCTTGTAAAGCAGTTACGTTATAAAGCGTGCCACCGTTGCGTATCATCATTGCGAGAGTTAAAAATTAGGGACATGTTTCATAGTGATTGATACGACTGTATAATTATTTACAATATACACTCAAGGGCTAAGTTTTCCATGGAAATTGAGGTATTTTTGGATATAATAAAGTCTATCCTCTATGTTTGAAAATTGTAGCCTTCGGTTTAATAAAGTACAGTACACTATATCACCTTTGTTTTCAAAATAAATAAAAAACAAAATAAATGAATAAAATAAATTTCAGACACTCAATAATTTGGCAGTTCTGCTAATCCGGCATCCGTATGTGCCAGGAATGACCGGATTAGCGAGAGTCTAGTTTGTATGTATAATATATTTTCGTTTTTTTAACTGTCCATCTTTGATTTTTAACAAAAAAGCTCTAAATTTTGATTTTCATTCTCATTACACACAAACACATACACACAAATATGGTGTTTTACCCTTAAAGAGCGCAGTTGGACTAAACCACATGGCCAATTCTTTTTTCTGCCTTTCTTGCTGCCCAAACTTCCCTCATTCGCTCGCTCTGTCTCTGTTTCCGGTCCTCTGCCCATGCTTCTTGTCGGCTTTGTGTCTTCGGCTTTATCTTGGTTGCCTTTTTGGTTGCCCATATTTCTTTCATCCTGCGGGTGTGATCTTGTTTGCGTTCTTCGGTCCGTTTTACGCCTGTTCGTTTGTCACAGTGTATCTCATGTAGTTTACTTTTCTTAATGATGTTTCTGAATTTTATTCTGTCGTTTATTGCGTCTGGTGTGATGTTGAGTTGGTTGAGGTTGTTTTTTGCCTCTGCAACTCAGTTCTTTTTTTCAAGTGTTACCCAGTCAAAGATCTGTTTGGTCAGTCTGTGTGATGGCATTCTGTATAGGTTGTCCATAGGACTGTAGTCTGCGTTTTCTAATCTTTTCTGGGATTGTCTCCATATGTTTGTATAGTTCCTCTGTAGGTTTCTTGACCTATATTCCATTGCTGTTAGATGCGCCAAATATGTTTCTAAGTATTTTCCGTTCTACTTTATCTAGTTGTCTGATACGTGTATGCGCTAGGATTAGTGTAGTCTCGGCTGCATACAGTGCTTCGGGGAGCACAACCTTGTCGTAGTGGCGTAATTTGGCTTTTTGTGAGATAGACGTCTTGTTCTAATGATTCCACACTACTTTGTATGCCTTGTCCAGTTTAGTTTTTCTTTCTTCGTTTGAGTGTCTGTTACGTCCGCTCATTTGTAGTGTTTTACCGAGGTATTTGAAGTTTGCCGTTTTGTAAATCGTGTCGTACTTTGTGTTCAGGGATGTGAGTTTCTTTGTGCTCATAAACTGTGCCTTTTCGTGAGAGATCTGTAGCCAATTTTGGAAGCGATTTCGTGTAGTTTTTCAATAGCTTCCTTTGTTTCGTTTATACCTTTCGTGACAATCGCCAAATCGTCTGCAAAAGCCAGGCATTTAATCTCTGGGTTTCCTAAGGTTATCCCCTGTTGTGATATTTCCCATTCTTTTATTACCTTATCTAACACTAGATTGAAAAGGAGAGTTGAGAGGCCATCGCCTTGTCGGACACGTCTGCGAATTTTAAAGGGCTCTGATAGTTCCCCAGAGTACTTTACTTTGGAGGTCGTTTTGGTCAAGGTTTGGTCTGTGATCGTCCATGTTTTGTTGTCTGTATTCAGCTAGATTTTGAAGAGAGTTTTCAAGTCGATAGAGTCATACGCCTTTTTGAAGTCGACAAAGGTAATGATCATGTTCTGTTTGTGTTGTAAAATCATTTTCAGGTTCCAAATTTGTTCCGCACAAGGCCTCCCCAATCAAGTGGTCGGTCTGGCATTCTAGTCTGTTTAGTAAAGCTTTAGAGAGGATCTTCTATGTGAACGGTAGTAGGGATATTCCTCTGTTGTTGTTCGGGTCAGTCTTGTCACCTTTTTTGTGTAGTGGGTGTATCGGGGCAGTTTTCCAGTCGTCAAGAGTTTTCATGGCCTCCCAGATATCTTCCAAGTTCCTGTGGATGTTTTTGGTTAGTTCTGGGTCTTGTAACTTCCAGATTTCCGCGATGATGCAGTCTTCTCCTGGTGCTCTACGATTCTTCAGTGACTTGATTATTTCTTTAACTTCTTCTAGAGTTTGAGGTTCACTATCTGGATCGTACGTACTCGTTTCTGTCATCAATTCTTCCCTAGGGGGGTCGGTGTTGAGGAGTTTTTCAAAGTACTTTGCCAGAATGTCACAATTGTTTTTGGTATTGGCATCTAGGGTTCCATCCGATCTTCTGAAGCACAAGTTGAGTGGTTGATATCCAGTCATATTTTCTCTGAACGGTCTGTAGAAGTTTCTTGTATTGTTCTTCGTGAAGTCCAATTCGATCTGCGTCAGTCGCCATTTATCATACTGCCGTTTTTCGCTGCGGATGATTTTGCTTGATTGTTTCTGTGTTGTCAGGAAATTCATCCAATTCTCTGGGGATTTATGGCTATTAAATTTTTTTCCATGCACTGATTGGTTGGGCAATAGCTTGGTCACATGTGTAGTTCCACCAACGGTGTTTCCTTGTGCGTGATGCTTGTGCTGGTTTCATGGCTTCTCGGATTCTTCCTGAAAGTTGTGTCCAGTCTGTCGTTTTCTCCATTTTACTTTTGTCTAATAATTGTGCCTGTTTTAAAGTAAGGTATTCTGGATCTGTTTAACAATTTTGTTTTTCTGGAGCTTTATCTTGGGCAAAAGACGAATCCTGATCTGTAGTAGGAGGTGGTGGTCTGAGTCGAAATAGGTTTTACGTGTGTCTATGTTCGAAATTTCTTTTTGTGAGTCTTTCTGTTACGTGGTCGATTTGTAGTTCTTGCTTTCCGCTGGCGAATTTCCGAGTTTCCGTGTTGGTTTCTTGAATTTTGCTGACATAATAGTGAGGTCGTGGCTTTTGCAAAAGTATATCAGGTGTTTTCCATTTTTGTTTGTGTCCTTGTGTGGAGTATGGTTTCCTATGTTATGTCTGTAGTTCTTTTTTTCCGAATTTAGCGTTGAAGTCGCCCAGTATTATTTTGAGTCTATGTGCAGGAATTTTCCTGATAGTTTCTTCCATTGTCGTCCAGAAGTCATCAATTTCGTCCGGGTTTTTCCTGTTGTAGTCATTAGTCGGTGCATGTGTTTTGATCATTGTGTAGGATTTACTGGCTGATTTCACTGTGATGGTGTGTTTGGTGACGAAAAGTCGGTTATGCTGTCCGTGATGGACCTGTGTACTGCAAATTCTGTGCCAAAAAGCCGTAGGTTTTTCAGTTGTCTCGATGGTTTCCTTTGTATATTCTAAAGTTCTCCGTGTTGAAATGGTCTTCGTATGTGAATCGTGTTCTTGCAGTGCACATATTTTGATTTGAAATTTTTCGATAGTGTCTGTGAGTTGTTTCATCTTTCCTATCTTCATCAGTGTGTTCACGTTGAGTGCGCCGATGTAGTGTTTGGGTTTGGTCTTGTTGAGGGATTTTGAGAAGCTCCGATTCTTCTCATGACGTCCGTGAGCCCCCGGAATCTGATGATCACGACGATCCCAGTCTATTGACTGGGGCCCGGTGTAATGAGATTTTTCTCGTTGTACCATCATGATGTTTAGTAGCTGGATATATGGCACGCGGCCGAGTACAGCCTGACTTTCCAGATGAGGAGGTTGGTTGAAGCCGCCACTGGCATGTGGAGCAGACGCCTTTTGCAGCCGCTCACTGACGGAAAAGACGCTGCTAGTAGTTTTGGTCCGCCCCGAATATTTCGTTTCCTCGGTAGCACCTATATCTAGGAGGCATTCCTCTATCCGCCAATTGGGGAGGCGCTCGGTTGCGGTAGTACTAATTGCCCCGATATATTAAATCGCTTTGATGAAGAGCCCCCTCGCCCGAATGGAGCGAGGGAGTTAGAATAATAATTAGAGGAAAAAAATTCAAGGAGGCAGCTCACGCGACGCGTTACTCCACAGACTTGCTTGGAAACGTTCATTGCTTGATTTGGATTAACTACACCGGTGGTATTACATGCCCCTTAATTGAATGAGCAATGATGCACGATCTGATTATTTTATAGCTTGACTGGTTATGGTATCTGAGGAGTCGGTCATACTCCGTCGCTTTGAAGCATGTACATTAAACACTGGACCAATCCTTATTCCCCTTGTAGTAAATAAACATACTAGCGGAATAAAAAATTATAAGTAATATAGAAAATGGTATGGTAAACGAAAACAATGTTATACACTCTAAGACAAAGAAGAAGACATATCATGTAGGAAATATCCGAAAGGGAGGGAAACATGTAGGTGTGATGTACATGACAAACAAATAATAACAGTTTCAGAAAAATTATATGATTTATCCAAGAGAAAGAGCGTCACAAATTGAGCATATCAATAATGTGTTGCTCCACCTCTGGCCCTTATGCAAGCAGTTATTTGGCTTCGCACTTACTGACAGTAGTGTTAGATGTCCTCCTGAGGGATATCTTGCCAAATTCTGTCCAATTGGTGCGTTAGAAAGTCCCGAGGTGGTTAGAGGGCCATGTCCTTAATGCTCCTGCAGTTCTAAACTGGGGAGAGATCCGGCGGCCTTGCTAGCCAAGGTAGGGCTTAGCAAACACGAAGACAAGCAGTAGAAATTCCGGCCGTGTGCGAGCGGGCATTGTCTTGCTGAAATGTAAGCCCAAGATGGTTTGCTATGAAGAGCAACAAAACGGGGCGTATGTTATCGCCGACGTATCGCTGTGCTGTAATGATGCCGCACGTGACAACCAAAGGGATGCTCCTATGATATGAAATGGTACCCAGATCTGACTGTCGTGCCATAACGCGAGCGACAGTCGGTGCGGTATTCCGGGCGTCTCCCAACACACCCTCGCTGGTCATCGGGGATCAGATGGAAGCGGGAGTCATCGCTGAAGACAGACCTACTCCAGTCAATGAGTTCCAGGCCGAAGACGTGTCTGGAGACACCCCGGCGTATGTGTCTGTCACGTACCGAACATCACATATACCGATTTCCACCCGATTGGGATTATTCCTTCGTGGTCCGTCACTTCGTTTTCTGTCTTACAATTATGTTAAAACAAATAAAGTTTAATTAAATAAAGTTCAGACATAAGAGAATGGTGGCCTCACACGAATTTCAGAATCAAACAAAAAATTAAATAATAATTAATTATATTGTTATGTAATTAAGTAGTGCGAGAAGAGCATTGAAGATAAAAAACCACGTGGGAGCAAAGTTCGTTTCAGTGCACAGTGACTCACGAAAGTCAGCCAAACACGGAGCGCGTTGATGCGGAAGTTAGCACACTGGACGAGGTTCGAATTACCGTCCAACCATCTAAATTCAAGTTTTCCGTGATTTTCCTAAATCGATCTTGACAAATGCCGAGGCGGTCCCTTGAAAGGGCACGGCCGATTTCCTTCTCCATCTTTGAAACATTCCGAGCTTGTGATCTGTCTCTAATGATCTCGATGTTGATGGGACATTAAACCTAATCTGGTTTCATTCCTCTTTTGACAGCGAACACTAAAAATCCGAAAGGGCAGTTTCCACTATCAATCTGAAAATAAACTAAAATTCACTGCTCTGAACAACCACTACGAATAATATGCTACAAGTCCATTGCACTCGAATATAAATATCAACGGCAGCAAAAAATCACATTTCACACCTGCCTCATATTCCACAAACAAAATTTAAGTTCATGCAGTCACGCAAAATCGATCACCGAAACACGCAGTCAGTTGCTGTAAGTCTTGAGAAGAAACAGACTGCGTAACTGACACTCATAAATTATTCTAAGTCGGCTCAAATGTTAAATTATTTAACCTGCATGCAGCTCACCAACGTTAACAAAAGCTCTACAGAAAGAGAGACTGACTGCAGAATCACCGATCTGCAAAACACCTTCCAGTCATGCTTAAATGTCCTCTGTGAAGCCACATACCAACGATTCCAAATTAGCTACTTAAATAATGACCACCATTCAAATTTGAAGCTAATTATACATACTCATGATGCCGTAGACGTCGGGGAAAATTTTGTAGCTGTTTTGCGATCTCTCAGTAAAATATTAAATCAGTATTAAACAATTTTAACAAAGTTCATGAATGCATGGCTACATCCTACTTTCCTTGTAACAAAACTTACGATATGATGCAAATACTTATGAAATAATAAACTGGGGTTCCCCATTTACTAGAAATATTAGTTAAACATCTGGGAAATTCCTGCCACTTGCGACATGTGACTACATTTGCATATTAGTTTCTAATGACCTCATCTGTAGTTCTTTATACAATGCCTATTTTGAAATGGAGGTTATTGGAGTGTTATTGACTTAATCAGTTTTAATATGGGGGGTTGTATGCTCAGACTGCTCCAGTGAATTAATTATTACTTTTAATGTCTTAATTACAAACAATATTAAGTTGTACAAAAAAAGCACTCAGCAGCTATGCTTCGAGTTGGAATGAGGTTGTCTCATCAATGCTATTTCTCTGGACTACTTGGTTTTTCTGTATCGTGTATGTAGGGTCTGTAGCGTAATTCCGCTGAAAATAATTACATTCCATTTTTCGTTTCGTTCATAATAAACTGGGGTTCCCCATTCACTAGAAATATTACGTAAACATCTGGGGAATCCCTGCCATGGTGTCATCTGTACCCATTTTAGCCAGCCTGTACAGTCTAGACCACGGGGCCTTCTTTCAGTGCTCAAGCACATAGATGCCACGCATTCCTAGTTCTGTTCGCTTAGGCTGCTTGTGCCGACCAAACTGTCACTCAGCACTTACTTTTACCCTGCGAGCCGTCTTCTCGTAATGTCATAATTATTTGCAAAGCTAACCTGTTAAAACCACTCTAAGTAATGTTGAGTATCTCACTTTGACCCATGAGACTTAAAATTGTCACTGCTCCAAACTGTATAACCAAAAGTCCTGTAACTAACTAACTACGCGTAGGAAGATTCTCAGAACCGTCCTCCTGCTTAGCTGGGTGGTAACGTGCTTGCCTTCCACGCAAGCGGCCCGGGTTCGATTCCCGGCCGGATTAGAGATTTTTTTCCTCTCGTGGACTGAGTGTTGTGTTGTCCTCACCATCATTTCATCCTCATCCCCGGCGCAATGTGGCGTCGAATGAAATAAGACTTGCTCTTGGCGGCTGAACTTCCCCGGTAGTGGCCTCCCGGCCAAAGCTGCCATACGCTCATTTCCATTTTTTACCGAGAACCGCACACAAGGCTGGAATATATTCACCGCTAACAGATCGTACATCTTCCTCCGCCAGCCACTACAGCAACAAAACGGGAGTACAGCTAACACCGACAGCTCACAAAACACGCAAAAACACAAAGTCAGATTCGTTCAGCAAACACTACCTTCAGCTAGCTATCGACTCAACGCTATGATGTAAGATACCTCTTCCTACCTGGTACTTGCACACTCCTTCAACGGTTACACAAAACTGGGAAAGAACTAAACAGAATTCCGCCTGTATACACGTATTGCACTTCCAGTTCTTGTAGTCTTTCCACGTTTAAAAAGTATCTTTTCTTAATTATTAACTCCTGACTTCCGTTAAACACAATAAAACTCTAAATCCTGCCAACCGGGTCCACGTCACGGCAACGAAACAACTTCAAGGATTCGCGAACACCAAATCCCTCCACTGAAATTGTTTCGACATTCGGCCTGTCGACCTGTCAGACTCAACAGTTCAGGCACTCTTTTTTGCTGATTCCCGCACGCGCTAATAACACACCACAACAGTACATTGTTTAATCTCTGGGCTTTTCAAAAGTTTATTTCCAGCAGGTCCCGGAAAACAACTGCCATCCTGGTCAAACCACTCACCCTGGAGCCCACCTCTTAGGCCACCACAAAAGGCCATTGGCCATTTAGGAAGATTAGGAAAAGACCAGATCGTCATGTAGGCTGCAGAAAGCCTCTTTCCCCCAGGTACCGGAAACTGACTATAGTGAATACAATAGCCACAAGACGAACGCACAGACGCGGCCTCGACAGAATGCGGTATCATGTGGTTTGTGAGGCGATGGCAGTTTTTATATGCTTAGTAATGTTTTGATGTGGGTATGGATAAGCAACGTGTACGGCAACTAAACAAAATTGATAAAGATGTGGCATAAAAGCCAACACAGAAAAAACTTTCTTTTTTTCTGGCAGGGCCCCTCGGATTGTTCCGAGATATTTATATCACATATTTCCAACGTCATTCTATTGGGTGGCTTCCGACTTTTTTGGTCGGGAAGAATCGAAAAGAACCTAATGGAGGATGTTTCTCACAAAGTGGAAAATATAATTCTGAAGTGTTACCCATAGATTGGGTAACATCTGCATCACTGTACCTTTTATTAATATTAATGCAGTTCGACAATTTGGCTTCAGCGACAGTAGACTGGGAAGACCTGAAGTGCTTTGTTGTAATGAGAGACATTTATTCGCCGCACCCAGCGCTCTTTGCGTTTAGCGTGCTGTCAAGTGTTGGCTTACGCAACGGAATACCACAGGCCGGACGAGAACCAGTCACTAGCTACTATTAATCCCCTTTGAATGGACCGTACCTACTGAGTAATCTTGGTTCCTGGGTAAGAAAATGCTTGCTCATTTTCTGATACCACGTCTTTACCAGTTCTGATCTTAAACATATTACAATACTCCTTTTCACGAATTTTCATCACCCTCTTCTTAGCTTACCACTACTACTTACTTACCAACCCAACCACCATGACCACCATTATCTGACATGCACTAAAGACTTGTCTGAACTTCTCCATGCATTACTTTCTTCACTCCTATACATCCTAGCTACACCTTTTAATTATATCTGTCCTCTTTCCATTGAACTTTTCTTATCTCTTGAGAGTCCAGGAAAGAACTTCCTGCTATATGCATAATATGTGGTTAATGATAATTTGTTTACTACTCTAATGTTCACTATTAACTTAATTACGTCTTAAGTTTCAATCTATTGTCTTGCATCATTAATTTGTTTCTTTATTCTCTTAGTAAGTCCCAATACGTGTCTCTCTATTTCTCGTTGAGAGTCCCTAGTTTTTGAATGGTCTTCGCCTTAAAACTCCGCGTCTCACAACCCAGTTAAAACTGCTCAACTTCCCATTTCACACAGACCAAAAATCTAGTATTGAAAACTTCTTAGTTTACCAAAGACGCTCCAGTATTACTCTTCCGTTTGCTTATTTTTCTATGCCATAAGTATAAACGTTCATCAGCTATTTCTAGAATTTCATTGTTAAACTACATTATTTTCATTTTGATGCGTTAACCCACTATCTATTTCTTATTAAAATTGATTTTCAACAATATTTTTAAACCTTCACCGTTAAGTCTTTCCACGATTTGTTGTGTTTGTGAAAGGTTATCAGCACTAGAGTCAAAGCCTACGATGAGAAAACGATTGTTGGGGTTTATTCAAATAACGCGTACCGATAAGTACACTTTTTGTGTCATGGACTCTCCTCCTCTGACTCCTCTTTCAATTCCGAATTTACCGCTGTTTTGACGAAGTGGAAGGGAAATGAAGCTTGATTTATATAGTCTTCAGTTCTCTAATATTGACTGAATCAATACTTTGTGCCTGAAGCGCCCATAATTCAGATGTTTTTGAAAAAAAAATAAAAAGAGTTCTCAGAAGCTATGAATCCCAGACAATGTGGTAATTATGGCTCATTGAGTTATTCTGTTAATCTCTCATGATTCGCATATTTTCTATTGTTCCAAATGGTTCAAATGGCACTGAGCACTGTGCGACTTAACTTCTGAGTATTCAGTCGTCTAGAACTTAGAACTAATTAAACCTAACTAACCTAAGGACATCACATACATCCATGCTCGAGACAGGATTCGAACCTGCGACCGTAGCTGTCGCTCGGTTCCATACTGTAGCGCCTAGAACCGCCCGGCCACTCCGGCCGACTTCTATTGTTCCGTATCTACCAGTAACACCAGTTTAATCCTTCTTCTATACTATTCGTTTTAAAGGTACTGAATATCGCGCACACTACAGAAATGAATAGACCTATGATCTTCCTTCATTTAGAGTAGAATTTTTTTTTTTTTTCAACTTTGCGAAATTGTCTCTCTGCGGAGTATTCTTAAATGTTGCAATTTTCATATTCTTTGGTAAAATAGAAAATATGTTGCATGCAGTGGATAGTACAAGTGTTCCTTACTATTGGCCTGAAGGTGAATGAAGACTACGAATGGTATGCTTAGTATCTTCTCCCGTTGTACTTCTATTACCATCCTGAAATAGAAGTGAAAATTATGTCCTCAGTTATATACACAGCACCTGTAATTTGACTAATAATTTGACCAAACGATGCGGTAACTATTAATTGTTACCAGTGAAGCGATTGTAAAGGTTTAAAAAGTAAACAATCGAGTTCTTTATAATGTCTACTTACCCCTTCAGTTAATTCAAGTAAATACGTCAGGTAAGTAATTCTAACGGTGCGCTTATCGTAAGTAAATTAATAAACATTATTGTGTACCTATCACATTCATTCCGTTTTAGAATATACACACTTAGCTAAGCTCATTAAGAGGCGAATAAGGGTTTGTGTTTCCCTAATTTATCTGCGGTCTGGCTACACAATTTATGTGCAAGCCAACGAATAAACCAACCGTCCACTTTTGAACGGTATATTTTGTATTAATGTCAGGCAAATTGCAAGTATAACAGTGTTTTTTTCATTTCCAGAGAAAATTACTTTGGTGTATGAATTCTGGAACTAACAAGAATGGAGGATAGAGACATTATGAGCACTGACGCAGTATCCGAGTGGGATAACCTTGCACTAATGTGAAATCGCTGGCATGACCGAAGAAATGATATATATATATGACCATCTCTGACAACCTGTCGCAAAGAGTTTGATATTCCATGCGGGTGCCACCAGAAGGCAACAGTGAAGATACGAACCCATGTCCTACATATTTAAAACACAGCCAACTTTAACAATTACATCATCATCTTATTTGTTCGGCGTAACTCTATCTGGTCACTAAGACCGATAACAAGCTACGACAATGAGCACAGTTACTTGCGCCAGAGTAATAAGGAAATGGCGTTAAACTACAGCAAACATACAGCGCCAGGAGCGCCGGCGCACGAATTTTACAATGTCTCAAAAAAATTACTATAAAGTAGAATACGATGTCAAGTATGGTTATTGATAGCAGTCCTTAATATCTTTGGAATCAAGCTACAACGAATTTTAAGTAGAGTTGTTAGCTGCTAATACATTTTTTTCTGCTTGTTTAAGATTCAGCACGGGCAGTGCGAAGTAGCTACGTTGATTAAACTTTGTTTCAACTTAGAGTTAAGAGATGTCGGCGTACTAAGGCGATGAAGCGCAATATTATAAGAGGAGTAAAGCCTCTCTTACCTTGCTTCTAATTAATTAGGGTAAATTACATTACAGTATTAACTCTGGAAAACATTAAGAAATTAACATGAGTGTAGAGTACGTTATTTCATAATGGCGACGCCATAAACTCCTACATACAAATTAGTTGCGTTGCAGTCCGTTTGCACCTTCTGAGCACAGCAGACAACTGCATGCTTCGGGGTGGAACGACACTCGTGGCTGTGACGTAGGCCTGTTCAAAAAGTAAGTCCCGAAATTGTATTAACAATAGTATTCGTTAGAAATACCTGTTATTGACCGTTGTAGTTTCCTCAAAACCTGTGTTTTTATCCCACAATCGTCATTCACTTCCATGCATGTATCGCAAAGATGCGTTAGCCTCTTCAGAACCTCTGCACAGAATTTCTCAGCGTGAGAGTTGAACCAGATAGCATTTGCCGTCTTGAGTTCGTCTTCAAATGGCTCTGAGCACTATGGGACTTAACATCTGTGGTCATAAGTCCCCTAGAACTTAGAACTACTTAAACCTAACTAACCTAAGGACAGCACACAACACCCAGTCATCACGAGGCAGAGAAAATCCCTGACCCCGCCGGAAATTGAACCCGGGAACCCGGGAGTTCAAACAGCTGTCCACCAAACCATTGTTTCGGGTAGAAGTAGAAATTTTTGTCGTCAGGTGCGTGGGTGGTGGAAACGTTTCCAATGGAAACGCCAAATAATATCGTTGCTTCGGGCAGAGATAGGTTTACGTGCGTTTTTCTCGGAGACGAACTATTTCGGACAACAGTTTCACTCGAAATCAATTTTACACGGTACGTCACAGTTTGGTAAGCGTTTCACAGTATACGTGACCTGTAATTGCTGACTCAAGTTCCATGAAATCAGGCAGACGAAAGCCCTTTTTGTCCAGAACACGGCACCCATCATTTTTAAACTCGAGTAAGGAGATGATATTCTTCGGCATGGTGAAGTTGCACATCGTCACGATATTGACTGTAATTATGATTCTTAGTCGATGTAGGAAATCCACATCTCGCCGCCCGTCATTATTTGTGAAAATAAATCAACCACATCTTGTTGATAATGGTCCAAAAATATTGGTCCGATTGGCATTTTTTACTCTTTGTGTGTCGATGGGTAAGCATTTTCGTAGCCAATTTGAACACGTTTTGCAGTAAAAAAATTCTCCGTGACAATTGTGTATATAATGGTGCGTCTAGCATAAGGAGATTCATCGTCCATAGCACCAATCGTCAGTTGTCCATCAGATCATAATGTCTGATCGACTTGTCGCACGATTTTATCTATCAGAATACTGGGATTGCCATTCCTTGTATTTCATCATGCACATTTTTGCGGCTACTTCCAAAGTCTCCACACCATTGTCTAACCTTTCCTGCACTCAATATTGTAAGCTCACAAACTAGACACATGCTGTGGACCCTTCTGCACACAATAGTCGAACAACAGCTAGCGCAAATGTAGTCCTTTGCTTTCACCCAAACAACTAACGAATCAAAACAATGGCATCCATGCAACTTTCCTCTGAGCTACCAAAATTCAGATACAGTGAAGAGCCAAAGAAACTGGTACACCTGCCTAATATCGTGTACGGCCCCCACGAGCACACAGAAGTGCCGCAACACGATGTGGCATAGACTCGACTGATGTCTGAGGTAGTGGTGGAGGGAATTGACACTATGAATTCAGGAGGGCTATCCATAAATTCGTAAGAGTACGACGGGATGGATATCCCTTCCGAACAGCACGTTGCGAGGCATCCCAGATGCGCTCAATAATGTTCATGTCTGGGGGGGGGGGGGGGGGTTTGGTAGCCAGCGGAAGTGTTAAAACTCAGAAGAGTGTTTCTGGAGCCACTCTGTAGCAATTCTGGGGGTATCTGGTATTCCTGCGGGAATTGCCCAGGTCCCTCGGAATGCACAATGGACATAATGGATGCAGAAATCAAACAGGATGCTTGCGTACGTGTCACCTGTCAAAGTCGTATCTAGACTTATCATGGGTCCCATATCATTCCAACTGCACACACCCCGCACCATTACAGAGCCTCCACCAGCTTGAACAGTCCCATGCTAACAAGCAGGGTCCATGGATTCATGAGGTTGTCTCCATACCCGTACACGTCCATCCGCTAGTCGGTGTTGACGGGCCAAGGCGAGGCGTATAGCTTTATGTCGTGCAGTCATCAAGGGTACACAAGTGGGCCTTCGGCTCGGAAAACTCGTATCGATGACGTTTCGTTGAATGGTTCGCACGCTGACACTTATTGACGGCCCAGCATTGAAATCTGTAGTAATTTGCGGAATGCTTGCAATTCTGTCGCGTTGAATGATTCTCTTCAGTCGTCGTTGGTCCCATTTTTGCAGGATCTTTCCCCGGACGAAGCGATGTCGGATATCTGATGTTTTATCGGATTCGTGATATTCACAGTACACTTGTGAAATGGGAAAATCTCCATTACATCGCTACTTCGGAGATGCCGTGTCCCACCGTTCGTGCACCGACAATAACACCACCTTCAAACTCCTTTAAATATTGTTAACCTGCCACTGTAAGAGCAGTCACCGATCTAACAACTACGCCAGACACTTGTGTCATATAGGCGTTGCCGACAGCAGCGCCGTATTCTGCCTGTTTACATATATCTGTATTTAAATACGCATGCCTATACCAGTTTCTTTGGCGCTTCAGTGTACCAACAAACGGTACTTACTTTTCGAATGCGTCTCATAGACATAAACACGGCCTCGTCCAATGGCCTAATCATATTGCTTACTCGACGGTCTTCAGTGGACTAGGTCAAACCCAGATATGCTGAGATAGTTAAACGTCAGTGTTTCTGTTGTTGTGAACCACATCAACAGTTTATAACCATCCAACTGGGTCCAGAATATTCAGGCAAAAAATGGTGCCAATATTTGTTGTAAAGGGATCACTTCTATGGCAGTTCTGTTGCGATCCCCCCCAAGTAGGCGCCAGGTAAAATCTAGCCTGTGAATCCTGTTGTGAATTAGTTGTGACTAAATAAATAAAGATCTTATCAGCTGTGAACTGCTACAATTTTCACTGAAAAAAGAAAGAAAGTAAGTTTACGAGACGAATTCATACATCTCGATAATGTTCCACGTTTGAGCAGAGAATTTTGTTTTTATATTTTGTCTATATCGCGTTACAGTTTCGGCGAAGTTTGTCATATTTTACAAAAACTTTACTTCGTTAATATTGTCTTCGTGAACTTTCCTTCTTACATGGAAGTCAAATACGTTCCAACAAAATTTTGATCACAATTTACTGCACGTAGAATCAGTTTCCTAAAATTTACAATGTTCTCCGCAAAAGCAAAGGGAATAAATTCCGAAGACTGAAATCCCATGTAAGGTTTAAGAGTCTGTAGCAGTTCTAAAAAGCTACAACTGTAATGAAAAAGCAATACAGTCTCACATATGAGAGAGAAATGCGTATACTAGGTACAACTTAGCGAACGGCACGTATTTTGCAATCTCAGTCAGTTCTTTACACCTTCATAACTTCTGGATGGGGCCACAACTAAATGTTGTTCTCGCTGGAGAAATAGCAAATTGAAAGTTGGGATGCAAAAAACATAGCACTCATCCGCAAAACAACCGGGATAAAAAAGCGAAGAACAGAGGAACAGGGATCGACTCCCATTTTTCCCCGTGTTTCCTCGGTCATTCAATGTCTTCAATATCTGGAAAGGAATAGTGCCAGCGAACTGAGATCGACAGGTGCGCCTCGAGCCGGTCCTTAATTCCGGTGCAATGTTCGTCTTCCTCAAAGATGTTTCTGTATCCATAAACAAATCAGCACGGACATTCCTATTTGTGTTTACACTTAAATTCAGAATATTAGAAGAACGTTAGTGATAGAGGGATTTTGTATTGAGCCATGTGCTAATTCTTGTCTTATTTCAGTTCATGTATTGTCTGGGAAGGGGGGGGGGGGAGAGGGGGGAATGACTGCATTAATTTACGTGATGTTAGTTATTAGTCTCATTTTATCTTCAGTGTCCCACGCAGTGTTTTTGCTGCCATCCGATATGCTGTACGAATATTTGTTGTAGCTTTAGCGGCAGCCATTCGGTAACACATCGGCCATCACATCTGTTACCTGCGATATTTAACTGTGCGTAATCCGGGTGTTAGTTGCATGAACATTGCTAACACGTAAAGCTCGTGGTACTCATAACGTCATTGGACTGTGCCAGCAAATGTGAATGGTAATTTTAGAAGCGCTTCGGTGCAATGTTTTGTCATAAAACGTGTAAACAATTTCTATTTTTTCACGAATGTCGTACAGTCACCTATACTGTTTTTAACGAGAATATAGCACACAGTTATTTTATATCCTCTCTGCCGATGTCTGCGAAAAGTTTGATTTGCGTAATGCTCTTTACGTTAGGGCACGCATTACTGCTAAAGCCTCGCTGAAGTGCAGAGATCAATTCTGTAACACTATTCTGCCATTCGATATCAGTTCCTACAGAAGTTTTGTTTAGTACATTTCATGTCATTTCCACTAACAACTAGACTATGGTGTTCCTTACCATGTACAACCTTTGTTACGTTTTCTGGAGCATTACACTTTACAGACCCAGTATATCACTTCAGCCTTATGGTTTCTTAAAAATAATGTTTACAGAGCTTTAGTGCAGAAGACCTGACCCCATCAGCTTTGCATCTTCATGTGTCTTTCCCTATTCTTCGGTCCAGCCGATATGTCTTCACGGTTAACGTGACGATCCCAATTTTCCGCTTAAGTGTGCTTTTTCATGTATCCTCCACTAATTGCCAGAATTTTCACCAATGATTCGGAAGTGGAAACTTCGTGACGTTTTCGGTAAACTTTAACCTCTAAGTGCCGTGTCTGAAGAAGATCTCGGAAACGGTATTTACAGTTCTCAGTTGAGGAAAACCCAATAGGCTAGTAGCGTTGCTGCTTGTTGGACTACTTGTATCAAATTAGCTACGATTTTTACCTGTTAAGGTTTAAACTATACCTCACATTTTAACCCGTTGTCATCGTATTATGAACACTGAGCTATATTTTGCTGGTCTTCCCTTATCTTATTTCTACTACTATTCCTCTAACATTTACATGGTTTGTCTTGATGCAGTTTTCCTAAGACATCTTTTCCCACCCTCAGTCGGGGTTTTCTTTACTGCAACAGAAAAAGAGTCGTCGCTATATCTACTTACATCACTGTTACATCAGCGTATACTAATACTAAAAGAATACGACTAATACAATTATAAAACGTTTAAATTACTTCTACCACTGTCTAGATTTTTCTTCAGCTTCTCCTGCTCCTACTACTGAAAATTATGTCACTAATACTAACACTACTACTATCGGTAGATGTGACAAATAATCAAACGATTGAAGTTTCAGGAAAATTGGATGATTTATTCAAGAGAAAGAGCTCCACAAATTGAACTGGTTGGTTCAAATGGCTCTGAGCACTATGGGATTTAACATCTGTGGTCATCAGTCCCCTAGAACTTAGAACTACTTAAACCTAACCAACCTAGGGACATCACACACATCCATGCCCGAGGCAGGATTCGTACCTGCGACCGTAGCAGTCCCGCGGTGCTGGACTGCAGCGCCTAAAACCTCTAGATCATCGCGGCCGGCTGTTGACGACACACTCAAAAACATAGGGTATATGTTTACAAACAGTAAGAAACAGAGACTTGTACGAAAAGATATTGATGCCTCCAACATGAGCTGTCAAGCAAAGGTCCCTAAAGAAAATTATCCTGTTCATCCAATAGTGGATTACAGAGCCGCACCCACATACCTGCTAGCAAAACAAAGGGAGTCACAGCTTACCTAATACCATAAACTAGAAAAGATAGAACAATACGAAATACTTCTTAGGTAGCAGAACATTTAAGACACACTAAAATCCCTGGCACATCACCACTGCTCTCCTTTGATGTACATCGACGAAAACTGAAGAAAAGCTGAAAACACACAACCAGCTACCTCATGAACACGCAGATGAAAGAATAAAATAGTTACAGTTAATAACGCAACAAAATTATTTTGAATGCAATCAAGAATACTATGTACGAAGAAGAAGGTTTACCAATGAATTCACCTATTTGAAGAACATTTGCCAACATTCTCATGAATCATGTAGAAAATTTGACATTCCACGACACAATAATAAGGAAAAGCTACGTCATCTACTGGTACAGATACAAGGATGACATAATAAGCATGGTAGATGAACCTAAAAATAGTATACAGCAGCTACACAAAGACGTAAATACTGTACACAAAAAATAATATTCACATTAGAAGAACAACAAGAAACTCACTCAATTTCCTAGATATAATCATTTGAAAAGACAGTAACAAACTTACATTTTAGATATACCGAAAAGCCACAAGAAGTGACACTATCTTAATTGCAAACTCCAACCAGTTGCAGAATCAGAAACAGGCTGGTATCAGATACACTTTAAACAGAATGAATAGGATTCCCCTAACAACTTCTGATTAAAAGCGAGAGCTGGCCATTAAAAAACAGTGTTAAAAATAACGGAAATATAAAAACACCACATACAACATGCACTAACATAAAAAATGGCCTACTGACCTACCACATCAAATTCACAAATAAAATAGGTAACATATTCAAGAAACAAGTTATAAACATTGCTTAAAGACAAACAAATGAATACAAAAACGTAGATACTGATCTATATTAACGACATAGGAGACAATCTGAGTAGCCGTCTTAGATTGTTTGCAGATGATGCTGTCATTTACCGTCTTGCTAAGTCATCAGATGATCAAAACGACTTGCAAAATGATTTATAAGATATATGTATGGTGCGAAAAGTGGCAATTGACCCTGAATAAGGAAAAGTGTGAAGTTATTCACATGAGTACAAAAAGAAATCAGCTAAATTTCGATTACGCGATAAGTAACACAAATCTGAAGGCTGTAAATTCAACTAAATACTTAGGAATTACAATTACAAGTAACCTAAATTGGAACGATCACATAGATAATATTGTGGGTAGTGGAAACCAAAGACTGTGATTCACTGGCAGAACACTTAGAAGGATCAACAGGTCTACTAAAGAGACTGCTTACACCATGTTTGTCCGCCCTATTCTGGAGTATTGCTGTGAGGTGTGGGACCCGCATCAGGTGGGACTGACGGATGACATCGAAAAAGTACAAAGAAAGGCAGCTCGTTTTGTATTATCGCGCAATAGGGGAGATAGTGTCACAGACATGATACGTGAATTGGAGTGGCAATCATTAAAACAAAGGCGTTTTTCGTTGTTACGGGATCTTCTCATAAACTTTCAATCACCAGATTTCTCCTCCGATTGCGAAAACATTCTGTTGACACCCACCTAAATAGGGAGAAATGATCATCACGATAAAAGAAGAGAAATCAGGGCTCGTTTTTCCCGCGTGTCGTTAGAGAGTGGAACGATAGAGAGACAGCTTGAAGGTGGTTCATTGAACCCTCTGCCAGGCACTTTATAGTGAATGGCAGAGTAATCACGTAGATGTAGATGTAGATGTAGATGTAGAGATCAAAACCCTACAGATACCAACTATCTGGAATCTATCAGCTCAGTTCTGAGATTGTGAAAAAATATACATTGGGATGATTGGCAGGATCTTCGACACAAGATATAAACAACAAGCCGGAACATTTAAATACAGTACAAAATATTCAACCTTTGCAGATCATCTAAAACAAGAATTCCAATAGACCAGGCAATATTGAAAAAGATATGTACATCATAAGAATCAGTAAAGACAGACACCTCCTCCCTCTCCAAGAAAATTTCCACATCCACAAAGCATTAACACAACAAGCAGTTGCTCAATGGCCAGATAAATATTGGAAACCAGACACAATATAATACATTGAAAAAATCACATGAAAAAGAAACGAGCCTTTTCCATTGTTTACCTTCTCCCACTCAACCAGCTCCTCCCTCCTCCCCTCCCATTTCACTTCTTGCTCCTCACCTTTTCCTCCATCTAACTCTCCTTCACACTACTATGCACTTATCTCTACTGAACTTTGCCTTTCTTTCCGTACCTATTCACAAAAAAGGTACACTGCATCAGTATTCCTTCATTACTCTTACGCAGTATATAAGTACACAGGAACATGATTAAATAGAATAACACACATATAATTAATTAAAAAATAGTATAGGTCAAAGACAAACTAGTGGAAAATTACGTAGGCATCACTACAAAACGCAATACACACTTAGAAGTCTACAAATAAACAGTAAACAGAGGTGTATTAAAAAGTGTGCCGCGTAAAACGAAAGAAATGCATAGTTCCCCAGAGCAACGTAAAATTAGACTACATGTACCATTGTCTAATGAAGGAAGACACCAAAGACGTGATAACAGCCGGCGTTTCCTGATATAGGCGCGAAACCAAGCAGAAATCATCGTAAGTAAAATTCAACAAATTGTTAACGAACCATTTTTCGATCTTAAAAACAAATCGAATTGTAAATATCTTTATTTACAGACCATCGATGATGCTTTACCTCAATAATGCGAAACGCGTCGGGTGAGAAAATCACGCAGTTTTCTGTAGTTGTAACGACTGAGCGAAAATATCCTCAGGAAGCTGCGTGTATTGTTCACGCGCCTGTATGCGAGCCTTAGTTACTATTCAGCTGAATATATGAAATGAAATTCGCAGATACTTTATGCCCTGGTACCCTCATGTCCCCTGGTAACAATCTTTGCCAGCTGCGCGGTGAAACTGTGCTGCACCCTCACACATTCATCCATCGGCCGCCAAAGTTTACAATTTTGTATATTTTTCGTCAATACCTGTATTAGTCTCAGATTGTGACCAATTTGTATAACTCCTCGCTGGTGCGTCTTTTTTTATCTTAGAGTGTATTTCAGACACCTAGAAACGGCTTTGCAAGCGAAACGGTCAGAAGTGAGGCATAGTGCATTGTTGTCACGTAACATTATTGCTAGCATCTGACTGATTCAGGCCCAATGTGGTATGTGTCAGCACAGCAGTGTGGCTTGGCGGAAAGTGAAGGAGGTGAAAGAGAGGCAACATCGCTGCCTAAGTGTTTCTAGGTAGGTGCCAATGAACAGCCTTCAAGTCGCCAGGAAAATACGCTGTTACTCGACAAGCGAAGTCTAAACTTAGTCGTGAGGCATATAATTTCACTGTGTAGCTGTGCGAGAGGTTTGCAAACACACTGTTTGCTCCTACGCGAGTTCGACCTTTAATAACTACTCCTGAAATCTAATATCACAATGTGACACATAGGTTGTCTTCAGTACGTTACTAGAGCTTGATGTTATCGTATAGTTAGAGTTTCATTTATTTAGATATGAGAGAAAAATTCTAACGTATGAATACTCGAGACGTAACACTGAAGCGGGATAATCCTGTGTAACCTCTTTATTCTTTACAAGTGTTCTGTTTTAAGTGGAAGATCCCATTACGCTATTTGGGAGTAGTAGCTTCTACTTGCGATTTCCAACACTGCAGACCATAAGCTATCATGAATTAGAATCATATTGTTGTTAATCTCGCTTTCATAAATATGCTGTTAGGCTTCAAGACATGGGACACTGTGCTACAACATGCTTCTGAATCACCTGTGATGTCTCGCATTATATCTGTTGCTAAATTATGCATGTCAACGGGAAACTAGCTCTCATTATCGTATAAGCGCTTTTATTTGCATACAGCGGCGAAGGTAGTCAAAAACGAAGTGGTTTAGTCGATGCAGAGAATAAAGCCAGGGTAACTAATATCCTTTATGACATATGATCATGTTGCACACATCATCCCATTTCCACCATAAACTCCACTGCCAGTACTCATATAGACTGTAGGGAAGCAGCCTACTCACACTGTAGTAAATTCACATCAGTTTCCATTGTAGGCCAGCCAGTCTGCTGTAACTAGCTCTGACGTCATAAATGTTGCGCAATAATTTAAAAATCAAGCAAATGAACTAAAACTTTTCTAGCATGTCAGGAATAATACTAAATTAATGTGTGTTAAATATCAGTTCGATAACTTCAGCCATTTTCGAAATTTGGACGTTTTTCTGGAAAAATCATTGGCGCAACAGAAAAGAGCTAGAGACTTCAAAATTTATATTTAGATTCATCTTTCATAATGATTTAATAAAAACAGTACTTTGGATTTCACATATTAAGACTTTAGTGGAAATTCATGATTTTCTGGTTTTTGTCTCAAAACTGAAGGAAGCAAGATAGATTAAGTAGGCTAGTAAATAAGGCTAGGATGTTTAGATTTAAATAGGTTGGAGGTCCGCTATGATTATGAAGATGTGTAAAGTTTCTTTTTAATACCTATAAAATTATAGCGATAGCGGATCTCAAAAGGGACAGTTCAGAGCTCATCTGCTACGTGCAGTGTAATTTAATTAATTCTCTCGCTCAAAGTATTTAACTTAGCCACGTCAAAATTTTATTATCAATACTTACCTGCGTGCTGAATGCACGTTTAAATTAAGAGCTTCTTCGGCCATCAGCCAAAGAAGCTATAAATTATTATGTAACTTGAAGTGGTGCGTTACTAGCCCAGCGGCTAGTCGGGAGCGCGGAATTGATCAGGCGTTCCCTCAGCCGTCCGCACCGCGGCTTTATATATAAGAACACTGCGCGAGGAAGAAAGGCCCCAGTTCTCTCCAGACGCTGAATGACACGCCATCTGTGTCGGTAGTCGCGTCGCATCAGTGTATCTGCTACAAACAGCCTCGGGTGCCGTATTAAGTTACTAGAGATATGCGGAACCATGAAAACATTTTATGTGAAGTGTTAATTCTGGAATGATTTTCATTATCTAGCTTCAGTTTGCGTTTTGTCGTATTTTCACGTGCCGTCGCGGGACAGTCATTCTACCAAATATTTAGCGTGGCGTTTGATGAAATATTTTCATCAAATTTTGGCGAGCATTCTTTTTAACATTTGATTCGGACATTTATAGTTGCATCAGCGCATTAGACTCTGAACTGTTCTGTTAGTTAGGTTGTAGGGATACTTGTGTTGTTTATCAGTGAATTTCAGAATATACTCAACCATTTTGGAAAACCGTTTTTGATTAGAAATCCCGGACAATCTCCTAATTCCTCAGAGCTATAAGCTGCAGCTATAAGAACATTCTCAGGTAAAGTGGGCACTAGGATATCTATTTACTGGCTCCAAGTTTTATTAAATCACTTTCTGGGGGTCACGGAGTAAATAGAGAGCCAGTGTTGAGAACGGCAAAAGACAGCAATAACAACATTCTAAAAGCTAGAAACTGATTCAACACGCAAGCATATATCCAGCAATCAGATTTTAGTTTACTTCTTACAAACACATCCGCCGCCCCACAAGACGACCGTTAACAATGATGCGACAGTGCCTGCCTTGATCAGACGCCTTAGTAACACACAGCCGAAGTTGTAGAGAAACATAGAATGTCTCGTAGACGAATAACATTAATTTTATCAATTGCTTTTGTTTGAAGACATATCGCCTTTGTATACTAAGATTGTTTGTATATAACTCTTTTTGTAACTCTAATTTGACATGAAACATAATTGTGTTGACGATACCTTTGTGGTTTGGCCTCATGGTAGGGAGAATTTGAATGCCTTTCTAGAACATCTGAACTCGACCCACCCAAACATTCGTTTTACGATGGAGGTGGAAGAGGATGGTTGCCTTCCCTTTCTTGACGTGTTCGTTAGGAGGAAGGATGATGGATCATTGGGACATTCAGTCTACAAGATACGTACTAATACCGACTTGTACTTACACGCTAATAGTTGTCACCATCCGGCTCAGCATGAAGGGGTACTTCGTGCCTTGGTACACAGGGCACATGTCGTTTCCGACGCCGAGACTTTGCCAGCTGAGCTGTCCCATCTTGAAGTTACGTTTCGTCAAAATGGTTATAATCATAGACAGATTGAACGTGCCTTGCGCTATCGACCCACTGTACATCGGGTGATTGATGATAATTCTGAGTCGACATCTAAGTCTACTGCCTTTTTGCCTTACGTGGGAAACACTTCCAACAAGATCGGTCATATTTTACGGAAATACGATGTGAAATTTGTTTTCCGACCTCCATCTAAGAGTGCTTTTGAGTTCTGTTAAGGATGATCTTGGTATGAATAAGGCGGGTGTATATCGCATTCCTTGTAGCTGCGACATGGCATATATTGGTCAAACTATCAAGACCGTGGAGGACCGATGTACTCATAATAAACGGCACAAACGATTACAGCAGCCAAATAGATCTGCTATTGCCTAACATTGCTTGGACACTGGTCACCCCATGCTATATAACAACATCGAGATATTGGCATGCACGTCCAGCTATTGGGACAGTGTTATTAAGGAGGAAGTTGAGATTAAATTAGCGAGCAACCTCGTTAACAGGGATGGAGGTTTTTGTTTAAACTCTGTTTGGAATCCGGCTCTCTCCCTCGTCAAAAAAAAAAAAAAAAAAAAAAAAAAAAAAAAAAAAAAAAAAAAAAAAAAAAAAAAAAAAAAATTTCCAGAGGGACAGAGTCAATGCTACCTCACCTGCGAGTTTACAGTATCACTATCGATATCTCTGACTTTGTTCATTTTTGGTGGCCCTTGCGTCCAGTGTGTGTGTTATCTTTCCTGCATCAGTCCGGGAACTGAGGTTTTAAATTTACATGTACGTCGCCTGTTCGTTGCAGTTTGCCTTGAAAATGGCGGGGTGTTCTCCCGCCGAAATATCGGCGGTCGCTGAAAGTGTTACCTGGCTGAATTCCCGGAAGTTATTTGAAAATAATTGTACCAAGTTCTTTCAGCAAATATATAATAACTTTAGAATGCTTTGTGGGTAAAATTTGAGAAAGTAAATAAAATTTCTGGTATCTCCGTAATTTTGGTAAGAGAGATGATAAACAAAATCAGACAGAAATAGAGGTGAGGTTGTGTAAAGGTGAAAACGCGTTCCTAGCTCCGTGGTTTGATGACCAGCACCCACTACACGACTCTTTGCCCTGACTGCAACTGAAGCATCCAGGTGAAGCTGCTACGGGCGTGATTCGATGGCATCTACAAAATAACGGTTGAGAGACTAAGGACGAAAGGAGACAGCATAACTGTACTTAAATATGAATCCACCATTGACTCAATTAATGTGTATTCTTTTATAAAAGCCCACAAATTTGCTAACAATGGAACTCACAGACTGAATGAGGTAAAAAGGGCACTGAAATGGTGTAAAAACTCCGTCAACAAAGAACAAGTTGAACTGACATGTAACAAGAGGACATAAAATAAAAAATAAAAAAACGTAATTGGTGGAACGAGGCAGTAGAACGTGGCCGGTTTCCTTAGCGATGACATGGAGGTGTCTGTGGAACGGATGCGATCGCAATCACGAGTGTCATCGTAATTCCTGATGAGGCGATTGTCACAACTAGCATGCAGCTAGATCGCTAATTGTTTCTCCAACTAACCATTAATCTTTCACCGTCCCTACTGGCGCCCGTAACACTCGAACTAAACGAAGTAACATGTAGGACCATGTGGTCAGGACACTGACTGAACCACCCACGGAAACTCGCCTTGACAGCAGAACAACTCAGGTCCCAGTGGTAAAGAGCTCTTGCTATGGGGCTGCTTAACACCCCGGTTTAAAAAAAAAAAAAACTGTCGCCTGCGCAGAAGGCACTACTTGTAATTTTTATAGGTAACGTAACTCGCTCATCTACACAGTTTTCGGTAGGATGTTCACTTGCTTTAGCCTGCCACACACTGACTTCTTTTAAAATACAGACCCTCTTCTCTGGCACTTCTCTGGAGTATTCCTACATGAAAGACCGTCAAAAAGCATCACAAAGGGCACCCTTGCAACGCCATCTTGGCGAAAATTAACGACTTCTGAATTAATTGCAGGTACAATTAACAAAAATTATGCATAGTCCCTCTATACTGTGGCATCATTACTGTCTATTTATCTCTCGTTCCTCCTTGAACACACATAAAATCACTTATATAACCACTACCAAAAGTGATTAACATCAGTGCAAGCATCAAAGGCTTGTTAATCCGTAATTACACTAATTATTAAGTGGCGACATCAGCTTGCCTCGTGAGTACGGCACCACAATCCTTCATTATCCTTGTTCATGTTTAAGGGGGGGGGGGGGGGGCGGAGGAGGAAGTGCATCTGAATAAACATCTAGTCTAGAACTCTACGCAACTGACAGCTTTATTAAATGCACTCACAATCTATTATCAGGCAGTTGTGTATGCATTGACGCACTTTGCGTAGTTAGATTAGAGACTCCCATCCCTTTCTGATGCTTAACGTTAACACAACTGCTAAGAACAGATATACCGACTGTATGTAAAAACAATAATTAGTATTTTGGAACGGTTTACAGATAACTGATATTTCATTTTCCGTATATTCAGCCTTCCTTTCCCTGCAGTTCAGGAATCTCTGGGATTGACCAAGATTAGATCTTGTCGTAACGATACAGGTATATTTCTTTTAATGTCGACCGTACACACTTCAAGAATCACAAATTATGCATCTTCTCTCTCGAAGTTGATTTCAAAGTTCGCTATGTTCGTCCTGCTCATGCTATATAGAAATCAGTACTCAAGCCCCCGGTCAGACATCAGTCTGCAGCACCTTGTTTATCGACAACATAAGTTACACAGCACGATTGAAAAGCAGTCGCCATGTCATGAAAGAAAGAACTGTTTCACTGACGTATACATCACTCTTATACCAACGCTTTCAGTAATTATTTCATTGTTAAAATACGTACAGCAAAGGTATTCGGAGCAGCGCGGTGTAGCCGTGTGTTCTAGGGCGTCTAGTCACGCGGCTATCCCCCCCCCCCTCCCTCATGGTGTGTGTGTGTTGTCCTTAGCGTAAGTTAGTTTAAATTAGATTAAGTAGTGCACAAGCTTAGGGACCGATAACCTAAGCAGTTTGGTCCCATAAGATCTTACCACGAATTTCCAATTTCCAAACGTATTCGATTTGATACAACTTGCTTACGTCTGTAACAAGAAAAAATCGAAGGCAAAGAATAAATACCACCGCCGAAACGGTTTAGAGTGCGCTAGAGGAACATTCACACGTAATGAAATCCAATAAACCATCTTAAAAATATGCTTCAAATGGACTTTACATTTGAGTATTTTTACTTGCATTATGCTGTGGAAATGCACATTAATTCCTGCAGTTTTCTTTCTTTCATCTCTCAAGAAAAAAAAGAAACTGAATGTGTACAAAGATATGTGAAGTATATTAAATACATGTGAAATACACATATTTGTGAGAAATACGTGGCATTCTGTCCGTAAAAAGCCAGTACTGAAATAAAAAATATCCCTAAACAACATGTGAATCAGTGAGTTCTGATTCATAATATACACATGTGATAGGCACTAACAGAAGCTCCATGAGGATATTCGCGAATGATACGTAGGGAACTCGCATGCCCAGAAATTAAACAAGAAGTGTGTGTGTGTGGTTTAAACAAGAAATGCTAGACGCTCTGAAAACAGGCCGTACAAGAAATGGCATTGACTCTCACAGTAAATAAGTATAACCTATTCCACACAAAAAGGAGGAAAGTACGATACTCTTCGATTAAAAGACCAAAGCTCTACCACTGGAAACAGTAAGAACCATAACATATCTAAGAGTAGATTTGGAGAGACTTAAAACGAAACTACTGCATAAATTAACTGTAGGAAAGTTAAAAAGGAAGGTTGAGATTATTTGAAAACATCATAAGGAAGCAAGTGTAATCTATGCACAAAAAAGGAGGTTGTCAAAATCCTCGTTCAACCGATTCATGAACACTGATCATCTGCGAGACCTACCATGTAGACTTAATAGAGAATATAAAGAAGATTTACCGCAAGCAGCTCCTTTCACCCTAGATTCGTTCATAGAGTGCCAGAGCATCTTGTAGATGCTTACCCAACCCCAGAAGCAAAACCTATAAGAGACGTTTGTAGTTAAAATTCCATGAACGCACATTTCAAAAAGAGTCACTTGTCACGTATAACATTACTTCCCTCTACATACATCTCACAATACGTCCATGACAGGAAATAAAAAAATATTTCATTTTAGACGGAAGTTCACTGATTTCAGTTTGTAATTAATTTACGCAGACCGTACAAAATGAAGGAATGGAATTAATCAGAGTCTTTGGATTCCTTGTCGACTTTTGACGTCGTAAAACAGTACGTCCACGATCTCCAGCTATTACTCTTTAGTTGTCAAAAAATCCTAAGTAAACTTTTGAAGCAGTGACGTGTAACCACGCATGCAGTACCACTCAGCTTCGCGGCGCCATGTTCCTGGGAAAAGATTGAGGTAGGAATACTGCAGCAGTTATTCAGCATTTTCATGGTGTAAACTACATAGAAAGTTTCCCATGTAAAACCCACCCCCAAAAGGTTTTTAAGTTGTTTTAGAGGACTGTGAATTTTTCTCTAGCGTGCTCTAGAGGGTTTAAGCTGTAGTATTTGCTCGTGTCAGTTTCAGTTTAATTCATTGTTCATTCTTTGGCTTTCAATTCTTTGTTTCGCAAATATAAGCAGGCAGCATCAAACCGCTTACGTTTGCGTGATGTATATGAAAGCTATACAGGCTAGTTCAGGAAGAATAGTAAATATTTTAGAAGGTGGTAATATAGACTAAACCGAATAAAACATTCCATTAGTGTACATTCTTTATTGGTTAAAGAGATACAACTGATTACATGGCTAAATTATCATTTCGGATATAACAGCTGCCGTCTTTATTTTGAAGCTGAAGTTGTAAAGTAGTTCTCCAGTTCACGTTTTCTGGCCAATCCTATCGCATCATTAATCATTCAACACGTATTTACAAATTGTATTCTGTTACGGGTTTCTCTGTAAGTGTTTTGTGACGGAAACGCCGTTGCTGCTTGTAGAGAATACGGTAAACGAGTTCCTAACTGCAAAGTACCAGAGAGGAGACTCGTGTTTTCCGGTGTTCCGACGGAAACCCATATGCTTCTGCGGAGACACATTTTCAAGAACGCTTCTCTGTAAACGTGTGATGTGGTACAGCAGAAAATCAGTGGGCCAGTTGTGTTACCGCAGCGTCTTACAGGACCCCAAAATCTAGATCGGTGGTCGCCAATCTTTTTTGCTTAGGGGCCAATACTGTTACTTTGTGGGGGCACTTCTGGTAGGCGCATGTGCAACCTTATTCATTGGCAATCTATATAAATTAGTATGATATGAGCCCACAATAGACAAATTACAGTTGTTGTTGTTGTGATCCTCAGTCCAGAGACTGGTTTGATGCAGCTCTCCATGCTACTCTATCCTGTGCAAGCTTTTCCATCTCCGAGTAACTATTGCAACCTACATACTTCTGAATCTGCTTAGTGCATTCATCTGTTAATCTCCCTCTACGATCATTACCCTTCACGATGCTCTCCAATACTAAATTGGTGATACCTTCATGCCTCAGAACATGTCCTACCAACCGGTCCCTTCTTCTAGTCAAGTTGTGCCACAGATTTCTCGTCTCCCCAATTCTACTTAATACCTCCTCATTAGTTATGTGATCTACCAATCTAATCTTCAGCATTCTTCAGTAGCACCACATTTCGAAAGCTTCTATTCTCTTCTTGTCCAAACTATTTATCGTCCATGTTTCTCTTCCATACATGCCTACACTGCATACAAATACTTTCAGAAACGACTTCCTGACACTTAAATCTATACGCGATGTTAAAAAATTTCCCTTCTTCACAAACGCTTTCCTTGCCATTCTCAGTTTACATTTAATACCCTGTCGACTTCGACTATCATCCCCAACTAGCAAAACTCATTTACTACTTTAAGTGCTCATTTCCTAATCTAATTCCCTCAGCGTCACCCGGCTTAGTTCGACTACATTCCATTAGCCTCGTTTTGCTTTTGTTGATGTTCATCTTACATCCTTCTTTCAAGACACTATCTATTCCGTTCAACTGCTCTTCCAAGTCCTTTTCTGACTCTGACACTATTACAATCCAATCGGCGAACCTCAAAGTTTTTATTTCTTCTCCATGCATTTTAATACCTACTCCGAATTTTTCTTTTGTTTACTTTACTACTTGCTCAATATACAGATTGAATAACATCGGGGATAGGTTACAACCCTGTCTCACTCCCTTCCCAACGACTGTTTCCCTTTCATGCCCCTCGATTCTTATAACTTCCATCTGGTTTCTGTACAAATTGTAAATAGCCTTTCGCTCTCTGTATTCTACCCTGACACTTTCAGAATCTGAAAGAGAGTATTCCCAATATATATAACTTTAACCTATCCATTTCCCTTTTAAAATTTTATAACATACCTGCCCGATTAAGAGATCTGACATTCCACCCTCTGATCCATAGAACGCCAGTTTTCTTTCTCCTGATAACGATGTCCTCCTGAGTAGTCCCTGCCCAGAGATGCGAATGCGGAACTATTTTACCTCGGGAATATTTTACCCAAGAGGACCTCATCATCATTTAATCATACAGTAAAGCTGCATGCCCCCGTGAAAAATTACGGCCGTAGTTCCCCCTTGCTTTCAGCCGTTCGGAGTACCAGCACAGCAAGGCCGGTTTGGTTAGTGCTACAAGGTGAGATCAGTCAGTCATCCAGACTGTTGGCTCTGGAACCACTGAAAAGGTTGCTGCCCCTCTTCAGGAACCACACGTTTGTCTGGCCTCTCAACAGATACTCCTCCATCGTGGCTATATGTATCGCTGAGGCAAGCAAGCCTCCCCACCAACGGCAAGGTCCATGGTTCATGGGGGGTTGGCCGCTGGGCTACAAGTGCTAATGCTTAAAAGTCGGCACCGTTCGGAACGCTTCGTGTCGACTGTTCTCAGTTTAAAATTTCTGTCAGCCTCAAAGGACCCCAAGTTCTAACACTACAATTTCCTTGTGAATAGTTGGTATGTTGTCCGAACGAGCGGATGATTAATTAATAACAGTAACTGCACTTATATTCTAATGTATTATAAAATGTCAGACACGAGCACAAATTATTCATTGCTTTTATTACAGGAGCATTAATCTTGCTACAAATAAGTACCGCATTTGAAAAGGACTGTCACCGTATTGCGCATTCTCTTACGCGTGTTACTTCCGTGTCAAAATTTATGCCGTAGCATCTGATCGGCACGAGTCGCGCCGATGTTGTCAGTACTGGAAGATATTTGGCTTCCTGCCCATGAGATAAACGGCCAACTTCTCTTAGCTCAAGGCCGAATTTACCAACGTCATTTAAAAGAAAAAAAAAAGAAGAAAAAGCTCAACGAAATCTGTCAATCTGTCGTTAACGGGCTATGGCAACAGAGGAACGACGCACGTACCTGTGCTAATGGTACATCACCTGCAGCGCCTCTCTTGAGACCGTGATCATAGCGGTTGGACAATACACGGGTGGAAAACCGTGGTCTTGTCAGATGCGTCCCGATTTCATAAGAGCTGATGGTAGGGCTCGAGTGTGGCGCAGACCGCACAAAGCCATGCACCAAAGTAGTTAACAAGACGCTGTGAAAGCTGATGGTGGCTCCATAATGCTGTGGGCAGTGTTTTCATGGAATTATCTGGGGCCTTTCGTCCAACTGAACCGATCATTTAGCGGAAATCGTTAATTTCGGGTACTTGGAGACTTTTTGTAGCCATACATGGAGTTCGCGTTTCCAAATAACGATGTCATGTCACGGAGGCACAATTGTTCGCGATTGGTTTGAAGAAGATTCTCAACAGTTAGAGCGAATTATTTTGCATCCCCGATCGCCAATGAATCCCGCGAACATTTATGGGGTATAATCGTGGGATCAGTTCGTGCATAAAATCATTCACAGGCAATACTTCTGCAATTATGGACGGATGTAGAGGCAGTATGGCTCGTTATTTCTGAGGAGAGCTTCCTGCGACTTATTGATCCATGCCAATGTGAGGTGCCGCACAATGCCGTGCAAAGGGATACCCACCAGAATATTTAGGATGTATCCAACGACGTTTGTAACCTCAGTGTACTGAAAAACATTACATTTATTTTGTTTATTGTGGGTGAGCTAACGGTTCTTTTTATCAGGAACGATATATCTGCAGGTCTTGCTGCAAGCATATAACAATGATTTTTAATGACAGGAGTACAGCCCCTCTTACCCAAACGAATCTACTAGTGCGTCAGCCTCAGTCATCCTCAAGAGGCCTACCGATCTATTGTGCCAGGTCACTGAGGTATTTCAGAGTCAGGATCAATTCTTCTACCGTTGTCTGTACTAATGACTTCTGTTGGTACTGTCTTTGCTCTTAAATGGCCGAAAACACATATTTAGTCTTTCACGGGAAGAACTCAAGAATGCCGCCGACGCCTGAACGGCAGTTTGAAACAGGTTTCAGTCTTAATTCTTGGCATGAAATCTTATTATATTCAACTGAACTACAGTACATGAAAAGGGAGGTATGAAAAAGTACCACATTCATAAACATCTGGGTCCACGAACGTGATCACCCGTTTTCCTAATGCTTTTAACTCTGGTCGATACTAACCATTAAATCAGTGTCTCACGTTTTATTGGAGTCAGCTATTAATGTCTGTTAGTAGTAGCTGAATTAGGGAAGTGCTGAACTGTTCAGAATTATTATCGTAATCAAAAGCAAGCAAAAATAGAATCTTTTGTTCACAGAAACTTACCACTTTAAATTTGTATTTGTTGTGTATTAAAACACTGTTATTTCGTCACCTGCAACATAACAGTGTTGTCCTTTTAATTTCAGCCAGACATATTTAGGCGCTTCTGTAGCAATAGCGCCATCAAAGAATTATTCGTTTTTTAATATTAACATGCAGTCATGGGTGATGCAATCATAAATATTTTTACACAACATTTACTCCATTGATTCTAAATTAAATAATATAATTAACAAATATATGGCAAGATTGAAATCAATGAAACCGGTAGAAAATAAAGAATAAATTTGTACAGCTGTGGCAAACGTGCAATTCCTCAAATAAAATTTTAATTTTCTTTCATCTCGGAACTTGTTGCTCACTAACGTAACACACGAAATATGTGATACGCGAAGTTTTTTTTAGGACGCTTATACCGTTATTTATTTTGGATGGTAAGTCTCCAACTGAAAATACCACTCGGCGCCAGGGTACAGTGTCTTGCAGAGGAGAATACATCGTTGCATCCCGCCGTCTCTAGCGGCAGTTGGGTCGCCTCCTGTGGACAGTCGGAGCATAGTCGTCTGTCTTCCTAAAAATTGTCCCCTGTGTTTTAGGCATCTTCGAAGCACTGATGTGATGATGGCTGCTGACAGTGCTGTTTAATCTTTCTTCGTTGTTAGAAAGATTAAATAACAAAAGACAACAATTACACATTTATTGGAATATAAGCTTCATATTTATCTCATGCTTTAAGCCTTGGCGCAGCAGCTACGATTTGATGCATGGCACTTGATGTCTTAAACCTAATATAACGATATGTAAATGAATTTGCCGTCTCTTGGCAGTCTATGTACTGTCACTATACCTAATAGTAATGTGCTGACGCTCTGTTACTGGTTGTAGTTGTCCATAAATAGCATTTGAAAAATCGGAAGGTAGTCTGGTAGCCTTTAGAGTGCTTTACTTGGCTGACTTCAGGTACTGAGCTGTCGAACTGTTTGTAACTTGGTGAGTGCCCTCGCTGCATCGTGTGTTGGTGTCGGCTGGTGGACGTACTTCCATGTTCGTCAGTAGAGGCGTAAGCAATGTAGTTCAAATCGCTCTGAGCACTATTCGACTTAACTTCTGAGGTCATCAGTCTCCTAGAACTTAGAACTACTTAATCCTAACTAACCTAAGGACATCACACACATCCATGCCCGAGGCAGGATTCGAACCTGCGACTGTAGCGGTCGCTCGGCTCTAGACTGTAGCACCTTGAACCGCACGGCCACTCCGACCGGCAGCAATGTAGTCCTCGCGTGACAGGGCCCCTGGCTGCCTGTTCTCACTTCCGGTCGACGTGTACAACATACAGAAGCAACTGCTGCAGAAGCACGAAGAGTTCCGGGCTTGTGAGTGCCATCTGGAGACTGCTGCGTGGCATTGAGAGAAGCCAGGCGAGTGATCGTGCCTACTGTGTGGTGCCGGCCTCTCTCACAAGCGGAAGGCCTCAAATTTGGCAGGTCGCTTGTGTACAACTTAAAACGAAGGAATCTGAGATATTTTGGGTCAACACGCCTGCGTTTTTTTAGAAAATCACCCCTAAAGGTTATGACGAGCAATCGACTCAAAATTGGAGGGATCGATAGATAACTGTAAATAGAGCATTTTTCGTCATCAGGTATGGGGTCCGCAAACGCAAACTTTTCCATAAATCGAGGAAAGGACTTTTACAACTGCCATTTCTGTACCCACATGGTAAACGCCCTTGCCGACAGCGCCGATAGCGCAACAGCCAAGGTAACTTGCTGGGACTCGGAGAACCCGGCTAAGAATCTCGAAGAAACCTAGTTTGTATTTTTCCATATCTCAATTGATAGGTATAGGAGGGTTCATAAGGTAAGTAAATCAATAAGGAATGATAATAATAAGGTAGGCAAACTAATTTCCCAAACGCCGTGAGTTAATTAAAGTATTAAACTTTTAAGCCTTGTCACATGAAAACAACTCCTAGTAAGAGTGCTGCGAATTCCTCACGAGGGATCACAGATAGCCAACCGCGCGAAGCTTGTTTACAGCGAGGCACGGGACAGAATGCACGCGGGAGGAATATATTGTCCTGGTTGATCTTCGTCATGTCATAGTTACCTGGAAGAGTGAAAGTGTCCAGCACGAGCCTTATAGAAGTCGATGGGAAAGAGTTGTTTTTCACCATTAGCTGCCGTGAACCTCGCGGATGCATGTAATGATTTTTCCATCGTTAATGCACCAAATGAAACACGTTTTGTGAATGAATACTGTGTTCTTCCGTAAGTAACATATGACGAGTACTGTATGTAGTTTGTAGTAATTAGCTCGTCTGTTTATGCCGTAGTGACTAGTTATTGTTTGTTGTGTCATATCTTTCAGGTGCATAATCTGGATAATGGAGGATGCACACCCTTCGACTAGCGCTGTAATAAATTGTTGGGAGCCTGTCACAGACGATGGCAAGCGGAAAGTTACCAACGCTGTGTTTTGGTTTGTAAACGTGTTGCAAGACAGACGCATTATCAATGCACTTCCAGAAGCAGGCAGTTCTGTTTCTCGGCGTTACAGATTAATAGGAGCGGGTATGGTCGAGCGATTTTTGGAGCTGATGAACGAAATGACTTTTGTTGATACTGAAGTATTATACCATGAAGACGAAGCAGAAGGTGATTCAGTGGAAGATATCCCGACTAGTGAATCGCAAAATGGTCATAACACTTTGGAAATCTCCACGTCACTGGGAATATGTGCTTCATCTCTTCCCGATGAGTATTAAGAACCGGTTACTAAACGATTGAACTACGGCGCTATACCCCTTGAAGTAAAAGTAAAGGCGGTAGTGCTAGCCAGGAATCATCCAAATTGGAACTTACAAACACTGCAAAAGAATGGAGCAACAACAGTCCTGAAAAGGAAGAAGGACTTGAAATTGTGGGAAAGTGATATCGTTAAAGGAGGGACAAGATACGACAAATACCAGGCAATAAATAAGTTGACATACGACCGATTTGTCGAATTTCGTTGTCGTAACGAGAATGTAACAACGAGAATACTTCAGGAATGGGCTGCAGGTGCAGCGCTTCAATATACGGCCAACAAGGATTTTACGTTTGCTGCATCATTATCTTGGGCAAGAAATTTCAAATCGGAGTATATAATTCGTCAACGGCACGTCACTAAATACGTCTGTCATAAGGTGGTACAAAATATAGAAGATATACAGAAAGTGGCGGCTCTTTTCAGCACGCAAACGGCGTTACTTATGACCGGTTTAATCGTGATTACGTGATCAACATGGATCAAACAGGATGCTGATCAACATGGATCAAACAGGATGCGAGCATCGGGTGAACTTTCGACGCACGTTATTGCATAAGGGAGAAAATCGAACCCTTGTCGCAGTTGGTAGTAAAAACAAACTAACATATTCGTACACGGCGCAATATGCCATCACAACCTCTGGAAAAGTGTTGCCTAAGGTTTTCCTGAGTTTACGAGAAACGAATGTTACATTTGGTCCTCGGGTTATAGAAGAGGTCAATCGATTAACCGACTCGTTGAAAAATGTTTACATTACCTGCTCCAAATCCGGAAAACTGACGAATGCGATTTACAGAACATTTCTTGAGAATGTTCTAAAACCATATGTTTCTGATAACAAGTTTTGTCTAATATTCGATTCCTGGAGTGGACAAACTAATACTACAATATATGACACAATGTTTATAGATGGCGAGAGTCAGCCGACGTGCACAGTAAAAGTAATACCGCCAAACTGCACACGTGTGTGCCAGCTGTGTGATGTTTATTTCTATCGCCAGGTTAAAAACTTTATTTCCAGGCTTCAGAATTGCTGCAGTGTGCTTCTGGAAACACAGAGGGAATTGCACAACTGCACGGATGCAAAAACTATTCACTTCATAATTCATAACCAACTTTCAGCACCGATTTTTCAGGCAATGATATCGTATGCGTGGTACGCATCAAAATTAATTCCCGAAAAATACATATTTTAAAATGTAAACCAGGTTTGTTTTCCGCCGACTCTTCGGAAGGAACAGTGTAGCTGTCGAAAGATTGCATTCATTAGATGTTCTTGGTGCCGTGAGTATATTTATTTGGAATGCTTATATGACAAGCACCATCCATCTAGTTGTTCGAAGAAAAGTGAGGACACGTAGTAGTGACTGGGAGAGCCATTGTAAAGTGACCTATAGTAACATTTTAGTTGCTTACTGTCTCAAGAGGTTTGAGAAATTTATTTGCCGACCTTATTATTTTCATTCCTTATTGTTTTACGTACCTTATTAACCCTCCTATCCCTGTTAATTGAGATATGGAAAAAAAAGACAATTACCATGTGGGTACAGAAACGGCAGTTTTAAAAGTTTCTTATCTCGATTTCTGGAAAAGTTTGCGTTTGTGGACGCCATAACTGATGATGAAAAATGCTCTATTTACAATTATCTATCGATCCCTCCAATTTTGAGTCGACTGCTCGTCATAACATTTAGAGGTGATTTTCTCAAAATTGCGGAGGTGTTGACGCAAAATATCTAAGAGTTGTTGTACTCAAGCGACCTGCCAAATCTGAGCAGAATTGGTTGGCCGTGTCTGAGGTCTTCCCCTTGTCAGTATTGTTTGCTTATCTCTAGCTTTGTACACAACATCATTAGGGCACGAAGCGCAAGGCAGAGAAATATGCCTTGCACCACGACCTAATGCCCATAAATCAAAATTCATCAATGACACAAATATTGGCGTTGTATGATCAAACTATCCAACGATTAGCGTAGAATATGTACAAAAAATGGTTCTAAGTACTATGGGACTTAACATCTGAGGTCATCAACCCTAGACTTAGAACTACTTAAACCTAACTAACCTAAGGACATCACACACATCCATGCCCGAGGCAGGATTCGAACCTGCGACCGTAGCACCAGCACGGTTCCGGACTGATGCTTCTAGAACCGCTCATCCACCCCGGCCGGCAGAATATGTACAGGATTATTGAATAATAAGTAATGAAACTAGATGATTCAGTGTTATTTTTTGCCGAGGTTTGATGGGCGCCAAATCGCTTTTGTGACAAAGTCGGTCTCATGGAAGTAAAGTCGGAACAAGTCGACACATGAAGATACACAGTGCTGTGAAATCAATTCAAGGACGAGCAAACGAGGCGAGTGGCGAAGAAAAATTAATCAGGTTACGACTGTTCGGAATTTCGAGGATCGCATGGTGATGAACACACACTCCTATGTAAAAGAGACAACTTCAAGTGAGATATTCTAAAGCAGCTCTTATGAGAACTTTTAAATGAAGTAAAAATTTTGCTCTTCAGTGGCATTCGTCTAATTCACCTGGTAATCGTTAGAAAATTGAACTTCTTTACACCTCATAAACAAAATGACACCATCATTTTCATACACTACGAATTTATAAAGAATTTAGTATTTGGTGTGTGAACAATAACCTAGAATGCTTTTCCTTGTTTGACATTGTGAGCGTATCATACACACAATAATGTTTGATTATTCTTCTTATTTCTGTATTATTGTGCTATGCTGCCTGCACAGGGCACGCAATGACGCAAATCGAGTGATGGAACTGAATATTGTTGCTGCCAAACTTGCAGATAATATCGTATTTTTTGCGTTGTTTTGTCAAAAGATGGTTTTCTGGTTGTTGCCTATTAAATCAATATGTTAAGACCTTGGTTCTCCTGTTCCATTAATAAGTGTTCATCGATTTTTAACAGAAAGATGATAAGGCCGTATGGAACACCTTGCTAGAAAATATCAACTGCCGATGTAACTGGCGGAATACAGGTACGCGCGATCTAGTCATACCGGGGCGTACTTGATGCGTGCGTCCTCTCCTTGCTGATCAGCGTCACCGCAGCCTGTCAAATGTTACCTGACTTAACTAGTTTGCATTCGTTGTGACGCTGCGCACCAACTGGTAATGCATATTCACTGTCGGATTTGAGAGGCCCAGGGAAAAAGGTTGTTGTTCAGCAGAGTAAGTAACCAACGCGTCTGGTGAAAGAAGACTATATTCTCTATGTTTGTGGCCTCCAGTTAAGTTGGGTACATTAGTAATAATTTGCAAATCAAAAGTGAATATCTAACGCACCAGTATTCACGGAGGTTTAGTCACTAATTGCAAGTAATCGCCTTCACAGCTCAACATTGACGAACTAACGACCTCGCAAACGAAACGCCAGGATAGTTCTGCTGCTGCTTAGCACCGGAAGCACCAAAAATTCTCCTCTGATATGAAAATTTCATTCGACATCGAGATCGGAAGGTCATCAGCGATTATTTACTGCAGCACTGAATATGCACGGAGAAAGACAGTAAGTGGTTGTCACACATGCCAGTACTGATGTGAGAAATGATGTAATAGCATGACATGAACTTTGTTCCTAAGATCCACACCCGTCTAAATCTGAAGTTACTATCACAGCCAAACGTATAACATTTAAGCGCCAATTAAAGTTACTTCTTGTGCAACACAAATAACACCCGACACGATCTGCTCCTATTGTAAGTAGGCTGTTTAAGTTTTTTTATTGGTAACGCCACATAGCGCTCTGTATGAAAATCACTGGCTGTGCTGTGTACAGTCTGTGGCTGGGTGGCATTGTTGTAATACTCGCCATTGTAGTGTTGGGCAGTTAGATGTTAACAGCGAGTAGCGTTGCGCAGTTGGAGGTGAGCCGCCAGCAGTGGTGGATGTGGGGAAGTGAGATGGCGAATTTTTGAGAGCGGATGTTCTGGACGTGTGTCCATCAGAAACAGTACATTTGTAAGAATGGATGTCATGAACTGCTATATATATTATTGACTTTTGAACACTATTAAGGTAAATACAGTATTTGTTCTCTATCAAAATCTTTCATTTGCTAACTATGCCTATCAGTAGTTAGTGCCTTCAGTAGTTTGAATCTTTTATTTAGCCGGCAGTAGTGGCGCTCGCTGTATTGCAGTAGTTCGACCAACGAAGATTTTGTGAGGTAAGTGATTTGTGAAAGGTATAGGTTAATGTTAGTCAGGGCCATTCTTTTGAAGGATTTTTGAAAGTCAGATTGCGTTGCGCAAAAATATTGTGTGTCAGTTTAGTGTTGATCAGAATAGATAAAGAGCGAAATGTCTGAGTACGTTCAGTTCTGCTCAGCTGTTTGAAAATCAAATAACGTAAGGGATTTACCAGCACAGTAATTCAATAATTGTTCTAAGGGGACGTTTCACTATTTACAAACTTTTATTCGAATGGTGACGCGCACTTACCTGAATTCTGATGCTCTACTCAGTTTCGAGTCACATAACTCGTTATCTAAGCATCGTGCTTAGATGCGATCTTTACCAAACAACTGCTAAAGCATATACACTCCTGGAAATGGAAAAAAGAACACATTGACACCGGTGTGTCAGACCCACCATACTTGCTCCGGACACTGCGAGAGGGCTGTACAAGCAATGATCACACGCACGGCACAGTGGACACACCAGGAACCGCGGTGTTGGCCGTCGAATGGCGCTAGCTGCGCAGCATTTGTGCACCGCCGCCGTCAGTGTCAGCCAGTTTGCCGTGGCATACGGAGCTCCATCGCAGTCTTTAACACTGGTAGCATGCCGCGACAGCGTGGACGTGAACCGTATGTGCAGTTGACGGACTTTGAGCGAGGGCGTATAGTGGGCATGCGGGAGGCCGGGTGGACGTACCGCCGAATTGCTCAACACGTGGGGCGTGAGGTCTCCACAGTACATCGATGTTGTCGCCAGTGGTCGGCGGAAGGTGCACGTGCCCGTCGACCTGGGACCGGACCGCAGCGACGCACGGATGCACGCCAAGACCGTAGGATCCTACGCAGTGCCGTAGGGGACCGCACCGCCACTTCCCAGCAAATTAGGGGCACTGTTGCTCCTGGGGTATCGGCGAGGACCATTCGCAACCGTCTCCATGAAGCTGGGCTACGGTCCCGCACACCGTTAGGCCGTCTTCCGCTCACGCCCCAACATCGTGCAGCCCGCCTCCAGTGGTGTCGCGACAGGCGTGAATGGAGGGACGAATGGAGACGTGTCGTCTTCAGCGATGAGAGTCGCTTCTGCCTTGGTGCCAATGATGGTCGTATGCGTGTTTGGCGCCGTGCAGGTGAGCGCCACAATCAGGACTGCATACGACCGAGGCACACAGGGCCAACACCCGGCATCATGGTGTGGGGAGCGATCTCGTACACTGGCCGTACACCACTGGTGATCGTCGAGGGGACACTGAATAGTGCACGGTACATCCAAACCGTCATCGAACCCATCGTTCTACCATTCCTAGACCGGCAAGGGAACTTGCTGTTCCAACAGGATAATGCACGTCCGCATGTATCCCGTGCCACCCAACGTGCTCTAGAAGGTGTAAGTCAACCACCCTGGCCAGCAAGATCTCCGGATCTGTCCCCCATTGAGCATGTTTGGGACTGGATGAAGCGTCGTCCCACGCGGTCTGCACGTCCAGCACGAACGCTGGTCCAACTGAGGTGCCAGGTGGAAATGGCATGGCAAGCCGTTCCACAGGACTACATCCAGCATCTCTGCGATCGTCTCCATGGGAGAATAGCAGCCTGCATTGCTGCGAAAGGTGGATATACACTGTACTAGTGCCGACATTGTGCATGCTCTGTTGCCTGTGTCTATGTGCCTGTGGTTCTGTCAGTGTGATCATGTGATGTATCTGACCCCAGGAATGTGTCAATAAAGTTTCCCCTTCCTGGGACAATGAATTCACGGTGTTCTTATTTCAATTTCCAGGAGTGTATTTAGAAGATGTTCTGCCATCTATTATCTCTATTTTCACTTAATATAGTGCGTAACGTTATCTCTTCGAAATGAGCGTGAGCAGTGAGATAGCACATCCCCGCCGCGTCTCAGCGTCTACACGGAAATTCCTTTCCCCATTCCAGTACCATCCTCTAACAGTCATAAATCAGTTCCTTCAATTAGTACTGATTGCAATGGGTACGAGATTTCATAAGTGACGCTACACGCTATGCCGATACAGGAAAATCGGTCCGGGTGATGCACGGTGCAGCATATCACCTTCTCAAGAGCTTGGGACGAGCGATGGGCGATGGAATTAGCAGTGCGCCGGGTGATTATCGGCTGCAACTGGACGCAGTTGTCGTAGCAGCTTAGCGGTCGTCAGACGCTTAACGGCCCGCGCCTTGCTCGCCGATAGAGCGAGTCAGCTACGACACTCGCTTCCACGCGATATGATTACTTCCACCCACTGGCCTCACCAACAGTGATCTATTGCTCTTTTCCACTTCCGTCAGGCAACCTCTAACAGAGCACAGAATGGAATGATAGCTCATTTCTGAGTGCGAAGCATCACTGGCGTACTGCGTTTCGCTCAGAACCAGAATCAGACTCGGATGCCAACGTAATATAGTTATAGTTATCTGACACTGTCAACAGGAGATCGATCTCTGAATTTGAATAATGTAATCTTCTTACTAGAGGAGATAATTTTCCCAGATCGCAATAACCATATACAGAGGCGACTAGTTTCAACAAGTTGAATTGCCATCAACAGACCTAAAAAAAGGATTACAATTCTTTTTACAGTATAATAATCGTTTTTCTTTATAAAATGTTCAAATCTTCAACTGTGTGTGAATTCCTAAGGGACCAAACTGCTGAGGTCATCAGTCCCTAGACTTACACACAACTTAAGCTAACTTATGCTAAGAACAACACACACACCTAGGCCCGAGGGAGGACTCGAACTTCCGGCGGGAGGGGCCGCGCAATCCGTGACACGGCCACTCACACTGCGCGGCCGCTCCGCGAGGCGTTCTTTATGAAGAAGGAATTGTTCTACACGTATTACATGCCATCTACATACGCTGACCATTGTGCCACTGTATTTAGCGCCTGTCATTTAGTCACGAACATATTTGTAAATAACTGTGATATAAAGAAAGACGCTTTTTGAAAATCCAACGTAAAAAATATAAAATATACCATTCTTAAAGTCAACATCTCTCATTGAAGAAGGTGCTTTAGTGTAACGTTATACCGGGTGATTAAAAATTCAGTATAAATTTGAAAACTTAATAATGTAGCTAGAGACGTAAAAATTGACATACATGCTTGGAATGACATGGGGTTTTATCAGAGCCAAAAAAAAAAAAAAAGTATTACTACACGCGTGAAAGATCTCTTGCACACGTCGTTTGGTGATGATCGTGTGCTCAGCCGCCACTTCCGTCATGCTTGGCCTCCCAGGTCCCGAGACCTCAGTCCGTGCAATTATTGGCCTTGGGGTTACCTGAAGTCGCAAGTGTATCATGATCGACCGACATCTCTAGGGATGCTGAAAGACAACATCCGACGACAATGCCTCACCATAACTCTGGACATGCTTTACAGTGTTGTTCACAACATTATTCCTCGACTACAGCTATTGCTGAGGATTGATGGGGGACATATTGAGCATTTGCTGTAAAGAACATCATCTTAGCTTTGTCTTACTTTGCTACGATAATTATTGCTGTTCTGATCAGATGAAGCGCCATCTGTCGGACATTTTTTGAACTCTTTATTTTTTGGGTTCTAATAAAACCCCATGTCATGCCAAGCATGTGTGCCAATTTGTACCTCTCTGTCTACATTATTCCATGAATTATTCAGTTGTCAAATTTATATAGACTTTTTGATCACCCGGTACATTATACAAGAAAATCATGATTTTGTAAGACGTTGTGCTCTCCTGACCTTCATTGCTTACATATTCCGCCCTCACAATCATATTCCGCACATCAAGATGCTTCATTCGAGCCCAAACTCGATAAGATAAAGCCAATGTTGTATGAATTCCTGCAAACGATATGCAGATAACTAGTAAATCGCAAGTGCGCACCGAGATTGAAATACTCGAGGCTGGCGTATAAACACACATTCAAGACACGATGGTCACAGGGGCTTTTAGTTTGGGAGAGGCACCCGCATGCCAGAAGGCTGGTCCCTTCAGAGGACGAGACAACCTATCTACATCGGCCAGCGACCACCCATAGAGCAGACAGCGTTTGCCCGAGTGAAAGGAAGAATGACCCCGTGTTTGGCTTAAAAGCAAATTCCGCTACGTTGTGTGAGAGCGCCCAGCCTAAGCATTCTTTACAAACATAGCACACAGTTTCAGAGGTTTTCAGAGGGAGACAGCAAACGCCAAACGCCGATGCTACAGATTTCCGTATTGGTCGCCTTAAACGAAACGTCATTCTCCTGTTTTAGAAGAGCAATGCTGATTGGCAGACGAAATTCCACGTCTGGCGTGGACAGGGGCCGTTCCCTTGTCGCTCTAGGAGCAAGAACACGTAACGAGAGCGTGTGCGCTTGTACGTGTATTCAAAGAGCGAGGAACAAGTCTCTACTCAGTACTTGTCGAGAGCGAATCGGAGTGCGACTCTATATTCATTCCTTGCGATTAAGCGTTGTCCACTGTGTTGGCCGCCACACTTATTGTGCAGTGTGAACGGACAGAGTTATAGGTAAACTTCTGCGAGCGAATTTTTGAGTGGCATGGAGGTGAACTGGTTATCTGACCGGTGTACCATGCCAATAGTTAGACTAGGAGCGAATAGGAGTCCTTGACTTCGTCAAGGCAGAGGGAGAATTTGATTGGCGGGGGTCAATCCAGATAAAATGAGAGTTATCTTATTTTTCAGCAGCGAGCGGCGCAGACAGCAGTCATCACAGCTTACGGTATTATGCGCTACATCTCTTGAGAGCCTCATATTTCCTCCACAACAGTACACTTCACTGCATTTCACACACGACGCCTTGACCGTACCTAGCAACATTCTAACGGATAATTATTCAAGTTGAGTAGGTGCGGCTCTCACCCATTCTGCCAAGTCGCTAACAATCTTAAACTTTGTATAGAAATTTCATTAGAGGTAACTTCACATTCCGAAAGGAACCCGGAAATAACTTGCTCAGTTCATAACTAAAATTGCCGTTGTGATTTCTCAAAATTTTTGCAAAATAAATAATAATTTTCGTTAGTTTCACGTTTTACTTACACTAACTAGCACTACTCCAGTACCCAAGTATCCCACTAGTTATGTAAGAAATTTTGTGAATTTTTGTGTTTTTTTCCTTACAGCAGACGACCCCAGAAGATATTTATTGCTGAAAGTTTTTCAGGCCTTTCTCTTTAGAACGTTAGGAGCGTCTGTCTGACTTCTGTAGTAGTGTGGGGGTGGAAATTGCATCTTGCAGGAGCCAAAGGGTAAGGGTTACATCTCAAATTAATCCGCTGCGCAGAATGACAGAATAGCACCCACTTCGCTCTCAGAAAATGGCGACTCTGCCAGGATAGGTAAAATAGGCAAGCTACGAGGATAGGAAAGTGTCAAGATACTTAGGTACGGCAGGTCGCAGCAGTAGTACTTTGAAGAAGTTTCTTTCATGTATTAAATAGCTATTTGGAAAGATTGGGATCAGAATAGACACAGGTAGTGAAGAAAGCAGAATTGTAGGGAAAAGGGCGTGTGTTATTGTGTTGGAAAATTTTGTATTTTTTTACGATTTTTGTGTAGATGTAAGGGCATATGATTTTCAGGTGATAGGCACAGACGTAGAGTGACGCAGAGACGCAGTGTGATGCAGCATCATATAAGTTAGAATTAAGAAACAACATTTTTCTCCCTACCGAAGCGCACAGGTGGAGGTTGGAGACTGTAGCAGAGGAGACAGAACATTATTCGAGAAGTCACAACGTTGTTGTTGTTGTTGGTTCAAATAACTGGTAAGTGGTCGTACAGTTTTGTAGATAGGATTGTGATGTGTTGAAAGAATTTCCATGTTAACGAGAGCACAAGCCAAAAGGTTACGTGTGAGACAGCAAGTAGACAAGATGGGGGAGAATCAACCAGATAGACAGCAAGTAAACGAGCTTATTGAGAATAGGACGAAGGTGAACCTGGGAATAGGACAGACGATTAATCAGAGAATAGGACAGTCGAGGAGCTGCAGAATCAGCAGTCTCAGTTAGACTGGGATAAAATTGAGACAGATAACACAGATGGGAATCGAAGGGACGAGAACATCGAATTTCCAGAATATGAATTTCCATGTAGGCCACATTCTGAGACATCCCACGTAGGAAATGGCAAAGATTAGATGCGAAACGAGCACAGGAAACGCGTTTGTTTGCCACATATTCAGGGACAGAATACGCGTCAATACAGTCAATGAACCAGCAGTTAGCTAACGTTAAAAGAGAAGTAGACAGTCAGGAAGATGGGGGACATTTTGCATACGTCGAACCTATTGTAAACATTCTAAATATGCCCCAACAACACACACAGAGTTTTGCGGAGTTACGAGCGCCACGAAAAGGTTCCGTAAGGGACGCAACTGTACCTGCAAACACAAGACATACACAACAGAGAGAGCAGAATGCGGAGTTGTTTGCGCCAAGTAATGGTTCAATGACAAACGCAACTAGTCCTCAACACAGACGTCACGGGTTATTGCAGTTATCAAACTTAGAAACGCCACAGCATAGCCCAGTAAGATCAAGACTACGTAGGTGAGCAGAAGGTAGTGTTACAGGACAGGACGCGATCATGGAGATGTTACAAAAAATGAACGCTAGTATGACGAAACAGAATCAGGATATTAACACACAGATGACAAAAAGGTATCAGGAATTGAAACAGGATAATCAGGCTATTAAGACACAGATCCAACAGGTTAAAATCCAGATGGAAGAAGGGATCGCCAGAATTGATAGCCAGATCACTCAGATAAACAAAGACGCGAAACAATCTAGAGAAAGAATTCAGGTACTAACACAAGGTCAGCAGCAATTGCGCACTGACATGGACAAGGTGCAATTGGACATCGTAAAAGTTTTTACGAAAAAAGCCACTAGAACAGCAATACAAATTTCGGAAGAACAAGCAATTCAAAGCAAGGTCGCAAAGGTTGCATTGAAAAAATATAATCGGCGGACCAATAAAATATAAATTAAAAACAAAGATCAGTTTGAAAAGCTTCGAACAGAGTTGATACAAACTATCGAAGAAACGATCGAGACCGATTACACCTGTAGCGAAACAACTGACACGTCAAGCATTAATTCAGTACACGAACAGGCGCCGAATAAGAAAGTTCAAGTAGAACCAAGGCTAGACGTAACACTCGCGCAGAAATCGAGACAGAAACCCCCGATTAAAGTAATACATGACATGCCACAGGACTAGCACACTATCTAGAAAAACGGAACACATACATTCAGCCGATACCAATTGAAAGACAGGCAACTGAACCAGTAAATCCAGTGACACAACAGAATAGCAGCACAGGTACTATACCACGAACGACGAGAGTAGAAACACACGAACAACACTTTTGTTCACCAGTGATACGATATGACGCGGATATGAGTCAGGAAATTGAGAATAGGCAGACAGGCAGTATATTACCAGAGAATAAACACGACGACACAAGCAGTGGCAGATTATTTGAGTCCACGAATCAGTCACAAACCGGATTTAAGAGTGGATATGATACAGACCACTTCCTTACAGTTAGAAAATTTCAACATTTCAAGGAAGAAGGCGGCAGCTTGCATGCACACACATTCATCAATCAGTTTCAAGTAGGCTTACTAAACCACTGGAGCGTAGCTCACAAACTTGCCTTTATTTGTGCGAACATGTCAGGGACAGTAGCAGAGGCGATGCAAAAGCTCGCGGCTACCTGTAAGTCTTACCTACAGTTCAGAACAGCATTTCTCGAAAGATATTGGTCTAAGGAAGCGCAAAACAAAATTAAATACGAGTTACTTCAGATGACACCATATGAAAACTCAAGAGAGAAAAGCGTGGTAAAATTCTTTGATACAATGGACAAAAAGAATCAATACCTAGAAAAATCACAGAGTAACGGAGAGCTGATACGTCTACGTAGAATGAAATTACCGGTAAAGTATCAACAGGCGACAGTAGGAAAAAATGAAAATACCGAAGAATTCAAAGAGGTTTTAAGGGAACTTGAATTTATGTTTAAAGAAGACGAGGTGAAAGAAAAAAGAAAGGAAAGATAACAGCAAAAGGAGAGGACTAGGAACGAATATTCCAATAATAATAATCGTAATCCTAACACCAATAATTTCAGGCAAGTTAACAGACACGGACAGTGGCACAATGGAGAAAATTGGCATAGAAACGATAACCAGAATAATTGGTACCGATAATTACTGAGGAAATTATGGTCCACAGAGACAAGAACAACACAGCAAAGAGAAATCAGATGTAGAAGTTGGGCCACCGAATACTGCAAAACGTAAAGATTGAATTGAAAAATGCGGAAGAGGTTAGGCAAACTAACGTCCACCCTATCTTATATTAACCACTAAATAAAAAAATAAATTAAGAATGAACAAAATAACACATTAATTAAAAGAAAAAGAGACACAATACACACTAACAATCTCTTGTAGTATCAAGTGCACTACAATATGTACTCAAACAATAAATGGTACACAACAATTAAAATAATGAAGAAGTGGTAGGCTATAAAATTGATAGATATATGCTTTAATTAAATTATCATATGAGAAATAAATAATAATTTTCTTCATTTTTATAAACATTGCGTTGTATAGAGTCAAAATCTCTTATTTTTTGTATAAAACAAAACATTGTAACCATTTTCTCTACACGAAAAAAGGTACATCGCCACCAGCACCAATCACCAGCTCTCTTAACACCAGATGCTTCGAGATAGCGACGGAGAGGTTACAGACATGCTGAGAAAGCACTTAGGGCAATAACAACAACATGAAGACCAACGCCACACTGGAAATGCAGGTTGGACTTCAGGAGGACAACGCGCAGGATGGACATTTCATATGTCATGACACTGCTACACAACGGAAGAGCGTGGGGAGAATCATAATACGACGAGACGACAATGAAGGTACAAAAAATTACTAAGATCTACAAACTCATCAAGTAACATTTGGAAAAGCAGTCAGATCCTAAAAATTCTATATCATTCCTACACTAAAATTCACATATTCCTAGCCCAAAAAGAACAGAAGAATGCAAGAAAGTAGAGAAGAACATGCGATGCAAGATTTCTATCCTACAAAGGAAATTGCTTCAAATGTCCTTCCATGAACTTAGAGGCATGGCAACTACTACAACCACCTCTCCAAAAATAAACCTTAAATCGTCAAACAAATACAAGTGAACGGGAAATGGAATATTAAGTAGTACCAATCAACATTATCTAGAAATAGATTCAGCAAAATGAACAGTATTCTCCCTACCAGGGAGAACCAGGTGTGAAGTACCAAGACGTCACAGCACAATATTGGATGACGATCGTCGGTAGTCAACTACAATCATCGAACTGCCATACCATCCCAGGTGTGACAGCAAAGGAGTACCAAGACATCACTGTTTATGCAATATACCACAGTCATCATCATCGGTTAAAAGTACCACTCCATGACGACGATGTCAACAAGGAAGACCCAGCATCACATGATAGAGTGCTTCTCTCATGATATGTGACACCCATACAAACGAGTCGATGCCTTCCAGTATTTCAGTGTAGAGTTAAGAAAATGATGTATTTGTAAAAATATTTTTTTCCTTATTTGTAAAAGTAATTATTTTGCCATATATGTAAAGCCCATAATGTGATAGGGACCTTAAAATATTATGTAAAGAAAATTAATTAGTATACGTAGATAATCTCAAAAATCCCTGTAAAGCCGTTAGCTTTTTATATAGTAAAAGATTCTGGTTAATCATAGGTTGTAAGAGGATAGAATAAAGAAAAAACACTTCTTCACTCTTAAAACAGTGGCACAAAAAAGGAAAGCAATGCCTAAATAAATAAAACAAAATCACACAACAGAGCTTTTGTGAACATTCACGTGAAGCTTAACTAAAGAAAAGCTATAACCACACTAAACCATGATACACTGTACACTAACGAGATTAGAAAAATTAATATTGTAAAACAATTTTTGGAAATGAAAAAGAAAAACAGACACACATACTGGCAATGACAAAGAATAACAACCTTTGTAAAGTCTATATTTGCCTAAAAACAAAACATAAATTGTAGAATTAAAAAAATAGAAACAATAGCTACAAAGAAATCATTAAAAAAAATTGTTAAGAATGGCTGAGAAAAGTTTATTAGAAATTCTAAAAGAACAATTTTTGCCTGACTTTGTCAATGTTTTCCTCAGCATTGACAAACCCCAGACAAAAATTTTGTCAGCAAGAGGGAGGTATGTAAGACGTCGTGGTCTCCTGACCGTCATTGCTTACATATTCCGCCCTCACAATCATATTCCGCACATCAAGACGCTTCATTCGAACCCAAACAAGATAAGATAAAGCCAATGTTGTATGAATTCATGTAAATGATATGCAAATAACTAGTAAATCGCAAGTGCACACTGAGATTGAAATACTTGAGGCTGGCATACACACACACACACACATTCACGACACGAGAGTCGCAGGGACATTTAGTTTGGGAGAGGCAACCACACGCCAGGAGGCTGGTCCCTTCAGAGGACGAGACAACCTATCTACATCAGCCGGTGACTGCCCGTAGAGCAGACAGCGTTTGCCAGAAACAGTTTCAAAGGTTTTCACAGGGAGACAACAAACGCCAAAAGCCGATGCTGCAGATTTCCGGATTGGTCGCCTTAAACGAAACGTCATTCTCCCGTTTTAGAAGAGCAATGCTGATTGGCAGACGATATTCCTGACGCCTTAAGCTGAAGGAGTAATGAAAGAGACTGAAAGATACACCCCTTCACGTCTGGCGTGAAGAGGGGCTGTTCCCTTGTCGCTCTTGGAGCGAGAACACGTAACGAGAGCGTGTGCGCTCGTACGTGTACTCAAAGAGCGAGGAACAAGTCTCTCCTCAGTACTTCACTGGGAGAGCGCCTCTGTCGAGAGCGAATCAGAGTGCGACTCTCTATTGAGTCCTTGTGATTAAGCGTTGTTCACTGTGTTGGCCGCCACACTTATTGTACAGTGTGAACGGACAGAGTTATAGTTAAACGTCTGCAAGCGAATGTTTGAGTAGCATGGCGGTGGACTGGTTATCTGACCGGTGTGCCACGCCAATAGTTAGACTAGGGGCGAATAGGAGTACTTGACATCATCAAGGCAAAGGGTGAGTTTGATTGGCGAAGGTCAATGCAGATAGAACGAGAGTTACATTATTCGTCAGTAGCGAGCGGCACAGACAGCAGTCATCGCAGCTTATGGTATTGTGCGCTACAGCTCTTGCGAGCCCCATATTTCCTCCACAACAGTTCACTTCATTGCATTTCAAACACGACTGCCTCAACCGTACCTAGCAACATTCTAACGGATAATTATTCAAGCTGAGTAGGCGCGGCTCTCACCCATTCTGCCAAGTCAATAACAATCGTAAATTTTGTATAGAAATTTCATTAGCGAATCCTATCCTTAAGAGGTAACTTCACATTCCGAAAGGAACCTGGAAATAACTTGCTCAGTTCATAACTAAAATTGCCATTGTGATTTCTCAAAATTTTTGCAAAATAAATAATAACTTTCGTTAGTTTCACGTTTTTTTTACACTAACTAGCACTACTCCAGTGCCCAAGTATCCCACTAGTTATGTAAGAAATTTTGTGAATTTTTGTGTCTTTTCCTTACAGCAGACGACTCCAGAAGATATTTATTGCTGAAAGTTTTTCAGGCATTTCTCTTTAGAACGTTAGGAGCGTCTGTCTGACTTCTGTAGTAGTGTGGGGGTGGAAATTGCATCTTGCAGGAGCCACAGGGTAAAGGGTACATCTAAGATTAATCCGTTGCGTAGAATGACAGAATAGCACCCATGTCACTCTCAGAATTGTACCAAACACTTGGAAATATTTCTGCCAAAATACATCTTGCTCATAGGATATTGCCTGCTGTGTTCACGTTGACAGCTGGCGGCACACTGCTGGGAAGTAGTCAAACGGACTATACAGGGTGTTCGGAAATTAAAGTTACAAACTTCTAGGACATGTAGAGTGGAGTGAATGTATAATATTCCGATAGAAAACCATGCCCACAAACGTACCATTTCCGTTCTACGAAGGTTTCAATTCAAATGTTTAACTCATTCACTTCTGCTTGCGGAATTCAATTAGGCGTAACGCAGTACAGTTATAAGGTAAACAATTCTAAAGGAAACATAACGAAACGTCCGTTTATCACTTAAGAACATCTTTTTGTATTAACAGGTAAACATTAAAAAGTGGTAAATATGATTCATAATTTCTAACTTAGCGTTATAGATTTACACGAAATACACCTAGACTATTTAAAACAGTCAGCGACTAGCTATTAGAATCAGCACGCGCATTATGTTTCTAAACGTTGAGATGCACTAGTCATTTACAACAAAAAATGGTCCACGCACCCTCCAAAAGATTTAAACTGTGTTCACATTAAAATACAAGAAGAGAAGGGGAGAGGGCTACTTGGATGGAATCAAAGACAGTGTTGTGAAGTGGCGTGTCTCTATTATATTTAGTTATATGTAAACATATATAGTGGCACTGCGTTAGCTGAGACATACCCTTACTACAGTAGGAGCAGCGTCAAACCCATTGACATTATAGAGTCTTAAGACCATACGTTAGTATAAAAACAGGTTCTGACTCTGCATTACCTAACGCTTAATGAATAACAAACTGAAAAATTATAAATTCATAATATGTTCATGTATTAGGATGATGGCAATTATTAAATATTGGACCTTGTATGAAGTGTAGCCCTAGGCCTAGGTTAATACAGACTGTTAAAAGTCTGCTCCCACACGAAGGCGTAGGCCATGATGACAAATGTATGTTCATACACTATGCACAGATCCAGAGAAATTAATGGTTAAGAAATCGAAGGTAACCGTGCTGTGTGTGTGGAATTGCAAGTATGCCACAAAATCTTCTCCTTCCGAGTGTATATCAGCATGGGTACTTCCGTATAATGAGCCCATTAGGCATGTTGTCATTGTCGATTTGCGTTCAATATTCAAAATGTTTGTGTGTTGTTGACCAGTAGTTGCTACTCCTATCTTTCCAACTTTTGTCAAGTGACAGTTCAAATCGTCTAAATGCCTCCACGTTTTCTTGGAAGTGCAACTCCCCTTGGCTACCAATAACATCTTTCACAGTCTTTTGTGAGACCAGTGCAGGTACTCCCGGAGTTTTGGCGTGCAATGTTGTTTGCAGCTCTTCTCGGCGGCGTGTTCTACGAATTTGGTGACGAAGTACTTGTTGCTGAAACAGAGCGACAGACAGTAAAAATAACGGTGTAACTTACCACAATCGCAGGTAGTTCCCGCCATAGCCTGAAATATCTGTACTCTATTCTCTGGGGAGTCAGATGCGCACGTCTTTCCCAAGAGAACACAGTAGTGCCCTTCACAAAGAGACAACACACACACAAATGCCTAATTCGACAATTTCACTATATACATTTTATTCTAAAATTGTCCGAAGTTCCATGGACTAGGAGATCTTGCCCCTTACATCACTACACTTTTATTTTATGTTTCTTCTGTTTACTTCTTAACTTCCATGCACAGGTCAGACGAACATTTCGTGGAGAAATAAAAACGAAATAAGGTGGCATGTATTCAAGAAACTTAAATAGTAAATTGAATTCATCAGAGTAATCTGCAAGAATCGATGAGCCAAACATTATGACCACCTGTTTAATAGCTTATTGTTCCACTTTTCAAACACATAACAACAGAGATTCTGCTTGGCATTGACTCTATTAGTCACTGACAGGATTTCAGAAGTATTAAGCACCATCTGACAATGCACAGGCCGAGGAATTCCCACAAATTACGGGATGGTGATTTACGGGTACACAGCTGGAGCCCGACATGTGTCCCAGTGGGTACAGATCAGGCACATTTTCTGGCCAAGACTCGCCGCAGGAGGAGATTTCAAGCATGAAGTAATGCAGGTGGTCCGCAATAATGTTCACGTAGTTCGCTGCTGATGTGATGCCTTCGATTACCACCACGGATCCTATGCAAGCCCAACTCACTGTACGCCGCAATGTAATTCTGCATTCACCGGCCTGAAGTTGTGGTGCTGTGAATGTATAGTGCAGCCATTCGCCTGCATGACGGCGTATAAGGACCCAATCATCAACCTGGCGTTACAACAAATGCGATTCATTCGACAGCCGACACGATTCTGTCATCCACGGTGAAAACTCAGTGACGATGCGCCCACTGCATTCATAACTGACTATGTCGTTGGAACACGTAAGGGTCGTGTGATGTTGAGCTCCATATTCAAGAATGGGCTTTACACGGTGTGATCCGAAACACTTGTGCCTGGATCAGCGTTGTACTCTGTTTTCAGATCTCCCACTGATTGCTGCCTATACTGGTCTATCATGGATTACACAATGGGGGATCCTCCGACCTCTGCGCTTTGTGCTGAGACGTCGTCGTCCAAGACCATGCGGCCTACCCGTTAGTTCACCATCCTTCAACCACTTTTCATAGCTGCTCACGACAGAAGAACGCCAACAGGCGACCAGCTTCGCTGTTTCAGAGAGTCTCGGGCCACAACAATGTGCCCTTTGTCAAAAGCACTTATATCAGGGTATTTCTCATTTGCGGCCGTATCTTCGCTATAATGACTACCTATTCATCTCCCTTCCGCTTACATTCTTTCCTTGCCGCATCGCGTGCCCGCGATACCAGCAGGAGGCATTCAACCTAGCTGTGGGGAGTGGTCTAATGTTTTGGTTCATCAATGTACATTGTATGTACTAGAGACATCCACACACTCTATATGCTATTTTCTGTGCACACAGTTTTCACGCAACACGTAAACACTTAGTATTTCTAATACACACATCAATTAGTGGTACCGTACTGCAAGGAGGAAGTGGCATATTTTCACTTACATATTCAAATCGCATAATGTACTTAAGTTTATCAACTACAGTATGAAGGTAAAACATTTTTTATCATTACTACATCTGAATCAAGGTCTTTTGATACAATAATGTTACAGATTATTTCGATAAACTCGCCTTTCAGCACTCAAATGATGGAGTCAGTACATTCAGTAATGAAATAAAAAATGAAATACCTAAATTGAAATAATACTTTTTGTGGATGGAATGATTTATTTTGGAAAGTTTGGAATGAATGGTCCTCTTTGATCACCATACGTAAGGAGAATGAAATAGCTATCCGGTTATATGTATACTGTGATACAGAGGGTGCTCTGTATCAATTTCATTCAAATTGCATTTTAAAATAATGGTGCATCGAAGAAGGAAGACATTGGTTTTGCAGTTGGAGTACAGTAGAAATTACAGAATTACGGACTGCATAGATTATTTTTTTTTTTTTTTTCATTTTCAAATTACTCCAGGCGATTCCTCCTGTCCCTTACAAACAAAAAAATACATTCACATCCATTCTCAAAGGTGTCGCATATGTGAATGCTGAGGATTAAGTACACCATAATGATTTTTTCTGCTATATGACATCGCTCCAGGAGATTTATTCTTTTAGCTTCTACAGTCAAACAAAACAAAATTCCACAAGCATTGTCACACTGTGTATCACAAACGTTTGTGGTAAATATTAAACAGACGCTTGAGGATATGAAATTGAATACTTTGAAGCAAGTAGCCCATGCCCGGAAAAAATGCGTTCAGGTGCTAACAGATAGCAGTGCTTATGTGTCACGTATCTGTAAACTACTTATGTTTCGTAAGCGATGCACAATGTTTCATGACGCGTCGACGGTGCACTTTATTTTTGTTTATAGTTCGTGGGAGGTTCTCAAAGACGCAACCTTTTATGTGGTATGTTATATGTTAACTGGGGACCTAGACACGACGGAGAGGCTCCGTCCCCGCCGCAGCCGCAGTGGTCCACAACCCTCCGCCGCCACACACCGAAACCAAGGTTATTGTGTGGTTCGGCCCCCGGTGGAACCCCCAGGGAACGTCTCACACCAGTCGTGTGTAACCCCTATGTTTGCATAGTAGAGGAATGGTGATGTACGGGTACGTGGAGAACTTGTTTGCGCAGCAATCGCCAACATAGTGTAACTGAGGCGGAATAAGGGGAACCAGCCCGCATTCGCCAAGGCCGATGGAAAACCGCCTAAAAACCATCCACAGACTGGCTGGCTCACCGGACCTCGGCACAAGTCCGCCGGGCGGATTCGTGCCGGGGACCAGGCGCCCCTTCCCGCTCCGGAAAGTCGTGTGTCAGACCGCTCGGCTAACCGGGAGGGCAAGACGCAAGCTTATTCGTTACAAGAATTTGGAAACGTGCACTTAATGTACGGTGTACCAGGATGTGGTATCCAGACCCTTGTAGAAAGACGTTTCTCACCACGCACCATTCTAATTACAGTGGGGATCAGCAGCTTACCAGAAATTGGGCCGCCCAAGGCACGGAGAGGATTCATGAATGATTATTCGTCAAACGGCCAGTGCGGCATACAATTCAGAGAAAGGAGTGAGAGGAGCTTGATGAAGCGGCAGCTATACCTTCTTATAAACAATATGTGCAGACAATGAATGCATATGATTTCGAGCCAATAGTTCGCATTGCCAATGAATTACGTTGAAATCCTTTTGCTAAGACTGGTGGCTGTCACTTCGAACGAGCTCTATGAGCTGCTGTTGTTATTATAAGATGGAAGTTGCCTATGTCAACAGCTAAATATACCTTTCAGACCATTATTGCTTCATTTTCATACTGATTTTAGTATCTTGATCCATGCTCCAAGTATCACGTCCAAAATTATCTTTAAAAGTGAAAGTATTTAACTCAAAATTGTTGCCTATTTAACTAGTGAAAGTATCAAAGATTAAATTGTTCCAAGGTAATTGTTCAACAAACCTGCATCTGACTGCGCCTGCGAACTTGTTTCGTGCACTCCTCCATTTTACCAGTAATGAAACATGTGTTTGACTCAGCAATGAAGTTTAAGAGAATAATGGCGTTTGCGCAATGGCATTAAGATTGTACTGAAAAATTAACTTTTGGCCCTGATGTTTACTTAATGAAATTATATCATGACTTGAATAACGCCAGTTGTGCTATAGCATAGAATTAGTTATTTGAAATAGCTTTGTTCTGATAACTTTAGTTATACCAAAAGCAATTTCAAACCATGAACTGCACATATATATTGCATAAAGGCCTCATTTTCTTTACGTTCTTTCATTTGGTGGGTAATTTTACTTTACTTTACTAATCTTTTTCATATTCAGTACAAGCAAAGTATGTAGATTATGGTTCAGGCTGTTAGATTTAAACACAGTGTTGGTCTCAATATATGTGTGTATATATATATATATATATATATATATATATATATATATATATATATATATATATATATATTTTGTTAAAAATTTAAGTCATATACGAAAACTACCATTTCCAACATTTTTGTAGCACGAATCACTCTTACCAATGAATTTACAAACCGCTTACTGCGTTAAAACTTGGACATACAAATCCTAACTCTGAACATTATTTACCAAATGACATTTTGAAATCATTTTATAGCTTCTCGCATTAACGTGCTAAAGTTTCCTCAGTGAACAACCTGAAAACTGCGTAGCGCGAATCCTACCTTAAAGGTGTCACCACACGTCTGCTTCCTCCAGGCACCTAGCAGCGACGACCGAGTTTTTTACTGCGCATGCCCGGCTCTCTTAACCATCACAGATCCTCCTACTCAACGATATTAAACACATTCCACCTTGCAGTTGCCAACTATCGACTTTATTTTCTGGATCCACCCTGATCAGACCTTAGCACATACCTTTCAATGCGTACAAATTCGTACAAATTCTGATTGTACATCTACATCTGTAGTATGCAAACCACACTGTTATATGAGGCGGATACTCTATGTACTATGATCATCTTCCCACTTTCCTGTGCCAGTTGCAAATGGATCATGTGAAGAAAGATTGTTCTGTTTGAACTCGAGTCTCTCTAATTTTACGTTCACGACCTTCTGCGAGATATGCGTCAGAGAAAGCAATGTACTGGTTGAATCTTCTTGGAAAACAGGATCTCGGAAGTTTTAAACCGTACATCGATGCACTGCACTTAAACTTTTGTACCTCCTGTATAATCAAATGCGTCAACAAAAAGTTTTAATTATTTCAAATTCTCGTCCGTCAGTGGATAACTAAAATATATTCATTAATTATCAAGAATGAATCAGAGTGCTGCCTGTCAAAGTTTCGTCTTCTACAGAAATTTCCTTATCTCGGTACGGGGCTACAGAACGGGAAATTATAGATTCCATAATACATTAAGTACAAAAATGTTCGGGGAAACTCAGGAATACAGAAATACAAGTCTCTGAGGAATGAAATAAATAGAAAGAGCAGGGAAGCTAGGACGAAATGGCTACATGAAAAATGTGAAGAAATCGAAAAAGAAATGTTTATAGGAAGGATAGACTCAGCATACAGGAAAAGCAAAACAACCTTCGGTGACATTAAAAGCAACGGTGGCAACATTAAGGGTGCAACAGGAAATCCACTGTTAAATAAAGAGGAGAGAGCGGATAGGTGAGAAGAATATCGAAAGCCTCTATGAAGGAGAAGATTTGTATGATGTGAAAGAAGAGGAAACGGGAGTATATTTAGAAGAGATGGAGGATCCAGTACCAGAATCAGAATTTAAAAGAGCTTTGGAGGTCTTAAGATCAAATACTGCAATAGGAATAGACAACATTCCCTCAGAATTTCTAAAATCAGTGGGGAAAGTGGCAACAAAACGACTATCCACGTCGGTGTGTAGAATGGCGACATACCATCCGACTTCCGGAAAAATATCATCCTTACAAATCCGAAGACTGCAAGGGCTGACAAATGCGAGAATTATCGCACAATCAGCTTAACAGTTCATGCATCCAAGTTGCTAACGAGAATAATGTACAGAAGAATGGAAAAGAAAAGAGAGCATGGGCTAGATGATGATCAGTTTGGCTGTAGGGAAGGTAAAGGCACGGGAGAGGCAATTCTGACGTTGCGTTTAATAATGGAAGCAAGACTAAAGAAAAATCACGACACGTTCATAGGATCTGTCGATCTGAAAAAAGCCTTCGACAATATAAAATTGTGCAAAATGTTCGAAATTCTGAGAAAAATAGGAGTCAACTATAGGGAGAGACGGGTAATGTGCAATATGTAAAAGAGCCAAGAGAAAATAATAAGAGGGGACGACCAAGAACGAAGTGCTCAGATTAAAAAGGGTGTAAGACAGAGATGTGGTCTTTCCCCGCTACTGTTCAATCTGTACATCGAAGAAGCAATTACGGAAATCAACGAAAGGTTCAGGAGCGGAATTAAAATTCAAGGTGAAAGGATATCAGTGATACGACTCGCTGACAACATTGCTATCCTGAGAGAAAGTGAAGAAGCAGCTGTAGGGAAGCACTTGTACTGAGGCACTCTCTTGTCGTATGTGTTCAGTCCTAAGTGGACTTGCCTTGTTGTGCAGTGCACGTTATTATGAGTTAATTGGTGCTGAGCAGTTTTGTGCGTGAACTGCGAGTTGTTTTGCGTTGGTACGAGTAGGCAGTGCTGATCCGGAAGACGCAGGTTGGAGGTATGGTCTGATAATTCTGTTACCACTAAGTTGAAAAGAAGAATATTGGCCTGCTAATACTGTTGCCACTAATCTGAAAAGAAGAAGTGCATGATGTCGGTATTGGTACTGAGAGTGGCTGCAATATTAGTTCTGAGAGTGCAAGATACGTTTCTTGAATTGATTTTGGCACGCACATCTTCCCCTCGCTATGCGTTCTGCTTAGCGATCCGACGTAAGGCGTTGCTACTTTCCTTATTCTTACTGTTTGCCGTGTGTCTTGTGGCAGTGTGACTGATTGGGTTTTATGACGAACCACGTATCAGAATGGCTAATAAGCTGACCCAAAAATTCAGTACTACTTACGTTCGTGTCTGCCATTTAATCCAAGATCACAAGTTAGAAAATCATTGTTTTCATTCTCAAAACAGATGTCAAATATTAGGTTGGTGCATAAGTTCGAAGCGTTTTTCTTTTGCATGTTGGAGTTCCGTTTGCCACGGGTTCCTTTATCGATTGTCATTTCTTATTTGTAGTTCACTGTTGCTATTTGAGTTTACATTTCGTCATTTTGTCATTTGGAAATAGCGAGTGGAACTGTGGACGCTAGAAAGTTAAGTGCCGAGAGGAGAATCGGAACATTTCTGACATATTCTTCTGTTTGAGTTCAATAGAAGAGACAGCAGCGGAGACAGCCAGAAATATTTGCACCACATAAGAGGATAATGTATTTGGACAGAGCACGGCACATTAGTGACTCTCCACGTTTAGGAAGACCTCCGGGGTTTGATGAAGGTGGTTTAAACGTATTAGTCCACACTGTCTCTGGTGAATAGCGTTGGAGACAGATTACTGGCAGATATTTTGTGGTCGCGTGTCCTGTACTCCTGACACGAGCCGTTCTAGGCGCTACAGTCTGGAACCGTGCGATCGCTACGGTCGCAGGTTCGAATCCTGCCTCTGGCATGGATGTGTGTGATGTCCTTAGGTTAGTTACGTTTAAGTAGTTCTAAGTTCTAGGCGACTGATGACCTCAGAAGTTAAGTCCCATAGTGCTCAGAGCCATTTATTTTATTTATTTATGTATTTATTTTTGAGGATGATACGGCAGCCGGTCGATATCATTGGGCTTTCTAGGTTTGTTCGGACGGTGTTTGTTTATATATATAAGGATAGGAACTGACCTCAGAAATTGTCTATTGATCGAGCCACACCAGAATATCTCTAAAATACTGATAGAGTGAACCGTTGCGCAATTCATGTACTGTTGTCTGACGAACCGTTCTTGGAGTTAGTGAGATGCTCTTCGTCGATACAAATATCTCCTTTTCTTACGGTCACTATGCAGGCTGTGAGCATAGGAAATGTACGTACAGCTTATCATCATATTTCGAACTTTGAGGAAGGTCTAATCATTGGTGTGAGAGATGTAAGAGTATCATAAACAACAGATCGCACATACATTTGGCTGTAGCACACTGATTGAATAACGACTGGTGACGGGACAGATTGAGGACAACATGTGAGTGCAAGACTAGGTGCGAGTTCGTCCAGCAGATTTACACCACGAGTACAGTGGAATTGTGCCCGACTGTCCCTGGTGAATAGCGTTGGAGACAAGTTACTGGCAGCTAGTTTGTGGTAGCGTGTCCTGTACTCCTGACACGATACCCCAAATAATAGACGCGTGTAAAGAACCAGAGTCAACTGAGACATGGGTGCCGTTCCATGGTGTTCATCGATGAGATCCTTGTGTTTTTGTAACGGTCTGATGGACACCGGCGTAGAAGGCCTAGAAGCTGTCCTCGAGACCCATGCATCACCAACTTCTGTGATCGTTGTGTGGGGAGCTGTCGGAAATTAAAAGTGGACGTGTGTTAATTGTTCAAGATAGCCTGATTATTAGCCAATGCGTATTATGAATGGTTAACACTGCTGCCATACCTTTCATGACTAGGGTACCAAATGACGTATTGCAACAACATAGGCTAAGACGCCCATACTGCAGTACACACCACTGGCCTACACACTCCGCTGATTTATCACTAACAGAGCACATGTGGAATGCGATCGGAAGACTTCAATTTGAAACTACGCGCCAGCCAGACAACATCATGAACTGCCAGAGCATGTGTTTCAGGTATGGCAAGAAATCCCTCAAAATGAAATTCACCGGCTGTTTGCTTCCATGTCATAACGAATATTAGAGAGTATTTGTGCCAGCGGAAGCTACATCTGGGACTTTGGTGGAAGGAAAGCTTAACCAACATCCTTTACATGATAAACATCTCCACAAACTTTCATAAATATCAGACTGATGTTTCAGTGTTGAATTGCCCCCTCTTGCCGGCCATGGTGGCCGAATGGTTCTAGGCGCTACAGTCTGGAACCGCGCGACCGCTCCGGTCGCAGGTTCGAATCCTGCCTCGGGCATGGATGTGTGCGATGTCCTTTGGTTAGTTAGGTTTAATTAGTTCTAAGTTCTGGGGGACTGATGACTTCAGATGTTAAGTCCCATAGTGATCAGAGCCATTTTTTGCCCCCTCTTCCTCTCACTTCCCATCCCCCCCCCCCCCCCCTCCCCGTCGAAACAAAATTTAAGACTTTCTTGTGTATCTCTATCAGCTTAGCACTAAAGTTCAGACAAACGAAGTACAGCATAAGAACAATCACAAATACAAGAGAATGGACAGGTTACGTTCTAATTCGGGAGTGCTAGGAAAATAACTCAAAGGCAATAAATTTTTAAATTCAATATTTTATTACAAGGATTTACTTATACTAAATAGCCGTAATTAAAAACATGATTAACTGCAAGACTGTTCAACCACCAGTTACAAGAGATGGGCACAATACTGCCTCCAGGGCCCATATTACTCCTACATCGCCGCATGCATTAATATGAACAGTACAATTACGGGGCAGCACAGGATACTTTAAAACAATAAACGAACGTATGTATTACAAATAGAGCACAATTATTTTAAAGCCCATAGTATTAAGGGTTGTAAACCGCCCCGAGCTCGGAAATCGGAATAAACACATAATGGACCTAATTCCAGCAGCTGGTAATTAAAGGAGCTTTACATTTCCTTATAACAAAGCCTTAAATTAAAATACACGACATCTACTGAATGATGCCGCAATAACGACTCAAAATTTGCTTCAAAAAATCAATCACTAGCGGTAACCATTCAGTACTACAACAGTTCACGAACGATCAGTGTCTTTAATTAATGAGCTGATGATTCCACTCTGGGGTAATTAATTGACAATCTCTTTTAGTAAACCACTGCATCGTTTAAAATACTTCGTAAAATCTAAACCACTAAAAGACAGTTTAAACGAACTTTAAAATGCTGTCGGCAAATCGGCTAATAAACGTAACACAGATGAAAAAATACGTACTAACGTAAAACTAATAAGGGTCATTGCAGTTGGACAAACACAAATACCACGGGCAAGGAGTAACGTTCATTACATAGACCTGCAGATGCTCGCCCTTATAGTTTCATAGTGAAGTTTGCCTTTACGCGCATAGCATCCACAGTACATATATTTAGCGTGCTACGCAGTGCCACCGCCCAGTGCGGTTACAACCTCCGTCTCAGCTCGATGCAGCGTGGAGCTTACTTTCACACGGGGCGCCGTGTCCCAATATAAGCTCACGCAGGGCCAATAAATAACGCTTCACACTGAAAGCAGTACACTTCTGCCGATGTACTTTCCAGGCACCACATTGCCGACACAGCTGCCGCTAGCTACATATGCATCCATACACATTGCTCGACTTCGACTGCTGTCTGCCACTATCATTAGGGTGACTTTTGCGCCACGCCATCTAGGCCCGTTCATAAACCAATAATAAAGCGGAGCGCAGCAAGTTGCTTAGCCTCCCAAACCGTGACACTCGCGTGGCCGTCCAGAAGTGCACTCTCTCCAGACGATCTGTGTCTCGCCCCGCCATGTTTCGTGCGCACAGCGCCCGCCACCTAGCGGAGAGCGAAACAGTGCGCGAGGGGAACAAAACAATGGCTGGAATCGATTACAGACCGTCTCATTGTGTATTGGAGATTTTCTCTTGGATTAAAGGTAAATGACAGAAGCATAAATCTCCTCCTATTATTCCACTGTATTCCACTGCTCCAACCCCAGCACATTGGTATCTGGGGGAAAACATGAGCGTAACATGTAGGCCGAGATATAAAACAGTTCGCCCTACCCACTTGGAATGGAAATTAAAAAAAAGAAATTCAGCTGCTGAAAACCGTAACTTCTGCGCACAATGAAGACTAATTTCATGAAATTTTACTCACATCTTCAGGTAACAAACAATTGGCATAAAAAAGATACCAAAATCGTAATTAGAATTATCTTAATGCAGGAACTGCTAAATTAATATACTGCTGATTAGCAAGTGAGGTATACGGACCTTAAAATCTCCGTAAGGATAAGTAATAGGAGACCGTTATCTTGCTGCAAAAAAAGCTGGCGTCAGAAGTACACAACCATCCTGAACAAAGTAGTTAGTGGAACTAGAGAAAGATGTAACCCTTGAAACAGAAACGAATAGGAACCGGCATCATAAAACGTTGATAAGAAACCCCAGCCTAATCAAGCTTGGCGGACTTACACGGCCCGTCTTCTCAGTTACAGGGGCTAGCCACCACTAGTATAACACACACTGCCTAAGCCGGTCCCGTCCAGGTGGGGACGCACAGCAGTGCATCGCAGAACCAGGGGAACCGACATAGTGGAACAGAGGCCATACAGAATCGTGAAGAACAACAGCAAAGTGCCAAACGAAACCGGTGCGTAAATGTGGATAAGCACTGAGAGTTAAGAAAATCTCTTACACAACAAAAACCCGGGACTGCAAGTCTTTAAAATTAACGTTAAAACTTGTCCCCATCTGATCATCATATTTTTCATCATTTGACATGTATCATCACAGTTGTGATTGCTTCTCGTACTAAGTGATATCACCAAGAGCGTCCAATGACTAACGCAAGACATTTTTATTTTCTGAAAGCAGGTTGGATTTACTCAAGATTCAAATACACCACCTATTTCCCACTCTTTGACTACAAAACCCTATTCTTCAACGTATTCTCCGTTCAGTGCGACTGCATGACGCCACATTACTGGGAGTGCCTGTATGCCAGCGTGGTACCACTCTACTGATCGACGTCGGAGCCAACGTCTTGCTGCAGCAATACCTTCATCATCCTCGTACTACTTCCCGCAGAGTGCTTCTTTTACTGGCCCACACACATAGACATCGGAAGGGTACAATATCAGGGCAATAGGGAGAATGAAGAGCAATCCAATGTTGTTTTGTGAGCCCCCCCCCCCCCTCCACCGGTCCGTTTTCTGTGGGGCCTAGTGTTGTCAGAGATGTCCATCTGTGCAGTGAGGTGTTTGGCTGTGATCTGCCGACCGCCTCGAATATGAGTGTCAGCACGTTCCAGCATTGCAGGAGTCACAGTCGTGTGCGACCGGCCGGCCGCAGTCCTACTGCATCAGTACCACTCTGCATCATCCATTTTTTTTACTGCGTCCTGCGGAGTGCATCGCCCGTTGTGCCAAACAGATGGAAGTCCGAAGTTCCGATCGAGCTGGACGGTGGATGAGGAAGAACAGTCCAATGAAGTTACATGAGCTCCTCTCGGCATCGCAGACATAGTATTACGGTTTACGTTGTCACAGACGTCCAGTTGTGCAGCAAGTTGTTCGACTGTGATTCGTCGATACCTCGAATGAGAGTGTCCGCACGTTTCAACATTACAGGCGTTACAGCTGGTGCTGCCGCCGGAGTACGAAAGGTCGGACAGGTATGCGCAACATTCTTGCGATGTTGACAAATGCTTCGCCCAACGATTCGCCGTTTTTTTGCTCACAGCCAGGCCTCCGTAGACATTCTGTAAGCTCCTCTGAATATCTACGATGCTCTGGCAAAAGGAATTCAGTGACAGTCCTGTGCTTCGAACGCACCTCAGACGCAATTCTGAAAGCTGCTATAGCGCAGTCGCCTATCGGAACTTCATGAAACCGTAGCGGCTGAAGCGGATAATTCCACGATGTCCCACAATAAATTCCGCACGTTTTCAACCGAAATTGGCTGAACAGAAAATGTATTCTCGAGGAAAATCTGCTGGGAATAAAATTCTTCATGGGGCAAGAAATGTAAGGACATTCTGCTAATTCAGGGTAATTTTCTTTCTGAGTGTTTTTGAGACGTAAGTGCACGCCACGGCCTCAGCGGAGGTAAGTATGCATGAGGCTCCAGCTGCTTCCAGAATCGGCCGAGTGACTACTGCTGACAAGATCGCCAGCCGGGCACTCGGTCGCGAGACCTTTGCGTGAGAATGAGATCGGTTTATCGGTTTAGGAAGACAAAGGTCAACCACGGTATCAGCAGATGTGCAGGCGTGGCGCTGGACGGCAAGCGTCGCATGGTGGGGGTGGCGTCGGAGGCGCGCCGGCTGGGTGGGGAGGGGAGTGGTGAGGGAGGGAAGGGGCGAGCGGCGGAGGGGCGGGGCGGTGCGACGCCGCAGCCTCAGCCTCACTGTGCCCCGGGGCCCGGACACTCGCGCCGCGACGCCCGTACCGCCCGCTCAGCGACGCCGCCGCCAGACGCCGCCACCAGCGCCGCCGCCGCCCCCGTGAGTACTGCTGCTGGCTGCCTCCCTGCAACCACTGTACACTCTTGGTCTCGCAAACGGCTCTGCCTAGCGCAACACTTTACGAGCACTATTCCACTGTAATATCACGTTACAGAGGAACAGAATTTATTACATAATAATTCAGGAGGAAACAGTCATGCCGCCTAAGACATTTACTGGGAATGTAGAAACTGCAGTTTGGAATTAAAAATAGTTGAAAGTAGCTTATCAAGTTTTAAGAACCTTTCCATCACAAGTAATTCTGGAGTTACAAGCACGTAACACCGTTTCACTGGCTTTCAATACGATTTATGGTGTGTCAGATTTCGAGCATTCGTACTTCTCACTGTCTTCGGACACCTCCGTTCGTATACTAACAACCTCTGTCACGGCGTATCAGTGACTGATTCGTCTTGACAACGAGTGGAAGGTCTTCGGCCAAAGTGTAGGAACAAGTATTAACCATAACCCAAATGTTAGCTGAGTCGATAATAAATTCTCCGTAAAGTTTCAAGGAGCATACCCTATGATTAGTAGTTGTTCCTTCGGAAACAACCAGAAGTGGTAAAGTAAATGAGGTAGATCATTAGTTATGATATGAGAATGGTATTCTGGGACAGACGAGTTAAAATTCCCATCGGCCATGCTGATTTAGATCCGCCGTACTAGTCTCAAACCATCTGAAGCGAAGGCCAGTGCTGATTCCCATATCAACTTTTGTCCAGGCCGAGTTTCTACTGCGTCGCTAACGTCCTACATATAAGTGCGACAGTTACCTCTAATACTCCTTACGTAGTGAGTTTGTGATAATTAGAACAAAAGTAACGTTAAATTTCAACCTTCGTGGCCAGAAAGATCATTATAGATGGGGCACGAGCTCTCAGTTGGACAAATGAGGGGAAGAAATTTGGTCGTAGCCTTATGGACGATACCATTCTGGCACAGGCGAGAATCGATTTACGGGCAACCTAAATCAGGAGTATGAGGTATGGATTTGAACTCTGCTCTTGGAATGTCAGTCCTGAATCTTAAATTCTGCTTTACTGGGCTTAATATAGTCGCCCCATAGATTATTTTATTAGCAAACAAAAACATTTTTATGGTGAAAGACTATGATGCTTATAAACCCATTTGTGACGGTAGAAATAAGCATGTTGGAAGGTATTCCTGTGGTTCCAGAACTACGCTTGAATGTCGCTTGTATGTGCCGGTCGTAACTAAAATAACCCGGAAGTGCTCCTTTGCAAGCTACAAAGAGATGTTGCTCTTTCATGTTGAGGTTAATAATGTGCAGAATTCTGGATTGCGGAAGTAATGTCTCGTGGCGAATGACTTCAGTTGTTCATCATCATGATAAGTGAAACACATTTAATGTTGGTAGAAATAAGTGAAGCCCCGATGTGTTGTTTTATCACCTATTTTTGTTCTCGTGTCTTTAGGAAACAGAGTCGGCCTTTGCAAAAAAGTAACATGCAGTCTCCTTAATGAGAGACGTAAAAGTTTTTGATCACAGTCAATTAAATTGGTCTTGGAAGTGGATTATTGCTGCTCCAACATGCAAAGAGGTATATATTGCAAGTCGATTATTTGGTATGAAAGTCTTATTAATTTCTTTAGGGCCTACCTTCCTGCAGTTTCTTTATAAGACGCTCAGAAATAAAGTCACATAGCCATTTTCGAGTCGAATGTACAACTGCAAGTACTTCAGCTACCGGCGTTCTCCAAGCCGTTTATTCGATGAAAAGATTTGCTGAGCAATGCTTACTTCCTCGCATAAAAGTGGTTATCGCATCATATGCAGAAAATATATGGAAACTACGTCAAAGATTGCTTTTTTGTATAAAAATCAGTCTTTTAATAAGGGGTTTAGCAACAGCAAAATGTATAAAATTGACAGAAATAGCCGAGAGAGAAGTACGGTATTATTTCAACATCGACTTTTCATCTTTAGAATGCGCATTGAAGATGTCCACCCTGTGGCTGCCATTTTCTAGATGCTTCAGAAAATATTTCTTTGCTAAATTTCTGTAATGGAAAGAGTTACTTACGAAGGATACTATGTTACAGATTAGACCAATGTACATGTCGTTTATAGCTCGTGGAGTATAGAATAAGAAACGCTATGAAGTTCGACTTGCAGAAGAAGCCACGCCCCAACATGTATGGAGGAACAGTCTCTAGCAGAGTTGACCACGGCCATTTCTTAATGGCTAAAGGCAGGTTCAGACTTCCACAGATAATATCTCCTTAAGCTGGGAAATTTCTAACTAAGCTTCCCACAAATTTTTAACTCATTAAACTGGGAAATTTCGTACTAAACGTAGTTTTCATGCTAAGTGAGGGAGAAAAGAATATATGAAAATATTTACAGCGCAGAGAAAATATCTTTCTCTTATCGCCTTTCTTCCTAGTCATAATTTCATTTCTTTCATTGTTTCACCTACTTTTTCTGTATGGCTCCTATTCGTTCCCTCACCGATAAAGAAAATACTATTCACTCATTTTTTTAATAATTGTAGGTCTGCAAGTAAAACTTATATGCACGAATTTAGTCAGATACGATTAGAAGAATGTCCTCAGATGCCAGAGAAGATACGAAATGCCTGCATTACAGAATCAGAATGCATATAATTCCCCTCTCTGCTTCCAAATTTGGTTCACATATTACACAGACGACATACCTCATAAGCAAACTTTGTAATTTTTCGTTTTAGGTATGGACCAGATAAATCATAATTCACCACCAAACAGAAATTTTTGGCCTCAAATGTACCAAAAGCTATTTGTCTAGTCATCGTCGTATAATTTCGTTAAATGTAAAACTAGGTCCACAAGGCTGTGGTTTGAAATAAAACATCGATTCTTGTAAGTGTAATTGGGGCTTGGCTCTTATTTGCAAAGAACAGATTTAAAACCAGCAGCCAGCCTTTCAAGTTTAGTTTTGTCGTAGTTTTCCGGAGACAGCCGGCACACGCGCTACACCATGGCGACGGTCTGCCCTTCTTCCGTGCTTGCCCAGTAAAGATAGAGCGCCGTCTCTAATGAAGTCGTCGATGTGACGTTAAAAATCCATGCTTCCGCAGCCGCGCTGTCACCGTACATCGATTTCCAAAGGGCGCGCCTGTGACACGTAATGAAGTGTTCGTACTGGGTGTTTGAATGCTCCTCTTACGATCCGTCAAAGCACGTAGTTCGCTTTGGCTAGATAATGATTTGAACAGAAACCGTTTCCGAGCTACAGCAACAAATATATGAAACACTTATTCATTTTTCCCGAGCTTGTAATTTACTGACGAGCTATTATTTTGACGCCTGGCACCAAATGACAGTGGCCAATGTAAACCGCTGTTGTAGTAGTGAATTAGGACGCGGATCGTCAGCGTGAGAACCTATACTAAACATTTACTTGTATTCTTTAGCAGTAGGCATTGTTGTCGCATTAACTAGTTAGTTACAAATATAATAATTATGAGGTTTCCAGTGAATCACTACTTCTCATTTACTCAGCAGATGCAACAAAACGGAACACACTCTCTCACATGTTTCTTCCTGCAGCAGAAAAACTGGGATTCTATTCAAACGTTTCCTGCTCAGCAGTAACTGCAAGTTCTAATGGTTTGTGGGAACTGTCAGCTGCTCTGGAAGTTCTATGGTACTTGACTCGTTGGTCAGTCAGAGAATTTGAATTATGAAAACAGCTGAACAGCAACAATTTACAAAATGTACGATGCTTGATGCTGGTGAACACTTTTACATGTGGAGATATACGAAAATTTGCTGCGCGAGAGATAAATCTGCTGATTAAAAGGACAGTCATGTTGTCTCCATTGCACTGGCATGTTTATGAAATACTGACAATTCATAAAGACCTTATTCTCATAGAGCCATTGAAGAGATTTAATTTTTATACAAACGTGTTAATCTTCCAGCAGAGTTCGCGCAACGTAAATTATATTACTATTGAATTTTATCGGACGATATTACTCGTGCACGGAGTAACGCGTCTTTTATATTTCAATACAACACAAATAGGATGGAAAGGGAATAAATATGCAAAAACCACTAAAGAAACATAATTCGACATCTAATGTAGCGAAATTCTATGCATTTTAGAGGAAAGATACCTGTTTTCTTTTGTTCTGTAATGCAGACCAGAGTTTGTTAAGCGTGAAGGAACTTACGAACCGTAGACCTAGAAGTGCTTCTAAGTCGTCTAATCTGAAAAAATAGAAGAAAAGAAGATCAAACTTTAACATCCAGTCAATGACAAGGGCACCTTCTCCATTCAGGAACTACACGAAAAACATATACTTCAAGTGCAACACAGCATTATGACAAATTTATTAAATATTATGGTATCAGAATGATAACGTTAATTATAATGTAACTTAATGCGTTAGTATTAAGACTGTATGTACTCGCAGCTGCTCTTCAATGGAGTAGAATGAATTTTTCAGCGGAAAGATCTATAATTCACTTATAACTTCACAAGTTAGTCACGGTTAATTTAACTCTCCCAGACAAGTTTTGAACATACGTGTAGCAACGTATGCGACCCTTTTATCGCGAATGTTAAGACCTGGAAATGTACACAAAAAATTTTTTGGTCCTGGTATTATTATCAGCCTTTTTTTGAAGTAGCGGTAATTTTAGAAACGGAAAACATTGTTACTGAGAAAGTCTATTATCAAACATTTGTCAGAATGGAAAATATTTAACACGTTTTTGTAACACTAACTTCAACAAGGAAACATACGATTTGTACCACAAACAAGAAAAGAATTTAATTTTTACAGTTGTCTGTCTCATTCCAGTGTGTCATCCACTTCTAAGAGTATATTTTTTTCCTTTACTGAATATTTATTATATTAAAGAAACGTACACTTTGAACAAGATTTTTCCACTCACTAAGAAACTCGTGTGGTTCTTTACTTCCCGAAAACACTGTTTTCGTAGATGAGAAATAAGAAAAATAGCACACTGCCAGTACGTTTCACGCGGATGGAATATTTCGGCTTAGCAGAAAGTCTGAGTAATTAATATAAAAAGTAGTTCAGAAGTCAGTAATGCAAATAAGCTTTTAATTACACTACTGACCATTAAAATTGCTACACCAAGAAGAAATGCAGATTATGAACGGGTATTCATTGGACAAATATATTATACTACAACTGACATGTGATTACATTTTCACGCAATTTGGGTACACAGATCCTGACAAATCAGTACCCAGAACAACCACCTCTGGCCGTGATACGCCTGGACATTGAGTCTAACAGAGCTTGGATGGTGTGTATAGGTACAGCTGCCCCTGCAGCTTCAACACCATACCACAGTTCATCAAGAGTAGTGCCTGGCGTATATTGACGAGCCAGTTGCTCGGCCAGCATTGACCAGACGTTTTCAATTGATGAGAGGTCTGGAGAACGTGCTGGCCAGGGCAGCAGTCGAACATTTTCTGTATCCACAAAGGCCCGTACAGGACCTGCAACATGCGGTCGTGGATTATCCTGGTGAAATGTAGGGTTTCGCAGGGATCGAATGAAGGGTAGATCCACGGGTCGTAACACATCTGAAATGTAACGTCCACTGTTCAAAGTGCCGTCAATGCGAACAAGAGGTGACCGAGACGTGTAACCAATGGCACCCCATACCATCACGCCGGGTGATACGCCAGTATGGCGATGACGAATACACGCTTCCAATGTACATTCCTGTCTGTGATGCAGCGGCAAGGGTAACCGCAGCCATGGTCTTCGATCTGATAGTCCATGCTGCTGCAAACGTCGTCGAACTGTTGGTGCAGATGGTTGTTGTCTTGCAAACGTCCCCATCTGTTGACTCAGGGATCGACACGTGGCTGCACGATACGTTACAGCCATGCGGATAAGATGCCTGTCATCTCGATTGCTAGTGATACGAGGCCGTTGGGTTCCAGCGCGGCATTCCGTATTACCCTCCTGAACCCACCGATTCCATATTCAGCTAACAGTTATTGGATCTCGACCAACGCGAGCAGCAATGTCGCGATACGATAAACCGCAATCGCGATAGGCTATAATCCGACCTTTATCAAAGTCGGAAATGTGATGGTACGCCGGCCGAAGTGGCCGTGCGGTTAAAGGCGCTGCAGTCTGGAACCGCAAGACCGCTACGGTCGCAGGTTCGAATCCTGCCTCGAGCATGGATGTTTGTGATGTCCTTAGGTTAGTTAGGTTTAACTAGTTCTAAGTTCTAGGGGACTAATGACCTCAGCAGTTGAGTCCCATAGTGCTCAGAGCCATTTGAACCATTTTGCGATGGTACGCATTTCTCCTCGTTATACGAGGCAACACAACAACGTTTCACCAGGCAACGCCGGTCAACTGCTCTTTGTGTATGAGAAATCGGTTGGATACTTTCCTCATGTCAGCACGTTGTAGGTGTCGCCACCGGCGGCAACCTTGTGTGAATGGTCTGAAAAGCTAATCATTTGCATATCACAGCATCTTCTTCCTGTCAGTTAAATTTCGCGTCTGTAGCATGTCATCTTCGTGGTGTAGCAGTTTTAATGGTCAGTAATGTACTTTTTCATCTTCTTTGAGTTTGAAGCATACTGAATCCATCTGCAGACATTATTTTGACGGGGATGTTCATATTGACACAGAGTAGGAATTAAAATAAACTAGGAGTATTAGTGATTTTCCAAGATTGTTTTACATATGTATTCCACCATGTTAAACGAACCAGAAGGTATTCTCTTTTTACCTAGTTTTTCAGGAAACGTAAAACACGACTCTTAATAAAACTCTGCGTCTTGACGTGGTATATGCTGTTATTCCGTCTATCTAATCCTCTACTGAAATTGAAGTTCTTGCGTAACATTATGCAAAAGTATTGCAAATAGAAACCAAGAAAGATATTATCGTTGTAAATTGTTTTGAAAGTGTATCTATTGAGATTTCATTATCTGTAAAATAACTAAGGCCTTTATTTATATTTTAATGTCCATAATGCTCAGTTTAATGGAACATGAAACGGCCTCATGAAGTTCAGGAATATTCTCCATTAAGCGAAACATCCCGCGTCCGGGCATTCCTGGTTTAGGTTTTCCGTGATTTCCCTAAATCGCTCCAGGCAAATTCCGGTATGGTTCCTTTCAATGGGTACGGCCTACTTCCTTCCCCGTCCTTCCCTACTCCGATGAGACCGATGACCTCGCTGTCTGGTTTCCTTCCAGAAAACAACCAACCAACCAACCAACCATTAAGCGAAACAACTCCATCTTTTATGCATCGCAATGGTGTTCGAAACCACTGATGTCCCATACAGTCCAGTAACAAACTAGAATCAGCTTCAATCAGAAACGTCATACACATAACGCACGAGGCGTGTTGTACCATGTGGGACCATTTACATTTTTGGGCTCTCGTTCACAATTGTTTCACAGTCTATTCAGAATATTTGTGATAAGGTTTACTATGTTGCATTCATCTGTAAAATTGTGCCATTAATAATCAGTTATGTGTGTATCGTATGATAACTGAAAAAAAATTAGAAACGCAAGATTCAAATATGAAATAAAATGCACATGTTTAAATTTAAATGCAAAGTTAACAGAAATTTCGCTCGCAATGAGGAAGACCACACGACAAAAAAGTACTCCCTTACAGTTTGCTCTTTAACGACATGTTTGGCGGATGGCTTCTTCACTTCACACGCGGTATTTTGTTTTGGTAGTTTTCCATGTCTGGCATTAGTATTTCAAAGCATATGCTAACAGTGTGGAACAAAACAAGTGTCCATCAGACCTACCTAACAATAATGAGGATGAAATTCTCTCTCCATTACTACGTATATACTCTACCGTATTTTGGAGACATTGTTTTACTATTTGTTTCTAAGATGGTATGACATTTATATCTATCCACTAAATGGATAATCATTGTCTCTAACATTTTTAAGACTTAGAAATACTTCAGCTTTTCAGAATTTTGTAAACCAAAACATTAAACTATTGGACGGACATTCTTCAATTTTAGTGAAGCGTTATTGGACGACTTTATTGGAGGGGCAAGTCGTCAGTTTACTCCCAATCGTTAATGTAAATTTGCGAAAATGTAAAAGGAATGCATGTTAGAGTTTAACGTTCCATCCCATCGACAACGATATCAATACAAACGGAACTGAAGCTTGGACTGAACAAAGATATTGAAGTCGGCCGTGTTCTTTACAACGCGACCAAGTAGCCTTAAGAGGCCTACGGGCACCATGGAAAACTTTTACAAGGCCTTCGTCTCTTGAATGAGAGTCCAGTTGTCAATCCCTTGGAACGTCGATATGCATTCGAAACGATAATACCTATATGTGCCCAAAACAGCCCATCGGTTGCCCTTTCAAGGCTGAAGCGACCACTTTCCATTCCTCCCGCTATGGAAGATTTCGCCAAGATTCCACTTATTTTACCTCTGTCTCTCTCAACAGTAAATCTCCACCCAGTCCAAGCACAAAATGTGATCGGTGAAGACATTTACCTTGCCACGGTATACCACACATTGGTCACTACAATCGCACGAAGTTACTCTTTATCTGGTATGGTTACAAACTCTTTCGTAACGGAGTCCTTAGACAAGAAGTCTAGTGTATCTCGCCAGTCAAACTGTCGCGACAAGTTAACTGAATACTCTTTACCTTCCCCGAGCGAATGCTGTCCTTCTACATAAAGTTTATACTCAAATGGAAGAGTCAACAGTCTGTTGTCCTCGTAACATATGAGTCACTGTATGCTACAGTTTCACTGCGAGTGTTTTATATTATGAGAGGAGGGCAGCAATAAAATACGGTTTTGCCCTCTACTTCTGATAAATGGAAGGCTACAGAGGGTATCTCATAAAATGTTTTGCCCTTCCCGAGAGTCATTCTCTGCTGTTAGGGAACCAAATGGCACTCTCCAGAATCATGATCAAAATATCTTTCAGCATGTTGCATAGAATCCAAGAGGCACCGAAGAGCTGGTGAGCCAACATGACGAGCCAGCCGTTCACAATTTATTGGTCAGAGCCGGATCCAGGACGGACATATCTCACTTGATGGACGTCATATTTCACTTGATGGTGTTTATAATGTGCACTACAGCACTGAGATCAGGTGACCTGGATCGCGGCACTAGCGCCTTTATGTACTCGTATGTGACGCGTTCATTAAATCATTCTGTCAGCGTTAGGAATGAATGGGGCTATGGCTTCTGTACCAACAGTGAGGATGAATGGCTTCCTTGAACACAGGTTTCTTGCCTCCCAGACTTGAACTGGCGAGTGTATTTTTTTTTTTTTTTTAATTTTGGCCGGTCTGTTCTCCGTTGCAATCCGCAGTAGTCAACGCGTTATTACCCATGACAGTCTGGTGGCGGTGAATTTATACTAATGGTATTCGCTGTTCAGAGCACAATAGTCCACACTATTACCCACGACAATTTTGTGGCGATCAATTTATGCTCACGGTGAACCCTTGAGAGTGTGACAAGTCTAGTGCCTGCGCAGTCTCAGAGATTACTAAGCGCCCCATGGGTGGGACATTCACGATGTGGCCAACATGAAACCCACACATATCCTACCAGTCACACGATACGCCGAATGATTAGTCCACTCGCCGCAACCGAAGCCCGATCTCTCTCCAATAATATTACTCATTCATTTTAGCTTAAGTTTATACATACCGTGTGTGCGGGTGTGTGATGTTGCGGGGGGGGGGGGGGTATAATGAGGAGAGGAATCTTAGGTTTACGGTTTAATTTTTGTGGTTGCTTTTAAACTAACGCGTCAGCTCATATAATTCAGTACGGGCGCCATGGACTTCGTTATTGTGAGGACAATTAATCATATCACCATCATCAGTTAACGAAATGCATGCCTGAGGAGATCAGTTTTGTCTCTGTATGCTTATTACAGTACGTGATCTTGGTACTTCAGTCGAATTATAAGTAAATATTCAGTGAACATGATTTGCCTTTATCTGTTTACGTCCGCTGATTACTGAGTCTCATCTGTAGTTATACATGTGATGTCTGAAAAACTGAAAAATTAAAATAAAAACTCAAATGGCCAAGTGCGAAAAGGACTTGTATACAGAAGGTTTCATACAAATTTATTTCATCCACGATTTGTGCCTGTTGTCGATATCGATACTCGCAAGATATTGGTCCAGGGAATTCCAAGACCGTATCAAGGTCTCTTCTCATACTAGCCCGCTTACACAAAAAGAAGCGAGCAGAAGACTTCAGTGCAGAGAAAGAAGATTTAATGAAACATTTTTATTTACTTACTAAAACATGACCACAATATCCATTTGATGTTTGCATGCAGTAATGTTCAACTATTATGCTTTTGACGGATGATGAATGGAATGTATGTTCAAATGGCGAACGATACTTTTATGTGGTATAATTACAACGATATAATTACAATTTAGCAAATTTTAGATTTTTTGCTGTACTTGCACTGTGAACCATTGCTTCTTGCGGGATCTCATGATTCTATGTTAACGGAAAGTACCCTATAGATTTTGATGGGTGAATTTGCTAGAATCAGAGTGTGTGACATAACTGACCGAATCTTTTAACTACATTGACTTAAAAGCTTAAATATTTTACACCGCCAAGGGACCATAGACTTCAGTATATGACATAAGTTTGAGCTTTATACGTCACCCTGTTCGAGAGAAAAGGGGTCTTAAGAGAAGGACAGACAGGCGTAAAAAATTTTTTTTTAAAAATCTTATGATATAAATACAAATTAACAATGTTCGGAATATTTCATTTACTTTCAAACCTGGCTTCTTGCAAAATTTCATGATTATAGGTGAACTGAAAGCACCCTGCACATTTCCGAGTATCAAAATATGTGACATAAATGGCAATATCTTTTGATTTCATTGACTTCTTACAATTTTTACACCTCCAAGGGACCATAGACAATAAGTGACATAAATTTGAAACAGATACGGTTGCCCAATCCTGAGAAAGTGTTCTTAACAGTCGTACAGACAGACAGACAGACCGGCGAACAACAAAGCGATCCTATAAGTGCGTCGTCTTTGCAGACTGAGACACGGAATCCTAAAAAACTAAAACGAAAATCAAGAGAATTTAAGTCTGTCCACTTCTGATTTTGTGCTTCACTTACTTCAGCCATTACTAGTGTCGATTGGTATGTATCTTCTGCAACCATTTGAAATCAGGTGCATCGAAATAATGGTAAAGGATAAGGTACGATCTAAAGACGCAAGGATTGAGTATGAGGGCTGAGGATACATCTTACCATGGAAAAGGTTGTTTAGCGGGACATCACTATATGAAGAAGTCATTTCAAGGCTCAGCAGTGAGGGGAAAACAATGTAGCTCACCGTAAGTAAAAATGTAAAAGGACTACAAGGAAAGTTGGACGTAGTAATGTAGTTAATCCCCCGAGAAGCAAACATTAGGAATGACATGAAAGATCGGTGACTCACAACATAACGAGTGCAGTTTCTCGTTTACCGTAAGAAGCCTGTACATTCTTCCGTCAGCAGAAAAATGTTTACTTCGCTAGTCGACTTGGTGTTAAAGTTCGACAGAAATAAATGGAAACAGTGCAGTTTGTGTCTAGCTAAATACCGGTAAATATAATATTATTAAGCATTTTTGTAATTGTACCACTGATTTGGATACAGATTAAACAAGTTACAATGACCACGATGATCAAGGAAACAACGAAAGTCGCATTCGAAAATTAAGCCTAACTCGATTATTATCAACAGGCCCACTTCGCAAGACACCATGAGGACAACCCAGAATGTGGACAACGTATTACTTATTCCACGGTGTTGGTAACTTTCTGTCGCTAATGATAGCGCTTTTTCTCTTTTTAGTTTTGTCTTCCTTAGTTTATATCACATGGAATAATTTTCTGGGGAAATTTCGCACATGACAACGACGTATAAATTGCACACGAAAGTGTTATAAGGATGCCATTTGATCTCCATCCTGTAAACTCACACAGGCAGCTGTTTAGAAGCCAACAATTTTACTTTTTCTCTTGTATTGTTTGTTCTGAGGAACCAGTCATAGTAACAGTTGAAATACCTTCAAAAAGTGAGTTGGAGAACCGCAGTGTGAACCTCCTCATCATTGGAAAATCTCTTTCCCGACGGATGTTCTTTCACCTTTCCGACTGCCTGAACGTTGTCATCTGTCGGTGATGTGGATGGCTTTCCTTCCAGATCAGCATCGTCAACATCTGGGCCTCCTTGGTCAAATTGTTGGTACCATTTCAATACTGTTGGAAGCGACATTGCATTTGGTCCAACCCTGCTAGATATTCATAGTGCATCTGTGTGATATTTTGCCAAGAATCTTAGTGTGTCGCTTACTTCAGCTTTGGAGTACGCCTCACTCTCAGATTGTGATGCATCTGTTACCCGTACTGCAGCAAAACTGTGTCTGCAGGCCGGCCAGAGAATGCGAAAACGCACGAGAGCCGAATGTGAGGGCCGCGTGAGGACTTTGCTCGTCCTACTCGTCTTTGCTCGGTCCTTCTCAGAAGTGCCTCATTTTAGTATTACTGTACAGCATTTCTCGGTCGATACAGCTCTGTTCATTTCGGCAGAATCGTGATATCAGTGCTGTTTAGACTTCGGTATTTGTACATGGTATGAAGGGCGTTCACAAATCCAGCGGCTGTGCGCACGAAAGGCGGCAATCTAGCAATCTATCCTCAAAAGCCTTTAAAACTGAATGGGAATGACAGAAAGATAATAATTCTCAATATCTACTATGCAACACACGTTCACAAAAATGACGGATACCGCGAATTTACATTGGAACAATGTAACACCACCTTGCAGAAAGAATTTAAAGATTTAGTTCACGATGAAAGAGCAACATTAAATTACAACGGTCGACAGATGGGATTGCTTGCTCTAGAAGCAAATTGTCCTAAATTTGTAGGCAAGTAGCACGTAAAAAGTTGGTGGTACATACAGTAACATTTCTAAGTTTGCCACATTATTTTACTCTCAGTTGCAACAGTTTTCGATGGAACTGGACGAAGAGTGTGGAGACTTTTAATATTATTGCAAAGTACGTTCGTTACTCTTGGCCGTGCGGTCTAACGTACGGCTTTCCGGGCGGGAAGGAGCGCCTGGTCCCCGGCATGAATCCGCCCGGCGAATTTGTCTCGAGGTCCGGTGAACCGGCCAGTCTGTGGATGGTTTTTAGGCGGTTTCCCATCTGCCTCGGTAAATGCGGGCTGGTTCCCCTTATTCCGCCTCAGTTACACTATGTCGGTGATTGCTGCGCAAACAAGTTCTCCACGTACGCGTACACCACCATTACTCTACCACGCAAACATAGGGGTTACACTCGTCTGGTGTGAGACGTTCCCTTGGGGGGGGGGGGGGGGGTCCACCGGCGGCCGAAACGCACAATAATCCTGGGTTCGGTGTGGGGCGGCGGAGGGGTGAAGTGGACTGCGGTAGTCGTCGTGGGGCTGTGTACCGCTGCGACTGCGGCGGGTACGGAGCCTCTCCGTCGTTTCTAGGTCCCCGGTTAACATGCAATACAATACAAATACGTTTGTTAAGACAAGGACTTTGCCTGGAACGATTTTTCGATTTAAAATCGGCCATTGTTGAATTTACGAAGAAAAAAAGGAGTGCAGGAGCTAAAATTGGAACCTGTGGAATGGCCTACACACCTCGCATTTTAATGTACCTCACTGCACAGTGCCCACAGTAAGACTTTGCAAGGTCAGAAACAAGTTATTTCTGATTTTATGGGGATGCATTTATAAGGAAAATCACATCTTAGAAGGGGCAAATTATGACAACCGCGATTCAGTTTCTTAAGCTCACTGGTATTAAAGAAAGAATTCACTGTGCCCTTGAAAGAATTACAAGGATAGTTTCTAAATGTTTTGAAGACACACCCAGTCTTACCTCTCTTTTCCATCTATTTTTGATGTCGTTTGCACTTTCAGTTGAATGCGCTCCTGTGTATGCGCATTGATTGATCAGCAACGTAATACCAAGTCTGCATTGTTTTCCTGTCAGAGTTTCCATGTCTCCATAATGAAGTTAAAAACTTGCTTAAGTATTTCGATCAATGTACTTGTATAAAAGACCTTCTTCCAAAACTTTCTATGAAGCTAAATAGGTCTGTATTATGTGGCAATCTGACTTCAAAAATTTTTGTAACTCTCTACACCTGTCCACAAGGAAACAGTATGTATTGTGTGCGCGGAAAATAATTAAATAGTACTGAAAATTTATTTCATTTATGATCTATATTGTTGAGAAACGTGAAGTATAAAACCAAATCGTATGTAGTGCAACTGCACTGCCATTTAAATGCAGCACGTTCGTAGTTTCCCCCTTTCTCCTTCCTCACCGTCACATAGTGTCCTGTGGTGGTGGGGGGGGGGGGAGGGGGGAGAGTACAGCCAGGCTGAGCCTTATGGCAATCGTGCCAGAAGACTGCTCACAAGTCGAATTCTTGGACACCCTTGCTCTATGCAGTGGTCTTAAGGTGCGGCGAGATGAGTAGCTTATTTTCAGAAGTCCCTATGTAAATACACAAATCGATTCACGTAACTTCACTGTTGCACAAGAAGGAGCAAAGTGTACAGCCTAGAAATATTTGATCATCTTCCTCGTCGATACCAGCAAATGGCAAACAACAGAAACAGTTTTTAGGGCAACTGAAACTATTTTTGTTTGACAAATTTATGTGTGATTGAAATAAATATAGTAATTTGAGATGTAGTTTAAAATTAAAGTGAACAACACCATCGTTATCCTTAGGGTCTTGGACTGCTGTGCTGTTCCTTAAAGTAAAAGTAAAATTATGTGAATTGTCAGCAGTAGTTTTCACTGTAAATTATGATATTTGAAAATGACACTCCACAAGCTGGCGAGCTGTCATAGATATTATCCACGGATCATGCAAATAAATCTATATCTTCGTCTACATAGATACTCCGCAAGCCACTCTGTGCCACTACTTGTCGTTTTCCCTCCTTTTCCATTCGCAAATATGGTGTTGCTGTCATGGTCTTCAGTCCTGAGACTAGTTTGATGCAGCTCTCCATGTTACTCTAACCTGTGCAAGCTTCTTCATCTCCCAGTACTTACTGCAACACCCATCTTTTTGAATCTGCTTAGTGTACTCCTCTCTTGGTCTCCCTCTACGATTTTTACCCTCCACGCTACCCTCCAATGCTAAATTTGTGATTCCTTGATGCCTCAGAAATTGTCCTACCAACCGGTCCCTTCTTCTTCTCAAATTGTGCCACAAACTCCTCTTCTCCCCTGTTCTATTCAACACCTCCTCAATAGTTATGTGATCTACCCATATAATCTTCAGCATTCTTCTGCAGCACCACATTTCGACAGCTTCTATTCTCTTCTTGTCCGAACTATTTATCGCCCATGTTTCACTTCCATACATGGTTACACTCCATACAAATACTTTCAGAAATGACTTCCTGACTCTTAAATCTATACTCGATGTTAACAAATTTCTCTTCTTCAGAAACGCTTTCCTTGCCATTGCAAGTCTACATTTTATATCCTCTCTACTTCGATCATCATCAGTTATTTTGCTCCCCAAATACCAAAACTCCTTTACTACTTTAAGTGTCTCATTTACTAATCGAATTCCCTCAGCATCACCCGACTTAATTCGACTACATTCCATTATCCTCGTTTTGCTTTTGTTGATGTTCATCTTATATCCTTCTTTCAAGACGCTGTCCATTCCGTTCAAATGCTCTTCCAAGTTCTTTGCTGTCTCTGACAGAATCACAATGTCATCGGCGAACCTGAAAGTTTTTATTTCTTCTCCATGGATATTAATACCTACTCCGAATTTTTCTTTTGTTCACTTTACTGTTTGCTCAATATACAGATTGAATAACATCGGGGAGAGACTACAAACCTGTCTCACTCCCTTCCCAACCGCTGCTTCCCTTTCATGCCCCTCGACTCTTGTAACTGCCATCTGGTTTCTGTACAAATTGTAAATAGCCTTTCGCTCCCTGTATTTTACCCCTGCCACCCTTAGAATTTGAAAGAGGGTTTTCCAGTCAACAGTGTCAAAAGCTTTATCTAAGTCTACAAATGATAGAAATGTAGGTTTGCCTTTCCTTAATCTATTTTCTAAGATAAGTCGTAGGGTCAGTATTGCCTCACGTGTTCCAACATTTCTACGGAATCCAAACTGATCTTCCCCGAGGTCGGCTTCTACCAGTTTTTCCATTCGTCTGTAAAGAATTCGTGTTAGTGTTTTGCAGCTGTGACTTATTAAACTGACAGTTCGGTAATTTTCACATCTGTCAACACCTGCTTTCTGTGGGATTGGAATTATAATATTCTTCTTGAAGTCTGAGGGTATTTCGCCTGTCTCATAACTCTTACTTACCAGATGGTAGAGTTATGTCAGGACTGGCTCTCCCAAGGCCGTCAGTACTTCCAATGGAGTGTTGTCTACTCCCGGGGCCTTGTTTCGACTCAGGTCTTTCAGTGCTATGTCAAACTCTTCACGCAGTATCGTATCTCCTATTTCATCTTCATCTACATTCTCTTCCATTTCTATAATATTGTCCTCAGGAACATCGCCCTTATATGGACCCTCTTTATACTCCTTCCACCTTTCTGGTTTCCCTTCTTTGCTTAGAACTGGGTTTCCATCTGAACTCTTGATATGCATACAAGCGGCTTTCTTTTCTCCAAAGGTCTCTTTAATTTTCCTGTAGGCAATATCTATCTGACCCCTAGTGAGATAAGCCTCTGCATCCCTTCATTTGTCCTCTAGCCATGCCTGCTTAGCCATTTTGCACTTCCGGTCGATCTCCTTTTTGAGAAGTTTGTATTCCTTAACTGCATTTTTGTATTTTCTCCTTTCATTAATTAAATTCAATATTTCTTCTGTTACCCAAGGGTTTCTACTAGCCCTTGTCTTTTTAACTACTAGATCCTCTGCTGTCTTCACTATTTCATCCCTCAAAGCTACCCACTCTTCTTCTACTGTATTTCTTTCCCCCATTCCTGTCAATTATTCCCTTATGCTCTCCCTGAAACTCTGTAAACCTCTGGTTTAGTTTATCCAGGTCCCATCTCCTTAAATTCCCACCTTTTTGCAGTTTCTTCAGTTTTAATATACAGTTCATAACCAATAGATTATGGTCAGAGTCCACGCCTGCCCCTGGAAATGTCTTACAATTTAGAACTTGGTTCCTAAATCTTTGTCTTACCATTATATGATCTATCTGAAACCTTCTAGTGTCTCCAGGATTCTTCTATGTATACAACCTTCTTTTATGATTCTTGAACCAAGTGTTAGCTATGATTAACTTGTGTTCTGTGCAAAATTCTACCAGGCGGCTTTCTCTTTCATTTCTTACCCCCAATCCATATTCACCTACTACATTTCCTTCTCTCCATTTTCCTACTCTCGAATTCCAGTCACCCATGACTATTAAATTTTCGTCTCCGTTCACTACCTGAATAATTTCCTTTATCTGATCATACATTGTATCAATTTCTTCATCATCTGCAGAGCTAGTTGGCATACAAACTTTTACTACTATAGCAGGCGTGGGCTTTGTGTCTATCTTGGCCATAATAATGCGTTCACTATTCAGTTTGTAGTAGCTTACCCGCATTCCTATTTCCCTATTCATTATTAAAACTACTCCTGCATTACCCCTTTTTGATTTTGTATTTATAACCCTGTATTCACATGACCAAAAGTCTTGTTCCTCCTGCCACCGAACTTCACTAATTCCCACTATATCTAACTTTAACCTATCCATTTCCCTTTTAAAATTTTCTAACCTACCTGCCCGATTAAGGGATCTGACATTCCACCCTCCGATCCGTAGAACGCCAATTTTCTTTCTCCTGATAACGACGTCTTCTTGAGTAGTCTCCGCCCGGAGATCCGAATGGGGGACTATTTTACCTCCGGAATATTTTACTCAAGAGGACGCCATCATCATTTAACCATACAGTAAAGCTGCATGCCCTCGGGAAAAATTACGTCTGTAGTTTCCCCTTGAATTCAGCCGTTCGCAGTGCCAGCACAGAAAGGCCGTTTCGGTTAGTGTTACAAGGCCAGATCAGTCAATCATCCGGACTGTTGCCCCTGCAACTATTGAAAAGGCTATTGCCCCTCTTCAGGAACCACACGTTTGTCTGGCCTCTCAACAGATACCCCTCCATTGTGGTTGCACCTACGGTACGGCCATCTGTATCACTGAGGCACGCAAGCCTCCCCACCAACGGAAAGGTCCATGTTTCATGGGGGGGGGAGGGGGGGTTTGCAAATATAGCGAGGGAAAACCGAGTGTCTGCACGCTTCTCGTATCTTATTTTCCTGGTTCTTAAGCGCGGGAGTAGAATCGTTGGGCGGAGGTTCGAGTCCTCCCTCGGGCATGGGTGTGTGTGTTTGTCCTTAGGATAATTTAGGTTAAGTAGTGTGTAAGCTTAGGGACTGATGACCTTAGAAGTTAAGTCCCATAAGATTTCACACACATTTGAACATTTGAATCGTTAGGCAGTCAGCTTCAAATGCGGGTTCTCTAAATTTTCTCAATAGTGTTTATCGAAAAGAATGTCGCCTTCCCTCCAGGGATTCCAATTTGAATTCCCGTAGTATCTCTGTAACACTTACATGTTGTTCTAACCTACCGGTAACGAATCTAGCAGCCCACCGCAGACTTGCTTTGATGTCTTCCTTCAAACCGACTTGGTACAGATCCCAAACACTCATGCAGTACTTAAGAATAGGTCGCACCAGCGTCCTATTAGTGGTCTCTTTCAGAAGTGAACCACTCGGTCCTAAAATTCCCCCAATAAACCGAAGTTTCCCTTCATCCACAGTTCTCAGTATATCACGTGAGGAAGGAAGTAAACTGAACGACACTTGCAGTTTCGATACAACATTACATAGAGAGATGATATCTTCCTGTTTGTGAAACTCAGCTTAACTTTTCGTCCCCAGGAGCAGTAAGTTCAATGGTAAATATGGATCATGACGCCACAACCAACAATGGATTGTTACTTAAAATTTCGTTTACTGAGACGCAAGCAGGAAGTTCAACAACTGAAATACGTTATTTACTACTCGAGATAACAGCGGACGGATTTCCTGTTTTCGGTGAAATGTAAGCGTACCGTAGCTTCTCGGAAACGTAGTGCTGTCAAGCTATCTGAGTCACCACTCTCAACAGCGAAACTTCAGCCTTTTCCTGGAAGAAGCCGCATCGGTGCAAAGTTTTGGTAGCGGAGAGGGCCCGGGCGAATGGCCGCTCGGCGGACTGTTCTGCTGCAGAGGAAGTTGCCGGCAGCTGGTGGCTGGACCAGGGCTGGCCGGCGGAAATCCGACCTCTCCACCGTTGCCATACACTGAACGTAGGTAATAAAATGAAATTAAGAGGAAAAATGCGCCCTTAGTTGCTAATGAGGAAATAATTAGTTCTCGCATCTGTGAGCCTCTAAACTTGTTTATTAACGCGCAAAATGAGAACACGCGTCTAGCGCTTGTAGGAAACCGCAGAAATGGGTCTTAAAAAAAAAGGAAAACAAAAATGAAAAATGTTACACATACTTCTTTAATTAAATTTTCAGGGATAAATAAGAGAGAACCTAAGTACAATTATGCAAAATGAGCAACAAAGAATTTTCTTTATTGGTTTGTAGCTCGTATATAACATTCTCCAGTTAAACTACAAGACGCCCATACTACTTTGTTTCTCTTTCAGTAGGAAGGATATAAAGTGTGCTTTTGGGCCACAGAGATTTTTATATTAGGGCAGTATGCGTCGTATATTTGACAGTAGGCAGCACAGGCTACTTAACTATGGAGTAACGCAATTAAGAGTGTTCTGAGATTAATTTAATGTCTCTAGCAATTTCTTTCACATCAAAAGGCATGTACTCGAAGAAAATTTTCTATATCGATGTATGAAACTGGATTGACTCGACAAATAATACTTGTGTCGCGTCTTGACGCTTTCGAGATGGGCCATAGTCACCTTGGTTGGAGCACCTGGACGGCCGCTTTGCACGCATCTTCCGACCATCATAACATTGTAACTATGAATGCAATATATTCATGTGATGTGTCATTTGTAACGGTGAAATCTGTTTTAAATATTCGTGAAATGTGGATTATGAAATAGTTTTGCAGATATACTACTCGCTTTACGGAAACGTGTTTTTAGTTTTTATACCGAAAAAAATTCGGCATGGCCGTTCTTACACACAATACCTGACATGTGTGTGCTATTTTTTCTAACACTCACGATTATAAAGAGATTACAATTTAGACACTGTCAGGAAGTTTCTTTTCGGCACGCATTTTCCTTTAGGCTCTTACTCACATCGGAGCACACTTTGCAGACACTGGAGAAGAATGAATCTCTTGACTTGCTGCTCAAGAATGCCCTGACTGTACACGAAATTGGGACTGAGTGCACTTCAGCCTTTTACCCACATTCCATGTCTCCTGGTACAACACGAATGTATTCGTCACGCCCATCAGAAACAACTAGAAGACCGATTTTGTCCGCAATTTCAACAACTTTCTTTTGAAAGTTTAATAAGCAATTGTGTGGTCTGATTTAGCCACTCAGTACAGTAAAACATGAGACGCTGACTTCGCGTACGGATAGGTCAGAATTCGAACACTACGTGGTAGCACAATGCAGAGACCCTTCTTCGTGCAGTCTACATTGTTATCGACAGACGGAAACAATTTTACGCACTGTACTTACAAGCCAGCAGCAGAAAATGCTATAACGGGAATAGGATTCGTTATGAATAGGAGGGTAGGGCAAAGAGTACGTTACTGTGAACAGTTCAGTGATAGAGTTGTTCTTATCAGAATCGGCAGCAAACCAACAGCGACAACGATAGTTCGGTACATATGCCGACGTCTCACGCTGAACATGAATAGGTAGAGAAAGTATATGATTATATTGAAAGGGACAGTACGTGAAGGGAGATGAATATCTAATAGTCATGGGGGACTGGAATACAGTTGTAGGAGAAGGAGTAGAAGAAAACGTTGCAGGAGAATATGGGCTTCGGACAAGGAATGAGAGAGGAGAAAGGCCAATTCAGGTTTGTAATAAATTTCAGCTAATAATAGCAAATACTCTGTTCAATAACCACAAGAAGAGGAGGTATACTCGGACAAGGCCGGGTGAGACGGGAAGGTTTCAGTTAGATTAAATGGTTCAAATAGCTCTGAGCACTATGGGAATTAACATCTGAGGTCGTCAGTCCCCAAGAACTTAGAACTACTTAAACCTAACTAACCTAAGGACATCACACACATCCATGCCCGAGGCAGGATTCGAACCTGCTACCGTAGCGGTCGCGCAGTTCCAGACTGAAGCGCCCAGAACCGCTCGGCCACACCGGCTGGCTTAGATTAAATCATGGTCGGACAGAGATTCCGAAATCAGATGTGGATTGTAAGGTGTGCCCAGGAGCACACATAGATTAATATCACAATATAATATGATGAAAAGTGGGCTGTAGTTTATGACATTAGGCAAAGAAGTGGATTACGAAAATACTAAATACTGACGAGATACGGTTGAAGTTCTCTAAGGCTATTGATGCAGCAATAAGGAATAGCTCAGTAGGCATTACAGATGAAGAGGAATGAAAATCTCTAAAGAGGGTCATCACAGAAGTTGGGAAGGAAAACATAGGTACAAAGAAGGTAGCTGCGAAGAAACCATGGGTAACACAAGAAATACTTCAATTGATGGATGAAAGAAGGAAGTACAAAAATATTCAGGGATATTCAGGAATACAGAAATACAAGTCGCTGTGGAATGAAATACATAGAAGTGCAGAGAAGATAAGACGAAATGGTTGCATGAGAAATGTAAAGAAATCGAAAAAGTAATGACTGTCGGAAGGACTGGCTCTGCATATTGAAAAGTCAAAACAATCTTTTGTGAAATTAGAACCAGGTGTATAAACACTAAGTGTGGAACGGGAGTTCCAATGTTAAATGCAGAGGAGATGTTCAAATTCGATGTGATGGGCCAAGCTCCACCCAACTGATGCTGCATTCTAACCTTTCAAGAAGGTATTTCCTACTCATCCGCATTAATTTACATTTTTCGACGTTCAGAGCTAGCTGCTGTTCATCACACTAACTAGAAGTTTTGTCTCCGTCGTCTTTTATGTTCCTGAAGTCACCTACCCGTACACCATTGCAGCCCATCCTGTTCGTCGGATCATTTAAGTGCATTGGGAATAAAACCGGTACCATCACCCCTGGGGCACTGCTTAGGATACCCTTGTCTTCGGTTAACACTCCCCGTCTCCCAGCCACTCACATTATCTGGAAATCTAAACCATATGCTCGGACCTTCGTCAACAGCCCGCAGTGGGACACGTGTATAATGCTTTCCTGAAATCTAGCTACATGGAGTCTCTAGGGGCGTCTCGTTTTATTGTGTTGTGGTCGCTGCAGATATGTATCTGCAGACACACAAAAATAATTACGCAATTTATTTATTCAAGGCCATAATTACAACTTCATGAATACCGTTCACTGTAGAAAGCGGCAATTGTTGTAAAACACCCCCGAAAAGCGTTGTTCCATTTTTTTATAGGAACACTTCATTTCCTTCAACCACCGAATATTTCGGCGTAGCTTGTAGAAAGAAATACCAGTCTGCCTCAGGTTGTTCGCTTCCGCTGAAAGTTTGTGGAGTTAAACATGTCGGAATTTGTGAGGCCCACGCCAGTGCCGGAAAATACTGGTGGCCTTACACAGCCTACAGGAATGGACAGGCTCTACCTGAGCGGCCAGCATGTTGGCTCGTCATTTCCTGTGAAAACAGTCAGACATTTTGCTCGCTCGCACGGTGTTTGCTGGGAAAACACGGCGATGAGCGAAGAAAAGCAGCCGCACCCGTGTCCCCAGCGTGTAAGCGATCAATTGAACGACGGGAACGAGGCGACGGCGCTGTTCGCCTCGTGTATTTTTCCACCAACTGCGATTGTGTAAAGCGCGATGTCGTGTCCGCAACTCACAACGAAGTTTTAGCCGAAGTATTGAGCACCACCTGCGTTTGACAAGCTGCAAAGGTTTTAAACTTTTCGTCGAGGTCGCAAGAACTGAAGAAAGTGTTACCGATTTCAGTGTCTCAATACAGTCAACCTTTCTAATGATTTCTAGTACACAACCTCTCAGATCTACGGTATATTGCCACCGAAATGTAATTCTTCTTCATTCTCGTGATGAAGCCGGAAAATTCTAAAGTTAAAACAGTGTGACAGCTCGATTTGTCCCATACAAGAAGTAGTCATTTGCTACCACAATTTTTGTTTTAGGCTATGCGCCAAAGTCCGTATCGATACGCTGTGGTCATGTAGTAAAGATTTTAAATATTTCATAAATGGTTCAGTATACCGCAGCATCAGCTTTAACAAACAAGAACCAAAGATGTGAGTATTCCATTTGATCATTATTCGTAACACTTTTTACGTATCCAGGAATTGAAACTTCTGTAGCTTTATGTACCGAACGAGGCAAACTATTGATGATGTTTAATGACACGTAGAAAATAAGAGTACAATGATGCATCAAATATCAAACGTATTAAAATTTTCTAACAGTTATGCCGGCACATTGCTCCTTGCATAAGAAAGTGGAAGTGAAAACTGGTACAGCTCGATTTCACAGACGTTGCTGATACATTTGCAACTTTTCTTGTCAACAATTTCGACTGGTTAAAACTTGCTTTTACATTTAGCTAAAAACGTTAAGACTTTGACCACACACTAAAATGATCCCCCACCCCCTCCTTTTCCTACTACCATTTACCGGAACATTCTTTTCAATATCTTCAGCGGATTCTAGAATATTATGGATTTTGTGGTTCAGGTAAATCATACTACGTGCACATTTGAATTCAGTCTCCGTGTTGTTATTGTGGTCTTCAGTCCAGAGACTGGTTTGATGCAGCTCTCAATGCTACTCTATCCTGTGCAAGGATCTTCATCTCCCAGTACCTACTGCAACCTACATCCTTCTGAATCAATTTAGTGAATTCATCTCTTGGTCTCCCTCTACGATTTTTACCCCCCACGCTGCCCTCCAGTACTAAATTGGTGATCCATTGATGCCTCAGAACATGTCCTACCAACCGGCCCTTCTTCTAGTCAAGTAGTGCCACAAACTCCTCTTCTCCCCAATTCTATTCAATACCTCCTTATTAGTTATGTGATCTACCCATCTAATCTTCAGAATTCTTCTGTAGGTCCACATTTCGAAAGCTTCCATTCTCTTCTTGTCTAAACTTTTTTCCACCCACGTTTCATTTCCATACGTGGCTACACTCCATACAAATACTTTCAGAAACGACTTCCTGACACTTAAATCTATACTCGATGTCAACAAATTTCTCTTCTTCAGAAACTCTTTCTTTGCCATCGCCAGTCTACATTTTATATCCTCTCTACTTCGACCATCATCAGTTATTTTGCTCCCCAAATTGCAAAACGCATTTACTACTTTGTCTCATTTCCTAACCTAATTCCCGCAGCATCACCCGATTTAATTCGACTACTTTCCAAATCCCCGTTTTGCTTTTGTTGACGTTCATCTTATATCCTCCTTTCAAGACACTGTCCATTCCGTTCAGCTGGTCTTCCAGGTCCTTTATTGTCTCTGACAGAATTACAATGTCATCGGCGAACCTCGAAGTTTTTATTTCTTCTCCATGGATTTTTATTCCTATCCCGAATTTTTCTATTGTTTCCTTTACTGCTTGTTCAATGTTTAGATTGAATAACATCGAAGATAGGCTACAGCCTTGTCTCACTCCCTTCCCAACCACTGCTTCCCTTTCATGTCCCTCGACTCTTATACTGCCACCTGGTTTCTATACTAATTGTAAATAGCCTTTCGCTCCCTGTATTTTACCCCTGCCACCTTCAGAATTTGAGAGAGAGTATTCCAGTCAACTTTGTCAAAAGCTTTCTCTAAGTCTACTAATGCTAGAAATGAAGCTTTGCTCTTCCTTCATCTTTTCTCTAAGATAAGTCGTAGGGTCAGTATTGCCTCACGTGTTCCAACATTTCTATGGAATCCAAACTGATCTTCCCCGAGGTCGGCTTCTACCAGTTCTTCCATTCTTCTATAAATAATTAGTGTTAGTATTTTGCAGCCGTGGCTCATTAAACTGATAGTTCGATAACTTTCACATCTGTCAGCACCTGCCTTCTTTGAGACTGGAATTATTATATTCTTCTTGAAGTCTGAGGGAATTTCGCCTGTCTCATACATCTTGCTCACCAGATAGTAGAGTTTTGTCAGGGCTGGCTCTCCCAAGGCTATGAGTAGTTCTAATGGAATGTTGTCTACTCCCGGGGCCTTGTTTCGACTTTTTCAGTGCTCTCTCAAACACTTCAAGCAGTATCGTATCTCTCATTTCATCTTCATCTACCTCCTCTTCCTTTTCCATAATATTGTCCTTTGTATAGACCCTCTGTATACTGCTTTCACCTTTCTGCTTTCCCTTCTTTGCTTAGAAGAGGGTTTCCATCTGAGCTCTTGATATTCATGCAAGTGGTTCTTTTTTCTCCAAAGGTCTCTTTAATTTTCCTGTAGGCGGTATCTATATTATCCCTAGGGATACAAGCTTCTACATCCTTACATTTGTCCTCTAGCCAATCCTGCTTAGCCATTTTGCACTTCCTGTGGATCTCATTTTTGAGACTTATGTATTCCTTTTTGCGTGGTTCATTTACTGCATTTTAGTATTTTCTCGTTTTATCAATTAAATTCAATGTCTCTTCTGTTACCCAAGGATTTCTATTAGGCCTCTTCTTTTTATTTACTTGATACTCTGCTGCATTCGCTATTTCATCTCTCAAGCCTACCCATTCTTCTTCTATTGTATTTCTTTCCTCCATTCTTGTCAATCGATCCCTAATGCTCTCCCTGAAACTCTGTACAACCTCTGGTTCTTTCAGTTTATCCAGGTTCCATCTCCTTACATTCCCACCTTTTTGCAGTTTCTTCAGTTTTAATCTACAGTTCATAACCAATACATTGTGGTCAGAGTCCACATCTGCCGCTGGAAATGTTTTACTTAAAATCTGGTTTCTAAATCTCGTCCTTACCATTATATAATCTATCTGACACTTTCCAGTATCTCCAGGCTTCTTCCATGTATACAACCTTCTTTCATGATTCTTAAACCAAGTGTTAGCTATAATTAAGTTATGCTCTGTGGACAATTCTACCAGGCGGCTTCCTCTTTCATTCCTTAACCCCATTCCATATTCACCTACTACGTTTCCTTCTCTTCCTTTTCCTACTATCGAATTCCAGTCACCCATGGGTATTAAATTTGCGTCTCGCTTCACTGTCTGAATAATTTCTTTTATCTCATCATACATTTCTTCAATCTCTTCGTCATCTGCGGAGCTATTTGGCATATAAACTTGTACTACTGTTTTAGGCATGGGCTTCGTATCTATTTTGGCCACAATAATGCGTTCACTTTGCTGTTTGTAGTAGCTTACCCGCATTCCTACTTTTTTATTCATTATTAAACCTACTCCTGCATTACCCCTATTTGATTTTGTATTTATAACCCTGTATTCACCTAACCAGAAGTATTGTTCATCCTGCCACCGAACTTCACTAATTCCCACTATATCTAACTTTAACCTATCTATTTCCCTTTTTAAATTTTCTAACCTACCTGCCCGATTAAGGGATCTGACATTCCACCCTCCGATCCGTAGAACCCCAGTTTTCTTTCTCCTGATAACGACGTACTCCTGAGTAGTCCCGGCCCGGAGATCCGAATGCGGGACTACTTTACCTCCGGAATATTTTACCCAAGATGACGCCATCATCATTTAACCATACAGTAAAGCTGCATGCCCTCGGGAAAAATTACGGCTGTATTTTCCCCTTGCTTTCAGCCGTTCTGGTTAGTGTTACAAGACCAGATCAGTCAATCATTCAGACTGCTGCCCCTGCAACTACTGAAAAGGCTGCTGCCCCTCTTCAGGAACTGTACGTTTGTCTGGCCCCTCAACAGATGATACCCCTCCGTTGTGGTTGCACCTACGGTACGGCTATTTGTATCGCTGTGGCACGCAAGCCTCCCCACCAACGGCAAGGTCCAGGGTTCAGGGGGGGGGGGGGGGGGGGGTTCGTATGGCCACACAATGACACACAGCACCGGTACCATTACAATCCACACCACTGTCCGATTTGGTGCACAAAGCCATAGCGTACGCTTGGGGAGCACACCACTAATTGTAAAACAGATACAGTACTGTGAGTATAATCTTCAAGTCAGTGGGCAAGGCATAAGGATAAACGGTTTTAATAACACTAAACTGTTACGTGCCTTTCTACTTCCACATGAAACGTGATAAGATAGACTGCTTAATAGCCTCTATGTTTTCATATTACTGAGCAAGTAATATGTGGCGGTGAATGCGGCGTTTACTTAGTAGTTGGAAAGAGTTAGTTATCAGTTGAGTACCACAGGATAAAAGCAAGGTCTCTTCCTGTTCCATGCATCTCCAGCTAAAGGCCTTCATGTCCATGATACGTTCTTTAGTTTTAGTAAGTAATGAGTCGTTGCTTCCACGTTGAGCCATCACAGTGAAGGTCGACTTGTTAAGAACTTATATTCGGACTTGTGATTACTGGCAGTTGTCTCATAATTTCTAACGCCGCCTTAATGCAGGCCACGAGGTCTTCCTCGAAGATTGGGAATAAACGAAAATTTTATTACCATCTAATATGGCTTCCTCTTCTGATCCACCTCTTAGTTAATATTGGAATCACGTGGCCGTGAACAATTTTATTAATCAGCACTTGAATCTCAGCGAGATGTCATATTTATATGCCAGCCAGGAGCCATTAAATTTCAATAATCACATCCCCTATAGAAACAACTTGTTTTCACGTACACTTTCCTAAGTACTTTGTTCGTGTATCAGAAGTTTTTGAGAGTAGTTTTTTCCTACAGCATGTAGTCTACGTTACTGGAAATGGAAATGCCATGTGACTAGGGACTCCCGTCAGGTAGACCGTTCGCCTGGTGCAAGTCTTTCGAGTTGACGCCACTTCGGCGACTTGCATGTCGATGGGAATGAAATGATAATGATAAGGACAACACCCAGTCCCTGAGCGGAGAAAAACTCCGACCCAGCGGGGAATCGAACCCGGGCCATTAGGTATGACATTCCGTCGCGCTGATCACGCAGCTGCCAGGGGCGGACATGTACGTTATTGGTTAACAATGCTTTCTACGAAAGAGAGAGATTGTTCTGGAACTACATACTGTGTTCTACAACAGGATCCACCAACTGTTAATCGAAACAGCGCAATTCTCTTCAATAACGAAAATACCACTGCTCATCAAGCATGGTAGTCTCTGACACGTCTTAAATAAGTAATTCTGATAATATTGACAACAATATTCCGTCACACTCAATGTACTGTTGTAACACGCTGTTGTTACCATCGATTCTTTGCAATAATTGTGCTCTGAGACTAATATAAAATGGAAAGCAAAAGGTATTCCTCGTATCTGAATCTCATTTCTTCCAGGGATTTGTTGTGCGGCTTCTGATTTATAAAAGTAACAGTTGTGCGGCTTCTGATTTATAAAAGTAACAGTCTTAGTACCATTTCGCACTGAACTACTCTAGAAGGTCAATGCCATTCTGTCTACGCACAGATTGCCGTAAAAAAGTTGCGAAGTTGCGAGGCTGAGTTTTCTTTTCAAGCCGAACGCAACCTGTGAACGCCAACTGCGTGTCTGCGGCCTGCATTTGCATCGCCTTCGGCCTCCCATGCGACGTGTAATATTTACAAGTCAAAGAGATGGGTGGCTGGGGTAGCCGCCAAGATCCAATACTTGGCGAAATCAGGCCATGCACGAAGCACACAAAGAAAAGGAATCCTGTTGCTGCCGTTATTTATGGTTGGGATAATACGTGTGATATAGCACCGCACTATGAATATGGCCTCCAATAATTCTTGACCACAGTTGATAAGACGGTATAAATAAAACCTCTGTGCAACTTTTATGCATCGGACTATACTGAACGGAACTATGTTGTTCTCTCTGTAAAATGAGGTTTCTTGCACTATCCTGCTGCAAGTTTTTACTAGCAAACGCGCTCCGTTCGGAAGTCAGTTTTCATTCCCTGATGAGTTTTCAGTTGCTCAATCTTATAAACGAAAATGGCTTAATGTTGTGTAATTGTACTTACCCATACTCGCATTGCCCGTATAAAGACAAGATTCCTTTTTGGGGCATCCTCAGACACGCAGCTGTAGTCTACCAGTAAGTTTTTCGTCGTACTAAAAACTAAACAGAAATGAAGCGCAAATCCGTTACTTTGAAGTTACAAGCTCGAAATGTGGCTTGGATCACACGCAGATATGTATGTACCGAAGACATGCACATTATATTTCTGTCATTGCTGTCATCTGATATCTTCTATACTAGTCTTTATGTGTACATGTCAACTAATTCACTTTTATCCAACAGGTATTATCACTTTTATCTGTCAGGTACAACTAACTTTCAATAATTACGGTCCTAACAGGAACAACTGTTTGATATGACTACACGTGTACTTGTCACATGAACGTATATTGGAATTTAACACCATAATCAGTTATAAATTGAATGCAAACTTCGCTCAGGAATACAGTAACATTTTTTATCTCGTTTCACTTGAGCAAAAGTCTATTTTATTAATGAATCTCTGGTTTGGTCAACCTGAGCAGCCTTAATGTTAACAGTATTTTACTACCCAATATTCGCTATCCTTGGGAACATCTAGTATTTAATTTACAACCATGTCCATAAGCGACATGATTGACGTAGACAATGTGTGCTCTAAAGGTGCCTTGTTGTCATCGTGATGTATGGCACAGTGAAACAGATGAAAGGTGTGGAGAAGTTAGGCTCACTCTCTGTACCGCGGATTCTGTCAACTCTGCGATGCTCGACCATTCCTCCTGCAACTACTTTCGCATTAACCAATTGCAGCTCAGTGGAACTGCGACAGATTAGGCCTTTGGCAAGACCTTCCTGAACTGCATATGTGTGCACGAGAATCCTTCTAAAGAGCATGACTACGGGTTTGATGTATCTGAGGCACGGGAAGGAGTGCCAAACAGAGGTATCAGAGCGACGTAGATTGGGGCCCCTTGCAACCTTGGGATGAAGCAGCCACAGAGAGACTGGTTGTGTTCCCGGCGCGCCGCCTGCTGCTAGGCAGCAAGGCTTACAAGTGCGCCGTGGGCTGCGACCGGGGCTTCCCTCGCTCTTAATGCTTCGGCAGAAGGTCCGTGACGTCAGCGTTATTCAATGCCTGCGGGCCAGTAGCAAATCTACTATCATTCATTAGATATCACAAACGCTTTCTTTCAGAGGGAGCCAACCCAGAATAAATATACCAGCATGTTTTCGAGCGCACTCACCAAGTAAACAACTGAGATCAAGATACTCACAGGTGAGATAGAGACAGTATTCTTAGCAGAACGCAACTACTCGCTGACTGTGGCCGTATCAGTGTATCGACAACCTCTTTGTGTCGTGCCTTGCCTGTGAATGAAGATGGTATCAAGTACTGTAGTACTACAATGAACTCTTTAACGTACAGATTTGTTGCAGGCCCATCGTCACAGGTTTTCTTTAACAACATCACTGATCTAATAGAGTAGCCAATATTCTTGTAAATATCTAGGCAGTATAATAATGCACCATCCAATAATAGTTTCTCGATCTGCCGGTCACCACTTGGCAATCGAGAGGTACTTTTCCGTAAGCTCGTGAGTATTAACCATACGGTAAGAAGATGAGCTGCAAATGATCTGAGCAGATTAGTCTCTGCGAATAAGTGTGGACATACTGTCTACACTGCTTCCCTTAGCTACTGAACGGTGAGTGGTGACGAATTCATACAACGAACAAAATCCTACAGATGCTCAGTGAGATTAAGATCAATTGAACTTGATGCGAGGGAGATATATTGATGCCTTTATCATGCACCTGAATCGATTCTTGGGCAGTTGTAGCCCTGAGGCATGGCACATTACGATACTTTATCCCCAAGAAGACAAATGTCATCATCTGAGTATGATCAGATTTGTAATCATGATGCCATATCAGTCAAGAGTACGTTTTAAATGGTTGCTCGTAGTCAGTGTCACGATAATGTGCATCAATTTGTACAGGTAAAATAATCATATAAATCACTACATATGACTTTACGGCTAGTATTGTTAATCTGTGAGGCTTAGGAAAAATACACACCTTGCAATGAATTAGTCCTGTTGTAAGAAGCACTTTGGTTATTTTTATTTCATTGTGATGCATTTTCCAATGTCGGTACGCACTGCTCAAGAGCTTGTTGCTGTCTACTTGTTCTGGCTGACTAGTACTTTCACGTAAGGGAGTACGACACTGTAGCGTCCATGACCGCCTTAGAAATAATCATCTATACAATTTCTCGTGTTTGTTAGAGAGCATGTGTCCTCACTAATCTACCATGTCCTTTTATTGCCGCTAGAAAAAGTTGATTATTGACTCGCTGCTTCTTTGATTCGTTAAAAAAAACACTCAATGCAGAGTTCTTAAATTAAATTTCTTAATGTTTTCTGTTTCAAACTTTCGCTACTGACTGAAAGAATGTGACACACAATAAAACGCTGATGTGTTCACGCGTACTGCTCTTTAAAGCGACACACTGACACTCGTTTGTTCTTGTGATTGCGTCCGTCTGAGATATAGTTTAAATTGTGCAGCTAGGAATTACCACAATCTTCTCCAGCACATGTTTTGAGACCATTTGCAGCTAATCTCCAACTCGATTACTTGATTAAATATCCGACTGCGCTATGTTCTTTAGTATGATAAGGAAAGATTAGGAGATGTGGTTGATAATGAAGAGCTGAGTTGCTGTCTAATGGGCAACGTTCTGTTTTAAATAGGAAACTCACTCCTCAGTGTCTGCAGCGAAAGGTCTGCAAACACTGTAGCTGAATTACTGAGAAATTTCTTTTCATAACAAAATGCTTGGTATACTTATCTTTCATAACGAAATGTGCTTTCCGCCGTAACTGATGCACGTGGTTTGCACAACAGCTGCTACGGTGTACTGTGAGTATACAACTTTGCATGTTCGCACAACGTAATTACGTACTGTAGTTAGAAGCTACTAGCCGATTACTTCCATCGGAGCCCGTTTTACACCGTATTACAGAGATATGAACCGTAAAAACGGCGAATATACTCATAATGAAACAGGAATGATACACCTCAGTTCTTGCAGAAGAAGATGTGATAGGTAAATAGGCTTGTGACGTGGTTAATGTGTGCACTTACAGGGTGAGCAGTAATAAAATCGACAAACTGCAGGGACGGATTCGTGACAGGGAATGGAGGAAAAATGATCGTATGAACATGTTGAAACTTCCCCTTTGAACAATTATACAAGACTGTGCTTAAACTGACACACAATATTTTGTTAGCGCAACGCAATCTGACTTTCAAAATTCCCTACAAAAGAATGGCCCTGACTAACATTAAACTATACCTTTCACAAATCACTTACCTCACAAAAATCTTCGCTGCTCAAGCTACTGCAATACAGCGAGCGCCACTACTGCCAGCTAAATAAAAGATTCAAACTATGGAAGGCACTAACTACTGATAGGGATAGTTAGCAAATGAAAGATATTAGTAGAGAACAAATAATGTATTTACCTTGATATCATCATATATAAATATAGCAGTTCATGCCAAATTACAAAACTCCGCCATCTCTCTCCCCACATCCACCACTGCTGGCGGCTCACCTCCAACTGCGCAACGCTACGCGCTGTTCACAGCCAGCTGCCTAACACTACAATGGCGAGTATTACAACAATGCAAAGCAGACACAGACTGCCCACAGCACAGCCAGTGATTGTCATACAGAGGTGGCGTTACCAATAAAAAACCTAAACAGCCTACTTACATAGAGAAAACATAAACAGCCTACTACAGCCAGCTGCCTCTGCCCAACACAACAATGGCAGTATTACGACAATGCAAAGCAGACACAGACTGCCCACAGCACAGCCAGTGATTGTCATACAGAGGTGGCGTTACCAATAAAAAACCTAAACAGCCTACTTACATAGAGAAAACATAAACAGCCTACTTACAATGTGTCTGGAAATCAGTCGTTGCTACGGTAGATGATGCTGACGAATTAAAGTTCCTTTGGCATTGTGCCTTCTGTTCCTTGTGTGTTGCAGGCCGCGTGATTGACGCAGGGTACTATACGCAGCCGAATGGTCCGGTATTCATGTAGTGAACAAGCCGAGATAGTGTTTGTGTACGGCCAAACAAAAGAAAACGGTCGAGATGCCTCACGGCTATACCAAAACAAGTACCCTCACTATACCAAACACTTCGCACAACATTTCAAGCGCTTTCCGGACGTTAGTGTGATCAAGGGTTCTTCCAGACGGATAAATGTACGGGAGAGGTACATGTTCTGGTATAGCCGTACTGCCTCTCGACCGTTTCCGTCCGCTCGGCTGTACACAAACGCCATCTCGGCTTGTTCACGACACGAATACTGGACCACTCTGCTACCTACACTTTCTTTCGCTTACGCCATAGTCCCGCAGCGATCGCAGGGTCGGCGTGGTTACAACGGATTTGGCAGTGTTAATGTTAGGGATTGCCGGATGCCCTTCCTGCCGCCATTCCGTACCCCCCAGGACGGAATCAGTGTACCCCAACTGTCTGCATCAGGTGTAAATCGTGAAAGAGTGCGGACGTGTTTCAAATGTCTGCGACGCGTGTAACTGAGGCGGAATGTGGGGACTAGCCCGGTATTCACCTAGCAGGATGTGGAAAACCGCCTACAAACCACATCCAGGCTGGCCAGCACACAGGCCCTCGTCGTTAATCCGCCGGGCGGATTCGATCCGGGGCCGGCGCGACTACCCGAAGCAGCGCGTTAGCGCGTTCGGCTACCCTGGCGGGTACAGACTCTGCTACTTACACTGCGCTGTGTCAATCACATAGTCAGCAACACACAAGGAAAACACGGCACGTGGTGAGACGAACTTTCATTCGTCAGTGCCATCTACCGTGGCAACGATGTATTTCCGGACACATGTTAATATGCTTTTTTTTTTCTTCATTTCCAGTGAGGAATCCCTCACTGCAGTTTGTCTATTTTTCAGCCTGTATTTTTAATTTTTGTTCTGGGTTCTCGGACTTGCATCCGACGCATTTTATTGTTCTACTATGGAGTTGTCGACTCTGAAGATCTGGTCTGCTGCAGCCCTGAGAGCGGCGGCGCGCCATGGGCAGGCTCTCGTGTCCCCGGCCGGCTTCTAGCTTCCTGCCGCGGCTCTGCCCCTCGCCACGTCTTAACGGCGACACTGACAGCGTCCCAGACGGGCCGGCGTGCTGCCGGGTTTATGTAAAGGAGATTAACCGGCAGCGGCGGCCGCACACGGAAATCTAATTTGGCGCCGCTGGTGGCAGGTGCTAAACAGAGGCTTGCAAGGCGCCGCGCGTGGTCGCCGGCGGCACAATACAGGAATTAACTAAAGAACAAGTCGCTCTGGCACTGTCACCTCCAGTCCCGACATACCTGTCGTGGGTAGAAATAAACAGACATTGGAAACTATGCACGAACTCATTCCACTTTCAGAATATCAGCTACACACATATCTGGTGGTTATAGTTAAAGCGCTGTGGAGGTCCAGTGTGGGCTGTAATTAGTTAATGTAGAACCAATATACGCAGAAAAAAATTTAGTTCCAATTTTGACCACCAAGTGCAAATTCGGCGCTGTGAATGCAAGAAATATGTATAGCAATGTTTCCATATGTAACGGATTAGGAACGAGCCGTGAGCAGAAAAGGTCAAAAAAGTCAGAAAAGCATAACGTTGATTTTATTATAAATCACCGTTTACACGATTTGTCCAATAAGCCCACAGGAGAAGTCTACTAGACGCTGCATCCGCAGTATGACGTGATCAACAGTTGTTTGCAGCAGTTCGCGTGGAATCTGTGCAAAGTGTTTCTGTTTACTGGCTTTCAGATCAAGTACATACCGAATGTATCCCTGTTAAATACGGTCTTTTAGACGTCCTCAGAGCCAAAACTCACATGGATTCAGATCAGGTGATCTTAAAGGCCATGGATCTTGAAACCTCAAGAGAACGTGGAAGTTTGCATTAAGCAGATAGTTCGTTGGGCAAGCGACATGAGGTGTTGTCCCATCTTGCATGAAAACGATGGGTTTCACACAATTGCCCTCTTCTAAAGTAGGAATCAAATGCTGTGTATGGAGGTCCCGATAAGGTGCAGACGTCACGGCACACCAGACAGACACAATAGGAGTCTTCTCTTCAAAGAAGAACGCGCCGAGAATGCAGGTGCTTGTAAATCCATACCATACAGTTACAAACGCGAATGCAATGGCTCTTCAGGCACAACAACGGTTTAACAGTACTCTAAATTCGACAGTTACTGTGTGTTCACTACACCTGTAGCGTGGGATGTGCCTCGTTACTCCATAGAATATTATACCGCCAAAAATCAACTTCGATCCGCGCCGGAAACCGAAGAGCAAAATTTAGAACACTATAGATCATCAGGATTCAGTAGCTGCATCATATTGATTTTGCGCGTGAAGCAATGTAAAATGGATAATAAAGCTTTGCATACTGTTGACCATGAGATGGACAAAATTTCTGATTCTGGGCGAGCAATAGAACTACCTGGAGTTCGTGCTGCGTGGTCAGTTACAGCAAAAACAACCTCGTCAGTAACTTCCACCAGGATACGAACCCTTCTTCCAACCTCAGCCTCGTATACGAATTTCATTACCATCTTCTTTAAACCATTTGATGATATTGCGCCTCTCCTCATAGCTTTCAGTCGGCGGTAGTCAATCAATGCAGCACTATAATTGCTGCCGTTCACATAAAACCGTTTCTCTCTTCTCGGTAACCATACTGTTCGCTCACGTTATGGCTTGTCAAATGACAGCGTGCATGTCATAGTGTAGTACAAATGATGTACAGCGGTACAGCACCAGATTTTCACTTGCTGGAAATAAATGGAACTACTTTTTTCCAGCGTATAGTGGTTCCGCATTAGATCATTAGCGTATCTACCAAGTTTCCCTGCCATACGATAATTACAGCCAAAACTGGACCTCGCTGAGTAGCTGCACTTTAGTTATGACCACCTGGTACATAATATCATCTACATACGTATTCTGTAAACCATTAGACGGTGCATTGTGGGGAGCCCCTTGTACCCCTGCTAGTCATTCCGTTTCCTGTTGCACTGGTTAATATATATATATATATATATATATATATATATATATATATATATTTTTTTTTTTTTTTTTTTTTTGAGTCATCAGTCTTTTGACCGGATTGATGCGGCCCGCCACCAATTCCTCTTCCGTGCCAACCTCTTCATCACAGAGTAGCACTTGCAACCTGCATCCTCAATTATTTGCTGAATGGCTTCCAATCTCTCTCTTCCTCTACAGTTTTTGCCTTCTACAGCTCCCCCTAGTACTATGGAAGTCGTTCTCTGATGTCTTAACAGATGTCCTATCATCCTGCCCCATCTCCTTGTCAGTGTTTTCCACATATTCCTTTCCTCCCCGATTCTGCGCAGAACTTCTTCATTCCTTACCCTATCAGTCCACCTAATTTTCGACATTCGTCCGTAGCACCACATCTCAAATGCGATTCTCCCCTTTCCGGTTTTCCCACAGCCCATGTTTCGGTATCATACAATCCTGTGCTCCAAACGTACTTTCTCAAAAATTTCTTTCTCAAATAAAGGCCTACGTTAGATACTAGTTAGACTTCTCTTGGTCAGGAATGCTTTTTTGCCAGTGTTAGCCTGCTTTTGATGTCCTCCTTGCTCCGTCCACCATTGGTTATTTTGCAGCCTAGGTAGCGGAATTCCTTAACTTCATCTACTTCGTGACCATCAATCCTGATATTAAGTTTCTCGCTGTTCTCATTTCTACTACTTCTCATTACTTTCGTCTTCCTTCGATTTACTTTCAGTCCATATTCTGTACTCATTATACTGCTCATTCGATTCAGCAGATCATGTAATTCTTATTCACTTTCACTCAGGATAGCAATGTCTTCAGCGAAACGTATGATTGATATCCTTTCACTTTGAATTTTAATCCCACTCCTGAACCTTTCTTTTATATCTGCCATTGCTTCTTCGATGTAGAGATAGAACAATAGGGGTGAAAGACTACATCTCAGTTCTGACAGCTTTTTTCATCCGAACACTTCGTTCTTGGTCGTCCACTCTTATTATTCCCTCCTGGCTCCTGTAGATTTTGTATATGACCCGTCTCTCCCTATAGCTTACCCCTATTTTTCTAAGTATTTCTAATATCTTGCACCATTCTACACAGTCGAGCGATCTTTCCAGGTTGACAAATCATATAAACGTGTCTTGATTTTTCTTTAGGCTTGCTTACATTATCAACTGCAACGTCAGAATTGCTCCTCTGGTGGCTTTAGCTTTCCTAAAGCCAAACTGATCGTCATCTAGCAGGAAAAATGTGAAAAAAATCGAAAAATAAATGATGTTTGGAAGGACTGACTGAGCATACAGAAAAGTCAATACAGCATTCGGTGAAATTAAAAATAAGGGTGGTAACATTAAGAGTGCAATGGGAAACCCACTGCTAAATGCAAATATTAAGCCTTTCAGAGCTCTCTTAAATACTGATTCTAATATTGGATCCCCTATCTCTTCTAAATTGACTCTTGTTTCTTCTTCTATCGCATCGGACAAATATTTCCCTCATAGAGGCCTTCAATGTACTCTTTCCACCTATCCGCTCTCACTTTTTCATTATTATCTATTACTCTTATGTACCTAGATTCTCATATTGCACTTATATTTTCTCTGTATTCGTCGTCGTACTAATTACGATGAATGTTTTTGTGTATGTGTGCACTATTAGGCAAATACTTAGTATTAGCAGTAGTAGGAGCCTTTGCCCATGTGGAATATATTTCTAACTAGAACACAAGCAAAGTGAAGAGGCTTTAAGAGCATTCCACCAAAATTATTTACCTTCAGCATAGTATCCTGGATGCAATCGTAACATAGCTTTGCTAAATTATTTCAACATTTTGTCAACATCAAAGCAAAAACAGCATACCAAGCACTTTTGACTGTGTGTCGATGGAAATATTCTTGGCGTTGTGTCACATAGAAGTCGATTCTCCCCACCCCATCTCGGCTTGCTAGATTGTTCTTTACCGAATAACGACCCGACGGAAGTCGTTCCCGGTTAAATCGCCAAATAGCTGACGGAAGTTTAATTTTCTAGCACTTCGTGTTCATTTCTTAAAAGGTTTGAGACGCACGAGCTGGCATCTTCTGTGTACTCCCTTTAATTAAAAAACTTTACTGACGGGGTACCCGAGAGTTAAGCTCGAGATTCATAGCCTCCGAAATAAATACTGGTACTAATTGCTAATTTATATCCACGAAACTGGCTGGGGTTAAAAATTCGACAAAGCGAAGTTCAGTTTAAAAACAGTTCGTTGCACAACTTAAAAACGGTGGACGATGTAACACAAAAGTTGGGCCAAATTACAACTGGAGTTGCAAACATAAATTTCTGTGTACAAGTTAAAGCAAGATGATGCTGTTGTTGTTTCTCAAAAAATTCATTACTTTCAACAGTATAGTGTCCGTTTTCTGTTTAATCCACTAATAAGCTTTTTCTCTCATATGGATCATCTCCGTAATATTACTTATTACCATGTTGATGGATCCTTCATTTGACGCCGGATAAAATACTTTTATGTTCACCAATGAATACGCAAACTGTGGATGTTCTGTGTTATTTATTTACGTTAGAAACCAGATTTGATGTATAAGCAAGACATTACTTAACCAAAAATCGTCACGAAAGATGTTAGGAAGTTTATGAAAATTTTTGGCAAGATTTTCGATAATTGGTAAAAATTACTTTAACCACAGCAATCGTGACAACACTAAGCAAGACTGGTGGTGGAAAATGGATAGACATTTATAAGTTGGGGCAGATAACCAGGATAAATGCCAAGGAAAATGCCCAAAATTCACAAATGCGCTGACATTCATACATTTTAAAGATTTCTTGATAATCGACGCTTATAAAAGAATTTTAAGCTAATATTTTGTATGGGAAAATGTGTTTTGCAACACTGCTTCTTCACTGGTTGGGTACCCAAGTTAAAAAAGCCGCTTGAGAGTTAGGGGAGAGTAACTAGTGGAAATAAATTCGACTGTAGACATAATTTTGGGTTAGTACATAACAAAGAAAGAAAACGACACTCAAGTTTATAAGCAATTAAAAAAATATTAAAAATCTGTCCTCAATCAATCACCATACCTAACCCAAGCACTTATTTCAAATTCTGAGGGCACTTTAAACACTTTGATACGCTTTTCGATTTTGTTGGAATGTAACTGTTGTATTACTTAAAACAATATTTACAATAGACTCCTTTTCCTTTTAAATTGAAAAAAATTTCAAATACGTCCTTTTTTCTTAACTATCCTGCAACTGTTCAATAGCCTACTGTTTACAACACTATAAACAACACAAAGACGAGGTCATAGTGCTTCTCACTCAACCACATAGGTTTGAATGATTGTCAGACGGTCACACCTGTGTTGCCAATTCCAGTTAACTAAATAATGCACAGAATTCCTTGAATTACTCGTACCTGAAATTACCAGCCACTCACTCGAAATTTCATCTACAACCTATTTTCAGTAATAGCAGTAGCATTAATGTTTCCTTAGAATCACTGGAATTAGAATTTATCAAAAAGATTTTTGATAGGGATGTGTATGTACCGATTCCGATTACACAATCACAAGAATCGCGGGTTCTCTAGGAATCGATTAATACCGGAATCGAACTATTCCAGAGTCTTGGGCATCGATTCTTTGTTATTAAATCTTTTTTATGGCAGTGTTCCTATTTTATCTACACAGTACTTGCAGTCATACGAAAGTAGATAAAGAAAGAAGCAAAATACAAAACTACAGTCTGTCTCTAAAGTCGCTACATCTGACAGTAAAACATTTTTTTTTCTTTTTTCACAGGAAACAGTTAAACATTTAAGAATACATTTACCATCAAGAAACACATGGCAGCTGTTTAACACATTCAGTAGTAATTTTGTTATCAATAATCATTCTTCAATAATATTCAGGAATTTGACATGGATTATAAAGTGTGTTAAATTACAAAGCGATGACCTAAAGACAAGGTGTTTTTATACCAGCTTATCCCTACAAAGCCATTCAACACAGTTTGTAAATGTGTGTGTGCGTGTGTGTGTGTGTGTGTGTGTGTGTGTGTGAGTGAGAGAGAGAGAGAGAGAGAGTGAAGAGTAGAACTGGGAAAAATAAAAAGGACATCATAAATGACAAGCAGCTGTCAGCAACACGCACCCTTCCTTGGCACAGCAAGTTTGAATGCCAGTAAAAAAAAAAAAAAAAAAAAAAAAAAAAAGCATGTTTCTCTCTTCTTTCCTTTCGTTCTTAGTAATAAAGCCAAGAGCGGAATTTATTAACTTTTAATATCGGGGGTGTCGTCCCATTTCCTTATTTTAATTAATAAATTCTATATTCTAGCAGTAAAAACTTGAAAAGTATTTTTTTAATAACTGCTCAGATTTTGGGCTTTTAAAACTGCTTTGGGCCAATTCCCAGGCAAATGCCCATTTATAAATGTGCTGCCCACTGGGTATTTGACCGGGCCACATCACTAAGCAAGAGTAATCGTCGCAAAATTAAAAGCAGTCATGAAAACATTAAAACCAATCACAAGTAAATGCAACGTAAAGGGAAGAAGGTGGCTGCACAGTGGGACCCAAAATCTGATTATAGGTTCGAACTATAATACAACTAAAATGAACTTCTTATCTAAAAATTACGGAAGTGACAGATTGTATTATACATACAGAACTTTGTGTGTCCTTCAGCTGACTTAAACATCGTTAGTTAAACGATGTGCAGTTAGCCAATGAACGCTTCCAGTAAGCTGTCACCCATGAGATTACATATTGTTTGCAGGAATCTGCAGTAACTATTTGGAGATCGTTTCATCAGCTTTGTCTTCAACGTTTGTGGTTTTGAAAGCCGGAAATGCGTCTGTATTTGCTTTCTCGGAGAATTTATCACTTGGCTATTATGCGAGTACCATCATAACCAATTACATGCGTTCAGTATTTGCCAGTTTATCTGATTTGACGGACTTGTTAATTAATTACGCGTGTTTGCTACGGTAGGGTTGTTATAGATCTTAGTAGATAACAAGTGCTGACACGATGCATCACAAAATATGTATTCATAAAAATGTTCACAATATCTGATCAAGAAACAGCAGGTTCATACTCTGCTTATCTTATTAATCCTGTCTAATGTCGGTGACAAAGTACAAGGTGTCTGCCACTTTGTAAAAACATGTCATTCATATTCACTACTTCTTGATTTATGGACTTGATGGTAACAACTTTTGCCTGCCAAAACTGCTTCCGTAAAACCAAATAGGAAAAGAACTGAAGCGCTTGTGGTACCAGAGAAGGAAGAATACTGAAAATTAGGTGACCTACAGTGAAGCACGGTTTCTCTCAAATCGTCGAGCAAAGGAATATTCCAAAAAACTATAAGAAGAGACAATATGTTATGACATGTATGAAGAAAACCAGGAATAATTTTCGAGGTACTAAAGAAACAAAATCAGAGTGGAAAACAGATATTCGAAAATACACACCAAATAATTTAGGAGTTTCGTTCTAAGCGCTTTCTAAGAGGAAGAGATTGTCATAAAGGAAAAGACATGGCAGGCCGTACCAAATCAAAAGATTAATCATTCTCCTCTCCCAATTCTTCCGTTTAACAAACAAAATTGTGTAAGTCATGGACAAATACGTGGAACACAGAACAGCCAAAATGACGAAATCTTTTTTTCAGCAATATACGTATTTCATCATAGATAAGAAGTGTTCACACTGTTGATTATTCATTTGTGATGGTCACTATTTTTTTATTTTCAACTTCTCTTCGCGTTTCAGATTTCCCCATCATCAGATCTGTGGCATAAGAATACAGTGTAAGACGAAATAGAGAGATATACATAACACTGACGCAGTGAAGCTAATATACCATTAACAACGATACACAGAATCTTTCACTTATAATCATTCCATTACATGATTAGTGCCCAAACTGCCTCGAGAGTACCTAATGTGAACAACCTTTGCCATTATGCGGCGTCAGCAACAGTATGAAAATACCTATGACAACAGGCATGTGACATGTCCACGCTTATTACAAGTACATGTATTATTTAGCTTCAGTTATATAGAAAGCTATAACAGAGGCAGTAATATATAGAAGCAACTAATACATGGTGCATTAAATTACAAAAAATTAGTGCACTTAAAGGGTGATAATGGGGTTACAAGAATATTACTAGAATTACAAAGGATCTCTGTCAGCAGCCGAAAATGTTTGCTGTGTCTTAACCGTCATTACATTTACATTCCAGTTAGCGGAACGAACGCAGTACATCTTTAACCAAACTATATGCTGTGAAATATATAATTCAATCTGTATAACTTTTCTAACAAATATTTCCACCAGCTACTTGAGAATAATAGGCGCAATACTTTAACAAGCCATCAAGTTGCATAGCGCATGACATTCAATGACAAAATCTAGCTACTGTAAAATATGGGAAGGAGGGAGCAGGAGCATTTATTAGGAAAACCGGATGGGATCCTATTTCTTCATTTGAAATGGAGTGCGGTATACATGGGGAACATATGGAACTTTACATTATGTAATAGTCAATACGAGAACTTTGATCTCGGTCTCCCATTCGTATTGTTCGTTCTTGGTTCTTCTATGTACTGTACATCGAAGAGCCAAAACATTATGACTATCTATTTAACAGCGTGTTCTTCCACTTTTCAAACACAGTACAACAGAGATTCTGCTTGGCAGGGATTCTAAATGTCCTTGGCAGGATTTCAGAAGTATGTGGCACCAGATGTCTACGCACAGGTCAAGCAATTCCCGCAAATTACTTGATGGTGATTTATGGGCAGGCAGCTAGCACACGATATGTTTTCCAGCGGGTACAGATCAGGCAAATATTCTGGCCAAGACATCAACGTGAGTTCACTATAATGCCCTTCAAACCATTGATTCTGACCTCGCAACACAACGGTTGTCCTCCTGGGAGATGTCGTCGCCGTTGGGGGGGAGACTTCAAGCATGGAACGATCCAGGTGGTCCGCAATAATGTTCACGTAGTTCACTGCTGTCGTGATGCCTTCGATTACCGCCACAGATCCCATGGAAGCCCAACTCAATGTACCCCATAGGTCATGGGCCTGCATCTGTGGCGCGGTGCATGTATTGTTCAGTGAATCTGTGCCCAATGCGACCGTAACTGACGAAGTCGTTGGGTCATTACGAGAACACTCTGAGGTCGTGTGATGTGGAGCTCCATGTTCAACAATGGGCTTCGAACGGTGTGCTCCGAAACACTTGCGCCTGCACCAGTATTGTACTCTGTCGTCAGATCTGCCACAAATGGCTGCCTATCCTGGAGCACATAGTGGGGGATCTTCCGACCTATGCGTTTCGTGACGAGACGTGGTCGTCCATTACCATAAGGCATACTCGTTATTTCACCATCCTTCACCCCTTTCTCTGCTTCGACAGTAGTACGCCGACAGGCGAATAGCTTCGCCGTTTCAGAGATTCTCGTTGCCGCGCGGATTGGCCGCACGGTTTGAGGCATCATGTCACGAATTGCGCCGCCCCTCCCGCCGGAGTTTCGAGTCCTCCCTCGGGCATGGGTGTGTGTGTGTTGTTCTTAGCATAAGTTACTTTAAGTTGTGTGTAAGCCTAGGGACCGATGACGTCAGCAGTTTGGTCCCTTAGAATTCACTCACATTACAGATTCTCGTTTCCAGCCGCAGCGCCACAACACTGTGTCCTTAGTCAGAACCGCTTATATAAGTGGGTTTCCACTTTTGCAGCCCGTATCTTCGCTGTTCGTCTCTCTCCCGCTTACATTATTTTCCTACTGCGTCACGTGTCCGCAGCACCACCAGCAGACATTCAGTCTCGCTGTGGGCAGTGACCATAACGTTTTCGATCATCAATCTATTTTACCCGTCGTATAACTTACACCTACTTTCCTGAGAATTTCAAACATCTTGCACTCTTTTACATCGTCGAACGCATTGCCTAGGTCAACAAACCCTATGAGGTGTCTTGATTTTGCTTCAGTTATCAATGCGCAATGTCAGAACTACCTCTCTGATGCCTTTACCTTTTCTATAACCAAACTATACGACACTCATAGAATTTTTAGTTTTCATTCTCCCGTATATTATTCTTACCAATGACGTGGATGCATGAAATGTTCTGTTTGTGTGTCACGCCCGAAAGTCTAGTGGTACATCTCAAATATCCTATATTCTGCACACCAACTTGGACTGTCATATGGTTGCCACTTCCGCCAATGATTTTAGAAATTCCGAGTGTATTATCTACGCTTGCTGCCTTATTTGATCGCAGTTCTTACAAATTTAACACTGGATCCGCTTGAAACGAGTGTACCAGTCCATTAGACTTGTTTCACGCTGTCTCCCATGTCGATTTCCATTTCACCCCTACCGAGCGAGGTGGCACAGTGGTTAGCACACTGGCTCGCATTCTGGAGGACGACGGTTCAATCCCGCGTCCAGCCATCCTGATTTAGATTTTCCGTGATCTCCCTAAATTGCTTTCGGCAAATGCCGGAATGGCTCCTTTGAAAGGGCACGGCCGACTTCCTTCCCTACCCTTCCCTAATCCGATGACATCGATGACCTCACAGTTTGATCTCCTCCAAATCAACCCTCCCTCCCACACCCCCCCTTCCCCCCTCCATTTCATCAGACTGCTCCTCCTCCTCCTCGTAGACGCCTTCAGTGTATGTTTATCACCTAGCCGCTCTATCATCTGCATCTATTCCGCCCTCAATCTTAATGATGATGCCCTTCAAAAATGTTCAAATTTGTGTGAAATCTTATGGGACTTAACTGCTAAGGTCATCAGTCCCTGAGCTTACACACTACTTAACCTAAATTATCCTAAAGACAAACACACACACCCATGCCCGAGGGAGGACTCGAACCTCCGCCGGGATCAGCCGCGCAGTGATGCCCTTCACTATCTCTGTAGTTTGTTTTGATTTTTCCATGTCCTGAATAAGTCCTTCCGTTGACCATTTCTTATGTTTCTTTGCATTTTTCTTGCAGCCGTTTCGCTTAAGATCCTTCAACTGCCTCATTCAGTCATAAGTAACTTTTATTACTGTATTCGTGTCTTTTCCTCAACATTCTTAGTTTTTACGTTGAACGATTGAAGAATTTCGTTTGTTCCCCCCGATTTCTTAATCATTACATTCTTTGTATCAACATCTGTCTGCCCTTCTCCCTTATTACCCCCATTTTAGGGATATCCATTCCAGTTCAACTGACCTACTTGCTGCGGTATTATAGCAGCATCTATATCCTCAAAGGACTTCAAACACACCTCATCATAGTTCAGTACCTCAGTATCCCAAGTTCGTTCTTCCTGGTGATTCTTTCACCTGTAGGCTATGTTCATCTTTACTAAATTATGGTCTGGGTTTATATCTAATACTGGGTATTCTTTACCAGTCACTATCTGTGTCTCACCCAGCTGATATTTTCCCACATCTCCAGGCCTTTTCCAAGTATACGTCCTCTACTTGCGATTTTGAATTGTGTATTCACTGTTATCAGCTGAATTTGCTGCAGAACTCCATTAGCCTTTCTTCTCTCTCATTTCTACTACTGAACCTATGTTATTCCACTGTTTCGTTTTAGCCCGCAACTCGTGGTCGTGCGGTAGCGTTCTCGCTTCCCACGCCCGGGTTCCCGGGTTCGATTCCCGGCGGGATCAGGGATTTTCTCTGCCTCGTGATGGCTGGGTGTTGTGTGATGCCATTAGCTTAGTTAGGTTTAAGTAGTTCTAAGTTCTAGGGGACTGATGACCACAGATGTTAAGTCCCATAGTGCTCAGAGCCATTTGAACCATTTTTTTTGTTTCGTTTTAAATTTCTTCCCCTGTCCCACCTTTACAATCTCTCGTGGTTATTAAGCTATCATCTCCCTTTACACATCGAGTTATCTCTTTAATGCCATCAAATACTCTCCATCATATGCTTCTGACGCTGACGTATAAAGTGTGTCCCAGAAATGTTGCAACAGACTTTGAGGGGTTGTGGACTCTGTCTTAAAGAACGAATCGAGGATAGGAACCTGTAGCCGAACACGTCACCCGCTGACGCTACAAGAGCGTCGAAATTATAGGCGCCAGGGTCTGCTCCTAGTCCAGCCCTTCTGCAGCAAACGTGACCGTACGCTGACGGACGGTAAGCATAACGTTTCGCACTGTTGTTTGTTCTTCTGTGTCTCCTATGAATGCGATGCTCTGTTGTCTTCTTGGATGCCGATTTTGGACACGGGTTTCCGTCAGTAGTTTATTTTTGTCCTGTATACCGAAAGGCATCAGAGATTTTAGAAGGTTCCAGGAGAAAAATAAACTGCGTATAGAAATCTGTTTCTGAAATCGTCATCCTCCGAGGCAACAGGGCATCGCATTCATGAGGGATAAGGCGCTTATACGCAACATCTAGCTCCATCTCTTCTATTGACCATCGTGGCAGTATGTCGGGATCACTGAGGAACAACAATGCAAGACGTTCCGTTTAAAGTCCGTCAGCGAACAAAGTTACGTTTGTTGCCGAAGGGGTGGTATAGTTGCCTAAAACTACGAGGCTGTGTGTCTTCGTTAGATGTTTCTTGACACGGATTCCTACCATAGATTTGTTCCTCAAGACAATCTGTACAACCCCTCGAAGTCTGTCGTAAAATTTCTGGGACACATTGCGTAGCTGAACTATTGTTGCTGGCGTTGGTTTCCTGTCGATTCTGCCAACAATAATCGCGTCACTGAATTGTTCAAACTAACTCACTGTCTGATGTACCTTACTATTCATGACGAATCCTACTCCTGTTAGACAATTTTCGGCTGCTATTGGTGTTCTGTATATTCGTCTGACCAGACATCCTTACCCTTTTTTCATTCCACTTCACCATATCCAGACTGAGCCTTCACATTTGCATTTTCAGATTTTTCTAGCTTTCCTACCACTATCAGACATCTGACGTTCCACGCTCCGACTCGTAAATTGTGGCATCTTCATACTGGAATTTTTCTGTAAACGCAATTCAGGTACGTTATATACTCGTTGCAAAGCGTTGCACATTGCTCATTGAAATAAAGGACCACTATAGTGAAAGATAAGTAGCGCTGTTTTGTAAGCGTGACCCTATCTAGTACTGCCGCAGCGGAACCAGTTGGTGTGCTCAAGGTCTATAGCATGGCTTAGATGTCTCGTGAAGAATGGGTTATATATCCAGTTACCTTGGTGTCTATTATGTGTGGCTTAGTGGCTGATGGGTCAAGTATCCAGCTGCTTTTACACAAACTGATGATGCCCCAAAAGGATGAAACGCGTCTTGACTGTAAATAATTTCGTAACAGACTGTTTCTGTTCTGAAACATATCTTTTATTTAACCCTTTCGTGAGCCGTGGGAAACATGCTTCCCACTACAAAGAATTCGCTCCTAGTCCCGTGGGATTCACAGTTCCCACCTCTGTACGGTGCTACCACCTACTGAATAGTACAGGGTACTACTTCCAATCCGAAGTTCCCGCCGTTTTTGCTGTACCTTCGCGCAGAGGAATTGTATAGCTGAGTGTTGCTCTGTAGAGGAGCCTTTCAGTGCTGTTTGCGTGACATTTTATGATTTTTTCCCTCAAAGCTATAGTACAAGGTAAATACTTTTGATTTGCCCAAATTTATGAAGGAAAACGTAAAAATGGAACGGGGAGAATTCCAGTTTGAAACAAAAGGAGCCATTTCTGCACTAAAATGGATTTATAACCGTCCAGTCACTTTCCTGTCCTCAATTCATGACCCATGAGAAACAGCCACAGTGAAAAGGAAAAACAAGGATGGTACTACTACAGAGATTTCTTGTCCTGAAGTTGTGGCAGAATACAACAAAATAATAGGTGGTGTCGATAAGTTTGATCAATTACTAGAAAGGTATGCTATAGGAAGACGTTCTGTAAAATGGTGGCACAGAATACTTTATTTCCTGGTGGACGTTGCTGCAGTGAACAGTTTTATCCTGTGGAAAATAAGTAAAAGAGAAAGTGGACAGCATGATCAGCTCACATACAGGATCCATCTAGCCAGACAATTGATCGCTGGCTTCTCATCCCAAAAAAAGGAGTGGACAAAAACCTGTCTTTCTGGCAAAAAGGGGTAAAGTACCTGAAGATTTTCGTCATGTGGCTGTAGTGGAGCATCAACCCATTTTAGGAGAAACCTACTGGACGTGCCGTCATTGTAGTACCAATGCTGCGGAAAAGAGCACTCGTTGTGTTTGTAAATATTGTCAAATACCACTTTGCATAGACCCATGTTTCAGAAAATTTCATGACAAGTAATTATGAACAATCATTGTAACAAGAGAAGTAAATTTATCAAATAAATATGACATATATTGAAAAAGTTGTTTTGTCATTTAACTCCAAGGAAGGGCAGTGGGAAGAATACTTCCCACCTTGTTGTTTGACCTCACTTTTTCAGTTGGAGCAAATTTGATATTCTATATGATGAATATACCTATCTGTTAACTACTATCTGCTCTCCATTCATTAAAAAAACACTGCTCAAAAATTTTGCCCACGAAAGGGTTAATGAAGACTTCCACTGTCAAACCGAGAACTTTTTCTTCTTGAAATAACGTCGAAATGTAACTACGTCCGGATCATGTGTGGGTGATACAGTTGTGACTAGAAAAGAAATAGGACGGGGGCGTGTTGTCACAAAGGTAGCAATCTCTCGAATCAAGTGTTGTCAGATTAGCAGCTGCAGGTGAGGAATGCTGGTGGTACCAGCCGCCGTGCACTCGGCCGCGCCGCACCGGTCTGGCACTAACTGCCAGCACAATGGCGAGGCTGCCGTCGACGGCGCAATTAGCCCTTGGGGGTGAGGCGGGGGGAGGGGAGCGCTGTCGCTCTGCTAACGACGGGCTGCCACAGCAGCCGCCGCGCGCCGGCCAGCAGCGTCCAGGTCGCTGCGATACGAGGGCTCCGGTTGCTAATGAGGAAACAGGAATAGTCAACAGGAGGGCTCGTCCTCAAACACGACAGTGACGTCCTCTCGTAGGGTGCCCTACGAAAATGCCTTCAGTGCCTGTAATTAAATACGAGAGCAATGTTCAATCGAACAACGCGATAACTTGTACCACAGCAGTTAACGCACCGACGTCGCATTCGGTGGGGGTGACGTCCAAATCCAGCTCCAGCCACATAAATTTAACTCGTCTGTGATTCCCAGGAATCGATTACAGCGAATGCCAGCATGGAGTCTGAAACAACGTAGTCGATTTTTTCTACAACCTTCCAAGGTATGCTCTATCTCTTGAGGAACTCGCCGTCGGCGGGACGATAAGCGCAAATCTTCGATTTTACGTTTATACTTTCTTGTGAGTCCGGTTAGCCGCACGTGTTATCACACCGTTCTTTGTGTTCGGTGTGGCGCGCAGGCCCCGACTCGAATCCACCCGACAGATTAACGATGAGGGCTAAAGTGCTCCACCCCGAAACCGTTGTCGCATTTTTACATGGGATGGAAGGAAATCTGCTATACCTCTTTCAAACGTACATTCCGTGTCGTCTCCTGGAAGGTCCAATAAAAAAATTTATCACAACCTACCAACCAGTTGTGTAAATGTGAAGTCTAACAGATATATATTACAGCATAATACGCAACGTGGATGGAAGTTTTACTTTTCTATAATTTTTGGCATTATATATATATATATATATATATATATATATATATATATATATATATATATATATATATACGCTGTAATACAAACCAAGTCAATTACCAGTTCCGAGCAATATATCGGACACTTCCAAATTGTGTAATATGAAATTGAAAACTGGAATGTCATCATTCGAAAATTAGGAATGAAATAATAAGAAAAAATCTGGAACTCTGAGAATTTATCGTGAGAAATGTAATTGCACTTAATTAATTTCGCTATTATAGTATAGTAGTTTGTCTTCCTTCCTCTTGGGCTTATCTGATATCTTCATGGTGTGTGTATCTTCATCTGGAACTGGCAGCATTAATGGTAGAAAGTGATAGCGTTCCCATTTTCATTTTCACGTAGTGATAGAGGGGGACCAAATGCCCTTCCTGCCCCTTCCCCAAACCCCCCCCCCCCCCCCCCCCGTCCCCACACCCCACCGCGGTACTGATTTGTGTGCACACCATCTGCCCGCGTCTAGTGTTTGGAAATGTGTCTAAAATAAATAAACGTGCACAAAGCTGAACATAATACACGACTTTTTCATGGAGAGTTATAAAATGTTCTTGGTTACACTTGCCAAGCAACACCATAGTAATGTAGAAACATTTGTAAAAGTAACATGGAGACATCAGTATGACGTTTGTGCGTACTGTATATATATGAACATATGGAATGCAACCAAGAACATTTTATAACTCTCCATGAAAAAGTCGTGTATGTTGAGCGTTCTAAGTGGGAAGACTGACGCCTGATGTGACAGCAACCCCGACGACTTTCTGGCATGGTAGGTTGCCTGTCAACATGCAGCGAGGGGCGGAGGGCCGCGTTGAAACGTAATATTGTGCGAAAGGAGAATGAAAGGTTTAATGTGTTGTCAATGACGAGATAATTACAGACGGAACTCTTGCTAGAATTACTCAGAGGTGTGGAAGGAAATTTGCCCTACCCTTTTCCGTGTCGTCTCCTGGAAAGCCCAATAAAATTTAAACTAAATCTATACCAGACCTGTAAATCTGAAGTCTAAAAAAGCTACAAAACTAAGTGTATTTCTGTTGCTAGAAACCGTAGCTAATACGACAGATAGCTATAAAACCTGCAACGCGTCAGTATGATACTTTTGTGTTAATTTATGTATTTTAGTATGAAAGAGCAACTATACGGGGTATAGACATTCTTTGTAACCATGAACATCTTAGCTCATTGAGATTAAAAAAGACTTATTTCAAAGGACGACTGCTACTTTTGCCTGTGCTGTTGAAAAATTAAGTCGCTTAGCTGTCCTGATGCACTAAGTATATGATGTACGTATTACATTCTATAATATAAGGTAGAAAGCGAATTTCTCCTGTTCTTATGCAAAATCTCTCTCTCCCTGTGGAAATATTTTAGTGAAAAATATTATCTAAAGTGAGTTGTGTAGAAGATTGCCCGTCTGGCTTCCTTTTGTTGTAATTTCGCACAGGCAGCCATTACGTAATATTTAATTAAATATTGGGCTTCACCGTCAAGTTAACTTTATAAATACTTCGAGTACTGATAGTAATTTTCAAGTATTAATATTTGAAAGTTCATTTTATCAGAATTTTTGTGATTTTGCATAGACAGATTAAACTGCAGTACTCAACAAGGCTCATGTATGCCTTACGATGTCTTTGAGTTTTTAATTAAATTTATTTCTGTCAAGGAAATGCTCAACCTAAAACGAAGCCAATTTTCTCTCAACGAAAATTATTTACCGTGAGTAGAAATCCTTATGCTACGTCGGTGTTTATATGAAGCGCGTATTTCAATAGTGGTACAAGTCCATTTTTGTTCGTATTGACATACAGAGTCCTAAAGTTAAATGAGCGCTGAAAAATCTGCAGTTGAGATACCAGAAATATTCAAGCATATGAATTCTTGCTATAGATTAACCTTTCTTTCTGTTTGTTTGGCTCATTAATTTCAGAAGCATTATAGCCGGCCGAAGTGGCCGTGCGGTTAAAGGCGCTGCAGTCTGGAACCGCAAGACCGCTACGGTCGCAGGTTCGAATCCTGCCTCGGGCATGGATGTTTGTGATGTCCTTAGGTTGGTTACGTTTAACTAGTTCTAAGTTCTAGGGGACTAATGACCTCAGCAGTTGAGTCCCATAGTGCTCAGAGCCATTTGAACCATTTGAACCATAGAAGCATTATAGACAGAAAAGTGGAGGTAATGGACTTGTACCACTATTGAAATAAGCCCTTCATATAGTCTCTCTCTTCGCAACAATTAGTTTAACGGGTAATAACAGCAATAGTTTCATGCTACTTCTGATTATCTTCGAGTCGGCCGCAAGTTTAGATAACGTAATTAATCCATTACAAGCAAAAATGCACCCATTTTTACTAATATTTGTGTCTGAGTAGTAACCTCGATTTTCGGCGGCGTGTGTTATATGTAAGCCTCATTTACGAGCGTGCAGAATATACGCTACGCCAACAGTATATTAAATATCCTCTAATTTTTTTCCAACAATCCCGACCACATCGTACATTAAAAAATCGAAGCACTTTCATAATAAAAAGGGAAGAGAGAGAGACGATATAGTTCCAGTCAATCGCTTTACGCGATTCAGAAAATTTTAAGCCAGGAAACCTTAACTTGATAGGTGGTCACTCTTTTGAACCTCATTAGACTCGAGATGCACTACTTTCACAATACTTCTGCTGCTACTATTATCAGACGAGCTCATTCCAATAGCTACGTTTACATAAATACGACGCAAAACATTTAATTTTGTTGTTACGTGCCGTTGTCAAATATGGAGACAAGCGATCCCTCCTTGAAAATGTGTGGATTAAAAGTCCTAAGTCAAGGTCGCAAAAATGCCTTGATTGATAACTAGTTTCAGTTAATTGACGATGCCACTTCAGATCACTGTAATTATTATTTTCTTCGGTATCAGCCACCAGGCATTATACATCGTCATAATCTCTTGAGATGAGTCGCTCTTATTAAGTTTGATTGCATAGGCAAGTGCACACTTAAGTAAAAGGTTGTCATTTTTACGTCATTGACCATACATTGATCCAATGTTCAAATTCCCACACACCAAACTTGTGTGTTAATACAAAGTGATTGACATCGACAACAACCCATATGTGATTGTAAACAAGAAGTGTCACTCTCAACGCTAGCTACAGGAACAAGTAGTACCTGTACTATAGCTACTTCGGTTATCAGAGAACTGGCAGGTATGTAGCGTCATGGCTACACGAAATTTCTAACTGCCAGTTTCAGCTAAACGTGCTTATTAACAAAAAATTATCGAGTACGTGACCATTTCCCGGTAGCAGCTCTCTGAATGAAGTAATTATAGTCTTAAAAGAATTAGCAGTGTATCCTAGTTCCATTAACAATAACGGCACCAGAGTGTCAAGCGGGCGCGTGTGAAAGACTTGTCCAAAATCCCACCCCTCCAGCGGCACAGAGACTGCCTCAGGGGGTGTCGACGGTATTATGTGTGTAGCATGGGGCGCGGACACACGTCGGTTTCTGCACTTGGACTTTTATTGTGTGTGACCGAGTGAGGTGTTGCAGTGGTCGAACACAGAACTCGTATCGAGGGGACGGTGATTAAAATCTCTACCGCGTTTAGGTTTTCTGTAATTTACTGAAATAGAGCGAATGCCAGGACGGCTCCTTCGAAAGTGCTTGACTTCCTCCCATATCAGTCCTCAGGTCGAGTTTCTATTCCAATGACCTCGTCATCGACGCGACGTTGAACCCTAATCATCCTTGTTTCGTGTTCAAAATGATTTTGGCTTTGTTTATTGGCATTAATTTGAAACCACGTTACTTACAGTCGTTACATTTGCGTCATACTATGCTTCTGGACAGTGACAGCGTCGACCATGATTCCCACACTGAACATCGTTCGTGATAGTATCCTGCCTAGCTGGTAACAGGTAACGAACGAACCGCCTGCCTTGCAGTGTAACATGTCTGTTACTGCAACCAAAATACTACAAAACGGACTTTGAGAAGCCAGAAATAATACAAAAGGGAATGCTAGGAACAGACGTGCAATTAATTCAAATTTACGTTAGCCGTGATTACACTTAGACAAGTGATTTATCAACAATTCATTAATAATTCCGAATTAAGAAATCCTGATACTAAACTGATAGGTTATAGCGGAGTTAGAATTGTTAAAACTTCGGACAGGAGAACCAATGCACGTTCAGTTTCCGATAGAATGAACTTACTGTCCGAAGTAGAATAAAGATACTTTTTACCCTACGGGGCAACGATGTAGAGAAGCACACGCTGTTGGTGAAACCACTGCAGGTCTTCGTGTGAGTCCCAGCTATCAGTCCCGGCCCCCCAGCAGCTGATCGACTGTCTCCCGGCATATTTATATCCTCGCGCCCGTTGCTGACGTCAGGTGCACTGCGCGGCGCTCCCTTCTGCTGAAAGGTCTCTCTCTCTCTCTCTCTGTCTCTCTCTCTCTCTCCCTCTCTCTCTCTCTCTCTCTCTCTCTCTCTCTCTCTCTCTCTGTGTGTGTGTGTGTGTGTGTGTGTACGTGTGGCAGCCTCGAGTGCCAGCGAATACGAGATGTCAGGAGCTCTTGTTTCTTTGCTACAAATCCTGGTCCTCTTTCTAAGACGTAGGATTCTCTACCTGCTGAGTGAATTCTTTTTTGACAGGTAAGTGCGATTGCTGCCTGACCTCCATTTTATAGTGAATCGTACTGAACATCAATATTCCTGACATTTCATGAACGACGCTACATGTCTGGAAAAAAGTTTCTGGTGTATGCGAACGCGCATATTTAACATTTGCAACTCTCTTAACTATTGAGATATTGAAAAAAGTATGATTAAAACAGGAAAACTGTGTTCTTTTTTTAATGGCGTTCATTAGCTCTACGAACGAATAGTATAGCATTGTGACACTTGTTAATGTCAACAAGTAAGTATTTTCAGGAACTGTGGTAGCAAATATGGGGATGACGAAAACTGCGATATTCCAGTCCTACAACACGCCGTTTACCACCCTTTCGAATTCACAACCTTCTCGAATATAATCCGCACAGCTCCTTTACACTTGGTCTCACACTCTGCTCAGATATGGTTATTATGGCAAAATTTTTAAAATAAAATATAAAGCGTATTAATATTATCTGTGGGAAACTGTTCAAGTGTACAACCTTCCATGAAACACTTATAAATGTGTCTTTATGCCCACACATAAAAAAGTTACATGTCTTCTTGTTTAACCCTCATGGTTATTTAGCAGTATTCATTTACAATACGTGTTTAGGATATTCTAAGCTGCCTTTCTGAATAATGTTCAAATTTATAATATCTTAGTAATTTCGGGGTTACATAACTCGGTCCATGTGGACATCTGAGAATGCAGCTACATAACAATGAACCAATACAGTGTATAATTAAGCAACGTAAATACAGTTACATCTATTAGGTATACGACAAAATGTCTGCGTAATGATACACCGAAGGGAAAAATCATAGCATCCAAAAGTAAATAATGCAGAGTAATTAAATTTCGGGAATACATTTGGCTAAGTCACAATTAGGTGATTAACACTACAAGATCACAAGTTAATGTAAGCGTGAAATTACGCATTGCAAATGCGAAATGTGAGTACTTTAATAACCGGTGTAACCACCAGAATGTTGGATGCAAGCATGCAAACGTGCACACATTGTACTGTACAGGTTCCAGATGTCAGTTCGTGCGATGGAGTTCAATGCCTTTTGTACTTGGTCGGTTAATACAGGGACGGCTATTGCTGTTCGCGTGGATGACGTTGGAGTTATGGTCCGAACATGTCCCGTGTATGCTCGACTGGAGACGAATCTGGTTATTTAGCAGGCCAAGACAACGTGTCCACACTCTGTAGATAACGTTTGGTTGCAACACCGGTATGTGGGTGAGCGTTATTCTGTTCAAAAACACCCCCTGGATTGCTGTTCATGAATTTCCATTCATGAACAGAATTCCAGGTGGTGTTTGTTTAGTTATCTTTAGACTGAACATTCACTAAAGAAAATGTGTTACACCTATCAACAGTATTCCGTAAATAAACTGTGTGAATGGATGACTGGCTGAGTCATCCAAGAACAAAGCACAACAAGTCGAATCCCCAGTTAGACGTTTATTTTTGTAGTCAGAGTGCTCAGAGTGCTCCTGTTGTCATACGATATCGCCCTCTCTCCCCAGAATATAAATCCATGTGTAGGTCCAGTGTGGCTACCACGCACACAGGTGGTTTCAGGTCCTCAACTGACGTCCTTCTACCCAACACAGGGCCATCACTGGCACCTAGGCAGAAACAGCTTTCAACAGAAAACACAACAGACCTCCACCATGCCCTTTAATAAGCTCTCGCGTGACACCACTGAAGTTGCAAATGATGGTGGTTTGGGATCAGTGGAATGCTCACTACAGGATGTCCGGCTCGGAGCTGTTCTCGAAGTAGCCGATTTGTAGCAGTTCGTTGTGTCACTGTGGAGCCAATTGTTGTTCAAGTTGTTGCTGCAGTTGCAGTACGATGTGCGAGAGCCATACACTGGTCTACCATCTCAGTAGTGGCACGTGGCCGTCTGGAACCTGATGTCCTTGCAGTTATATATTCTCGTGACCGCCACTGCCAGCAATCGTGTACAATAGCTGAATTCTTGAAAAGCCTGCAATATTTCAGAAGGAATATCCAGCTTTTCGCATACCCTGTCACATGACCTCGTTCAAACTTAGTGAGGTGACGGTAACGGCGTCTTTGGCGCCATAAAGCCATTCATGACACATATCAACTCACCAAGTCTACGTCCACGACAGTTACAGCGTGTATTTAAATTGTTTTGGATCCTCATAGTGGTGTTACTAGCTCCACTCTCATGTGACTGGCGCCAGATGAGAACAGGCATCATCTTTGAGATGTAAAAGCACGTCTTCTAACTTTAGTTGATGGCGCACGACTCCTTCTTGGTGTTGTGATTTTTTTTTTTTCGTCGGTGTATTTGCCCATAACTATTTTAGAAACCTCGATGTATACAGGGCGTTTCAAAGCCATTGCATCAAATGTCTAGGCTTCATAGATCACGTCATAAGGAACAACTTTCGTTAGAGGAAAAATGTTTGCAGACGTTCTCGACGCGGATACGCGTCGTTGTATTGAATTCTCCGGTCCTGAGACGACGAGATTTAACCAAAACAACGGGATCTACCAACGAAGTGTGGTGCATCTGCAGACTACCCACCTCAAAAACTAACAGCGTTTCTCAACAAGACAACTTTAAGAATGAGTGTGTCTAATCGGAGCTGGGCCCACCTCCTTTGACGTGGAGCAGATGACTGTATTATAGGCAACACACACAACGTGCGAACACCACAGAATGCCTATGCCCAGTCTCCTCTCAGAAGTATAACCAATTATAAAATATGAATAATTTGCCTCTAATAAAAGTTGTTTCTCATGACGTTTTACAGATAAACGTTTGGTGCAAAGACGTTGAAGGATCATGTGGTTAAGCCGGCCGGTGTGGCCGTTCGGTTCTAGGCGCGTCAGTCTGGAACCGCATGACCGCTACTGTCGCAGGTTCGAATCCTGCCTCGGGCATGGATGTGTGTGATGTCTTTAGGTTAGTTAGGTTTAAGTAGTTCTAAGTTCTACGGGACTGATGACCACAGATGGTGGTCAGAGCCATTTGAACCGTTTTGATCATGTGGTTAGCGTTTCTTACGTTGTGTGTGGCATCCTGAATATGTTCCGTTATTTCGTTTACGATCGCTTTTCCGTATCATGTGCTCTCTCTTTTTCTTTTATTTTCATTTTTATTTCGTGTTTCATTTAAAATGCGAGATCTTTTCACGAAATTCCAGTCACCGAATTTCTCATCTGAATGTAAAGATATTTTACTATCTCAAACCTGCACAGGTAGAAATGATTATCATAATAAAATAAGAGGTTAGATATCGTACGAAAAATTTTAAGTGTTTAATTTTAATTGGAGACTTAAATTGCCAATGAATAGAAATATTAATCTGCATGTTTCGAGAATAAATGGCTTTGTTTCTTACTTTCATGACTGTGTCAGCCTCGAACTTCTCAAGTGCGCCAAAACTGTTCACACTAGCAAGTCGGACTACACAAATAAATAGCAGGCAAGTTCTGAATTATTACTACAATTCTTAGCGATCTCAGTAAGACAGCAGTCCGTAATGGTCGCTAAACAGACATCGTGCTAGTCTGTTATTCGTTTTCTTACAATCAGACTCACACGCACTTCCACTGTAAAACCTGCCAGTAGCACACCAAGGTTGTTAGCTGCTGAAAATAATATAACATGACAAGGTTTGAGCAAAATTGAGTATTTTCTTCACTGAACTAAACTTACATTGATACATACGTATTAATAGATCGCAGCTGGGAGGAGAAAGGTGACGAGAGAAGTAACAACCAGGCCTTACGCATTATGACTGCATGTCTTACATGCATGTGGTTTTTCTTCAAGGAATTTGTTACCACATTACTTATTCATTCATACCTCTGAGACAGCGGTAGCGATGCAAAAGTGTGTCCACCCTCAATCAAAACGGGGACCCCTTGCGCCTTAGGCAGACGTGATAACCGCTACACAGTGGGAAATGCTACACCTTCCGTTGCACCTCAGATAGAACTTGTAGGAAGAGCACTATTTTATCATAAAAAACATTGCGGAAACGCACCGAGTTTTTATTTTAGTTAACACAGATCGGTAACATTACCTGTTCTACATGAGACAGTATCTGTTTTACTACACTTTACGTGTTCATTCGTTTAATTACGTTACTTCTGGGAAGTTGATTCGTTCGTCCCTTTCGAATATTCTGTATTCTCTACCATCCCACACCTAAATACTTATTTGTGTGTTAAGTCCCATTGTGCTTAGAGCCATTTGAACTTATTTGTGCCAAGTCATTTCACTCTATTCCCTTTTAAAAACATATCCTAAAAATTACAGCTGTCGTATACCTATCCTTCCTTACCGCAACAGATCGTACCTACTGAATAACAGTAACTATCCACCAATGTATTCTAGTCACTTATGAAATAGTATTAAAATTTATTTAGTAGAACATAGGTAAAGTATCTGGGAGGTGAGGTACGACGTCATTCATTTCACAAGACAAGCACAATGACTGTTCACTTTCATTTTTGCATTAGTTCAGTCGCAATTTGAAAGGATACAGCGGCTCCTAACTGAACAAGTAATAAATATGACCCCATATAAAGCGTATTGTAGGTTCTGATCCAGTTGTTCACTTTGTACTTCAGTAATGGATGAAAGTATTTCTTGAGGTCTCTCTGCGAATACAGTCTTTAATCTTTTTGGTAACGCGATATTCCAACAGATAATTGATTTGGAATTAAATTTCCCCTACCCATTCTGGTAATCCGTTGTGTATCTAGTGTTTTATAGCATGTGTAATATGTCATACTCAGTGTAATGTGTCATAATCTGGAGGACAGTAAGCATCTGGGTTTCCGTCCGTCTTATTTTATTGATACCAGGTGGGCGGCACTCTGCATGTCGTATGTGTCGCAGCGGCTGCGTCATGGCTCGCGTCAACGAAATGACGTCTCCATCTTTATTGATACAAGGCCACGCTCTGCGTGTCGAGCAAAACGTAGCTGCCGCGTGATCTCTCGCGTCACCGAATTGACGTCTTCGTCTTGTGACGTACTGAGCTAACAAAACTTGCTGCTGCGAGAGGTGAACTTTCGAAGTCGCTTGTATTCGAGTAGAGTTTTGTCTGGCAGAATAACAGAAAAAGTTGACTCAGCCCCTGTAGCCCTAGTCGTATGGCTACATATCACTACAGTGCATAACAGAAGTACTTTCGTTGAGTACTAGACTATGATAAACATCTGATAAACTATCCGATAAACTACCTGAGCCGCCTGCGATGTGTCATTCTCAACTTGTCTTTTTAATGCTTTTAATTCATTTTCTATGTTACCTGACTGATTATTGAAGCGTGTAGGGACTTTTTCCCGTCACTTAGGCAAATTTTGTGTCAAGACTTTCTGTATGTGTACCAGTTCACTTCTAACAGCTTGTGCTAAGTGTTCTGTTCGGAATACACTTTGGTAACAATTTTTTGCACAGCTTTTTAGATTTCTAATTATAATGTTTCCTATAATTTATTCATCCTTTCCTCTAAAAATTCACGTAATTTGTTTTCGTTATCAGTGGAGAGATCTTATATTTGGATTAGTAAGTGTTGGGGGTGAATTTCAAAGTTTCTTGCTCTACTTGCAAAGTTCAAATGTTTTCACTCAGTTTCTCTACAGATTCAGGAATACCTTCGATGATGTTTCGTAAGCCCATAATCTTGCTTGTTATAATTTCTAGATCAGCTCGCAACTCGTTGATCACATGTCTAGTAACCTCAGGTTTTAAAAGCTCGGTCTGATTTTTGACCGGGTCATTAATTTGTGCTACCTGACCAGATACGCTATCTTCTTGCTGTTTCGTAGTAGCTGTTCCATGATTGACAGTACATATTTACTGTTTCATGATCGTCATGTCATTTTTTAGCTCCAGGAATGGTTTTATAATAGGATCTGTTGCACCACTAACAGGCTTAACAGTATTCTCGTATCTACCCGGCCATGTAATTTCAATCGTCGCTGCTATCGTGTTATTTAAATTTTCAGTGGCTAATTCCCCTTCTGGTGTCTGACTAGACTCAGTGTCTGTTTGTGAGGAAGCCATCATCCTAAAATGCTGACGGGCTATCACCATACTAATGTGCAATACAATTTGTCCAATCTATTGCTTATCGTAATGCAGTATGTGCATAAACAATTCAGAGATGATATTTGGACACATCGTGTCATCATAGCTAATACAGCTATCTTTGGAAAACAATTGCTAATCGCTACTACATGCTGTACGCACCTAATTGTGGTCATATATCTTGTGGTTCTTTTACAAAAACGTAATAATTACGTCAGAATTACGAATTTTGATATTAACTCAATTTCCTTTTTTGTATAGCCCAAAATAAACAGTTTTACAGATATAGAAAGCAGAATTATACAGAATGTATGAGATATTACCTTACCTCATGTTGTAGCCGTTAATGATGATGCCTATGAAGTAATTTATCAGTTTTGATTTCTTGCAGTTTTATACATGTATATCTGAGTTCACTGGATTTGAAAAAAATTAATTCTGTTCATTTATACAGACGGTTTTCAGTCTTTCAAATAATCGTAGCTTGGCTGTTAAATATTGCACGTCCGTATTGTTGGAGTACATAAAAAGAAACAGACCCTCATGAGACAGACATATTTTGAAATAAAATTATACGTATACACAGCATATTAATTATCTATTTCGTTAGTCCTATGAGTGGCCACCAGTTTATTTCTACTGGAGGGTTAAAGTGACGAATGGAAATATTAATTTGTCCGAAATATTAAGGTTTCGGGAATAACTGACTTGGTTCCTCATTTGGAAGACCACGTCATCTTTAAACGTGTCAAGTGCGCCAATATTGTGCAAATCGGAGTTAGTAAATTAAATAGCAGCCAGGTTCTGAATTGTTACTACAATTCTTAGCGATCTCAACAAGACATTGTGCAAGCTGGTTATTCGCCTTCAGACGATCAGACTCACCCGCACTTCCACTGTAAAACCTGTCAATAATGTACCAATGGCTTTAGTTATACAACATAAAATAGCATAACACAAGGTTTCAGCAAAATTGAGTGTTATTCTCGCTGAACTAAACTTACATTGAAACATACGCCTTAAAAGGTCGCAACTAGGAGAAGGAAAGGCGAAGAGAGAAGTAACAAGTGAAGTATGCCAGATAAAAGATGGATATTGGTTTACAACGATAACATTTTCTAAACTGATTACTCCAGACTTCACGCACTTTTACTGCATGTCTTATATACGTGTGTTTTTTCTTCATCTCATATAACTCATTTGTAGTCAGGCTATTAAATTTGCACTAAAATAAAAAAGTTTTACTAAAACAAGGAAAAAACGAGAAAATTTTTAATACTCCGTTATAAGTGTTCGTGGTTCGAAGAACCCCATGCCAGAAGCTTTAGTGTGAATTGCAGAGTAGTCATGTAGATGTAGGTGTAGAATGTGTTACACTGAAGGATCTTCACTGCTATTTAATATCACACATAAGAAATGCTTCAAGTCGTTGTTCTGTTTATCTCATGATTGGTGAAGGCGGACAGTATCATCGACAGAATTGCTGATAGTGGTAGGGGGTAAGCAATGTCCATTTGAAAAAAAAGAAAAAAAGAAAAGTGTGGCGCCAAGATGCGCGTGCGTCGGTTCTATTGAAGTTACGATGACTGAACGTAAAGCTTTGTCTTCGTTCCTTCCGTCAACTATCAACAGAGCTGTTAAGCCATCTCGGTGAAAGCACGCCAAGACGCAGCCCATGATGTAGGGCACGTATTTCTAGACATATTTTCATATTTCCTATCAATATTTCTTTTTTTTTTTTTTTTTTTACTGAATAAACTGGAGCAGTTTCGTTTGTCTGGTGTCTGTTATTCTAATTTCTTGTTTGGGGCAATGTTGTGCTAATTGTCATTTGAATACGTTTTAAGGTTCAATACATAACCATTTTACCATAGCGTTCAGGAAGAATGTCATTGCTGTTCCGGACGCTTACGTATTTAGTTTTTAATGTTTGACAGAGGTAAAATAGTTCCATTAACGCATAACTACCTATTAAATATGGAGATTTTAATATGCGCTAATGGCAAAAAATAAAATAAAATTCGAAACACCAAGAATAAATTGTGCGACATGAAATTATATCCGAAAGATGAGGTCTATTTAGATTTCGTGCAGGTCGCGTAAGAATAGCGCTAGCGGCATCACAATGAGGACGCAAATCAGGTTTGCCTTAAATACACGCTGTAACGGAAATAGGTGTTAATTACCTTTGAGATTGGACGTTGTGCGTTGATGTTGGTGAAGAATGCCTTTAAGGGGACAAATGCGCCACTATCAGCACCTCACTGAGTTTGAACGCGGTCGTGTCATAGGACGACGAGAAGATGAATGTTCCTTTTGCGATAGTACAGAAAGATTTGACAGGAATGTGACCACTGTACATGGCAACAGTGGTGGTCACGGGCCCGGACGGCCACTCGGCATCACCGAGAGCGAAGACAATCGTGTTCGGCGAGTGGCTCTAGCGCATCGTACTGCCTCTGCAGCAACGAGTAGCAGTTGGCACCACAGCGACACAACGAACTGTTACAAATCGGTTACTTCAAAGACAGCTCCGAGCCAGACGCCCTGTAGAGTGCGTTCCACTGATCCCAAACCACCGCTATCTGCAACTTCAGTGGTGTCTAGCGAGAGATCACTGGTGGGCAGGGTGGAGGACTGTTGTTTTTTCTGATGAAAGCGGTTCTTCCTCGGTGCCAGTGATGGCTGTGTTACACACAGTAGGCTTACGCCTTGAGTTATCGTCTGAGATGCGATTTCGTATGACAGCATTCTCGCTGTTATCCCACGCACCATGCCCGCAAAATTGTACATCAGTCTGGTGATTCGACCTGTCGTGCTGCCGTTCATGAATAGCATTCCAGGGGATGTATTCCAACAAGATAACGCTCATCCGTGCACCACTGTTGCAACCCAATATGCTCTACAGAGTGTTGACATGTTGCCTTGGTCGATCACCAGATCTCCAGATATCCAATAGAGCACTTATGGGACATCATCGGATGACATCTCTATCGTGATCGACAAACAGCATTAAACGTTCCTGTATTGAAAGGCCAAGTGCAATAGACATGGAAATTCACCCCAAACTGACATCCGGCACCTGTACAATGCATCACTTTTGCACGCTTGATTTCAACATTCTGTCGGTTATAATGTTTATTAATGTACTAGAATTTCACACTTCCAATTGACTATCTCGCGCTGCATTAAATTGTGATTTGCAATGTTGCTCACTTAACTATATTATCTAGACAAATGTATTTCCGAAATTTATTACTCTACGTTAATTATTTCTTGGTGCTGCGGTTTTCTCTGTCAGTGTATTTTGGAAAACAGCTATTCTGCAAGTAAAGGGCAGACAGACAAGAAAAATTTTAATTACAAGTACGTAACAAACGTAACACAAAAACTATTGCAGTTACAATTTTAAAACCGAATCCATATGAGTAGTTATAGCGAAAATTATCGTTACAAATATTCAGTTGTGTTCTAACACTTGCGATTTCTGTTATACATTAAAGAAAAACTCGTAACCGCACAGCCAATGCAGAGATAAAAATACATAAAGAATTCTTACCAGGATCTCTACATCTATAGATATAGGGATTTACAATTTCAATGGTCACGAATAGCCCTAATAGACAAAAATGTTGATGTCAGCACTGTAAAAAGTTAAATAGTGACAGCTGATGCAAATACTGCTGCACCTATCTAATTTAGGTCTTACGAAGTCAGAACAGATTTATCAAAATGTGATTCGATTGTCCACGTGTAACTGAACTGCCTACTCGCACATTGCACGCTCTCTACAAGCTTAGACGTACCATACATTCACAGCGCTAAATTACTCATTTCCATACCTACACGCCACAGTTACGAGAAAGAGGAAATCGAGGTAATCTGATCACTGATAGAAACTCAGCGCAGTAGTTCGTTAATCAGATTTTGGTCCCATTCGGTTCATTCCGCTATTTAATGCGGACGCCACTAGAAAACAGACTGGAGCGAGAATATAGAACGGCGGGCAAACACAATTAAAAAGTTATCTACTCGTGCGTGGCATATATAGGCTACATTTCAGAATATTTGATAAAAATAGATTCACGGTTGTACGCTGGAGGAATAATGTTGATTAAAAACTATTCGGTTGTGGGAAAATAAAGAAAAGTTCATATATTCTTCAAACAAACTAACTAGTAATTTGTCACAAACTTTTCTTTGTTGAAACAAAAAGCCAAATTTAGTTCATTTAAACGAAGTTGTGTATCAGTTACGGGAGAGGTGACAGTACGTTGTGAATCCCACGTTACTGGCAGACAGTTGAGGACAACACAACAGCATTCAGGACAGCAATATTAAGATTTCAAGTTGTTTTCCGCGAGAAAGCAAGTTCTTTGTTGCAACTTCTGGTTTCTATTGGCTTTAGATTACCAGTCGAATACAGAGATCGGGTTGTGCTGTTATTCTGGTGTGGTAAAACTGTCAAAAATCTTGCTTTCAATCACCTTAGTGAAGTAGCGATTCGGATGCGATAAGGGCAGTCTGAAAGGGCAGAACACTAAAATGAACTTCGGGGACATTGCAGCAAACAGAATTCGTATCAAAATTCGTGTTTACGGATGAGACTAAACTCCAGCCTTTGTGTTATCGGACTGGATCAGTTACTAATGACTAACATTGTGTCTCGTGCTCAAACTGAGCCTTTCATTGTGGAATGAAATGCATGCCACTTCCTGACACACGTTAAAGCTTGCAGAATACAAAGGAGCGAGGCCTTAAACCACGGACTAGCTACATGGCAAATTATTGGGATTACAGAATTGCTCACAGTCTTTGACTACGTCCGATGGGCGAATTGTTTAGAGAATATTCTGAGCAAGGAAGAGTGGTGATCGTCACACAGTGAAGAAGACTTTCTCAACCCACTCCACCTGTGGTCCATTAATATACAGTTGAAATAAGACATCTGTTGTTGTCGGAAGGAGTGTCTGTATTCCGAATCCTGAACTTCCCGGATGTGGAGGATTGCTGTTCAGATTGCCTTCAATAATCAGGAGCAGCTGCCATCAGTATAACTGTCAGCGGAGCCGAGAAACAAATCTGGTTAAGTAAAAATGTTTATTCTGTTTCTGTTAATCGTATGTTGTAGACACATCGCAAGATTCAACATTTAATGATATACGCAGAGACCTATATGTTCAAATATTGTATTAGAGCTCCGTGTAAGTATGGTGGTCACCATGGTCTACGAGTAGCTTCTCAGGCTTGCAATCTAAACGTCCTGGGTCCTTCTTTGCATCCAGGCCACTGCTTAAATTATGAATAAAGTCATCGGCAATGGCTGCCGCAGACGTCAGACATAACGAGTCAGTCTCGTTGTCTCAACGGTCTTCTCATACAGAACGGGTGTGCGGACAGAAGCTCAGGGAACACTCTTGCCCTTCGGGTGATATACAGCCCCTAGAAAGGCGGAATAATCAGTAGTTATCAACAGTATGAGGCCACAGAGGACTACTGCATTAAACATAAAAAAAGAAAAAAAGTTTATACACAGAAGACGTGACCTGTAGTAGAAAATGTGCTATCGTAATCTCTCCTACGGCAAAAGATTCGAGAATAGCCCCCATTTGAATATCGGGAAGGGGATTGCCAAGGGGGAGGTAACCGTGAGAAAAAATTGATTAACCAACGAAAGGTAAACACTCTACGAGTAGGAGACTGGAATGTCAGAAGTTCTGAATGTTGTAAGAAAGCTAGAAATTCTGCAAAAAGAAATACTAAAGCACAACCTAGATATTGCATGTGAACCGGGGGCCTATAAAAGACGGAGAGGCTCCGTCCACGCCGCAGCCGAAGTGGTCCACAACCCCACGACGACTACCGCAGTCCACTTCACCCCTCAGCCAGCCCACACCGAACCCAGAGTTATTGTGCGATTCGGCGCCCGATGGATCCCCCAGGGAACGTCTCACACCAGACGAGTGTAATCCCTATGTTTGCGTGGTAGAGTAATGGTGGTGCACGCGTACGTGGAGAAGTTTGCGCAGCAATCGCCGACATAGTGTAGCTGAGGCGGAATAAGGGGAAACAGTCCGCATTCGCTGTGGCGGATGGAAAACCGCCTAAAAACCATCCACAGACTCGCCGGCTCACCGGACCTCGACACAAGTCCGCCGGGCGGATTCGTGCCGGGGACCAGGCGCTCCTTCCCACCCGGAACTTGGCGGGCTGCAACCTAGATATAGTAAAATGAAATGGAAAGACGATAAAGATTTGTGGTCGGTGAATAAATGGTAATATCAACAGCAGCAGAAAATGGTTTAACGGGAGCAGATTTCGTTATGAATAGGAAAGTAGGACACAGGACAATTAATCTGACCAGTTCTGTGCTGAAATTATCCTCATCAGAATTGACTGCATACCAACGCCAACAACCATAATTCAGGCATACGTGCCGACCTCTCAGGCAGATGAAGAGATAGAGGGATTTCGTAGTAGCAATGAGAAAGGAGAGCGATAAAGTTCTGCAATTAATTGCAGCTCGTAATAGCGAATATACTGTTCAAAAATCACAAGAGGAGGAGGTATACTTGCAAAAGGCCTGAAGATACGGGAATATTCCACTTGGATTACATCATGGTCAGACAGAGAATCTGAAATCTGATATTGGATTGTAAGGCGTACCCAGGAGCAGATATAGACTGAGATCACAATGTAGCAATGATGAAGAATAGGCTGAAGTTTAAGGAACAAGTCAGGAAGAATCAGTACGACAAAAAGAAATCTTGTCCTTCCTGCGCTACATAATTTCTATCGGTCATTCACTTCTAACGTCGTAGGTAGCAAACATTTCTATTGAGCACGTATTGCCATATACGGGCACACCTCTTGCTTCAGCATCGTACGATTTGGTCTGCTTCCACGGCATGTTTAATCATAAATTCTTAGTAAATTTTTGCTACTACTCTGTACAGCTGACAGAGTACATGCGCCTGTGTGGCTTAAGCTTTTAGCTTATGTAACTTTCATTGCACGTTACAGTCTCTGCAATAGCAGTAATGTGTTAGACAGGTATGTCATTGCATTTAGTTGCTACGGAACCTGTGGGTACTAAACTAAATGCAATGACAACTAAATGCAATGACACACCTGTCTAATACATTACTGCTTTTGCAGAGATTGTACCGTGTAATGAAAGTTACAAAAGCACCTCTCGGCTGCTGCAAATCCATTGAACTGTTAGGCAATTCATGCCGTTTCTAAGAGCTTTATCGTGTTTAAGACTTTTCTGTGACAATTACGTTCACCTTCTAGGTAACGAACACTCTTATTACATTCTGGATGTACTCCAGTCACGATCTTTCCCTACAGCGTATACTCCGACAGCCCTCTCTAGTACCATAAATATTATTCCCTAATGTCTTAACACAGATCCTATCATCCTGTCCCTTCTTCTTGTCAGTGTTTCCAACATATTTCCTTCCTCCCAAACTCGCAGGAAATCTCATTCCTTACCTTATCTGTCCACTTAACTTTCAACATCCTTCTACAGCATCACATCTCAAACTCTTCGATTTTCTTCTTTTTCGGTTTCTACGCATTCTCAAAAATTGCTTCCTCTTATTACGACCGATGTTTTATACTAGTAGACTTCTTTTGCCCAGGAATGCCCTCTTTTCCTGCGCTAGTCAGTTTTTTATGCCCTGCTTACTTCGTCTGTATTGTTTTACTTCGCTTCAAAGGTAGTAAAATTCCTTCACTTACTCTGCTCCGTGGTCATCGATTTTGATGTTAAGCTCACGTCATTTCTGCTACTCCTCATTACTTTCGTCTATCTTCAGTTTGCCGTCAGTTCATGTTTTGTGCTCAGTAGACTTCATTCCATTCACTGTTTCCTGTAATTCTTTCTCGAGTTCACTGAAGATATCAGCATCGTTGATATTCTTTCTACCTAAATTTTAATTCCACTTCTGAACCTAACGTTTATTTCCGTGATTTCCTTTCGATGCACAGACTGAACAGTAGGTCGAAAGACTAAATCCTTGCTTTATTCATTCTTTAACCCAGCACTCCGTTCTTGATCATACATTCTTATTGTTTAAACTTGGTTCTTAAACTCGTCGTTATTATCCGTCTTTCTAAATTTTCTGAGAATTTCCAACATCTTGCACTGTTGTCCATCGTCGAGCGCTTTCTGTAGGTCAATAGATCCTGTGAAGGTGTCCTGATTTTTCGCAAGCATTGCTTCCGTTATAAGAGCAACATCAGAACTGCTCTCTTAAAGCCAAACTGTAACCATCTAACAAATCCTGCATTCTTCTGTCGGTTTCTAGTGACCTCGATGTCGACGGGACAATGAACCCCATCTTCCTTCCTTCATTCTTCTGCACATTATCCCTGTCAGCAACTCGGATGTATGAACCGTTACATTGCTTGTGGGATAACTCTCGCATTTAACTGCCCTTGCTGTCTTCGGAACAGTGTGGATGATAAATTTCCCCAAGTCTGGAGGTATGTCTCCAGAATATTACTCCTGATTCATTGATTTTACACATCAATATGAATAGCCGCTTGGTTGCCACAACCACAAATGATTTCAGAAATTCCGGAAGAATGTTGTCTACCCCGTCTGCGTTTTTTAATCGAAAGTCTTTTAAAGCTCAGTTATACTCCGACTCTAATGTTGGATCCCTAATGTCTTCCATGTCGACTCCCGTTTCTTCCTCAACCACATCACCAAACAAGTCATCCCTCTCGTAGCGGACTTCAGTTTACTCTGTCCATCTATTCAGTCTCTCCTCTATGCTTAACAGCGCTATTCCCATTGCACTCTTAATGTTAACGCTCTTGCTTTTAATAACATCTAAGTTTTATTTGACGTTTCTATTGCTGAATCAGTTTTTCCACTAATCATTTCTTTTTGGATTTCTTCACGCTCTTCTTGTCTTCTTGCCGCCATTTCGTCTTAGCTCCCATGTACTTCCTGTTTATTTTATTCCTAAGTGATTTGTATAGCTGTATTCCTGTCTTTTTATGTATTTTTTTTTATTGCCTTCTTTCGTTGGTCAATTGAAGTATTTCTTCCGTTACCCAAGGTATCTTCCGTGTACCTATCTTTATCTGTCCAACATCTGTGATGGCCCCTTTTAGAGATGTCCATTATCTTCAAATGAAATTCATACTGAATTATTCCTTATCGCAGTATCCATAGCCTCAGTGAACTTGAAGTGTATCTCTTCATTCATTAGTACAGTACAGAACTAACTAGAACTGTTCAGTAACCTCTACGTAGGAGATAGTAAATCTTCGTGACCAAATGCGTGTCAAAAGTTTACAGTGGCATCCTAAAAAGGAATCGGTACTATTTACTGTGTTTCTTCAGTTAGCTGCACATATGAGTCACTCCTTGATTACTTAAATGACTCTTGTGCTACTGCGTTTTTTCTGAAGAAATATTGTAAAACACCTGAGGGTATTTTCGTTCCGTCGTTACAACTACAAGAAAGCGCGTGTTTTCCTCAACAAATGCGTTTCGCTTTAATGAGGTAAAGCATCATCAGTAGTGGTAATGTCTGCTTGCTTTCTCGCCTACATTAAGAAATACCATCTGCTAGCACGTTTTTGTCGTCTTTCTTCATTAGACACTGATACTTTCAGTCTAATTTTTCTTTGCTCTGCAGAACTACGTCTTACACAGCACACTTTCTCGTACACCACTGTTTACTGTTTACTTTTATACTTCTTCACCTCAATAAAGCGAAAGATAACTGGTGAGAAAAATGCGCATTTTCGTTTGGTTGTAACGACGGAAAGAAAATTCCCTCAATAATTGTAAAGCAACTACGGACAACATGGTCACACAAACGAAGAATTGTGAAGGACGCTTACATACGTAGCTTCTGTTGTTTCTTAACTAACTTCTGCCATAACATTCTTGTTCTGTGTCGACGGACAAAATTCCGAATCTACGTGCTGGTCCTCAATTTTCTTATGTTGAAACGTACAAGTACGGCACTATAAGGAATACTTGCTTTCTGAGTTGTATTCTCAATTTAGTTTTTGCGATTTGTAGATGGAAACAGTCCACACAAAGGCTTTTTGTGGAGTGCTCCATTAGGCGACAAGTGAGTATTTTGGTTCCTATCATAAACTTCATAGCGCAATTTTCTGAGTTCAGTCGATAGAGCGAAATCAAATTAGTAAGGATTGATATTCAAGGTCAGAAGTGATATAAGCGAAACTGAGAAAAATTCTTTGAAGTGGTGTACACCACATGATACACTCATAGTTAGGAAGTTGGCGGGTGCCTGGCGAACGGTTTTGCATGCGCGTAATATTGGCGGGCAATGCGACGAAATGCTGTTAGACCGTTCTCCTTGGTTTGTACACGGAACATGAGCTTTGGACGTTAACCAAAAAGGACGTGGGGTATAAACACACCGGACAAAAGTCGCCTCTAGGAGACATGACACTAATGCCACGGAGTCCCACCTCAAGCCATCACAGTGGTCCCAGTTCGCAGAGGAAGAGAGTCGACGTGGTTCCTCAGGTACGACATAAGCACTTGAAGCCACTCATTTATGATTAGATTCTGTAGAGCTACCCAATTGCGGGATGTTGGTTGTTGACTTCCTCCCGTTGATCCAAATGTTGTTGTTGCGCAATCTACATCCTTCTGAATCTGTTTACCGTATTCATCTCTTTGTCTCCCTCTATAATTTTTATTCCACACGCTTCCCTCTAGTACTAATTTAGTGATACCTTGATGTGTCAGAATGTGTCCTGTCAACCGTTCCCCTGTTTTAGCCAAGTTGTGTCATAAATTTATTTTCTCCACAATTCTATTCAGTACCTCCTCATTAATTACGCGATCCACCCATCTAAACATCAGCATTCTTCTGTAACACCATATTTCAAAAGCCTCGTCAGTGTTTCACTTCAATACGCTACATAGCTACACTTCAAATACCTTCAGAAAAGACTTCCTAACACTTAAATTTGTATTTGATATTAACAAATTTCTCTTCTTTAGAAACGTTTTTCCTGCCATTATCAGTTTACATTTTATATCCTTTCTGCTGCGTCCATTATCAGTTATTTTGCTGCCCGAATAATAAAACTCCTCTGCTACTTTTAGAGTCTCATTTCCTAATATAATTCCCTCAGGATCCCATTTCCACTATCCTTCTTTTTCTTTTATTGATGTTCATCCTCTTTTCAAGACGCTGTCCGTTCCGTTCAACTGCTCTTCAAAGACCTTTGCTGTCTCTGATCCAAATAGTTCCAGATATTTTCAGTGCGTTTAACATTTGATGATTTGGGGTGCCAGTCGATGAGCGATATAATGTCTGACTGCACGAAAAACAAGAATGTATGCATGTATCCCTGTGAACATGACGAGTTGGGTCAAATCATGGTACGAAAATCATTCCCAAAACGATACATAATCCCCTCCTGCCTGAACTACGGTGCACTTCCACAAGCTGCGAATTAAGCACCTGGTTGGTCCGTCTGTGTTTCTTTCGTAAAGAGACAAAATCGTGATTAATCGAACTACACTAGAGGCGTCTACTCAGCTTCTGTCTAGCTTCCGTGTCGTTTGGCCCATTGAAGACGTGCAGCATTTCGTGCAGTTTCGAGCAATGGCCCTTCCCGAGATACTCTACTCCAAATATATATTGCATGCAGTTTCCTTCACAATGTTCACTTGGAACTTGGATGAGATGCTAACACTAATATCGGCAATTTCTGTCGGGTTTGAAACCGATTGTCATTGACGATGTGGGTTTGAAGAAGAAACGTACGATTAAATCATCCTACTGGAAGAACTGGAGCCCTACACAATTGCTGCAGCATTCACTGCCCCTTAAATACAGTTTCCTTAAATGATTGCAACAGGTGCCAAAATTTTAAAATTAATAAACAGTTATTATGCAGACAACTCATATGACCCTTCCCTGTACAGTAGTACAATTAGGAAAAAATTCTGAGAGCTGCCACAATTTTAAATTATCAATAAACAACTATTACGCAGACAGCCCCAAATCACTTCTTGGTATACCCAGTTTTAAAAAAAAATATTCTGAGAGCCGTCACAGCTTTTCTTTTTTTTTTAATAGAAAAACAATTATGAAGCACACGGCTCACATAACTTATTAGTATTCACCAATTTAAGCAAAATATTCTAACAGTTGTCGCAAATTTTCTTTAAATAGCAAAACAGTTATTAATCGGGCAGCTGAAACGCTTAGTTTCTACGTACCAGCTCATGCCACGGTTGTATTTTAGGATCGGTACTATACTTGAGGACTAACGGTTCAAACCCAAAGAAAGGAAAAATTAGAAACCAAGAAGCACGTGCAAAATTACTTAACTTAAAAGGTAAGGGTGACGTCCATTGGTTCCATAGGGGTAAATCAATTACAAATCGTCTCTGCATTCAAAACTTAGGAGAATGTACCATGCTCCTACTAACACACGCTGAGCTCCAGAACAGGCATCGTAGTCGATGCAAACCAGGCTGATGACGCTGCCCAGAAGCAGCTGATTGTGTCTGCAGAACGCCAGTATCTGAACACACTAGCTCACACTGCCGAGAGACGCCGCAAGATAATCACCTACGAAGGGAACGTTTCATCTCCATGTCAGACCACTTCGACTCACACTGCCGTTCCACCTGGCTTACCTCTTTCTGCGAGTGAGCACCTATGCTGCCACCAGAAATACTCTGCACTATCGAGGCAATGATCTCGAACCGGAGCAGAAACTGACAAGGTACAGAGCCGCCACGGCTCAACCTCCGCCACTCAAACCCAAAGATGCCCTGGCGGGGAGTCGGTACCTTGGGGAGAAGGTTAGGATGAGGCTAATTACTATAAATACAAATAGATGAAGGCATATTATGCCTTCATCTATTAGCTACTTTAGACAACGGCCTTGCCGCAGTGGTAACACCGGTTCCTGTCAGATCACAAATGTTAAGCGCTGTCGGGCTGGGCTAGCACTTGGATGGGTGACCATGTGGTCTGCCGAGCGCTGTTGGCAAGCGGGATGCACTCAGCCCTCGAGAGGCAAACGGAGGAGCTACTTGATTGAAAAGTAGCGGCTCCGGCCTCGGAAACTGACATACGGCCGGGAGAGCGGTGTGCTTACCACTTGCCCCTCCATATCCGGATCCAGTGACGCCTCCAGGCTGAGGATGACACGGCGGCCGGTCGGTACCCTTGAGCCTTCATGGCCTGTGCAGGAGGAGTTTAGTTTATTAGCTACTTCATATTTTTATTGTATAATATGAATGAATTGCTGTTAAGTATTTAGTACTGTTACTTACTGATACCTTCCTCTTTCGTTGTTTCTACATCTACATCTACATCCATACACTGAAAGCCACCTGACGGTGTGTGGCAGAGGGTACCTTGAGTACCTCTATCGGTCCTCCCTTCTATTCCAGTCTCGTATTGCTCGTGGAAAGGAAGATTGTCGGTATGCCTTTGTGTGGGCTCCAATCTCTCTGACTTTATCCTCATGATCTCTTCGCTTGATATACGTAGGAGGGAGCAATATCCTGCTTGTCTCCTCAGAGAAAGGTATGATCTCGAAACTTTAACAAAAGCCCGTACCGAGCTACTGAGCGCCTCTCTTGCAGAATCTTCCACTGGAGTTTATCTATCATCTCCGTAACGCTTTCTCGATTACTAAATGTTCCTGTAACGAAGAGCGCTGCTCTCCGTTGGACCTTCTCTATCTTTTCTATCAACCCTATGTGATGCGGATCCCACACCGGTGGGTACATAGAAATAGCAGACATATCCTTAATCTTTTAAAGCAAATGAAGCACTGCATTTCATTACTATGACACTTATTTTCAGGTTAGGGCCACGAGACAACGGATGACCGTCGACAACTCGACAACTGCGGAAAAGTCACGTATAGACCAGGTGGGAGGGGGGGGGGGGGTCAAGTACACGCGTACCTTAAGCCACGACACACGGCAACAGGGACGTTAGTGTCTCAGCAATGCTGTATCAACTCTTATGCCGTATGTTTGTTGCTCGTTTCTGTCAGTTCGTTATTAAAGTAGCACTGAGTGCTTTGCCCATATTCTATAATAGCGCAATACTTCAAACCAATGCAAATTTTGCGAATAAATATTACTCCTTTTTTTTATAGACAGTTTATTTAAAAACGAAAATTTTTAGCACTGCAACTATGTTTAGCTGACATTTCGACTTTTTTACCCAGAAGTTAGTTAAAATTAAAAACACCTGTTACAATCGAGAACAAACGAATTCCGAAAGCCGGTCGAAGTGGCCGAGCGGTTCTAGGCGCTTCACTTTGGAACCGCGAGACTGCTACGGTCGCAGGTTCGAATCGTGCCTCGGGCATGGATGTGTGTGATGTCCTTAGGTTAGTTAGGTTTAAGTAGTTCTAAGTTCTAGGGGACTGATGACCTTAGATGTAAAGTCCCATAGTGCTCAGAGCCATTTGAACCATTTTTCAGTTCCGAAAAAATCCGGTTACCAAAGTTTAAAATACCGGTATCGGTTTTAAACGGTCGGTTTTTCGCATTCATACCATTTACATCGCTCCAAAACGACTAGTGTGGTCTTTTCAAGGAGTGACTTGTCTTATCCGACGAGCTTATGTGGCTGGCGCCTTTGGAAGGTATGGGATTACCTGAAGACGTGTGACAATCTATGAATGTGTTAACTGAAAACTGCGTTACAGCCCAGAGCCCTTTGTATTGCGAACAAGCCAGACAAAATTTGCTAGTAAGTGCCTTACTTTGCTTTGGTTTCAGGGAGACGCTGCCGTTGAACACGCACCTGGCTGGGCGGCACGTTCGCTAGGGTATAAGACGTAGCTCATTTTCTTTGAGAGTCGAGCGCGTTGCTCTATTATGAATAAAGAAGAATGCAAATTGCCGGTAAGTACGTGGAGCACAATACGAGGCGCTAACGGACAAGAGCGGAGCAGCGCTGCATTGTGCCCACTGGTCCGGGGGCGGTCTCTCCAGCCATAATGGCGCCACGCCGCGATGACAACAGAAAGACAGAGACAGAAGCAGCAAACGCTGACTCCTCCTCTGCTGCGGGTGCCCGGGAAATCCGCCCTGCTGCGGCGCGTACTTCTGGTTTCCTCAAAACGCAGCACGCGTGTACAGCAACAACGTGGTCGTAATTTATGTCGGCAATAAGCTATTGTAGTTCTTTATATCGTACTGCCAATGTTCAACTATATCAGAAAACAAAAAGTAACATCAGGTATTCCTCAAGGAAGAACCTATTTCTACCTGAAGATGCTGTCGTTTCCTTCTTCTTCTTCTTCTTCTTCTTCTTCTTCTTCCTAGGCTAAAGCCTGTTTCCTTCAGTACCCCTCAGTCTACCCTGAGGTTGTCGCTCTATCTTTTACCAGCAGGGAATTTATTTCTTACGATTTTCACAATCTTCCGTTCATCAAACTTGACTAAATGTTCGTTCCATTCATGCTTTCTCTTATGAACCCACTCATTAATGGAGTGCACTTTACATCTTTTTCTGATGCTTTCACTTCTCTCTCTATTTCGCAGTGTCTTCCCTGTAATCCTTATTATTCCCGTAGTTTAAAAAAGTTTTTTGTTTGTGATGCTTCTGATCTTGTTTCAACTGTGTATGTCATATTGGCTCTCACCATTGTTTTGTATATTCTTACCTTTGTATCTTTTCCTATGTGATTGTTTTTCCAAATAGTATCATTTAAAAATGCTGCCACTTTATTTGCTTTTGCTACTTGTTCTCCAACTTCCTGTTCGGCATTTCCACTTCTTGATAGTTCAATACCAAGTAAATGTCATTATCAGTTGCATAATTTTTCCATCCACTTGGAGTTTGCATCTAACTGTTTCCACATACGTGGTCACAGATTTGGGGTTTTGAGTGGCTATAACCACATTTAGCTTTCTGGCTCCCACATTAAATATATGTAAAAGTTTCTGCAGGTTATCTTCACTTTTCGCAGATTATCTTCACTTTTTGCCAGCAGAACTGCATCGTCAGCTTAACAAATGATTTTTATTTCTTCGTACCCCACTCTATAACAACTAACAGCCAATACCTTCCTTTTCATGTCGTCCATGACTACATCGAAAAGTAGTAAGCCCAGAGAGACACCTTGTGTAATACCACTATAAACTTCTATGTGCTATGAAGCTTATTAATCTGGAAGCAATTTTCACATGGACGTCGTTTTCATTTATCTTTATTTTACACCTCTAGTTCCGCAAGATCAGACTGAGGAGCATCTTCGTCGTCATGGAACGAATCAGTACATAAAAGATGAAAATAGGTGAAATAAAACTTACACGAATCCTATGCTGACGACAAGGTGCTGAGTATATGTTAGCATATCCAACGATATAACGCAGGTATTCACTTAAGTTTTTTCCGGTAAATCTCTGACAGAATAGGAGGGAGCCATGAAGAATATGCGAGGATTACTGCTAAGATATTTTAATTCTTATGGTAATTTACTGAAAATGGATGCAGCACAATACTGCACGCCATTCGGAACAAGGGTCTAGGAGGTTCCATCCAAGTTCAGGTTGGATTTCTGCCTAGTGTTAACTGGTTGGACATTGCTAATCCTTGGGAACAAGATCACATTGTTGAAAACAAAGGAAATTAAAGAAAATATTTACTGAGAGGCTTATGTTAGAATTCCCAGGCCTCTGAACAACGGTTGACAAGGGGTTTGAGAATTTACACCCCCATATTGCTCGAACTGCCTATTTGTGAGCTAAAACTACCCTTTGTGAATGAGGAACATAACACCTTATATCATAAGCGAAGAGAAATAAGTACAGTAGACTAATTTTTGTGATGGATTATCACTTATTTTCTACAAGCCATGAACTTATGTCTCGAACTGCTCTGTTTGATACGCTGTGTTGTACTAGGCATCCTTCACTACCGAGCTAGTGTGACCAGCAAAATTAAACATTTTAGAAGACATATCATATATAGATTTATAAGGCAAAACATTATGACCACTGCCCTCCGCGACGTTGGATGCCGCCTGAACACGTTGCGGGCACGTGACGAGGCAAGAAAAGTATGTACGAAGAGCAGACAAGGACGGGGATCACCTAGCGAAGATACGGGCTGCAGACGGGAAAGTCCATTGAGATAAGCGACTTTTGTAGAGGGTAGATTGTTATTACGCAGAGCCGTTGAACGAGTATCCAGAAAATGGAGAAGCAGGTCCAATGTTCACGAGCTACTGTCGCGTCTACGGAAAGAGGTAGAAGGCCAGTGAAGCTACAACTATACACTAAATAGTTGGACGCCCACGACTCTTCCCAGAACGCGGGGTTCGGAGGATTCTCTGTCCTGCAAAGTAGGATAGATGGTGATCTGGGTGAATCACATTTTTGCTTGTTGACTCCACAAGCCGGTTTGTGTGGCCGAGCGGTTCTAGGCGCATCAGTCTGGAACCGCGCGACCGCTACAGTCGCAGGTTCGAATCCTGCCTCGGGCCTGGATGTGTGTGATGTCCTTAGGTTAGTTAGGTTTAAGTAGTTCTAAGTTCAAGGGGACTGATGACCTCAGATGTTAAGTCCCATAGTGCTCAGAGCCATTTGAACCAATTTTTGTCTCCACAAACGCCGTCATCGAGGTGAACGGCGGCTCAATACGTGCAGCGCGCCACGGACGCAGGCTGGCGGGAGCAATATTATGCTGTGGAAGACAGTCTCCTGCGCCTACAGAGGATCTATGTTAGTAATCGAAGACGCACCCATCTGTATCCCTTTACGCTGGACATCTTTCCCGCCAGCGAAGTCATTTTTCAGCAGTATAACTGTCCGTGTATGGTAGCCGGAACCGCGCTACAGTGTTTGAAGAGAGTTATAGTGAACTCACGTTAATGTCTCGACAACCAAATTCGCTGATGTAAATACTATGGGACGCATCTGGATCGCTATCGGGCTCCTGAGCCGCGTACGTAAATCAGCAGGCCGTTATTTACGCGAATTACACGAACTGTGCATAGACATCTATTGCCACATACCTCCACAAACATACCAACATTCTGTCGGATCTCTGGTACGTAGGATCTGTGACCAGCTATTAACTAGGTGATCGTAATAGTTCTTCCACAAATTTTATAAATTATAGAGTGCGGCAATCTGTCGTCCCTTTTTAGATTTTATTACGCAAATCCAGATTTTGGCTAGTAGCCAGCCATTCTGAATGCACAAAACACTGTACCCTGTAAATGTCGGATACGCGTGGCTTAACAAATGGTGCATATTATAGTATTTTCTGGCAGAATGAAACTGGTAAAAACATGGTCAGACAAGTCAGAAATAGATTGTTGAAACAAACGAACTTTCATAGTACAGAACAGATATAAAACCAATGTCAATTTCTAGATGCTAAAGATGATTCCACAGTTAAATAACTCAACATCTATTACTCATTGATACTGCAGGCAGAACGTCCGCTCAGATGTAACATATTAGGAACTAGTGACAATAGTATTGTGCGTGTTAATGACCTCTTAACCTCTAGAAAAGAACACGTTGTCCTTAGAGCACATGCTCAAAGCGACCTCTCTGGAAAACAAAACATTACGTGACCAGCTGGGCCATACAGGTGTGGACTCTTCGCAACATGGTAGCCTCCACAGATACAAGAGCAGCATGAACACGCGCTATAGTTCTTCTACATGTTTTATAAATTGTAGAGTGCAGCAATCTGTCGTTCCTTTTTAGATTTTATTACGCAAATCCAGATTTTGGTTAGTAGCCAGCCATTCTGAATGCACTATTTTCTATTCTCAATGCATGTAAGTCCCTGTTGTTCGGGCGTCAGTCACAGTTCTTTGAAATCTACATGCGTCGGCAGAACAGAATACATGTGCTCCTTCAAGTGTCCCCGCAGCAAGAAATCCAGGGACTTCACGTCAGGTGAATGCGGAGGCCATAACACAACTGGATCTCGCCGTCCGAGCCATTTCCCTGGAAATGTTCCTCTGAATACCTTCGAACATTAATTCCAAAGTGTGGAGGTGCACCTTCATGTTGGAACCGTAACCTCTGTCGAATATGATTTGGAAAATCTTCCAGTGCGTCAGACAAACAGTTTGAGAGGATTGCGTATACCTTCGCGCAGTCAACTGGTCAGGCAAACACCTGGCTCCAAGTATTCCGGACGAGGCGTCGATGCCAAAACGAGGTTGATACCCACGGTCGCGGGTGACGTGCTGGTTAACGTCACACCAATGGTGGGCGTTGTGCATATTGAAGACACCTTCACGAGTCAACGCTGCTTCATCTGTCCATTAAGTGCCGCGCGGGATTTGCCGAGCGGTCTAATGGCGCTGCAGTCATGGACTGTGCGCCTGGTCCCGGCGGAGGTTCGAGTCCTCCCTCGGTCAGGGGTGTGTGTGTTTGTCCTTAGGATAATTTAGGTTAAGTAGTGTGTAAGCTTAGGGACTGATGACCTTAGCAGTTAAGTCCCATAAGATTTCATACACATTTGAACATTTTTTTGTCCATTACAGTACTTGTGAAGTCGTCGTTGGGTTCTTGTTGTTGTCGGAACCATTCACAGAACTGCATCCGCAGGCGGCGGTCAGCAGGATGCAGGTGACGCGTTAAAGAATAACGACAGCCCATGCTCGTGCAGCATGTCAACGACCGCGCATTGCGAGACACGCAACTGATACGGTGGGGCTGTTAGTGTATGACCTCCAGATTAGCTTCCTCAGTAACTGGAGTACGGCGTGTCCGTGAACGATCTCTGTCACGTGATGGCGGAAGAAGACACATTTTTATCTGGATGACGGCGATCAAAATATCAAGCAGCTTGTTCACGAGCGGCGACAAAAACCCGGTTATCAGATGCACCAAGGACCAAGAGCATATTCCACCTATTCATCGTCTGCGTATGTTATACGTCTGCCAAACTGTCGTCCCTTTTTAGATTTTATTGCGCAAATCCAAACTGTTTTAGAATAGCACGAGATGAAAATACGACAAGTGTACGGATGTACATGGAGCCTGTCATGGGCGCGCTATTCCGTTAGCACCTAGTCCCTGTCTGTCTACAGCGCATACACTATAAACACGTAATTAGTCACAGCAGGCTGTTGCACCTAACGTGCATCACCTCTCTTGCAGCATTTGTTCTGTATGATTCATCCCGACACTGCTAATTGTGATATGTTCGTTTTCGAGTTACACTGTTTCCCCAACGGTATTGGACGTGATGTTTCCACAGTCCCATCGATTATAATAAAAGTAACGTATGGAAATACTAAACATCATGCTTTTATCAAACTCAATGCTGCAATACATAATTAGTGGTTCCATTGTGATAATACACACAAATATTAACCGAATTTGGAAATTATTTGCAAAGCACGTTGTTAGCCCTAATGGTGACGCAAAACCCCAACGAAATATAGTGAACCTGAACGTGGCAAGAATAATAGTTGGGTTGGGTTGTTCGTGGGAAGAGACCAAACTGCGAGGTCATCGGTCTCGTCGGATCAGGGAAGGACGGGGAAGGAATTCGGCGTGCCCTTTCAGAGGAACCATCCCGGCATGTGCCTGGAGCGATTTAGGGAAACCACGGAAAACCTAAATCAAGATGGCCGGACGCGGGATTGAACCGTCGTCCTCCCGAATAATAGTTGATATTAATTGATGGGACTACTGGGGAGGGTACACAGATAACAGGTTTTGAATCTAGTAGATGAAGCGGTGCGAAACAATTCCCGTCCACGATGTGTAAAACGCTTCTTTAAAATTTGACCAATGAAAACGATTGTACTTCCATTTCTATGTCCCTAATATGTAAGTTAAAATGTTCTGCAGAAGACACAATGCAATCTCTGTATGACGGTTAAGACAACAGATACCGTGCAACGCAGATTACTTTTAGCAAATAAGAACAAATACACCCCGATCCAGGATCGAACCCTCGACCTCCTGTGATAACCCAAAACCGTATCCACTGCACTGATGGCACCGCACTACTGACACGTGCTGACAGAGGGAGTCACCGTACGTGTGATTACAGTGTTGCCAAACTGAAAATCTCTCTGTCCACTCATAAAGTATGAGAGGAACCAGTTGTGAGCTGCTGCTCTTATTCCATAACGGTCCAACTTCTGCAGGAATATTTTGTGGGCAACACAATCAAACGCCTTAGTTAAATCAAAGAAGATGCCTACTATCAGCAACTTCTTGTTTAATCCGTCCAGTAGATCACAGAAAAAAGAGAATATAACATTTTCAGTTGTTAAACAAATTCTATGTCCACAGCGTACGCTTCATGTCAAATTATGTTAGCTGAAATGACCAGCAAAACTATTACAAAGGGATGATGTTGATAGTATTTCTACTAATGATATAGATGATAATCCTCCTTAAATATCATTAATGAAGCATTATGCGAATGAACAAGGGAAAATACCAGTCAGCGACATACTTTAGTGCCAGTGCCAGTGCAATGACATACTTTAAGAAGTCTATCACATCGTTAAAATACCTTCCGCGGAACAACGAAGCGATTTCAAATGGAAGTAGCAGATTAAATCAGTATTAGGGAAGTCGTGTGGCTGACTTTAATTTTCTCGAGTAGATTATGGGGAAAATGAAGTACACTTGTTATGGATGTAGTGACATGCACGCACCTCCAACCCAACTCCGAATGTCTCAGAGATTTCTAGTAAATATTTATCCTATTTCTGTAGTTAGTCTGTCTTTTCTTTTTCTGTTTTTTTAGCATTTGTATAACTTTGAGCAATGAAGGATGAAGTAACATTTGCTATATCTTTGCTGTGGTTTGCTTTCCATACACACATTTGTAATCGGCTAGTCTCTTGAGTTGTTAACAACTCGCTAACGACCAGTTACATCAGTACTTTCACATCTGACTCAGCGTCTGTTGAGTGCGGACATCTGATTATTCTTTTGATGTTCAGCTGTTCAGATGGGGCCGTATTAATAATATTGACATGTTGATATGACATTACTTGACACGTGTTATACAGGATGTTACTGAGGACGGTTTACTGAACAACATTACATCAGTATTTACGACATCTGAGAACTAATAATTATAGTTATTACAAGTCATATGTTTTTAGGTTGGGTTGTACCTCCAAATACACGTGGCGCAAGAAAGCCGTTAATATTCCTTTTCTTCTATGGCAGCATGTCCGATGTTGAAGTGTAGACGCGTGGGTGCGAAACGGGTAATCTATACTGCCCGGAGTCCTTGACTTCACGCGCCAGCTACGACCGTACAGAAAACATCAGGTCATAAACTTTAAAATGTGTTTGTGCTAAGACTATCGACGCAGACAACAAGTAACCATCACATTCATGTGTGTGTGTATTAAGGTATCACACACAAAAATATTTGCACCTATACCCTTTGTGCCATCTCTGCTCCAAACAGAGACGATTTTAGTGTGTTTTCAGTATCAATGGCTCTTCCAGTTTTTAAGAGATAAGCTGGCCACATTTACTTCATTTTTTTGTAGCGCTTTCCCTTTCAGTTTAATTCCCTTCCTCAGTTTCGTTTCGTTGTCTATTTTTATGAAGATTACATTGAGTACAGTATTCTTCAAAAAGACTGGTCCGATTTCAGGACACTATATCTTTTACATGAATGAAGACAGAAACATGGGGTGACTTACCAACTTACACATCGAAACCAACAGTTTCCCATGGTTCCATTTGTAAGCTGCCGGTTCTTGTGGCTACCGGCGGAAGTCTGCCTGATGGAGGTTAGTCTGGAAACAACCGAATGAAAACAGTCCATTCAGTCAGTTGTACTTTTACATAGAGATTGTATTATTAGGCGTTCATTTCTTTCAAGTGAAACCACTCTGTAGTATTTCTGTGATTTCTGCTGGTCAACTGGAGAGTGGTTTTGGTAGTCGAACACTGTAATGATTAACAAAATATTTTTCGCGAAAAAAACTGTTTCCCACAAGTGACAGTATACGCACAAGAAGCAAGTCATTAAGTTACCGAAAAGTTAAAAAAGTGTCCTTTTGCTTACGTTCACATTTCGGCATGTACCGAAAGACAATTATCGTTGGTGGTTGCAAATCGGCAAGGAGAGAATATCAGTCAATGCCAAACCGAACATCTGCTTGTATAAGAGCTAGAGGTGGACAAACACATTATTGACTTCCCGATACTGTAAAGCTGCTTCCTTGAATAAGTCATCCAATTTGTCTGAAACGGTTTGTTGGTAAATGTATATCTCCGTCCCATTCAGGTATGTCCGTCACTGTGCGTTTTTTTTTTCTCCTTTCTTTCTTTTTCCCCCCTTAGAGTGTACGCCAAAGTGGTAAGGCGTGTTTGTGAAATTTGACGGTTGTTTTAAATATAATAACTTTACAGTACTGTATGTAAGTTAAAATTTAGCCCTCGTTTCTGTCGTCGTTTTTGTAGAAGATACACTACTGTGTGATCGTATGAAGCATTTTGAAGCAGGAGATATAATAAATGTTATGGTTTGGATGAAGAAATGTGACAGAGAATGCAAACAATTGAATTACACTTTGAATAAGTACCTGATATGATCATTGTTGATTTTTTGTAGGCATTAGCCAAATCCAGATCTCAGTATTTCAACATAACCCAATCTTTGAACGCCCTTGTTATACACTGTAATCGACGAGCAAATCTACCAGTATCTAGTTGAAAGCGTTTCTTTAATGCACTACAAAAATAAATAATACAATAGAAGTTTATGTTTGTGAAACTGTTGTTTCGCCTTCTATTGCTAGTACATTCACTGACACCTACTTGGGAAATACTCTCACAGTAGCCATATTTTAGTATCAACAAATCCAGGTACACGACAGAAGATTGATTAAAAATGAGTTCATCAACGAAAACACTAGTTTTGGGAAAAAAAAAGCCGTAGAGTGGCAGCTGAACCTAGGGTACTATTCTGAAGATGAGTCTTTCCTGGCTCTACTCTTTTATTTTGTCTTCGTTTCTATTTCAGAAAATACTTGCACTACTTTGAAATTAATGCGACATACAAATTCCCGTAGTAATTCATATTCCATCTGTACACTAAAGTGAGCTACTAATTGATTACTAATACGTAGAAAAAAATGGTCCCCTTTCTATCGAATGAACCCTTAATACAGGAGGATTTAACGAGTCTCATTTTTCTTTAGTTTCAGATACTGCTGAATTTTCCACTAGTATTTGCATTGAAAACTACATCTTTTATTTGACTTCAAGAATCCTCCGAATCATGGTCGTCAACATCTGGTGATTTTCACGTTTACTGTCAGAATCTTTTAATATATCGATTGATACACATTTATAGCACAAGTGTTTGCCAGCTACCTTCATCTCTGGTTGACACTCCAATTTGAGTCGTTCCTTTTTCCGGTTAGAAGTACTACTAATTCTTAACTAATTGGTCAAAATTGCTCTTGGGTTTACTGTCTAACATGATTTGTAACTCCAAAAGCATTTAAATGGCGAAGAATTGGCGAAACTAACAACTTGATGCTTTAAAATTACGGTATTAGACGCAGTAAATGTGTAAACGCGTGTGACCTTGTTCATATGTTTTTTTACAAAATGCATGTCGAGTGATCATTGTATTGCGTATGATATTTACTGAAAGGGCAGTGGAAGCCGGTTTGATTCAACTTCGCCTGTTCACACCAATGTGATTCATTCTCAGAGCCAGCGCTATGTATTTTTATCGGCAGTGGGTTTTTCCTCTTTGCTAGGTATATTTTACTTCTTCATTTCACATAGATCATTCGAGAATATTTTCGTTGCGTTGCAATAGACATAAAATATACGTCAATTTAGCTTTCCATCAAACTTTACCTTGATTTTCTAAATAACTTCATACCTCAGCCATTAATAACCAGGGTGTTCTGAATTCATAATGGCTCCCCCACGTTCCTCGTGACGTAGAGGAAGATAGATGGTCTCACTGGGCATTGTCGACGGAAGTTTGTAAGATTAAAAGTGTCTCGAAAGAATTTGTATTCGTTCTTGCTGCTGATTAGAGTACAGGGCTTATTCTCTATGCGACGCCCTTATTACGCACAGATCCTTCCCTGATGGATGGCCGCAATATATGGAGAAGTTTTCCCAGTGGTAATTGTACCGCAACTTTCTCATTCCTTCTTCCTAATTCTGTTGCACGATAAGTCAGAGCGCTTCCTATGTAAAGAACTGATAAGCTGTTTCACAAATGGACAAAAAAAGGAGAATGATTCTTAACCATTGACTTGGTTAAAGTGGTGGTACACAATACCAGAAGTCGATTTTATTCTCTTTTGATAGGGAGAAAAAACGGTTAACAAAACTTGTTAAATAATTTTCTTTTCTGGACATAGATTTAGTGTGGGCTCAGCATATAACAAATTCATGAACTTATCCACAGATCTTTCTGAAAATGTATCGTGTTATTGAGGATTGTTGCCAAGTGTTGGTCTCCAATTCTTTATTCTTCCTCCGAAATGTGTCAGGACCTCAACGTGTGGAAACCGTTTCACCGAGTGGCGTGACACAAGCCGAAGAGTCTTTCAATAAAAGAAGTTGGAAAGGTCAAGTGAATTACTCTTTTGTTTTCGAAAGTTCTATTACCTAGATCTGCAATTTCATGCCCTAGCAATTTTACGTCTAATTGTGTTAAAACATGGCTCTCTTTCGTAGGGGGCACAGATATGTTTTGTGAACAGTTGACAACATTTTCTTTGTTTATTGTATTTCAGTTGCTCTACAGGCGATTTCTGCGTGTTTCTTAATGGATATATGAATGGTTAAAGCTGTGGAAAAATTTGTATTATTATAATTTTTTTTAATTAGGTACCGAAAGGTTTCTTGGTTTATCTTGAGTCAGATTTGCTGTACACAAATTCAGAAAAATTCTCGTCATAGTTGCTTTTGAAGTGAAGATTACAAAAATAAATATTATGCTAGCACGTTTAACTAATATTTGTTGGCCTAAATTCAAATTTTATAGGTTCAGTCGAACCAGATTCAAGTTCCGAGATTGTCTGCCCGTTGTTAATAGCTTTATTAAAAACGTTGCAGAGTTGATGTATCGCGCTATTTCGCCGTAGTTATGTAAGAGTTGCTTTTTAGAGTTCCGTACCTCAGTCGATAAAAAAGGAACACGTAATACAAAAGGAAATCTTAACAGGACCACCTTTTTGTCCGCCCGTCCGTCCGTCCGTCCACTAAGACCCATTTTTCTCAGAAGCTATAATTTATGGCTCAAATGGCTCTGAGCACTATGGGACTCAACTTCTGAGGTCATCAGTCCCCTAGAACTTAGAATTACTTAAAACTAACTAACCTAAGGACATCACACACATCCATGCCCGAGGCAGGATTCGAACCTGCGACTGTAGCGATCGCGCAGTTCCAGACTGTAGCGCCTAGAACCGCTCGGCCACTCCGGCCGGCTAAAATTTATGTCACTTACTAAGGTCTGTAGTACCTTGACGGTGTAGTAAATGTAAGCTTCCAAGTCAATGAACTCAATAGATACGGCTGTTTACGTTCCATATTTTAAAACTCAGAACCCCGATCATAAAAACCAACAGGGTACTCCCATTAACCTAGAATAATAAAAGTAAAGGAAGAAATTCGAAAATTGATAATTTGTAATTATATCACACAAAAATATTTCTTTTATCATTTGTTATCCGACTTCAAACTTAAAATTAAAACGTTTTCGAAAGTCTTGGAATTCGCGCGACCGATGTCTTGCCAGTATTAATCTGTAAATAAGAGAAAAATTAACGAACTGTCTAAATATTTGATTAACTTCGAACGGAACCCTCAAACTGCGAGTCCTTCTCGTATGTGGATGATTTATAAAAGTAAATTGACAATTGGGTAAAAAAGACATTAATAACATTACTTGCAAAAGCAAATATGTATTTTGCAATAAACACCATTGAACTCCACCAATATGAGCCAGCGATATACCAGTTTTTTTGTTCTTTGATACTGTTTTGGATAGATATGCATTTGTACATACACATTTAAAGCGGATGTAGCTCCACGCAATACTCGTTATTGGCGAATATGTCTCCCCTCAGGCCGGCCATTGTCGCCGAGCGGTTCTAGGCGCTTCAGTCCGGAACCCCGCGACCGCTACGGTCGCAGGTTCGAATCCTGCCTCGGGCATGGCTGTGTGTGTCCTCCTTAGGTTAGTTAGGTTTAAGTAGTTCTAAGTTCTAGGGGACTGATGACAGATGTTAAGTCCCATAGTGCACAGAGCCATTTGAACCATTTTTTTTTTTTTTTGTCTCCCCTCAGAGCCGTCTTTGGGAAAGGGAGGGAAACAAATTTAAAATACGTCGCGCTGGTAGACGAGTGACCAGACACATTGTCCCAGTGTAAGATCACTGTTCTCCACGTCAGTTATGAAAAAAAAAGAAAAAAAGAAAAATGTACGGAAGGAAGATTAAGCTTTAACTTCCTGGACAACATGATCATTAGAGGCGCACCCCAAATACAGATTGGTAATAACGGGGACGGAAACTGATCTAACCATGCCGAAATAAGGGTTTAATGAGTCTTCGGAAATCAGAGAAAACCTGAATAGCAGTGGAGCGGGACTGCGACTTTATTTTCGCTCCTTCTGAATACGGCCGGCCGGAGTGGCCGTGCGGTTCTGGGCGCTACAGTCTGGAACCGAGCGACCGCTACGATCGCAGGTTCGAGTCCTGACTCGGGCATGGATGTGTGTGATGTCCTTAGGTTTAATTAGTTCTAAGTTCTAGGCGACTGATGACCTAAGAAGTTAAGTCGCATAGTGCTCAGAGCCATTTGAACCATTTGAATACGAATTCAATATGGTAACCAATGCGCCACCTCGGAAAGAAAGTAAGTTCTAAGTCCTTTACATTATGTTTCAACTTTTCCTAAAACCATACCGACTGTTTCTGGCGTGGAGTCAACAAAATCAGCTCCCACCGCGCACAATCCGTTTACAAGAGAGCCCGAAATCGAAACAATCCTATTAATGCACGACTCCATGAAATTTGTACAAAACCTCTCAAAAAGAACTACGCAGCCGGGCCGCGAAAATCATTGCCGGTTGTAAGCTCGCGGAAAAGTTATTTTTTCACGTACCAGAGAGCTACCTAGAGCAGCACTATAACAGAGTATTGTAAATCATTCTTCAATTCTCGGAGATAGGCACTTCAAGTGTAAAGGCACCTAGCATGATTTGCTCTTTCCAACAAGACTCTAGGTTCAAATGGTTCAAATGGCTCTGAGCACTATGGGACTCAACTGCTGTGGTCATAAGTCCCCTAGAACTTAGAACTAATTAAACCTAACTAACCTAAGGACAGCACACACATCCATGCCCGAGGCAGGATTCGAACCTGCGACCGTAGCGGTCGTGCGGTTCCAGACTGTAGCGCCTTTAACCGCTCGGCCACTCCGGCCGGCAGACTCTAGGTGCCAAAGCTAAATGAAGTAGTCTGCTTAACGCATTTTATCAGCTCTCTTAAGTCCAGATTATTACCCTTAAATATACAACCTACAAGTATTCTACAGTGCAAGGACTTTCCTTTCGTCCTTATTCCCATGTCCAGTGGAATTTACTGTACTCCATCTACTCCATCACAGAACAAAGGTAGTTTTGTTGTTGCCATCGCTTATAGTGTTCATTAATAATACCAAGTCATTATTCTAAAGTGCTTTCGATTTATTTCCTCCCACAGTCTTTCATAAAAGTCGCTCGATTTCTTAGCTCTTTCCATGTGATCTTATACTTTAAGTGAAGCAAAATTTGATCTGAGAAAAAGCTGTCACATATGTCGTGCCTTTAGCGGGATTATTATTAAAAAACAAGCTTCCAACATCAGGAAAAATTCTGAACACTTTGCATGCATATTACAGCCAGTAAGGTAAATCAATTTTGGCGAGACTTCACGCTGATCCAGAGTATGTTCACCGTGACTATTATATTTCATGCTTTTCTGTGAATAGGCGTTAGGCTTACGAAGTATCTACGTCTTCACTGGACGTGATCTGCCTACAAGAAAGAGCATAAATTATTCTTAGTGGTGGAGCTGTGAGGCGGCAGGTAAATTACCAAATGGTCGTTTGATTCGTTATGTTATGAAAAGACACTTAAACTGTCTGTGCACGTTTTAAACCTACCTTCGCCATTTACAAGAACCTAAAAACTATTTTTACGGTCAGTCAGAATGCTATGGAGAACATACTGGTCATTCTTTTCAGTCTATTGATTGGCGACTCCATAGTGTCCTGTGCACTACGACCAGAAAATGGGTATACTTGGAAGGAGAGACAGCATTGGTCGTATATTTTTGTTTATTATCGCAAAATCGATTTTCGGTCACTTAGTGACCATCTTCAGTGCTGTAATTATAACTTAAATTAGCAAGCACTGGTGTCAATAAGCTTACGGCGATGGGCATCCGCTTTCCATGCATGTGCGAACGTACCGTGAAATCACCCGTCGGCCGGTGTGGCAGTGCGGTTCTAGGCGCTTCAGTCTGGAACCGCGTGACCGCTACGGTCGCAGGTTCGAATCCTGCCTCGGGCATGGAAGTGTGTGGTGTCCTTAGGTTGGTTAGGTTTAAGTAGTTCTAAGTTCTAGGGGACTGATGACCTCAGATGTTAAGTCCCATAGTGCTCAGAGCTATTTGAACCATTTGAAATTGCCAACTACGACCGAAATGGGCACGTGACCAAATGCACTGGACTTTGGTGCAGTGTAAGAGCGTTGCATGGTCTGATGAAACTTGATACCTTCTTCATCATGCCGACGGGAGGCGCGAATCCGTCGACTTCCAGGGAACAGCTCCTTGACACTTGTACTTCGGGACGGAGACAAGTTGGCGGCGGCTCCATTATGCTCTGAGGAACATTCACGTGGCCATCCATGAGTCCAGGGAGCTGCTGCAACGCACCATGCCAAAAAAATATAAGAATAACTGACCCTCCTCTCTCTCAATAAAATTACACTGAAGCGCCAAAGAAACTAGTATAGGCACGCGTATTCAAATACAGAGATATGTAAACAGGCAGACTACGGCGCTACGGTTGGCAACAAGTGTCTGGTGAAGTTCTTAGGTCTGTTGCTGCTGCTACCATGGCAGATTATCAAGATTTAAGTAAGTTTGTAAATGGTGTTATAGTCGGAGCACGAGCGATGGGACACAGCATCTTCGAGGTAGCGATGAAGTGGGGATTTTCCCGTACGACCATTTCACGAGTGTACCGTGAATATTAGGAATCCGGCAAAACATCAAATCTCCGACATCGCTGCGGCCGGAAAAAGATCCTGCAAGAATGGGACCAACGATGACTGAAGAGAATCGTTCAACCTGACAGGTGCAACCCTTTCGCAAATTCCTGCAGATTTCAATGCTGTACCATCAACAAGTGTCAGCGTGCGAACTATATGGGCTTCGGAGCCGAAGGCCCACTCGTGTACCCTTGATGACTGCACGACACAAAGCTTTACGCCTCGCCTGGGCCCGTCAACAACGACATTGGACTGTTGATGACTGGGAACATATTGCCTGACCGCACGAGTTTCGTTTCAAATTGTATTGAGCGGATGGACGTGTACGGGTATGGCTACAAACTCATGAATCCTTGAACCCGGCATGTCACAGGGAACTGTTCAAGCTAGTGGAGGCTCTGTAATGGTGTGGGGCGTGTGCAGATGGAGTGATATGGGACCCCTGATATGTCTAGATACGACTCTGACGGGTGACATGTACATAAGCATCGTGTTTGATCACCTGCATCCATTCATGTCCATTGTGGGTTCTGAAAGACTTGGGCAATTTCAGCAGGACAATACGACACCCCACACGTTCAGAATTGCTACAGAATGGCTACAGGAACACTCTTATGAGTTTAAACACTTCCGCTGGCCACCAAACTCCCCAGAAATAAACATTATTGAGCATATCTGGGATGCCTTGCAACGTGCTGTTCAGAAAAGATCTCCACCCCTCGTACTTTTACAAATTTATGGCCAGCCTTGCAGGATTCACGGTATCAATTACCTCCAGCACTACTTCAGATATTATTCGAGTCCACGCCACATCATGTTGCAGCACTTCTGCCTGCTCGCAGGGGCACTACACGATATTAGGCAGGTTTCTTTCGCTCCTCAGTGCACACCTTCCTTATTACGTAATGGTTGTACATCACCTAACCATCATATTGTATTAAAAATTACCCACTTTCTTCTAGTAGCTCAATTATTTTGTATGAAGATTTAAAATTACGTAGCCGAAAGGCAGAGAAGCGCCGATTTGATGGCTGCCAGCCCGCTCCTCAGTAGAGGGAATATGAGTGTTCGATACAGGGTGAACATTAATAAGACGGCCAAACCACAGGGACTGATTTCTGACGGGAAATGTAGGAAAAAGCCTCCTATGAACACGTGCTCGAAAATGCACTGTTTTCGCGGTAGGCGGCGCTGACGAATGAAAGTTCCTCTGATCAAGTGCTGTGTGTTCCTTGTGTGCTGGAGACTGCGTGTTTGACGCAGTCTACTTAAGCAGGGGAATGGTCTATTATGTATGTCGAGATAAATCCGACATGGTGTCTGTGTACACCCAAGCATATGGAAACGGTCGAGAGGCTGAACCCTGTCCCCCAAATCTGGTGTACGCTCAGTCCGCGGCCCCCCTCCATGTTCTTCTGTCTAAAGAAGCAAGAGTAATAGAAGGCAGATTTCAGACTACCTAACAGATCAAAACGAAAATTTCTGTTCCGACACTGACAATGTTGAGTGTTTATGGAAAAAGTTCAAGGCAATCGTAAAACGTGTTTTAGACAGGTACGTGCCGAGTAAAACTGTGAGGGACGGGAAAAAGCCACCGTGGTAAAACAACAAAGTTAGGAAACTACTGCGAAAGCAAAGAGAGCTTCACACCAAGTTTAAACGCAGCCAAAACCTCTCAGACAAACAGAAGCTAAACGATGTCAAAGTTAGCGTAAAGAGGGCTATGCGTGAAGCGTTCAGTGAATTCGAAAGTAAAATTCTATGTACCGACTTGACAGAAAATCCTAAGAAGTTCTGGTCTTACGTTAAATCAGTAAGTGGCTCGAAACAGCATATCCAGACACTCCGGGATGATGATGGCATTGAAACAGAGGATGACACGCGTAAAGCTGAAATACTAAACACCTTTTTCCAAAGCTGTTTCACAGAGGAAGACCGCACTGCAGTTCCTTCTCTAAATCCTCGCACAAACGAAAAAATGGCTGACATCGAAATAAGTGTCCAAGGAATAGAAAAGCAACTGGAATCACTCAATAGAGGAAAGTCCACTAGACCTGACGGGATACCAATTCGATTCTACACAGAGTACGCGAAAGAACTTGCCCCCCTTCTAACAGCCGTGTACCGCAAGTCTCTAGAGGAACGGAGGGTTCCAAATGATTGGAAAAGAGCACAGGTAGTCCCAGTCTTCAAGAAGGGTAGTCGAGCAGAGCACAAAACTATAGACCTATATCTCTGACGTCGATCTGTTGTAGAATTTTAGAACATGTTTTTTGCTCGAGTATCATGTCGATTTTGGAAACCCAGAATCTACTATGTAGTTATCAACATGGATTTCGGAAACAGCGATCGTGTGAGACCCAACTCGCTTTATTTGTTCATGAGACCCAGAAAATATTAGATACAGGCTCCCAGGTAGATGCTATTTTTTTTTGGCTTCCGGAAGGCGTTCGATACAGTTCCACACTGTCGCCTGATAAACAAAGTAAGAGCCTACGAAATATCAGACCAGCTGTGTGGCTGGATTGAAGAGTTTTTAGCAAACAGAACACAGCATGTTGTTATCAATGGAGAGACGTCTACAGACGTTAAAGTAACCTCTGGCATGCCACAGGGGAGTGTTATGGGACCATTGCTTTTCACAATATATATAAATGACCTAGTAGATAGTGTCGGAAGTTCCATGCGGCTTTTCGCGGATGATGCTGTAGTATACAGAGAAGTTGCAGCATTAGAAAATTGTAGCGAAATGCAGGAAGATCTGCAGCGGATAGGCACTTGGTGCAGGGAGTGGTAACTGTCCCTTAAGATAGACAAATGGAATGTATTGCGAATACATAGAAAGAAGGATCCTTTATTGTATGATTATATGATAGCGGAATAAACACTGGTAGCAGTTACTTCTGTGAAATATCTGGGAGTATGCGTGCGGAACGATTTGAAGTGGAATGATCATATAAAATTATTTGTTGGTAAGGCGGGTACCAGGTTGAGACTCATTGGGAGAGTGCTTAGAAAATGTAGTCCATCAACAAAGGAGGTGGCTTACAAAACACTCGTTCGACCTATACTTGAGTATTGCTCATCAGTGTGGGATCCGTACCAGATCGGTTTGACGAAGGAGATAGAGAAGATCCAAAGAAGAGCGGCGCGTTTCGTCACAGGGTTATTTGGTAAGCGTGATAGCGTTACGGAGATGTTTAATAAACTCAAGTGGCAGACTCTGCAAGAGAGGCGCTCTGCATCGCGGTGTAGATTGCTCGCCAGGTTTCGAGAGGGTGCGTTTCTGGATGAGGTATCGAATATATTGCTTCCCCCTACTTATACCTCCCGAGGAGATCACGAATGTAAAATTAGAGACATTAGAGCGCGCACGGAGGCTTTCAGACAGTCGTTCTTCCCGCGAACCATACGCTACTGGAACAGGAAAGGGGGGTAATGACAGTGGCACGTAAAGTGCCCTCCGCCACACACCGTTGGGTGGCTTGCGGGGTATAAATGTAGATGTAGATGTAGATGATCACAAAAACGCCAAAAAAGAGCCTGAAATGTGTAATGTGGTTGGTGTCTTTCAGGATACTTGTCCTGGTATAGCCATGCTGCCTCTGGACAGTTTCCATCTGCTTGGCAGTATACAATCACCATCTCGGCTTGTTCCCGACATGAATACCGGACAATTCTGCTGCTTATGGTACGTTGCGTCCATCGCACAGGCTGCAAAACACAAGGAACATATAGCACGTGGTCAGAGGGACTTTCATTTGTCAGCGCCATCTACCGCCGCAACGAGACATTTCCAGACATGTGTTAAACGGTCCTTTTTTTCTCCATTTCCAGTCAGGAATCTATCCCTGCAGTTTTTCGGTTCTATTAACATTCATAGAAAGGTCGCCGCAACACGGCAGAAAGTAATTTATGTTGGTACTTTACTGGATCACGTTGTACCGGATGATGTTTTAGTGGATCACGCGGCAGTGCACAAACATGAATTTTTAATTTTTGTTTTCCAATCGCTCAGGACTCTTTTTCTTCAAAGGCTCAGCGGTAAATCATGATCACGAGTGAAGCTACTAATAATTCGCTTGAAAATTCTGTACAGAACTACTTCGGTACCTGAGACATGAATGAGTTTCAGCGATTTCAGTTTCCTTTCATCATCACTGGGACTGATTACCAGGCCGCTCACCACTGCACTGGTAAGTCATTGTATGATGGCAACATACTTTGAGTTCCCTTTGTGAAAAATATTTCAAAACAGATTCAACATTTCTGCTTTCTATTCTGATGTATGCCGTGTCCTTAAGTGTCTGGACACTGCCACTGACATCCTGTTCATGTGCTCGACATCCACTAGGCTTTTGGAACTGGTTCTGCGATTCTATTTTCCTACGGAAATCAGTGATTGCTTCACATATCGCGCTTTTGAGGAGCGAAGACATCTCTGCCTTGGTTTACATGTTTTTGGAGGACGTAGTATGAAGTAAAACAAGGAAAAACTCTAGTAAATACGGGCTCTAAAATGGATACTTAAGAGCTATTGACGCTTCGCCTGTAGAAGAGGTGCGTTTCACAGTAGCGAAGATCAGTAACTGCTCATAGCTCCTAAGGTTTGCATTTTAGAGCTCATATTTCAGGACATTTTTTTTTCTTGTTGTGTTCACACAACCACCACTGAAAGTTGCTTGCTCTACAGTGTAAGCAACAATACCGGTACACTTACTCTATTATCAGAGGTATGAGAATGATTTTCGCTTGTAACTTTTAACTTTGCAGTTTCCGGACCAGGGACGCTTACCTCAAATTAATACATTTACTCTTCTCGATCCTTCCTGAAAGTTTGTAATATCATCAAGGGATTACCCTGCATATTGGATGAACAAAATTTCTAATTTCATGTGGGTTATCGTTGCTGTTACAGTGGCCCGATACTTCCCATGACATTTTCATCCTGTAACAGAAACAAGCATTGGGCAGTGAATCTGATATTTGCGGCGGGGCAACGCGAATCGTGTACCTGTGATTTGCAACCAAATTTCCCAGCACCGATATGATTGGCACGTACGCCATGTCGAAAAATGTGACAGGTTTCACCGCGAGATGTGGTTTCCAGAAGAATGCAATCAGCATAAACTGCTGTCAGAATCAGTGACATAGCTGCGTAACAAAGCCTGCCTCCTCGTGAAACGCTTCCGCGTTTGTTTAACGGCCGGTTTCGGAGCGGTGTCGGATGGCATTTATCTCGAAGGCCCATGTAATCAAATGTGATATCTAGTTGTTGATTTCTGTCTCCACGGGCATAATTTAACTTTGCCAAGCGGCTGAAACACATGAGGCTATTTGAAATTTTGCTTTGTATAATTAGATAATGTTGCACGCACCTTGAAGTTACTCTGTTGATGTGGGTCTTGATATGTAAGCAGCGATTGGAATCTCAGTAGCATAAAATTTCATCATCATTTTGGATTATCAGACGGGCAAGTGGTGGCGATCAACATTTTATAATCGATAAACTCAAAGAAACTGTTAATGTTAAATGGACTGTATAATATATAATGGATTGCAGACGACAGGAAAATAGTGTCTATGTCTTGTAGGGAAATTAAGGTAAGCCGCACCTCTCTTCGCGTCGCTCTTAACAACACAAAGACTACATCACAGGATACAATAACCCACGATACATACAGAGTAGTTATAATTAAACTTTCGCTGTTTGCTCCAGTGTAACGGAAAACTATTTACCATATGGGTACTCAACTGCATGGGAATGACGTTCATTCTATGTGTGGTAGGATTTGTGTTATTATTGATGTTATTATCATGACTTGCCGTTAGGTGCCGGTACCGGAACTAAGAACGTGCAGCGTGAATGGCATACATTACTCTGATAAGCTTCGCCAAGATGTGACCAGTACTCTACGGGAGAAGTGCTTTGGACCCAACTATTTTGAAGCACGGTGGAACTCCATCTTACATAGCTCGTGAGGTCACTGGGTTACTCCGTAACACATTTGACGAATGTCTTCGGATTTGAACCCGTGTGATTTCCGGGTGTGGAGTTAGTTGAAGGACAGGATTTATCAACGGGACACTAACACATATTAGAGGCTGAAGATGAGTATAGCGAGTGACGTAGCCTGCATCCCATCTGAAGTGTTTCGGCCGCAGTAGAGTAATCTCTACGGTGGTTCTAGGCTGTCGCAGAAGCAGGTGGTCGTCACATTGAGTAACGTTTGTAATCTGCAACGTAAAAATGGTAAGCAATCAACGAAAGTTTCCCTCTAATGTGGGAATTAAGACCTGTTTCTCTTGGCGATTTATTCGTTACTTCCCATCCGCATGTCCTTACAAATGTTTCCCCAAAATTTCATAGTCTACCATCAGTCGTTTTACATGGAGGACCTCTGAAGTAGCGAAAGTTTCGTTATAACCACCCTATACATCGTAGGATCCCAGCAAGGCTCTGTCAGAAAAATATTGTGGGATGCATCAGTTACTACACAGGGTAAAGAAATCACTGAAGAGATGAGTGGTAATTATTAGCTCTTATGTAAAAATTCTAGATCATATACAGTTACTAAAAACTTTTATGACGGGTTTCGGCACCAGTTATCATCAGATCTTTAAGCAGAGAAGCGGTTTATAGAAGCTAATGTAGAAGCAGATTAGCAGCTTATGTAAACTCAAATTGGTAATTTCAATACTCTTATGAAGTAGAATAGTTTCACCGTTGTTCCTGTCTTGGGGATCTGTTTTCGTCCGCAGGTATTCTGTGAACAATTTTGCAAGTTCCTTGTGTACTATTTCTCCCCCTGCTTTAAGCATTGCTGTTGAAACACCAGGCACCTTTCCTTCCTCAATACTTTAACTGACTTTGTACGCATTTTAAACTGATCAGTGAAACACATATATCACAATACATGATTTGTCAACATACAGTTGGTGTATTTACTTACAGCAATTATTTCATTTTGTATCACTTGAAATTAGTGGCTGTAATTAAGTAATTACTATTTTTGACAAAATATAAATTAATTTTATTCATGCACATAGTTACTCTTGCACTGAAAACGCTTTTGATGATCCTCATTAAAACTGATTTGCCTCTTCAGATTGATAATTAACAGCATTCTGTGTTTTGTCGGTCTTACGGATAAAAATTTCTATTAACTCCAATAGGTTGAAAATATTTCTATTAACAGTGTGACATAGGACTCGTTTTCAATGCAGTTCAGATTTTTCCACAACCACTTACATCACGTGAGTGGGCAAAGTGGAATGTCTTGCGATTTCTTTAGTGAAGTCTGACGATCTGGCATAGCAACGAGGATACAGTTACGAACGATACAGGGATAGCTGCAAACTTTTTCTATAACATGTACATTTATCTTTGTCCGTTATATTTTTTTCTTCGGGTTGTTCCGTAGTCTTTCCTTTGTTAACAGTCTCTTTACACAGATAATGGAAAGATGAATTTGCTCTGTTCATTAAACAAGACTAAGGTTTAGGGCAGTTTTGAGATAAGAGATAATGAAAGGCTTCCACTGGCAGTGACAAGTGCACAATGAAACAAAGCTCAAGTAGATATTCCCTTCCCGGGCGTAAGACAAACAACTGATACCCATCTGGGACGGCGAAGATAAGTAACACTTAATTAAAACTTTAAATGCGGGCTTTATCTTTCAATATGCATGTAGGTCGTCTTCTGCTGCTCCGTCTGCAGAGGTCTTAATGTTTCCAAGTTTTATAAGCAGTGTAACTAATCTTAATTCTTTTCGTACACCTCCTGACTCACTGCATTACCCCGGATTTATTTCACAGCTACAACGATTATTAACTGTGGTAGGCTGTTTTCTTTTTAATGTCGAGTTGTTATTATTAAGGACACATCACCTGTGCAAAGTACATATCAAAATTTTATGTAGTTTAGTTATTTTCTTTTGTTTCTTCCACTTAAATGTTTTTTCCAGCACGAAAATTGCGTAAGCTAGCCATGTTTCAGCAAAAACTAACCAAGCTGATTGAAACTGAGACAGTTAACATGATTTTAAAACGATATTCATTAAATACATATTTGACCGTTTAAAGGTGAAAAAATTATGGAATTATGTGTCTTATTATACAGCTACTCATTTTCCCTTCAGCAAATATAAATCATCATCCGCAGAAGCAGCAGCAGTTAGACATAGACTGTTTGTTTAGGACCCTCTGTAGAGTTTCCCATTCATTATAGTTTTGAGTTGTTTACAACCAAGAAGCTCCTGTACGTTATCCAATCTCATCCATCCAACTTCAGTATTCTCCTTGTCTAATTATTTTCTGATCTCTTGGAATACTGGCAGAGTTACGCTGGTCTGTCTACTATCCGTTTACATAGCTACATGTCCCACGCGCCACATTTCATTTGCATCATAATGTTAATTACATCTTATACTAAGGCGTGTTCCCTGAACAGTTTGTGTGTTCTTGTCTTTCGTAGTGATTTGTGAAATGCAGCTCTCCATTGCTAACTGGGAACCTTCAGTTTGTGAATAATTTTCTCTTCAAAAATTATATTGCCACTAGTGAAAACTGATTGTAAGTTATCAAGTTATCCTTTGTAATCATCACGCTAAAATAGGAGAAATCAGGGCTCGCACAGAAAAATTTAGGTGCTAGTTTTTCCCGCGTGTCGTTGAAAAGTGGAGCGGCAGAGGTGGTACATTGAACCCTCTGCCAGGCACTTTATTGTGAATAGCAGAGTAATCATGTAGATGTAGAGGTATGTAAACTCACATTTGAAGCGAACTTTTCAAAATCCTAAGCAAGTCTGTAATACACGCAGACTTTGAATCCAGATAATGTTTTACAGATTTCGTCCTAAGCTTTCTCAGTCTCTCTGAATCCCAGGTGCAGTAGCAATTAATTCCATTGCTCCTCTGTAATAATTTTGTTCAAGAATTTCAAAATTGTGTTCCAAAACCAGCTTGTTCAGTTGCATGTGGCAGCACGGTCTCCTACCCAGCGTACACTAGTACACCAGAGCACTAACAGTTTGGTGAGACACGTAGTCAATGCTAAACCTCAGCAGAGCTATGCTCAGAGCAGTCTCGGCCACTTCTGAGTGCTTCTAAGCCACAAAACCTGGGACAAACATTACCACGTCGCGTACTATACAGGTACCAGCAGAGCTCGTAATGTCTTCAGTCTGAAATTTGACATGGTTTTAATACAGGGTGTTTCAAAAAGGACTTTACAACTTTGAAAATTAATATAAATTAATTCATAGTACCTACAGAGGTGATTGTAGTGTCAATTTGTAGGGAAATACATCAAGTTTTGTCTCGCATGTTCGCTAATGCCGAATCTCACAGTAAGGACCGCTAGTGGCAGTTGCGTTAAAGATGGCTGCCTTCACAGGACCCGAGCGTGCTAGTTGTGTGTTTTGGTTTGAAGAATCGAAGTCGGCGACAACAGTTCTGCGTAATTTCCGTTCCAAGTACGCTAAAGATCCTTCTAGTATGCCTAAAATTTATGAATGGCATAAAAGTTTTGTAGAAACACGGTGCTAGGTACGGAAAATCATCAGGTCATCCAAGCACATCTGACGACATCATTAGCGAGTGAGACAACGTTTTGGTAACAGCCCTACGGAATCGACATGGCGTGCATCTCGCGAACTGCTAATCCCACATACGACTGTTTGGCGTTTGTTGAGAACTGTTTGCGTTTGAAACCGTGTGGATTGACGATCGTACAAGCAATAAAAGACAGTGATAAAATTTCTCGCAAGAACGTAAGCGCGGATATGTTAAATCGATTAAATGAGAATAAACACTACTTGAACAAAATCATCTTTTCTGACGAGTCGGCTTTTCACTTAAGTAGCAAATTTAACACATAACTGCAGGATATGGGTCAGTGGAAATCCACATCAAACATTGCAACATGCTCATTACAGCCCCAGTTTGAACTTTTTAGTGCACTGAGCACGAACAAAGTGTACGGCCCCTTTTTTCCCGTGACAGAACCACCAACAGGATGGTGTACCGGGATTTGTTACAACAACCGTTTGTACTACAGATCGATGAGGATGGCCAAGAACGAAATGTTAACTTCATTCAAGATGGTGCACCACCCCACTACCTGGATGACGTCTGGGATTTTCTCAGTGGCCGCTTTCCAGATCAATGGATCGGCCGTGATGCGCCGATTGCACGGCCTCCACATTCCCCAGAACTGACACCACTCGATTTTCTTTTTATAGGGATTCAACAAGGATATCCTGTTTGTACCTCCTGTGCCGGCTTCTCTACCTGAACTTAGTCCAAGGATTTACGTGGCCACTGAGCAAGTTACACCTGCAATGCTACAGCGAGTTTAGGAAGAAATTGACTTCCGATGGAATGTGTGCAGGATAACCACCAGAAGCCACATACAAACTTCCTTAGTTTAAAGTAAAAAAATGGCTCTGAGCACTATGGGAGTTAACTGCTAAGGTCATCAGTCCCCTAGAACTTAGAACTACTTAAACCTAACTAACCTAAGGACATCACACACATCCATGCCCGAGGCAGGATTCGAACCTGCGACCGTAGCGGCCGCGCGGTTCCAGACTGTAGCGCCTTTAACCGCTTGGCCACCACGGCCGGCAGTTTAAAGTAAAAAGACTTGATGTGCTTCCCTAAAAAATAATACTAAACCCAGCTCTGTATCTTCTCTCAATAAATTTATATGAATTTTTTAAGTTGTAAAGTCCATTTTGAAATACCCTATATGAGTACCCACTAACTAGAATCTTAAATCCACAATTCCTGTGAATACACTTACCTACGTTCTTTCAGAATAAAATTCGTCAGTTGCTCAATTATTCTTATTTCGCTTTACAGGTTTTAAGGGATTAATCTTACCTTCAGAAGCCTACAAAATTTTGGATATTACAAATCATTAGAACTTATCCAAATATGTATGTGAAGTGTAAGAAGTGTATTAGAAAAACGTACTTGGTTTAGAAGGTTCAGTACCTTCTTCACAGAGGCATAATGCCATGACATGTCCGAAAGTGTATATGTTGTATATTATAATTATAAATACAAATGGGCAGACTTAATTTAGAGTAGATGAATCTCATTTATGTACATAGTCATGTTTTTTTGCTAGCAGCAAGGAACACACATAAAAGCATACGAAAAGTATAACTAAGGTATATAAAGTAAGTTACATGCAATACATAAATACGCTTGAATCTTATTTCTCTGTCGTTTGGTACGGGTCAGGTAAAGCATTTATATAGAGTAATTGGTATCTGTTTCCTCCTCACTAAGATGAAATTAACAACTTTCCCTACGATTCATCTTCAACAGACAGTAAATGTTGATAATACAAGATTTACTTTGTCTATGATGATGAGTAACGTAGAGGCACGTAGCGTACATTTTCGGTCTGGTGATGGCGTTGAGGGATTGTAGCATGACGTTCCAGATTTGCTCTATAGAATTCCGTTCATGTTGTAAGCACCCTCACTTACGTAACATGTTCCTCAAGCCATTCTGACACAAACTGACAGAAGCTTTGGTCGTGGTGTGGGTTGCCTGTGGGATGCTGCGGGCAACATATTTGCCTGATTGCACTGTAAGTTACGGTATCATTCACTGCTGAGAGACGACGGCAAAGGTATTCAAGTCCGCATTTTGTGCTGTTAAACATATTCAAAGGGTAATATTCCTCCCATCTTCCTGAACTACGCCATGTTGGAAAGCGTGTCGCATCGTCTCAGATCTTCATCTTTATGCTCTCAAGCTGTCACCAGGTATAATCCAAGCATTCTCCGACGTGTCAATTCGGGCGACCTATTTGCATCATCCGTGATAGTGTCCTGGTGCCGAAGCTAATACGTGAGCCTAAGATCGCAGAAACATAAACGGCTGTCTTATGAACCACATATTAAGGAGATCGATGACACGGCTGCTCTTCTTAAGTTGTAAAATGTGTGTAGTGCTTCATAAGAAATGTGAGACACATGGGAAGTTTTTTGTTTTACAGCGTAGTTTTGTACACTTCATTTATTTTAGATTACTTCGATTCATCCATTAAAGATGTTCTCATTTTTTTCTTTTTCCAGTACAAAACTACAATGGGTTGTACTTGTCTAGTCTAAGATAGCCCTACTTCTGTAAAACCTGTACGCAAGTCCCGTTGTAATATAGTTTCCTGTTTTCTCGATCGAATATTCTTCTGTTAGTGTTTTATTTTACCTTGTATCTGCAAAAATAATCCCAATCATTCCACTTAATTCTAATTAAATGGTACGTTATTCACGTATAACGTGAAACGAAGATTCCATGGCGGGATATTGTGTAGCGCGACCTGTAGATTTTATAACGTCAACCTGAGGATTGTTTGTGTGCCGTAACATAGCCGCCCGTGTCTAGTTTCTCAAATAATAATGAACTACTCATGGTCTGTATAAGTCACATTAGTCGCCCTTAAATCTTGCTTGATCACTGAATAAAAGAATAATGCTATGAGTAGAACAACTCATTTAAACACACGCGTGAGCAAGTGCCGCACTATTGTGCAGGTGAAGGACTAATCTTGTGAAATTAAAATCTAAAAATTTTCTGTAAAGTAACCTAAGTAAAAAGACCGACTTTTTTTGTTCCAGTGGAATTATAGCATCGATTTACCCGGTTAGAAATTGGAAAGCACAAAATATAATCAATACACAATTTCCCGCACCATGAAACTTGCATCCACAGGACTGTTGAATGCTTCGTTGCATCAGACGGTGAAAGCCGCTGTTGATAATACTATTACTGCGTTTGTCACATATTTGAAAGCTTCGCGAGCTGTTCAAATAAAGTGTGTTACTACACTGCACTGCATAGTTAAAGGAGCATTTATTTGAAACCCTATAACTGTCTCCCATTGCGACACAGTAGCTAGACACTTGTCACAAAGGTGCCTACAACCTTCCTCTCTGACGGTACAACAGCGAGCTCTCAGTGACGTCACCCTAGTGCTGGCTGACGCTTGAAGCAGCAAGTTGTCGACACATGGTAAAAATAGGCCAGCGCTCATAAGTTCATGTGAGATGTAATGTGGATTAATGACGTCACATTGGCGACAAATTTTATTACAATTCTGCTCGACACCACCGTGAACATGTCACACGATGGGAAGGTCGCCACAATCCCCCTTACCCACATTTCACCCCTTCGTTTGATACCTCTGCGACTGAGATCAGAACCGCGACGCTTGGAGTTGAAATCACACGGGTTTGTTATGGGTGGCCGAGGAAAACATATCGAACGACACAAAAAGGCTTCAATATGTGGCATAAAGTGCGTTCTTTAAAGCACCCCTTTCCTAGAGGCTTTCGTTGTCCACACATGTCGTGCTCGGAAACAACAGTTTGCAGTGCGATGTTCAACAGGACGACGTTCTTAACACCCTACGAACGATTCAACCCTTTTCTAAGAACATCGCAGCGCAGTGCTGAAGCCCCAGTGAATGTGATCTCACACCTTTGGATTTTATTGTGACCACAAGTTATAATGCTGCCATCGAGAAAATTTGTTGAGCACTTTAAAAATATCCCGGTAGAGAATTTTTATTCATTCACCGATCCCTACCTGCGGGCGGAACAAGCAACCCGCTCCACAATAGAACCTCCTTGCCGCAGGGGGGTGTCAACGGGGTTGGCTGTCTGGCCAGCGGGTAGAAATCGGTAGATAGATGTCTCTGTACCGACACATTTCTAAAGTGTCCTAGAAAGGTGGGCAAATGGCAATGATGGTGTTACCGAACTGGGTGATCTTAGTCGGACTTTTATTCATGTGCCTTTAAATATTGCATCTCCCCTCATGAACACGACTTAGGAGGGAGCGGAAGACGAGGAATGAATAACTACGAACTGTCGTTTCCGAGCATGAAATGTGAGAGTACCAACGCCCGTAAGGAAGGGGTGTTTTCATTGAAACTCTTTGTCACGGCCGGCCGGGGTGGCCGAGCGGTTCTAGGCGCTACAGTCTGGAACCGCGCGACCGCTTCGGTCGCAGGTTCGAATCCTGCCTCGGGCATGGATGTGTGTGATGTCCTTAGGTTAGTTAGGTTTAAGTAGTTCTAAGTTCTAGGGGACTGATGACCTCAGATGTTAAGTCCCATAGTGCTCAGAGCCCAGCCTCTTTGTCATCTCCTGGGGCCCTTTGCTACGGTCCAGAGCGGCGGCGATGTGCTCAAAATCTTTTTCTCCACCACCCATAACAAACCTGCGTGATTTCAACGCTTGGTGCCGCGGTTCCAACCTCCATCGCAGAGGAGTCAAACGAAGGGGTGAAATGTGGGTAAGAGGGACTGTGACGACCTTCCCATCGTGTAGCAAGTCCCTCGTGGTGTCGGGTAGAATTGTGGTGAAATTTGATGTCAGTGTAACATCCTTAATCCACCTTACATCTCACATGAACTTCTGAACTCTGAGCTCTTCTTTGCATGTGTCGACACCTTGTTGTTTCAAGCGTCGCAGGACATGAGGATTACGTCGCAGGGAGCCACGCTTCTGCACCATTACAGAGGGAGTTTTGAGGCACCTCTGCGCCAATTTTCAAACTTCTGCGGCGCAATGAGAGAAAATTACTGAGTTTCGAAATAGCTTGAGTATTTCACTAATCACTTAACGTCCAGTCAGTATACTGAAACAACAAATCGAGCCATATATGTTTAACAAAGTTCTTTAGTTTTTGAAAAATAATATGGCGCTTATTAATGAAGACAGTGAAACATTCCGCTAAGGTAGCCAGAAAATGCGCAAAGCGCAAGGTGAGTATCATTTAGCTCAGTCCCATTCCATTTGGTTATACCGTGTCTATACAGAATTATTCAATGTAAATCTAAGTCAGTGTACATCGAGAACGAAACAAAGCCACTAATATTGACCACAGCATCCATTAAAAGAAGTATCTTCTTCAATACTTCGGCAAATGTATAAGTTACGATAACTATTGATAGCTTTTTGCGTACTATCACTTTGTTGAAAACAAGCTTTTCTAACTTTGAACGGTTCAAGCAAGAATCGAAACCAGATTATTATCAAATACGTGTTTCAGATTAAATTTTCTGATGTCATTACCCGTATAAGCCTTACATGCTTCTTCAAAAACTTTTATCACAAAACGTAGGAAACATAGAGAATGAAGACTTTCGCACGTTTTCCGGTAAAAGCTACCGTTGAGAAAGAGCATCATGTTAGGAATGTTATCCGAACAGCTGAAGGATATTTTTCAATCTCTGCACCTGTGACAGACGCCGGTATGACGCAGCTTCGAAGTTTCCCGCGCGACTGCCGATTACGTCGCACTTTGGTGGAGAAATGGCGCCATACGTCTTACTTTCGCTGATGTGCGGAATGATAACTGTTCCCAGAAGTTGAGCGTGAAATCGATTTTCAGCGGCTCCGCCTAGCACCATAAAAATGGGCGCGCAAACATCGCGCGCGGCAAAATATGCCACTGTCTCGGTGTATACATAAGCTATCGCGCCGAAGTTCCTGACATTTGAAGAGAAGCACTTGAGCCAATGACAAAACGGTCATCTAAAAATAATTGAATATTTATTTTACCGAAGGTCTTACAGCATTTCACGGCGTTAGTGGCTTGGAAAATGTAGGTCGGGGGTTCTAAATTTGTTCAGGAATGAGTATGACTTTTAAATGTGCCGTCACTGCCTTTCATCGTGTGTCAATACGGAGTTACGATTCTATACAGGGTGTTCCACAACGATCTTTAAATTTTGGTCACGTGTGCTTCAGAGGTGGGGATAGGTAGGAAAGTTTAGTTTGCGGTACAGTGTTCGCACACACCTAAAGTTTTTATTCGTTACTGATGAAAATAGCAGCAACATATTACTTTCTCGCACACATGTCTCACGAAATGACCGCAACTACGAAATCCGAGGAAAAAAGAGCTAATATGGCCGCCATGCGCGAATGGAGCGTAGTGGGGGGGGGGGGGGGGAGGGGGGACAAGAAGTAGTACTAGGAATACCATTTGCCTCACACCCTAAGGAGGCTTGCGGAATACAGATGTAGATTAAACCAGACTCAAGAAATCGAGGCCCTTGAAGGAAAAAAAAAAAGGAAGTAGAGAGAGAGAGAGAGAGAGAGAGAGAGAGAGAGAACGAGAGAGTCTCTCAGTCGACACAATTCCACTCGAATATTTGTAGAACGTTAGGATTCTGCTCGCCCCAGAGGTGCTTCATCGGCAAACAGTTTTTCGTTAGACATTTGTTTCATGCTTCTTCATTTGCAGAAGATGTTCTGGAAAATATCCCAATCTCGTGCCTTAATTTATGGCAATTCAGTGCAGTTCGGACACTATCCCTCATTTACCCGTCACCAGGTAGTCACAGATAGCTTAACTCACAGAACAGCTCTAGATATTTCTTACTTCCTCAAGATACGGCTAACATTCTGTAAATGACACGTCGGCTGATGCACGCACAATACTTACACATCTTCTGCTGAAGTCATATCTTCCCAACACGTGCTCCTGTGCCTTTCAGACGAAAAGGCGAGAGCAGCAACCCTACCTATACCCGTCGTGTTCAAGTTAACTCGCATGCGTCCTGCGAATTCATAACGAGGCTTAATTAGTGCTACGTGCTTCGCGTGTCTATTTCTCTGTCCTACGTGTAGGGGAGTAGTGTTTCCAAATTTGTATGCGGGAGAGCGACTCTGTAATGCACGCTCAACAGGACGCTACCGGAGTCAAACCACAATGTCCCTTAATGAAGTCCCATTTTTCATGAAAACCATGTTTGTGGCCGCCAGACGAAACGTTTGCCGTCGGTAAGCCGGCTGGGAGGCACACCGCGCAGCACAAAATACCGAGCGCTTTGTTTCCCACCTTTTTCTTCATGTTTTCTTTGTTTACCTCTTTTCAGAGAAGAAATAACGTAGTTATCCTATTTACTACTAATTATTGTTACAACATCTCCATCTAGAAAGTATTATTATTCATTTATTTAGTGTATGGTGCTGTACACATTTCATACATTTGTTATACGATCAGTGATAAAATACACTATAAAATAAATCAAAGAAGGATGCAGAAAAATAAGATAAAGTATAGAATACAGTAAGACAGTTACACAAAACATGGCAGCAGATAAATTGTGTTACTTTGAAACTTCACTTTCTGACGTCCAGATCGGCGATACGTTCGAAGCAGGACAGTGTGACATTTAAAAAGTCAAACATGCTACTCCGATAGGGTCTCAGTTCACAGTTTTGGGCGGTGTGATGGACAATCTAATCTGGAGCCCCACAATCACAGCCAGGGCTGGGTAGTTTTTCCCACTTGTCGAGATTCTGTGCACACATTCCGCGTCCCGTTCTGAGTCTGTTTTAGGCTTTTCCATATGTGTCATGGAAGTTCAAAGCCCTTAGGCTTTTCTATTGGATTGATAGTTTCCTGCGGGGAGAAGTGGGTCACTATCACTTGAGCTCTCGTGCCATTTAATATCCTTGCTGGGATGGAAAGTTGAAGATTATTCAGTATCTTTGCATATTACTTCGCCAAAGCTTCCTGTCTCAGCGACGGTGGGACTATGTGCCTGAGTGCTTGAAGTCAATGTAGTAGGGTAGTCTTTTTACATCTAGTTACAATCCTCATTGCAGCGCTGAGCTGGGTGTCCACCTTATTCACAGGTTTGCTTGTTAGCCACCCTAGTGCGCGGTACTCGGTTGCAGAGTACACTAAGGTGAAACGGAGGTTCGCACCGTCACTGCTGATACTGCGTTAGTGCTACAGAATCTCTGCATGAGATTGTTGTGTGAACTTAGGAAAGTAGTGTAACATTTTAAAGAACATAGGTTTTCGTGGTTCTTAAATTCCCTGCGGTGCATATCTTGTATCAGTCTCACACAGTCGAACGCCCGAATTACTTTGGCAGATCTTGGTCAGTGCGCTTAGCTATTATTTAGTGTGTTATCCGAAAAGTAATGTGTTCCACGACAATATAGGCGTTGTGCTACGAAGTAGACAAACAACATCGATAATTTTACTTACGGTAATCTCTTCATGTTTACAGACTGTATCGAATAGCATTATTAATTGTATCTCTATGATGTTATTTGAGGTAGAAGTATGTTCTCAGGAATAAGGATACAATAAATACACTGAAAATCATTAGGCATTTTCCTGCTCGATCACATAAACAACTATCCACAACTAGCTGGAGTGGTTCCAAACAATGAAAATATGCAAGAATAGGTACTTCGATGGTATATGCACATCATACTGTCACCACCTAATTCAGTCATCAGCTCAGCCCTTTACAACACTGTTGAAGATCAGGGACACCGTGGAAGGTCTAAACCACGATACATAATGCAGATTTAAGATCAAGAAGCCTAAATCAACAGGAAGCGTTAGCCTGTAAGAAATGACTGCATTGACTCGAAAAGCGGACGCCACTCCAACGAGACGGCAATAAGAATAAGAAAAGAAATACTCTGAGGGAAACAGAAAATTGTACGCTATTTATCACTGAATGCTGCCAACGTGATACTCAATTATTACCAAGCCAGCGGGATATGGTGAGTAAAATTTCATCCTCATGCTAGCTTGTTTTTCAGCATTTTCAGTATTGAGAAAGCCATTCTTACGGATAAAGAATGGTGTGTCTAGCGTTACTAGGAATTTTAAGTCGAGATCTCAATACATAACGCTCAAAAACGTGCTCGTGCACCTCAGAATCATCATTTGGACTTTGAGAAAACTCGAATCATTGACATGAAGGGTACGGAGCGTCATACCAACAGATCCCCCATCAGTTGGCTGTAGTGCAATGACTACAGAACGAGTGGAAAAGTGCAGCAAGAAGACAGGCATGGGCCCTCCCAGGTGGAATACACCACGAGAAGATCGCAAGAGTGTTCGACAGGTTCCGAGGGATAAGTAGATGACAACAACTGAAATCCTAGTCAGAGGTTACATGCGGACACCACGAACATTCGGGACCAGAGGACTGGAAGCTAGACTGGCATCTCGGTCTTCATTCTTCGTTTCCGATGACACCATGAAAAGTGTAGAGCCCTAGTTAAGTTGGACATTAAACACCTCTCTGTGGTGTTCATCGGCGAGTCTCGCTTTCTTTTGTGGTAGTCACATCGATACCAGTGTGACGACAGAGGGACCAGAGATTCTCAAGACACGTACCTCTCAAACTCCTGGAGTCATGGTGTAAAGAGCTATTATATGCGATAACAGGGCTAATTTGGTGAGACTGAATTCTAATCTCTATGTGGTAATAAGGGTAACCCCTGTTGTGGTACCCTTCATAATCAGGATGCCAAACGGCAATTTACAGCACGATAATTCAACATTTCACAGTGCAGTTCGTATCACAATCGCCTGGAGGAATGTACAAATCACTGGCTGACTTGCTCGACCTCTCATTTGTCATGCAAAAAACATAATTGGAATCTGATGCGAAAAAATATACAAAAAATATCGAAATATTTCAGAGTAGGTGTTACAGAAAAAGTTTGAAAGTTAGGTCGACTGATAAGAAATAAGGAGGTTCTCCACAGATTCGGCTAAGAAAAGAACGCACAGAAAACCCTGAAAATGAGATGGGTCAGGATTATGGGACATATGTCAATATATGAGGGGACACTTTACATGGTACTAGAGGGAGCTTTAGAGGGTACATGAAATGAAAAAAGTCAGGTGGCATTGTTGGCCAAGAGGCCCCGTCCGGGGAAGTTCGGCTGCCGGGTGCAAGTCTTACTTCAGGTGGCGCCACATTGGGAGACTTGCGCATCGGTGATGATGAGATGATGACGAGGACAACACAACACCCAGCCCCCCGGCCGGAAAAAAAATCTCTAACCCGGCCGGGAATGGAACCCAGGTCCGCTGCACGATAGGCAAGCACGTCACCACTCCGCTAAGCAGGCGGACATGCGGACGGTAAAAATTTTTGGGGAATACGTTCGACATTGAGGATGAAGGGTGCAAGAACTACTCTGAGGCGAGTGGTTAGCGCAGGAGAGGAATTCGTCCCAACAGCAGTCTTCGTCAACGGACACGGCCATAAATTCCTCAACATGATATCCGGAGTCTGTTTGCTTCGATGCTATAACGAATACAAATGTGTATTCGTGTTCATGAAGGTCACGTCACTTACTGTCATTGATGATAGTCATCGATTCCAAATGGAATGATTAATACCCATTATATGATGAACGTAACTGTAAAGTACTATTTATCCGATTATACAGCATTTGTAGACTTAGTGAAAGCTTTTGGCAATGTCGAACTGGAATACTGTGTCTGAAATTCTGAAAGAAAGCATAAGTAATATTCATTGGGTGAAAGGTGTAACTTTTCTGAATAAAACATTGTTGTTTGGGGTGAACTAAACTAGGAGTGGACTGGTTTCCTATGTTAGACTCCGTGTGTCTGTGCTGAGCTGTTCTTTGATCCTGAACAATTCAAGCAATATAATTACAGAAACGCTATCTGATCAGATGAGTAGACACAATATCTGAAACTGCATAACTGTACACCTGTATTGCAATTAGCTTCTACCAAATTAATTAGAATGCGCAAACAGACTAAACAAAATTGCAAACATTAAATGATACACACGCAGATTTAACACAATATGGCAGGAACAGAACTATCTACATATGAAATGAAATCTGAAATGAACTTTATCTACATTGGACCTGATAATTTGGAAATGCAGTGCTAACTGTAAATGATCTTGCTATATTCTGACAGTGACTCAACTGGCCCTAACACATTTTCATGGCTTTGCTGTGGCAATGGATCTCAGTACTGCTCGAAGTGATGAACATACGAAAATGGAGCGCAGCAGCGAACCAGCTAAATAAGAAAGAAAGCCCTGTGCAATGCAATGCAAGGACGAGTAACTGTGCTAAGCAGAACATGCTTCAGCCACTGTGTCCCGCAAAGTGGAATGCAGCAACACACACAATCAATTAATAAAATTCGTTAGAAGACGGTGGCATTTAATATTGAAACTTTTTCTTTGATGATACAAAGATATATTAGAAAAATTATTTCTTATTACAAAATATGACTCTGCCATGAATTTAGTTACTGAACTGGTAAATGACTTGTAAATCTATAACTTGTGACTCCAAACCATGTGAACTAACAACTTTAGTTTACCACGTCTAAGCAATGAAATGTGTGGCTAGGGCCTCCAGTCGGTTATACCGACCGCCTGGTGCAAGTATTTTTAGTTGACGCCACTTCGGCGACTTGCGCATCGATGGGGGTGCGAAGATGATGATGAAGACAACACAACACTCAGTCCCAGAGCGGAGAAAATCTCCGACCCAACCGGAAATCGAACCCGGGTCCCTTTGCATGACATTCCATCGCGCTGACCACTCAGCTATCGAGGCGGACGTCTAAGCAAAGAAAGTAACTAATCCGAATAAATAAAGAAAAATCCTACAAAAACTTTCCGTTTTCCAAACACATAATAAATTATGCGCAAGCAAGCAGTGCAGCAACAACAGTACCAGGAAATCTTCACTTATGAAATTAATTTTTAGAAAACCATATTTCCGAAATCAACATCCTCTCTGTCTTCATCTCTGTGCTCTGTAAGCTATTTCCAAACCACTCAGCTGCATGACCAACGCCTAACTCATTCACTAGCTTGTCTTACCTGCTACAGCAACGTCAATGCTACCAGCACACAAAGATCACATTTCTTGTGCTCAGAACCTCTGTGCGTAATATATCGACTATTGAAAACCTCTGTCTGAAAAATATCCGGTATACTGATATGAAGTGTGACACAAAATCACTTTTCGTGGGTACCGACGGGAGGGTAGAATAAACAGTTTTCTGTTGAGGGCAACCGCAGCAGAAGTAATCCATGTTTCTGAAATAAACTGCTTTCAGCTGTATACAAACTGTTACTGTGGCCCTGCATGACGAGGCGGTTGGAGGGTTGCTGTCCGTCGCTTACTGTGTGAAGATACCGGCTTTTAGGATGTTAGTTTCTCAACTGGTCAGTTTGAAACTACGACGCCCTGCTCGTAGCGGATAATAGTATTTTATTTTGAGAAGGTTGAATTCCTTTCCTTCCCCTATCGTGACTTAAATGATTTCCTGACATATGTGCACCTGAAGACATTATTTGAAATCACGAAACCGGTCGTATTCCTGTAAAAGTTTATATGCTGCTGAAAGCGGGTTATTCCAGAAATATGGAATAAGGTAGAAGCCTTACAAAGGCTATTTACAACTTGTACAGAAACCAGATAACAGAACCGCGCGAACGCTACGGTCGATGGTTCGAATCCTGCCTGGGGCATGGATGTGTGTGATGTCCTTAGGTTAGTTAGGTTTAAGTAGTTCTAAGTTCTAGGGGACTGATGACCTCAGATGTTAAGTCTCATAGTGCTCAGCCATTTGAACCAGATAGCAAGTGTAGGAGTTGAGGGTCAAGTGTGGTTGAGAATGGAGTGGGGCATAGTTGTAAGCTACCCCCAATGTTATTCAATTTGTACCTTGAGCAAACATTAGAGGAAACCAAAGAATAATTGGGAGTATAGGAATTAAAGCTCAAGGAGGAGAGATAAAAACTTTGAAATTTGCCGACGACGCTGAAATTCTGTCAGAGACAGAAAATAACTTGAAGGAGCAGTTGAACGGAATGGACGTGGTCTTGAAAGGAGGACATAAGATGAATATCAACAAAAGAGAAACGAGGATAACGGAATGTGGTCGAATTAAATCAGCAGATACTAAGAAAATTAAATAAGGAAACGAGGCGCTAAAACTAGTAGATGAGTTTTGCAATTCGGGCAGTAAAATGACTGATGATGGGAGCAGTAGAGAGGATATAAAATGTAGACAGGCAGTGCCAAAAGAACGTTTCTAAAGAAGAGAAATTTGTTAATATCAAATATAAATTTAATTGTTATGAAGTCTTTTTTGGGGGGTTATGGAGTGTAGCCATGTATGGAAGTGAAACATGTACGATGAACGGTTTACACAGGAAGGGAATTTAGGCTTTTGAAATGTGGAGTTACAGAAGAATACTGGAGATTAGATGGGTATATCGCGTATCTAATCAAGAGATACTGAATAGAATTTGGGAGACAAGAAATTTGTGGCATAATTTGACTAAAATGAGGGATCGGTTGATAGGACACATTCTGAGACATCAAGGGATCACAAATTTAATACTGGAAGTAAGTGTGTGTGTGTGTGTGTGTGTGTGTGTGTGTAAAAGTCGAAAAGGGACGCGAGGAGATGAATACATTGATTGCCAGACCATTATGATCACTGGCCTACTACCGATATAATCCCGTCCAGGCGATAGCAGTGCCACCTGGCGAGGAATGAATGCTAGTCAGACACACGCACGGAGCATGTGGTATCAGTGAGCTTGTTACCCGTGTGTAGTACGGGAAGGGCGCGCGATGTAACTGAGATTGACCGAGGGAACATTATGATGGCCCGGAGCCTCGACACGAACATTTCGGAAACTGCACGACTTGTCGGGTGTTCGAGGAATGCCTGGGTGAGTGTCTTCAACGCATTCCGAAACCAAGGTGAAACCAGTTGGTCGGACACCCCTTGTCACAGACTGGTAAAACAGGACAAGCGGCGAATTGTGACGGATCTAACATCAAACTTTAATGCCGGGTAGAGTACAAGTGTGTCTGGACACAAAGTGCACTGAATACTCCTAACGGTTGGTCTCTGCAGCTGACAACCTATTCATGTGCCAATATTACACCGCGACATCGGCAACTACGACCGAAATGGACACGCGACCATCAGCACTAGACATTGGTGCAGTGGCGGAGCGTTGCAAGGTCCGATAAATCCCGATATCTCATTTGTCATGCCGATGGGCTGCAGCGAATCCGTCGTCATCTAGAGGAACAGCTCCTTGACACCTGTACTGTGGGACGGAGGCATTCTGGCGGTTATTCCACTATGCTCAGGGGAACATTCACACGGGCATCCATGGGTTAAGTGGAGCTCCTGCAAGGACCATGATGGCCAAGGAGTAACTTACACTGGTTGCAAACAACGTACACTCCTTCATGGCGATCATATTTCCCGACTGTAGTGACATTTTTTGGTTCGAGGGACACTGACGACTCCCATTTGATGTACTGCCCCCCCCCCCCTCCGTCCCCAACGCTAGATCTGAATCTGATCGAACACATCTGGAATGTGACTGAACGTTGCGTCAGACCTATCGCCCCTCCCCCATAATTTACGGGAAATTAGATGACTTGTTTCTGCAGATACGGTGCCAACTCCCTCCAGCGACCTACCAAAGACTCAGTGCTTCCATGCCACCACGCGTCGTCGCTGTTATCTGTGCCAAAGGTGGACGTACGGGCTACTAGGTAAGTGGTCATAATGTTCTGGCCGATAAATGTATAAGGAACGCATTCAGAAGTGTGTGGGTTGCAGTAGTTATTGGGAGATGAAGAGCCTCGTACACGATAGAGAAACATGGAGAGCTGCATCAAACCAGTCTTCGGATTTAAAAACAAGGAACAGTGCTGTGTGGTGTAATGACACAGTAAATCGTACTCCTTACTCAACACTGGTCTCAGGAATTTCCGAAGCCGAGCGCGCGTCTTCTCTGGAGGCTGAATTGTCTGGCTATTAACGGCAATAATGTCCGAGTGCTATCGGTCACGCGCAGTTTCGTGAACCGAGTGTGGTGGTTGTGGTTAAGCACGCGGCGTTAGCGTGCAGCCGCATCGCGCGTAAATGGTGGGAACAATTTGCTGAAGAGTATGATTATGAGTTAGAAGTATTACGTCGGATCATAGGGTAACAGTATCTTGGAAATTCGGTTTATTTGCGGAAAGGAGCGCGGAGTTAAAAAGTTGTGGACGAAAAGGCATTGTGGTTGTTGGTTAGTAACTCCGTTACCGGAGCAAATTGCTTTTAAAGCAGATACGAAACAGATTCCGGTATCACTGATAAGCAGTTAAAGTAATGGAATGCAGCAATAATTACTTCAGCATGAAAAGAGATTAACTGTTAATATATGAATGGACGAGCCCAGGCACTGTTAAGGAGTGTGTTACGCGCCAAATGGGCAATAAAACGAAGCAATTTGAACAGTTATTACTTCAGAGTGAGATTTCCCATTTTTTATAACTGAGGAATTTTGACGTTTGAAAAGTGTAAGGCACACGTGATCGTATTTGGCTCATGGTCAGGTTTATATAGTAAGGAAGTATGTTCTCTCTGTAAAATTCCCTTACTCGAGCCCGTTAGCTACAGAACTAATAAACTCAAACGATGGGCTTTGCAGACAAATGCAGACTGGTGCTTTCGTCAGCGCATATCCTGCCACAAAGTCATCTTAGGGCAATTATAAGGCCTGTCAAGGTCATGAAAAATTGTCTTAATTTTGAATAAACTTCTATCTGTCTAGATCACAAGTTTATAAAACGATACGACGGGTTTAAATTGTGCTAACAATTATCTTCAGATCTAAAATAGAACAAAATATTGGTCATAAAAAGTTCAACGCCTGTCGCTGATGCACAGTTGACGAGTGCAGGGGAGCCTGTGCTACAATGCCTCCTCATCGATGTTGCAACGATGGCTCTGTGCCCTTCCGTATTTTGTAATTTAGTTGTTAAATTATTTCGAATTTACTGACGTGCGATGAACGTTTTGACGGTACAACATTCTTTTCTTGCAGCTTGCCTTTTACTTGTTAAATTAGTTCGTAGTCTACTAAGAAACACCTCCCAGTATCATTTAGCAGCCTGCTCATTAAATTGTTGTTTTACCTTCTCATATTCTCTCCTCGCATTTCATTATTTTTAGTTCTTGGACGCTTTTACTACCATCATTTAACCTGCCAATATTCTTTTGTATATGTTTCAAATTTAAATTAAAAGGAAGATCAGCGTTGGCCGTAATATTGATGTTTTATTGATAACAGAATCGATTTTTGATCACATAGTGATCATCTTCAGTGCTGTACAAATTAGACACTGGTATCAAGTTATCAATAACAAAAACTGAGAAGCGCTTCCCAGTTTTGGTTATTGATAATTTGATACCAGCGTCTGAGTTTAATTTGTACATCAGTGAAGTTGATCACTATGTGATGGAAAATCAATTCTGCTATTAATAAAACATCGTTATTACGGCCAACGCTGACCTTCCTTTTAATTTAACATATATGGTCGTTGTGCACACAGCACTCCATGGAGTCGCCAATCAGTGGTTCATATTTGTTTAAAATATTCTTTCTATTTTTTAATTGTCCATACACTGATGCCCTCTAGCAGAAGCACATTTGCTTTTATCTTAAATAGCTGCTTTATGAAACAGACAGTATTTTCAATAACTCAGTACTTAAGCGTACAGCGTGTGACGTGTTACACTCTACAACGACATTTCATGATATGCTCTTTGTCATTTCCTATCCTTTTTTATACTGTACTCCACATTTTGTAAGTAGGTAGAATTTTGTACGACAATTTTTTTTTCTATTTTAGATCTGAAGACGTTTTTTAGCACAATCGAAAATGGTCATATCGTTTTAGAAACTCGCAATCTAAAAGAATAAAAGTTATATTAGAGCATATATATGATGATATGTATTATTTCCTCAGAAATAGAATGTGACTAATGCAAAGATGACAGGTTTGTCTAGTTTAGAAGCAAACTGTTGCATCTTTATCGTTGATGATACTGATTCGTGGATTTAAATATTACTGACGAGTGTCAAAGGGAAAGTCGGTAAACTTCACACAAACTTTCAACCATATTTCCTTTATTGGATATCACTTATGTATGAAATGTCTTCTATTACATTGTCACGTCTATTAAATATCCTAACAGAGGATAGTAGTCTGTGTCAATAGGTGTTCACAGCCTGTATGTTACCTCTTCATAAAGCGCATATTGTCAATCCCAAAACGTTTCAGCGCCTGAGGAGGCTGTTGCCTTGTAAGCCAAACATAAATTTCATTGAAAGGACGACAAATGAAAGGCTTTTAAGCCTTACGCGAGTTATTGCAACCCCGTCCAGAACTCTCTAATAACTTATTTTTACTTTCGATCAGCATCAGTTTGGTCTGATTAAAGACGAGGAAAGAGGGAATGGTGGAATTATATAAGAAACTATCAGCCTCGATTGTGGTAATGAAATCAACCTTTACCTATGTTTCAGCCCAAATAATTGAGCCTTCTTCAGAGGATATAGCCGAATCTGTAATTTGTCTAAGAGGGCATGGTTTTCAAATAAAACTAAAACATCCTGAATAGGCGTAATCACATTAAGGCTGTTCTAGTTTTATTTCTAGACCATGCCCTTTTAGACAAATTATAGATTCAGGTATGTCTTCTGAAGAAGGCTCAATTATTTGGGCTGAAAAGTAGGTAAAGGTTAGTTTCATAACCACAATCGAGGCTGATAGTTTCTTATATACTTCCACCATTCCCTCTTTCCTCGTCTTTAATCAGACCGAACGATTGATGACTGTGCTTCAGTGTTGAAAGTACAAAAATAGTGGAAGTGTTTCAGTTGGGTTGGACTGAAGCGCAGTGGAACTTACGTGGGAACCGTTGGAAGAATTCAGATCCAGAGTGCCTGGTCTCACAGGGTCCGTGCAGCTATTAAAGAAAGAGCGTACTATCTGCGCAAACAACAGGGTAGGGAAGAGGCTGTGAGTACCAGTGACGTCAGGTACGGCACTCTGAGTGTTGTGCAGCAGTGAGAGTGATCTGAAAACCATAGTAGATAATGAGTAACAGTAAGGTTAGCTCCACAATTCTCTATCTGCTGCAGACCTAAGCATGATAATCCTGGTGCCAAGATGGATGCTCTTTCCCAAGATTTCCCCTGGAACCTAATGGGGATGTCGTTATGAGCAGCGTAAATTTTCAGAGCAAAGTGAGGGGGAAGCGAGGCAGGGGCGCAAATGCGCTCATTTCACGGGAAACTCGGCAATTACGCTATTAATTCCGCGTCAGGCAGACGCGGGCGCCCGGTAAAGGCTGCTGTGCTGATAATTCGGCGCCATCTTCCAACCAAATGAGATCGTCGAGAAAAACGTTCAGGTGTGATGCGCTGCTATGTTGCAATTGTTGCCCCGCCCCCTCCCCCTTCCAATTCAGACGAGAATAGTCAACATTTTGTATGCCTTTGTCAGTGTACACAGTGCAGGCAAGTCACTAAACATTCAGACAACATGACAAATTTCTACATGGGCACCACGAAGGGAACAGACTCAGAGTGAAAACATGGGCTCAAAGGAAACCAGATTTCACTGATAAATATACTGATATTTAAAGTAACGGTAGTGTTACGCATTGCCTTTGAGCGGTAAAAGTATGTGGTAATGGTACTGGTGAATGTGATAGATGATTTTTAATGATGGTAGATATAAAAGAAGGCCCGGTATAACTGCACTTCGCGCAATTACATGGCTTAGTCGACTCAGTGATATCACCATCACTCAGCAAACGTTTACTAAACAGACATCGTCTTCATATTACATTGCAGTCTATATCGTGATACTCCACTGATACAGAGGGGATGGACTCCGGCATTTTGTTTTGGATTCTCTAGCCACCTGCTACGTTAATGTGGAGCGGAGGTTGAAATGGTTCAAATTGCTCTAAGCACTATGGGACTTAAAATCTGATGTCATCAGTGCCCTAGACTTAGAACTACTTAAACCTAACTAACCTAAGGACATCACACACATCCATGCCCGAAGCAGGATTCGAACCTGCGACCGTAGCAGCAGCGCGGTTCCAGACTGAAGTGCCTAGAACCGCTCGTCCATAGCGGCTGGCCCGCGGTGATTCCAGTGTGTATCTGGACTGCAGACATGTGTCTCCAGTCAAAAAATTCCTTATGTAACTTTTCACGTTTGAAGTGATAACTAACAATATATGAATTCCCCTCATATGTTACGTAAATATACACTAATGAGCCTAAACACTATGACAACCTTTTTAATAGCGTGTTGGTTCATCTCTGAAACGTGCTACAGCGGCGATTCTTTGCAGCGTGCACTCAACATTTCATTGCTGCGTTTCAGGAGGTATAAGTCAGAAGCAAAGAGAGTATTCCTCCCCAAAAGAAGCAGTGTTGCTAACATAGCATTACATGGGAGTGAATAATCTATGGGAAACCCAGATATTAGAGTCGAAGCGTTTAAAATGCGCTATAGAAGGATCTTGAAAATTGGATGGACTGATAAGGGAAGAAATTAATGGGATCTCCCCAGAATCGGCGATCATCTGGAAAAGACCGGAAAGATGAAGGGGCAGCATCATAGGACACAGATATCAACTTCCTTGGTGCTTGAGGGTGCTACAGAGTGTGGGCAAAGACACAGATTGGAATAAATCCACCAGGTAGTCCAGGACGTTGGGTACAAGTCTTACTCCGAAATGCAGAGGATGTCACAGGAGAGGAATTAGTGGCGGCTGCGTGAAACGTGTCAGAAGACATTACCCAGGAGCAAAAGACTCCAGATGTCCAAGCACAGTTCACATAAATCTAGAAAATTAAGGGCTAGGTGTTTTTGGGTGCTGAGCGAGCGCTCAGTAGCATCCTAGATCTGCTACTTAGAGTTTATATCAGGCGAATTTGATGGCCAAGACATCAAACCAAGCTCGTCAGGCAACTGTAGCACAAGTCTGGCATTGTGAACGACAGTTACCTGCTGGATGATGACTTCGCCGTCTGGAAACACATGACGTATGTCGTGGTGCAGGTGCGTCACAATAATGTCCATGAAATCGACAGCTGCCTACACTGTTGGCCTACGGTAGCGTCTTTGATTAGTAGTCCAAACTTCCCAGCTCCCAGGTTCAAAACCAGCCACCGCTTAACTTTTGATTGATAATCAGCATTGGCGGTCGGCATAAGAAGTCACTCTCATTCGGACAACGGCCTTGTCCAAGAGGGCGGAGAAGTGGATAGAGGTTCAGAGCATAGTCTTCCTCTGGGGATGAGAAACTGCCCATAAAAGCGGAGGAATCAGCGGTGATCAACGGTATAAGGATGCAGAAGGCAATGGAAATCACTGCATGATGTGTCTCCATAGGACATGTGGCCTGTAATTGAAAAAGTGTCTTGATCATCTCTCCATTGGCAAAAGATTCCAGGATAGTCCCTCGTCGGATCTCCAGGAGAGGACTGCCAACGGGGAAGTGACATGGGAAAAAGATTGAACGTTCTACGAGTCGTGCCGTGGAATATCAGAATATTGAATGTGGTGGGGATGCTACAAAATCTGAAATGGGAAATGCAAAGGCTCAATCTAGATATAGTAGGGATCGGTGAGGCGAAATGGGAAGAAGAAATGGATTTCTGGTCAGATGGGTATAAGGTAATATCAACAGCAGCAGAGAAATGCGAGAATTATCGCACAATCAGCTTTTAATAGCTCATACATGCAAGTTTCTGGCAAGAAACTTAAAAATGTTGTAAGACAGGGATGTAGTCTTTCGCCACTAATGTTCAATCTGTAAATCGAAGAAGCAATAACGCGAGTAAAAGAAAGATTCAGGAGTGGTATTAAAAATAAAGGTGAAAGGATATCACTGATATGATTCGCTGATTACATTGCTACCCTGAGTGAAAGTGAAGAAGAATTACATGATCTGCTGAACAGAATGAACAGTCTAATGGCCGGCCGCGGTGGTCTAGCGGTTCAGGCGCTCAGTCCGGAACCGCGCGACTGCTACGGTCGCAGGTTCGAATCCTGCCTCGGGCATGGATGTGTGTGATGTCGTTAGGTTTAAGTAGTTCTAATTTCTAGGGGACTGATGACCACAGTTGTTAAGTCCCATAGTGCTCAGATCCATTTGAACCATTTGAACAGTCTAATGAGTACAGATTATGGAGTGAGAGTAAATCGAAGAACGGCGAAAGTAATCAGAAGTAGTAGAAAGGAGAACAGCGAGGATCTTAACATCAGGGCTGATGGTTACGAGTAGATGAGGTTAAGGAATTCTACCACCTAGGCAGGAAAATAACCAATGACGGACGGAACAAGGAGGACATCAAAAGCAGACTAGCACTGGCAAAACGTGTATTCCTAGCCAAGAGAGGTCTACTAGTATCAAACATAGGCTTAATTTGAGGAAGACATTTGCGAGAATGTACGTTTGGAACACAGCATTGTATGATAGTGAAACATGGGAAAACAGGAAAAGAAGAGAATCGAAGCATTTGAAATGTGGTGCTACAGAAGAATGTTGATAATTAGGTGGACTGATAAGGTAAGGCATCAGCGGGTTCTGCGCATAATCGCATAGAAAAGGAGTATGTGGAAAACACTGACAAGGGTAAGGGATAGGACGATAAGACGTTTGTTAAGACACCAGGGAATGAATTCCATGGCACTAGAGGGAGCTGTAGAGGGCAAAAACTGTAGGGGAGGACAGAGATTCGAATACATCCAACAAATAATTGAGGACGTAGATTGCAAGTTTACTCCGAGATGAAGAGCTTGGCACAGGAGGGGAATTCGTGCGGGCTGCATTAAACCAGTCAGAAGACTAAAAAAACTAAAAAGAAGTGCTCTGTTGTCAGGTCTAATGTAAGTCCTAGTGAATGTCCCCCACTGCATACTACTGTGTCCATGGGCTGAAGTACGTGGCACAGTGTATTTTGCGATCAGCCGTTCGACGGGATGGCGATGTATCCGAACACGGTTATTGACCTGGTATTATCAAAAATGTGATTCACCCGACCACACGACTCGTTTCCATTCATCCACGGTCCAACGTCGATGATCCCGTGACCACTGCGATCTTAACTGACGATGTCGTCGAGTCAGTTGATACGTCTGCTGCTCAGCCCCAGGTTCAACAATGTGCTTCTAACGATACGCTTCGAAACACTGTTGCCTACACCACTACTGTACTCCGTCGTCAAATCTGGCACAGGTCGCCGTCTATTCCTCTCTATGAGCGGGCAAGCGTTTTGAGTGGTGGGCATCCAACACGTTGTCAGTGACTCGTGGTTTCGCCGTCCTGCAACCACTTTCCATAGATGCTCATGGCAGTAGCACGCCAACAACAGACGAGCTTCACCGTCTCCGAGATGCTCCTTTCCATGCTTCTCGTCTGACAGTATACCCTTTAGCACAGTCGCTTATGTCACCGGATTTCTACATTTGCGATCTGCACCGTCGCAAAAATGATTGCCTACTCATTTCTGCTCCAGTAATGCATTTTTTTCACATGCCTACATCGCCACTAGGCGACATTCAAACTCACAGTGGGCAGCAGTTATAATAAGGGGTGGTGTAATTAAACTGACGCTTTTTGAGCCAGTGGCGATGGGAAACTACATACCATCTTTATAGGAATAACAGTCAGACTGTAGGCTGTAGGATTTGCATTTTTAATAGTCTTAATGTCACGGCACGCCGTTAGAAGGCGGTAGTGGTACGACTATGTAGGGTTGAAACACAAGCATCAGTGTACATTTGAGTTGCAGACAGTCAACGTGGATCTGTACGAGGTAAGCAGGGCTTTACTTGCAAAGCCGTTTTATCAAAATAGTGCTGCTTTTATTCAGGAGTATTAACGGGTTAAAGGAATGTCGAGAGGGCCTCTTTCCGCAACGGACTGAAGAAGATTATTCGAAAGTTAAATTAACTGGCAGTTTACGATTTCCTCCTGGAAGATGCCGACGGCCAGTTGCGCCACTGGTTGTTGAAGATGTTGTTGTTGCCATTACTGAGAAAGCCGGATACAACGGGCGATCTTCAAGGCTGTGTTCATGGTCCAGGTTCGAAAAGTGCTGTTAACAATTGTGAAAGGGTATCTCTAGTGCGGTGCCAGGCTACCGAAGATGTAAGTGGTCGTTACACTGAGCAACATTTGTAACGCGAAACGTAAACATGGTAAGCAGCTAGCAAATGTTACCCTCTCACGTGGAATATTTCATATTTCTTTGGTTTACACGTTATTTCTCTTTCGCATGTTCTTAAAAATGTTTCCATAAAGTTTGATTGTACTACGATCACTCGCTTACTATGGGCGGGCACTCTCAAGTAGTGAAAGTTTAAATTATAACCAAAATACAGTTTCGCTCATCAGTGCATACGGCATTAAACTTTAACGAGAAGTGTATCTGTTAACTGAAATCTCAATTTTTACCAATATGTACACTAGAAATAATACGGACTACGGGAAAAGTCTTTTGGCAATAAGGTAAACTGTCCGAACACAAACAGATTTGCACGGCACATACTCATCGGACATGTTACCGTATAAGGTAAGCTTCAGAGTCGTAATCGCAAAGTGATGTAGTATGTGCTACAGCATAAAAAACATAAGTAGTCGTATTCATTGCCTTCACCATCTCATAACTTAACTGTCACCCTTCAGCCTAGTCCATTTTGTGTTCACATTCCCTGTATACGCCAACTTACAGCCAAACTGTCATGTAAAAACCTATTCTAGATTTCTGGCGGAGCTATGCACCAGTTTGTCACCACAACCTCCATTTCAAAGCATAATGTACAAGCCAAATAAATTTTGACCGTGTTCTGTTCAATCTCTGTTTGCTTTACAATATCTGTTCACAGCGAGACAATAGCTTTTTTGTGCTAGCTTGTATATTCTCCAGACGAGACGCTGCAACAGCTACTAGACAGAATTGCCAACTTCCCTTCGGTCCGTACTAGTACTTAAAATTTTGTTAATTGGTGAAACTTTATAGCAGACTAGAAACATCGCTAATATTAATTAAACATATCCTTGTGAGGTACTCTACATGGAGCTAAAAATAACAAGCGAAGGACGAAAAAGAACGCAGGGAAACGGTTGTTTCCCAATTACATCTAAAAGCAATCTCATTGTCATGTTGTCCTCCCTCTGGACTTCCTATGGACTGATAAAATGTATTTATAGCATTCTTATAATAGTAGTGTCTGATCGAAACGCTCTCTCAGAGCTTCTTAAGTAGTTTCATGGATTTGCTCTGTGTGCTTTTCACTGCAACTTGCGACACCTGCCATTGTCAGAGACATTTGTAAGACGAAATGCAATGGAGCGTTGCACAGCCTGAGTTTTTAAAAATATTCTTACTGAAGAATCCGTCTGCTATTCGTAAAATCGTTTTTAATGGATCTTTGTGTATTTGAGAGTGGAAGCTGGATTCAGAAATTTCAGTTCTCCATCGTGAATGAACAATCTCGTTTTAGCACAATTTTATTGATAAATAAATGGGAATAACTTATAAACCTTATAGCTGGATAAACTATAGCAGTTAAATTTTAAATTACATTTTTCTCAATGTATTTCGTTTTTACTATTGAGCAATACGCACTTACCACCACAAAAAACTAGTGCATAAAACATTGATCATATGCGTTCTCCGCTTCCGAACATATTCATTTCAAGTAAAGCTGCTCATGTATGTGCCAGGTTCTGTAACATTAAGAGCCGACCGCTGTGGCCGAGGTGTTCTAGGCGCTACAGTCTGGAACCGCGATACCGCTACGGTTGCAGGTTCGAATCCTGCCTCGGGCATGGATGTGTGTGATGTCCTTGGGTTAGTTAGGTTTAAGTAGTTCTAAGCGTAGGGGACTTATGACCTCAGATGTTAAGTCCCATAGTGCTTAGAGCCATTTGAACCATTTTTTGTAACATTAAGACTTTAATAGTGTTACAACTTGCTTCACAATATCTATCAACTCAACATTCCTTTTCCGATTGCTTTCTACTAGACAACGATGGAGATTTCAAAATAAAACGTGTAAGCTGATGATAGCTTCAATCTGAAATATATAAAAGTTCATTAAAAACCTTTCTTCTACGAGGGTTGTCCAGAAAGTAATACACCGCATTTTTATCTTCAACAATCCTTTATTGATCAGAATGAGAATTAAACACGTGAAAGAATGGTGTTTCATCTGCACCGTATTTCTCTACGTAATCTCCGTCCCATTCTACGGCCTTCCTCCAGCACGAAACAAGGGCGTGTACGCGCTGTCGGTACCAATCCTTGTCCCGGTGATTCACTGTGTGAATCAGCTCCTCATTGTCCTCAAAATGTCTTCAATGAATGGCCTCCTTTAATGGACCAAACAAGTGTAAGTCCTGAATGGTGGGCTCCATGTGGTTCCCAAGTCGTGCAGCGACCGTAAACCATAAAATTACCAAATATGCTGCAACCAGTCGCAAAATCATGTTTTATTTATGCACTATCGATTTGCAAAAGTGAATAAATAAAACATGATTTTGAGACTGGTTGCTGCATATTTGGCAATTTTAAGTGTAAGTCCGATGGGGCTAGGTCAGGGCTGTCAGGTGTGACAGCCATGGATGGACTTCCCGACCGCTGCAAATCGTGGAGCTCCGCCGAACCGTCTTCTGATGACCTCACCCTCCGTGCCCAGCGACTAACTGTACTGCTATCGACAACAGATGCTCCATAGACTTTGCACAAGCGTTTGTGAATATTGTCCACAGTTTCTTTCTCTGCAGTGAGAAATTAAATGACAGCACTTTGCTTGTAACGGACATCACCTACAGACGCCATTTTAAAATATCCTGCAGCTACGCTATCTATCGGAAGTGACGGAAACTTGGCGCACTCACTCAGGAGACTTCAAATAATACTTACGTAATGTTCCGAATTCATAGCATTGTTTTCGGCTGAGTAAAAAAAATGCGGTGCATTATTTTCTGGGCAATCCGCATACATACCTGTAGTGTTATTAATACAATCTTCCACTTTTTTCGTCTCTTTCTCTCAATAAAACGTCACACAACTTTCTTCACACGTTTCGTAGTGTTTCCAGATCTGTGAGGGCTTTTCGTGAGTCGTGCTTGGCTAACTCACTCGATAGAGCTCTAACCTCAGGAAGCAAACGTCCCAGATTCGAACCGTGCCCCGGCATACAATTTTAAATTAACTTACCAGGAAGTTTCCTTAGCGTTCTTCGAACCACTGTCTTCGCATTACTATCGCCCAGTCCTGTAATTCACAATACACAGATCCCGCCACTGTCAGTAAGAATGATGCCAGGCGGCTGACTAGATAGTTGTCGTCCGTGTAGGGGGACGGGTTATTTAGCCATCCTCCTAGACCCTGCTGTGACGGCTACGGCTCCGTCTACGGCCGGCTTGGCCTAATTAAGGCAGCTCGCTAATTACGCTTTTGTCGCCGGCACGTCGTGTTACGTCGGACGGCGTCGTGTCTGCCCGCCGTGAACCGCTGGCGACGCCAAGGGAGTCCCCTCACACACGGCGTTGGAGGCCGGTTCCCAACGGCGTGCACCTCTTTCGGCGACCTCCGGCGTACCCGATGGCAGCAAATCTGCACCGGACCAGCGAGTGCAAAATGAGCGGATGGTCGGGACGTTTAGGTTACGTACCGTTACACCGCGGTCTTTGGAAAATCATTTCGGACGGGGAAACTGAATTGTGGGGACAGGTCATGGGGTGGAAGGGGGGGGGGGGTGGAAGGAGACTCCTGGCTTTGTACCACGCTTCGATCCTTGAAACATGTTATACGTCTAGCGCTTGATGAAACAACAGAAATTTGCTAGACAATTGGTAAACAGGAATCAACAATTTAAAAATACTTGCCTTGATTCTATTATCTGATATGGCTGAACCAGTAGTAAGATTTCTAGTTTATTTTTGGTTATCAAGGAAGGTAATGTAAGCTGCGTTTTCATTCGGTGTATCATACTCCTGTCTGTATAGTGGATATTTTTCAAACAGCTGTTTTCAATAGTCGATATGATACGCTATAGAGGTTCTGACAATAAGCAATGTGATCTTTGGTTTGGTAGTAGCATTATCGTTGTTATAGAATTGTAAGAGAAGCTACTGAGTGAGTCGGGTATTGGACACACTACAAAGTGGTTTGGGAATAGCTTTCAGAGCACAGGCATAGAGACACATAGGATGTTGAATTTTGTAAATATGATGTGGTAACGATTAATTTGATAAGTGAAGATTTCCAGGTACTGTTGTCACTGCACTGCTTGCTTGCGTGTAATTTATGATGTGGCTAGAGACGGAAAGGTTTAGAATGATTTTTCTTTATTGGTTTGGATTAGTTAGTTTCATTGTTCGGAGATGATAATGTAATCCGTTAAGATGGCTCGCATTCAGAAGTTATATAGATTTATCACGCCTTTACCATTTAAATAATTTAAAAATAATATTTGTCATAAAGAGGGTAATTTTTGTAAAGATCATTGTCATTGTTAAAAACTGAGTTTTCAGTATTTATAATATAATTTTTAAAGATTTGTTTCCTTTTCAATTATTTGGCAAGTTTTAAGGCTATCACTATCTCCTTACGAAAATCTATTTTCTGATTATGTGTTTCTTCATTTCACTGAGCGGGACGCAGTGGTTAAGACTCAAGCGTAACCAGCTTAGCATAGCTGCCTGTACTTACATTGGACTTCACAACGCTTTCCTTCTTTCCTTTAGCTGACTTCGCGCAGTACTGAGTTTTCGTTGTCACAGGTAATATCATTCATAGTTAGGTGTTACATTTCAAAATTAATGTTAGGGTCACGTTAGATAAAGTTCACTACAGATCACATTTCTTACGCTGACAGTTTTGTTCTCACGGTGCAGTGTGACATTTACGCGTGTATCATGCAGTGTTTGGAAATTTGTTCAGTCAGCTTGCGTTCGTAAAATTACAGGGCGTTTGCAGACAAATATTTTGGGTTATTTATTCCTTTGAAATTCTTTCTGTAATTTAATGTACCATTTTTACTCTGTTAGTCCTGTGTGTTGAAACTGCATGTCACGTAGCGTTACATCTTGCATTGTAGCACTGTTAAGTGTCCTCCACAATATAGAACTTCACACGACAGCCTCTGTATTAACTAAAATGCAGTTTCAGATAGTTTGGCGACTCGTCTTTATCAGATAGCGTTTCGTAATTACACCACTTCTGTTGCTTAGACGACAAAAAAGACATACGAAGATAGGAAACCAGTCCTGCTATAGTTCACAACATGCAAACATTTTAATTCAGAGAAGTTGTACAGTTTCAGAACATAACGTTCATAATCAAATGCGTCTATTGTTAGTTATTGTGCGCTAAACGTTATATTTTAGAAGATGAGACAATAAAGGCAGTGGTCTGAAAACTATTGCTTTCCACGTGTTCAAATTTATGCAGCTGCGGACTCACAATGCTCCAGTCTATGTGAGTGAACTAAATATATTCAGAAGCACCATTAGATGTGTTACCTGCCTAATTAAAGAGTTAGTTTCATTATATCTCTTAAGGGAAATGCAGAGATTATTAATTTGGAAAGGACGTGTCCTATATTTTTTCCCAACTTGGTCCCATAGACTTTTAGTACCCGTTACCAGAGATCATGACGTCGACAGGACATTACATTGTGATAGTTTTCCCTTTCACTTGAATCTGGTGCCCATTTGTATTTCTTAGGAAACCTTGACACTGATTTACTTTGATCGCCTTTTTTACATTTTTCTCTTTCCGTGATTGTTTCTAACGTTCTGGCATATTTTTCCATCCTGATTTCATAGTCTTTCCATCAGAATATGTCCTCACTTACATTAAGATTGTTTTCACAGAAAAAAAAGTTTGAAGTAAAGACTCTTTCATCAATATAAGCGGTACTAGGCGTTACACTCTATCTTTGTGTGAGTCATTACAGAACATGACAGGACACACTCTCATTAACAATTAGAGAACGCTAGGTGGACACACACTCTGGAGTTTTTGTTACTTAAATAAAGAAAAAAAGAACGTTATATGGTAAGATTATTTTACTTCCTTCTGATCTGTGATATTACCTGCAGACCTGTGCGTTGAAGCGTTTAACCGCGTTCTTTCTGATATTCATTGTGATATATCCGGCACCATGGAGACATCTACTAGGGAAACAAGTAGTCACAATGTCACAAGTTTATTTCTCGAATATCAGTGTATTATGGAAATAAAGTTCCTTTAAGCCATAAATTAAACAAAGTTCTTCCACAAGCGAAAAATAAACAGTAATTCTATAATGGCAAACAAAATTAAAGTTACTGGAACAAACCCACAACAAAGTTCCTCAACGTGTGAATATAAGTAGTTGATAAGAGAGACGACAACACTTTAAAGGTGAACAAAATCATGAAGTCTGAATAAAGCTCAACGTAAAACAAGTTCCTTAATTCTTGGCTTTGAAATTAAATAAAGTCTCCACTCTAGCTTAAGACCAAGAAGCAAACACTTTCAAAATATCTTCTAGCCGTACTTCGCAAGAGAAGTTCCGACCGTGAAACAGTATGGAAAATTTCTACGTCCGGCGAGGTTAAAAACACGAAGTAAGATCTTGGCACTACTTGTCGGTGAAGAAAAAACAGTAGAAGTTATACCAAGCGACAGCTAGCACGTCGCCGATCACATTCAGAGTCCAGACGGAGGAGGCGGCATACTATCCTGGAAGATGGTGGTGAAGTCCATAGCAAGACGTTGCTGGAGTTTTGTTATCAGTTGCTCGCTGCGATGGAACTGTCTTGCTAACTGCTCTGGTGTAAATAGCTGCCCCGCGGAAGGATACGTGCGGGCCTATTTTCGGCACGTGACACTGCGCAAGCAGGAAGAGATGCGGTACGCCAACGATCTCTTCCGTCGCCGTGCACGCTGCCTGGTGACCTGGCCAGAACGCTGTTGTCGCCACTTGCTGGTAAGACCGCAGAGATCCGGAACTCAGATTTCCCGCAGCGTCCTTTCCACAAGGGCGAAGCTCGTGGCAACCCAGACAACTTAGACGTTGTGCGTGGTGCCGTCGGCGCCTGATGTTTACGGCGCCACAGCATACTGCATAGCCAGTTTAACCAACAAACAGGATGAAATTACAAAATAGTGACGCAGTGTAAAGCACTGTCAATACGTGAACTCCCATTTGCAAGCTTAAGGTACAAATAATTATGTTAAGCCAGCAATTCATCATGATACTACTGAACAACAACGATACCAATAATTGTGCTCGATGGGGAAGGTAGTTAAAAAGGCGAGCTATACTGGCATAAGAAGGTCATAAGACAGACTGCAGACGCCTAATGACAAAACATAATGCATCACACAGTTCATAACGCCAACTCGACAACACGTCATACCATACTACGTCTCGCAGTGCTGAATTCACACACAGACCGCACTCAATCCAAACATTCTATTTTCATTACGGATGACACCATATTTGCTCATAGGTAATTTTATTTCAAATCAGCCAGTGAGTGTGTAACATTTTGTATTATGAAACACATCACACACTTCTCTCTGACGATTCTGGCAACGTTCTTTCCGAATCGAAACTTTAAATAAACATAATCGAAAAAATAAATACTGTATCACATGTCATCATAGTTTTTCTGAGAGATTCACGTTTTCTGTTACATTATTTTGTTATGATTGGATCAACGTTTCGCTTCTGTAAATGAATCTTGCTTCTATGTTTGTGGTGCTCTGATCAGCTGTAAGCATTGTTCTCACAGTTCACTTACGTAATTTTCTATTTCATCGAGTGAATCTTTTTCGTTTCCACTATGTATGAACCGGAATTACCACGTAAAAGTTTTGCTAGCATGCCGCAGTTAATTTAGCCGTTGCATTTCCCCGTATTATCCATCCTTGGCTTGTATACTATGTGTTTAGAAAGTAGTAAGTTTCTGGAAGAATGCGTTTTCTTTTAACCCCTGACGGCGCTCCTCATTCCAGGAAACATAAATCTGAATGCAGGGACTGGACAGTACGCCAGAGTAAAGGCTAAAGAAAAATGAGGACCTTAGTTTCTGGGATCGTATATCGCCTTTTTCTTGCTTTATAGCTACAAATAACTACTTAGGAATAAACAGATCTTTACACAAGCCAAGCACTGAAAACAAATAAGGACTAAATGTTACTAATTCTTTTTAGCATCTGAGCCACCTACATCAACACGAATGGGAAGTGATGGTTTCTGTAGACCAACGGTTACAAATCAAATTTTTCGTTAGGATTCTGTGGTTACCTCGAACTTTATAAGTAATATGTGAATCTGCATATGTTGCTTGGTTATGTGGTGTTACAATCAACCTCTCACTAGAACCTCATGTTAATATAGACAGGGGCAGGACGACGTGATGAATCGATCGGCAGTTTTCTAGTACGGTACCAATAATAACATACAGGAAGTGTGGCTAAGTGCATGAAGTTCAAACAACTGTTGTAAGATGACTATAACGTGTAATGAACACTACGACACACTGTACGAAGATCAATCGCAGTGGGTGTCCTGAATCTGTCGGGAAAACGTAAATAAGTCTTTGATATAACTTAAGTGCCAGTAGAGCGTGCTATTCGAATGATATTTAGAACAAAGTTTGCTCCCGACTCACTAAATTCTTCATTCAGCCGAAAAAGACAAATATGAGTGAATAACTAACAAAATATTTAAACGAATTACGTTTGTTTCATAAACGTAATTAAACAGCACACGCGGTTAACAGAACTGCAAGACTCGAGCTCACTGCATAAGCAAAGAGAAGTTTGTAGCTCAAACACGCTGCATGTTTTGCTTCAGTTCGTGTTCCTCACAAACTGAATTTTGCCGGCTGCAGACAATATTATCTTTTTCAGAGAGGTATTCGCGGTATTTGAATAAAACGAAAACAAAGCTCGCCGCTGTCACATGACACGGCCACCAGAGCTCGGCGAAAAATAAATTTCAATCACAATAGAGGCACTGCACGAATATTGCAATAACCAAAATTTAATACAGATTTATAACTCTTTCGATTATATTTATCATTGCACGTGCGGGAAAACTCTTGGGTGAATTCTATACTGGCGAAATACATAGAAACACCAGCTGAGCTATCGTTGCAAATTCTCAGGCAGCTCACATTTTCTCGGCTGAGTGCTGCGAACATTCAACGAAGATACAGACGTGTATAAAATGTTCCACTAGTGTTACGGTGTTGGCGCTAGAAATATTCACGTTAATTGTTTCATTACTATATTTAGTGCCGGCCGGAGTGGCCGTGCGGTTCTAGGCGCTACAGTCTGGAACCGAGCGACCGCTACGGTCGCAGGTTCGAATCCTGCCTCGGGCGTGGGTGTGTGTGACGTCCTTAGGTTAGTTAGGTTTAATTAGTTCTAAGTTCTAGGCGACTGATGACCTCAGAACTTAAGTCGCATAGTGCTCAGAGCCATTTGAGATACTATATTTAGTCAGAAAATGGCGATCCCGATTCTGCCAACTTCACATGCGTAGGAGCTGATAATTTGTAATGGCGTGATATCCTACAGGAGAGCAAAGTTGTGAACAGACCACCCAGGTAAAACAGCAACAAAGAAAATATTTCTTGGCTTCCAGGCTGGGTGGGAAATCCATTCATTTGAAGTTGGTATGGACGGCTTGCATGTCAATTCCACCAGCCATTTTCTCAAGGAACTCTTTCGTGGAACTTGTTGCACGCTTTCCAATGCTAGAAAAGACTATCGAGGTGACTAAGAATGGAATCCAGGGTTTTCATAGCAGTTAGTAGGAACTACACTCGGTAGGCTTTGGAGAAAGCCAGTTTCAGTAGTGCTGCGTCATGGTGGGCTAGGCATTGGGAACTAAGAGTGTGGATTGATAACGTTTGGCAGCAAAACATACTCTTCACTGTTATTACTATCACAATTTTCACTGGGTTCTGTGTTGTGGTCCAAAGATATTGGAGATTATTTTTATTTTCTCAGAAAAGAATTTCGTTCCCTGTTCTGCCCTGATCATTCAGAGGCCAGAAAATATGTACACCTGTACTCCACGATTCACCTTATGTCCAGTCGTAAAAGGTTCCTGGGAGAGCAGTTGCTCGTAAGCTTTCGTGTGAGCTGGAATATCTAGATTTCCATAATTGGTTTATCCTCGAAATATATGTAGGAAGAAACAATAAAACAATGGTTCAAATGGCTCTGAGCACTATGGGACTTAACTTCTGAGGTCATCAGTCCCCTAGAACTTAGAACTACTTAAACCTAACTAACCTAAGGACATCACACACATCCATGCCCGAGACAGGATTCGAACCTGCGACCGTAGCAGTCGCGCGGTTCCAGACTGTAGCGCCTAGAGCCGCTCTGCCGCCCCGGCCGGCAAGAAACAGTATGTTGTGGTTAAAATCATAATCATTTATTCTCCTGCGAAAGTACGCATTCCGAACAGAAAACCACATTGCGCTTTGGTGGAGTTAGCTGAGTAATTCAGTGACGTTTTTGCATTTACTAAATGATTACGGAAAGTGATGCTCTTCTTTGGATCGTCTCTATTTCTTCTATTAGTGCTGTTTAGTACGGAACCCAGACTGATGAACAGTATTAAAATTATGGTTAGAACGAGGATTTTTTAAGCTGGTTCCTTTGTGAGTGGACTACTCTTCCTGAGGATTCTTCCAATAAGTCTTTCTGAAATCTTCAGGCCATTGGTTTTACGTGGCCGTTCCAGTTTAAAATCGCTTCGCTCTTAGTTACTTCACACATCCATCTACGGATGTGACTGCTTCCACTGAGTGTTCTGTAGTTGTGTGTACAATAATAAGTCTTTCTGTCTATTCTTAGCAATTTTGTTACATTTGTTTATGTTGGTAGTCAACTGCCAGTCTCGACCCTCTGCATGTCTTCTTGCATTTCAATATAATTTTCTAGCGTTGAGACTAGCAGCATTCTCCGCGAAAAGCCTCATGGGACTTCCGAGTTTATTCATTAGATTATTTATATACCACGTGAAAAGCAATGGTCCTATAATACTCCCTTGGGGTATGCCTAAGTTACTTTTACATCTGAAGATTTCTCTTTAGAGAGAATAACACGCTGTGTTCTGTTTGCTCATACTCTTCAATCTGGCATTCCGTATGCTGTTATCTTGTCCATTAGGTGGCACTGCAGAACTATATCGAACGCCATCCGGAATTTAAAGACCACAGCATCAACGTGGGCGCTGGCATCTACTTATTTCTGGGTCCCATGAACGAGCAGAGCGAGCTGAGTTTCACACTATTGTTTTCGGAACCTATTATGATTCTTACGTGGGAGATTTTCAGGTCTTCTGAATTTCACAACATGCGAGCGGAAAATATGTTCCAAAACTGTGCAACAGACAGACGTCAGAGATATAGAAGTTACAGTTTTGTGATCTGTTCGATAACCCTTTCTGAAAACCGGAATGACCTGCGTTTTTTGACAGTCACTAGGAACGCTTCTCCCCTCCACCGACCTGTAGTACCGGGTGGTCAAAAAGTTAGTACAAATTTGAAAACTTAATAAACCACGGAATAATGTAGATAGAGAGGTAAAAATTGACACACATACTTGGAATGACATGGGGTTTTATTAGAACAAAAAAAAAAAAAACGAAGTTCACAAAATGTCCGACAGATGGCGCTGGACAGCAAAACGTCAGTGACTGCGCATGACAACCGTGTACAAAAGGAGCTGTAATAAGAGAGAGAATCAGATGCGCCAGCAGTCGCAGCATTTTGACGTTACCCGAAAAGGCGCTTTTAGTGAAGCTGTATTATCCGAATGGGGAATGTGCAAGTTCAGCGTTACAATCCTATCGCCATAGGAAAGGGATTCGAACGGGTAAAGGTCCGTTGACAAATGCAGCTGTGGCGGGAATGATTTCGAAGTTCGAAGCCACGGGTTGTTTAGACGATAGATTCCGTAGTGGCCGACCGAGCACAAGGCGTAATGCTGCTGAGACCAGGAAGAAATAGAGACTGTTCAAAATGGTTCAAATGGCTCTGAGCACTATGGGACTCAACTTCTGACGTCATCAGTCCCCTAGAACTTAGAACTACTTAAACCTAACTAACCTAGGGACATCACACACATCCATGTCCGAGACAGGATTCGAACCTGTGACAGTAGCGGTCTCGCGGCTCCAGACTGTAGCGTCTAGAACCGCACGGCTACTCCTGCCGGCAAATAGAGACTGTAGCGGGTTCTTCTATGCACGAGGAAGTCCGCGCTCGTGCAGTCGCACGTCGCACCGGCATTCCATACACTCCGATGCTTTACGTACAAAATCCATCGGAATCATGAACTGTTACCTGGCGATTTAGTGAAGCGGGGGGCATTTGCGGTGTGGGCGTTTCAAAAGATGATGGAAGATGACGATTGGTTGAGTAACATGTTGTGGACCGACGATGCTCATTTCACGCTCCGAGGGTCTGTCAACGCCAACAATTGCAGAATTTGGGCTACCGAAAATCCTAGAACTGTCGTGGAAACTCCATTGCACGACGAGAAAGTCACGGTAAGGGTTGGATTTACCACATCTACCGTTTTCGGGTCTTTTTTCTTCGAGGAAATGAGTGATTCTGGTTTTGTAACTGCTACCGTGACGGGTGAGAGATACGCCGATATGTTACAGAATCGCATCATTCCCAGCCTGGCTGATAAACCCCTGCTGGAACGTACGATGATTATGGAGGATGGCGCTCCACCCCATATTGCTATACGCGTGAAAGATCTCTTGCGCGCGTCGTTTGGTGATGATCGTGTGCTCAGCCGCCACTTTCGTCATGCTTGGCCTCCCAGATATCCCCAGACCTCAGTCCGTGCGATTATTGGCTTTGGGGTTACCTGAAGTCGCAAGTGTATCGTGATCGACCGACATCTCTAGGGATGCTGAAAGACAACATCCGACGCCAATGCCTCACCATAACTCAGGACATGCTTTACAGCCCTGTTCACAATATTATTCCTCGACTACAGCTATTGTTGAGGAATGATGGTGGACATATTGAGCATTTCCTGCAAAGAACATCATCTTTGCTTTGTCTTACTTTGTTATGCTAATTATTGCTATTCTGATCAGATGAAGGGCTATGTGTCGGGCATTTTTTGAACTTTTGCATTTCTTTGCTCTAATAAAACCCCATGTCATTCCAAGCATGTGTGTCAATTTGTACCTCTCTATGTACATTATTCCGTGATTTATTCAGTTTTCAAATTTATACTGACATTCTGATCACCCGGTACATTGCTACAAGTAGAGAAGTAACTTCTTTACCATTCTCTTTGTATAATAGCATTGGTACCACATTAGATCCAGTCGCCTTTCCTCTGCTGAGCTATTCCAGTTGCTTTTCTACCTAGCGGTCACTTATTTTAGTAGCTGTGATTTCGACGTCCGTGCGAGAGCTTAAATGAAGATCCATAGTACGATCTTCCTCAGCTTAATATGGTCTTCCCACTTTAAATCGCTGCAGATGCGTACTGCTAGATATTTTACGAATGGTTCTGTTTCCAGAGGTCGATCGTCAGTAGTGTAGTTCAACAACAGTGGATCGTCCCACTTATAGCGAACAGTATATTTTTGTATGGTGATTGTTAACCCACAGTCTTTACACCATGCGTCGACCGTCTGTCGTCTGAAAATCTTTCTGCGTTTTCTGGCGTTGCGACTTACATAATCACCCGTGAGTAGTCTCAAATACTTCCTGTGCATTTCAGAAAGTTCCGAAAGCTGAAGAAAATCACCTGGTTCTAAGTCTGAGGGATAGGAGTCTGAGGAATAGAATGTGTGGGTAGGTATTTCCGTGGATCTCGTGCATTTTTAGCGATGAAACGATCGACGTTAGAGTGCACCAATAACTGAGTATGTTGTGATCATGGTCGCCTATTCTTCAAATCATTATCCAAACGGTCGAATAGCTTTTTGTAATGGGAGCTTGTCTTTCATTACTGTCTCATTAATAGCCAACAGCACGCTGTTCATCTAAAAATCCGTCGTTCTCACTTTTACCGTTATTTTAAATATACTATAATGAATCTTACGGACTGCAACGTTTCTCATTTAGTTTGGAGTATCTAGAAAATTGTCTCGCTGACAACGTTTATAACCCGTAATTCGTCTGATAGTTCTTAAAAATTCTGTACCCATCCATATGTGCTTTGAAATAGATATGCAGTTCCATTCATTCATTCATCGTGTTCCGTAGATCTAATAAACAAAGAGAAACTTCGGAGCTGTGGTACACACATATGCGTCAGCAGCAATAAGGGAGAAGGGGGGGGGGGGCAATGGGGGCAATGGGTAGGAGAGGGCAATTTCCCGCGCTGTAATCTGGGGAACACAACTCTCACACCCACTGTACATAGGAAATCATGTGCGATGATAATTTTGGCGCTGATTTGCATTGAAGACGGATGTGAAGATTTACAGAAAATTGCGAAAATATAGTCCCCAAATTTCTTTCTTCAAACAGTCATCATCATGCTCCAGAAACGTATCATTCCAGCACGCTGGCGCCCCAATGCCTGTCATATTTCCAGCGTGAAATAAACGTGGCTGAGTACCCTGCCCAACATCGGTCCCTAATTTCAATAATGACATCCTGCCCTCCTGCTGCACCACTTAACCTCAACAATAATTTTCATTTGTCTGTGGGTTAAAAAGAACCATCACGGCTTTGTGATACCACAATGAGTTTTTTAACTGCACAGCGAATGTAGTAGTTTCAGAAGAAAACGATCTTACTGCACCAAAGATGAGTTCATCTCTATTTTATCAATGCGCCACATACATCAACAGAAAAGAGAAAATACCGCTTTCTGCGTAGTAGAGAGGAAAGAAAGGGAAAAATCGAGGTCGAAAAGATCTGCTCTTCAAGAAATGGGACACCCTTAAAGACCTTAGAGCTCAGGAGAAAATGCAGTCTCGGAATTACGTACACAGCTGTCCAGGCAGCATAGTTGCGCAATGTTTTGCCAAACTGGGGTGGATGGTGATGGGAGAGTGGTAAGGCTCATCTTGGTTCACTCCAAGGTCATTAAGCAGTCAATAATACTGGCAATATCTGATTGTTCCTAGAGGTTTTCCATGCTCATTTCGTCCGATGCTGACCCGAGTTACTCTCTACCATAAAACACAAAAAATGTAGCTCTGAAAACACATTTCGTCAAACTTTAATTATGCATGTTACCTTTAAAAAATAGGAGACATGAAAATAATACAATAAAATCATTGATATGACCAGATCCTAGTTTCTCTAACCACACAGTTTATAAGTGACATAAGTTGAATAAGATTTTTTAAAGTTTATTTCCTGTTTTCTCACTTTGTCGAGTTTTAATCCGTAGCATTTTTCGTGGCTATTTTTGTTGATAATCGATAGCAATTTCTCAAGATTTCTGATATCAAAAAAGGCAGTTCTAAAATATGGCCCCCTACTGCATAAAATTCTGCGGAAGCCCATCGTCATACATTAACGTAACACAAGCACATCGTAGAAACTTAATAGGTATGCTGTATCGATATGGCAGCACTGTATTGTTCATAAAAATTCTGCTAATAATTATTGATTACCCTGTCAGCAACAAACACTCAGCTTAGACTTTCAGTTACAAAACGATTTGAAAATATTGCCTGTGTGACTTAGTTTGTCAGGTATAACTGAAAATAGATAAGGTAAATAGCTGCAGGAAATTTTTCAGACGTGCATGCAATCTAGTCCGACGTTATCATATCTGAGTGGCACAAAAGTTCCTATGATTAACATGGCTCAGATTGTATGCGTCAGCCCGCATCTCGTGGTCGTGCGGTAGCGTTCTCGCTTCCCACGCCCGGGTTCCCGGGTTCGATTCCCGGCGGGGTCAGGGATTTTCTCTGCCTCGTGATGGCTGGGTGTTGTGTGATGTCCTTAGGTTAGTTAGGTTTAAGTAGTTCTAAGTTCTAGGGGACTGATGACCATAGATGTTAAGTCCCATAGTGCTCAGAGCCGACAAATATATATTGTATGCGTCACTTCACCGTGTGCAATGGTCCGTTTGATCGGCACGCAGCTGGAAACGGAGCGGCGAGAAACGCCCAAACTCGGGCAGTGAAACAAAGACCGGGGGCCCGAATGGCGCGCACAGATCACTGGTGTTACGCCCAGAGCAAACATTTGCCTGCAGCGGCGTTTATTCTTCCTGAAGCATCCGTCATCTGGCTGGGCGGTACAGCAGCAGCACTAGCGTTATGCATGCCCTTTGGCGCGGCGGATAACGCTCCAAACGGCATAGTATCGCCGGACAATTTCTGCTCCCGCCCGTGGCAACAAATACGTCACAGCTTTGTGCACATGCGTGTAACACTGGCCAGAGCTCTATGCTTCTGTGACGCTTCAGATAACCGTGTTTCAAATGACGACAAACGATCCCTTCGTAGATATTCAACTTTTAGGAACGACCTACTCGTCACAGTACGTAATGGAAACTGAATTTTATGATTTTCAGTTTTAATTAAATTATGCATAGGGCTCCAGATGATGCTCTAATTTCTCTATTTTTCTCGAAAAGTTACCAGAAATCGCCGCTGTAAAATACTATTCTTTTCGCATCTTCCCGTGAAAATTGTGTGCAGCGATGTAGTCAGTTAATAATTTTTCTAATAATCCGCTATTCCAAACTGCGTGATCGCTGTTTTACAGGGCGCAGAGACAATCAGAAATTACTACATAAAAAAAAGACAACAGATTCTAGTTAATAATTATTTAACTACTTTGAGTACATGTCGTTGAAAGCAAGAGAAACAAGCAATACTTCTTGGATAAGGAAAATTTCCAATAAAAGTCAAATAACACGAGGAAGTGAAATATTAAAGATAGCGTTTGGATTCAGTATACTTTTCGGTAGTAACACTCTGTAGCCGGCCAGGGTGGCCAAGCGGTTCTAGGCACTACAGTCTGGAACCGCGCGGCCGCTACGGTCGCAGGTTCGAATCCTGTCTCGGACATGGATGTGTGTGATGTCCTTAGGTTAGTTAGGTTTAAGTAGTTCTAAGTTCTAGGGGACTGATGACCTCAGAAGTTAAGTCCCATAGTTCTCAGAGCCATTCGAACCATTTGAACACTCTGTAGAATGTAGGGCTTCACGAATGATTCATGGCACTTGATTAAAAATATCTATGGTCACTGAAACATGAGTCACGAGACATCCTGCTAACTCCACGTGTTTATACACTGTCCAGTCACATTAATGTGATCAGCTGTCATAAGCCTGGACAGCTGCGTGCCATCCAAAAGAGTCAGTGAGATTCTGGAAGCTACCGACAGGGATGTGGAGCCATGGTGTCTCCAGTGACATGGCCAGTTGCGCTGAGGATCTATGGCGCGAACATTTCATTCGAGATGGCCCCACTGATTCTAGGTTGGATTTAAATCGGGGGAGTTTCGGACAAGGGAGAACGGTAAACTCATGTTGTGCTCTTAGAGCCTCGCACGTACATTGCGAGCTGTGTGACATATTGCGTTACCCTGCCGGTCGATGCCATCGCGCCAAGGGAAAGCAAATTCCATACAGGGATAAAATATGGTTCCTAAGGATAGATGAGCGGGCGACGTCATCCTGATTTAGGTTTCCCTAAGTCGCTTCAGCAAAATGCCTGGATGATTCTTTTGACAAGGTCCGCCTGCTTAGTTGAGTGGTAGCGTGCTTGCCTGCCATGCAGCGTGCCCAGGTTTGTTTCCCGGCTGGATTGGAGATTTTGTCCTCCTTTGGACTGGGTGTTGAGTGGCTCTCATCATCTTCTCATCATCATTGATGCTCAAGTCGTCCAATGTGACGTCACATGCAATAAGACTTGCGACACGGATGCCGAACTTCAACGGACGGGGCCTCCCGGACAACAATGCTGTACGATTATTTCATTTTTTTTTCTTTGACAGGGAAGGCCGATTTCCTACCCCATTCTTCCCAATCCATTGGACCGATGACTTCTCTTTGGTCCCCTCCCCCAGATCAACCACCCAACCAAGGTAGATGCATACTGGTGTTGATACAGCTCATTCTGGAAATGACTCGAAAACATTCCCAGACCATAAAGCTCCCTCTTCCGACCTGGCCCTTCCAGGTGTTTTTTTTTTTTTCAGACGTTCCATTCCGTGCGCGCCAATGGCCATCTGTCTGATGGAACATAAAATATGATTTCTGTAAAGGCTACCTGTCACCACCCAGTGGACGTTCAGGTGCGATACTGGCGTGCAGATTCCAGCCTTCGTCTCCGATGAACAGCAGTCAGCGCATGATCCAAGCGCTTGGTGCGGAGGCCCATATGCACCAACGTTCGCTGAAAGTTGTTCATCTGAGCGGTCAGACACTGAACAATTGCACCTCTGTTCGCCTGTACGCACCTCCGAAATCGCCGTTCACCCCTGTCTTTTATGGCCCGTGCTGAACTACAGCTGCCTCGGCGCCGGATTTGGATAGCGCCATTTTGCCACTCAAGGTAAGCCGGCCGCGGTGGTCTTGCGGTTCTAGGCGCTACAGTCCGGAACCGCGGGACTGCTACGGTCGCAGGTTCGAATCCTGCCGGGGGCATGGATGTGTGTGATGTCCTTAGGTTAGTTAGGTTTAAGTAGTTCTAAGTTCTAGGGGATTGATGACCTAAGATGTTAAGTCCCATAGTGCTCAGAGCCAGAGCCACTCAAGGTATACTTTGACCACGGCGGCACGCGAACAGTTTAAAAACATAGCCGCTCGGAAAATGTGTAATACACATACAAGGCTATTCATAAGTGCCTCTGGCGTTTCAGAAACACGATATACAGAAAGTATATACACATCAAAGGACACAGCCGCCTCCTTATAGTGTGATATGCAGCTACGCCACGGCACTTACGAATCCAAACTTGGAGAGATCCGATATCCATAGCTGTGGGTAATTATTTTAAGTCTTGTAGTATTCGCGCCTTCGTATTCTAAAACGCTGGAGGAACTTAGGAACAACACTGTATTTATTCACATTACTCTGAAGCGCAGTTTTGTCAAATCTTGAACAACGACCAGCAGTCATTCACATTGACCCTGATCAAATATTGCGCTCTGATGGCAATGGACGATGTGTTACTAAAGCGATTTTGGATTTTGAGCGAGTCATGGATTCGAAACCTTTCAGCAGCCCACACGTACGTACAGTTATATCTCAAGAGCTACCAAATTCCAAGAAATAAAGCTGCTTGAGGAATAATTAGTCGTGTCCGATTCATCCTGCCTTACACGAAGCGCTCTATTTTCATTTACATTGTCTTATCTCGAGACAGATAAGATTGCTCTCCACAGCCTCTGCAAAATATAATATATGTTTTCACAAGAAACTCGAACATCAGAGACTTCTCTAGAACCGTTTTGTGTGCCTGAAAAATGGATGAAACGGTTCTATCTATGGAGTTAAAATCTTCTGAACTGTTAGGCCGCGTTATATTTCTTCAAATAATTGACCTTTCAACTCCTCTACTGAGATCTTCTGCACGATCTTGTGGTGTCCACTGCAGATTGAACACTTTAAGTTATGAGTGTTGCGCTTGTGCCGGAGGAGTGGGATTATTGGGTAAAAATTTTGGGCTGCCATTGGTGAGCCATCGTCATTGGATAGTAAGAGAAGTTTTCCTGCGCTAATTCTGAAGTAGGTTATTGGCTAAAATTCCTATGACTACCATAGGTTGGCCAAGTCATTGGTTAGAAAGGGATCTTTTCCGCACTTATGATGGAAAAGAGTTACTGATTAAACTTCCTCCTGCTGCTATTGCTGGGCCCACATCATTGCTTAGAAGCGAGACGAGCAGATCATGAAAGGGGAATGTTTATCCAAAATGTTATTATCAGTAGAGGTGGCTTGCAGGGCATATTCACTTCCTTGATGACGGAGACCTATAGCTATCCTCTCTAATAAAGTTACTTGCCTTCTTAGAAATTTCAATCGTCGCTCGCAGTTTTCTTCTTTAGATGTTGGTTTCCGTAGCCAGCACAAGGAACGCTATTGAAATCTACGTCAAGGCCACATTACTCATGTTGTTCCTCTACCGCCGACTTCATACTTTGCTTCAGCCTCGTGTGGTGTTCGCGTACCTTAATTTGTTCTTCAACAGCCCTTCGCGTTTCACCTATTTACACTTTCCTGCATCCGTTTCCGTAGGAGAAAAGTCTTTTACTTTGTCGTGACTGAAGAAAGTGATCTGAGTACCAGTTTTCCCTTAGAATTTTGCTTATGCGGTCAGTGATGCCAGAGAGAAACGGTACCTTAACAGATTGAGAAGGCGGTTTCTCGTCCTTCCTATTAGCATAATTAACATTTCGCTTAAAAGCCCTTCTATGGATAAACTGTCATAGTGCTCCTTTGAAGCCTTCCCTGTTGGCTCCGCTATGTCGTTGACACATTTGTTATATGGCCGCACGACGAAGAATAGCTTCATGTGTTCCACAATTTCGTAAATGGAATTCACCGAAAATTAATTTTTCCTTGTAGGTTTAGAGTGAGGTCGGTCTCCCGTTCCTAGATGTGTTGGTTTATAGAAGATCTGGCAACACTATAGGACACAGAGTGTATGGAAAGTTTAGTAATACAAATAGGTATTTACAAGAGGAGGGGGGGGGGGGGACACGAAGTTGGGATCCCACATTAACTTATTTACTTCAAACTCTGTACACTTTTAGTAGATCATTAAAACAACATAATTTCCAAGTAGTAAACTGCACAGGTGCCGGCCGTTAGAGTTGCTGGTGGTCAAGTGGTTTGCAGCTCGGCATGTTCAGAGGGTTAGCTGCCCTCTGTAATAAAAAGAACTGAGTGAATGTATCAACGATGAACTTGAACGGATGCCGTGGAACGTCCGCCCCGAACAAAGGCAACGAACTGTAACGAAATAAATGAAATTTAAAAAAAGTGGTTAGCCTTCACGGTCACATGAAGCGAGATTTTTTGCCGTGCTGCCTCGACTGCAGGGCGCTTAGTCACCCTATAAGACACATTTAACACTGTGTAAATGGAAGAAGTTCTGGACAATGTCACTGAATAAGTATCAAAAACTTTTGGCTGTGCTTATTGTCTACAGATCGTCTATTCACGCAATAAAACAGTTTTAACACTGTACTAAGAGAAGAATTTCTAGACGGTCAGAGAATGTTTGTCATTTTATTCAATAATGATCCTTAAATCACCAGCGATCGAGCTAGAGGCTACGAACAGCTCATCTGGAACGGAAATAAGGATTATTTATCATTATAATATGCCACTTATTAACCTTTCGATAGGTGAGGTAAGAATTTTAGGTTGGGTTGTCACGTATGAGCTTAGATTCTCAGTCACATTTCAGTACAGTACAATATGAACAGCTGACATCGGTCTATTGGTGGCGTGGAGATTCTCATATAAACTTTTCGAACCAACGGGAGGCAGTCGGCTTACCAATGGGGTAAGCAAGACACGTAGTGCAGACTTTAAGGCACCAGCCTCTTATGCAAGATCAGCGGGTTCCAGCTCTGTGCTCTCTTGGTGATTTACAGTATCTCTTTTTTCCATGATAGCTTCAGAAGAGTCCTGGATGTTTCCCTCTGCAAGATCACTTCTGATTCTTTTCCTGGTGTAGCCACAACCAAAGATTTATAATTAACCTACCACTCACACGAGGAGTGAGACCTGATGTACATGCATTTTTACGAGCTAATAAAGTGAACTCGGGAAGTGTAGCTTATTCCGGCTGCTTCCATAACACAGCTCCCAATGTGGACGTTGTGCTCATTTGTCATGTCTTATGGCTCTTCGCTACTGGTATTCGAATAATCCTGGCGACGCAATCAGTAGTGAAGTTATATATGTTAATGAACTTGCAGTCCAGCTTTCGATGAATCTAGTGACTTCACGAAAGTACATTTGAAACTATTGCTCCAGCTTTTTTGCGACATCCAAAGACCACTCCCATGCCCTACGAAGTGTATATCTCCTGTCCCTGTTAAAAGTGTTCTGTTTGTTCCAATATCAGCTGCTTTCTTTATAATGGAATTCGAGTATGCTGATGCATCAGCCAAGATTCTCGTCTTTTCAAACTGTATTTTGTGTTCGTTTTCCTGGTAATACTCTGCTATGGCTGACTTGTCAAGCACCCTTTGTTTAATACAGGGTTAGCCGGTGAAACGAGAAGATTTAAATCAGTAACTAATTCTTTAAGAAAATTTATTTTTTTTAATTTAATGGTTATAAATATAAAGTACAAAGGTAACCATTTACTGCAAAATAAGTGAAAAAATTATTTTTTGAATATAACAACTGCCAAATGTCCTCCATTGGAATCTATGCACTTCTGCAGCCGCGCCTGGAAGTCTCACATGACATTTTGCAGCATATTGACAGTATTCCTTCAATTTCGTCCCGAATTCGTTGTTTTAGGGCCGGGATAGTTCTGGGTAGATCGTTCTGAAAAACTATTATTTTTAAGTAACCCCTTAGAAAAAAGTCGAAGGTTGTCAAATCTGGAGACTTAGGAGGCCAAGGGATATCCCTTTTCGAGAAATGACACCGACTGGAAACAAAGCATTCACAGCATTCATGGCAACTCTTGCAGTGTGGCTTGTTGCCCCATCTTGTTGGAACATTGTGTGTTCATTCACTGGAAAACGGGCGAGTTCTGGCGTAAGAAAGTTCTGGATCATTGCAACGTAATGCACAGAGTTAACAGTCACAGCACTTCCATTGATATCCTTGAAGAAAATGGGCCTATGATTCCTCTTGCCGACATTGCGCACCAAACCGTCACTTTTTGAGCATGAAGAGGCGTTTCATGAAGTGCGCCAGGGTTTTCCTCCTACCAGTATCTGAAATTTTGTTTGTTAACAAAACCAGAGAGGTGGAAATGCGCCTCATCGCTCATCCACAAGTGGTTTACTTGGTCGTCACTTTCTTCAAGTCTTCTGGCCATTTCCTCACAAAATTGTAATTGCTTCTGGTAGTCACTTGGTTTGAGAGATTGCACAATCCGTATTTTGTATGGGTGAAAATGTAAATCTTGACGAAGAATCCTTCACACCAAAGTGTTACTTGTTCCAAGACGTAGAGCATGTTGTTTGGCGGATCGGAGTGGAGTTCTGAGCACTGCCTGTTGAAAAGCAGCGATGTTTTGAGGGGTTCGAACGGTTTTTGCACTCCCACCTCGTTTTTAAGACTTTGATCCAGTTTGTTCAAGGTTGTATATCCACGAACGAATTGCGTTATCCGAGGGCACAGGCCTGTTGCGTGGTATGTTGAAATGGCGTCGAAAAGCACGTTTGCACCAAACTCTCACCATTCGTATAACACGCTTTAAACGCGTAGCCGCGATGTTCACCCGTCCAGCGATCCATCGCAACTTAATGGCGGGACATGCAGGTACAACGGAGCCGGCCACCGTTACCCCAACGACTCACATTCCAACTGTCAAGGCCGTCTCCAATCTGCCCGTTTCACTGGCTAACCCTGTATGTCGCTTGTGCTCGGTACAACGTTCCGCAACGATGCGAGTTATTTGACTTATATAGATGTTGCTACATCTCAAGAGACCCAATACACACCGGGAACACAAAGAGGAATGCCGTCTTTGAGCGCAGTATATTGTCTCTGCAGCACAAGTCCTAGCTCGCTGCTCGTTGCCGCACAGTATGGCATGAACGAAGCCAGCTTTGCCTCTTCCGCCGATTCACAAGGCTTCCTTCGTGGGTGGCAACTGAAAGCGTTTAGCATGTCTCTCTTGCTGTAGCCATTCTCTCTGAATACCTGTCTCAAATGCTGCAGCTCAGACGGTAGAGGTCGTCGTCAGAAATAATATTTGCTTTGTGTACTAATGAGTTGAGGAGTGCTTTCTTGTGTTCGGATAGTCAAACCTATCGGCGCGAAAGTGTTGGTCAGTGTGCGTTGGCTTCCTGTGCACTAAATGACCAACCCCGATTCCTGCCTACGGCTCAACTAAAACATGTAAGCTTGCCATCCTTCTCCATCTCGGTGGTAAATTTAATGTTGGGTAGGACACCGTTCATGTGATGACGAACTGCTCCAATGATTTTATTCAGACATGCCGCCGCGAAATACTCCGAGCACTCGTGATTCATTGTTATGCAGATGTCACCAAAGGATGTGGTTTTCACTACGAAGAAACAGATTGTGATCTGATAATAAAAAGATTAAATACAGCTGAAGCCGCTTCTTAATCTACAATCCCATTTGTGGTTGCCCTGTCTACGAGATTTCCTGCCACACCAGTTTACCACGACTGTAGATCCACCCGAAGTTATGCAAATAACTTTTTTTTTTTACAACACCTACAAAACTTAAACTGGCCATGGAGCCTACAAGCCGAAACTGCTGTTTTATTTGGGCCCCCTATTTCTCCTTCCCCCTCACCCTCTTCCTCTTCACCCTCTTGTCAGTTTGGCTTACGTATGTGTTATAGGGAACTAACAGAAAAGTTTTCGCATTAATTCACGTTATTTTCCTATATGGTAAGGTGGTATGGCAGCATACCAACGGCGATCAGCAATCCATGCGATGACGTATTTTACTGAATCGATGTAGATGTGATTCGTTTCCGAGATACGTCTGCTGATGAAACGTGTATTCCGAAATTGAACACAATTATTGCGCGAGAAATCAACATCAATAAAGTGCAGCCCAATACAATCTGTAATAAGTTGTCTTAAATATTTTCAACATTTCGCGACCCTGTCAGCAACTGTAAAAATATTAATTTTAATTTTAAAAACCAACAGCCTCAGTTGCAAAGTTTACCTAGGTTTCAGTCGGGATAACCAAGCCTTCTTCAGGATAAAAGTGACTACCGTTTGTCCATAGTGGACATCTTCAAGCTAAAACTACAAATCCATAAATTATCGTCAGACTGTAAAAACTGCCTCTGTCCCACTTCGCGACCGCGAGGCGGCAGCCACGAGTGCTGTACTGAAACTGACCGTAGCGTCATGAGACCCGCCTAGGCGGACACAATACCTTGAGCCTGCGCGTAAACTATGTGATGGGTACTTGTTGGGACAAGACGCGAGCTAACTCCTGACCTTGACTTTACTAGTGAAATAAAAGAAAGGTACAGCTGAGGAAAAGGGGGTATATGTTATCCTGTGCAGAACGTAATTAGATCGACTGTCTTAACATTTATGAAGTATTCGTTGGTCATGATATGAGGAATACATCACGTGCTTACAACGTATGGCCTGCCTAGAAACATTTTGTGCTTAAACACGAAGTTTAATCACCTAAAAAGAACTTGGGATTGGGAAGGATAATATAAGCCAAAATCGTCATTATTATGACTAGCTCTAAAAAAATTTTGAGACGCAAATGTTAAGCATTTACTTACCTATGGTTACAACGCATGAATATCCTATTGACTTAGCACACAAATGGTCATCAATGAACTTATGAACAAGTCTACATCTAATCAGAGACGTCTGGCAATACGGGCCATATAAAATAGATGGTCATAATTGAAGATTAGTATATTTGGCGTGAAACGGTCTAGAATCAAGTCAAAATACACTGCTGGCCATTAAAATTGCTACACCAAGAAGAAATGCAGATGATAAACGGGTATTCATTGGACAAATATATTATACTAGAACTGACATGTGATTACATTTTCTCGCAATTTGGGTGCATAGATCCTGAGAAATCAGTACCCAGAACAACCACCACTGGCCGTAACAATGGCCTTGATACGCCTGGGCATTGAGCCAAACAGAGCTTGAATGGCGTTTACAGGTACAGCTGCCCATGCAGCTTCAACAAGATACCACAATTCATCGAGAGTAATGACTGGCGCATTGTGACGACCCAGTTGCTCGGCCACCATTGACAACACGTTTTCAGTTGGTGAGAGACCTGGAGAATGTGCTGGCCAGGGCAGCAATCGAACATTTTCTGTACCCAGAAAGGCCCGTACAGGACCTGCAACATGCACATGGGTCGTGCATTATCCTGCTGAAATGTAGGGTTTCACAGGGATCGAATGAAGGGTACAGCCACGGGTCGTAACACATCTGAAATGTAACGTCCACTGTTCAAAGTGTCGTCAATGCGAACAAGAGGTGACAGAGACGTGTACCCAATGACACCCCATATCATCAAGCCAGGTGATACGCCAGTATGGCGATGACGAATACACGCTTCCAATGCGCGTTCACCCCGATGTCGCCAAACACGGATGCGACCATCATGATGGTGTAAACAGAACCTGGATTCATCCTAAAAAATGACGTTTTGCCATTCGTGCACCCAGGTTCGTCATTGAGTACACCATCGCAAGCGCTCCTGTCTGTCATGCAGCGTCAAGGGTAACCGTAGCCATGGCCTCTGAGTTGATAGTCGATGTTGCTGCAAACGTCGTCGAACTGTTCGTGCAGATGGTTGTCTTGCAAGCGTCCCCATCTGTTGAGTCAGGGATCGAGACGTGGCTGCACGATCCGTTGCAACCATGCGGAGAAGATGCCTTTCATCTCGACTGCTAGTGATACGAGGCCGTTGGGATCCAGCACGGCGTTCCGTATTAACCTCCTGAACCCACCGATTCCATATTCTGCTAACAGTCATTGGATCTCGTCGAACGCGAGCATCAATGTCGCGATACAATAAACCGCAATCTCGATGGGCTACAATCCTACCTTTATCAAAGTCGGCAACATGATGGTAAGCATTTCTCCTCCTTACACGAGGCATCACAACAACGTTTCACCAAGCAACGCCGGTGAACTGCTGTTTGTGTATGAGAAATCGGTTGGAAACTTTCCTCATGTCAGCACATTGTAGGCGTCGCCACCGGCGTTAAGCTTGTGTGAATGCTGTGAAAAGCTAATCATTTCTCATATCACAGCATCTTCTTCCTGTCGGTTAAATTTCGCGTCTGTAGCACGTCATTTTCGTGGTGTAGGAATTTTAATGGCCAGTAGTGTAAACTAATGCACGTGCCTGATTGAGCTTCATGACAGAAAAGACTAAAGTAGGGGATAATGTGGCGGCAATGGGGTACTCATTGTTTGTGGATCACCTCCATGAAGACAATTTGAGTACTTTGCAACTGAGGCTGTTGCTTTTCAAAATTAAAATTAATAAGTTATTTCTCTGTCCCTCGATCATGCTACCTAATCAGCACAGCTGAAAAGACACCACATTATATGTAGCTGTAGAGGTCGCTCGGACAAGTGTTGGCTTGAACAGCAGTCGAAACGTTGCTTGGTTTACTTTACAACATGGCAAAGTAGCTCACATGAAGTAATTTTACTGTCTCGAGCGCACACAGGCGCCCATAAATTTGTCGGTCGTAATACTGGTGTCGCACCGTGAACTTATTAGGTGACGTATTTTTCAGACATCACCCTCGTGCTTCCTCCGTGAAGCATACCGTAGGACACATTTCCCCGGGGTGCCGGTCGCGTTTTCGGTCCACAAAATACACAGGGATATAGAACGGACGGCGCTGCTATTCACGTGGAACGCACGCCGCGCCGCCATCCGCCCCGGTCCGATATTCTCTGCTACTTTGCAATGAATACAAAGAACCGGGAACAGCTCCTTCACGTCCGCCCGCCGTAAATGTTTTACAAGCGCAGCTGCGCTCCCTGCGGAGTTACGGGCCACGGGGCGGGCCTACAATGAGCCAGCCAGCCGCCGCCCGAGCCTGGGCGTGCTGGCTCCGCGCAGCCTCGCCTCGCTTCGCTCCGAGGACGGGGTCGAGCAGAGCGGCGCGTTTGTCGCGGGCCACGTCCGGCGGCTGCGCTTGCTTTATGACGTGCCATTGCTTCTGACGGCCGCCGCCATGCTCCAATGGAAACTGCAAGCTTTATTTCCGCTCTGGCTTCGGCGCGAAGTACTCTCGTAAAGTTTAGAAGGCCGGTTGCGGAAGAGCGGAATGCGTTTCCTAGTCGTACGCTTTGATGGGGGACGACTTTACGATCCCTGCGAGGGATTCCCGTCATTAGACGAGAATTTTGGCAAGCTGGTACGTACGCTTGTTGACGGTTGGCGAATGAATGAAATGCAACTTCGGCAGTTAAAGAGAGCATTTAAATGCGTATTTATTAACTTCGGTGTTGTGGTCTTCAGCACGAATACTGCTTCGATGCAGCTCTCAACGATTGTTCTGTGCGTTCCTCTTAGTATTTGCTTAAGTACAACAGACAGCGCCGGGCGCTGTGGCCGAGCGTTTCTAGGTGCTTCAGTCCGGAACCGCGCTGCTGCTCCAGTCGCAGGTTTGAATCCTGCCTCGGGCATGGATGTGTGTGATGTCCTTAGGGTAGTTAGGTTTAAGTAGTTCTAAGTCTAGGGGACTGATGACCTGAGCTGGTAAGTCCCATAGTGCTTACAGCAATTTGAACAGCAGACAACATCCATTTGAACCTGCTCACTGTATTCGGACCTTCGTCTCCCTCTACACTTTTTACCCCACCCCTACCACGCACTTCCTTCAATCACCGAACTCAATTTCCCTTGATGACGCAAGATATGTACTATCAACCGATTCCCTCTTTTATTCAAGTTGTGCCATAAATTTTTTCCCACATTCTCACCATTTCTTTTCTCTCCGTTCCCAATCTCTTCAAGTGCAAAATCTACCCATCAAATCTTCAGCATTCTTCTATGACACTGCAATTCAAAAGCTTCCTGGCGCTTTTTGTTAAAACTATTTATCGTCCACGTTTCAGGTACGTACAGGCCACACTCCAGACCAGCATATTCAGAGAAGATTTGGTAGCACTTAAATGTATATTCCACTCTCCTTATGGAAAACTCTTTTCCTCCGACTGTCAGTCTCCAATATTCTCTCTATTTTGGCTATCAGTTATTTAGACACCTAAATTGTATAAATGTGATTTCCACAGTACTGCCTGATTTCATTCGACTAGATTAATTAATGTTGTTCACTATTGCTGAGACACAATTAGTCACTTTAATGTGACTACCGCCTACATTCGACGGCACCGAGCAACAGCCACTTATAGACGGCAGGTGGCAGAATTAGCGTTGGAGGGTATATAAACGTGTGGGGAGGAAGTGGGAAACAGTGCAGTCGTTGTCGTAATGCGGAAACGGAGCGATTCGTCTTACATCCAAACGAGTATGATCAATGGCATTTCCGGTACGGCTATGTAGAAAAACCGTTCGCATGCCACCGTGGTTAAAGTATACCGTGCATGGAAAAGTGGAGCTATCCAAAACTGGCCTTGAGGCACCTGATGTGCACCAAGACCAATAAATGACAGGGATCAACGACGGCTGCAGAGGTGTGTACGTTTGCATATACACCTCGGCAGGAGTCGCTCTGGTTCATGCATCACCCTTGCTAACTGCTGTCCATCAGCGACGAAGGCTGGAATCTGCGCACAAATACCGCAACTGAACGTCCACCGAGTGACGACAGATGACTTTTCCAGAAAAATCACGTTTCGTACTTCACCAGAGGGGTGGCCGTTGGCGCGTACTGTAGGACTGTTGATATTTTCAAAAATATCGGGAATCCGATAAATCGATATTTTGAAAAGTATCATGGTAGCCTCTCGAAATATCGAAAACATTATCAATATATCGATGGAAAAAGTATCAACGTACTGTCAAAAAAAAAAAAAAAAAAAAAAAAAGAAAGGAAAAAAAAAAGAAAAAGAAAATTATGAGCGGCACATTGTAAATATGCCACCAGCCTTAGAGCTGTATATTTAAATATTGATTTATTATTAGATATTCTATTCATCAACAAGCCAGCAGCCTGCTTATCCCCCTTACAGCAAGAATTGAAAGGAAAGCAATGCACGTTCATGATTTGGGATAACCACTTTGCTAACAATGGTAACTGCATGTGAGTGACGCGATAAAAGATGTTCGATGGGTCTGTCGTTCGGTTTCGTCACATACTGGAGTTTTCCGGAACACTTCATGTCGATTTCCCAGTTTTTTTTTAATCTCTGAAAACGCTAGGGACCTAGCAGGTGTAGCGTCCACCCACCACAAGGACCAGTCTCGTCATTTAGCTTTTCGTTCATCATTTTCAGCAACTATTTTTGAAGAACGCCGATGCGGAGAAATAGCTTACTAGTTGCGGTAAAAATTGTCGTTACTTTATAAACAGATCTAGTGTACGGCGTGAAACGTCAGAAAGCAAACAAGGAGGTTGCATTATGGTCTGAGGAATATTTTCGTGACATTCCTTGGGTGATCTCTTTCTTGAAGGATCCACACAGGTATGCACCTATACTTGGCGATCGTGCCCAATCCTACAAGTATGCTGTTTTTCCTTTGCTCGATACCATGTACCAGGAGGACAGTGCAACGTGTCACACACCTCGCAGTGTGCGTGCGTGGTTTCCTATTCTCCCTCGGCCACCATACTCTCCAGATTTAAACCCAGTCAAAAATCTGTAGTAACACCTCGATCGTACAGTTGGTGCCATGGATAAACCTAGAGCAAATGGCCACGACACTGGAATCAGTATGGCTCCACATCCCTGTCGGCACAGTACAGAACTTCACTGCCTGCACGTCTAGCTAGGGACCTCGCTGCCAAATTTGGCTATACAGGCTTTTTACAGGTGGTCACATTAATGTGACTGGAGAGTGTATTTATTCGGTACCCTCTTTTCCAGTCTTTACCCGTTCCTTTCACTTGCCCCTCCAAGTCATTCGCTGCCTTTGCACAGTTGCAATGCTATATTCAAACCTTAAAAGTTTTTGTGTCTTTTCTTTGAACTTCAATTTCCTCTCCAAGTTTATCCTTACTTACCTCCATTGTTTGTTCAACGTAGAGATTCCCTTCTCAACAATTGCTTCAATTTCATTCCCCTCGACTCTTATAATTGCCATCCGGCTTCTGTACAAGTTGCATTGAACATTTCGCTGCCTGTATTTTACCCCTGCTAGCTTCAGAATTTCAAAGAGTGTATTGGAGTCAACATTTTCCAAAGTTCCCTCTCTGAGTCAACATTGTCAAAAGTTTTCTCTAAACCTACAAATCCTATAGGGTCAGTATTGCCTCGTGTGTTCCTACTTTTCTCCGGAACCCAAACTGATTTTACCTGAGGATAGCTTCCTCCAGTTTTCTGATCTTCTGTAAATAATCCGGGTCAGTATTTTGCAACTATAACTTACTCAGCTGATGGGCCAGTAAATCACACGTGTCACTAACTGCCTTTTTTGAAACTGGGATTATTATTTCCTTCCTGAATTCCAAGGGTATTTCAGTGGTCTCATATATACATATATACATATATAAAAGAGGGAAACATTCCACGCGGGAAAAATATATTTAAAAACAAAGATGATGTGACTTACCATACGAAAGCGCCGGCAGGTCGATAGAAACACAAACAGACACATACATACACACAAAATTCAAGCTTTCGCAACAAACTATTCTCTCATCAGGAAAGAGGGAAGGAGAGGGAAAGACGAAAGGAAGTGGGTTTTAAGGGAGAGGGTAAGGAGTCATTCCAATCCCGGGAGCGGAAAGACTTACCTTAGGGGGAAAAAAGGACGGGTATACACTCGCACACACACACACATATCCATCCACACATATACAGACACAAGCAGACATATTTAAAGACAAAGAGTTTGGGCAGAGATGTCAGTCGAGGCGGAAGTGCAGAGGCAAAGATGATGTTGAATGACAGGTGAGGTATGAGTGGCGGCAACTTGAAATTAGCGGAGATTGAGGCCTGGTGGGTAACGGGAAGAGAGGATATATTGAAGAGCAAGTTCCCATCTCCGGAGTTCGGATAGGTTGGTGTTGGTGGGAAGTATCCAGATAACCCGGACGGTGTAACACTGTGCCAAGATGTGCTGGCCGTGCACCAAGACATGTTTAGCCACAGGGTGATCCTCATTACCAACAAACACTGTCTGCTTGTGTCCATTCATGCGAATGGACAGTTTTTTGCTGGTCATTCCCACATAGAATGCATCACAGTGTAGGCAGGTCAGTTGTTAAATCACGTGGGTGCTTTCACATGTGGCTCTGCCTTTGATCGTGTACACCTTCCGGGTTACAGGACTGGAGTAGGTGGCGGTGGGAGGGTGCATGGGACAGGTTTGTGTGGATGGATATGTGTGTGTGTGCGAGTGTATGCCCGTCCTTTTTTCCCCCTAAGGTAAGTCTTTCCGCTCCCGGGATTGGAATGACTCCTTACCCTCTCCCTTAAAACCCACCTCCTTTCGTCTTTCCCTCTCCTTCCCTCTTTCCTGATGAGGCAACAGTTTGTTGCGAAAGCTTGAATTTTGTGTGTATGTATGTGTCTGTTTGTGTTTCTATCGATCTGCCGGCGCTTTCGTATGGTGAGTCACATCATCTTTGTTTTTAGATATATTGTCGTGTGTAAATCACACAAGTGTTTCTGTTTCCTCCAAATGTTTCTTAAATTCCCAAATATTTTCTTAACTTTCGACACCATTTTATTTACTTGTAAAGCATTTTGACTTGTGATAAAAAGTCAACGTCAGTACGAGTAGTTATAGAGTATTTAACTTTGAGCTGGAAGTGAAATGAACACGTACAAAGTCGATCGAATTTTTTTGGTCTGTGGTAAAATGGTTCTTAAACAGCCAACAATGGAAAACGAACATTGATATATATTTTCCTGATCAGCAACCACTCATCGGACTTGCATAGTTAGTTACTGCGATAAGTTACAATGAAAATATATTGCTATATTGAAAACGTAGACTCTTGTATAAAGCTAAGGGCTACGAGAAATAAGCAGGATTCATTTGTCTTGTGGCACCAAATATCACACAGTGCTTCAGTACATTCAAGAGGGTATGCAATGGTTAAAGAAACTTTTTTCTACTTTTTTTTTTAATTGTTCTGTGTAATATATCGCATGAGGCGCGGTTACCGCTACCACAGGCTATCCCTTTCCTTGTTACACTTGTGTAATGGTGTTCCACACTCAGCTGATATCAGAGATGGGCTTAGAGAGCGCACGACGCTCAGCAGTAAACAAAAGGAAACGCGTAAGCAAACAGCGCTACCGCGGCGTGACGCTGGAGTAGCCACGTGACACGTAGCCGCCAGCGTCTGTCGTCGGCCGTGGCAGCAGCCACTGCGACTTGGAGCCGTACAAGTGTCGATGCGCAGAATACCACTACAGCCCAGTACACTTTGCGGTAAGATACGTAATCGTCAGCTGCCGGCGATACACGTTGCCCCTTAACAATGACATCAGTGAAAATCGATCTGAACTGGAATACTGAAGGCGGCACCTAAAATATGCATAAATCACTCTGCTAGCTGTACTAACAATCATTTAACCACTATATTCTAACCCTGATCAGGATCTACACGAATGTAATAAAATAAAAACGAATGTAATAAAATCAACAGGAATGCCTCCTTCCTCGGTTATTCAGTCTAACTGCTAATTAAAATTGTCAAGAATAAAAAATTGTGAATTATTAAGAGTCATGTATGTGTGGTGAGATTTATGAAAATTGTTTATTGTAACTGAAATGTTACAATGACGGCCCAGATAAAGTGTTAAATGAAAAACACGAGATGTTGTGTTTTAGAAGTAGCTGGCGCAGTTAATTATTCTCGACCGTGAATTTCAAATATTTTATTTGTGCCATTGGTGTTTCCACTGTTGTATCGGGCATCGTGAATTTTTTTTAGAAAAAAAGAGAAAACAAGCAAGTTCTGTATAATTACTGCAAATATTATTTATCTCCATGAAATGGCCGTAATGGCACCTAAATAGATTACGTCAAGGATGGCTAATTCTAGTTGTTAAAAAGTTCACCGACACTTCCAAAGTATGAATTGTTGAAATACAAATATACCATTAATGACAGGTAAGTAAAAGCCACAACACAATGTGCCTGATCGCACTTATTATTGTTATCATCCAAAACAATAGCTCACATAATTACACGCATCCGTACATATAGTGGATTGAAGGAGAAGAAAATATTTCCAGAGCTATCAACAGTGTGAGCTTACTTATGTAATCTTAACTACATGGACCGTACCAATCCTAACTTGTTCCTTAACCGCATTCAATTCGTTTTCGATACTATCCATTTCAGAACTGAACTGAGTTTGTTCACTGTTCTTTCACCGAGACAACTCTTCCATTAGTATATTCTGTATTTATCCTAAATCACTCTTGATTGCTTGTACTGAAGTGCTTTGCTCTTCATATACATCAGTAATGTTTATGATATCACCCCTTTTAACTCTGTCTCTACTTCTCTGTAATCTGACCATATTTCTCTCTTAAAAACTCATCTACCTTCAATTCATGTTTGGCAGAAAGTTTCTATTCTTGGCTTCCCGTCAGATCTAAATTCTCAACTTATCCACACATTACTGATGTAGTACCCCTTGTCAGTTATCATCATTACTCGGGCGTTTCGCCGATAACCGTAAGAGTTAGAGGGTTGTGTGCATCCGTATTGAAGTGATCAATTGGGCATCTTCACCATAATTATATACTATTTAAAGGAACAGACACAGTTTCGATCCCGCAGCCATTATGAATCAATCAAAATCCGTTATATCGTTTTCTGCTGCTGTTGATATTGCTCTATACTCGTTTGACCAGAACTCATTTTCGTCTTTCCATTTCACATGACCTCGATTATATCTAGATCGAGCGTTTGCATTTTCATTTTCGGATTATTTAGCTTTCCTACTACGTCCAAATTACAGAAATTCAAAGATTCGACTCGTAGATCGTTACTCTTTCGTTGGTTTTCCAATCTATGTAGTCCCCTCTAAGAGATCGGAATGAGAGACTAATCCGCATTTTTTTGCCAATGGAAAGATCATCATGATACTTTGAATTACAGGCCACATGCCCTATGGAAGCAGATTACATGTCTTTAATACACTGGTTTCTATTGCCTTCTACATCCTGGTGCCGTTGATCACTGCTCATCCTTCCGCCTTTTAGGGGCACTTTCCCTCCCCAAGGGCAAGAGAGTGCCCTGAACCTTTGTCCGCTACTCCACCCTCTTTGACAAGGCCGTTGGCAGAACCAGGGTAACTTTTTATGCCGGAAGTCCTCGGCCGCCTTTGCTGTTGACTTTCAAATGGCTCTAAGCACTATGGGACTCAACTGCTGAGGTCATTAGTCCCCTAGAACTTAGAACTACTTAACCTAACTAACCTAAGGACATCACAAACATCCATGCCCGAGGCAGGATTCGAACCTGCGACCGTAGCGGTCTTGCGGTTCCAGACTGCAGCGCCTTTAACCGCACGGCCACTTCGGCCGGCGCTGCTGACTTTGATTCAGTATTTAAGCAGTGGCTAGGCTCAAACCCAGGACGTTTTGATTACGAATCAAGAACGCTACCCCAAGACCACGGTTCGAAATATTGTAGTCACCGATATCTGACGTTTCATCGTCATTTAATCATCAGTGAGCGACTTCAGCTGGAAACAGAACACCTGAAGATACTTGTGGACACTTGTTCGCCGAATGTAGTCCGTCGAACCTCGGGGCGGTGTTACAGCATAGTAGCGGGATGTATGGGGTGTTTTTTGCTTATTAAATACTGTTCCAGTCACGAAGAACGTGTTTTATGGGATATCAGTCAGTAATTATTCCAGATGGTCCAGGGCTTGTTGTCGGTATTCATCAGTATCCAGGTGGAAATATTCAGTTGCACGGCGCTACGTAAGAGTCTACGCCCCTGAACGGTCCAGATTAGATCCAGCAAACTGTTTTAGTCTGTCAGCTAGCCTGTTGCATAAAACCGTTCGGAGTAGAGTGAGATATTTTTTTCTGGTTTCTACGAAACGACCTTCGATATCTTAATGAGGTGAGCTAGATTGGCCCACTGCGACAACTCATTTTTTATAGACGTCTGCTGCACGCTGAGCGCCGTCGGACAAAGTGACTATGGAATTCGATTGCTGGGAGCTACTTACGTTTCCTTTTGGAACTTTTGAGATTGGTTATCGACCGCCGTCTTTGTAAGAGGAAGCCTGAGAAATGACTGGCTGTGGCGGCTGGGCTGCGATGGCTGATTCCGGAATGCGGGGAAGCGCAGCGGCGTAGGCCGCGCCGCGCCTTTGTGTGCAGCCGGAATAGTTCCCATCAGCCGCGACGCGCTCACCTCGTTCTGGCCACGACAACCCGCCAATTGCTGCGCCCGCTATATTCGGCTGTGAGCTCGCAGTACATTTCGCAGTGCTGGCTCGTGTATGACGGCACGAAACCTTCAGCAGGACAATTTCACATACTCCTGACATACTGTCGTACTGTCAGTCAGCATACAGTCGCATTTTCAGTCTGGCAAATCACTACCGTTTTTGGTACGAAATAAAATCAATCACCAACCCATCGCCTGGCAAGCAATTTTTTTAAAATTTTTTATTTTCTTTAGGCGCTCACGCACCTACAGCCACATCAACAGTGTAATGTCAGGTGGATTGTTTGGGGGAAGAGACCAAACAGTGAGGTCATCGGTCTCATCGGATTAGTGAAGGACGGGGAAGGAAGTCGGCCGTGCCCTTTCAAAGTAACCGTGCCGGCATTTGCCTGGAGCGATTTAGGGAAATCACGGAAAACCTAAAACAGGATGGCCGGACGCGGGATTGAACCGTCGTCCTCCCGAATGCGAGCCAGTGTGCTAACCACTGCGCCACCTCACTCGGTGTGTAATGTCAGTTATGACGGTACTAACCTAAAGACAGCACAGAGTCTCCGAGTGAAGAAATTCTCCTACCCTGTCGGGAACCGAACCCAGGCCTCTTCGATTACCGATCCTCTGCGCTGACTGCATAGCTACCAATGTGGAATGACCAGCAGCCTTCAAACTTGCTTAGACAAATAAGTACATCCGGCAATTGTCTGATGATTGTACTCCGTACTGAAACCGTTTTTTTTGTTTTTTTTGTGCGTTTTTCCCGCGGATACGTAGCGTCGGCATGGTAAATCAAATGGTTCAAACGGCTCTGAGCACTATGGGACTCAACTGCTGAGGTCATTAGTCCCCTAGAACTTAGAACTAGTTAAACCTAACTAACCTAAGGACATCACAAACATCCATGCCCGAGGCAGGATTCGAACCTGCGACCGTAGCGGTCTTGTGGTTCCAGACTGCAGCGCCTTTAACCGCACAGCCACTTCGGCCGGCCATGGTAAATCGGATGTGGCAATGTTAGTTTAGGGGGTGGCCGGATCGGATGGCCTTCCTGCCGCCACACCGTACAGGACTGCAGCCAGACGTCCTCATGGACAGCCGCCGGTGTTTCAACAACTGAAACTAGAGGTTGCTGCGCATGGCAACATAACACCTCGGTGGGCGAAGTTCCATCAACCAGGAAACAAAAGACTATGTTTGCAGAAAGGAAATAGACATTGTAAATAACTAGCGTAACACACAACTTAAGATAACCAACGCAAGACATACGGAAATATTAATTAACGGGGGTGGCGTAAGTAAGTCTAACTCTGTTCCTCTTTTGTATGATCAAGGAGATAGCAGTGTTGCAGGCAGAGTTTAATGAAAACCAGGATTTTGCGTAAATTACGTTATTATACTGATGCATGCGATGAACATGTACCCTGTCTTATCAAAAGTATATGGACACCTTCGCAGACATTAATATCAGGTGCGTCGAGGCTTCGCCTTTACGACAGTTTCAACTCTCCTAGGGACAACTTTCAATGAAGCAATTTTAAGTAAGGTTCCAGTACCCCCGCTTGCAACATTTACTGATTATTACACTCAAGTACCTGCGCATACAAAGTTTGAGACTTCAATGTCCTACGGTTCTATGGGAATTTTAGACTTAATTTTTTGTACGTGAATAAGTTCGTGAATTATTGAGATGCAACTGAAATTGCAGTTATAAAAACAAATTGCACAAAGAACTATGTTGTAATTAATTTTTATGTTTCTAAATTATGTAAGTAAGAGTGAGACTTACGTATACGTTGTCCTGATTTATATACAACATCTGGCGTGACTGCATCTGGTGATTGTTCTCATTATATTTCGCGTGAAATTCTGAAATATCGATTTCACCTCTATTAGTGCTGTTTTATACAGTGTGGCGTAATAGTTAGACGTGATATTGTAAATATTTTCTGTAATTTTTTGATAGTTCACACCATATATTATTTATACTTAGCCGGCCGGAGTAATTTAAGACTGTTGACATCACAGATTCTATACATTTACGTAAGAACAGATTATGTTCAGAGATGACGACCTCTTTAGACATCTCTGGCATTTGTATCCACTCTTTCACTCTCAACCATTGTCGATTAAGCCAATAAAGTTATATAAATAATTTTTGTGTTTGAAATCTTTGTGTTTATTAAGAATTTCCTTCGGATATTTTTGTGTGAGTATGTATCTAAAGTCCTTCCAAAACATTCATTTCTAATCCTTTTGGTATTTTGTTTAATATTGTTAGAGCGTTTCGATGTTTTGTGCTGAGTGGTTTTTGTTTTTTAAGTGAAAATAGAAACTTGATTGGTTGTTTCACTGACTCTTACGTGTTCACGGAATTGTGTGATGAAATTACGTCCTGTCTGACTGATGTGGAATTTACTGCAGCTATCGCATGTGATTTTGTAAATTCCTGGTTCTTCTTAAACAGCTGTTAGAGCAAAAAGCCAATTTATTAGGTATGTTCTTTTTGAAAAGTGCGTTAATTTTGTTGGAAATGTTAACTAAATATACTGTGGGTACATATTTAAATGTAGTGTGTGTCCTGTCTTCTTTGAGTAGGTAGATGTCTGAGTGTAGTGTGTCTTATTTTGGTTTTATTCGTTTGTTGTATAACTGGGTGACAACTTTAGGTTCAAAGTTGTTTACGTAAGCTATGTATCTTAGTATTTCAAGTTCTTTGTCGATTGCTTCTTTATTTAGAAGCAAATTTATTAATCTGTTGGTCATGGAGTAGAAATACGCAAGTTCATGTGAGGTAGGGTGACGTGATACAGTATGGTGGTGGTAGGCTTTCTGTGTATTTCAAAGTTGTGTTCAGTGTTATTTTTTCTAATAATTAGGCCCAAATAATTTAATGAACTATTCGTTTCCATTCCAATAGTAAATTTTATATTAGGCTGTTGGTTGTAAAAATGTCATAAATTTTTAGAATGTCATCGCTGGTTGCATTAGTGTGACGTCCACATACCTATAGCAGTAAATAATTTTTTTATAGAATTGGAGGTGGGTAGTTTTTCTTTGAGAGCATTTAGAAAGATGTCTGCTGGTGTTCTTGCTGTGCAGCTTTCCACAGCTACATATTTTTGACTATAGATTTTGTTATTGAATTCGAAATAGTTCTGAGATAAGATGGTTTTGAGGAGATCAATAATTTCATTTGTTTCTGTGACAATTTTTTCTGTATTTTAGGAGGTTTTTGTTTATATCTATTGCTTCCTTTGTCGGAAAGTTGGTATATTGACTTGTGATATCTAGTGAAATAAATATAGAGTTTGGTGGTGTAGTTACGTTTTCAATGTGTCAGCTAATTTCCCTGCTATTTTACGGTATATTTTTTGTTAAAGGTACATGATTTTTGTATGAAAATTTTATTTAACTTTTTGCTTATTTTATATGTTGGACAGTTTATACAATTTATTACAGGACATACAGTAATTGGAGGTTTGTGTATATTAGGCATGGCTCTTAAGATTAATAATCTGTCAATAGTACATTGCAGTTCTTGATACATTTTTTTAAAATGTGCACATCGTATTTATTTATTGGGCTTTGGGTAATATCTGTTATATTATTTTCATCAAAGAAGTTTAAGATTTTGTTTGTATAATCATTCTAGTTTATTATAACTACGCTATTGCCTTGGTCGGATTTTATAGCTATAGATTGTTTATTTAGTAGCTTTTGATTTATACTGTTAAGTGTTTTAAATTCTGTGGTTTGATTTATCATGGGTTTATTGTTTTTTAGTTGATTATCTATTATTTTGCTATTTTGAGAGTGAGTTCATTTTGTTTCCTTGTAGGTAATTCTGCACAATCAATTGTTATTTTGTGTTGGCGATGACATGTTTGATAGAACTGCTATAAATTGTTCGTTCGATGTTATGTTTGAATTCTTTTCTAGTAAATTTGTTTCAGGATTTGTGAACTGGATTTTCATTAGTTGTGAAAGAGAGATTATATACTACATTTTAATTTTTGTGCTGTTTTTGTTATGTGTGAGGTTGGTGAAGTTTATATTGTGGGTGTGTCGAACATATTTTTTGCTATAGGATACATAATACAATAATCTGGAAATTTAAAAATATTTTCAAATTTCACAGGATATACCGACTTCCTTGGATATAGATGTGCTAAGTACAATTCTTCGTTCAGCATTTCTTTATGTCGAATTTTGTCAGTTATTTCTTACTTGATCCACTTTTTGCAGCCTAGAACTTGACACGTTGCACGATATTTGATTAGTATTTATTATTATATGCATATAAGATGGAATAACGTTTTGGTGTAAGCATTTGCTGTTGTATCTTATGATTTCTGTAGAGTACATGATTTTTAATTTGAGGCATATAAAACGCAGTATATTCCTTAATGTTTCATATGACAATGATGTCGTTAGTTTTTGATGACTGGGCCTGCAATGAAATATATGTTTTGAAAGGACATTGTAAGTAAGGTTCCTGTATCACTGCTTAAAACATTTATTGATTATTACGATAGTTGTTTCGGAAGATTTACATTTTCAAGTATCTGCGTAGACAAAGTTTGAGAATTTCTATGTGCTATGTTGCTATTGCGAGACATAACTGGAATTGCAGTCATAATTTTCATTATCAAGCAATGCTGCAAGACTAAAGAACTCATCCTCATTGCGAAATGACTGATGTTAAGCTATAAAGACAGCCACTTCTTACGTAAAACAGATTAAATGTTGTATGAGGCTGTATATCGAAACTTCCCATTGTCCTGTAACGCACACAACGCTACCAAGAGTGTCGCATGTACTTCCTCGTTGGAATGTACTGCACGAATGTGACCGAGGCCGCTCGCGGGTGTGCGGCGCCCCTTACCCTCCCCTAGCTAGATCAACAGTGAATATTTCTTCGTGTTAATACCAGCTAACTGGGTTGTGCCAACGTTCGAGATGCGTTATTGACGCGGAACAGAAAGTCAGCGCTTACCTCATGCCGACCTAACACATGCAAATGTTTAAAGTAGACTACTAACTTAACCATAACTGCAAAATGTTTAGTAATGCCGATGTGGCAAGTGTCTCATTGCGTGCATTTACTTTGTCAGACATATGAATGTGTGACGGTATATGTCCATTAACTCACCGGTAGTTATCAGTAACCTCTTTATTTCATTACAAGTTACAGAAAACATCGGAGTTAATCAAGCTTCCAGAATTAATTACACTGTCTTTTTGTCTTAATAAAATAGCATTGAGAGAAATATCCGGTTTGCATCGTTCTAAAATAAAACATTTTGACGCTGTAATGAATTATTACTGTTGCATCTGTGGACTCTTTTGACTGTGTTACTGGCGACATATGGTGTTAAAAAGTATTCTCTGGACAAGAACACGCGGTGATAAGTCATAATAACAGCCACTTCTTACTTAAAACAGATTAAATGTTAACTTCTGTAAAGTTTGGAAGGCAGGAGACGAGGTACTGACAGAAGTAAAGCTCTGAGGACGGAGCGTGAGTCGTGCTTGGGTAGCTCAGGTGGTAGAGCACTTGCCCGCGAAAGTCAAAGGTCCCGAGTTAGACACTCAGTCCGGCACACAGTTTTAATCTGCCAGGAAGTTTCATATCAGCGTACACTCCGCTGAAGAGTGAAAATCTCATTCTGGAGGTTAAATGTTGTTATAAGCTAATTTAGTTAAGATCATCACTTGCTCTATTATAAAAGGCAAATAGTTCTATCAAGAAATCTGTGTTGTCGGCCGTTCGATCATTACTGGGAATGCTATGTATTTACAGTAGCAGCCAGAGACGAACCAAACAGTAACTAAAGCTAATAGCTCGTCTTTATCTATATTTCTCGACAATATTGGAGATCATCAAAGATCGCAAGACTCGTCAAGCAGCAATAATATAACGGACAGACAGGATGAAGGCACAAGCATTCAAGACAAACTGACAGAAAGAGCAATTATTTCATGGAATGCTGTGAGGATTACAATTCAAATTAGTCATATCACAGTATTACATTCACTTGACTCGTATCACTATATACAGCAGTATTCACAACGAAATAAAAAAATCGCAAATTTTTAAATTGTTATGGAAAACTCACTTGCCTGTTTTAGCTTGTAGGGAGACTATAAATCCTCAAAATACAAGTTTACTTTGAACGTAATGTACCCTTAAACACATTTTTACGTCCTTGCCTCATTTCAAGATACAAATTAACTACTAACTGCTTTTAAATTTGTCGTTGTTTATGTATTAGCTCGCAGACAAACTTCTCTTTGCCATTTCTGAATGTAAAACAATAATAATTTAAGAAGAGCACTGTGTACTCAGAGGGCAGCGTCTCTGCAGAAGCAACCTCGCACCAGTTTCTCGTGTTGACAAAGAAAGACGGCGCATTCGTTGGAAGAGAATGAGCTCCCTCTGCGGGGAAACACTGGCAGCGGCTGCGGCTTTTAGGTTATTAAAAGAGACCTGGTGGTGCTCGCAGAAGATGATTATAGGCCGGTATCGTCGCATTCTCGCTTGTGATGAAAGAGATTGTATGTCTTCCAAAATATGTCTGTTACTATGTTGTTGTTGTTGTGGTCTACAGTTCTGAGACTGGTTTGATGCAGCTCTCCATGCTACTCTATCCTGTGCAAGCTTCTCCATCTCCCAGTACCTACTGCAGCCTACATCCTTCTGAATCTGATTAGTGTATTCATCTCTCGGTCTCCCTCCACGCTGCCCTCCAGTACTAAAGTGGTGATCCCTTGATGCCTCAGGACATGTCCTACCAACCGATCCCTTCTTCTAGTCAAGTTGTGCCACAAACTCCTCTTCTCCCCAACCCTATTCAGTACCTCCTGATTAGTTATGTGATCTACCCATCTAATCTTCAGCATTCTTCTGTAGCACCACATTTCGAAAGCTTCTATTCTCTTCTTGTCCAAACTATTTATCGTCCATGTTTCACTTCCATACATGGCTACACTCCATACAAATACTTTCAGAAACGACTTCCTGACACTTAAATCTATACTCGACGTTAACAAATTTCTCTTCTTCAGAAACGCTTTCCTTGCCATTGCCAGTCTACATTTTATATCCTCTCTACTTCGACCATCATCAGATATTTGCTCCCCAAGTAGCAAAACTCCTTTACTAACTTAAAGTAGTAGTCTCATTTCCTAATCTAATTCCCTCAGCATCACCCGAATTAATTCGACTACATTCCATTATCCTCGTTTTGCTTTTGTTGATGTTCATCTTATATCCTCCTTTCAAGACACTGTCCATTCCGTTCAACTGCTCTTCCAAGTCGTTTGCTGTCCCTGACAGAATTACAATGTCATCGGCTAACCTTAAAATTTTTGTTTCTTCTCCATAAATTTTAATACCTACTCCGAATTTTTCTTTTGTTTCCTTTACTGCTTGCTCAATATACAGATTGAACAACGTTGAGGAGAGGCTACAACCCTGTCTCACTCCCTTCCCAACCACTGCTTCCCTTTCATGTCCCTCGACTCTTATAACTGCTATCTGGTTTCTGTACAAATTGTAAATAGCCTTTCGCTCCCTGTATTTTACCCCTGCCACCTACCGTATTTGAAAGAGAGTATTCCAGTCAACATTGTCAAAAGCTTTCCCTAAGTCTACGGATGCTAGAAATGTAGGTTTGCCTTTTCTTAATCTAGCTTCTAAAAGAAGTCTTAGGGGCAGTATTGCCTCACGTGTTCCCATATTTCTACGGAATCCAAATTGATCTTCTCCGAAGTCGGCTTCGACCAGTTTTTCCAATCGTCTGCAAAGGCAATCATTTAACTGACTATCGTCAACGAAGACGGTTCAATACTCATGAGAGTACAATATTCAAGAACAACACTGAAAAAGAAGCCCGAACACAGTAAAAATGTCATTTCGACAGCGCAGAGCTAACGTAATTAAAAATGTTATACATAAACAATAAATAAAATTGGCGATCAAAAGGCTTACGTTAGAAGGCCGTAAAGTCCAAAGTCGGTATGCCAATCTGGCAAAATAGTCATACGTACCGACGAACCACGTTGAGGACACCTTTTGGTAGAACACCGAGTCCTGCTGCATTAAGAAGTTCGTAACTGCATGCTGACATCGTCGTCCGACTCAAATCGTCGTCCCTTCAATGCTGTTTTTAAGTGACTGAAGGCGTGATTATCGAGTGACGAAATATCATTACTGTAGGGCGGGTGTTCCAGTGTGTCCCACTTGAGTCAGTGTAACTTCTGAGTTACGATTTGGAGACGTGCGCAATGCAGGCCGCGGTGACCGAGTGGTTCTAGGCGCTTCAGTCCGGAACTGCGCGACTGCTACGGTCGCAGTTTCGAATCCTGCCTCGGGCATGGATGTGTGTGATGACCTTAGGTTAGTTAGGTTTAAGTAGTTCTAAGTCTAGGGGACTGATGACCTCAGATGCTAAGTCCCATAGTGCTGAGAACCATCTGATTTAGACCTGCGCCATCGTGAAGTAGCAGCACCCCTTGCCCACAACGGCGGTTTTCCACAGACGTGCTGTCCGACACACGTTCTTCATGCCCCGATGAACGTCTACCGGTGTTTATCCTTCAGCGACCAAGAAAATAACATCACGTAGGACCTGTACGGACGCAGTTGATAATAAAGTCGCGATATCCATAACGTGTAGACTTTCACGGCCGCCGTCTTTATTAATTAAAACTTCCGGGCTAAGAGGCCGTGGTCTAACAGTAGAAATTCTTCCTCCCAACGTTTCGTTGCCAACTGCAAGCAACAAAACGTCAGGAGGAAGAATTTCCGCTGTTCCACCTCGGCCTCTTAGCTCGAAAGTTTTAATTAATGAAGTCGTAATAATTTCACGTTTCCGCATTTACCTCACGCGCGTCGGAAAAACGCGTGCGCCACATTAATTCCTTGTCTAAATGTCGGTGATTATATACCCGTATCGAAGTCACACTACGTTGCATATACTCTGAAACAACGCCCACAGAATGAAATTTTTTGACTGGTCCTTATAAATATAAAGGAACAAGCTATAAGTATATTAACACTAACGTCGATAGCAGCGCCTACATAAAAATTTTAAATGAAATTAACAATGACAATAAAGTAAATGTAATACGAGTCAACAGTCCTCATGAATAGTTGGAAGAGGTATTTCATATGGAAGAGATGAAAAAATAGAATAGACAATTCTATAAACAGTGTACAACATACACAATATTGTGCTCATTATTTGCTATTGTAGCAGAAGCGCTATAAAAGCGTAAGTGACAGACACTCGCGGAAACCAGATTAGAAAATTTTGAGAACCACTTTTCAGCACTGAAACTACAAATATACTGCATCCCTCCTGTAAAACTGTCAAGTTGAACTTAGATTCGTAGTAGAAAGCGCAGATGCTTACACGGCTTCCTAAAGTAGCTTAAGGATGATAGCAGATTAATGTCTACCTCTCTATTGATTGTTTATAGTACAGTAAATATAAGTAACCAATTACGTGGAACCCTTCTATTAATTGGTGAAATGAAATCTTCGGGGAGCAAACAAATCTTCATGAACTGTAGTGATGAGGTGAAAATGGTTTCGAAAGTAACTCTCTAGCTATATAAGGTGGCTTGTTCGAAGGTTATAAGTATCTTCTCTATTTTTGTAATAAGCTCTATAATAAATGGGATCTACATGTGGTAAACCATACCTCGTATATATTGCTGCTTCTAAATCTGCCTTTGGACCACTGAAAAGACCTCTGAGTGAAACATGCATCAGTGAGCTGACGAGGAGTCGTTGACCCACATAATGATATCAGAGCGCGTGTTGTTGCATCGCATTGCAACAGTTTATACGATAGCGCTCAAACACACGTGCAACGTTGCGAGAAAAAAGGTCGATACTCTTACGTACTAAGGCAAATGAGTGCTAAGTTATCGGATGTATACTTAACCTGAAGTAATGACACATGTTGGTGTTTCGCTGGCACATTCTGATTTGACACCGGTGTTTGTAGGCCAGACGAAATTTCCAGACGATTACAGGAAGGATGGTGACATTTTGTTGTTAGTTCCACAGTACCGCCGCTTAAAAAGATACTTTCAGTGCTCCGATATTGGCGCAACAAAACCGTTGTTACATGCTGCTCGAGTAAATGATCTGTCCAGTGACTGCCATACTTCTGCAGGTCGACAAAGGGACTCGATTTCCTTCGCTGCTGCTCGCATGCTGCTGACGGTATCAATGCAGTTAATTCAAAATTTCCATCAGTTGTGGCCGTGGATCTGTCTTCCTGCAGATTAGGTGGTGAATGATGTGGATGCGTATCGTTTGATGTTATGGTATTTCAAATGAAATCTTTCATGAAAGTACAGCACTTATAGTACTTTAACTGCCTCTAATTTTTTTCTAACACGATGTACTGTTTTTCATCTGAAGTTACTACAGCAAAAAGGGAAAAAAATTATTCTACAAGTTCTGAAACATTAGCCGAATTACTTATAAGATTATAAATAAGTGCTTCCCGACCCGTATCAGTATGATGCAGCGGAAGAGTTAAAGTACTTATAAAATGGTACTTAATTCGCAGGAGAAGTAACCAGCAAATAAATTTTAGGATTTTTTTGTTTACGATATGTTTCAGATTTTCTCTAAATTAATTAGAGGTAGTTTTTGTTCACTTGAACAGTCTGTGTTCGTACTTTACAAGACTGTGTACTAGCACAGATCTAAGACAAAATTGGAACCAATAAACAACTTCATTATCAACGAATAATTTGCAGCAGCAGTTACGACACGGTATGCCAAGCATGTATTTCTTGTTTCTTAATCTGTCGTTGAAGTATTGATCAGCTGCGTCGAATGGAGACAATGCACGTTGGTGCTGTTTTATTTTGCTGTGAGTGCATAGTGCCTCGTCTGGGGAGAAACTGGGAAGAACTGACAGAAATAATATTTACAATATAAACATTTCCATCTGTTTATTTTAGTGTGAACAATAACTGCTTTCAACAATAACTGGTGTCTGCACAAACCCGCAATTATTGTCTAACCAAACATTACAATAACAGAAATAGAGCAGGCACTATTTTAAAATGAATTGCTGTCTAAAAATTGTTATTGCCACATGATGAATGAAGTAGAACGCTGTAAATATACCTACTAAATAGCGATTGCCGTCACCAGAAAAAGAAATATTTTATTACCGCCAGAAGCGTCGTATATTTACAGGTTGCAGATGAGTTACATTTTCTTTCATTATTTACACAATATTTTTTTAACAGATGTCACTGACAAAATCAGAGAAAACAGTAACAAGACTTATGGAAACATATCTAGCTGCAACTGAATAACATAGAAAATTGTATTTTCTCCGGCGTTCTTGGTGTGACTTTCTGATATGTTTTCGCATTTCTAGCATAGTTGATGACTCCATTCTGCGCCAGATATAATCGATGACTGGGTTAGAAATCGGAAAACATATCATTCAGTACAGAACAAAACTGAACTAATAGAACGACTCGGGCATGAGTAAATTCAGACGATGTCTGCAAGGTCAAAGAGAGATGTGTAGTAACAACGTTATTTCAGATGTTCTTCTTAAAATGGCTGACTTTTACATATCTACACAAAAATCAAATTAAATATGGATATAACTGAAACTAACAGAAAAGTTTGTATCGTAATTTTTTTTTCAAGTAAACCAATATTTAGAGAGCTGTCCTTGTTTTTCTGCGACTCACAAGAGACAAAACAGAGTAACATAAAACTGCCATATTCAAACAATATCATAAAGACTATATGAGACGACAGATGGTTTGACTGGACGAAGCAAACTGGTCACAAAGTGCACGAATAGATTTAGCGGCCAACCAAGCTACAAATGATGGTAATTCTGAAACTTCTGTTCTTCCCCTCGATTAACTGACCGTGCCAAAAAAATCATCCTGTATAAATATTATCGGTTTTCGTGTAGTTTAGTCTTCAAACATACTATATGCTGTTACTAACATGGTAGCTAGCAGTACCATGCATATGGTTTTGCTATGTATTAAGTATTTCAAATCCTGTGGAAGAAGTGTCATAATATCACATAATGCATTTGACAATGACTAACCTAAGCCAAAACTAGTAGTATTTAAAAAATTATATTAATTAAGAATAATACATAATTCATGCCTAAGTTACCACGGGTAACACAAAAAGTTCGATATATTAATACAACCAGGGAACTCTACGAAACTTTCACACTTTTATAGTTTTAAATAATGACATTATCTGGAAAAAGCGCAGTCGTTAGGGTAAGGGTAGCTGTGGGAATGAAGAAAAAACATCATTTAAAAATGAACCGAATGACGTGAAATAACAAACGTGAATTTCTTATGCATCCTTGTGCATACATTTCCACCTAGTATTGCCTGCAGTTTCTAACTTTCAGCAGGAATATTTACATTTACCGGTCGTTGAAGAGAAGTTTAATGGTAAATACTAATATAAAATACAAAGAAGTAAACAAATGCGAAATGTATGAGTTAGAACGTTGTGTTCGCTGCATACCTGGTATATCACTAAGACCAGAATAACCTCTAACTGTATTCTGAAATTCTAATTTCATTTTGTATGTTTTGTAAGCACATTAGCCCATAGTAGCAATAGATAAATCATAATTCTAAGCGACAGTAACAAATATGTTTGTCATTTGGGAAAGTATGTTCGTTTAGAAAAATCAACTTGTACGATGGGCAGAAATAATGGACTACCACAGTGATCACATTTATTATCAATGACGGTGCTGTATACAAATTATCCAGTTAACAAGTACTTCAAAACAAATACAACCGTATTTATAATAAATTAATATGAAAAGGGGTCACTTATTCGTCATTAATAAATTAACCTATAAGTAAATGAGGATAATGAGTAGATAATTTAGTACGTAAAGGGATATGAAAATGTAATAGTCATAGGTGATTGGAATACGGTTGTAAGGGAATAAGTAAAAGAACGGGTTACAGGAAAATACAGGCTTGCATGTAGGAATGAGAGAGGAGAAAGGATAACCGAGTTGTACCATGAGTTCCAGTTAGTAATAATATTGAATACTCTGTTCGAGAATCACAAGAGGAGGAGGTATACTAGAAAAGGCCGGGATTGTATCTTGGCCATGCAGAAATGTCGATATCAGATAATGGAGTGTAAGGCGTACCCAGAAGCAGATATAGATTCAGATCAGAATTCAGTAGTGATGAAGAGCAGGTTGAAGTTTAAGAGACTAGTCAGGAAGAAAGAAGTGGGGTACGGAATTACTAAGGAATGAAGAGATGCGCTAGAAGTGGTCCGACGCTATAAATATTGCGATAAGGAGTAGCTCAGTAGGCAGTTTAGTTGTAGACGAATGTACATTGCTAACAAGGACAATCACAGAAGTTGGTAAGAAAAACATAGGTAGAAGGAAGGTAACTGCGAAGAAACCATGGGTAACAGAAGAAATACTTCAGTTGATCGATGAAAGAGGGAAGCACAAAAATGTTCAGGAAAATTCAGGAATACAGAATACAAGCCATTTAAGAATGACAGGAAGTGCAAGGAAGCTAAGGTGAAATGGTTGCGTGAATAATGTGAAAAAATCGAAAAAGGAATGATTGCCGAAGAACTGACGCAGCGTACAGAAAAGTCAAAAGAACCTTAGGTGAAATTAAAAGCAAGGCTGTTAAAATTAAGAGTGCAATGGCAATTCCACTGTTAAACGCCGAGGACAAAGCGGATAGGTGTAAAGAGTACACTGAAGTTCTCTATGAGGGGGAGGACTTGCCAGATGACGTGATAGAAGAAGAAACGGGAATCTATATAAAAGATACGGGAGATCGAGTACTGGAGGAAGTGGCAACAAAACGACTGTTCACCTTGGTGCGTAGAATGTTTGAGTCTGTCGAATTACTACCTGACTTTCGGAGAAACATCATCCACACAATTCCAAAGACTGCAAGAGCCGACAAGTGCGAGAACTGTCGTACAATCAGCTTAAACAGTTCATGCATTTAAGTTACTGACAAGATTAATATGCAGCAGATTGGAAAAGAAAGCTGAGGATGTTTTAGATGACGAAATGTAAAGGCACCAGAGAGGCAGTTCCGACGTTGCGGTGGATAATGGAATCAAAACTAAAGAAAAATCAAGACACGTTCATAGGATTTGTCGACTTGGAAAAAGCGTTCCACAGAGTCAAATGGTGCAAGATGTTCGAAATTCTGAGAATAATTGGCGTACGCTAGAGGGAAAGGCGGCCAATATACAGTATGTAGAAGAACCAAAAGGGTACAATAAGAATGGAAGACCAAGAACGAAGTACTCGGATTAAAAATGGTGTATGACAGGGATGTGGGCTCTCGCCTGTACTGTTCAATCTAAACATCGAGGGAGCAATGACGGAAATAAAGGGAAGGTTCATGGGTGGAATTAAGGTGGAAGAACATCTACGATAAGATTCGCTGATAACATTGCAATGCTCAATGAAAGTGAAGAATAATTACAGGATCTTGTGAATAAAATGAACAGCTTAATGAGTACAGAATAGGGATTGAGAGTAAATAGAAGAAACACGAAAGTAATTAAAAGTAGCAGAAATGAGACAAACAAGAAACTTAACATCAAGATTGGTGATCATGAAGTAATTGAAGTCAGAGAATCGTCCTACGTAGGCAACAGAATAACTCACGACGGACGGAGTAAGGAGGAAATAGAAAACAGACCAGCACAAGTAAAACAGACGTTGTTGGCCAAAAGAAGTCTAGTAGTATCAAATATGGACCAATTAGAGGAAGAAATTTAGAATGTACCTATGGAACGCAGTAGTGTATGGCAGTGAGATATGGACTACGGTGCTACAGAAGAATGTTGAAAATTATGTACACTAATAAGTAAGAAATGAGGAGGTCCTCCGCAGAACAGTGAGGAAAGAAATATATGTAAAACACAAGAAGAAGGGACAGGATGGTATGACATCATTTAAAACATCAGAGAATAACTTCGATGGTGCTAGAGGGAGCTGTAGAGGGTAAAAACTGAAGTGGAAGACAGAGATTGGGATACATCCAGCAAATAATTGAGGACGTAGGTTGCAAGTGCTACTCTGAGATGAAAAGGTTGGCACAGGAGAGGACTTCGTGGCGGGCCGCATGAAACCAGTCAGAAGACTGATGACTCAAAATAAAAAATTAGCTTCATAAAATACAGGTATGGAGCTCGGCATCCATGATGCATTTTGGCCTGTGATAGTTAAAAGTCCCTTTTATGATAAAATTTTTCAAGAAATTGGCTTGCGGTGTCAGAAGCTCTTAAGAAACCGATATAACGACGCCTCATTCGTCACTGTATGTTCAGTATGTGATGAGAATAAGGGATGGAGGAATAAAATATTAAGATAATTATCATAGTATGATAACGATACAGTTCTGAGAGTACAAAAATGGGCCGGCCGCGGTGGTCTAGCGGTTCTAGGCGCTCAGTCCGGAACCGCGCGACTGCTACGGTCGCAGGTTCGAATCCTGCCTCGGGCATGGATGTGTGTGATGTCCTTAGGTTAGTTAGGTTTAAGTAGTTCTAAGTTCTAGGGGACTGATGACCACAGATGTTAAGTCCCATAGTGCTCAGAGCCATTTGAACCATTTTGAACAAAAATGGCTCTGAGCACTATGGGACTTAACATCTCGAGGAGATCCGAATGGGGGACTATTTTACCTCCGGAGTATTTTACCCAAGGGGACGCCATCAACATTTAACCATACAGTAAAACTGCAAGCCCTCGGGAAGAATTACGGCTATAGTTTCCCCTTGCTTTCAGCCGTTCGCAGTACCAGCACAGCAAGGCCGTATTGGTTAATGTTACAAGGCCAGGTCAGTCAATCACCCAGACTGTTGCCCCTGCAACTACTGAAAAGGCTGCTGCCCTCTTTAGGAACCACACGTTTGTCTGGCCTCTTAACAAATACTCCTCCGTTGTGGTTGTACCAACGGTACGGCTATCTGTATCGCTGAGGCACGCAAGCCTCCCCACTATCGGGATGGACCATGGTTCATGCGAGGAGGCAAAACCGGTTATTTTGAAATAAATAAAAAGGTCGCAGCTAGATTTACCACATTTGTTTATCTATCGGGAAATTTTCGCTACTGTTACCTATCGCTTCGATGAAACGTCAGTTGAAATTACAAGTATCACTAAAACAAATTCGATGTTTCTTCTACATCTGTGCAAAGTTTCAAACAATTCCGACAGGTGGAAGAGCCATAATGAACCACTAACGAACACTTGTTACTAGGAATATGCTGCAATTTAATTGTTTGTTAAAAAAGAACCTTAGAAAACATCCATAAACGTTTGTGCGCAGCATATGATAATGGCACTGTTGACAGAGTACTGGTTGGTGATGGATAAAGAGAATTACAGCATCTGAAAGCGCAGAAACTAAGCTTCGTAATCGGCCACGTTCAGGATGCCATGTCGCGACATGGTGAATCGCCGTGGTGCTATTATTCGTGTGAATTAAGAATTCTCTACGTTGGACACACTTTGAAGATGGTGCATGAGCTTGATTCGTGTAGTGATAACGTGGCTACGAGCACTGGACAAGAGCTGTTACCAACAGAGAATACGTTCTCTTACACAGCGCTGGCGTAAGGCCACAGAACATGAGGACTGCATAGAAAAGCAGTCCATGTGAAAGGAATATCGCCAGTCTCACCAAATTCTATTCGTAACAATAGATAGGTTCTGAAAAAAAAAATTACGGGCAATATTTATTGGACGGCCCTCTCAGCAGTGAGCTATACGCAATGCTTTGCTACTTCCTTGTCCTTTCAGCAGACCCGTGGAACATTTTATGCCTCTTGGTTTCTAAATACCAGCTATGGACATGTTTAAACTCGATTATGAGCGTTGGTGCTGACAGAATGTTGATATCCCTGTGAAGATGACATGTTTTCGACAGCTAGTAATGCGAATTCTGTTTTAGGCTGCGTAGTGCTATGCTTGCTTTATAGCCGTGGCACCAAAGTTAGCAACAAAAGCGTAATGCACAGACAGAGCGTGACCGACCCATCTATCCAACTTTTCTCATTAACAGGGCGGGGTGTGACCGCACGATACCCTCGACCGTAGCGAACTCGAGCTGCTACCCATCTGCCAAGCGGTTTTGCATTTGCACGGGAAGCGATTTCATGTTACGCATCCTGGAGCAGGACAACGTGTTTTGTGGTTCGCCGGTGTCTGTGTTCTCGAATGAACGACGATGCTTCGTGTATCAGACACCACGGTTTCGAGACCTACGGCAGGCATGCACGCATGTCTTAACACGCGTCTTTACCTTCTGTATCTTCTGAATGCTTTAGGCTGCAACTCATAGAGTACAGTGGACTCAAACATAAGTTGCTAAGGAACCTAAACTGGGTGCATCATGTTTAGGAATGGGTAGTCGGCAATGAAAATTTCATGGGATTCAAGACTCTGAATAAGTAATGCGATTGTTTGTAAGCTGCACATTCTTTATTAGAAACAGATGCATGCTGCGTAGGTGGTGGTAGCGACAACTTGAAAAACAAAACTCAGCCGTACGTATTATATACAGTGAACACAAATGGGCATATGGTCGTCGACGACAGAGAATCACTTGCTACGAGAAGATCCCGACATGCGGTGTATACTGCTGCAGCAGTATCTAGTGCACGGAGATAGAAAGAACGCAGAGAATTTTTTCACAAAAGGCGTCATCGTACTTGGAGTAAATCCGTCGACATTGAATCGTTCAACTCCACAGAGGTGGCCAAGACTCTCGGCAAAGGATTTTTCGCAAAACACAACTTTACGAGACGGTGTTGGATCATGTGGGGGTAGATTCATCGATAAACACCTGTCAGCCTGCCAGTGAAAACTATTCTTCGAAGAATAGGGCGTGGAGAGAAGAGGTAAGCCGACAGTTACAGCCCTACCACAAATACGTAGTAGTCCGCAGCTCGTGGTCGTGCGGTAGCGTTCTCGCTTCCCGCGCCCGGGTTCCCGGGTTCGATTCCCGGCAGGGTCAGGGATTTTCTCTGCCTCGTGATGACTGGGTGTTGTGTGATGTCCTTAGGTTAGTTAGGTTTAAGTAGTTCTAAGTTCTAGGGGACTGATGGCCATAGACGTTAAGTCCCATAGTGCTCAGAGCCATTTGAACCAAATACGTAGTACCAGGGAAAGTTAAAAGTGAGTAATAATAATACGGCAAGAGAATGTGAACCGACAAGTAGGCTGGAAATCAGGGAGGACGTAAAAGAGCTAGAATGAAACCTGAACGATTTGTAAAACAAAATAGAAACTTTAAAGAAATTGAAAAACAAAAAATAACATTTTAAAAAACTAGACAAACGACAATAAAAAGGGTCCAAACAGATGAAGAATGACGAAAAAGATCACAAAGAATGAAAGGTACTGGACAATTCGGAATGAGAACTTATTGAAGAAGAATATCAGGAAATGATTGACTAGAGTGGACCAATAAGGCCGTAAAAGATGAAAAGGAGAGGAAGAAGATGGTACTGTAAGTCCGTCTTGATGCAAAAGACTTTTGCTTAATTTATTATTAGTTTCAGTGAAAATTTCTTCATTATGAATGAGTCTCTTTATTCTAAAACATGCGAAACCAGCCCCGTTTCGAAATATTACAAACACGATGTTACACGTGTTCTATTCCAAATAATGTACTGTGTGAATACTTTTTTATAAAAAAATCTTTTTACATTTGACTCCCTGCATGATTTTATATTTATGCCGTTTCTTTCCGGCATGTTTATTGCCGTTTTCAGGCTTACAGTATGTCATTTGCAACTGAATCGGTGGCTGTTATTAACAAGATGTATGAAAATGTGATCTTATATACGTTAGCGTTATACAAATGGGAATCCCCTCGAATCAAGGACAGCTGCCAACATGAGTAACTTAGAAGTAAACATCCTCGGAGTACTGAAGCAACTTAAATCAGTTAACAAAAAGAAGTCTTTCAGTCCGGACTGTATGCCAATTGGGTTCCATTCAGAGTATGATGATGCAATAGCTCCATACTCAACAATCACGTACAACCACTCGCTCGACGAAAGATCAGTACACAAAGACTGGATAGTTGCACAAGTCACACGCACATTCAAGAAAGGTAGTAGGAGTAATCCACTAAATTACAGACCCTTATCGTGAACGTCGGTATGCAGCAGGATTTTGGAGCATGTACGGTGTTCTAACTTTATGAATTACCTCGGAGAGAACGGTCTATTGATACATAGTCAGCATGGATTTAGAAAACATCGTTCTTGTGAAATACAACTAGCTCTTTACACACACGAAGTGTTGAGTGCTGTTGACAAGGGTTTTCAAATTGATACCGTATTTCTTGATTTCCAGAAGACTTTTGACACTGTAGCTTATGGAATATTGTCTCAGATATGTGACTGATTAGTGATTTCCTGTCACAGAGGTCACAGTTCGTGGTAACTGACGGAAAGTCATCGAGCAAAACAGAGTGATTTCTGGATATCCCCATGGTAGTGTCATAGGCCCTGTGGTGTTTCTTATCTATATAAATGATTAAGGAGACAATCTGAACAGCCGTCTTAGGTTGTTTGGAGATGATGCTGTCGTCTATCGTCTAGTAAAGCCATCAGAAGATCAAAACAAATTGCAAAAAGATTTAGAACAGATATCTGCATGGTGCGAAAATTGGCAATTTGCCCTAAATAATGAAAAGGATGACGTCATCCACCTGATTGCTAAAAGGAATTCGTTAAACTTCGGTTACACGATAAATCAGTTTAATCTAAAAGCCGTAAATTCAACTAAATACCTTAGAATTACAATTACGAAAAACTTAAACTGGAAAGAACACATACAAAATGTTGTGGGGAAGGCAAAGAAAATACTGTTTTTTATTGATAGAACACTTAAAAAATATAACAGATCTACTAAAGAAACTACCTACGCTACGGCTGTCCGTCCTCTTTTGGAGTACTGCTGCGCGGTCTGGGATTCTTACCAGACAGGATTAAGAGAGTACATCGAGAAAATTTACAGAAGACCAGCACTTTTGTATTATTTCGAAATAGAGGAGAGTGCCACTGACATGATACAGGATTTGGGGTGAACATCATTAAAACAAACGCGTTTTCCGTTGCGGCGCCATCTTCTCACAAAATTTCAATTACCAACTTTCTTCTCCGAATGCGAAAATATTTTGTTCACTCCACCCTACATAGGGAGAAACTATTATCATTGTAAAATAAGGGAAATCAGTGCTCACTCGGAAAGATATAGGTGTTCGTTTTTTCCGTGCGCTGTTCGAGATTGGAATAATATAGAATTATTCTGAAGGCAGTTCGATGAACCTTCTGCCATGCACTTGAGTGTGATTTGCGGAGTATCAATGTACATCTACATCTACATCTACATCTACATTTATACTCCGCAAGCCACGCAACGGTGTGTGGCGGAGGGCACTTCACGTGCCACTGTCATTACCTTCCTTTCCTGTTCCAGTCGCGTGTGGTTCGCGGGAAGAACGACTGTCTGAAAGCCTCCGTGCGCGCTCGAATCTCTCTGATTTTACATTCGTGATCTCCTCGGGAGGTATACGTAGGGGGAAGCAATATATTCGATACCTCATCCAGAAACGCACCCTCTCGAAACCTGGCGAGCAAGCTACACCGCGATGCAGAGCGCCTCTCTTGCAGAGTCTGCCACTTGAGTTTATTAAACATCTCCGTAACGCTATCACGGTTACCAAATAACCCTGTGACGAAACGCGCCGCTCTTCTTTGGATCTTCTCTATCTCTCAGACTGATCTGGTACGGATCCCACACTGATGAGCAATACTCAAGTACAGGTCGAACGAGTGTTTTGTAAGCCACCTCTTTTGTTGATGGACTACATTTTCTAAGCACTCTCCCAATGAATCTCAACCTGGTACCCGCCTTACCAACAATTAATTTTATATGATCATTCCACTTCAAATCGTTCCGCACGCATACTCCCAGATATTTTACAGAAGTAACTGCTACCAGTGTTTGTTCCGCTATCATATAATCATACAATAAAGGATCCTTCTTTCTATGTATTCGCAATACATTACATTTGTCTATGTTAAGGGTCAGTTGCCACTCCCTGCACCAAGTGCCTATCCGCTGCAGATCTTCCTGCATTTCGCTACAATTTTCTAATGCTGCAACTTCTCTGTATACTACAGCATCATCCGCGAAAATCCGCATGGAACTTCCGACACTATCTACTAGGTCATTTATATATATTTTGAAAAGCAATGGTCCCATAACACTCCCCTGTGGCACGCCAGAGGTTACTTTAACGTCTGTAGACGTCTCTCCATTGATAACAACATGCTGTGTTCTGTTTGCTAAAAACTCTTCAATCCAGCCACACAGCTGGTCTGATATTCCGTAGGCTCTTACTTTGTTTATCAGGCGGCAGTGCGGAACTGTATCGAACGCCTTCCGGAAGTCAAGAAAAATAGCATCTACCTGGGAGCCTGTATCTAATATTTTCTGGGTCTCATGAACAAATAAAGCGAGTTGGGTCTCACACGATCGCTGTTTCCGGAATCCATGTTGATTCCTACATAGTAGATTCTGGGTTTCCAAAAACGACATGATACTCGAGCAAAAAACATGTTCTAAAATTCTACAACAGATCGACGTCAGAGATATAGGTCTATAGTTTTCCGCATCTGCTCGACGACCCTGTAGATGTAGTGTGACAATGTAGATGTAGTGTTCTGGATAGAATTTTTCTGGGGACTAGGTTGTAACATAATTTATCATGTACTCACTTTCTTTGGTGGGCTTTTGGTGGCTTGAAAAACACAGGGGAACATGACACTGGTAGTAATTCAAAACGTTACGCTGTCTTGCTTTTCGTGTGTGTAGCGAGATCTATCACGAGAACGTTTTGACAGATGTAGCGGGAGTTCTGTGCACTTCTGTTCCTTACTTAAGTCTCTGTGGGTGATGGGGGAGTGATTGTAACGGAGTGATTTTTTGAAGACCTACAACGGAGTTGTGGAGTTGCCACAACGGCTATATCAGTCAGTCCATATCACAAAGGAAGGTAGAAAAATAAAATTAATTTGATAACTTCGGTTATAGATACCAGTTACCAACAAATTTCCGAAATCACTGGTAATAATCTGGGAATGATCGAATTATTAATAAGCAACTTATCAAACTGAATTAATCATTTTTATGTCTTTATATTAATTATATTAATTTTCTCGAGCCACTTAGTATCACCGAGGGATTTCCCACATGGAACACTCTCCAACAGAGGGGACGGAGTAATTCTCGTATTCTCCATTTGTTTAAGATAGAAAATTCTCAGAAAGGCGAATTTCCCGTACAGTTTTTGGTCGATACGTTTCAATGATAGCTGAAGCCACGCGGTGGTGTAGGATTACCATTATCTCTGGTTCGGAGAATACGCGCTCAAAGAGGTGTCCCAACCTGAGAGTCCTAGAGACCCCGGCCACCCGCCGCGGCGAAGGTGCAGATACAGTTTGTTCCCTCTTCCTGTCACAATGGCTGCGTGGACCTACTTGTTAATTTCACCCCACTTTTCGATACCCAAGTTTACAAATAGGACCGACAGCCAAGCAGCGGGGGTTTTCGGTTGCTAATCTCAGGCACTTCATATGACGGACAGTAGGATTGCGGAATTTGCCGTCATTTTGTGATACAAACACTGTCTCTTAATACTTTGTGTGCAGCATTGTATTAAGGCCGTCAGTGTAGGCTAGAATGGCACGCATTCGGAACCTTGCAGCAGTCACGTTGGTTACAACTGCGCCATTACACCGTTTGTTCCATGGGCACCCGGAAACGAGTCCTCACAAAATATAATAAGGTAAGCTTTTTCGTTCGAACTCCACACTTGTTTTCGTAATTCAGATCTCATGGCTTTCGTCTTGCCATTCTCCCGTTCAACAACTCCTCGCTCTCTCTCTCTACGACCGGACCTATTACCGTTTACCATAAGGTTTTTTTTACGTGATTCCATGTATTATTCCTTGTCCTACAGCAAGGTGGCTTCGTTCCAAATCTCTCAGATTAAAGGGTGCATGTTAGAAAATTTGTAACAGATCTACCTCCAATTCGTCTGTCTTAAAGCAAAGTATATGCCTAATTAACCTCTATACAGTCTATCATGTTTTGTAACTCCCTCACTGTGCCAATGTTGTTAAATGAAGTTTTCAATTAGGCTACGAAACACCTGCAGAGAGAAGAAGTCCGACGTCGTTACGTTCCAGGGACGGCAGATCACCTGGTGAGAGCAACTTCCTGTCTGACAAGGAAAGGTGAAAAGCAGCAAAACATCCTATCGCCACAGGCACCAGACACACTAGTCTACGCACAAACCAGATAGTTACATAATTTTGTGTGTGTGTGTGTGTGCATGTGTGTGTGTGTGTGTGTGTGTGTGTGTGTGTGTGTGTGTGTGTGTGTGTGTATATGTGTGTGTGTGTGACACCAGACACTCGTATACCCACAGACCAGATAGTTACATAATTGTGTGTGTGTGTGTGTGTGTTATTTCTATTCTGTGTCGCGAACCAGTTCTCTTAAAGCAGTAAACAGTGTGTTGTTGTAAAGACTTGTGCTTTCGTTTATTACGTTTCTGCCTTCCACTGTACCTTTTATATGTAATAATTTTGTTATCTTGTAATTTTCCGTGAAAACTGTTACTGTGTTTCACGGTATGTGCACCAATTTCAAGATATGTGGCGTGGTGGTTTGTATTTATTGACTATTCTACGAAAGCTTCAAGTTACAATGATCGTAAAAATATGTGCATTTGGAGAAACCGAAGGAAACCAGTCTTCGAACGATGTCCTCTATTTCCTGCAGAAATCTGTGTAGCCAGTTGGGAATTTCACTATTTCTCCTCAGAGAGTATGGAGAGCTCTAAACGGGCTTCACAACAACAACTCGTGGATGAAAAAGTTCGCCTTGGACGTAAATGATGACCCAAATCAGTATGACCACCTGTTTAATAGCATGTTGGTCCACGTTTGGAACGCAATAGAGCAACGATTCTGAACGGCATGGATTCGACAAGCCTTCGGTAGATTTTTGGTGACAAGTGGCAACAGTCTATGCATAGGCCATGCAGTTCCCTTAAATTACGGGGCACGATGCATTCCATGGGGTTCAGGACAGGTGTATTCGGTTGTCAAGACATCAGTGTTAGTTCAATATAGTGCACTCCAAACTACTGTAGTGCGATTTTGGCATTATGACATGGACAGCTACTCTGCTCGAAGACCCGAGGGTGTTTGTATGCAGGCTGAAGCGACGAACGAAAATCTGTACCAATGCCAAGATTCGAAACCCTGTCTTCTGCTCACTAGGTGGACGCGCTAACCACTACGCCACATTGGAACAGTGGCTTTGCACAGCAGCACAGACTACGTGGCATTCCTCCCTCCTCAATCCAGATTCCCATTTAGGGAGAATTCCAAGTGGACTGAGGCGTGAATGGGAGTTTGGATTGAGGAGGTAGTCAGTGCAGTTGTGTAAAGCCACTGTGCCAGGGAAGCGTAGTCAGAGCATCTGCCCGGGTTCGAATCCTGGCCTCAGTGAAAAACTCATTCGTAGCTTCAGTCTGCATACAAACAACACAGATGTTTGAGATCTCTGGAGCCGTGTAGTTTCTATAAACCTGAAGGTGCACCGAAATCGAGTAACACATCAAGCTTGGAAGGACGCAGCTGGTCTGCAGTAATGTTGACGTAGTTGACAGCTGTTACCGTGCCTTCGATTAGTGCCACAGTTCTGATAAAAGCCCTGGTGAATGTCCGTCATGGCATAATACTGCCACCTCCGGCCCTCGATCGCGGTGTGGTTGACGTTTTGAGCAACCGTTCTCCTTGATGGCCTTATATCTGATCACGACCACTGGCCTGCTGGAAGAAGAAACATAATTGATGAAACCAGGTGACAGGTTTCTGTTGATCCATTGTCCAATCTCTATGACCCCGTGACCACTGTAATCGTAACTAAAGGTGTCGTTCGGTAATCATGGCTACTGCAGAGTGCTAGCTTCAACAAAGTACGCTGAACAGTGTGTTCAGAAACACTTGCGCTTGTACCAGCAGTCTACTACGTCATCGAATGTGCCACGGATCGCCGCCTATCCCGCTTTACAGAGCGGGTGAGCCTCCGACCATCACGTTGCGTCGTGAGACGCATTGGTCCAACACCTTGTCGCCTACTCGTGGTTTACCGTCCTGCAACCACATTTCATAGATGTTCGTGACAGTGGCACGCAAACAGCCGACTGGCTTTTCCGTTAGCAATTCTTTCGTTTCCACGTGCCGTGCCGTAACAATGTTTCCTTCGTCAGTGGATTTCCCTATTTGCACCCCGTATCGTCGTTAGAGTGGTTCCCCCTCGCCTCTGCTCCGCTTATGTACTTTCCTTGCCGTACCAAAGTGCCTTCAACACTTCATTCGCGGCATACAGTATCTCTCTGGGCCGCAGTCGTGGTCTTTCATCAGTGTATATGAATCGACACAACTTACCATTACGACCAGCTACATCTACATGATTACTCTGCAATTCAAAATTAAGTGGCTGGCAGAGGGTCCATCGAACCACCTTCAAGCTGTTTCCCAACCGTTCTACTGTCGAAAAGCACGTGGGAAAAACAAACATTTAAATCTTACCGCCGGCCGAAGTGGCCGTGCGGTTAAAGGCGCTTCAGTCTGGAACCGCGTAACCACTACGGTCGCAGGTTCGAATCCTGCCTCGGGCATGGAAGTGTGTGATGTCCTTAGGTTGGTTAGGTTTAAGTAGTTCTAAGTTCTAGGGGACTGATGACCTCAGCAGTTGAGTCCCATATTGCTCAGAGCCATTTGAACCATTTTTTTTGAAATCTTAGCGTGCAAGCTTTGATCCCTCTTATTTTATTATTATGAGCATCCTCCTATGTAGGTGGGGGACAAAAAATTATTTTCACACTCTGAAGAGAAAGTTGTTGACTGAAATTTCTTGAGAAGGTCCTACCGCAGCGAGAAACGCCCTCTTTTTAATGACTACCACACGAATTCGTGTATCATATCCGCGCCTCTCTCTCCCCTGTTTCGCTATAATTCAAAACTAGCTGCCCTTTTTCAATGTCCTCCATCAATCGCCTCTGTCGCCGATCCTGCACGGCACAACAGTACTGCACCGAGCGAGGTGGCGCAGTGATTAGCACACTGGACTCGCAAGCAGAAGGACGACGGTCAAACCCGTCTCCGGCCATCGTGATTTAGGTTCTCCCTAACTCATTTCAGGCAAATACTGGGGTGGTTCTTTTGAAAGGGCACGGACGATTTCCTTCCTCATCTTTCTGTTATCCGAGCTTGTGCTCCGTCTCTAATGACCTCGTTGTCGACGGGACGTTAAACACTAATCTCCTCCTCCACAACAGTACTGCAGAAGAGGGCGGACAAGCCTAGTGCAAGCAGTCTCTACATTTGTAAGTGTTCTGTCAATAAATTGCAATCTTTGGGTTTCTTCCCCACAATATTATCTATGTGATCGTTCCAGGTTAGATTATTCGTAACTGTAATCCCTACGTATGTAGCTGAGTTTACAGCCTTTAGATCTGTGTGATATAGCAGTTTCCTTTCAGTACTCATGTGGATGACTTCACACTTATCATTATTTAGGGTCAATTGCCACTTTTTTCACCACAAAAATATCTTCCCTAAATCATTTTTCAACTCATTTTCATCATCTGATGACTTTACAAGACAGTAAATGACAACATCATCTGCGTACAATCCGGGAGGGCTACTCAGATTTTCTCATACATCTCTTATATAGATCAGGAACTGCAGAGGGCCTAAAACGTCTCCTTCGGGAACGCTAGATATTACTTCTACCAGAAGTAAGATCGCCTGTATAATGAAAACAACTGTCGATGTAGGTACATCCAAACGAAATGTATACAATATCTACATTCCTAGTCTCCTTTTCCTACAGATAGCAGGTAAATTTTGTAGGCACTTTGAAAGTTACAATTGGTAAGTCGAATGTCGTTACATGGTGAACTAAAAACCAGCTGAAGCTGTACTACGACTGGACTCTGATGGGTTTTACGATTTCTCCGTGTTTGCATGAGTTACTTTTTATTAATTAGCTTATTCATTTTATAAATATATTTCACATTCAACCTACTTAACAAGTGCTATTGCAGCTGCTTCCTAATCAGGCTATAAGCTAAAGGAATAGCACAATTTAAGTTACTACAAAAATCTCTTAGTGCAATCCTTTCACTACTAGACTAGGCTTATCCATTACGGAGATTTTAGGACGCATGACTGTTAACTGAATGTAAATACATAAAAATTGAACCACTCACTTTTTTGAATAGTTATTTATTATTCCATGTTCTTGTCAGAGAGCCAGACCCAGCATTATGCTATAAATAATTATGTAACATCCAGAAAACCAGCTGAAGATGAACCTGAAGAGGTTCGAAAACCGGTTCATTCATAAGTACTAATCAAAAAAGTGATGGGTTGCAAGTATTATGTATATAAATAACTATTCAAAAATGTGACTGGTTGCACTTTTATGTATTTACTTTCACTACCATTTCCTATACCCACAAACATAACTTTATCTGTGATCTACAACTGCACATCGCTACTAATGCGTTATAAGCAGTAACAGGCAAACTAGTTTCACGATGTCGTGGGTCTCCAGCTACAAGAAGTAATCACTGTTATGCTCTTTTACGGACACTCTTCCTGCATATTTCCGTTACCAAATATCGTTCATTAATTCCGGAGGAAATCAATTCGAAAAGTGTTCGTAACTTGATAGGATCTGCAGACTGTTGTATAAATTTCATAACGTCTGCTCTAAAAGTTTGTTAACGTCCAAAGCGCTGTGTGTCGTATTCCGTTGCTATTCAGTATTGAGTTCCGAGTCTTAACCAGCTTACAGGTACGAATTGCATCGAAGTTCCAAATTCTTTCAAGTGTTCTCTGAAGATTATGTACACTACTGGCCATTAAAATTGCTACGCCACAAAGATGACGCGAAATATGACCGACAGGAAGAAGACGCTGAGATATCAAATGATTAGCTTTCCAGAGCATTCACACAAGGTTGGTGCCGGTGGCGAAACCTGCAACTTGCTGCCATGAGGAAAGTTTCCAACCGATTTCTCATACACAAAGAGCAGTTGACCGGCGTTGCCTGGTGAAACGTTGTTGTGATGCCTCGTGTAAGGAGGAGAAATGCGTACCATCACTTTTCCGACTTCGATAAAGGTCGGATTGTAGCCTATCGCGATTGCGGTTTGTAGTATCGCGACATTGCTGCTCACGTTGGTCAGGATCCAATGACTCTTAGCAGAATGTGGAATAGGTGGGTTCAGGAGGGTAATACGGAACGCTGTGGTGGATCACAACGGCCTCGTATCACTAGCAGTCGAGATGACAGGCATCTTAACCGCATGGCTGTAACGGATCGTGCAGCCACGCCTCGATCCCTGAGCCAGCAGATGGGGACAAACTATCTACACGAACAGTTCGACGACGTTTGCAGGAGCATGGACTATCAGCTCGGAGACCATGGCTGCTGTTACCCTTGACGCTGCACCATAGACAGGAGAGCCTGCGATGGTGTACTCAACAACAAACCTGGGTGCACGAATGGCAAAGCGTCATTTTTTCGAATGAATCCGGGTTCTGTTTACACCATCATGATGGTCGCATCCGTGTTTGGCGACATCGCAGTGAACGTACATTGGAAGCGTGTATTCGTCATCGCCATACTGGCGTATCACCGGGCGTGATGGTATGGGGTGCCATTGGTTACACGTCTCGGTCACCTGTTGTTCGCATTGACGATACTTTGAACAGTGGACGTTACATTTCAGATGTGTTACGACCCGTGGCTCTACCCTTCATTCGATCCCTGTGAAACCCTACATTTCAGCAGGATAATGCACGACCCATGTGCATGTTGCAGGTCCTGTACGGGCCTTTCTGGGTACAGAAAATGTTCGATTGCTGCCCTGGCCAGCACATTCTCCAGGTCTCTCACCAACTGAAAACGTGTTGTCAATGGTGGCCGAGCAACTGGTTCGTCACAATACGCCAGTCACTACTCTTGATGAACTGTGGTATCGTGTTGAAGCACCACGGGCAGCTGTACCTGTACACGCCATCCAAGCTCTGTTTGACTCAAAGCCCAAGCGTGTCAAGGCCGTTATTACGGCCAGAGGTGGTTGTTCTGGGTACTGATTTCTCAGGATCTATGCACCCAAATTGCGTGAAAATGTAATCACATGTCAGTTCTAGTATAATATATTTGTTCAATGAATACCCGTTTATCATCTGCATTTGTTCTTGGTTTAACGATTTTAATGGCCACTAGTGTAGTATCTTCCATTAATAGTTGCTCGATTGCATTTTCTCTGCGATTATCAGGCTAATCAAGGTTCGGATGTGATGAATGGTTTTGTGGATTCGGAATTTTCCCAGAAGACGGTATTTGGAACTGATGAAGTCATCCGGTGCAGTCCATTCCTAGGGCAAATGTAAATAATACCTCAGGTTTGTTATTGCATTTATCACGTTGGTCCAGGTGACGTGTAAATGGATCTAGAGGGTTCATATGCCAGTTCATTTTTTTTTCTAGGTGGTCTGTCTTCTAACTGGTTTCATGTGGCCCGCCACAAACTAGTCTCGTGTATCAATCTCTACACCTCAGAGTAGCATTACCACCCAACGTCCTCCACTATTTGTGCTATATGTTCTAATCTATACACTCCCGTGCAGTTTTTGCTATCTGCAGTTCACTCTTGTACCATAAAAGTTATTCTCCGACAATTTAACACGTATCCCACCATTCTTTTCTTCCTTCTTGTCAGTGCTTTCGACGAAGTCCTTTCTTCGCTCATTCTAAGAAGGATGTCATGTCATATGTCCACTTATTTTTAGCCTTCTGTTTTAACTTCTGTTTCCTTCTTTTCCTACTTTCTCGTATTCCGTGCTTCACTTCCATTCATTTCTGTGCCCTAGACGCACATTCTCATACATTTCTTCCCCAAATTCAAGCAGATGTTTGACGCTAGTATACTTAGTTTAGCACAATATGCCTGTTTCCTTTTTACATCGTCCATGCTTCATGTGTTACGTTGCTTCTAACGTAGCAGTCCTTCAGTTTCGTCTACTTCGTGGTCTAAATTTTTATATTAGTTTTATCACTAATCTCATTTCTGTCACTCCTCATTACTTTCGCCTTTTTTCCGTTCACTCTCAGTCCATAGTATGCGCTCATCAGATTGTTCATTACGTTCAACAGGTCGCGCAGTTCTTCTTCGCTGTTCTTCTGGCACCAGCGAATCATATCACTGATATCCTTTCTTCTGGAATTTTAATCGCACTATAAGCTGCCTTTTGTGCCCATCATTTGTTTTTGGTTGTATACGTTGAATAGTAGTGTAGAAATATTGTATCCCTGCCTTACGAACTTTTTAATCCGAGTACTCCTCTCTAGAGCGTCCATTAATATTGTTCACTCTTTGTTTCTGTACGTACTGTACAGTACTCATCCTTTCAATATAGCATTCGCTAAAGCATTGTTTTTTCCTTTTTTAGGATTTCGAATGTTTTGCATCATTTTCCGTTGTCTAACGTTTGTTCTACGCTACTCTGGATCGGCAAATCCTATGAATCTTGCCTCCATTGAGCGCAACGCCAGAATTGCATCTGTTGTGCATTTGCCTTTCCCAAGGCTAAACTGTTTGTAAGTTACTCGCCGTCCGCACAAGACTTGGAGGGCCAACGGTACCGACCGATCGCCGTGTCATTCTCAGCCCACAGATGTCACCGAGCGAGGTGGCGCAGTGGTTAGACACTGGACTCGCATTCGGGAGGACGACGGTTCAATCCCGCGTCCGGCCATCCTGATTTAGGTTTTCCGTGATTTCCCTAAATCA